>NC_135531.1:252471140-253950515 GCF_045843805.1 Urocitellus parryii | reverse complement strand
AAATCCATTTAGTAAAGTCATTAAAACATCATGTAACCAAGAAACTTATTTTCCTTTAAGTTTCTGGCAATCATTGTCAAATTAATCTTGTGCTAAAGGCGGTCATCTTATTGGAAAGTGACATAATACAGGAAACTAGGTCCATAAGTTTGTTATAGTAGTGATAATATTAGGTCCAGGGCATACACTTTCATTTCTGTCAACAAAACAAATTTTATATTCAGTTAGATAGATGTGGCTTCCAAGAAATGCTGACAGGCTCTAAACTGCCATTTACCAGTATGGGCTTAGTAATATAATGTATTTGAAATTCTGAAAGAATGTAGTAAATTATTTTTAATGTTCTAAATGTTATTTCAGAAAAAAATAAATAGCAGGAGGTCATTTTTCTTCTATAGCAAAATCATCATATACATATATATATATATGTACCTATATATGTATGATATCTGATGTAGCTACTAGAATATTGAATGTTTATTATTCTTAGCTCTATATGCCTGAGGAATAGGAGGAAATATAAATTAGAAATTACCTTCACTTGTTGAAGTGTGTCTTTTAAAATTAAAAATTTTCAATAGCTATATATATATATATTTTTTTTTAAAATATTTATTTCTTTTCAGTTATTGGCGGACACAACATCTTTGTTTGTACGTGGTGCTGAGGATCGAACCTGGGCCGCGCGCATGCCAGGCGAGCGCACTACCGCTTGATCCACATCCCCAGCCCCTCAATAGCTATATTTGTTTAACAATATATTAAAACCTTTGTCAATGATTCTGTTTACTATGTGCTGCTGACAAGAATATTTTTTAAAAAAGCATTATAATTAATTCAAATAGAGAAATTGCAAGGGACATTTTTTTTTTTCCTTTTTCATTACATCTTAGAAGTAAATGATTTAGCTTTGCCTCTAATGCATCTGAGGCTAACAAAAGTATATATTGAGGTGTTTATGTGAATAACAGAAATTCACACTTGGTCCTTTTCTGAAGAATGACTGGAAAAGTGGGCTCCTCAGGGTTTCCATTAATTAGTGTGAGCTTCTGAAACCAGGAAATCATCTTACCTTCCACTCAGAGATGAAAAGAAGGGCACCACATGTATTCCCAAGGGGCCTCCTTCCCCAGAAATCTCCACCGTTCTTGTCATATCACTGGGGCAGGAAAACACAGAAGCACGGATGAATCTCTGCTGAAAATCAGATGGGGCACTTCAACCCCTGCCCCCGCCCCCAGGACCATAGCAACTACTGTACCAGTCCAGGCAAAGCCAAAGGAGTACATGATTTCCAGGTATGTTCAGAAGATTCATTAAAAAAATTTAAAAGACGGTGATTTCTTATTTTTACCACTAGAAGAGGAACAATCGAAATGACAAAAATAACTTCCCATTTAAACTGCATCAATCAATATATTTAAAAAGTGATACACAAAAATGAAATTTCTTTCCAATAAGACTCACTTGAAAATTACTGTAAAACACATGGAAGTAAATGTATCTATGCTTAAGCAAAAAGTTAGCTCCCCTGCAAAAACAGAGTAAAAACTGAAATAAAATATTTATTAGAAAAAAACACAGAATTACATTTTATAATGACTGTGAAGCTACTGTTGATAATACATTTGGGCATGTTTAAAGAAACATAAATCAAAACTTAAACTTGTATCAGCTGTATTCAATGAAACAATTCCAAATTTTCACATGCTAGTTTATTTATTTAATTTTTTATGGTAGAAAAAGAGGTTGCAAAACCGGGAGAAAATGTATTATAGAAAGAAATAGAAAAGCTGACCTGCCTAACCTAGCCCAGATTAAGAAAAGGATGAGATAGAAACATTAATGGGTAGTGTGTATGACTCCAATATAGAAGGCACTGGGCGCTTTTGAGTAATAAAGACTGGAACTAACAAGTTTTTATAAAGATGAAAAATAATAACTGTGAACAATTATCGGCTCTTTTAATCCCAGAGAGAGAAAATAAAATTGCTAGAGGAAAATGATAAAGTTGAAGCAAACATCCCCTTTATGGAAATTGTAAGCAGGTTTCTATTGTTTTCTATTTACATGAAAATGACCTGAAACTATATGTCAAATTAAGAGCTACAGCTGCGACAAATGCTTTTCTGTTCCAAATTGAAAATGGTGGAATTCTGGCTCCTTGCTGCAAAGTTGAGAATAGCATTAAGAAAGTAAAATACCTGCTGAATTCACTAAGCCCAAAGTATTCCTTAAATGATCTGAAATCTAAAGTAAATACATGAAATATATTCTCATCAATGAATGAGGCCTACTTTTAATGTGTTTTCCTTGCAAGCCTATTATCAAGAAGAAAAAGCATATCAGTTTCCAGCATTTGTGGAAGATGATGGAATTTCAAATCTGATAATAAATTTCTAATGGGTTTTGTTCAGGTATTACTGACATACATAAAAACGTGTTCAGTCAAGCAAGTTATATCAGATGCCTGGAATAAAAGTTAAAAACAAAACAAATCTTAAGAATAATATAGGATGAAATGTTTCTTCTTTATATAGGTGATGATATGAATATTTATAGAATATATGTACATGGACAGTCATATACAGGCATACATTTTAAGTCCTGAGTATAAAATGCATGGTGGACAAAAAAAGTTGTTTAGATTTTAATGGACCAGAGTAATAATTTTTATAGAATAATATATTTATAGTGCACTTTTAGTCATGTGAAGAAGACTACACCCAAAGCATTTACATTCTAAGTTTAAAAAAGACTAAACTCTTTTTAAAAAATATTTTTTAGTTGTAAATGGAATTTTATTTATTTATTTATTTATTTGTTTGTTTGTTTGTTTGTTTATTTATTTATTTATTTATTTGCAGTGCTAAGGATCAAATCCAGGGCCTCACATATGCCAGGCAAGTGTTCTACCACTAAGCCACAACTCCAGCCCAAGATTAAAGTCTTATTTAACCATTAAAACAATATTATCTTGAACTTCATAATGCATTTTTGTAGTTTTAGCATAACAAAAATCTCCCCTGGTAAATGTATCAAGTATCCACATGGTAATACATTGCATCAATATGTAATACATAGAGGTTTTCAAATGTAATGTTTAGACCAATGTAGTCCTCAAGGTTTTACTGCAAGAATTTCTAGGATGGCTTTTATAGATGATGGCGTTTATGAATTGTCTTTTTTTTTCTATTTTACAAAAAAAACGAAACCAAACCAAACCAAAACAACAACAACAAAACCCAAAACCCAAACCAAACAAATTATTCTCCTGGCTGCGGAAATAGCTCAGTTGGTAGATAGCTTCCCTGGCATGCACAAGGCTGTGGGTTCAATCCCCAGCACCCCACAAAAACAAAAAAACCCTCCCATAAAATATGATAAATTCTATATATCATACTGATACTTACTTTTTCTTATTTTCTTTCTTTCTTTCTTTTTTTTTTTTTTTTTTTTTTTTTTTACTTAGGATTAAATGCTGTAACACTCAACCACTGAGCTATATCCCCAGCCTTTTAAAAAATTTCTTATTTGGAGACAGTCTTTCTAAGTTGCCCAGGCTGCATTGAACTTGCTATAATTTCCCAAGTATCTGGGGTTACAGGTGTGCAATGCCACACTGGACATTGATATCTATTTTTAGCAATTGTCAATCCTGTATTTTTACATTCAGTTAATAAAGTAAATATTATAATTTGATTAAGTAATCAGTCTTGTTTTAAAATGCTAAAATGTTTGGGAGAATGCTATTTTTAAGGTTCATTTTTATTTTATAAAATTCCCCTTTTTAATATTTCAGAGTAAACATTTAAATTACTATTACACACAATAATCACCATTCTCTGGCTATAAAGATTTTTGACAACTTAGATTACTATCACAAAAATGTTACAATAGCACTAAAAAATATTTGGCTTCCATTTATAGGCTGCAATATGCAAATACTTATAAAAACTTAAGTCTGTTTATTAACAAGCATTGCAAATTTTACATAGATCATGTCTCAGCATATTTCTTTATCAAATGCTATCCATTATCTCAAAATGGAAATAATGACATTTGAAAAAGGATTTCTCATAGACAGGTTCAAACATTATATATATATATATATATATATATATATATATATATATATATATATATATAAAATTTTAAAATAAAAAATCGCCCCACTCTATTATAAATACTTAATGGAGTTCTATATAAACCTCTGTGTATACCCACTTCATGGAATGTAAGCACCTTAAGCACAACTGGACAGAATTATTTGAACATATCTCCTAAAGAGTAAGATTTTTACAAAGATGTATAAACAAGTCTATTAATGCTATTTGTTTAGATAAAACCCAAAGTATAGCAGTTCAGGGCCTGGTGAGCAGGATAGGCACATTTTCACTTATATCTTAGAGGAGAGTACAGTCATCAGAAGGTAAGTTGCATGGTAGAGTAGGAATAAAAAATGCAGAAAATGAGGTGAAAAGGAAATTCTAGTGGTGTTAAAAAAAAAAAACAGAAACTGTGAGAAACAGATAAAAAAATTGAACCATGGATCATGGTAAAGGAAAAACATTTGCTATACAAAGAAGAAAAATAGGATTATTTCACCAAGATCAAAACAAATATTTTTATGCAACTTTTAAGGCAAAGTAAAACAAGCAGATAGTCACAAAGCACTAAGTCAACTAATATTAAGTAAACTAAATGCCCTAAGGTCCACTTGACAAAATTAACTCAATAACTGGGACCAGCTGCAGCCAATCTAAGAGCTCAGGAGCAAGGTACTGGTGAGCTATAGAATTAGTGGATAAAAATCAGCCTGTAGTTATGAATGGCTACTTTGCCAGAGCTAGATGTTAAGTGCTTCAGTTGTTTTCCATCCAGAGAAAAGATGTAAAGCTTGAGGCAGAAAATACAATAAAAGTTGCAGATGTTTGTAGGTCTGATTTTTTCACACAATGCAAATGGACATTTGCATTAAGACTACTCAGCTTGGTTTCAGGCTTCTTCCTTGGGTATGGAGAGAAGATTGAGAACAGGAGGGGAAGGTCCTTTATTTCAGAAGAAAATTTTTTCCTGGGGTGACTTTAACTCAGGTGTCTAAGCAAGACATTTAAACTAAAGACCAAAGTCTCAGTTTCCTCACTTATATAATGAAGACATTAAGATTAGGGACTTCCCTAACAGAGTTGCTGTTTTTATTTTTTAATTTTTTAATTCTAATTTGTTATATATGACAGCAGAATGCATTACAATTCATATTACACATATAGAATACAATTTTTCATTACTTTGGTTGTACACCATTCATGTCTTCATACATGTACTTAGGGTAATAATGTCCATCTCATTCCACTTTCTTTTATATCACTTGCCCCCTCCCTTCCACTGCTTCCCCTTTTGCCCTATCTAGAGTTTGTCTAATCTTCCCATACGTCCCCTCCCAACCCCACTATGAATCAGCCTCTTTATATGGAAGAAAACATTTGGCATTTGTTTTTTTTGGTGATTGGATAATTTTACTTAGCATTATATTTTCCAACTCCATCCATTTACCTGGAAATGCCATAATTTTATTCTCTTTTATTACTGAGTAATATTCCATTGTGTGTGTGTGTGTGTGTGTGTGTGTGTGTGCAAAAGAAACAATCAGTGAGGTAAATAGAGAGCCTATAGCTTGGGAGAAAATTTTTACCACTTGCACATCAGATAAAGCACTAATCTCTAGGGTATATAAAGAACTCAAAAAGCTAAACAACAACAACAACAAAAAACAAGTAACACAATCAATAAATGGGCCAAGAAATGCACAGACACTTCTCAGAAGGTGATATATAATCAATCAACAAATATATGAAAAAATGTTCAACACGTCTAGCAATTAGAGAAATGCAAATCAAAATTAAGATTTCATCTCACTCCAGTCAGAATGGCAGCTATTAAGAATACAAACAACAGTAAGTCTTGTCAAGGATGTGGGGTAAAATGGTGTGGCCAATCAGGAAAGTAGTATGGAGATTCCTTGGAAAACTGGGAGTGGAACCATCTTTTGACCCAGTTTATACCCAAAGGACTTAAAAACATCATACTTCAGGGACACAGCTACATCAATGTTTATTGTAGCACAATTCACAAAAGCTCAACTGTGGAACCAACCTAGATGCCTTTCAATAGATGATGGGGTACATATATACACAATGGAATATTACTCAGCAATAAAAGAGTTGCTGTTTTTAATGAGAAAAATGGAGAACACAGCATATATACATTACACAGATATATCTATCTGGCATATACAAGAAGTTCAGAAACTATCAGCTATTAGTATTATTACTAGAATTTTCCAAGGGAACAAATAAGCTTGAGGATTAGAAGGGAATAAGCTATCATAAATTTTCCCTCCCCTCCCCCAGTTTTCTTCAGGAAAGCTTTTGAAATAATATTAAATAGTATGGGACTGAGGAACACCTTTTCTTCACAATTAGATTGCTGACAAGGAGAGAGAAGAAAAAGGGTTGTAACAAGTGGACAGAAGGTGTCGCTGACTTCAGGCAGATTTGCAGATCTGTCACACACAATGGAATGAGAGACTGACACACAGGAAAACCTTCAAGAAGACTTTGCAGATTGCCCTGAACTCTGCTTGATGGTGAAATAAATGTCTTACTGATGTGAATGTACTGAGTAAAAATCTAAAGAAGAATTTGTGGTGGTTGGTGGTAGGAGTCACTAAATTCACTTGAATTCAATAAACATAAATTCAGTCATTTCAGTGGGGATGCTCTATAAAGAAAAAAGCAAAACAGAACAAACACAACAGTGGCTTGAGGAGTTCATGTTCTTGTGGGGGAGGTTTGAGACAGATAAAAATACAGGGCAATAGAATAATAGCACAGGTTGAAGGTTCCTTATCTGAAAAGCTTGGGACCAGAAGTGTTTCAGATTTTGGATTGATATATATATATATATATATATATATATATATATATATATATATATATATTTCAGAATATATATATATTCTCTGTGTGTGTGTATACACACACAAACATATATTACAATACCTTCTGTGTGTGTATGTATACACACACAAACATATAATATCTTGGGTACAGGACTCAAGTAAAAATACAAAATTCAATTATATTTTATCTATACCTTATAGACATAACCTAGAGGTAATTTTATGCAGTATTTTAAATAATTTTGTTCATGATATAAAATATCATGGTGTGGAATTTTATACTTGTGGCATCATCATGACATTCAAAGAGTTGCAAATTTTGGAGCATTTCAGATTTCCAGATTGTGGGTGATCAACCTATAGTAGTAGCAATAGTAGGTGAGACCCTGTCTCTAAATAAAATACAAAATAGAGCTGGGGATGTGGCTCAGTGGTCAAGTTCCCTGAATTCAATCCCCGTAACCAAAAAAAAAAAAAAAAAAATCCAAGATATTATTTGGGAAGCAGTGTGCCAATTGGCTTCTGGGTATTAAAACATGCATTTCTACAAAATGTATAAACAAATAGTTTATATCACTTCTATGTTAGAAGTAAACTCTTCTTAGAGAGGTTATGAATTTGTCCAGCATCATATCATTCATGTAAAATAGAGTCAGGACTGAAACTGGATCTTTTGCACTCCAGAGAAAAAGTCCTTAGTCACTTTGACATGCTGTTTTCAAAGCTGAGGTAGCTTCTGATGTGATTCAGAGGAAGAGGAAGAGGGCACAAGATCAGGAAGGGAAGCTAGGATCAGGAAGCTTTTCCTGAAGGAGGTAGCATTTGAGAAGGGCCCCTGATGGGCAAATGGGTTTTCCATCAGAAAATGCAGGTGAGGGGATGGAGATGGCACACACAGGAGAGAAAGCCCTGTGCACTGAGGTACTGAACCAGGATCCTTTGTGGGCATACAGATAGGCTATGATAATAGAGAAGAAGGGGAAGAAGGGGAGGAAGAAGAGAGAGAGAGAGAGAGAGAGAGAGAGAGAGAGAGAGAAGTTCAGATTGAAACATTAGCTTAAGATCAAATAGTATGTCAAATCCCATGCTGGAACATTCATACTTAACTTTATAGAAAATTGTGTCACTAAAGGTTTTGGAACTAAAGAATAGTGCAATAAATGTCATGGATTAGAAATATCTCTGTGGAAGTTAAATATGGGATCAGCTAGAAAACGAAAAGATAAGGGAGTCCTGGAGGAGGCTAACTTGGGTCAATAGGGATTAGGGAATGAGGTGGAGTCAGGAATGACACGGGAATGAGGGACAGTCTTTCCCACATATTGCTTGGTATTCAAAGAGAAACTCCAAGTATAAGTTGTAGAAAAAGTACCAAAGAGAAATTACTTGTTTCACTGTCTTCTTAAAATAAATTCAGCAATGATTCATAGGTCATGTATATTAAAAGATTCTTTGGAGCACTCCCTTTAAATGTTATTGTTCTTTATTGAATAAGGATGTTTTTGTCAATAATGGATGAGTTTACAGTTGTAATTATGATTTATGGAACAATTTTTTTGTACCCATTCAAGTCTTTCACTTAATAAATATTCCCCCATTGTATTCCAAAACCTGTATTAGGTGTCAGAAATCCTTTGGAGGATGTGTAGTCTTGTTTGGGAGAACAAATATTTACAATAAACTGTAATATGTGTAATACTGATGATAATCATTATAATAGCAATTCATGTTTATCTCATCTTTTGTTTAGCATTGTACCAAGTCAGTTGCCTGTATATGCCTTACTTAATCTTCATAAAAATCTATGCAATCATGATACATATTTTTCATAAGAAGAAAACATTTTAAAGAGGTTAAGTAATTATTCCAATATTGTAAAAGTAATAAGTAGTAGAGCCAGTGCTCAAAAGCAGTTCTTCTCTAAATCTAAAGGCTTTAGAGCTAAGGAATGGTTTGAAAAATGCTATGATCTAGAACACATTATCCAGTAGTAATATGCTGATCCAACTGAGGGAGGAGTTAGGAGGTCATTGCCATCACTTAGCTGAGAGGTAGTAACCACTTGAGCAGTGACCATGGGATGAGGTCGGTTCAACATATTTCAAATTCATTCTGCAAACCATTTACTTGCCATGTGTCTGGTATGAAAGTAGGCCCAAAGTCCTATGCTGGGCTAAGCTCTGTGGGTCTTCTGTGCCTCCCTGCCCCAGCTGCATAGGGACCCTGAACTCAGCTGTAAGGGGCTTCCTATTTCACTTTTACAGTTTTTCATCATCGCATACCAGCTAGAGCCAATATTCTCTGGGAGAATTGTCACCTCCAAACTTTCCCCTGTTAGCGGAGCACTTCATATATAAATAAATAAGTGATGGATAGATAAATAGATAAATAAATAAATAAATAAATAAAAATGAAGAAAGCCAAATAGAATAAGGGTATGACAAGTATGACATTCATTCACTACCTCTATAAAACAATCTTATCAAAATTATAAAAAGATGGAGAAATTCTGTACCCAGATTTTAATATCATAGAACTCATTAATCAAAGAAACAATCTAAATAAAGAGTAATTATGGTCATGTGGCCATAAATTATAAGTTTGATGAGGATCCTCACAGTAAAGCATTGTAATAAAGGATGCTCACCATTTTTTTAAGAAGCTAATTTCATGCAAATCAGCACTTATTAGTTACTGAATTTAATGAAAAGAATACATTGACTGAATTAATGAATGACCATCTATTTCAGCAGCATTACCTTCTAATGCTAAAATCAACCATCTATTAAATATGAAATTACCTTCTTTATGCCAAATTTGAAGTAACTTTAGGGAAAATGATCTTGATGGTAATAACAATAATATGGGCTGAATACCTCTCATTCAGAAATCTGAAATTTGAAACTTCTTGCATGCTGATATCATGCTCAAAGGAGTTTGGATTTTGGAGCACACTGTATTTCAGATTTTTGATTAGAAGTACTCGGCTAGTAAAGTCTATGTAAATATTCCAAAATATAAAAAAAAACCCTCTAAATTCTGAGGCACTTTTGGTCCCAAGCATCTTGGATAAGAGATATTAACCTGTAACAGAGATAATTGTTACAAGAATAGTTATAGCAACAGCAACAAATATTCACACCACTCAATTGGACCAGAGTTCTGTTGAAAGCACTTTACATGTGTTGACTTAGTAGATGTAAAATTTACATCTAAGAATATAATAAATCTGCATACCTACCCTCTGAAGGTTTAAATAATAACTCCATTTTACAGACCAGAAAGCAAGGCAAAAAAGATGAGTAAGTTACCTTCGCTTGTGGAACTAGTCAGCAGCTAGTCTGGGATTTGAATCTAGGGAATACCTGAGGCTATAGTATTGAAAATCAGAACAAAGAAAAAGAAGTTCTGGTAAACACGGTGAAACTAACTTCACATAATGAGTCACATTCATTCATTAACAACACGAAAAATTTCTAGTGGATGGACTGGATTCATTTTATATATGTCAAGTAAAATATTGCAAGATTGTTCGAACACAATTAAAAAAAACATTCAACCACAATGAAGTCTCAAGTGCTCATTTAAACTGCTGTGCAAAAGAAGGAGAAATAATTAAGAAATTCTGGTTGCAGAAGATTATTGGAAGGATTGAGGATCATTCATATATGTCTATCAGTAAAACCTCATACCTTATGTAGAAAATGGGTAAAAAGGAATAATTGAATTATTTTAGAACTGGGACATGCTTTACCCCACAATTTTACTAATCTTGATCTTTCCTGTAAAATAAGAACAATTAAAAATTGTTAAAGAAACCAACATCAAATTTAAATAAATAAAAACATTCTTATTTGCATAAAGAAAATACCTCAGTGCACCCTTAATTTTTGGCGATGTTAGTAGTTCTGTCTGCACACCATTCATAACTTCTCTGTCTTCTAAGTTCTGCGTGGAATCCTGTAGTGAAACAAACCCATAAGCATGTGGATGTTGCACATATAGACTGAGTATCTGATTAAAATGTATAGACATGGGAGAGTAAAATGTTTTACTCTGAATATAGACAGTATATTCCAATTTCTTTGAAGACTGGAAACAGGTGTTAATCTTTTCAGTGCTTTCAATGTGCTTTTCTTTCTCACTTGATTTCTGAAATGCTCAAATGGCCCATTCACATGAAGCAATATGTTAAGAGCTCTGGAATATATCATTTAGCTTCCTGCTACTCAACTATAGTCTCTTGGAATTATGCTTGAAACCAGCATGGGAAAGGAGTACCGAAGGGAAAGCTCCAGTGACAGGTGGAGAGAGATGAGTTATAAAGTGCTGTGCTTTGCTTACACCTCCTTACAACACTAACATGTAAAGAAAATGAATTCCTGAGAAAAGGCCACTTGGAAAAGTCACTGTTCTCAAAAGTGTGTGGGAACATGGCAGTTAAAAAGAAATCTGGAGGGCTGGTTGTGGCTCAGTGGTAGAGCTCTTGCCTTGCGTGTGTGTGAGGCGCTGGGTTTGATCCTCAACACCACATAAAAATAAATAATAAAATAAAGTTATTGTGTCCATCTACAACTAAGAAATATTAAAAAGAAATCTGGAGTTTTTGTCATGGGGTGGATTTTGAGGATGACCTGTACCAGAGAGAAACTAAACTGACCACTTAATTTCTAAGTGACAAACACTTCCATTACCGAGAGGCAAGAAGATGGGCCATTTGAGCATTTCAGAAATCATTTCAGATCAGGAAGGGACACCAGGATGGAGTCACTTTGCACCCTAGGAAAAGGGGCAAACCTGCATCTGATGCTACCACAAGAAGTGGAGGTCAGATTCTAGAAGGCATGCCTGAGGTCAATTCTTTTTAATGAAAGACATTAGTTCTTTGGTAGGCTCCTAGAGCTGCTCTTTAACCATCATTCTCTTTAAAGGGAGAGTCTAATGTTAGATTTAGTCTCTATTTTCACTGAAATGACAAAACACATGGAGAAAGATCCATGTCAAAATCTCACACCTAAAAGATGGCTTTTATGGTTATGGATGTATAATTCCAACAAAACATGTCAGAGAATGTATGAGCTTAAGAGGTTGGATATAAGCAATTTAGGTTAATATCTTTTTAAAAAAATTTTTTTTAAGTTGTCAATGTACATTTATTTTTGTTTATTTATTTATATATGGTGCTGAGAATTGAATCCAGTGCCTCACATGTGCCAGGCAAGCACTCTACTACTGAGCCACAACCCCAGCCCTAGGTTAATATCTTGAAGAAAATAAGGTGCAGTTTCAACTAGAGCACTTTGATGTAGTAGTAAACCGATTTAAAAAATGTCTTTCTTTTTTAGACTGGTAGCAACATTTCACGTAAAAACATTTCTGTGAAAAATTCCTATACTAGGTTTTCAAAAAAATTATTTTTCTTCCCTCCAAAGGATTAAAGAAAGGAAAGAAAATTTAAAAAAAATTTAAAGAATGGTTCATAGTTTATGGTTCTAAATCTTAAAAGATGAATGTCTTTGAAAGCTTCCAAATGTTCATAATAATACGAAGAGCTTGATAAATTCTTACAGAGAAAAGGAGACACAATTGACCAGGTTATTAAAATATTCAGATTGTTCAAACATAAAATTAAACAAACTACTTGAATCTGTGACTATCAAACATGTCAGGATATTTGAGGACCTCATATTTGCCCAAGTTGTTAACTTTATCTGTCTGTCTCACACAGGAGTAAATTGGGTCTGGTTCTCTGTACATCAAACACATAATACAGAACTCAATGTATTCATTTTCTAGTGCTCTGTAATAAATTATCCCCAAACTTAATGGATTAGAAAGTAAACATTTATTGTTTGTCATAGTTTCTGTGAGTCACTTTAAAGTGGCTTAGCTGGGCAGTTCTGGAGCAAGATCTCTCACAAGTTTGAACTCAGGATATCCTGTCTGTGGGGCTGCAGCTACAATTATCTATAAACCCTGATAGGGGCCTTAGGATCCACTTTTTTTTTAATTACTGCAGATTTATTGAGATACAATTCACATAACATTAGGTTCCCCATTTTAAAAGATACAATTTGGTGTTTCAGTATATTCAATTCTGCAACCATCAACACTAAGGTTAAAATATTTTAATCACTCCCGAAAGAAACCCCATACCCATTAGCAGTTACTCTTCATTCTCCCCTCCCCTGATATTCACTGCCAATCGTTAATCTGCTTTATGACTCTAAGGATATGTCTATTTCTGATATTTCATATAAACAGAAACATGATTTTTTAATTAGAATATTTGCTAAGTCATCCATGTTGTAGCATATGTCAGCATTTCATGCCACTTTATAACCAAACAGGATTCCATCTTAGAAATTTGGTTTTTCCATTCATCAACCACAATTGTAGTGTTCTCACTTTTGCCTAGTGTGAAAATATTACTGTGATTATTTGCATATGAGTTCTTGTATGAAAATGGTTTCAATTACAAGGAGTGAAATTGTTGGTTGTGCAGTAACTTTATGTTTAATGTTTGAGGAATGGCTACACTATTTTCAGGTATTCACATAAGGTGAAATTTCTATTAGAAATATATTAGGTGGGCTGAGGATGTGGCTCAAGCAGTAGCACGCTCGCCTGGCATTCGTGTGCCCCGGGTTTGATCCTCAGCACCACATACAAACAAAGATGTTGTGTCCGCCGAAAACTAAAAAATAAATATTAAAAAATTCTCTCTCTGTCTCTCTATCTCTCTCTCTTTTAAAAAAAAGAAATATATTAGGTTCCAGTTTCTCTACATCTTTGACAACACTTGTTATTTTCCTTTTTTAAAAATTTTAGCCATCTTAGTGGGTGTGAAATGGCATCCTACTGTGATTCTGATTTGCATTTCTTTAATGGCTGATGATGTGGAACTTCTTTTCATGTGATTGGCCATTTGTGTACCTCTACTGAAGAAATGTCTATTTGTCTTCTTTGCACTTTACTGATGGGTCCTTTAAAAGCACAAAAGTTTTTAATTTTAAGTCCAATTTATTTACTTTTTCTTTTGTTAATTGTGTTTTTGGGGTCATATCTAAGACAGTGCCTAATACAGAGTCACATGGATTTATTCCTATTATCTTCTAAGAGTTTTATAATGTTAGCTATTAGTTTTAGGCCTATTAGCATTTTGAGTTAATTTCTAGGTATGCTATAAAGTAGGGTTTCAAACTCAATATTTGCATGTGCCAACATCAATCAGTTGTGCCAGTATCATTTGTTGAAAAAAATTATTTTTCCCCATTTAGTGAAGCTTTTCCTTCATTAAATTGCGTGATGAAGAGTCACAAAATCACTCATATCCAAAAATTTATTCTCTCAACATCTGCATAACAACATCAAATGACTAACAACGAAAGCATTATTTCTGGACTCTCACCTGCATTCTATTGATCCAAACCTACACAATTTTGATTATTGTAGTTTTGTAGTAAGTTTTGAAATCAGGATGTGTAAGTCCTCCAAATTCATTGTTCTTTTTTCAATATTACTTCATTATTCTGAGACTCTTATATTTTTATATTAATTTTATAAGTAGCTTGTCAATTTCTACAATAAAAAACCAATGAGTTTTTATAGAGCCACATTGAATCTATAGATCAACTTGGAGAGCAATGTCATCTTAGCAATGTAAAAATTTCACAAACAGCTAACAGTGGCAGTCAATTAAGATAAATATCCTCTTTGGTTTTGTAATTTGGCTTGGATGTATATCCATATTGTGTCAAAGAAAAAAATCGGAATATTTCCTACAAAGTATTAACTCTATTTTTTGCCTTATTGCTTCCGGTTTCTATGTGAAACTTTCTTGTTGGTCCCTAACACAAGGTAGGAAAATACAAACTTTCTGGTTCAAATCAATATCATGCAAGGTTAAAGGGAGTGTTTTCTTTTAGATCTAGTTAGGTGGTAAGCAAAGGTTCTGTTTATGTCAACAACATACTTGACACTCTGAGTATTTGGAAATGTCAATTACAATTTGAAAGCAATATTGGGCCAATCGCAATGTGATAACCTGCTCAAGGGTAATTCTGAACTGACTACACTTTTGAAATAATTATGTCAAAAACCGCAGACTTAAAAAGGAACACACATTCACAGACTTACATGTCCAAGACAGAAGTTCTGCTATGTTAAAAGTAGCATCCAAAACTTGTCACCTACAACTGCTATCATAAAGGGGTGGGCAATATAGTGTATCATATCAACTAACAAGGCCGTGTTTGCCACTTGCCAAAATCATTTCTCTATGAGGCAGTGATGGAATCCTTTGTATTCTCTAGAAATGGGGCAAGGTGGGCAGGAATAGGGCACCATCTAAGGACATAAGGCCAGACTGCCTTCAATAGTACTGCAGCATCACAGTACTATAGGACTTTGTGAACCAAGGCAGCTTATCTCTTAACAGGGTACAGAAATTCTTTTTTTCCAAAAGTACAAAATAAATGACAGGCTATAATGTAAGAGTACTTAAGCTTTTCGTTCACTAAATTGTATGATGAACAGTAATGAAATCACACATATCCAAAATGAAAATGATATATTTTTCCCTTATAGCTTATTAAAATAATTGAGAAAAATCTCTAAAATCATGACTTAAATTTGGAAGAAGGGCAAAAATAACCCTGATTATGAAGAACTGAAGGCATAAAAGCAACTCATGCTGAACAGCCTCCATATCTCTTCAACTTTAGATCTGAGAAATATTGTGGGAATGCAAATTTTCAAATTTCCCTCTGGAAGCACAATGGTTTTGGAAGCTCTGTATTTATTTTTATTAATAAAATTATTATGACATCTATTTTTAATGTTTATATTCAATGGATGGATAAGATTAGCTGCATAGAATAAATGAAGCTATTTTCACATTCATTTTGTCTCCATTTCAGCTCATACTCCAATCCATTGCTCTCTAATATTAAAGTTCAGCAGGAGGTTGTGTCTTGCCAACTGGACAGAGACCTTTCACATTGTTGCTTACCTCTTTTATCAGATCAAGGAACATATCATGTGTGACTCTCACAACAGACAAGTTTAATTACTACAGTCTTCAAAAAGTGAACATTTTTAGCAACACTTTCAGGATCACGGGAGCATTTCTGACAGCCAGAATGGGGAGGATTTAAACATCGCTGCCCTATTTTTAGCTTTAAAATCAACACTTACATAAATATTCCCAAACCAATTAGCAGCAGCTGGAAAGTAAAGGTGTTTACATTGAGTTAGCACGGGTGCTAACAACTGCAAGAGCTCACAGTCTGCAAGAGAAGGGCCAGGCCCTGGAAGGGCACCCCTTGCTTTCCAGGGGTGATGGTGATGTTGGCACCAGGCTGTCATTTCATATTTCACAGTTGGCACAAGCTGGGGATTTCATACAGAAAAATGGAGTATTCATTATGAAATATCATTGAATTATGAGTCTCCAAAGAAACTTAACACTCTTTTTTTTTTTTTTTTTTTTTTTTTTTTTTTTTTCTTTTTTTTTTTTTTATTGGACGTTCATAACATTACATAGTTCTTAATACATCATATTACACGGTTGATTCACGTGGATTATGAACTCCCGCTTTTACCCCGTATACAAATTGCTGTATCACATCAGTTTCCCTTCCATTGATTGACATATTGCCTTTCTAGTGTCTGATGTATTCTGCTGTCTGTCCAATTCTCTACTATCCCCCCTCCCTTCCCCTCCCCTCCCCTCCCCTCCCCTTTTCTCTCTCTACCCCTTCTACTGTAAATCATTACTTCCATTTGTATTATCTTGTCTTGCCCCTCCTTTCCTCTTATATGACATTTTGTATAACCCTGAGGATCGCCTTCCATTTCCATGCAATTTCCCTTCTCACTCCCTTTCCCTCCCACCTCTCATCCCTATTTAATGTAAATCTTATTCTCAAGCTCTTCGTCCCTGCCCTGTCCTTGTTTACTCCCCTTATATCAAAGGAGTCATTTGGTATTTGTTTTTTAAAGATTGACTAGCTTCACTTAGCATAATCTGCTCTAATGCCATCCATTTCCCTCCAAATTCTATGATTTTGTCATTTCTTAATGCAGAGTAATACTCCATAGTATATAAATGCCACATTTTTTTTATCCATTCATCTATTGAAGGGCATCTAGGCTGGTTCCACAGTCTTGCTATCGTGAATTGAGCTGCTATGAACATCGATGTAGCAGTGTCCCTGTAGCATGCTCTTGTTAGGGCTTTAGGGAATAGACCGAGAAGGGGAATAGCTGGGTCAAATGGTGGTTCCATTCCCAGCTTTCCAAGAAATCTCCATACTGCTTTCCAAATTGGCTGCACCAATTTGCAGTCCCACCAGCAATGAACAAGAGTGCCCTTTTCCCCGCATCCTCTCCAGCACTTATTGTTGTTTGACTTCCTAATGGCTGCCAGTCTTACTGGAGTGAGATGGTATCTTAGGGTAGTTTTGATTTGCATTTCTCTGACTGCTAGCGATGGTGAGCATTTTTTCATGTACTTATTGATTGATTGTATGTCCTCCTCTGAGAAGTGTCTGTTCAGGTCCTTTGCCCATTTATTGATTGGGTTATTTGTTATCTTATTGTCTAATTTTTTGAGTTCTTTGTATATTCTGGTTATTAGGGCTCTATCTGAAGTGTGTGGAGTAAAGATTTGTTCCCAGGATGTAGGCTCCCTGTTTATCTCTCTTATTGTTTCTTTTGCTGAGAAAAAACTTTTTAGTTTGAGTAAGTCCCATTTGTTGATTCTATTTGTTAACTCTAGCGCTATGGGTGTCCTATTGAGGAATTTGGAGCCCGATCCCACAGCGTGTAGATCATAACCAACTTTTTCTTCTATAAGATGCCATGTCTCTGATTTAATATCAAGCTCCTTGATCCATTTTGAGTTAACTTTTGTGCACGGCGAGAGATAGGGATTCAGATTCATTTTGGTGCAAATGGATTTCCAGTTTTCCCAGCACCATTTGTTGAAGATGCTATCCTTCCTCCATTGCATGCTTTTAGCCCCTTTATCAAAAATAAGATAGTTGTAGTTTTGTGGATTGGTTATTGTGTCCTCTATTCTGTACCATTGGTCCACCCGCCTGTTTTGGTACCAGTACCATGCTGTTTTTGTTACTATTGCTCTGTAGTATAGTTTGAAGTCTGGTATCTCTATACCGCCTGATTCACACTTCCTGCTTAGTATTGTTTTTGCTATTCTGGGTCTTTTATTATTCCATATGAATTTCATGATTCTTTTATCGATTTCTACAAGATATGCTGTTGGGATTTTGATTGGCATTGCATTGAACTTATATAGGACTTTTGGTAATATCGCCATTTTGATGATGTTGGTTCTGCCTATCCATGAGCAGGGTATATTTTTCCATCTTCTAAGGTCTTCTTCTATGTCTTTCTTTAGGGTTCTGTAATTTTCATTGTATAAATCTTTCACCTCTTTTGTTAGGTTGATTCCCAAGTATTTTATTTTTTGGGGGGATATTGTGAATGGAGTAGTTGTCCTCATTTCCGTTTCAGAGGATTTGTCGCTGATATACAGGAATGCCTTTGAAATAGTTTTATAGTTCAGTGTTTCACCTTAGAGATGAGAACCAAAATTAGATATCCTGTTTATCAATAGGCATCTTCCTTTGACTTATAGGTGGCAATATACAGCTTTGTTTCTCACTCCTCTCACATTTTTAGCCACATTTGAATCCACTTACCCACCAAGTTTTAAGTTATGTTTCAAAAGCTCAGGTGCATTTAAAAACAAGATTTGCATTCTAAAAAGTCAACTACAAGTTTCTTTTGAAACTGCACATGAATTTTAGAATGAGAGTAATAGAAACATTATACAGAGAAGATTTGAATGAGAGGTTATATGCCTGGTGCTCATACATAAACATAATGTAAATTTTAAAATTAAAATTCTAGGCATAATTTCAGAATATTTGTTTTTACTTTTTAGAACAAAAATATCTGTGCTCAAGTAAAAACAAACTGCATTTGATATGCACACATATGAAATTAACATGCCTTTTAGTAGTCAAGCCCTGTTGTTCAAACCCTACCTAATATACATTCTTCACGCCGAGGGCAAAGCCTTGCCATGGGAAATCCTCCCATTGACTTTACCATGTCACCCCTCAATGTTCCAGTCTTTGCAATTTAATATGCTTATAATTTACAGTACAAACACATATACTATTAGGCTTTATACCTGCATATCTAGAAATTGGCAAGTCAGTTAGATATTAAGAATAAGAATAAGGCCTGTGTTTTATTCATTTTTTCTTATGTCATAACAGTGATTTTCAAACTATAGCATGGATCAGAAACACTAGGAGCCTCATAGAAACACAAATTTCTGGGACCCACCCCCGAGATAAGTACAGTGAGAAGCCTGACAGTCTGTTTGTTTAATAATTTTGTTAGTCGAGGAATCACACTTTGAAGACCATTACTATACTATTTCTAGTACAGAAATGAGTTCTGTAAACAACATATTTTTAAAAATGTGTTATTTTTAGGTATACATAATAGTAGAGTACATTTTGACATATTATATATACATGGAATATAACCTAGGATCCCATTCTTGTGGTTGTACACGATGTGGAGTTTCACTGGTCATTTATTCATATAGGAAAGTTATGTCCAATTCATTCTGGGTCTTTCCTATTCCCATCACCCCCCTCCTTCCCTTCATTCCCCTTTGTCCAATCTAATGAACTTCTGTTCTCCATCCTCCCTTATTGTGTGTTAGCATCCACATATCAGAAAGAACATTTAGCCTTTGATTTGGGGGATTGGCTTATTTCATTTAGCATGATAGTCTCCAGTTCCATCCATTTACAGGTTAATGTCATAATTTCATTCTTTATGACTGATTTATATTCCATTGGGTATATATACTACATTTTCTTTATCCATTCATCTGTTGAAGGGCATCTAGGTTGTTTCCATAGTTTAGCTATTATGAATTGAGCTTCTATGAACAGATGAGGCTGTGTCACTCTAGTATGCTGACTTTAAATCCTTTGGGTATATATGAAGGAGTAGGATAACTGGGTCAAATGGTGGTTCCATTCTGAGTTTTATGAGGAATCTCTATATCGCTTTCCAGAGTAGTTGCACCAATTTGCAGTCCAACCAGCAATGCATGAGCAAACCTTTTTCCACACATTCTCACCAACATTTACTGTTACTTGTATTCTTGATAATTGCCATTCTGACTGGAGTAAGATAGAATCTTGGTGCAGTTTTAATTTGCAGTTCTCTAATGCTAGAGATGTTGAATATTTTTTTTTTCATATGTTGGTTGAACATTTGTATTTCTTTTGTAAAGTGCCTGGTCAGTTCCTTTGCCCATTCATTGATTGGGTTATTTGGGTTTTTTGGTGTTAAGTTTGTTGTGTTCTTTATATATCCTGGTGATTAATGCTCTATCTGAGGTACAGGTGGAAACGATTTTCTCCCATTCTGTAGGTTTCCTCTTCATGTTCTTGGTTGTTTCCTTTGCTGAGAAGTTTTTTTAGTTTGAAACCATCCCATTTATTGATTCCTGATTTTATTTCTTGTGCTTTAGAAGTCTTGTTGAGGAAGTTGGTTCCTAAGCCAACATGATGGAGAGGTAAGCCTACATTTTCTTCTAGTAGATGTAGGGTCTGTCGTCTAATGTATAGTCAACTTCTTTAACAATGTCAACTAGTCCAGGACACGGTGAGGCTAATGAGTTCAAAATTCTAATGACATAGCTCATTCTATAGCCATGCCAATGAAGATCCAGACAGGGGAAATGACCATAGCTTCTCACATGTTGTGACAGTGACAAAGCTAGAATTCAGAATTCTCCATTCAGTCGTCTTTCTGCATACCATGATATAAACCATTGTTCACTTAGTGAATATAAACAAAAACTATAATAATGGTCTTCATGTCTGTTTTGGTGCCAATGTCATGCTGTTTTTGTTACTATAGCTCTGTAGTATAATTTGAGGTCTGATATTGTGGTGCCTCCTGCTTCACTTTTCTCACTAAGGGCTGCTTTGACTGTTCTGTGCCTCATTTTCCCAAATGAATTTCAGAATTGCTTTTTCTAGGTCTATGAAGAACAATATTAGAATTTTGATGGTAATCACATTGAATCTGTATAGCGCTTTTGGTAGTATGGCCATTTTGAAAATATTAATTCTGACTATCCAAAAACATGGGAGATCTTTTCATCTTAGTGTCTAATTTGTCTCTTTAGTGCTCTGTAATTTTCACTGTAGAGGTCTTTCACCTCTTTTCTTAGATTTGTTCATAAGTATTTTATTTTATTTTTTTGAGGATACTGTGAATGGGATAGTTTTTCTAATTTCTTTTTCAGTAGATTCACTGGAGTATAGGAATATGACTGATTTATGGGTGTTGATCTTAAATACTGCTACTTTTTTGAATTCATTTATGAGTTCTAGAAGTCTTCTGGTAGAGTTTTTTGGGTCTTCTACATAGGATCATGTCATTGGTAAACAGATAATTTGAGCTCTACTTTTCCTATCTGTATCTCTTTAATTTCCTTCTCTTGCCTAATTTCTCTGGTAGAGTTTCAAGGACAATGTTGGATAGGAGTAATGAAAGTGGGCATCTTTGTCTTGTTCCTGGTTTTAAAGAAAATACTTTGTTATTCTCTTTGGGTTTGTCATAAATAGCCTTGACAAAATGTTTTTCTAGTGTTTTAAACATGAATGCATGCTATACTTTGTTAAATGACTTTACTGCATCTATTGAGGGAATCATGTTGTGATTCTTGTCTTTAAGTCTATTTATGTGGTGAATTATTTTATTGATTCCCACATATTGAACCAAACATGTATCCCTAAAATGAAACATACTTGACGGGTGGTACACTATCTTTTAAATGTGTTTTGGAATGTGGTTTGCTAGTGCCTTATTAATAATTTTTACATCTATGGTCATCAAGAGTATTGGTCTGAAGTTTTCTTTCCTTGATGTATCTTTGTAAGGTTTTGGTATCAGGGTGATACTGGCTGTGTAGAATGAGTTTGGCGGTGTTCCCTTCTTTTGTATTCATGGAATAATTTGAAAAGGATTGGACTTTGTTCTTCTTTAAAGGTCTGGTAGAACTCAGTTGAGAGTCCAACGGGATGGCATCAAATTAAAAAGCTTCTTCACAGCAAAGGAAATAACCAAGAACATGAAGACAGAGCCTACAGAATGAGAGAAAATTTGTGACACCTGGTCCTCAGGTAGGGCATTAATATCCAAGATTTGCAAAGAACTCAAAAAAACTTGACACTATAAAAACAAATAAACCTATCAATAAATGGGCAGAAGAACTGAACAGACACTTCCCAAAGAAGAAATACAAATGGCTAACAAATATATAAAAAGATGTTGAACATCTCTAGCAATTAGAAAAATGCAAATTAAATCTGCATTGATATTTCATCCCACTCCAGTCAGAATGGCAATTATCAAGATTGAAATTACAAGGATGTGGGGTAAAGGGTACACTCATACATTGTTGGTGGGACTGCAAATTGTTGCAACCACTCTGGAAAGCAGTATGAAAATTCCTCAAAAAGTCAGGACTGCAACTAATAGATAGGGGAAGTACTGGGAACAGAATTAGAACAAATTATATTCCATTTAGGTATATATATATATATATATATATATATACACAATGGATTTGAAACAGGCATATTACAGTGACATAACCACATCAATGTTCATGGCGGCACAATTCACAAAAGCCAAGCTATGGAAGTAACCTAAGTGCCCTTCAACCAAAGAATGAATACTAAAAATGTGGTATAGGTACAGAGAAGAATGACTTTATGGCATTTGTTGGTAATGGATGACTCTGGAGAATTCCATATTATGTGAAATAAGTCAGTCCCCCAAAGTCAAAGGTCAAATGTTTTCTTTGATATCTGGAAGCTAATCCAAAATAAGGGGGAGGGGCTGATAAGAAAAGAATAACAGAAAGATCAGTGGAGTAGACAAAGGAGAGTGAAGGGAATGGAGGAAGGATTGGATAGGAAAAAATAGTGGAATGAATCTGACCTAACTTTCCTATGTACATATATGAATATGCCACAGTGAATCTCACCATCATGTACATTCACAAGACACTAATTTTAAAAATAAACAACTATAAGTAAATATCAGAAAGAACAGTAGAAAGAAGAAGGAAGAAGAAGGGGAGTGATAGGGGAAGTACTAGGAACTGAATTAGAACAAATTATATTCCATGTCTTTATAATTATGTCAAAATGAATCCTATTGTCATGTGTAGCTAAAAAGAATCAATAAAATAAAATGAGTTTTGACACCTAGGCATGACAAGTTAGAAGTAGAAGGAGGAGAGATGGTTATTATTTGGGTTTTGTCATTTAAAAGTTATTATGAGCTGGGGTAACTCACTTACATTCTCTATATCTCTAATTTTATCTCTGTGACAAGAAGGAAACAGATTGAAAGACTTTGGAAATGGTTTCTGGTTCTAAATTTATGATTAAATCATATATTTTATACATTTTGTCCTGTTTTCTAATTCTAACCATTATTGAAGCATACTTCTGTGTTCTAAAATTTATTAAACCTTTTTTTTTTTTTTTTGTACCAGGGATTGAACTCAGGGGTACTTAACCCCTGAGAAACACCCCCATCTCTTTTTTACATTTTATTTTGAGGCAGGGCCTAAGTTACTGGGGTTGACTTTGAACTCCTGCCTCAGCCTGCTGAGCAGCTGGGATTACAGGCATGTGCCACCATGCCTAGTTATTAAAGCATTTTGATAATGAAAAAAAAAATATTGACTTCTATGCAACTTTTGAAAACAAATTTATGGCATAAACTAAAGTGTATTTGAAATAAAACTAAAACTCTCTCTCTCTCTCTGTACCCCTATTTCCTTCTCACTTTTCTATGATCATTTCTTGACTGTTTTATTTCCTTCAAAGGTTAATAATTAGTCCAGCTAGAGTTCATTATCAAGATTTCCCAGAATTCTAATTTAGACTTGACAACTGGAAATTCTGAAAAATTCTTGATGTTGCATACTCTTTACACATTTTACCTGCTGAGTTTTTGCTTTGTTTATTTGTCTGGGTTTTGTTGTTACAAGTAGAGATTTACAAAGTGGCCTTGACTGAACCTAATACCATATATCAAAACATACCTTTTTTTGTGTTAAAAAACAGGAGGTGCTTATTCTGTTTTATTTGTAAGATATGAGAGAACCAGATATATTAATCAACCTCCTCTAGTTATCAAAAATTAAAACCACTATTGATGTCAAGATCAGCATTTCATTGGCTCTGTCAGTCTTTCAACTTAAGGCCAACACTAACGGGTATGTTGCTGCCAAGCTCATGGCTGCTTTCAAACCTTCAGAGCTGTAGAAGTGCAGTGTAGCAATGCAATTCTGCTACCCTGTTTTACATTTGTTCTTTCTCATATTCAAATAACACATTAGAATGGTGCTTAAGGAAGAAGCATTTTTTTCAAGGATAAAACTGAGACATAGATGTTTATCATCACCATTTCCATTTATAAGTGGATTGTTTCATCCACACAGTTACAGCAGCATTTCCCCTAGTTTTTTTTTTTGTATCATAAAATATACCAAAACTGCTTGAGCTAAATGTTCAGGTGTCCCAAGATAATGTTGCTTATTTCTGAAAGGGTGAAGATATTGACCAGTGTAGCCACTCCCATAAGGATCTGTTTCTGATCATGCCAGCACCATAGAATGCAAGATCAAATGTATTGTAAATTCTTTAATCTATTTAAACTGCAGCATCTTTTAAAATATTTAAAATCCAGGCACCTGAGAAATGCTGAATGCTCTTAATAGGTTTAATAAAAATAAAGTTAAAACTGTTAAAGACTAAGGCCCTAAGGCCTTATTTGTAATTACATATCATCACCCAAACCTGGTAAATATAAAAATACTTGAGGAAGTTGGGACAATTCAGAAATTACAAATTACTTCTAGCTTGATTACTTTTATTTTGCTGGCTGAAATGCATTTTAATCAAGTTTGGCTATAGCAAATGTACCATATAATATTTAAGCAAAGCTATACAATGCCCAGGTTTGGTTAGGAGAGAGTAAAGAGGGGGAAAAAAGACACATTATCAAAGAAACCTTTTTCATTTGCACACGTACTTCACTCACGCAGACACAGGCTCACTTCCCTGCTGATCTTCCTACAATGATCTTTTCTGTGAAAATGTGCTGCAAAAAAATTTGAAGTCACAGAACAATTTCATAGAAGTTTCAGGAAAGGAAGAAAAAAAGAAGTAAAAAAGCATGCCGATTTGTATGTGCACTTAGATCAGCAGTAGTAGTGCATTTAATTTTTTTTTCCTTAAAATTTAGAAAATCAATAGTCTACGTTGGTTGAGAAATCCTTTAGGATTATCAGATGGAGAATCACTTACTACCATCTTGGTTCATGAATAAGGCATATTCAGGACTTCCTGAAAAGTCTTTCTTGTTGCCAACACTCTATAAGCATCTCTCTCTCTTCTCATCCAGCCCAGAGCTGCCCTCTTCCTGCCACGCGCACACATTCCTGTCCTATGACCTCCATATATCTTTCCACACAATCGTCTAGCCATTCACTTTGTCATTCTTGCATTTCACTTCCTGCCACATTTATTGGAAGCTTCTGGTTTTAAAAACTATTTCATTAGCTTATAAGACCTACTAAAAATAAACAATTTGGGAAAGGATTTTCTGAGACAACCTAAAATGCACTTGAAGCAAGCCTTACCATGACATATGGGAAGAATGAGGAATAGCAGGAGAGGCACAAGACCCTGTATGGAGGGAAGACATGGGGTGGTCCAGAGCCGCCACATCATCTTGGGTTCTTACAGCATGTGGAAACACAGCTTGAAATGAGGTGCAGATTTTCTCAACTGCTGAGAACAGCTGCAGTCATGGGTAGCAGTCAGCAAAAAGGTTTGTTTATAAAGCAGAGATATAAAAACAGAGTCGGGAGAGATCCTGTAAAAGTAGCTGAAACCAGACTGGAATATATTCTGATCACATGAAGAAGCCACCATGTACTTCTGTATAAACGTCTTCTACTTAAAACTCTTTACACTGTTTGAGGGGTGGGGGAAGCACTATACCATTAAAAGGACTCCATTAGTTTTCAATAGCTAAAATGCCAGCTGGAAGAAGGCAAGGGTCTTTATTTGTTGTGTCCACTGATAAATCCTCAAAGCCTAAATCAGTGTCTAGCACAGAATGGATGCTCAACAGATATCTATATACACCAGCTGTTTAGAACACCCTTGCTTGCCTGGCCAGTACCTATTCATCCTTTCATGCCTCACTAGGTATGGGACACTTTCTCCCAGAGTGCTCTGCAGAGACAGAGTCTCCGTCTTCAGGACCACCTTCCTGCCATGTGCAAGTTCAGTCAGGACATTGATCTCAGGGAAGACAAGGATTCTTTCAAGTTGGCTGCCTTGCTTCATTGCATTAAGATCCTTGGGTGGGAGGGGGACTGTGTCTTATCTTTCAATTCCTGTTACTTGGCACTGTCCTGAAATACAACGAATACTCCACTTCGGAGGCATGTTTAACTAGGTAGAAACCTTTCCCTTTAAGAGTCTTAGGAAACTTTCAATACGCCGCCCCCCCCCAAAAAAAAAATAATGCTGTGTATAGTACTACGCTAGACTCAATGCATAGGATATTATGCTAGACTCCATGGGGGAAGATTCCAAGATGAATATGACACTGTCTTTGCATTCAAAGCTGCAAGCTAGGGGGAACCATTGCCAGAGGCATCTCTGGCTCGAAAATCTAAAGTACCATTGAAAGCTAATCTTTATTTATGGATTGAAATAATTGAAGTAAAAGAGAATGCACTGATTTGTACCTGGCTGGTTATGTTTCTTTATATATGCTCTTATATTTTATTTATTATACTATAATTTAAAATGATTTTCATTATTTATAAAATGTATTTAAACAATATTTAAAACCATCCAAGTTCCACAGTCCCTGGGAGCTTGCATTAATCAGGCTCTTGGCAGCTGAGAAAGGAACCTTATCAGATCCTGAACCTCCACACTGGAGAGTATAGATCAGGGAGGGAACCTTTCATGTGAGGCAGGACGGTGGCCAAGTCCCACCACCACAGAAAGATTGTTTTGAACTTCTTGCTCAACATTCCTCTCCTCTTCCAGCCCTCTCTCGCCCATCCACAGTCAAGTGAAAACAATTCTGAGGCCAACTGCCCTGTCCACAGCTCCCCTCTCAGCAGCTCCTTGCCTTCAGTAGGGCCTCACCTCCCAAATGCCTCCAAATCCCTCTCCCTCACCGCTCGTAAGCATGCCCTAGATGCATCCACAGCTCCAGAATGTTTCCAGGATTCTCTCTGCTCCCTTGATATGAGTGAAAGACAACTTAGTGAAACCGCATCCTCAGCCACTGTATGAAGGGTGATATGTTCTTCTTCCTCAAGCTACCAACAACCACCTGGGCTGCTCCCAGCTGGGGGTTTTCCTGTTCCCCCTTTTGGAAGTGACATCATTGTGCCTCACCAATCCTCTCCCAAGTCTCTACCTGTCCTCTCCAAGTTCACTCCTCAGTGTTTCCCCTGTTCCATCATCCCCCATCCTGAACTTCTCACACCATCCTCGGTGACTTGCACCAGATCTTAGACCTTGACCCTATCCAGTGCCTTCTTTCTTTAATAGCATTTGGGCTTGGAAAATAACCCAAAGCAAAATCAAATGTAGAAAACCAATGCAAGTGTTCCTGAGTAGACCCTGAGTATTTAGCTAAGAGATAATCTTATTTTCATTATATATATATATATATATATATATATATATATATATATTTTTTTTTTTTTTGGTGCTGGAGATTGAACCCAGGGCACTCTGCTCTGAGCCACACACACCCCATTTTTTTTTAGAAAAAAAAATTGAGATAGGTTTCTGATAAATAGCCAAGACTGGCCTAGAATTTGCATTCTTCCTGCCTCATCCTCCCATAAATAGCAAGGATTACATGTGTGCACCACTGTACCTAAGCTAACAGAAGTTCTTGAGAATCAAGATACACCATCAAATGAGAAATACCGAAGCTGACAAACCATGAGCCAAACAGGGTTCATTCAGTTCACAAAGCCTTACTTATGGAGGGTTCCCTTTGTGCCAGGCACTGTGCAAAGTGTTGGGGACATTTTGCTTTAAAGAGCTCATTCTGTGGGGTGGGAAACAAACAGTCTGGAGAGAAAAATGGTACTGAGTGGCCTTCCCACTGTTCCTCTTGGTGTGCTCCATAATTCAACTTAACTGATGCCAGCTGAATCCTAAACACACTGTAATTCTTGCTTCAACCTCAACCCCTTTTCACATGTAACGGCAGGTGTAAGCAAAATGTAATCATTCTCCATATAATATATGCATATTAGTTTGCAAAACTGATGGTAGTGGTTCCTCTCAACAAAGATGTACATGTATATACATATATAGTTCTGCATATCATCTCAGCACTCTTAAAATACACAAATGTCAACAAAGTTGAGAATTGAAATTTAGCTGCCAATGCAAGCCTTTATCTTTGGCAGAATCAGATTTGTGGTACTGAATGATGATAAATGTTTGAGCAGCACATCCTTGAATTGTGATTGCAAGGTGGGACAACATCTGAATAGGGCAAGTGGTATGTGGCTGCTAAAGTTAAAAGGCCTCAGTGGGTGTGGGGAGGGAATTCCACTGACCACATTGCTCATCAACTTCCCTGAGAACCACCAGGGAGGAGAGAGGCACAGTACAAATGCCACTTTAAAATCCATGAGCCAAGGCTGTCATCTTTCCGAAGCTTCCTTGACAATGCATTACCGCTGAGTGCTGCGCTTCAGTGTAATTCACACTGCACTCTGGCAAAACTACAAACCATGACAAGCTCTTGACCTCTGGCTTCCATGTAGTTCATAAGAAATTTCGAACGTTACCTCCATGTATACTAAGGGTCTTGTGTTCATCACTACCTTTTCATTTGTTTTTCACTACTGCTCCACTTAGGGTTGATGAACTTTGGCCTCTGATGCTTACATCTTCTCCCCGACACCTGGCCAGGAGATTACTAGAAGTATGTGGCAAAGTTATACCATAATTATGTTTCTTAATTCACTTTTTTTAGAACTCCTTCTATTAGACAACGATGATTTAGTTCAAATGTCATTTCTGGATTAATCCTTGAATGCCCTCTAGATTCATTAAATGGGCAGTTAGTGAGCGATTCTGTAGGGCAAGAAATTTAAGCAATGAAAACTAGTAGAGGATGAAATTGGCTATAAACCAGTTTCATGTGGAACTTTCCAAAATCATCTAGCCAATCTTTCCAAACCATATCATGTGCATCACTGCCATCTCTCTTCCACCTCCTTTATCAGGGACTTCAAGATATAATATCTATATCAGTAAACTCTCCTAAATATTGATGTGATTTCCAGCTCATGAATCTTAGAGAAAGCAAGCCATGTCCAAGCATCTCAGGTTTTCTACATGAGTTTATAGATACTCACATTTATTGAATGTATAAGTAAACAGACCAACGCATTAAATGGGTCTGTTTACTTATTAAATGGGTTCTACATTAAACTCATGTAGAACTCATGTAGCCAACGGTACCACCATATTCCTATCAAGGGAACATGGGCCAGCTCATGTTTTCATAACTGCATGCAGAAATATCAAACAAAGACAAACCTAGTTATGTAGTTAAATGTCAGTTTATTAATAGTGACAAATGTGGCAATGTGTCCTGAACTACATTTTTAACAAATAATTAGAATAATAGTGAGGATGGTTTTTTTTTTTGAACTTGTTAGAGATCCTTACTCAATGTTGTATGATGCAACACAACAGGGCCCCAAATGGAAAAAAAAAATCTGTCTAATCATTGACCTGAACAAAATAGAAATTTCACTTTATTTTAGTTCTGTGGTTTCTGCCATAGTACCAGCCCCCCAACCAAACCCTTGGCCATGTCTCATCAGTGAACACAACCTCATACAGTTAATGAATTCCCAGGGTTGCATAAAAAAATGCATGCTTTCTGACAGATAAGGTTTTTAAAAGCAAGTGGCGATATAAACCCCTCTCTTTTCACTACAAGGGAAATAAATACTTCTTCTGTGGCTGAGGGCACTCAGGTGATATGCCTCTATAAAATACAACAAATGACCTCTTTACTTGTGAGGGTATCACAGAAGATTAAAATCAGAGCATTTAACAGCTCTTCAGAGCAAATGGTAACAAGCAAAAATTATAGTTCTATATAATTAAATACATTCGTTAATTTCATGTAGGTGACCTTTTTCTAAGACATGATCAAGTTGCAGATTAGGACAATAAAGAAAATGCTTGGTTTTTTTACCCATTCTTAAAGACTGAAAAACATGCATGCAGAGAGGGTGATGGATAGGACTCCCACTGCATGCAAAAAAGTCTGAGCCAAATAAAGACACACAGCCCTACCTGTGACTCCAGGAAACAGAGTCAATGAGATTTCAGGCACACAATTGTCACTTCACCAGAAAGAACAGACATGTGTGATGGTTTGATGGTTGGTATACAGCAGTAGGTTGAAGAGCCAAGGACAGTGGAAGGATCCTGTAATTTGTCAGTGTTCACCTTTACTTCCCCAGTCAGGTGACCACGTGTGTGGGTGAAAGTGATGAACACTTCATGGCAAGGCACAAGGATCCAGCATTTGTAGAAAAGAAGGGTCATAGGTCTGCACTGTTCTATATGCTCTGAACTACACAGTGCACTGTGAGCTCAGCAGTCATTCACGTAAGTCTATATTACTGACACAAAGAAACTGGGACCAGGAGGAAGAAAGACATAAAGTGAATTACAAAGGGGAGAGTGTAAGTCACTTAACTGTATTTATTATTGTGATGTGAAATTGTTCCACTCTGTCCCCACATTTTGACTTAAAAATAATAGTAAAATTTGAGGCTTAATTTTTAATTAACATGCTTCTCCTTTCCACTGCATTCTTGTGGTTTTGGCCCAAATGGTTTGAATTGAACCATAAGCAAAATTGATTTTTTCCATTATTTTTCAAAGCAATTCAGTCATTCCCAAATCCAGCTTATCACATTTCACTCTATTAAAGCAATATATACAAATCTATTTGTTTTCTTCATTTTATTCCCATCCACTTGAATAATTCAATCCTCAATGTGCTCAGGCATCTAGACTTCTTATCTTAATTGATTTCCTCATTTAAGCTCAAATTCTGTCAAATTTTAATCTTTCCTTCTAAAGGGACTGTGTACAATTGTCAAATGCATCACTGACTATGTTTCTATCAGGATTCTCAGTTTCCATTTAGGTGCTAATGATGACTTTTTAGTGTATAGGTCTGTTACTGGAAAGACTGGCCAGTGCCCACAAGTTACACTCTCCATGTGCAAACTCAGTAGCTATTTGGATTGCAGTTGCAAACTCTTCAGAATCTGATGCTAGACAGAATCACTTTCATCTTGATGCCTTTGCACAAAAAAAAGCTCTTGACTTACAATTGCTGTGAACTGGAATAATTAGCTTAACCCTGTGTCCCCAATATTTCCACTGTCATATTTGAAGATTTCTTGGGTATGACTTCTGGTCAGTACATGATATCCATATGAAATGAGACTATACCTACTTATTCTGTCTGCTCCTACCTAGAATAACTATGGTAATCAGGGTCACTCTTCCAATTAAACAGAGTTGTTAGTTTTAAAATAATGCTACTATTGGTGATATTTTGCCAAATGAAATGTCTAATATTAACATCAATGAAACAGTGATATTCATTCCAGGGCAATGCCCCATTCAAGCTACCACTCTTCTTAGCCTTTTCCTTATCTCTATCTACTTTTATATAATACAGATTCATTTAAACAAATTCCTCACTTTATCTCTTTCATTACTCAAGTAATATCATCACAAAAGGAGGTTTTAGGAAATATAGAGAACCTGCTAAAATATTACCATTTTTATCCATAATGCTGAAAACAGCAGGAAGAGAAAATTTACAGATCAAATGGCATGCTTGATGACTTTTATAAAAAGTGAAGGAGCTGCAGGATTATAAAAAAAAATCCAAGTTTCATGACTCACTTCATCCTATGAGCCACATAATTCAATTGGTATGAAATGTGGTTAATTTATGAAAAGTACATTATATGATTGACAAAGAATAATGAAAGTTTTAATTAATGGAGGAACAATTTTTTGTTCTTTTGTTTTAAGCTGAATCTTAAAGCAAAAACAGCTCAAAATTTTCTCAAAATATAGAATACTTTGCAACTTCAGTTTGAATGCATTTTTAAGTTTAGACACTATCCCTTTGTTTTCATTATTAATACTCTCCTCATCAAAGAAGAGTTTAAAAAACATGAGAAAAAGGGGAAATAAAAATGCTTAATTAATTTTGACAGCAATTGCATTAATATGAACTGTTAAATACACTTCTAAGACTCTAAGCAATGAAAGCTGAAGGAGGGCCGCTAACAATGCCCATATCTAAAATCTAAATTTCAATTATCTGCTGTATTTACAACACCATGCTTTACAATGTGCCAGAAGGGATGACTTAGTGGTCTCAGCATCTGGTTTTGAATTGCTTTATTCCCTGAATTGCACAATTTAATTCATCCCCTAGTCATCGTAGGGCCTGGATATGCAGACAAGTCACAGTCACTTGTGGACTTATTCATCCAGGAATTTTTAAACTGGAGGGAGCAATGGGCTGGCCTTAAATCTTTTCTTCTCTTTTATAATTGCATCAAACCCTACATTAAGTAGAGGCTAATTACTCTTTCCATGTTTTTTAATGGTGGCTCCAAAGATACTGTCCACTGTACTGAAATGTATAAAGTAGCAAGGGATTAATTACTTTAAAAACCCTGCAAAAATATCTCATAACCCAAATACGGTCATAGTTCCTAAAGATCTCAAATCACATTTACTGGAACAAAACTGATGTGGAAGCAACTCAAACCATGAAGAACTAGGTGCAATTGGATGTCTTTGTCTCTGAGGAAATACAAACAGTGGCCTCTGTGATTGTTCTCATATAAACCACAGGTTTATTTCCTGCCTCTCATATTCTATGAGCACCATCATGGAAAATAAAGAGGCCACAAGAGACCCCACTTAGAATGCTTCTGTCACGTACAGATTTCTGCACTGTGTGGCTTTCCAAAGAGCTGTACTTCAATACTTATTTTGTAAAGTGTATTATTTCTGTAATATTCTCTGTCACCTGGGGGAAACCCAGTGGTGCTTGTTGAAGTCTTCACTAAAATAGCAAATTAAGTGAGATTAGAAATGCCATAATTAATTAGACCAGCTCTCCTTCACTTGAAGGACCAGAATCTAAACTGAGTGATAGTAATCTGCTAAGCACTAATAAAGCTATGTGACAAAAAAAGCAATATGTTCTGTGTCAACAGCAGCATCCCCACAAGTTCTAGAAGGCATTAGACTTGACCTTTCATTGTTGCTCAGCATTCCCTTCAGGTTCTTTTCAGCAGTGAATGATTCTGACCACATTTTAAAGCTTTTTAAAAGAATATATTCTCCTTATACAATGCACCAAATGATAGTAATTTGCCCAGTTATTTATAAATATGAGAAAATGGAGGAAATATTGTTACATTCCATTTTAGAATGAATATAGAAAATGAAAGGCTTTCAAATATAATTCAAATATAAATATATATTGAGTATAGAAATAGCATTAAAAGTCTTCTAATAATTTAATAGAAAATGACTAAAATTACTTAAATGATACTCAAGATAAAAAGAAATCTCCAAATTTGAAAACACCAATAGCTGTTTTCAATAATACATAAATATCAAGAGGAAAAATGAATTATAAATATAGAGAATTCTTATTTAAAATAAAAACAAAATGTGGTGCTAAGGGTAAAACTTAGTAGTAGAGTTCTTGCCTAGAATGCATAGTGTCCTGAGTTCAATTACCAGTACCACTAAAAAATAGAAATAAAAAAGAATTCATCTCATAGATCACTTTAATATACTATAAAATAATATTTCATAATTAACAATGTTATTTTTTACATAAAAATAACTATATAATTTGTGGTTAAATAGTTTATTTGAAAAAGAGTATATGCCTAATTATATAAAAGTTCTAAAGATTTTCCAGTTTTTATTTTTTTATTTTATTTTTTTTAAAGAGAGAGAGATGAGAAAGATGAGAGAGAGAGAGAGAGAGAGAGAGAGAGAGAGAGAGAGAGAGAGAGAGAGAAAATATTTTTAGTTTTTAGTTTTCGGCAGACACAACATCATTGTTTGTATGTGGTGCTGAGGATCAAACCTGGGCCGCACGCATGCCAGGCGAGCGCCCTACCGCTTGAGCCACATCCCCAGCCCAAAGGCTCCTCCAGTTTTTAAATAAAAGAATAATTAAAACCAGAAATTCTCAAACTGAGAAGTAAAATCCAGTAGTAACCTTATTTTTTTTCTTTCCCCCAGTCCTGGGGACTGAACCCAGAGGTATTTTATCACTGTTCTATCCCTGACCGTTTTTACCATTTTTAATTTTTATTTTCAAGATACAGTCCTATGTTGCCCAGGTTGGCTTGGAACCTCTGATGCTCTTGCCTCAGCCTCCAGAATAGCTGGGATTACAAGTGTGCACCACCATATCCAGCAGTAATTACCTTTTTAAAGAGACATACCCAAAACATGACAATTTTGAAAGATTTAATATAAATGGGCAGCAAGACATACTAGTGACATTAACTAAAAAAGAAAGAAAGAAAGAAAGAAAGAAAAGAATAAAAAAGCAACCACTTATACAACTATGTTAATATCAGACAAAATAGACTAAGTAAAAAGAGTATTATTAGGAAATTAAAAGACCATTAATTACATAATGATGAAAGGAACAATCTAGAGAAAGGTACAATAATTATCAACCTGTGTATCTAACAACAGTTCCTCAATATAAAAGCAGATACAATTTCAAAGAGATGGACAAATGTACTATCATGATGGGAGATTTGAAAACACTCTTCTGAATAACTGATAGCTATTATAGACTCAAAGATAAAAGGCAATAAACAGAATAACTGGAAAATTTGGTATAATGGGCATAGAAATGCATTTTGCATTTGTCAATTATTCTAAGCAAACAAGGACATTTAAGGAAAAAAATGTAAAATACATTTTTACTGATCAGTACTATGATATTAAACAAATAGAATAAACCCTAAAAAGCTAAAAAAATATATACCTTGTTCTCTGACCACAGTGCAATTCAGTTAAAAGTCAGTAACAACACTGAAAACAAATAAAAACCTCAGCCTCACACATTAGGAAAAAATCTGTTTAAAGAATTTTATCTAAAGAACTCATATCTTAAAGAGAAACTCACAATGGAAATTTTGAAATAAGTAGAACTATGTGATAAAAACATAAAACAACTTATTAAACTTACATGTTTATATTTTCAAAAGACTGCAGTAGATGATACTAATACCAAATGAAAGTAGTGAAGGATTTTATGAAGAAATGATCAACCAGGTAGCTGTTACCTGAACTCAGTGCAGCAATTAGACATCAGGTTCTTACAATGTGATTCATAGCCACACCAATGAAGTATTCTGGCTAGAAGAAATAATCCTAAATACAATCAAGCCTCTTACTCTAAATACAGAAAATTTAGGGAATGAAGAAACAATTCAAAAGATGCTATGAGGCAGTGATCTGCTAATTCCAGAATGTAGAATTCTGTACAAGAAAAAAGTCTACTCTCCAAATTTATGAATTAAAATTTAAAAAGGAAATAGGAGGAAGGAAAGTTAAAAAACAAAATTCCTAAATGTCATAATAGATAAATGCAATATTTTAGATTAATGCAAACTGACTCAACAATTTTTGTGATAACTGAATAAGTTTTAATATTGGCAGGGTATATAGATGAGGTTTCAAGAATTATTTATCTTGTTAGGTATAATGATGGCATGGTGATTGTATTAAGTGTTCCAAGCTGTCACACCAAGATGCACACTGAAATATTTACATGTAAATGTCATGGTGTCTAGAAGTTGCTTTGCAATATTAAAGTGAAATTACAGGGGAGAACAGATTAAAGAAGATGGCAATGGGCTGATGTTTATGGAAACTAGTTGTTGAGTTCATGGGCTCATTATATCAATCCTTTTTGGTATATGTTTAGATTTTTCAATAATAACAAAACTAATGTTTTAAATAGTAAAAACAAAAAAAAATGTCTGAAAAATAAATAATAAGCCTAAAGAATGGAAAAAGAGGTGAATGCAAAAATGCATCCACACTGAAAAACTAAAGTAATAAAACAAAAGTAACAAAATAGAAAATAAAACCACAGTTTAAAGCAACAAGGTCAAAAATGGGTTTAAGTAAGACTGATTAAGAGAAATAAAAGAAAGATGGCACAAACTAACCCCATTAAGAGTGAATAAGGGGGGTGTTAAAAGGAACGTGTCTTGGTTTTTAAAGCTGTAATTTTTCTTTTTCCTTATCATGCTGTTGGTTTTATAAGTAAAATCAGCCTATTCAACTGACCTTTCTCACATCATTCTTACCTAGCTTTGGTATTAAGGATATATGAATGTCAACATAAGTTACAAAGTGTTTTATTTTTCCTCTTTCTTCAATTCTTTCTTCTTTTGAATCATTTTAAAAAATATATTTTTTAGTTGTTGTTGGACCTTTATTTTATTTTTTCTTTATGTATACGTGGAGCTTACAATTGAACCTAGTGCCTTATACATGCTAGGCAAGTGCTCTTTCATTGAGCTACATCCTCAGCCTTCTTTTGAACCATTTTTTTTTATTTTTAAAAAAATTTAGAGATGGTGAGCATTTCTTCATGTACTTGTTGATTGATTGTATGTCCTCCTCTGAGAAGTGTCTGTTCAGGTCCTTGGCCCATTTGTTGATTGGGTTATTTGTTATCTTATTGTCTAATTTTTTGAGTTCTTTGTATACTCTGGATATTAGGGCTCTATCTGAAGTGTGAGGGGTAAAAATTTGTTCCCAGGATGTAGGCTCCCTATTTACCTCTCTTATTGTTTCTCTTGCTGAGAAAAAACTTTTTAGTTTAAGTAAGTGCCATTTGTTGATTCTTGTTATTAACTCTTGTGCTATGGGTGTCCTATTAAGGAATTTGGAGCCCGACCCCACAATATGTAGATAGGAGCCAACTTTTTCTTCTATCAGACGCAGAGTCTCTGATTTGATATCAAGCTCCTTGATCCATTTTGAGTTAACTATTGTGCATGGCAAGAGAAAGGGATTCAGTTTCATTTTGTTGCAAATGGATTTCCAATTTTCCCAGCACCATTTGTTGAAGATGCTATCCTTCCTCCATTGCATGCTTTTAGCCCCTTTATCAAATATAAGATAGTTGTAACTTTGTGGATTAGTCTCTGTGTCCTCTATTCTATACCATTGGTCCACCCGCCTGTTTTCCAGTAAGATTGGCAGCCACTATGAAGTCAAACAACAACAAGTGCTGGCGAGGATGTGGAGAAAAGGGTACTCTTGTACATTGCTGGTGGGACTGCAAATTGGTGTGGCCAATTTGGAAAGCAGTTTGGAGATTCCTGGGAAAGCTGGGAATGGAACCACCATTTGACCCTGCTATTGCCCTTCTCGGACTATTCCCTGAAGACCTTAAAAGAGCATGCTACAGGGATGCTGCCACATCGATATTCATAGCAGCACAATTCACAATAGCTAGACTGTGGAACCAACCCAGATGCCCCTCAATAGATGAATGGATAAAAAAATGTGGCATCTATACACAATGGAGTACTATGCAGCAATAAAAAATGACAAAAATCATAGAATTTGCAGGGAAATGGATGGCACTAGAGCAGATTATGCTTAGTGAAGCTAGTCAATCCCTAAAAAACAAATGCCAAATGTCTTCTTTGATATAATGAGAGCAACTATGAACAGAGCAGGGAGGAAGAGCAGGAAGAAAAGATTAACATTAAACAGAGACATGAAATGGGAGGGAAAGGGAGAGAAAAGGGAAATTGCATGGAAATGAAGGGAGACCCTCATTGCTATACAAAATTACATATAAGAGGTTGTGAGGGGAATGGGATAACAAACAAGGAGAGAAATGAATTACAGTAGATGGGGTAGAGAGAGAAGATGGGAGGGGAGGGGAGGGGGGATAGTAGGGGATAGGAAAGTTAGCAGAATACAACAATTACTAATTGGGCATTATGTAAAATTGTGGATGTGTAACCGACGTGATTCTGCAATCTGCATTTGGGGTAAAATTGGGAGTTCATAACCCACTTCAATCTAATGTATGAAATATGATATGTCAATAGCTTTGTAATGTTGTGAACAACCAATAAAAAAATTTAAAAAAAAATTTTTTTAAAAATTTAGTTGTAGATGGACACAATACCTTAATTTTATCTCTATGTGGTGCTGGGATTGAACACAGTGCTTCAAGCATTCTAGGCAAGTGCTCTACCACTGAGCCCCAGCCCCAGCCCTTTCGAACCTTTTTATGCTACTGAAGTTATGTGTTCTTTGACAATCTCAGAGAACTCTAGTATGTAATACTTATATAAGACTGAGACATTTTCCTCATATTTTTTTTAATGGGTATATTTGAACTTTTGCATGAATTTCCCTTATAATTAAATACATCTATTTTAGGCTTCTAATTTTTCTAGAAAGAGCTTTAGTAATATATTATTGTCCATTCAAGCAAAGGTTTTTAATTTATTGGTCTAAAGATGTTTATCTCTTCTAAAACAAATTCTCCAAGCATCCACATTAAAAACTAAACAAATGCAAGTAAGAGGAAGAAAGAAAATAGTAAAAATGAAAGTGGAAAGCATTGAGATGGAAAATGGAAATATATTAGATTTTTAAAAATCAATGCAATCAAAAGCCGATTCTTTGAAAATAAAAATAACAAGTATCTAGACAGATTATCTAGAGACTTAGAGAGAAGACACAAATTTCCAATGTCAGGAAGGAAAAAAGAAGGAATATCAGTACAACTTTCATAAACAGTAAAAGAAAACTTAAGGCAATATCATTCAAATCAATATTATATTTGACAACTTAGAGGACACTGAAAAGTTCCCTGAATAATACTAATTACCAGTACTGACCCAATAATAAAGATGTTAAAGGACTCTGTATCATATGAAGAACTAAATTAGTAAGTGTAAACCTTTCCACAAAGAAAACTCCAGGCCTTAAATTGAGAAAGAAATAATACCAATTCTATAATAATTCTTTCAGAAATAAGGAAGAAGAAAATATTTCCTGACTCATAACTAGTATTACCATAAACCAAGACTGTATAAGGATATTGCCTCAAGAAGAAAATCAGACAACTATCTATTATGAATAAAGATGTAAAAAAATACTTAAGTATTAGTGAGTTAAACCCAGCAACACATAAAAGGTTTAACATATCTTAATGAAATGCATTTTTACCTGACATGCAAGCCCAATTTCACATTAAGAAAGCTATGAATGCAATTTACTATGTTAACAGAACAAAGGAATTAGACATAGAAAAAAGAACTTGGCACAATATAACACAGTTTCTGATTTTAAGGTCTCAGAATTTTAAGAATAGAAGGAACTTTCTTCAACCTAAAAAAAAGGAATCAATCTATGAAAAAACTAAGCACTAACATCATATTTAATGGCAAAAAACTAAATTTGCTCCACAAAGATTGGCAGAAATATCTGTTCTTACTACTTCTATTTAATATTGTATTCCCAATCTTAGCAAGTGTTGTAACACATGAAGACGGAACAAAAGCTCAGAAATTGGAAAGAATAAGTAAGGCTACCTTTCTTTCTTTCTTTCTTTCTTTTTTAAAAAAGTGCTACATGAATTGTACATAAACAATTGAAAAAATTGAAAATAGACCTCTAGTTTATACAAGAGAAACAAAATTAATTTAAGGTATATGATAGATTTTAAAATGAATTGCAAAGATAACAAACCTTCTCAAAAATAACAAAGAATATGTTCACGATTCAGGGGTAGGGAAAGACATAATAAACAAGACACAGAAGCACTACCTAGCCGTAAAGTAAAAGATTGATACATTGAACCACATTAAAAGTAACTATTCATCAAAAGACCACATAGAAAGTTAAAAAAAAAAAAAAAAAAAGAATGGCACCAACAGAAGTCTGCAACACATGTTTTTGATAAAAGCGTTCTTACAGAAAATACAGAAAGAAATTCTACAAATCAAAAAGAGGAGGGAACTAGAGGAAATGCAATAGAGACATGGGAAAGAGACTAATATAAGAAGATAAGAAAAATGCAATAAACAAGATAAGATACTTAAACACATTAATCATCAGGAAATACAAATTAAAACCTAATTTTATACCACTTACATATTCATCAGAAGGACTAATATGAAAAGGACAACAATATGAATGACTGGTAAGGCTGGAACTCCCACTAGCTCATACTGCTGGGTGCCATTTGCACAGTTATTTGAAAATCGGGTAGTACGCATCCATAATGGAGATTCAGACTCAACGAAATGTGTACATCTGTGATCCAAGATAAGTGCAAGAATGTTCATAGCAGTATTATTGATAGCCCCAAATGGGCAATAATCCAAATATCTATCAACAGGAGAAAGGATAAAGAGTTTTAGGTAATAATAATAATAATGGACTCATACAAATAGCCTGATGAATCAGGAAAAGTTAACGTAAGAAAAAGCATTTCAGTTTCTTCTTTTTTCATGATAAGGAGTGAGAAATATTGGCAGGGGCTGGGTAAATCAAGAAATACATGTTGAAGTGTATTATTTAAAGCTACAAACATAACCATTAGTCTGGAGACCATCATTAACATGATAATTATATTTAAAAATCAATAAGTAGAGGAGATAAAAGGAACGGGAGGGTAACACAGGTGTATGAAAATCTTTATTTGTGATACCAGGAAGTAAAGAGTAGATAAATAGAGTTGATAAGTCAAGGGAAGAGGGGATAATTAAAATATTTAAAAGTATACGATAGCCACCTAAAAACATGAAATAGCAACTTGGAGGCAGGAAGGCTGATATTTCATTTTACTTTTAACAATCTTGAGCTTTAAGCATGTGCATATGTTATTTCTATAGTAAAAATAAGTTAAGATTTACATAAGGCTGTGAGTGTAAGTCTGCAGAGACCTAATTCTGCACCACAGCTTACCAAGAACTTATTGGCAAATGGTTGATTTCTGAGTAGGGAAGGATGATCCTAGAAAATCTCTTATAATCCTCAAATATAAGCTAAGGCAAATGCCTATGATTTTCTATCAACAAGAATTAAAACTCTACAACATTAATTTTCATGTGAGCATAATTTTTATTTTTTTATTGTTTTGAAATGTGAATGCATGACTTACTTAATCAGTGAATGCTAACTTCTTTATAATTAGAAAAACATGTGACTACCTTTTAGATTATTGTCACAAGGTATTGGGGTCCACTTGAATGTTTGTTTCCCCTCTGAAATTCATGTTAAAATATAATTCCCCAATGTAACAGCAGTGAGAGGTATAGCTTTTGGGAATTGTTTAGGTTATGAGGGCTTTGTCCTCAGGAATGGATTAAGGCCTTATAAAAGGGCTGGAGAGGACTCCTGAGTCCATTTTGCCCTTTTTGCCCTTCCACCCTCTGCCACAGGAGAACACAGGAGCAAGGAACCAACTTAGACACTGAGAGCAGCCCTCACCCAACATCAGATACATGGATGCCTTGGTCTTGGCCTTCCCAGTCTCTAGCACCATGAGAAATAAATTTCTATCTCATGGATTTTGTTATAATGGCAAAAATGGACTAAAACATATGAAAATAATAAAACTGGTTTACCTCTTTGAGATAAAATGATTATAAAAATCATGATTATCCCTGCTAAAAACTGGAACAAGACAAGAATGTCCTCTTTCACCACTTCTATTCAACATCATCCTTGAAACTCTAGCCAGAGCAATTAGAAAAAAAAAAGAAAGAAAGAAAGAAAAGAAATTAAAGAAATACAATAGGAAAAGAAAAACTCAAACTATCACTATTTGCTGATGACATGATTTTATATCTAAAAGATCCAAAAAATTCCACCAGAACCAATGAGCAAAGTAGCAGGATATAAAATCAACACCCATAAATCAAACACATTCCTAAATATCAGTGATAAATCCACTGAAAGAGAAATTAGGGAAACTACTCCGTTCATAATAGCCTCAAAAACAATAAAATACGTGGGAATCAATCTAACAAAAGAGGTGAAAGACCTATACAATGAAAACGGCAGAATTCTAAAGAAAGAAACTGAAGAAAACCTCAGAAGATGGAAAGATCTCCCATGCTCCTGGATAGGCAGAATTAATATAGTCAAAATGGCCATACTACCAAAAGCATTATACAGGTTTAATGCAATTCCTATTAAAATCCCAATGACATTCTTCATAGAAAAAGAAAAGTCATGAAATTTATTTGGAAAAATAAGAGACCCAGAATAATTAAAGCAATCCTTAGCAAGAAAAGTGAAGCAGGAACATCACAATACCAGACCTTAAACTATACTACAGAGCTATAGTAATAAAAATGGCATGGTATTGGCACCAAAATAGACTTATAGACCAATGGTAAAGAATAGGGGACACAGAGACAAACCCAAATATATATGTTTATGTCATACAAAAGGTGCCAAAAACATTCACTGGAAAAAAAGACAGCCTATTCAACAAATAGTGCTGGCAAAACTGAAACTCCATATGTAAAAAAATGAAATTAAACCTCTCTCTTTCACCATGCAGAAAAATCAACTCAAAGTAGATCCAAGATTTAGGCACTAGAACAGAGATCCTGTGCCTAATAGAAGGAAAAAGGCCCAAATCTTCCCCATGTCGGCCTAGGATCTGTCTTTTTTAAAAAGACTCCTAAAGCACAAAAAATAAAATCAAGAATTAATAAAAGGGATGGATTCTAATTAAAAAGTTTTTTATCAGCAAAGGGAAAAATTAATAAAGTGAGGAGAGAGCGTAGAGATTGGGAGAAAATCTTCACCACATCCACCTCTGATCAAGCATTAATCTCTATGATATATAAAGAACTCAAAAAAACATAACACGAAAAACAAATAATATAATCAATAAATGAATGGCCTAAGGAACTGAACAGACACTTCACAGAAGAAGAATTATAACTGATCAACAAATATATGAAAAAGTGCTCAACATCTCTAGCAATTAGAGAAATGTAAATCAAAACTACTCTAAGATTTCATCTCACTCCTTCCTGTCAGAATGGCAATCATCAAGAATACAGGCAACAATTGTGCTCTATATGTGTAATAAGAATTGTCATGCATTCCACTGTTGTGTATTTAAAAAAAAAATCAATAAAAAGTAAACAAACCAAAACCAAACCAAAACAAAACAAAACAAAAAAAGAGATGTCAACAAACTGATATATATATTTTTTTTTTTAAATAGAGGCAACAAGAAATGTTGGTGAGCATGTGGGGAAAAAGATACACTCATATGTTGCTGGTGGGACTGCAAATTGGTGCAACTACTATGGAAAGCAGTATGGAGATTCCTCAGAAAATCCGGAATGGAACCACTATTTGACCAAACTATCCCACTCCTTGGTTTATACCCAAAGGACTTAAAATCAGCATACTATAGTGACACAGTCACATCAATGTTTATAGCAGCTCATTTCACAATAGCTAGACTATGGAACCAACCTAGGTGTCCCTCAATAGATGAATGGATAAAGAAAATGTGGTATATATACTCATTGGAATATTACTCAACTTTAAAGAAGAATAAAATTATGGCATTTGCCAGTAAATGGTTGGGTTTGGAGAATATCATGCTAAGCAAAATAAGCTAATCCCACAAAACCAAAGGCCAAATGTTTTCTCTAATATGCAGATACTAATTCACAATAAGGCCAGGGGCACTAGGGAAGAATAGCATTACCTTCAATTAGATAGAAGGGAGGGAGAGGAAGGGAGGGGAGGGAATGTGGGAATAGGAAAGATAGTAAATGAAACAGACACTATATATATATATATATATATATATGACTGCATGAAAATATGATTCTGCAACATATACACTCAGAACAATGAGAAATTATAATCCCACCTATGTATGATAAATCAAAGTGCATAAATGCATTCTACTGTCATTATAACTAATTAAAACAAATTTTTAAAAAAGATGTCAGGAAAGCTGGGCTCAGAGAAATTTTGGGACAGTAATCATGATAGCAGTGGACATGTAGTGCTGAGGCTGGGCCAGGTGCTCCTGAGTACTCCATGTGGGTGAACTCACTGATTCTCAGGAGGGTCACAGGAGGTAGACTCTAGAGGAGTGTCAATCTTATATGAGGAAATGGAAGTGAAGAGAAGTTAAGTACTCTGCACTTCCATTTCCTCATGTAAGATTGGGCAGCAGGAGCCACCCTCCAGTCCCTAACTCGCACAGGCTCTCTGACAGGTTCCCTTTAGGCCACTCGGTCACTGCCATCTACCCGTGTGACTACAGTGCCTCCTTCATATTCATTCTGAATCCTCAGCTCATCCATGGAATGTTGGAATAGTCCTGCACTTTTTCCTTGGGGGAAACGGGGCCTAGAGATGCTGGGAAAGTCTTCAAGACCACAGAGCCAACCAAAAGAATCTGGGATCCCAGCTTCATCTATCTGAATCCAGAGCCTCTGCTCTCCACTTCTCTGGGGTTGATACGTGTGTGTGTGCACATGTGCACATGTGTGTGCATGTAGGTGCTCTGTGTGCACATGCATGGTTATAACTGCTACAAGCTAATGCCATTCCTGGCCCTTAATAATCTGACACACACTGTACCTGGCTGGGGACAGGACTGCTGGTCATAGCATGAACTTTCCCCGGGATCCAATCATCATGTAATTGTTGACCTGAAAAGTGTCTATCCATTGAGAAAAGAAGTCAGACTGTGCTTCTTCTTTAATGTTTGGATTGATTTTTGTGATGGGATTGTGGTTCTCTGGCAGTAGGTGGAGGGCAGTAGGTTTTCATGTTTTGTTTTTTTTTCTTACTTATATGATTTCAAAGAGCACAATTTCTAACACTAAGTCTTATTTTTTTTTCTGCTAAAGTGATTGTTTTTAAAAGTTTCAAATTTTTGTATTTTAATTATAACAATGATAAATTTTTAAAAAATCATGATTATCTTTTAGAATATATCATATCATAAGAACAGAGCTACACAATGTATTGAACATATGTTTTCTGGTTACTATTACTTCATATCAAATTATCCTCAGATGAATGGGGTAAAACAATATGTGTACTTGTTTCATATTTACATCTCATAGATTTTGTGATTCAGGGATCCTGGAAGGGCTAAGCTGGGCAATTCTCACTTGAGGTCTTTCCTAAGGATCAGTTAGATGCAGGTTAATGTGTTTCTAAGCCTCCAAGAGGTCCAGGCACCCAAGATGGCAGGCTCACTTGGATAGCAGCTGATGTTAGCTGGGAGCTCCACTATGACAGTCAACCACATTGCTTACATATAACCTTTCTGGCGAGGTGAACTCAGAGTAATGCAGCTTCTTACAATGTAACTGGCTTTTCCTAGAGTGAGTACCCCAGGGATTCAGGTAGAAGCTGCTTGTGTGATGTTTTCTGAACTAGTTTCAGAAGTCACACAATGTCTGCAGCATGTCATTGGTTATAAGTCACTAACAATAATCCCGATTCGAAGACAAAGGACATAGACTTCAGCTCTTGAGGGAAAAGGTGTAAAGATTTTACAATGACCAGTGCTATCCTATGAATTTTTTTTTAAAATGTGAATTAAGCAAAACATCACAATTGTAAATTGATGAAGTCACATTTTTCTTTGATGTACTACCTTGACAGAGGACTTATGCAAACCATACTAGATTAAATATTGCTCATTTGGCTGGTAGCGAGAAAGAAGTTCTAAGGAAAAAAAGTGGATTTGGGGCCTATCTTTAGAAAGTGAGTGATTTCACCTGAAAACCAAGAAAGAAAACTTACTATTAATAAAAAAAAAATGAAGAATGATGCAGTAATAGCCACTGAGTGAACTTAAAATACTAAATTGTTCTGTCACATCTAATAACCGGAGCAAAGCTGAAATATGAACACCCGTTCAGAGTTTCAACGGCATAACTTGTTAACTAAAATCCTCATGGCTCCTAATTAGTTCAGGTTAAACATTTAACCATGAAAAGCACCTTTTCATAAATAAACCACATTTCAATCTTAATTATATAAATTGCCCTTTTGGAAAGTCATGTATGTGATACATATATAAACTGATTCTCTGGTATTAAAATCACAATGAAGTCATTCCTAATTACTAAGTCAAGGATCAGTGGCTAGAATTTTAATGATTAGGTGAGTTTAATTTATGACAAGTGCAAATAATCACTTTCTATGAAAAGTGACACTGGTGTAAGTTGTTTATGTGCTTCCCTATCCCCAATCCTCAAATTCTTATGGCAAACTGTCTTTTATTGTTCAAATAGGAAAATAAGGAGCTAGAAAGGTAATTACAGATTAAATCCCTTATTCAAAATATTTGGCAACGGAGTGTTTCTGATTTGGGAATTTTTTTTTTCATATTTTTAAATACTTATTTGCATATACATAATGAAACATCTTAGGGATAAGACCCAGGCCTAAATTTATTTATGTTTATATATGTATAGGCTTAGGGTAATTTTATACAACAATTAAAATAATTTTGTTCTTAGTATAAAACTTTCCATTTATGGTCTGATGTTGGCACTCAAAATGTTTGAGATTTTGGGACATTTCAGATTTTGAATTTTTGAATTATGGATGCTCAACCCAATCTATAATAAAAATGTGTTTAACTGAACAATTTATTTTAAATATGTATTATTCCTTAATGTTTCATTTTTCTATAATCAAAGAATCCCCAAGGGCATATTCATCCAAAATTTCTCTACTGCTGTACTCTGTCATCTCCACACATTCTCTAAGATATCTTTGAAGTGGTTTCAACTGAATTGGAGATCGGCTAACATTTCATTAAGGACAAGACTAAGGGGATGGAGAGAGTGGCTCATGTTTGACTACTATAAATAAGAGAAATCATTCATAGTGATGAAGAATAGTGAATGAATCCATGTCATCTGCTGCATCAGGAGTCCCGCATACAAGCATCAAACCCAATAGCCAGCAAGATATTAAGAGTATCCAGTAAGAGGTATTGACAGAAGTATTATCAATTTTTCATTTCTAGATCCCTGCTTCTTAAAAATGGAAAATAAACTCATCCTTGAGACACAGAACTTGAGAAGTCAAAACAAGGCTGCCTGACACTCTCAACTGATAAACAATTAAAATAAGACCAAGCAAAATTCTATAATTTGCATAAGGACCCCAATGGAAGTCAAATTCCTGGACTCTTAGGTCTTTTCAAGCAGAGTGATTTTACACATATTTCAGAAATAACAACTATTTCCACTCTTCCTTTCTATTCACCTGTCAATCTCTCTGTATTTTATATATATATATATATATATATATATATATACACACACACACACACACACATACATACATATACATATATACATATATATGTATACTAATATACACATACATATATGTATATAAGATATGTATATATTTTATATATATGTATATTTATATATACCTATATATGACTAGATTAATGGGCTGGATTTTGATTTAACTTTTGCTGCTATTAATGAGATATGACCCAACAAACTTTTTGTAATATCTCTAGGATTTTCTTAAATGGTTCCTGTGGTCAAATGAATTTGAAAAACAGTAGTATAAATTAAACCAAATTCTTCATGGAATATATTTCAGAATTTTTGGTTTGTTATGTTATGAACCTCTTAGAGGGGAATATAATAGATAGCATTTCCCAATGCCACTTAATTGGATCATCGAAAGGACTTGAAATTTGTAAAACTCACTTTAGGAAGCCCTAGACATATTAAATTTGAAGTATGTTAACTTTTATAATAAAAATTATAGAACTGAAAAGGATATGGAATTCAATCTTTAGTCTTCTAGAATATGATCTTAAACATGGCAAAGGTAATTCATAATAATAAATTAATAAGTAATTAATATAACAAGACACAATTTATTGGCCAGAAGTTCTAGGCATTCTTAAGGTCAGCAGCCAATTAATGAGGTTGTTTCATGCATTGGTAACCAATACTTTTGATTAACTTTGGTTATTTTGTTAGGTGCATGAGTCTAATTATGCACTATAAAATACAGCTGAGTTAACCAGACAGCTTTAAACTTGCATTGAAGATCAGGGTATTCAAAAATCTCAAGTAACTTAAGCTATTTATATAATTTGGTGTAAACATTTTAAATTTTCTCATTCTCCCTTTTTCAGAACTTTACAAGGAGGCAATTATAAACAGAATAATTCTGTGTCATGAAGTTAGGCAAAATTGAAGGTTTAAAGCAAGAGAATTCTCTCATAGGACACAGGACACTTTAAAATTTAATTGCTGTGATGTTCAATGTTAATTATATCAATAATTAAAAACTTTCATGTAATAAAATACTCTTACAAAACTTCATAGCTTTAAAAAATTATAAGCAGCTGCTCTTGTTGCCATGGGGTGTTTCATAAATATTTACTTTGAATGCATATTAGTTATTATTTTTAAGTGTTAATATTTGATCCAGAGTTTGGCATAATGAAAAGCAAAAGTGCATGTTTATTTAAAAAGTTTAACCTTAGAGGTTAAGGAAAATGTTACTTTTCGAGTATCTTGGGTATTTTCACTGTGATATTAGAAAAATTGTCTATCATGAATTCTCATATACTAAGGGAGCTAAGGTCAACATCTTTTAATTTATTTCTTATAAAGAAACAGTAAATATAGAAAAATTTTGCAACCTAAAAAAGAAGTGAAGTTTCTTATTTTCTTGGAGATAGGTTGAACTTTAAACTCCCATTCGAATATGAATGTTTTTTTTCATATATGGTTTTGGATTTTCCATTACTTTTCTTAGCCTGAATTAAAATGTTATTGAGTTAACTGAACTTCTACACATGAATTTTATACAGTTTTTCCATCCAGGAGTATTCAATCAGTATATTCCAAATCTCATCTCTTACTATGAGCAATAGGAAGAAATCTGTTCAGATATGAAAACAAAGTTTAGTAATACAGAACTTGTAAATCTAAGGAAGAAAACTGTATAAAATAAAATTAATTTTCTAGAAGTTCTTGAATATGTCTTCACTGTGAAATTTCATGTAAAATATCAATAGGGTAGAAGGACTGGTCTCAATAAATTATGAACAATTCCCCCATTTGAGCCATATCAAGGTTTTGGGTTTTTTTGTTGGGGGGGGGGGTTCACCAGGGATTGAGCTGAGGGACACTCTACCAGTGAGTTACATCCCAAGCCCTATTTTGTATTTTATTTAGAGACAGGGTCTCACTGAGTTGCTTAGCACCTCGCCATTGCTGAAGCTGGCTTTGAACTCATGATCCTCCTGCCTCAGCCTCCCAAGCTGTTGGGATTTCAAGTGTGTGCAACCGTGACTGGCAAAGCCATATTAAGTTTTAAAAAGAAGTGTTTTAAACAGGACATCCTTTTTGTTCCAGGGTCATAATGGAAAAAAATATTTATTAGAGTGTTTGACTTACAAAATTGTGCCCATTGTAATTTTTTGCCTTCAAGCATGAGAACAAAGTTAAAAACATTCAATGAGCTACAGAACACTTAACAACTATAAAAGCAGTTAGCAGTACCATAAATCACAATTATTCTGAAACAATACACCAAAAATGCAATTTAAATTGATAATGTATCATTTAATTATATTTTGATGGAGAGTAACATTTGTCTAAATGACCTAGGAAAATATGGAATCTTGGAAGATTGCTATTATTAAAGATTAAATTGGAAAGCTGATGTTGCATTCCTGTGTATGTTTGAAACAAAAATGCAGCCTAGGTCTTTGGGCACTGCCATTTACAGCTTAAAACAAAGCCATTCTCTGTCCATTTGTAGGTTTTGTAATGTACAATGAATGAGAGGATTCTGCTATGGAGCAGCTGCTGCTGAGTTTTAATAAACCTCTTTGACACATCAGACAAGCATGATTACTAGGTGTTCACCTGATCATGCTATTTTCACCAGGAAGGATATAGAGGGCAGAACCACTAAATCAGCACCATTTTCTATGAAGATAAGTTGCTGTTCACCCTGAATGGAACAGGCAATACAGTTTTCTTAAACAGTTACATACAGCATTATTAAGTTCTGCTTTCAAATCCCTCAAGATTGAATTAGAGGGTTCAATCCCTAATACTGGGACAAATAAATAAATAAATAAAAGTGACTCATAGAATTGGATAATTGCTCTCACATTGACTACTTTTAATAATTCAAATGAATGAAAAACTCCTGATATATGCAAGCATATTACATACAATTCTTAGCATAAAAGTCAATGAAATAATACTTTCCAAAAACCTTTTTTTAACTGTTTGTTTTAATTCAAATAGACAATTTGTAGAATGTAAAATTATTTCAGAAGGTGCTATTCAAGTCAAGTATTTTTTTATACAAATACTCTGAATACAATCACAGCATATAAATGAGAAACTCCATAAATCATGTATCCACCTAAGGAAAAAAAAATCTCTTATTTAAGTAAAAGAAACAATGTGTATTTAAAACAAATGAGCTCCTAAAATGTCCTCAAAAATCTACCATGCAACAACCTTACAGTTTGTCTAATGGGATTGAAATGAATTTTCTACAGATCATGCCAAACTAGAGGAATGTCTGCAGGCCAGATGGTTCATACATATGTACGGTATATGAGCATCTTCCCTATAGCATCAACTTATTGTTTACAATCAATGAAACTAAAGAACATTAAGGGTAATTATTCATATTCTTTATTTGGAAATGTTCTGAGTTTCATCTTCAACATATCTTTCTGATAAAAGTTACAGATCTCATACATGTGTCTAGAGATTTTTAATGGTTTCCTGTTCTAATACTTGGTGTGGACAGAATAAAATAGGGACAACGGTTGCTCTTTTAGGAAAAGGGGCAACAAGCAACAAAGAAACCTAATCAGTTCTAAAAACGAAGTTTATCCTACTTTGTACAAAGAAAACAGAAAGTCTGGGGAAGATAAACTAATTTCTCTACCAGTTTCTGCCTACCACATATACGCTAAATCAATTTAGATTGATTTGATAATGTCTACAGACTTACTACCAAGACACAAGGTTACTCTATACATTGGACTTTTTTTTTTCCTCCCAAAATAGCACAAGATGAAATGTTGTCTAAGCTCCTTTTAATTTTATTTTAATCTTATCTTGATTTCTTACTTCAAAGCAAATAAGACAAGTTTTTTGACATCTTTTCAAATTTACCACAGCAGGACACCACCAGAACCAATCTTTGGAATAACACAACTTTAGGTAAAAGGTTGGTGATATTTTAGAGAACACATTCTGATTTACTGGGAAAACTGCTGTTTACACAGGAGGGGAATGAAACAGTAGCTTTATTTTACACTTAATTTTTTTTAAAAAAACAGCCAATTTTCATTTATAAAGTTAATCATTTATTCAAGTCTGGGTCAAAGGGAAGGTAATTGGAATAGTAAACAGGAAAATTAAATCTTAGCTCTTTATTTTCCACCATCTTTCTCTGCTAATAATATCTGTGTTAAACTTCCTGGACAGTGTTTTGAATGTTTAAAAGATACATCCTAAGACTTAACAAAGTAGTTAGGACTTGGGAAAATCACTTGATCCCTCTGATAGATTATATAGGTTCTACATACAACAAAAAAATAAAAATAAAGCAGGGCACTTTTATCCTTAATGAAGTCATGATTTGGCTTTGATTAATAAAATTTTAATTTTATATATCTGACTTGATCTTTTCAAAAGCCTTTTTCATTACAGTTCTCAAATAGAATTATTATACTAAACTAAGAAATATAGCCAAAGCAAGTAATATGGAATTTTTTTAAACAGTAAGTGAAAACAGTTATAAAGATGTTTTCTTTCTATGTTCAAGTTTCCTATTTAAAATAGTTTTCAAAAAAGAAAAAAAAGTTGTTTAAGCCTTAAAATATCTAGAATAAATTGTATCATAGTTATAAACCATTAATGAGATGAATTTGATTATCTTATTTTATACTTTAACAAGTAGCCAAATTATTTTAATTGTTAAATCCAAGTAAAAGTTTATAAAAAAAATAGGCATTCTTTTGATGCAGAATTCTTAAACATAACTTAATTATGTGTTAATGTAATAAATAATTTTCAAGCTATATCTAATTTTTAGAGTATGATAAATTAATTAAAAGTATAATGTTCATTATTATCTAAGATGACATATACTCATAAGAAGATACATAAGAATTCAGTCATAATTTATATTTAAAATTAATAAAGATCAAAAGTATGGATGCTCTGAGTAAAAAGATTTTACTTTATGGTACAACATTTCATGAGTAATTAATTACAGCATTATAAAGAAGAAATTGGATATTTATTTCTTTATTTAAAAATACCACTAGTGGGCTGGGGTTGTGGCTCAGCGGTAGAGCACTTGCCCAGCACCTGTGAAGCCCTGGGTTCGATACTCAGCACCACCGAAAAGTAAACAAATAAAATAAAGTTATTGTAAAAATAAATAAATAAATAAATATACCACTAGTGACTTCTAACACTGTGGTAGCTAAACCTCAAAACACACACATACACACGCACAGAGACTATATGAAGGAAAACCACTATAAGATAAATGGCTCAAGATAAAATAAACATAGTAGATCTGAAAACAATATAAAACAGAAAATCATAAGTGGAGCTCAAGCCACAGACTTGCTGAACTCTGGAAGTGTAGATTTGGAAGTTCTAGTGAATGTCTGGGGGAAAAAAAAAAAGCCGGAAGAGAAGGGAGAAAATGGTGAAGAATCACCATTCCTGGTGATAATGTAAGTCTTTGGATTAAGATGAGATCTCAATTACCAAATGAAGAAAACACATTCAGGCAGGCACAGGGGCACACACCTGTAATCTCAGTTATTCTGGAGTCTGAGGCAGAAAGATCACAAGTTCAAAGCCAGCCTCAGTAACTTGATGAGACCAAGTTTCAAAATAAAATGCAAAGGGCTGAGGATTCATATCAGTGGCAGAGCACCCTGAGCTCAAACCCCAGAGCTGCAAAAACAAAGGAAACATACTCAAAGTGAAAAATATGAAGAAAACAGAGAAACTACATACTACCAAGTAACGACTAATGAGTGATAATAAGACTTTGGTCAACAAAGTGGATGCTACAGATAATAAAATAATGACCCTAAAGAGAAAAATAGCTGGCAAACTAGAATTTATGCCCAATTAGGATATGATCTAAGAATTCAGGTTTAAAGACATCTTCAGAAACTCACCTTATTTTTCACATATTCTATCTCATAGAAATAGTCCAGGAAGTACCAACACTTAAAAAAATAGTTAATTCATAGGAAGGAAATTAGTATCATAAGCACAAATTTTGCTCAAACAGGTTGCTGAATATAATAATGACTTTAAAATGTTAACAAACAATGTTTTGAGGTTTTAAAAAATATAAAAATCAGATGTATAAACAACAATAACAAGAAGCATGAGAGTATTAACAAGTAAAAAGAGGGTATAAAGTCATGTTTAGGAAGAAAAAATTCTGTATAACAAAATGTATTTTAAAAATTACTATGTGTATGTATGTTTATATCTCTACATATACACATATATGATAAACCACAAAATGAAAATATTTTTTTCAAAGGAATTTAGATGGTAACATTTTGATGGAATATCTTTTGTTCTTGTAGTAATAGTGATGCTGTTATTTTGAAACTTTAAAAATTGCAGTGTAAATCAAATGAGTAATCATATTAAAGTTAATAGCAATCAAGACTTTCAGGGTTGAAGAGAAGCAATTAGGAAATCAAAGAAATTAAGCTCTCAATGCTAAAACTGAATTATAGATATTGATTTGAACACAAGATTTTAGATATATGTATGTGCATACATATTATATAGGCATATATATGTGTATGTACATATACACACATATATACTATTGTCTAAGTCTGGTCAGAAGATGAGGTGATATAGTCTTAGGATCATAGTGCATACTTAGGGCTGGAGTTTGGTCTTTAATATCATTTTCCATAGAGATTTGGAGAGGAGACTGATATGAAGTCTATACCAATAAATGTGTAAAGTGTCATAGGTAAATCTTGCTGTTATAGAAAGCAAGGAATCTTATAAAAATGAATAGTCATGTCAAGAATCCAAAAGCTGGTCTGAGAGCTCCTGTCAGCAAAGCTGAGGCATCAGAAAGAATAATCACAGATGACCGTGAAAGATACCATCCACAGTGATAGTCAAGAAAGAAGCCAGAGAGAACTTGCCACTATTTGACATTTCCATGAAACAAATTATTTCCTTTGCAGACTAGTCATTTAAACTGAAAGATTAAGCATTTGTCCTATAGTACTCATATATATTATATTTCAGGGTAATCAAAGAGCTCTGGTTATAGAGAACTGTGAAAAATTTAGATTATGAAAGAATGTGTGAGCAAATATAGAAGTAATAAAAATTTAAAAATCATCATACTGTAATAATGAAATAATGATTTCAGCATAAAATTATCAGTTAACCAAAATTATTGCTGGTAACTAGACAGATTGAAAAAAAGTTAGTCCATAAAAATTTATTTGTGGAACAAACTAGAACAAATTCTTGTTTGTTATGGAGGGATGAGGCTGTCACTACCTTAACCCAATAATCAGATTTAGGTCACTAATGGTGAAAAACAAAGCAAAACAGATATTATGTGCCTCTTGGTCTGATATATAAGAAGTATGTGTCACCTATGATGTAATCTTGCTAAAAATGCTTAACTTAAATTTAATCGAGCCTTTAGACATAATTTCCAGTTAACTGAATCTACAGGGACTAGAGGAACAATCCAAATGACTTCACAGGAATCAATCACATCCATACAAAATTGCCTACTCAAGGATAACTAGTTGGTTTTCTGTAAGTTGATAGATCATAGAGATATAAAAAACAGCAACTGGATTCAGTGTGTGGTCTTGGACTATATATGTGGATTAAAATAATAGTTGGATAGCAATAGTGGGAATTCTAATGTGGTGGGGTATTAGATGATATTAAAAATCATTAATTTTACAAGACACAAAAACATCCTATTTATAACATAGGAAAGGATTCCTCTTTTTAAAAGATACGTGTCTAAGTTTTATGTGATTGTATGTGTCCTGATTTTTTTTCTTCTGTATGTTGGGTCATTTTGTGGACAACCATGTACTGGGCTGAGGATGATTTCCTAGTCTCACAGGAACTAGTTTAGGATAGGCTTGGGGAAATTTAACACTGGGGGTAGAGGGGAGAAAGAAGAGAAAAACTACAGGTTCCTTGATAATTCTAGTGGCCCTGAGGAAGGCTGAGCAGAGCCTGGAGATTTCTGCCCAATGTGTCACAGGTGAACATCAAAAAGCAGGTCCTATATTATCTATTACTTTTTTAATACAACGAATATAACAGTGGCCTTGTCAAGGAATAAACAAGCATCTTGGCACCCCCCGTGTGTAGTGGAGATACAGCTATTTACTGAGGTGCTCTGAGGAGGTCGGCTGCCTTGAACCTGCAGATCTCCAGGCCTGTGGAATTTGCTATGCCTGCTTCTGGTGCCAGGGAGCAAAGAGCCCCTTGAAGCTGGTTCAGGTGTAGTCCCTTTCCCTTGGGATGAGGGTGAGGGTTCTAATCAGCTTATTTTTGAGGTAATGCAGGATAAACCCTGGGAATAATTTAGTCCATTCTGCCTATGATATGACAGTATTTGTAATCTACTTCAAATTTCTTTAGTATGAAATAATAAAATGTACATGTGCTGAAATTTATGAATAATGATCAAAGCATGGAAAGAAAACCTATAGGTTTAAAATAAAGGGGGAGGGGAAGCCCTAACCAAAAAATGGTAGTCAGAAAACCCCAAAGACCAATCAATCGTGGTAATTTTCAGCTGATGGAACTAATCAATCTACTTCAACATGTAGATTATCAGATGAAAGTTTTAAATACATTCTACCTATAGGGATTAAAAGTAATTCTAACTGAAAGAAAAATTCAAACTGAAACAAACTGGTAGTTGTAAATTTATCAGACAAAACAGATTTAATATAAAGGCAAGTGTTTATCAAAAAGATATCAAAATCATGAGATACAGACAACTGAAAATGGCCTCAGCATACATAAGACAAAACTTCACAAAATTAGAAGTGGAATTTGGCAAATCTATACTTATCCTGGGAAATTTCAATGAATTTCTATCAGAAATTGGCAGAGAATGCAAACCAAATTAATTTTTATTTTTAGTTGTCAATGGACCTTTATTTATTTTTATGTGGTGCTGAGAATCGAACCCTGGGCCTCACACATGCTAGGCAAGCACTCTACCACTGAGCCACAACCCCAGGCCTCTCAATTTTTTTTTTAAAGTAGTTGTATATGGTATCTGAAAAGAATGTGCAACCTTGAGATAACAGCACAAGTTGGAGATATTTTAATTAGACATTGAATATTTATACAAATATTTTGATTAGAAAATATCACCCAAAATGCCAAGACAGCAGTATCATTTCTTTATCTGTAAATAGTGCAATTAAATTAGCCATAGGAATAGTCAGATGCTCAGAAACTCTAAAATACCCTGGTAAAGATTTCATAGGGTAAAAGAGGAGATAACAATGGAAATCAAAGAATTCAGAAGTTAACAAATGAACAGTCTGTGTATCAAAACTCAGGAGGTGAATTTACAATAAGAGTTATACTTTAATTAGAAACAAACATTTTGAGTGCATTTATTTAAAATGAGAAATTGAGTATTGGGATGTAGGCTAATGGTACAGTGCTCACTGAGATACACAAGGTGCTGGGTTAGATTCCTAATGCCACAAAAAGAAAAAAAAATAATTAAAAAAAGATGGTGGAATGAGATGGACATCATTACCCTAAGTACATGTATGAAGACATGAATGGTGTAACTCTACTTTCTGAGCAACCAGAGATATGAAAAACTGTGCTCTCTCTATATAATGTGAGTTGTAAAGCATTCTGCTGTCATACATAACGCATTAGAAAAAATAATAATAATAAAAAAATAAAAGCACAAACCCTTCTGTAGCATATCCCCAATGAGACTGACTTCCTTCAATAATAATAATAATAATAATAATAATAATAATAATAATACCAAACAAAAAAGAACCAAGATATTAATAATAAGGTTAAAAAAAAGTCAGAAAAGGAGCAAAAGAAAAATCCAATCCATTCTTTCTCTATTTCAATGTATAATAAAAAAATAAATAAGTGCAGAAGTGAATAAAATAGGAAAGAATGGAGGGCATAAATGAAAAGATGTTTCTTTAAAAGAAACTAATATTAAAACTAATTACATGGCCAGATAGCCACTAAGATTGGTCAAGGAGAAAAAAATTAAAAACAGATGATGTGATAATTAACAATATTGGAGATAGAAGGAGTACAGGACTTTATAGAGAGCACTTAAAAACCTTAACATTATAGTAATCAACTTGAAAACAAAAAGAAATACAGGTAAACACTGGATATGTAAAAAATTGGAAACAAAACTAAATTTACTCAAACTGGTTCCATCTCTTTCAGTGTATTTTTTGCCACTTTAACAGATAATGAAAAACTAAATTTATTTAGACAAAATGGAAAATTTGAATAAGTTTTTTTCTTTCTATTCCACTCCAGTCCCAAATAAACAAACACCATACATACGCAAATACAGTACCAGAGTGAGCAAATTAGTTCACAAAAAAAGGACAGTCCCTGAGGGCTGGGGTAGTGGCTCAGTGGTAGAGCCCTTGCCTAGCATGTGTGAGGCAGTGGGTTCAATTCTCACCACCACATATAAATAAATAAAATAAAGGTTCATTGACAACAAAAAATATTTTTAAAAAAAGTTGCTTCAGAGAATGGGAGAAAGTACAGAGACAGCTTCCCTGATCACTTAGCAAAGCTTAGATAGAGAAAGTAAGATATGAACCTTAATGCTAAAGCCAAGCAAATGCAATTCAGGAAACAAATATGAATCTATCTCAATCACATAGTGATAATATCTGAAGTAAAACATCAGCAAAATGAATTTAGCAATATATAAAACAGAATGCATAGGACCGAGGTTGGCTTTTATAACAGAAATGCAAGGAAGGCTGGACATCAGAAAATGAACTGATGGGACAACCTGCTTTCAGTGGTAAAAGGAGAAAAATCATCTAAATAAGCACAAAAATAACATTTGACAAACAAATTTATTATTGTAAATGACAATAATTATTAATTTAAAATAGAACCCTACTTAGACTTGTTTAAAAATTTTAGAAATACTCCTAGTGCACGTCTGTAATCCCAGCGGCTCAGGAGGCTGAGGCAGGAGTATCATGAATTCAAAGCCAGTCTCAGCAAAAGTGAGGTACTAAGCAACTCAGTGAGACTGTGTCTCTAAATACAATACAAAATAGGGCTGGGGATGTGGCTCAGTGGCCCAGTGCCCCTGAGTTCAATCCCTGGCACCAACAAACAAACAAACAAATAAACAAAAACTTCTAAATAATTCAAGTTTCAAGTATTTTACAGGATTTGTTCCAAAACAAGTTAACAATATGGCAATGTAGTTAATTTCAATAAATTTACTTTGGAGTTAAAAAAAATTAGAAGTGAAATAAAGAGATAAATCTGAAAATAAAATCTAAAACTGAATAAATAATATTGGAAAATATAATTTTGACTCAAGGTAGAAATTATTTATTTAAACACTAATAAAATACACATATACACACATATATGTATATGTATATATATATATTTATATGTATATATATATAAATTTAAATACCTACCTATATTTAAAAGCTAAAGTTAAAAAGTCAAAAGAAAATTGTAGATTAGGAAAGATATTTCTAGTGTTTAACAACAATAACCCTAATGTTCATAATAAAGAAAAAAGGAAAAGAAAAAAAAAGACACAAAGAAAAGTTTAGTGACCAAGTAGAACAGTGCTGATAGTCTTTTGTATATGATTTTGTCCCATTTCCTTTCCTTTTGCTCACCTTCCCCACCCCCTACCCCTGTCCCCTGAGTTTGTGAGACCACAGGCTCCCCTGTGCACTGGGTGGGGTCTAAAGGAGGCAGACTCAAACTGGTTCCATCTCTTTCCGTGTATTTTTTGCCACTTGAAAGAGACAATGAAAAATGAAAATAAGTTATTTAAATTAGATGATTTGGACCTAGAGGAAAAATCATAATGGCAAAATAAGTAAAAATGTGTTTCATTACAAATTGATACACTGGGGATTAAGATCTCCAAGGAAACCAATGTGTTCTATGAATTGACATTCTTACCAGTTAGTTTCTGAGTACTCCCATTTTAATTATGCCATCTTTCTTATTTTATAGATGAAGAAATCGGCTTCTTCAAGGTCACACAAGTCAGTCTCTCAGCTTAGATCCCAAGGTAGGTCTCCACATTGGAACCTACAGATGTGTATTTGCTGGTACTGAACACATTATATTCTTAACTCCCACAGAAACAACCAGAATTTCTGTGGCTTAGAGTATTCTGTTTCATTGATTCCTTTATCAGTGCAGCCTTCCACAAGAGCTTGAATATTGCTAACTTTCAGGGGTAAAGAACCTATCTTAACTGCTTTACCAGAAACAATTTCTCTTCATGTTTGATGTTAACCAGGAGACCAAATGTCAGGATGCCTGCCAGACAAAGAAATGCTAAAAGGGCAGGTTGTTCTGTTCAACACCATCAGATTAAGATTAGTGCTTTGGCCAAAATGGAGAGCAGAAGAATGAGCACACAATCTGCAGGGGGAAACCTTATCAGTTCTCACATGTTTCAGTCTCAGTCCATTACTTGAGATACATTAACTTTTCCAAATTCAAGGGAATCCGTGTCCTACATTGCTTCTGTGGCCTGAGAGATAATTTCTTTTCCTAAGGAGATGGTTAGTTTTTGTTTTCTGTTTCTTGCTTTTTTGTTGTTGTTGCTAGTTTGCCCACCTGTTCAATGTGTCTGATGATGCTAAATGTGATTTATTAAATGGGGAATGAATAAAAAATACATGCTTATGTTTCACATTATGTATCATGTCAAGATATCTTTATTGTCATGTAAAATTATTCTACTGAACCAAAAAAATAAAAAGTCGTGTTTCACTACTCTTCACAAAATGTCCCATTTTCTTGTTGTTCTTACTTTTTACAACTTCACAATTTCATGAAAAAAATGTTACAGTTGGTTTATTTTTCACAACTCCAGAGTGTTTATTAATTTGTCAGATATACTGTGATATTTTCACTCTTTCAGCAGCATCTTTGAATAAATACATGAAGATGAGGGATCCAAGGGTTTCCTCCATCTCTGCACCAATGTTGAAATAGCAGACCCTGTCTTCTGGTGTCCAAGCACTTGCTCTCCACTGGCCAGGTCCAGCCATTTTTTAATAACCTAATTTCACACCTAATGCTCTTACTGCATTCGAAATTCACAAGGAGTACTTGTTTTAATACAAAGATTCCCCAGACTCTGCTCTCAAAGATTCTGATCAAACAACTTGGTTGTAGCTCAGGGATTGGTCTTTCTGCAAACTCTTCAGGTATTTCTGAGGCAAGTGGTCTTTCAAGGACTCTTTGAGAGGCAGTGTGCACTCAGAAATCTACTCTGCCCAGAGAGATCTGCCTTTGTCCAATATTCACATTTCCTTGATGCACTTGATGCTTACCAAATGCTCACATTTTCTTAAAGGTCCATATCAGGCTGTCTTTCTCCTCAAAGCTCCCTTGACCACTCTAGCACTGAACATTGTTCTGAATTTACAGCATTCATTGCCATTGCTGATAATTCATACCTGGTCTTGGCTTTCATATGCATTTATGAGGTTTCTTGTAATCTTTCCCATACTGAAATCTGCTCTGCCCCTCTTAGGATCATATATCAAGTGCCTGCAGACCAATTTCATCCTCCTCCATTGCCATGCCGATTTAAAGTGCCATGACTTGGTAAAGTGGCCAATCTGGGCCAGTCAGATTTCTTTCTTGGAGTCTAAGAAAATAATTAGATCTCTGGAGATACGAAAACAAGTTGTTAGAAACTATGTCTGGCACCCTGAGTTGAGGAAGCTAGTCTACAGGAAACTATGATGAAATCTGAAAGAATGAAGCAAATACAAATCTCTGATCCTAGTTTTTCCTGAAGACAGGTTGCATCTCTCATTTCCTCAAGTGTGAATGCTCAATACTCTACTGTGAGATTATAAGAATCATTCTCCAAAAAAGTACCTATTTTTTGACTAAATCATTTTAAATTGTACTTTTGCCACTTGAAACTAAAAGAGCTCTTAAATTGTTATTAGCTAACTCTGTGTGTGTTCTCCTCAATGTGATTATAAGTTCCATAAGAGCTGTTTCCACTGCTTTGCCTCCAATTTCCTTTTCAACTAACAGCAAAACAGTTTCTACCCCACTTCCCTCTCCTGAAATTGCTCTTATAAGGTCATCAATGACTTTAAGATTTGAAGACCTATTTTTGTTTTGATTTCCAAGTATCTCTATTTGTATCTTTGCCTACAACTTAATGCTGAGTTTTGCATGTCATTTGTTAGAATACTCAGCCTGACTACCCAAACATGAAAAATTGGAGTTATTCTTCACATTTCTTGTATAGTCTACTCACTTATTCAAGATCCATAAATTTATTTATTTTTTTCATAAATTTATTTTTGAAATATCTCTGCTGCTTATGAGCTATATGATTGAGCAATCTGAATTCTACGTATCCTCTATGAGTCTCATTTTCTTATCATTAAGATAGAAATATAAATGGTGCCCACCTCATAGGGTTACTAGGAGGATTAGATATAAAAATAAATTTAAAGCACTTAGAACAATGATTGGCACAAAGAAAGTACAGATGTTTTTGTAATAATTATTGAACCAGTCTCCAAGTTTCCATGGATGAAAGAATTATATTCTTCCTTGAATCAATGAATTCCGAAGTATTTTCCTAATTGTACCTATTGGTCCTTGCACAGTTCAAGTTGAAGATCTTCCATTTAACACTCTTTAATGGCTTTATGTATAATATAAAAGTCAAATTCACATATGGGTTATATAAGGTCTTACATGGTTAGTTGCATTACCTCTCAACACTTCTCCAGCAAAACCAAAATATTTGCAATTCTTTGGGAAAACATAATATTTCTTACATTTCCATCTCAATTTTTGTAACATTCTGGCTAAAATCATGGGATTTCTTCATAACTTGGGCTGGTTTTTTTCTATTCATCCTTTAAGACTTAGCATTTCTGAAAAAAACTTATATACCTAAAGAATTATTTCAAATTCCCCATTTTGTTTTTCATACATTTTTTTTGAGCAAAGGAAAATCATTGCATTGTTACCTATATCTCTATCTATCTATATATCATAATTCCATTTATGTTTATACTCTTCAGTGATGAGGGAGAGCTCCACAGAAGTGAGAGCATCATGGGAACAGGCCCATGTTTCCATACATTTTTAATCTCCAGCATAGTCTATGGTACTTGGAACACAGTGAACACCAATAGCTCTTTACTAAATGAAGGAAGGCATTGTAAACCATGTTCCAGAGTTAGCCGAAGCTCATGGATGAAAGATCTCAGAAAGCCCACACAGTCAAAAGTGGGAAAATATTATGAGAACTTTTGACAAACATGTAATTTTCCACAGTGGTCTTCCGGTCTAATATTTCTTGAGGATCATACAATAACTAAAACTATACAAAATATTTCTCCAAAGTAGTACAAAAGAATGTTTTCCTGAAATTGATACTTAGATTGATAGGTTCAGTATATTTATTTTTACATGTTATCCTTGACCAATCAGTTTGAAAATTATCATGAGCTTTAAAGCCAAAGATCAGTTTGGCAATTCCTGAGGTAAATTATTTCAGGTTACATAATACAATAAATCAATTAAGGCATGCCGGGTAGGACAAAATGTCCACCCATGTTTTTTCTAACATATGGTATTTAGTCACACAAAAAAACTGACATGGTATGGTTGTACAATTTATCTGTGTAAGTATTAGGTGACTAAGGAAAAAAATGGAAGCAGGAACACTGGAAAAATTATTTTACTTGTTATTTTATAGAAAATAGTTTACGGATAGTCAACAAATGCTTCTGGTGCCAGATCAAATTTTTCCTCATAGTCATATGTTGAATAGAATATGCTTGCAAAAAGACTCTAATTTGAATATATCTATTCATCAAAACAGTCAGAAATTTAGGAAAACTCAAGTTTTGAATTAAACTTTCATTTAAATGGGTTCTTTTATTGTTATCCCAAATATACACAGAAAATTAAATCAAATTACATATTGGCAAACCATTAAGAAGACACTGATCAGTGAAATGCTATAATAATTTCCAGACAAACCTCAAACCCTAATCTGATGCCACCATGTTTACAATGAAAGAAGTTGCAAAGAGACTTGGAGGGACACATTTTAGACTACATTAAAAATGCAGAAATGGTCTAAAATTCTCAGAGGTCTCTGTGTGCTCTGTTTTATTATGTGATATAGATATAAAATATAAATAAATTTCATGATGAATGAATTTAAAGTCCATTTTTAATTTTTTAAAAATGAATCATACATTATCTTTTAAATTTTTTTAAAAAACTTTATTGGTTCTTTTTAGTCATACATGACAGTAGAATCGATGTTGATATGATTATACAAGCATGGAATATATCTTATTCTAATTAGGACCCCGTTCTGGTGGATGTACATGATGGTGGGATTCACTGTGGATCTGGAGACTATCATGCTAAGGAATATAAATAAGTCAATGCCCCCCAAACCAAAGGTCGAATGTTTTCACTGTTATGTAGAAGCTGATTCACACTGGAGGGAACAGAAGTTCAATAGACTAGGTATATATGAATATACATTACCTTTAAAAGCAGGACTAGTAGAGTGGAGGACGGGGACCAGGAGGAGGGTGGACAGGGAAAAGGGAAATACTGGGGATTGAAATGGAGCAATTGTCATATGCATTTATGAATATGTGAAAATGAACCCCACTATTAAGTATAACACACCAATAAAAACATTTAAAAGGAAACAGAAATAACTTCTTCCTAAAACATAAATTGAACTTTAAATCCTTCAGATAGAGCCCTAATATCCAGAGTATACAAAGAACTCAAAAAATTAGACAAAAAGACAACAAATAACCCAATCAACAAATGGGCCAAGGACCTGAACAGACACTTCTCAGAGGAGGACATGCAATCAATCTACAAATACATGAAAAAATGCTCACCATCGCTAGCAGTCAGAGAAATGCAAATCAAAACCACCCTAAGATACCATCTCACTCCAGTAAGATTGGCAGCCATTAGGAAGTCAAACAACAATAAGTGCTGGAGAGGATGCGGGGAAAAGGGAACACTTGTTCATTGCTGGTGGGACTGCAAATTTGTGCGGTCAATTTGGAAAGCAGTATGGAGATTTCTTGGAAAGCTGGGAATGGAACCACCATTTGACCCAGCTATTCCCTTTCTCAGTCTATTCTCTAAAGACCTAAAAAGAGCATACTACAGGGATACTGCTACATCTATGTTCATAGCAACACAATTCACAATAGCAAGACTGTGGAACCAACCTAGATGCCCTTCAATAGATGAATGGATAAAAACATGTGGCATTTATACACAATGGAGTATTACTTTGCATTAAAAAATGACAAAATCATGGAATTTGCAGGGAAATGGATGGCATTAGAGCAGATTATGCTAAGTGAAGCTAGCCAATCCCTAAAAAACAAATGCCAAATGTCTTCTTTGATATAAGGAGAGTAACTAAGAACAGAATAGGGAGGAAGAGCATGAGAAGAAGATTAACATTAAACAGGGACGAGAGGTGGGAGGGAAAGGGAGAGAGAAGGGAAATTGAATGGAAATGGAAGGAGACCCTCATGGTTATACAAAATTACATTCAAGAGGAAGTGAGGGGAAAGGGAAAAAAAACAAGGGGGAGAAATGAATTACAGTAGATGGGGTAGAGAGAGAAGAAGGGAGGGGAGGGGAGGGGGGATAGTAGAGGATAGGAAAGGCAGCAGAATACAACAGACACTAGTATGGCAATATGTAAAACAGTGGATGTGTAACCGATGTGATTCTGCAATCTGTATATGGGGTAAAAATGGGAGTTCATAACCCACTTGAATCAAAGTGTGAAATATGATATGTCAAGAACTATGTAATGTTTTGAACAAGCAACAATAAAAATTAAAAAACAGAAAACAACAAAAAAAAATCTTTTCTCCCAAAATTCCCACTAGTTATAATCTGACAATTTGTTCAGTTTTTCTTTCTTTCCATTGTCTTAACCATTGCTTCTTTTGTTCATACATTCACCTATTGAATCAATCAAGCAATTATAAATATCTACCACATGCCAATCAGTGAGCTATAGAGAGAAAAACACACTCTCTGCCCTCAACACACTTCCCCTCTGGGGGATGGAATGAGACCCACTCAAATCTAAATGAAGAGTGCTCCTTCCTTTGAGGTCAGAAGTGTAAGCCATTCTTCCTGAGGTAGGGGATGGAGGGAATACCACAAAAAGCAAGCAGGGAATAGTTGGCTGCACTTTGAGCAGAGCAGAGCATGTCTGAGTCAGGCACCGGAATGGGGTATGGGGGCACCAACACTGGGATCTCTGTATGATTCACATCTGATCTCTGATCTTTTAGTCTTGTATTAAGCACTGCTTTCCCCAACAGCATATGTTCACCATGACGTCAACAAATGTCATATCTACATTACTTCAAAAAGTATTACTGAAAGGGTATCACATGTCTGGGAACAGGATATCAGAAAATAATTTGGAAAGGAGGTGGTGTCTCAGCCTTGTCTTAAGTGAGAAGGTGTCTGTCCCACAGAGGCCACAGGATGATCGGGCTGCAAATAAGGGCAGGGGGTTTCCAGAAAGCTTCAACAGGTGATGGATGGTATTTTGAAGCTTTTGAAATCACCCTGTTGCTTAATAACCCTCTTTTTCTGTTTCTAGGTTTTCAACTTAAACAAAATGTTTACAAGAGAACCATTTCATATTAAGAAAGAAAAGCTGGGCTGTATTCACTGAAGCAGTTCCAACATTGCTTTAAGAATTGGTCTTTAGAGGATTGTTTTTTTTTTGTTTTTGTTTTTTTCAAATGAATAGAACTTTCGAAGGTTTCTATAAGCAAAAGACACTCAACATGCATTTAATGCTTGACTTGGAATCGATATTTTTTTCTAGCTGTGTGCTAAGTGCTTTCCTTAAATTAAAGCTAAACCTGATAAAATTCAGCTTTTAAAGGGGATTACTCTCAGAGTTACCGCCATTGCTATGTTATTCTGCCACCCTTTACTCCTTTGTTAAGGCAAAAATCGAACACATATTTATTTAAAACATGCACATACACAGCTTACCATGTATTCTAAGAATTTTCACAAATAATTAGTCATTTATTTCTCAAGACAATCTTATGAGGTAAGAACTATTATTATTATTACTTTATAGATGAGGAATATTAAAAGAAGGCGAATACCTGACAAAAATCAATGAGAGAAATATTCAACATCTCTAGTAATTAGAGAAATGCAAATCAAAACTAATCTTAAGATTTCCTCTCATGCCAGTCAGAATGGCAGTTATCAAGAATACAAATAACAATAAGTGTTGGTGAGGATGTAGGGGAAAAGGCACACTTATACATTGCTGGTGGGATAGCAAATTGGTGCAACCAATCTGAAAAGCAGTATGGAGATTCCTTAGAAAGCTTGGACTGGAACCACCAGTTGACCTAGCTATCCCACTCTTCACCTATCCCCAAAGGACTTAAAATCAGCATACTATAGTAATGCAGCCACATGAATGTTTACAGCAGCTCAATTCACAATAGCTAAATGGTAGAACCAACCTAGATGCCATTTAATAGATGAGTGGATAAAGAAACTGATGTGTGTATATATATATATATATATATATATATATATATATACACACACACACACACACAGTGGAATATTACTCAGCATTAAGAAAATTAAATTATGGCATTTGTAGGTAAATGAATGGAGAATATCATGCCAAGTGAAGTAAAGCCAGTCCCCCCAAAAAAAACAAAGGTCAAATGTTCTCTCTGATAAGTGAATGCTGATCCATAAAGGGCAGGGGGGAGCCATGGGAAAAATGGAGAAACTTTGATTGGGCAAAGGGGGAGGGAGAGGTGGTGAGCGGGAATGGGAGCAGAGAAGATGGTAGAATGAGACAGACATCATTACCCTAGGTAAATGTATGACTGCACATATGGTGTGACACTATATCATGTACAAACAGAGAAATGAAAATTTGTACTGCAATTGTGTACAAAAAAATCAAAATGCATTCTGCTGCCATATATACCTGATTAAAATAAATTAATAAATTAATTTAAAAAATCAATGAGAACTAGATTTGAACCAGTCCCTGTTCTTAGCCACTCTAGTCCACTGCCATTCTGGTTCACAGTAGGGTATTATCACTCTTATGAAGAAATAACCTTAAGTAACTGTGAGCATCTGGGTTCAAAGAATGACTCTCTAAGCTGATTTTTTTTTAATGATCATTGTTTCCTGTACTCCATCTATATCTTCCAGCCAGGTGCATTTGTGACCTGTTTTTCTGGGATGGTGTCCTGTTTATAGCAAGGGACCTTTCTTCCTGGTAGAAACCATGGGGAGGACTAGGGAGGTAAATCACAATAATGATGTCCCATACACAAGTTCAGGTGGTCAAGCTCTAATAGCAAATGTTCCAAGTCGGACTTCCTTTCATAATCATGTGTTTCAATACAAACAGAAGCTTTTCCGGCTTCCAGACTAGAAGGAAGCACGCATTCTCCACATATGCCCTTGTGAAACTGCCATTGTAACCAGATTTCTTAAAACTGGATTCACATTCATGATGCTATGTAGGAAGCTAAAAATAAAAGCTGTGGCTAGCTCTAGTTTTTGTATGCCTGCATATTAATTTAAATCATTTCCCTTTAATTATATTTAACACACATTAGAAATTTAGTAATTATAAAAGACCTTTAATTATCAACATTCATTATTATCACTATTATTAACATATATTAAACACCCACAGTCTGCTAAATGCTGTACTCAAGATAAAAGGCATTAACCTTGCAATTCCACTGTGACCAAGATAGAAGCCAATCTTCTTCTTCCAGACAGAAAGCAAAATTATACTTGCTTAACCTGACAAAGAGCCAGTGGATGAGTCAGGGATAAAACCTAGTTGTCTTAACCACTAGACAATTGGATAAACAAAGAATGGCTATAAAACCCTGCTGCTTTAAGCATTTCTGAGTCTCTTTTTCCATAAATGTTTTTAATGTCTGAATTAAATTCTTTTGTGGTGGCAAGTCATTCTCCTTCAGAGGGATATCTGAATTGTGTAAATAGTTAAGTCATTTGAGACCAACTCTACAATGTAAGTTCTGGCCTTTTTGGTGGAAAAATAAAATGTAACTATAAAATGATAAAATACATTTTTTTTGGTCTAGGAAGAAAGATTCAAAATTACCTTAGAAAGCAGTTTATAGACTGCCTAATCCATTTTAACAATGTGGGCACTGTGGGGAAAAAAGCTGATTCTAAGGCCAACACTGGATCTGAATTGTAACAGTGCACTTGGATTAAGACATATTTGAAGTCAAATCCTATAGCCACAACTCATTAGCTGTGTGATCTGAAGCAAATGAGTTAACTTGTCTGAGACAGATATTTTTCATCTGTAAACCAAGGCAATAAAGATAAACTTGCAATTTCTTATGGAAAGAAGTAAAGTAGTTGAAGATACAGATGGTCCTTGACTTATAATTTAGGATTTCTTTTTTTTTTTTTTTTTTTTTTAGTGTAGATAGATGCACACCTTTATTTTTTAATTTATTTTTATATGGTGCTGAGAATTGAACCCAGTGCCTTATACATGGCAGGCAAATCCTCTATCACTGTACCACAACCCCAGTCCCATAATTTATGATTTCAATTTGGGGTTTTTCAATTATGATGGCATGAAAGAGGCATTCAGTAGAAACCTTTGGATTCTGATCTTTTCCTGGGCTGTGGTATGATAGGCTCTTGTAATGCTGGGCAGGGGGCAGTGAGCTGCAGGTCTATCAGCCTGGAGATCACCAGGGGAAACCCCTTATTAAATGCATATTTTACAAATTTTCTCCCCTTCTATTAACAGTCTCTCTTCAATCTATTGATTGCTTTCTTTGTTGTACAGAAGATTTTTGTCTGATTTAATTCTCTTCATCTGATGGAATTTTGGTTTTGTTACCTATGGTTTCAAAGTCTTATCTAAAATATCCTTGTTCTATAATTTCATAGTTTCAGTTCTTATATTTAAATCTTTAATCCAGCAGGGGTCCAGTTTGATAGGACTACAGGACAGAATTTCTCTGCTGACCCTGGCACCCATCTCAAACTTATAGGACAAAGTTGTTAAGATAGTCAGCAAATTGTGTTATACAAATTAATGAAACCCAGAACATTTCTCATCTGAAGTCTAAACATATTACTGGTTTTGGAGAAAGACCAGGTTCATCCCAGGTAGCCAGCCAGAGCCCACCTTTGTCTAGCCAAGCACAGAAACTTCTTCTTTCAGCTTTGGAGTGAGATGATCTCCTGTGATGCTGGCTTCCAAGACATGTTCCTGTCTCTAAGTCCCCAGTAAATTGGACTGTCTGTAATCCTGGGTCTTTCTGTCTCTTCTTTCCATTTCCTAGTCAATTCTCATAGACTGGGATTGGTTTCTTCTGAAACAAATTCATTTTGAATTAATTTTCGCATATGGTGAGAGATTGGGGTCTAGGTTCCTTCTTTTGCATGTAGGTATCCAATGCTCCCAGAACCATTTCTTGGAAAGACCATCCTCTGTCAATGCACATTCCTACTACCTTGGCTGAAGGTCAACAGGTTATGGTATATGGATTTACTTCTAGGCTCTTGATTCTATTCCACTGGCCTATTGTGTTTGTTCTTCTAGCAATGCTGTTTTTTGTTACTGTAGTTTTGTAGTATATTTTGAAATTAGATGTGTTTCTATTTTCTTCTTTTTGCTCAGGATTACTTTGGCTATTAGAGTCTTTTTGTGGCTTTATATAAATTTTAGGGTTGTTTTCCTAGTTCTGTGAAGAATTTTAGCAATGTTTTGGTGGGAAAGGATAGTTTTAACAAGTGGTACTGTAAAAAGTATATATTGACACCCTCATAAAAAAGAAAATATGAAGTTGGACCCTTACATAAAATCATTCCCCAAAGTTAACTAACAACAGATCAAAGACCTAAATGTAAGAGCTAACTAACTATACAACTCTTAGACTCAAACATAGGGGAAAATCTTTATAATGTTGGATTTGTCAAGGATTTCTTATATATGACACAAAAGTCACAGACAACAAAACAAATAGACTGGTTAGACTTCATGACCATCAAAGGACACAATAAAACAGCATGAAAAAGACAACCTACAGAAGGGAAGAAACCACCTGCAAATAATTTACCTTATAATGGATTAATATCCAGAATATATAGAGAACTCCTAAAACTCAACAATAAAAACAAATCAACAACAATAACAAAAACAACAACCAAAAAAAAAAAAAAAACCCCACAATTCAAAAATAGCTGGGCATGGTAAGGCATGCCTGTAATCCCAGTGGCTTGGGAGGCTGCAGCCGGAGGATTGGGAGTTCAAAGTCAGTCTCAGCAATGGCAAGGTGCTAAGCAACTCAGTGAGACCCTGTCTCTAAATGAAATATAAAATAGGGCTGGGTATGTGGCTCAGTGGTCGAGTGCCCCTTAGTTCAATCCTGGGTACCTTCCCCTCACACCCCCAGAAATAGGCAAATGATTCAAACAGACACATCTCAAAAGGACATATAGAAATGAACAGCTATTAAGCACTTCAAAAGATGTTCAACATATGAATAATTAGGGAAATGTAAACCCGAACCACAGCAAAATATCTCATACTCATTAGGATGGCTACATTAAAAGAAAAAATATTTTTTAAAAAGTATGGGTGAGAATATGGAGGAACTGGAACCCTTTTACACTCTTGGTAGGAGTGTAAAATGGCACATCCCTGTGGAAGAGAATTTGGTTGTTCATCAAAAAAGGAAAAATAGAATAATCATATGATCTAGCAATTCAACTTCTATGTTTATACCTAAAAGAATGGAAAATAGAATTGTGAAGAGATATCTGTACACTCATGTTTATAACAGTATTGTGCCCAGTAGGTGAAATGTAGACACAACCTAAGTGCTCAATGACAAGCAGTCAAAATGTGGTATAAATGTACAGTGGAATACCATTCAGCCTTAAAAAGGCAGGCATTTCTGACATGGAATAACACAAATGAAGCTTGAGATCATCCTGCTAAGTGAAATAAGCCAGACACAAAAAGATAAATGCAGTATGGGTTCCATTTATATGGGGCATCAAGGATTGTCAAAGTCATAGGGCAAGCAGAATTGCAGTTGTCTGGGACTGAAGGGAGGAGAGAATTGGCAGTTATTGTTTCATGGGTATAGAGCTTCAGTTTTGTAAGACGAAGCATTCCAGAGATACAGAGTGATGATAGAGGCACACTGACATGAATGTAGCTGTACCATTGATCTGTGCACTGAAAAACGGGTAAGATAGGGGTTCCGTGGTAGAGCAGTTGCCTACCAAGTGTGAGGCCTGCCTTGGATCTCCACACACAAAAAAGAATGATAATTATTATGTATATTTTACCACATAAAAAGGAGGGGGAGACAAGTTCAAGAAATTGAATATATAGTTGGAGACATGGAGAATATCAGGGATTTCTAGACAGGAGGTCAAGTGTTATAAATACATTCACACTTAGAGCAGCATGTAATGATTTTATTCATAAAACAAACATGAACTATCTCATATAGGCTGAGAATCCCTAATCTGAAAGTCTGAAATCTGAAAAGCTCCAAACTCTGAAAAATTTTGTGTACCAACATGATGTCACATGTGGAAAATTCCACAACTGACCTCATGTGATAGGTTCCAGTCAAAATGCAAACACAATAAAAATACTGTATAAAATTGCCTCCAGGCTGCTGTGTGTATAAGGTATATGTGAAACATAAATGAATTTCATGTTCAGACATGGTTCTCATCCCTAAGATATCTCAGTATGTATATGAAATATTCCAATCCTGCCCCTCTTCTCAGCCCAAATCCCAAATACAAAACACTTCTGGTCCTAAGAATTTTGGATAAGGGACCTCACTGAACAAATTATACAACCTTTAAACAAATGCTCGTATTTTATGAGACCATTCAAATAAAATCCTGATCAATGTGTGAGCTTTTGATAGGTGTTTTGAACATGGAGTACCATACTCTAACAATATTAGCTGCTCTGAGGACAACTTGTTTATCTTTGGATCTTCATAAGAATATAACTGAATGTCAAATGTATTTTATTTAGAAGTTAAAATTAAGAAGGTCTGGGTGATTGATGGTGATTGAAACTTAAGGTAGAAAAAAAAAGAGGCAAGAAGCTCTTTAAGCAAGCCCGTTGATTCTGACCTCTGATGAATTTTCCACCTTTTCTCTTTAGAGTAGGGACAGCACTTCATTATTTTATTTTATTTTTTTTTGCAAAAGGTGCCATTTACCCATTCTTGCTTAAGAGACAGGGAATTCTACCTGGAAAGAAAACTGTAAAATCTGGTGGAAAACACCAAGGCTGAGTCGGTTTGAAAATTTTAGGCCAGATGGAAGTTAAAAAGATTTGCTAAAAGTAGTGATTCTTTAAAAACTGGTTTAAATCTGTCAGAAGGCTGTGGATTCTCCAGTGCCGCACACCAGTTACTTCAACGCTAACTCACTCCAGATGTCCCTGTGATCATCTCCTCAGACATCAAAAGCTATGTAGTGACAAGCTCACATGCTGCTTATGAGGACACTCTCTGTTTCCACCAGCATAAAACACACACGGTAGCTACTTTTAAAATGTGATTTATCTAAATCAGAACTCCATTTTATAGCACACAGCTATTAGGGAAGGGGCCACCCTCCTGAGAAGGAAAGTCTTTTAAATGTCTGTACAATGTCATCCTATGACTAGACTTTGAAAACAGAAACCAAAATGAAACTTGTATTTCACAAGAGTTTATGTTGGGGTGGGGGGAATCCCCCATCAGAAGAGTTACCTGGGTTACACCATCCTTGAGGAGGAAAAAAAAAGAGATAGTTTTCCTTTCAATACCCGCCATGCTTCTTTCCAAGGTGAACTCCCACTAATCCTTTCTGTCCATGCCATCGACTTTCCTAAATGTCAAATCACAGAAAGCCCCAATAGAAAGAAGATGAGAGCATACGGAATGCACCGTTCTTCCCCTGGACTTTCCCCTGAAAGTACCATGACATCTGCACACTTCTCTGCAGATTTTGGTAGCAGCCCTTCCACCAAAGACGACATACATGTAGGTGTATACCCAGGCACGTTTTCAGGCTGCTGCCTCTACGTGTGTGTGTGCCTTTTAAAAATATGTCTCCATGTTATTCACTTGGAAAATAAAATTAGACTGCCTGTGATTTGATGGAAATATATCCTAATTCCATGAATATTTATAAATTTTAAGACATTAAAATAAAATTTAACTGACTTCATGCCAAGTTAATAATTCACATCTGGAACCTTGAGTCAACTAGTTTGTATGTTTAAGTCACTAACAACTGGTGTTCACACAGGTTCTCTCTGTTTCCTTTTTTGTTACATAAAATCATAAAATGATTTCTGAGGAAATCATCCACAATTTGAATAATTTTCTCAGGGTCACAAAGTTACTGATACAATGAGGATACAGGATCTTCTCCTTCAGACTAAAGTCATTTTGAAACATCATCTTTAGCAAATTTCTAACAACACTATTAAATTCGACCCGCCCATACTGCTAAAATGAGATTGATATGTTTATTAGTGTTTTGCCAAGAAACACCTTGTAAATGTTCTCACACTCTTTAATTAATTCACATACCAGGGATATTTTTAATTTCTTCTGTATCAGTTCAATCCAGAAAAAAAAATATCTTCTTAAAGAAGATGGAATAGAAAGATAATTTATAAGGGGGGAATCTTTAGATGAAATGGGTAAAATAAGTTGTCTATTCTAACAAAGAGTTTTCTAAATTCTTTGACACAATTACAAGAAAATTATAAAGATACAACAACCAGGATCGGTGATTTCATAATTGTTAGAACTCAGTTTTGTTGACAAAGAGACAGAACTCAGGTATCTGACTACAACTGCAGGCATGTTAATTTCTATTCTCTGTTCACCTACATCATCACTTGAAAAATTAACCTTAATGATGATTTATATATAGTGGGAGACAGTGGTACCTGCCTATAATCCCAATGACCACAGAGGCTGAGGCAGGAGGATCTCAAATTCAAGGTTGGCCTTAGCAACTTAGCAAGACCCTTAGCAACTTAATGAAACCGTGTCTCAAAATAAAAAAAAAAAAATAACAATAATAAGGTCAGAGGATGTAGCTCAGTGGTAAAATGCCCCTGAGTTCAATCCCCAGTACCAAAACAAAACAAAACAAACAACAACAACAACAAAAAAAACAAAAACCTCAACCTAATTATTCAGATCTTTAATTGCCAAGGCTTGTTTTCTTCCTATAGTTTGTACTCTTTCTCAGAATCAATTCCTATGCTGAAGTCATTGCTAGAATTCTTAGAAGATGAAGTAGATTTCACAATTCAAACTGCTGATCTCAGCCACCAACCCACATGCTATTCAAAGTAAAGAAGTTATGTTTAAACATCTCTTTCTCCTTGGCAACACAAAGAAGAAACAAGTAACACATTGTCCTAAAACAGAAAATTCAAAACTGAAACTATCTGGGAAGCAACATAGTATTTTAAACAGAGGATTTCCCAATTTCATTCATACATACACACACAAAATAAAATACACATCTGTACAATAGAAGTTAAAATTGGTTAAAAGTTGTTGAATTGAATTCATCTTGTCTATCTCAGAAATGAAAGTTTCAATCATGTAGTCATATGTTTAAGAGAGTCTATTATGAGCCACACTCTGTGCCTAGGGTTCAAGTATAAAATTTAGAAACCTGGCTCATACCTCTGAGGAGCTCATGGTTTTGAAAAAAAATGCAGACATTTGAACAAGCGGATATATTTAAGGGAGATAAGAGTTAATAGAGATACTGCACACGACACTTACCTTTAGGGGTTAGGGAGGCTGACCAGAGTGAAGTGCAGACCAAAGGCAAAGAACACTAAGACTCAAGGTTATAAATGTGCTGCTTGATACCCTGGTACAGACTTTCAGTCTGAGAGGGTTCTTAGAGGATCTGTTTCTGGTCTTTGTAACTAGGGTGCAAGTTTCCTGAGGACAGGAATCACATCTTAGCCTGTCCAGATGGCAGCTAACTGAATGGATCAATTTATTTTGACACAAACTCATTCAGTTTTCATTATGTGCAGCTCAAGAATAAGTAGCAAAGATCTGTCTGGGTTAGCTTTTTAATTGCTGAAAGTGACCTCTGAATAATGATCTTTCCTTCAGATTTTCAGTTTTGGATCAGACCCAAGATGAATAACGGGGAAGTACACACCTGAACAGGATTCACATATCCATGGTACGTGACTAGCCATGGTTCAGACATTCAGATAACCCAAATTTGTTTTACCAACTTCTGCAAGATATGGTTTAAAAAACAAAACAAAAAACTCTGCTGCAGAGTAAATCAAACTTCTGAATTTTTCGTACCTGAGCTGTAGTTTTATAAAGCATAACTGCTTCAGAAATGAAGCTGCCCAAAACTTGCCAAAATAAGTAAACATTTGGCTCTGTGAAATATTGGATGGCAGCTTTATCTCCTAAAAACAAAGCCATATGAAAACCATCGTTGCAATGTGTCTCCAAGCTCTGGTCTTATCAGCACACAGCGTGAACAGCTGGAGTTACAAACACCAGGACTATTATTAAATCACTGTGTCAGGGGAAGAAAAGAAAAACCTTTTGTAGGCTTCAGTATCTCTAAATAATGCAATTATATATTACATGTTATTTCTCCCTCCTTTTGCTTCTCAGCATCCATCTCTCTTCATTGGAAGGCAACAGATAGAAACTTCCTTCCAATATATTCTGGCATCTACAGCCATTATTCTATTCTGGTGTTTCTATGGCTACTTAAGAGCATATCTAGTAGGTAGAAAATATGGTTTGGTCATGCAAAATGTTCAATAAATTTTATGTTGGATTTTGTTAGTCACCAGCCCATAATCTAAAGTCCTCTAACCTCAGTGAAAATTCAATGAGTTTTAATCCCAACAACTAAGCTATATAATTTTATCTGTAATATCTCAGCAATTTCTCTCATGCATCTTAGAAACATAAACTATACTCTCAATGTACATGATACACATGGGAAGGCATGTGTCATACAAGGGGAAATTTTTGGAACCAATTCTCCATTGTATTATAAGCAAGACACAGAATGTGGCTAGTCATTGTAAATACTTTCTCTCACGAGTAACTACCAGTTATTATATTTGCAGATTAAATCCCCAAATCTGCAAAGAATATTATAACACACTGGACAAATTGAAACACATCCCTTTAGGGTGTCTTTTTATAACTAGTCTGTGTCCTCCACCCCAATCTTAGAATTGCTAAAAATGATGCTGCTACTGAATAAACAGATATGTTTGGTCTCTCAGTGCAGAAATTCAAAAGCTTCTACTTAACTTAAAATTCAGAATTTCTGTGCTATGTGTTGGTAAGAAAAGATGATAATGTGATGAAATAATCTTAATTATTTAATATGTATTTGCAGGGAAGAGAGATCATTCTCTGTTTAATCTCTATCATCATTCCTACTTTGAGAATTGGTGGCTTCCATGTACTATTTTATCCAACCAAAAACTGATAGTTCTTAATACTGTTCTTTTGTTTTAAAATTTAAAGAGTGATAGAATCTTTAGAGAAATAAACACACATACACACACTGGCATGCCATGGCATACAACTGCAGAGTTACCAGACTCCCTGCAACCCATCCATGGACTTCCAATTTAACAACCACCAAAATTGCCAGCTTATTTTTACTTATATATGACACATTTGTTTTCAAAAACAGACCAGTAGTTTCTTAATTTTGGAAATACAAAATAAATAAGGGTTTTAGAACAATGTCCTTTACTATCTGAGAACCACCACAGTATTATAATTTTCAAGAATCCACTTTTTAATTTACTGGCCCTGCAGGATCAATTTGCCTTAAGGGTTAAATTCAAAACTATAAACAGTCATTAAAACACAAAACAACTATAGTAGTTAACCGGATATTAAGAAAAAACTCACATCTGTTTTAGAGTTCTGTTCCATCCGCAAATTCAGGAACATCAATTTCAAGGACCTGGTTTTATGGCATGCCCTCAAGCCAAGAACACCAGGTTGCAATCAAGGGAAGGGAGGTATAAGACTTCTCATAAGCAGACTTTCCCTAAGAAATATCCTGTGCCCGGGATTCTCTTTCTTTAATTCAAAAGCAGTCAGTAGAACTGGATTTGCTATTGTCTTGGAAGATAAATAGCCATTGCTATCTGCACATTAATAATTGTACTATTCTGGTATGAAAGAGGAATAGAGGAAGCAAATTTCTGTGCTGTTTATCTGGTGGTACCTTAAGTAACAAATATTGAGATTTGGTTACTTATCAATATAAACAGAACATGAAGTCTGCAGAAAATTTGATATTTCTTATTTAGGCCCATTTTAAAACTACAGCATGTTCCAGAGTGCACATCTTAAATAACCAATTTGTAATAACTTAGCCAAAAATAAGTGCAACTTTTCTAACTTTTAAAAACCACACATCCCTGGGCATCAATGAAAACTTTACCCTCTATGGTAGGCCTAATGAATTGCAACTAAAAATAACAGTCATCAACTGTGTTCTTCAAGGCAATATTTCAACATAATCAAATGTGTCAAATATTCATTCTTCAGAGTCTTATGCTGTGGGTTATGTTTCATTTCTTGGGAATGATTGAACATAACCCACTTGGGGTCCTGCCATCTGTGAATTGCTTACATATGAACACTATTTAAGAGATGGAAATTTTGATTGTTCCCCCTGCCTTGGATATTGGACTGAAATGCAATTGAACATAGATTTTTTTTAAAGCAATTATTTTTTGTAATGGGTGATACATGGCTACATTATCACACATTCCCCATATTCATCATCACTTATCAAATAATGGGAATTAAGTACAGGATAGCTGAAGTTATCGAGGAAGCATCCAGTAAATTCTGGAATCTGAGACATGGAATAGAACCTGAAGTCTCACCTTCCTGAGCTCAGGAGCTTGCCACACAGAAGCTGCTCTGCAATGTGTCCGCAGCTAAGAATGGAGCCTATTGTGTTCCCATGGTTCTCTTACCACTGAGCAAACAATGAAAGTAACTATAGGGCTATATGCAGGGTGCCACAAAATGGACTCCTTTGAAAATCACTGGGGTCACTGTTAATAATTACGCCAGAAAAAAGGCTTGAATTAGGACTTGCTGTACACAAGTTCAACCATACTTTCACCAGGGAGATGAGTTGGTCCTCAAAGATCTTCCCATAAATATCTCCAACCATTTCATTAATGCTAAATTCAATTTTACTTTTGTCCCACAGATGCACTATGCAATATAAATGGAATAACAAAAACAGTTGCAATTTTAAATTTTCTAGTACCCATGTTATGAAAAAGTAAAATGAAGCAGGTGAAAATAGTTCTAACAATATATTGTGCTTAACCCAAAATATCAAATATATTATCATTTCAACAGTCAATATAAAAATGATTAATGAGATGTTATTTTTTTCACACTTTAGTTTTTGAAAGAGAGTGTGCACATACAAAACTTCAATACATTTCAAATCAGATCCACTCTATTTCAAGAGTTTCACAGCCATGTAAACTAGTGGCTATCATGCGAGGCAGTGTAGATCTAAATAGTCCACAGATTTAGATATACAGAAATATATGAATAAAGTTATAACACACACACAAATTGTATCTTTTTTCTAGGTAAAAATAGATTCGATCTATTTATTAACTTCACCAAATCTTGCACAATAGGGCAGTTAAAACATCTGTCTCTTGCCTGGGTTGAGCCACATTTTTGAACTTATAAACATTTTCCAGACAGATTCTTTTGGGGGAATAGAGAAATGACTGAGATTAATTATTAATTATCAAGCAGGCTAATTGCTGAGAATTTTGTAGGGCTTTTTTGTAGAATTTTATATGTGCCTTGCTTTCCTAAGTCCAAAACAAATATACTGAGCACCTTCCACATTTGGGTAATAGATATATAATGATAAGTCAGGCCCCGTGCTTGTACCTGGAGATGTTACGGCTTATGAGTGTCATGGAAATTATTTTACACTAAAGCAAGAGAAGTATAAAATGTGTTTCTATCCCATGGCAAGTCAAGAACCAGACTCTACTTTTAGCAACCCAGGCTGTCGTGCCCAGAGACACTGAGAGAAAAGGAGGAAATACCCTTTTTCCTTTTTACTCTGGATAAAACTGTATTCCTTTTTACTCTGTGGAAAAAAAAATGAGGTATAAGGATTTAAGTCCCAATATTTCCTTGTGGAAAAGGATATGCATATCTCTAGTAATAGTTTGTCATCCTGCCTCATACCCTAACTTGTGGCACTCACAATGTGATATTTTGGTGAGACTACGAAATTTATCAGAAAGATAATAGCCCTATAATTTCCTTTTAGGGAAAGCAATATCAGTAACATTTTAATAGATGTAAGTGCTGTATTTATGTAATGAAAAGATAAACTTTGCTGGATTTTGTACATGCAAACAACGATCAAATACACTCTCATTTTAGGTTATGCAGATACCCTAAAAATCAACACTAAACTGTAGTTATTCTCTTTTATGCAATTATTCTCTCATTTATATAGTCCTCTTCCCCCAAACTAATATATTTAGGCTTAACATGGTCTCAATCAGAGGGTTACCAAAAAAAAAAAAAAAAAAAAAGCTAGCAGAGCTTACCACATACTGGTCTTGTTTGTATTCATCATTAAAGTAGACCACACACACCTGATTTTTATTAAAGTTCCATTAAATATAATTCCTTAAAAGGATAGAGTTTTAAGTAGAATAGTGAGAGAACATTACATCTAAAATACTTTCAAGACATTTGCTTGCTTATTTAAGGGAAGAAATATGGCAAAATATTACCACGAATGTATTAATACATGCCCAGTGGTTTGGTATAGCAACTCTTACTTCATAACATTAACACTGGCTCTTGATAAGAAAGCCATGGACCAAACTGGGAGAATTTGTTTAATCTATTTGGCATTCTGATAAACCTATAATATGTTGCTTTTTTTTTTTTTTTCCTAACGGTGCTACAGATACACTCAAAATAGAAGACTTGCTTTTAGGAGCTAACTTTTTAATATGGTTATATTGTTAAGGATGCCCTATTGCAATGATATGTAGACATTAATGGAAATCTAACTCTAAGGCTATTTGGATGAATGAAGTTCAATTACAACTTTTCAAAGCAAGTAGGAATTAGCATAAAGATCCCACAGTTCTATATGGAAGGAAGATGTAATCTCTTCAGGAAATTATTCTCCATTTAACCTATGGATTGTAAGTATAGCAGTTATAAGTATATCTGGTTATAAGGAGTTTGGGTATATAATTTTATTTTTATCTGGATTTTAGTTTTATGATGGATTCTAGAAATCTAATAGTCACAGCACATATTCATGACATTGAAAATGTGAAACTGTATTTACTATTTATCCTGATATGGCTTTGCAAAGCATTGTGTTATTAGAGGAAAAAACATGTAGACTTCATCTTTGTGTATTTTGAAGCCACAGGATGAAGGACATGCAGTGATACAGCATGCAAATTCAAAGCCTGTTCTTTTGTGAATGGGGGGTGACAGTGGCAGGAGATGGGGATGCCGGAATTGACTCAGGAACATTCTGCATATGAGCTATAACCCCAGCCTTTTTTTGATGTTATTTTGAGACAGGGTCTCAGTAAATTTCCTAGGATGACCTCAAATCCTCCTGCCTCAGACTCCTAAGCCTTTGAGATTACAGGTGTGTGCTACCACATCTGGCTACAAAGCATGATCTTTTCAGCCAGATCACTTGGGTTAATTTCCTGGCTCTACCATCTCCTATGTTGCCTTCAACAAATTTCTAAACTTCCTTCTGTTTCAATTTCTTTATCAGTAAAATGAAGATAAAAATTTAACCTTGAAGCAGAAGTTTAGATGACAACTGAACAACACTGAAAACAGAGTTTGGCACATAGTTGATACTATATATAATGGCCCACACCGCACCTATGTACTATTAATAGATTGTACTATTATAACTACCACTGTATATCTTTGCAAAAGATTTCTAATTATTAATTTCCTTTCTAGACTGCAAAGCCCCAGTTAGTCTATGGGTAAGGACTTTGATCTCTTAGTAGAAATGCAAAGGGCAGGATACTTACTAAAACAACAGGTTTCAGACTCTGGCCACTGGGGTGTGAAGAGCTTGGCTGGGCATCAGCAGGTGGCCCTGGAGCTGGGTCACTGCTTCTCCTCACCAGCAATGGAGTGCCTGCAAGACAAAATAGGAGGTGAGAGGTCAAAAGGGCCCTGGGGGAAAGAGAGTACATGGCACAACTGTGCTTTAATTAAAAAGGTTTACAACATGCTTTTATGTAAAAATATTCTTTCTAAGGATGCTTGTAAATTAGTGAATTTAATGATCTTTTGTCATCTGTATACAGAGTGACATGTGCAAACAAAATCTTTCAACTCTCATCTTCCCCCCACTTGAATTTCAAAACAAGCCATTGCATTGAACAAAAACTGTTAGGCAATGCACACGTGGATAGTGGGCAATTTTAAAAAGGATCTAGAAAATATATGTGAATATTAAAAAGAATGATTATCCAGAAGACAAATGAAGAGGTTCATACAGTCAGTCTAAATTGCCATTCAGTAGAGCTAGAAGTGTAGTTATTATTGCCATTTGGTGCTTCTGAAATCTTTTGAACAACGATACATCCTGAAATAAATTATTTGCTGGGGTCATAGCATTAATGTCTATTTAAGTACACAAAGAGATTGGTTCCATTCACTTTCCTTTCTCTCAAAGTAGATAAAATTGATAAAGAAAATAAGTTAGTTCTTCTAAAAATATACCCTGATTTCTTTTTAATTTAATAAAGGCTTCCACTATTAAATATTTGAGTCAGTTATTAAATTCTGAAAAAAAAAAGATCATACTATTAGAAAGTTCAAATGAAATTCAACCTTAGCAGAGCTGGCAGCCTAACTACTCCATTTGCAATTAGGCCTAAAATAACATTTTATATGAAATTGGCCACTATGAGAAAAGTCCTTAAAAAAGTTTTTAAATCTGCTTGCGGTTTAAAAATCACTTTCACATAAAAATTAACATTTTATTTGTGTGCTTTTGGGAAAAGACTTGAAAAGAGTTGAAATGCAATTTCCCATTTATCAATATTCTGAAAATAATTCCCAAACCTCTGAAGCTATTGCAGCTTAAAGGAACATTTATCATCTATATTTTAAGTTATGTATAAAACTGATTTTATATGTATATCAACATTCTTGTTTTGTACAAAACACAGAATTGTTAATATTTTTCATCCTTGTCCAGATAGGAGTTGGTTTTTGAAATGTAAGTTATTTCATAATCAGAAATTAACATGCTACTCAAGATACAGACACCATGCCAGGAAGGTATTATTATATCTAAGTTCCCATTCCTTTCTTTTTTATTAATGGCTATAGCCCTACATTATTCCCCACCCTTTCCATCTCCATCTCCAAAATTTCTTAAGCAACTGTCATACCTATAATTGTATGGTTGGCAAATCTTTTCCTAAATAAAATATGAAAAAAAAAAACAAGAGTAAAAAGCAAGAGAATGTACTAAGAAATCTAGTCTCACACAGTATTTTCCCCTTTTTCAGGTGATCTGAAGAACAAACTCCTTTCAGTCTAAGCTCTGGAATTACTAGCAACATGAAATTTTGAACATGTCAGTCTGGGTGCAGTACCCTCAGAAGCACCTGTTATCTTTAAAATCACAAAGAAAATGGAGAAAACTCCATCAAACTTTGGCTTTTTCCCCAAGCATTTAACCTGACCAGGACAGTATACCTCAATAATCCTAAAATGGACAAGACAAATAACCAAAAAATAAGGAATGCCATGGGTCACCAATGTGTTTCCTTATCGTCAAAAACAAGTTAATTTAGAGGCACAGAAATGGAAATCTTAGGGACAATTTTGGTTATAATGGTTTTTCAGCTGAGACATATACCTATGTATGTCATATGAATATGTGCCTATAACAAGATTTTTCTTGGTTAATAAACACTCTTTTTAAAAAGAACTTTTGTAGATAGTTTTCTTTAACTTTAAGGATATATGCCCATGTCTTGTCACACTATCCATCTTTATTTTAATGACAAAAGGTTATCTTTCTTAAAGACATATTTTTAAAGTAGAACACATTCAGCTTTGTGAATTCAATCAATATGCTACAGTATTAGTATGACTTCCCAGAAGGTGATAGTTCAGTTTTGCACCAGTGCATCATCTATTGGGGCATTTAAAAGGAGGAGATGGTGGCCATTACTATGTACAGAATTCACATTTTTATTGATGTGTTGAAAATTAATTTTATTAATAATTAACACATAAAAGCAAAAACCCTAAAGCCACACAAATAAACTGTATGATGGCTAGATCTTCAACATACCCTTAGCTCATCAGAAAAAAGTTTTCTTCTGTTTCTTTTTTTTTTTTCTTTTAACTTCACATTTGAATGTCTCCTGTTGAGACACTTTCCCATTTTCTTTGGCTGTCTTAATGTGTTAATAGCAAGTGCAAATTATTCCATATTGGAATTAATAATGAGCATTTTAAAATATGAACTGTTATCTCAGAGAGTTAACAACTTTTCCTCGTATTATTTTTCCAATCACCAACCCCCGTTTGAGGGTGGCTGTGAGGAAGAGACTGAGTTACAGCTTAAAGACAGTGAGATACATTGTGGTGTATAATGGAAGGCAAATAATGGCAAGGACTGAAGATGATCTGGGTCCATGCTTGGATATACATAGAAGTCACGTTTCCCAAACAGAGCTAACTAAAATAAGGAGTAGACAAATCCATCCAGTTTTATGGAGACCTCCCTTCCATGGGACAAATGAACATAACCTCTGCATTGAAGGAGTTTACAATTTAACAATAGACAATTGATGCTAATACCACTAACTGTCATGTGGACAGGGCAATGGGTTTTTGAGTCAAATGATCTGACCTTCCCATTGGCTGGTTCTGTGACATTAGGCTTGAACTGCTCTGTGACACAGTCTCATTGCTTAAAACCTGCTAGTAATAACATATCATGGAGCTGATGGGAGGTGGAAATAAAACACAAGGAATGCCTAGCACGTGGCACTACCCATTATGTAATTACAGGCAGACAATCCACCCTCTTCCCCTGTCCTACCCCCATGAGAAAGAAGAAATAGGTCTTGTTGCGAATAGCATTCTCTGCTCAAATATCTAAACTTCTGAAAGGCAAGTTAATTTTCATGGAATGATATGTCAATGAAAATAGTAAAATCTAATTTTGTGCGAAGCTAGATATAGCCTTACAATAGAAGTCAAAGCTTTCAAGGAAAAAAAAAAAAAAATATATATATATATATATATATATATATATATATATATATATATAGGATGGGAAGGAAGTTAAAAATTGGAGAAAATGCTATTCATTAGTATTTCTTTCAAGTAATTGAGAAAAGACTCTGATTTTAAAGGCAGAAGCCTTTAGTTCAGCTCAAGAACGATAATATTCTGTGAAATCATAGCTAAAAGCCGCTAGAGGCAAAACTCAAATAAAATAAGGAATATTAAGAACTTTAATGCATGAAGTCCTATATAATGGCTGATATTTTCCCATTCAGTTAAATATTTGAGAATCTACTACACACCAGGACATTTACAAGCAGAGGGACAATGACATTAAGACGAGTAGTTATGGTGCTTATTCTCCGCTTAGATTTCAGAGAAAAAAAAATGTGGGGACAAAGAACATTTCAGCACAGTATGAAGGTAGGTTTACTCAGATGAGTTATGTGCGGATACTTGGAGAACCCATACCAACAAGCACACCCACACACTCCAGAGTGGATGAAGTCCCTATTTTATTTATCCAGATACTCTGAAACAATGGAAACCAAAGAGATGGAGACTTGGAGCAGGAGAAGAGTCCTTGACTGGGCATGCAACTGCTGGTGATTTCATCCTCACATAACAGAGTTTTACCATGTTAAGAAAAACTCACTTCCTACTGGAATACTGCCTATGTATTCTCAGGGCTTATACCACACTCCAGAAAATCTCATACAAACACTCACTGTAACCACTTCAAGAAGATGGCGAGACTCCTCAGGTTCTTCAGGTTTTGACACAGTTAGCATTGGTCAAACCATAGCCTCATGGAAGAATAAAGTAGAACCAGTTCCCAGGTGCCCATAGATGATGGTGCTTCTTCCCATTGCTGAGTAATCAACATTTTAGTGATCATGAAGTTGGTGATCAAAGGGATGCCTTTATTTATGCAATGGCCCCTTTAAGTATCACTAAGGCAGCCCAAAGGGGGGCTGCCTAATTCGGTTTGAGGAATAGAATTTTGAAAGAGGAAACAATTAATTAAAGGCTCAAGTTGCTATGCCAATGGGTCAAGCAAGTTATGAAGTCCAGCACAAATGTAAGGTGTTTTCTATGTAAATCTGTTTATATAGAAACACACACACACACACATGCACATGCACACACACACATATACAACGAGATGGATGATTTCCACATTGAAGGATGTGTTTGGATAGACCTGGCTTAAATGACAGGCGATATCATTTAATATTAAGTTTGGGGGCTTTGAAGAATAGGCTCTTATAGAGACTGAAACCAAGGTCCTGAAGAATCAATCATAACGCATGCTGATATAGGTGGCAGAAAAAACAAACAAACAATGGTTTTAAACATAAGCCTCACATCAAAAGTCACAGAGGCACATGTTCTAGATTGTACAATGTGTAGCAGCAGAGATTTATTTATTTAAAGATGGTTAATGATCCTCCTGAGTAAAACCAGAAGCCCAGCTTGTCACCAATATTGGTGCCATTTCATCCCAGGGCAGTCACAGTCAAAGTGCTGACATGACATTCTGTAAGATGGGGCCTCCAGCACGGAGAAGCTGGGAGTGCAATGTCAAGATGCAGGGCCTCTGCAGTCACAGGCAGAAATGGGGAGAGAAACTGGAGGATGACGCGGGGGGGATTTGGCAATTGATGACATACCTGCAAATGAGAAGGAGCATAAAACAGACATGTATAACCCATCTTCGTCTTCTACTTCTTGCTTGGAATAGAGCAATAGGGATGTTTTGGCAGCTGTTATGATTCGTCTCAGGGAAAATACAACCTTGGCTTCAGCCCACTGAGCGTTAGACTGATTTGCTTTGAATCTAAAATGCTTGGTATGCCTGAGAAACCAAAGACTAGATTCTCAATTGTTCAAATTCATGAAGATTAATACAAATGAAGTTGATATTGAAAATCTTATTGGCTTCCAGAATGGGTGGGTAGAGATAAGCATGAGGTGAAAACAGGAAAAGTGCAAGAATCAGTGTAGGTTTATTAATGTCAATTTAATATTAAGTTTGGGGGCTTTGAAGAATAGGCTGTTATACAGCCTATTCATCATTACAAAATGACAAGAAATCCAGTATTATATTTTACCCCTCAATCCTTAGAAAGAAAGGGTATCTAGAATCATGAGTAGCTAGCAAAGCCTTAGAGGAGAGAGGGGGTGGGGAGATGGAGAAGGGAATTGGGATTAATATGATAACGTGTTAATGTGCAAATAGGGAAAGGCCATTTTAAAAAAAAAGTCTCAACTTTCCCTAGCTGTAGTAAATTCCTTCAGTGTTATTGAATTATCAAATTGCCAAAATACTTGGATGGTTGGAGGGAAAGAAAAAAAAAACTTGCCTTCCAATACTGCTGACACTTAAAATAAAAGACAAATATAAACATTAAAAAGTGCCTCAAATTGAAATACTTTGAAATTGATACATCTTTCACATTGATCATGAAAGCAAATTACAAATGGCCAAAATTCTTATAGATTAAGAGAAGTTAAAGAAATTGGAAAAAAATTCTGTGAGGTGATTCATTATTAATAGTATGGTAAGACATTATCATTGGCTGCATCTTGGTTTCATATAGTACATTTCCTTAATAGACTCTGCAATTATCACCAGGAATAAGTACCTTGCAATTATCTTGAACTTTAATGAAACTTATTGAATGAGCCTGACATGAAAATATGGGTTTCTACTGCAGAAATATGTGCCTTCTAAAGGTGACTCTGTCATTATGTCACCTCCAGAAAGCTGTTTTGCCTCAAAGTCCATCCTTTCCTCATCAGCGACATGAGTACTGTTGGAAGAGCATGCCAAAGTCCCATTCCAGATCTACAGAGAGGATCTAGAATTTATATAGCCAATAAAAAAAATTGAAGTACGAGAAAATAGGTTCCTAGTCTTTTGGACTTGATTTCTACTACATTTTTATTCACCTGACTCTTCTCTACCATGAGGGTCACATCCTCTATGTGATTAAGTGCACAGAAGTTAGGGGAATAATTTCTTTTCATTAGCAATTCTTTAAATCTGAAGAAATCAGCAAAAAGAAAGATTCTGATAGGAAGATACCGATAATAGGAAAGGGTGGTGAAAACTGATTATCTAAGGGGCAAACATAAACACATGGTCATATGGGCATCTCTCTTCTGGAGTGCCTCTCCCTTGCAAATGATTTACATGCCTTGCCAGTATTCCTATTACTCCTGTCAAACCTCAGTAAAAGACTAGCGAAAGTGGTACATCATTTGTTTTTGGAGACAACTAGATTTTCTTATAGTAAGGAGTTTTATGGGTATCAGATCGGGCTTTTCAATTGATACCTAACAAACTCCACAGTACCGAAATCTGGAGACCCATAAAAAAATGGTAATGGTATCAATAGCCATACAATTTATGGCCAAGTAGCGAGAAGAGATCACTTTAACTGCAGGAGTGCCTGACCTGCTTTGGTGCCTGTCTGTGATGAATGCAGCAGCTGTGACATGCATTCAAACGATGAGATGGAAAATCCACACAAGAGAAACGAAGTCAAGTTTTAGCTGTGCAGAAATTTTAGACTTAAATATCACCACATTAAGAAAGAGATTCCCAGTATTGCTATAAAAGGAACAAGGAAGTTCAAGATAACTAACACTTAATACCATTTTTCTTTCATTCAGATTGCAAAAACCCTGCTTGTCCAATACACAATGGCACAAATGCAAGTAATTCACAGAAAAGTCACTGAATTCACAATGGATATGAATGAACACATGCATGATAAAGCCCTTTCAGTATATGAAAAGCTGCTTAAATTGAATTGGAATGCCACTGCTACAAAAACAAGACTTTTTTTTTTTTTTTTAACTTAGTTTCTCTGAAGATGTTTGTGTTTTCAAACTGAAGTGTATTTTTGCCACATTCCTGAGAGTACAGGTTTTTCGACTATGGAAGTTTTCACATATAATCCAGCTAATAGATACAAATTTACAATTTTGCCAATTACATAAACTGTTACAACATCAGTTTGTCATTCCATTTAAAGTCAGTTAATGGCAGGTCTTGGACATGCACCTGGTTGGAAAAAGAGCCATGACAAGACACAGGATGCTTACAAAGGTCCTGGTCTCTGCAAGGCAAATGCTCTATGAAAGAGATAAAATAATAAGAAATACAAATAAAGATACATGAGTTGATAAGCTCTTGAGTCACACCCACACAGCCTAGGCGTCTCGAGCCAGTCGTATAATGTTTGGGCCCAGCCTACTCTAACACAGTCCTTTGTCTTCAAGATGCCAGAGGAAGGGCACCATGGAAAGGAGGAGGTGGAGACATCTGTCTTTCAGGCAGAAATTGCCCAAGTCATGTCTTTCATTATCAACACCTTCTATTCCAACAAGGAAATTTTCCTTTGGGAATTGATCACTCATGCTTCTAACACTTTGAACAAGATTCACTATGAGAGCCTGACAGACCCTTCCAAGTTGGACAGTGGTAAAGAGCTGAAAATTGGCATCATCTCCAACCCTCAGTAAAGCACTCTGACTTTGGTGGACACAGGCATTGGCATGACCAAGGGTGATCTCATAAATAACCATTAGTTATTTGGCAATAACCATTGCCAAGTCTGGTACTAAAGCATTTATGGAAGATTTTCAAGGCTGGTGCAGACATACCCATGATTGGGTAATTTGGTGTTGGATCTGATTCTGCCTACGAGGTGGGAGAGGTGGTAGGGAAAGTGGTTCTGATCACAGAGCATAAACCATGATGAACAGCATGCCTGGGAGTCTTCTGCTGGGGATCCCTCACTGTATGGGCTGACCATGGTGAACCCATTGGCCGGGTTAATAAAGTCATTCTCCAACTCAAAGAAGAACAGACAGAGTACTCAGGGGAGAGATGGGTCAAAGAAGTGGTGAAAAAGCATTCACAGTTCATAGGCTATCCATTATTTAGAGAAGGAACGAGAAGGAAATCAGTGATGATGAGGCAGAGGAAGAGAAAGGTAAGAAAGATCAGGAAGACAAAGATGATGATGAGAAACCCAAGACTGAAGATGTGGGTTCAGATGAGGAGGATGACACTGGTAAAAAAAAAAAAAAAAAATGATTAAGAAGAAATATATTGATCATGAAGAACTGAACAAGACCAAGCCCGTTTGGACCAGAAACCCTGATCCCATCACTCAGAAAGAATATGGAGAGTTCTACAAGAGCCTCACCAGTGACTGGGAAGACCATCTAGCAGTCAAGCACTTCTCTGTAGAAGGCCAGTTGGAATTCAGGAAACTGATGTTCACCCCTCGGCAACCTCCCTCTGACCTCTTTGAGAAGAAGAACAACAACAACATCAAGCTATATGTCCATCATGTGTTCACCATGGACAGTTGTGATGAGCTGATACTAGAGTTTCTCAGCTTTATTCATGGTATTGTTGACTCTGAGGACCTGCCCCTGAATATCTCCTGAGAAATGCTCCATCAGAGCAAAATCTTGAAAGTCATCTGCTTAAACATTGTGAAGAAGCAGCTTGAGCTCTTCTGGGAGTTGGCAGAAGACAAGGAGAACTACAAAAAAAATTATGAGGCATTCTCTAAAACTCTTTAGCTTGGAATCCATGAAGATTCTACTAACCAGTGATGCCTTTCTGAGCTGCTGTGCTATCATACCTCTCAGTCTGGAAATGAGATGACTCCTCAGTCAGATTATGTCTCTTGCATGAAGGAGATACAGCAATCCATCTATTACATTACTGGTGAAAGCAAAGAGCCAACTCTGCTTTTGTGCAGCGTGTGTGGAAGTAGGGAAGTAGGGCTTTGAGGTAGTATATATGACTGAGTCTATTGATGCAGCAGTTCAAGGATTTGAAGGTTTTATGCCTGGTCTCTGTGACCAAGGGAGAATTGCAGCTACCTGAGGACAAGTAGGAAAAAAAGAAAATGGAGGAAAGCAAGGCAAAGTTTGAGAACCTTAGCAAGCTCATGAAAGAAATCTTGGATTAAAAGGTTGATAAGGTGACAATCTCCAATAGGCTTATGTCTTCACCCTGCTGCATGGTCACCAGCACCTATGGATGGAAAGACAACATGGGGTGGATCATGAAGGCCCCGGGCACTCCGAGACAACTCTACAATGGAGTACTTGATGGCTAAAAAGCACCTGGAGATCAGCGGTGGCCACCCCATTGTGGAGCAAAAGGCAGAGGCAAACAAAAATGACAAGGCTGTCAAGGACCTGGTGTTGCTGCTATTTGAAACTGTGCTGCTCTTTTCTGGCTTCTCTCTTGAGGACCCCTAGACCTACTCCAATCACATCTACTGCATGATAAAGCTAGGCCTAGGCATTGATGAAGGTGAAGTAACAAGAGAAGAACCAGCAACGCTGCTCTTGATGAGATACCCACTCCTTGAGAGTGACGAGGATGCATTTTTTATGGAAGAAGTAGATTAGGAGTTGCCACTGAGAAATCTGCCCTCAATGTAGTGTCCTACAGTACCCTTGAATGGCCCTTTTCCACCGGGCTTTGCTGCTGATTGATGTTCTTGTGGTTTTATATCCTATCCTTGGAGTCTTAAGGCGGGAAACAAGGGCCTCAAGTCCCCATCTCCTGTCTAGTTTAGCAGCAGAGTTGGATGTTGTATTATGTTTTGGTGTTGTTGTTTTATTTTGTTCTAAAATTAAAGTATACAAAATAAAGAAGATACAGTATTATACAGAAAAAAAGATACATGAGTTAATAAATCCAAATAAAGTATAATGAATCATAGAGGTGAAGGAAGGGAATTCAACACATGCATGTTAACCTTTAGTTCATTATTCTGGTTTTCAAGGACCTCAGTGGTTTCCCCCAACCTACTTCTCTAATTACATCTTCTACTGTATTCTTTGCCCCGTGGTATACGCCAAATAGGATCACCTGCTATGGCTTAAAAAATGCCCTGCATCCTCCAACCTCTAAATTATCACTTCTAATATTATAATCAGTTATAATACTGCTTCTTTTTAAAGGTCTGCTCCCAACAGTAATAAACAATTTCTACTTCTTGGGAACACTCAGATGCAGCTATGTCATGGAGCTAATAAAGAGTAACTTCAAGGACCCTCATTTGCATGGGTCCCCTGCAAGATCTCAGGAGGACTCTTAGTTACTTGATCACATGACTATGACCTTGTAAAATTTACCTATGTAAAAAACTTTAATTGTCCCTTCCATCACAGGTCCCTCTTAATCACTTTAAAGTCCCTTCTATCACACTCTTCTTTCTATTGGTTGATACTGCCATCAGTGTCCAAGAGCCTTTCTAGAATCCAGTAAAGGGGAAACTGAGTTGATGATCTATTTTGTTTCAATATAGTGGGTTGTTTTTGTGTGGTTCACAGATGCTAGTTAGTGCTGGTCATTCCAGCGTGTAATATAGAACAGTCCCATTTTGCCATCATCTATGTCCCCTCATCTAAGTGCATCAGCTTACCCACTAATATATATAGTGACATAATGACATGACTGTGTTCTTTCTGTATCGAGCACTAGAAGTATATGGGTACTGGAAGATAAACAAGATTTGAAGTACACAAAGCCAGAAACTAGGCTATGAAAAATTCTTTCATTCACCAGATGTATAAAATTGTATGTAGATAATTCAGTTCTCATTGACACCTTGACAATTGGGAAGTTCTTACCTAACTGGAATATACTTAAAAATGCAGCATAGAATTAAATTTCTCATGCTAGTTAGCCACAATCCTATAGCAATTTCACAGATTACAGAGAATATATATGAAGCCCCATGGTTATACATCTCAAATAGCATTTCTTAAACAAAAAAAAAATTTTTTTTGATTACTTGAGCTAAAGATTGAATTTTCTACTGAAGAAAGATTTTACATTTCTTATGGAGAAGTGATTAAAGACTATGCAGGCAAAAAATTATTGAAAATTGCACAATAATGATATATATTCAGGTGTTAATATATTTTTAATTAATAAGATATTTTTTATATTTTGTCATCTATATTTTTTAAATTTGTAAATTTTTTCTCATTCTAATAATTAATTTACATATATACTTTTTTGTGTTCAGAAATTTTGTTCCTTTCCTTAAATAGCAATTTCCCTCAATTGCATATAGTTAGAGCCCCACAAAATATTGATCTGCTTCTATATCTTTTTAGATTGTCATATTATGTTTTCTTTTATGGATATAGTTGTGTTTTTATGATGTTTTATTGATTAAGTCATTTAACATATGTATAATGAACACCTAAAACATGCCAGGCAGTTCCAGGCACTCCAGATACATCTGTACCCAACATACAAAGGTGTTGCTATGGAAGAGTCCGTGGGTTGTTAGGGAAGATGGATAATAAATAAGCAAATATATAACATGGGCATTTAAGATTGGGTAAAGAAGACCTTAAATATGGATGTGAGAGAGAAAGTGATGGAGGAGGGAAGGTGGAACAATAACACATTGTAAGCTCTTTCATGGCAAGTAACTCACCTGAGCTAATTACTAAGTCCCTAGCAGCATGGGCCCTTAACAGACATATTTGAAAGGGAACCAAAAAGGGTCATAGAAACAAAGGTGGAGCTCAAAATCCAGAAATCTTTGGAACCTGAAAAGTCCTAGACAAGGAAATTTTCCGTATCACAAAAAAGGGTCTGCATCCACAACATGTAAATAAACCTGCTACTGTCAGGTTTGTTTCCCCTTAACCAACACTTTTTTTTCTTTAGCATCAACATTTATTTTAAAACAAACACTACTCACACTAATGCTGCATATGTTATCACCTTTGCAACTTAATGATAAATGAGCATAAAAGTGACATCAACACCAATGCTAAACAACCCCAGAAGACGTTCTGAAATATTGATCATGATCTTGTCAATTACTGTGGTTTATGAAGGAATCAATTGCTCTGTCATTTGATCTTTTGGTTTTCTATAGTTTATAGTCTTGAAGCCTAGGTATTTATGAGATTTATGGCAACCCATGGAATAGCTGGAAAGATAATAGTTGAATTTACCTGAAAAGATTCTTTGGAAGAACTGAATTTTAAACACAATTTTGAAATGCACAAGATATATGAAATTATATATTGGTATAAACTAAGACATTTATAGTGAGTAAATGGACAGACACATGGTTTTAGAGACTCAAAATGGACATCCAAGCAGGGATACTGGTAAAATGAACCAAGTGACTAGAGAAGCAAGTAACTGGGGAGACTCTGATTCTGGTTAGAACATTGTAGTAAAACAAAAAGGTGGAAGAGTTTTCATTCTAAGAGCAGTGAGGCTTCCAATGAAAGACAATCTATAGCATGTTTTCTAGAGTACTGGGGAACTGGTTAAAATGTACTTTGGAAAGACATTTGTACCTAACAAATGTATAAAGATCTTGACTAAAAGAATAGTGAAGCGATCTTTTCCCCATGGTTTGATAATTTCCTTATAAAAACTGTGAACTGAAACTTCCCGTGTGCACCTAATGTGGGGATTTGGACTTGGGATGATTATGTGATTCATTGTGGAGCACATTTGGAATGGCTCATTGGTGCAGTGATGCTGGTCTGTACCAGGCACTTATGGAACCATTCTTTTGTTCTACATTTTAGTCAAGAGCTCCCAGGGAGGGCAGAGCAGCCACTAAAAGAATTCTTCATTAGCTCTTTGCTAGAAGAAAAAGGGATGCATGCCTTCAGGCCACTGAGTTGCAGTTGCAAACAATTACTGGCAACATCAAAGTACTAAATTCAAATCACCTCGGTCCTCCCTGATAAATGAGAAACATCCACAAATCAATTTAAGGCATCCTGGTCACAAACCTATAAGATTTATCAGCTGCATTTGAAACCTTTAATCATTACATTTTATTAGATCATTGAAAATCCCTGAAAGAACTGGAGGAAGTGGTGGGCCATGGAGCCACTGTTATCTCTAAGAACTCTCAAAAGGTGGTTTTATTCCACTGTCCATGTGCGTAAATGCTGTTTTCTGTATAGTATCAAAAAGCCTCCCAGGCCCTTTCTTTTCCTGATGGATGTGGTAGGCAGAGTTTATACTTAACAGCACTTAAAATTCTAAACAAGAGTCAATCAACTTCAGCTTAATCCAGAAAACACAGAATTGGGCTTCTCTAGCCTAATTAAAGGGCCAGAGGAAAATCTATCCTTCCTGCATGGAGCCTTTCCCAACATTTGCCATTGTGATTTGCAACCTCATTTGCTGACCCATTGTTGCTCCTGGAGTCCAGGAATCAGCCATTACCTCAGGCATCTTTTACCCTATGTATTCAATAGGAAGAGGTCATATTCTGTCCTTGATGTGGAACTGGTCCAGCTGTCCAAGCTTTTTTGACCTCAAATTAGATAACTGATATCTAATCCATTTGAAAGAACTCTGCAAGACCACCCAGGTGTTTCATATGGCTGTCTTGTTACTAAATAGGTCCATTACATAAACTGGAGAACATTATCCCAGCTGACTAATTCACCCAACGGCAGAGTGAGGCAATGACCCCCGAACCATTATTGACTTTTCTGTGCAACTCCTGGCATCAAATTCAATGTACATCAAAATGCAAGAATATAGGTATAGGTATAAAAGTAGACTGTGTTTCTGCTTCCTCGGGAAGAGGAAAACTGTAAAAAGTATTTAAGTTCCAACTTTCAAAGGAAAAGCAGATGTAGAGTGACTGCTAAAGTATGGGAAAGATAGAATTTGGTTAGAATTTAAAATGTTTCCCATAAATGGTTTTTGAGAATCACAGGAATGGATGGAATTGGTTGGATTATAAATAAGTAAAAAAAAAAAAAAAAAAAAAAGTCAATGAATGAAAAATCCAACACTCTTTAAGGGATTGTCAGAACAAGAAAATTTATTTCACTGTTTTCCCTACAGGTCCTAGGAATGAATACACCATACTATCCCTGAACATGAAATTATTATAAACTTGAAGGTAATACTTGTTTTATCTACCTTCTATCACAAGTTCATTATGCTTCTATTTCACTACCCATAAGTACTGAATTACACTAGCTTAGTATTTGTTGTAACTTAATAGCATGACATTGACAATATTGATAAGAAGTCACAGAATACAATTTAAAGTAGAATCTACTAAGATGAGAGGGAATCTGATAACAAAATTTAACACACATACCTATCACCTATTGCAAACATTAAATTGAAAGGTGCTGATATAAGGCTGGTATCTAAATCATCCAGCTTTTGAACTTGTCAATTGCTCCTGAGCCAAGCATCCTTTGAGATGAAGGATCACAATCTCATCTTTCAGGTCTTTTTAGGGCAAGCAAACCAATACACACAGTGTTGTTACAGAAAAGAAGGAAATCACCCTTAAGAGCTCTATATGCAAGCTCAGATGCCGTCATAACTCTTCGTGTGAAGCTTTTTTAGGTCATTCCACTCTATTTTATTTATTTATTTATTTATTTTGATTTGTTAAAAAAATAAATGACAGCAGAATGTATTATAATTCTTATTACACATATACAGCACAATTTTTCATATCTCTTGTTGAATAGAAAGTATGTTGACACCAATTCGTGTCTTCATTCATGTACTTTGGATAATGTCTATGACATTCCACCACTGTACTTTATTTATCTGGATGGGAACACACACCGGCACAGAGTTGCTTTCACAGAGAAGATATGCGGGCCTCAAAATGAAGTATGCTAAATGGTTAGGCATGCCAGTGACATCGCAATATCTTTCACTTTTTTCCTTCCATGTATGCAACTAAGTGGGATGTGTGATGGTTATCTTTCTAGTTTGCCACTGTCTTTGTCTGTGTTCTTAAAGTCGATCTAATATTTTCACAAAAGGTTTGTGTGTCCATAGCCTCCAGCCACTTTCAAAAGCAGCTTTTTTTTTTTTTTCTTTTTTAAAAAAATTATTTTTAAGTTTTAGGTGGACACAATATCTTTATTTTACGTTTATGTGGTGCTGAGGATCGAACCCAGTGCCTCATGCATGCTAGGCAAGCATTCTACCACTGAGCCACAACCCCAACCCCAGAGGGATTTCTTAACTACAGGAGAATCACTTGTCAATTACTTGCTTCTCTCTGCCAATGGAAAAGCAGCTTTTAAATAGTCTTCAAAGAGAAAAAAACCAGCAATTTCAGACTTGTCTTACATATTACAGTAAAAAGACTACCCGGCAAATGCTGGATTCTCAGCAAAGCATATGAGTAACATATTTTAGCCAAGGGTGAGGAAACAGACCCTCTTGCTGGATGGGAAGAGATGTGAAGTCACATTACAAAGGAACACACTGCTAAGACGGAGGAGCCTGTGGCCATGAAACAATTTACCACTGCTTCCAGTGCTATACTCTGATTTTATAAGCTCTTATGTTTAGAATACAGATTTCATAAGCCCTTATGTTTAGAATAGATTCCGTTTCCTATCTAAAACAAACATATGGTATCAAGCAGTCTTTTAATGCTCAGATTTAAATTAGTTTTAAAGAGATAAAAAGACTGAAATAGTTCTGCTATTTGTACATGCTTAACAACAATATTTATATCGACATATTGGCAGAGGAAATGTTAAGTTCCCTATATCTCACTGGGCCTACAGTTTCATTTTAGAAGGAACACATTTACCTAAAATATTTACAATGTTCTATATGGATATGACAGAACAACTAGTGGCCCTATCTCCAACAACTTTACAGCACTCCAAACCACCTCAAATCAAAATTACACTGCTGGCCCTGGTACAAAAGCTAATTGTGTTTGTCTGTGATTGTTTGTTTGTTTGTTTTGGTTGCCATGTCATCAGCACTATTTTTATATAAATATTGAACAAACAGCCAGTGTGTACCCAAGCATCCTGGGTTTCACATGGAATTCATGTTCCTTTCTCTGAACTTCATCTCAGGGAAATATCTTCATCCTCAAAAGAAGGCTTTCTCATTCTTTTGGGTTGCAACATAATCATGCATCTTGAAAATAATCTAATAGGCGATGATCAACAATCTAGCCCATTGGTGCTTTAGGAAATATCAGACATAGAAAAGATATATTTTGTTTTGTAGAACAGTTTTATACTGTGTTGCAGTGCAAATTTAATTCTGGCTTTTAGTTACAGTCAAAGAATTTGGGGAAAGTAGAAAAAAAAAAAAGGCTTAGCTTAAAGCTGCTTTCCTGAAGAATGTTCTATAGCTGGTTTGCAACCCTGGGCTGGGTTGAGAAGTCTCTGGGGATAACAAATTCCTTAAGGAAATACAGTTAGCCCAGAATTCTGTCTGATAATCTGCTTCCATGCCCCTTCTGTTTTTGAAGGGTTTTTCCCCCTGCTTAATATTTATTTTGCCCAGGCATTTACTGGAAACCAGCTAAGTGTTAGGAACTGTGTTAACTCCTAGTGAAACAAGATTATTTTGACATAGTCCTTGACCTCCAAAGGGCTCTGAAGAGACTGACTTATATACAGTAATTTATAATAGTGTCACTAGAGATACACAAGCAGTAATTTCAAAGTATTTGAGAACAAGAAGTAGAATTAGAACTACTGAAGAGGGCTTCACAGGATAGTTGACATCTAAGTGACTATTCGTATTTCCTTCCTTCCTTTCTTCCTTCCATTCTTCCATCCATTCTTCCAATGCATCCATCCTCTACTGAGAGGATGCCTACTCAGGACACTAACCTAGAACTCAGGGTAATTTAGATGGATAAAACAAAGGACTACCTTAAAGGAGCTCTAAATACATAGGAGAAAGAGACTTACAGGACCAGGTAAGAACAGAAAAAGTGATAGGTATCAGGCACTGTAAAAATAGCCAGTAGGTCTACTGGTTGGAGCTGAAGAAAACTTCTTTTTAAGGAGGAAACTGTGAGTGATGGTGAATAGTAGAGAAAAGCCCCAATACCTGAACAAAACTGGAGCATATTTTAGATACAATAAATAAACTAAAATTATGTATACACATATTTGTGTATGTATTTAATGCTAAAGGCAAAAACATGAGGTAATAGGTGAGATGGGGCCAACCAGTCTGAGAGTGGAGATTATACATAAAGCAAAGAGCTGAAAGAGACATAATATAAATTTGATTTTAACACTTCAAACTGTTGTTTCTGGATATAACCATTAGAATATAATCAACTCCTTACCAAGACCTAAAAGATTCTGTGAGGTTTATTATTAAATATTTTACTCTTTTTGATGCTATAGTGTATGGGATTTTTTTCCTTAAAATCCTCTTCAGACATTTCATTGTTAATGCAAACAAATACAACTGACTTTCATGTCTTGCAACTTTAAAACTAAATTTATTTATTAGACCTAGGAGTGTCTTGGTGGGACACCAAGATTTTATATATAAAATAACATGCCATCTGTAAATATAGACAATTATATATATTTTCCTTTCCAACATTTTTTTCTTTTTCTTGCCTAATTTCTTTGGCTAGCACTTCTGTTAGGTCAAGTAGAAATGTTTTGTACTCTGTAATATATTTGTGTGGCCTTATTAGGTCCTTTATTATGTTGAGGTACATTTTCTATAGACCTAATTTATTAAGAGTTTTTATCATGAAAAAAAAATGTTAAATTTTTTTGTCACATTCATTGTTTTTTATTGTTAAATAATGAATTTTTGCACTATTGAGTTGATCATATGATATTTATTTTTCATTCTGTTAATGTGAGAAAAATGAAAAATATGTATACTGAAATTTGTAAGATATTGATGAAAGAAATTGAAGAAGACAGAAAGAGAGAGGAAGTTTTCTCCTATTCATGGATTGGGAAAAAAATGAATTTTGTTAAACTGCCTATATTACAGAGCAATCTTAAGCAAAAGAACAAAGGTGGAGGCATCACACACCTTGATTTTAAACTGTATTGAAAAGCTATAGTGATCCAAAGAATAGATTACTAGCATAAAAACAGATATGTAGACCATTGGAACAAAACAGAAATAAAACTGGCAATATATGATCAACTACTGTTTGACAAGGATATTAAAAAATACACAATAGAGAAAGAATCCAAAATAATGAAACTGGATTCTTGCATTACCTCCTATATAAAAAAATCAACTAAAAAATGGATTAAAGATTTATATGAAACATCTGAAATGGTAAACTTATAGTAAAAAATATGAAAAATTTCCTTTATGTTGATCTTTGCAATGATTTTATAGAGATCACAACAAAATCACAGACAGCAAAAGCAAATGTGAACAACTGGGGCTACATCAAACTCAAAAGCCTCTGTAGAGCAAAGGAAAGGACAAAATGAAAAGGCAACCTATGAACTGGGAAAATATTTGCAAACCATATATTTGATGAAGGGTTAATATTCAAAATATACGAGAGACACATAGATAACACACATCCCCAACATGGGGACTATAATGAATAAAACTGTATTGTTTACTTGAAATTCGGTAGAAGAGAAGGTTTTAATGCCTCCCCTCCCCCCACACACAAATGTCAACTAAGGATGGTGATGATTGTGTTGATTAATTTGATTTTGATAATTAGTACACCATATATATAAAATCATCATCTCACATGCGTAGAATACAATTTATTTGTTAATCAAGTATTTTACAATAAAAATTAAAAATAGACCATCTATGATCTGCTTACCTCTTGAATCTCTGAACTCCTGACACCCTGGGCCCCTTTCCAAATTCCCCAGGCTCACTTAGGGCTTTGAACCAGAAAGATGCCTCTGTCTGGGATGTTCCTCCACCATTCCCTCTCCTGTCTTCTCTTAGAAAACCTCTCTCTTTTTTTTTGTCCTAATTCCTTCCTTCACTGTAATGTTGCCTTTGGAGATACTCTTGCACATTTATTTGAAATACAATTTCTATCAGCCAGAATGGAGGCTTCTTAGCTTCCCTGTTGTATTCTCAGAACCTAGCATACTGTGGGCTGTCTAAATGTTTGCTACATTAAGGAAAAATAGAGAAAGTTCAGACAGGTGCAGGTGAGCAATCATATGAATATATGTGGGTCTGAATCAGGGGACACAAAATTAACTGACAAATCAGCAATACAGGTCTCTGATTTAACTTATAAGGTCAGGTGCAAAATGGAGGTGTGTCAAGAGGTCAGGAGATCATGGTTATGGCAGGGAAAAAACAAGGAGTGGAGTCAGGCTTCGACCTTGGAACAAGGCTCAGATTAAACCCAAGAGGCTTGAGGCTTTTCACATTTCTTCTCAGCAGGAACCAGACCAGTGATCCATCCACAAAGATATAGGATACCCAATAACCTGACACTTTGCTGCTTCTCAAGTGTCTGCAGCATTAAACCAAGACCCGGAATCTGGAAACCAAACGGCCCAAGAAAACACTGTGGCACAAATTCTGTCAACAGTCCCAGAGTAGCACTTAAGAAAAAGACAACAAAACATTTTTTTTTGTTTGTTGTTGTTGTTTCAATTTATTCTTCAAAGGACTCACTGTGAGCGATGACTTCTCCAAGATAATAAAAGTTATCCATGGATGTTAGCAGCCAGCCGTTTAGAACCAAAAGGCACTGGCATATGTCATATGGGCAGGTCTATAGGAGAAAGGCTGACATTTTTGGCAATGAAAGCAGCCCAAAAGGAAAAGAGCCACAGCAGCCCATCTAACAGTGGCTGTGAATCACCCTGATTATGAGCCACACGCATGCAATCACTGGTGCACAGAAACTCCTGACTAATAGCCGTGAGCAGTTTGCCTTTGCTATCTAAGTGTCGCAGACTGAACACACTCTTGCCTGACCTCGACTCGGCATTAATACCTGAATCACAGCCTGGGGAAGCTCAATATTCCACTGCTGGAAAGAAGATAAACAGCAACAATACAAAGATGCAGCCCTTTTTAGTGCTGCTAGTTAAAATGAATGCATTTAATCTTTCTTCAGCATCTAAAACGTCTGTCATCTACTCTGGGTGGAATGAGTGATATTTAAACACTATTGCAGAAAGCCAGTTTCTTGAAGGCTTTTCCACATACCAAATGGCAAACAGAATGATAAACTTTGGTTACACTCAGCATTACAGGACACAAATCACTGGGTAGCCAGAGGGCATTCTGTTTATGGTTCTGCAACTGAAAAGCATAAACCCATGATCATTAGTTGTAACACCTACCTATAGGCTGAAATATACAACTAATTTCTATTGTGTAAGATATATGTAATCTGCTCAGGAAACAAATGATATGCTTTATTAAATTTTATGATATGACCATATTATTTATCTGTAGGGAAATTATCCATATCAACCCGGACCTTTATCTGGCATAAGAAGGGATTGAATCATAGTATCCTTCCAGAAAGACTTGACCACATATCTAGACAAATTTTTGATTAACCACTACCTCTATCATCACAGCTAGTAAGTCCTGTTCTTTAAGAATAAAATTTAAATGGTTATGAGGTTCATGCTCAAGAAAGAATAAACCTTTGTTTAAACAAAACAAATAAATAAACAAACAAACAACAACAATAAAAAAACCAATGACCGTGATTAGCCTGCATTAAGAGCTCACCATGCACCAGGTATTATATTAAGAGTGTCAGTGATTGTAAAGTTGAGATGACTATCATCTCATCAGACAGCTAAGTAAAAGGAAAAGAAGACCAAAAGAGGGTTAAGTGATTTGCTTCTAGCTACACACCTAGTACATGATAGACATAATAGAAACAGGATTCAAATCCAAGATGCAAAAACAAAACAAAAGAAAACAACCTATACTCCTATACCTATGCGTAGTGTAGCCTTCAAAAGACAGATTCCTGAGACCAAATCAAAGTTGATGCTGCCAGACCAAAGTCCTGGAGAGGCTGGCATAAATCCACATCTATTCAGGAAAGTGGGTACAGTCTAAGCATCTGAATGCTTGAGTCCATCAACACATCCTTTAGAGCAGAAAGCCTAAAACCCTTAATTATACCTAACTGGAGTTGAGAAAATAATTCTGTATAGAATCCCCTTTAAGCACATATTTCCTGTCTGAGTATGAAGAGTCTAGCAGTGGCTGGATCCTTATCCCTGGGGCCTTTGGGGAGCAGAGAGACACAAGATGACTCCTGTGAGAGGATTCATCTCTCACAGTAATTTCTTTGAACACTAAATTGAGGGGTCATGGCATACCCAGTCCAAAATGAGAAAAAGCAAAGAACAAACAACAACAACAAAAAAACACTTTAGCTAAAAATAAATACATGAAAATAAAAAAATGAAGTAGCTGATTTGAGGATGGTATGGGCACCAAGAGTATGCTGCAGACCCAAAGGCCATAGTTATGAGAGCAACTACTCAGCCTTTCTGTTCTTCCATTTCCTTTTCTGGGAGGCCAAAGGTGGGGACCTGTCTAAGCAGCATTGCTGCCGTGTACAATTATTATTTTAATCGACATTGTGCTGTGTTAATGAGTGCCAACCATGTGCCAGATGGTGTTGAAAACAAAGCCTTCTCTGCAATCCCGCCCAGTGGGATCGCCACCTCTCCTCTCTGTGAAAGCGATCACAAACGTGGTAATGAGCTAACTCCGATGCAACCCAACTTCTAATCCCCCCGACACTTTCTGATTGGGCACTGCACCAAGATTTGGCATAGAAAAGGCACCTGGAGTGCTGTCGGATGATCTCTTCAGGGATAATGGACCAGGGAACTGAGCCTGTAATGATTTCATATCAGTTTGTTCAAGTTCAGTTGCTATTAATTGGGTTCAAGTTCAGCTCCAGTTCACACAATCTAAATAAATAGCTGTTGAAACCAGCTTAGTGCCTGGCACAGTATGTATCTTTGTAGCTAACAAGAAGCAAGCAAAAGAGAAAAATGAGAAACACCTTGCATAGATGTTGTCTGGTGTGGACTTTGTGGAATGAGAGAGGGAAAACCATGAAGAGTGTTCTGTTTGTTGCAAGGGTGCATGATTATATTGCCTAACAAATGATCATATTCTGAAGAATGGAGACCGAGAACAGTTACGTAGTAAAGTGTGCACATCATTCTTGAGATCAATTGTGGGTAAAATGCTGGTTTTTGTAATCTGAATTGTTGCTGGGCTTTTCATTCACCTTGGCAATTCTAAGAAGTTAGTTCCAGTTATAATATAACTAAAATTGAAAAAAAGTTTTAAACAAATGCATTGCTGAGTAGAGAAAAGGAGCACTATTATAGGAAAAAAAATCTATTTAAAACTAGGGCTTTGCATATTTTATGAGAAAAAAGCCATCCAGATCTATTTTGCTCTAGCCCATTAAGATTCACTCTAACTTGGTTTAGCTAGAATAAAATTTAAACGCATTTCCAAATATCATTTGTAGAGAATTTTGAATGAAGGCATTTTACGATTCAATATTGTTTGGCAAGTATCTAATTTCTGTTAAAATTCAGTCATAGAAACTATGTTTCAGGTTGGATGGGTTTTAAGAAGATACCAGCATGGTTCTTTTATATATATATAATCATGAATGAAAGGCGATATGAACAGGAACTATGAGGACATTTAAAACCTATTTACTTATTGTGATAAATTAATGTGTAAAATACAACTAGCTTAACCTTAATGAATATAATTAGACTAATTTTTATCATTCTTATTTTGTTATATCAATCTAAACTTTGAAATAAACAGATGGCTAAAGGAGCAAATTATGGAAATAAGAGTAACATAAATAAAGAACTGAAAAATACAATTTTTAACATTTTTAGATGGCATTTTCTGTTTTATTTTCTATGAATACAAGCAAAAGGTGTTAGATGAGGCTTACAGAAAAGTGTGGGAGAAAAGCCATGCTGTGGAGTCACAGGGGCTCAGGTTCCCTTCTTTCTGCTATTCCCTAACATTTAACTAGGCCATGTTTCTTAAACTCTAAGGTCTCTGTTTCTCATATTTAAAATGGAAATTTAAAAAAAAAATTAAAAAGGTAAAGTGTAACTGGAAAGTTTGAACAAGTAATGGTATATGAAATGTCCAATATCATGCCTGTACCATAATCGCTGCTCAATATATACTGTTCCTTTCCTGCATGCCAAATAGTAACCCATTGTATTTTGGAGTTATAATAGTCAGTCCTTCCAAATAACCTCTTCCAGAGTCAGTCTGAATAGCTGCTGAGAAGTGAAACCTTAAAACATGAGCCACAGTGATTTGTGGGCCCAATGCTTGCCCAGAATCAGAAAAAACATTTACAATCTTTTCCCTAATCCTCAAGAGAAATTTAAAATTCAGATTCAGCTGGTGTGGGTATTTTCTACCAAGTATATGAAATGGTGCTTTTCAGGACCCCTGTCTAGTGGTAAACCTATCCATGCAGACTCATGGAAACTTTCACATCTGCATTATCTGCTATATTTGACATTTGCTGTTTGGGGGACACAAAACATACATACATAAACAAATAACTTGTGCTTTCTCTGCCCTGCCATGTCCCATCACCATTCTATGAAGACTGCCACATTTCAGCTGAGGTGCTCAGAGGCTAGTGCTTGGGGAGTCTCTTCCTGGTCAAATTTCCCAATCAAGTGACCTGGGGTCTCTGAAGGGAAGGGATCCAGTGGGACCTTACTTTGGGCTAATGGCTCCCACCTGTTCAGCATTAGCCTGCCCATATTAACCTTTGCCTCGTTTGCTTGACTTTGCCCATCTCTGATTTTGGGTTGAGAGCTTAAAAAACAGAACTGGAGTATAATGTTCCAGAGGTCAACCCTGAGGACAGCTCAACAACAGAGTCCCTGAAGGGAAACTCCCCACCCCCATGACCCTGGGTTTCAAAATTGGGAGAGAAATGTGTCTTAGGTCAATATCGCCTATCTACCTTTGACAACACAGAAGTTTCAAAGGTAATTTCCCAGTAGACAACAAACTTCTGCACGTACCAAGCATAAAGACTGCAAGAGATATTATAATTTAAAACATACTTTAACCTGGAAATAAACTTATTTTAAATCTAAAAATATATAAAATTACAAATAAGTCTCTCCTTATCATTATTTATATTCATAAAATAACTTCCCTTTATTTATTCAGTGATTTATAAGGAAGGGTATCTTTTTTCCCCCAAGACCAGTGAGAACCTGTCTGAATTTATGAAATTCTAAATGGAGTTTAGAAGAAAACAGAAGAATAACACTTTGATTTAATTTAACAAATGTGCACTAAACAACTATTATGCTTCTGGTTTAGAGGTAACAATAAGTAGTCTAAACCCATGGCTTCCCTTCAAAGAACACACTGGGATACTTGAAACCACTCATAAAATAATGCGAACCATGCAAGATAGATTTACCACTAAGTTACAAACTGAGCAATGGTAACCTCCTAAATACTATGCAAGGGCTAAAATGAAGCATCAACATGGTCCATAGTCAGAAGAGTTTGTACCATGCAGGTGGGGGGCCTTAATAATGGAATATGGATCAGAAAATTAAGGAAGTCATTAGAAATTAACTGCAAAAATTAATGATAGAGTGATAGAAAAGACCATGACCTGTAGGATTGGTCAGAGGGTACATTGAAGGAGTGAGTACACACCACCCACTCTGAGAAGACTGGAGATGCAGCTCATGTGCTGGGAGTACTGTTGTGGAAGAATGAGTTACACACAGACACAGCCCTGCCTTTCCAACTGAGGAAGACTGCCATTAAGTTCACCACCATTAAGGTTGCCTCATGGCTGTAAGATAGACAGCTGACCTCTCTGGAAATTCATCCCAACTGCCATGCCCTAGTCTGTTGACCAGTTCTCTCCCTACACTTCTACATTTCTATCTGATGTATTTTTTCATCTCCTGTGACTTTTCCTAAGCTTCTGTCTTTGTTACTTTGACACTTTTCTCTGAATGACCATTCATTCTACTTTCAGTCAGCTTTTTACTGCTGTGACCAAAATACCTGACAAGAACAACTTTGAGGAGAAAAAGGTTTATATTGGCTCATGGTTTCAAAAGCTTAGTCCCTGGTTGGCTGGCTCTATTGCTCTGGGTTCCAGGGGACGCAGAATATCATGGTGGAAGGGTGTGGCAGAAGAATCTCCTCAGCTGATGAGGACCAGGAAACAGAGGGGGAGAGTGGGAAGAGACAGGGACAAAATATATAATCCTGGGTACACCCCTGGTGATCTACTTATTCCAGTCATGCCCCACCTGCCTGCCATTACTACCCAGGAGTCCATTCAAATTACTACTCCATCAACAGATTAATCCACTGATTAGGTTATGCCTCTCATAATCAAATCATTTCACCTACTATATTAACATAGGAACTTTTGGGGAGCACCTATATTCAATCTGTAACACCCATTAAGATGGCTATAATAATTATGATTCTAAATAAGAAGTATTGGTGAGGATATAAAAAAATTAAAATTTGAATTCATTGCTGGGGGAACGGTAACATGAGTTTGGGTAAGAGCATGGCAGTTCCATAGATTGATTAATAGAGTTATCACATGATCCAGATATCCTATTCCTGAGTATATATTTAAAATAAATAAAAATACATGTACATATAAAAATTTTTACATGAATGTTCATAACAACACTATTCATAATAGTTCCAAAGTATTTACCACACAAATATCTATGAACTGATAAACTGATAAATGTTAAATACCTACAAAAGGAATATCATTTGGCAGTAAAATGAAGGGCTGAAATGTGCTACAACATGGGGGAATACTGAAAGTACAATGAAGTGAAAGAAACCAGGCACAAAGCATCAAGTATCATAAGACACTATTTACATGAAATGTACAGAATAGGTTAGTACAGAGACAGAAAGTAGATCATGGTTTGCATAAGGCTCGGGTGAGGACTAGCAAGATGGGAAAGTGATGCTAGAAGGTACATATAGGGCTTGTTTTTTTGTAAGACTAAAATGCTCAAGAATTGATCAAAGAGATAATTTACAATTCTGCAAACACATCAAAACTCAGTGTACTGTACACTTTAAATGGGGGAATTATATATTACAAATTAAAAGTTAGTAAGCTGTTAAAAAAACTATGCATTCTGATACATGAAAAAAAATGACCTTTAATATGTGAGTTGAGAAAGTCCTAGATACTCAGAGGTGAAGTTTGGGGAGGGCTGGTGTTGGAAACTTATTTAACATCAGAATTCATTAGCCAAGCCAAATATTCCATGAAATGACAATAAATGAAATAGAAACAAAGCATTACGTTATGGGTATTTTATTAATCAGCACATGTATTTTTTTTTTTTTTTTTGTGATATGGCTAAGGCGTCAGCCCAATGCTCTTTGTTTGCAGATGAGAAAACTGAGGTACTGAATGGTTGCCATAGTTACCTGGCTTCTAAGTACCAGAAATCTGGTCTCCTAATTTGGAGCTGGAGAATGAATGTCTCTAAGGAGCCTGGTCACTGTCATTTACACTCACAGGGTGAGTGCAGCACCTGGCAACAGCACGTGCTCACTACACACTTGCAGAATGAACACCTGAGCAACACACTTTATCTTCTCTTATTATTCAAAAGTACAGAGTTTCAAAGTAGAGTTCTGGTCTCCTATCTCTAACCACCTAAATATCACCTCTGCTTACACTATGTTGTAAATTACCCTTATCTGTTCCCTCTTGTTAGCTCCCCTTTTGACCCCTACTGTTTATGCCAGTGGTCCTATCTTCCTGCTAATCCCCCAGTGACAAGTCCAGGGTTTGGTCAATGCCTACAAAGGACAATTCAGTGGAGGCTAAGGCCACATTATTTAGGCTAACAGGAAAGAAAGCAGAAACTAAATGATTAAGCAAGTCATTGACACAGGTGACAACAGGGAAGCAGGACTGGGAAGCATGAGAGACCTTGTTATGATCAGTGAGCAAAACCAGGCAAAATGCTGGGATGTTACTCAAAGGAGAACATTCCAGACAGGGGCAGATGTTTATAAAGGTCAAAAACAATGATTATACATGAGGTTTTGGGAAAACAACCTCAAAATTTGAGTTCAGGGAGTAGTTACTCCATAAGCAGTAAAAAATTAAAATAAAAAATAAAAACAATAACCTAATAACACATGGGTTTAGCCATCTGCCAAAATGTTTCTGACCAGGAAGATACTGGGGCAAGCAAGGCCCAGCAAAATTACCCAGGGGATCTGCACAGGCAAGAACTAGAATTAGGCTGAACTTCAAAAACATAACATTTGAGTTCACTGAATTATGTATTTTTCCTGGAAGGACATATATTTATGGCAACAATAACTACTATATTTCCATGCATTACTGAGGGCGTGAGGTTCCATCTGTGCCATGGAAGGGGCCCAGCTCCCCTAAGCATGTGGGACCTGATATTCCATATCAGTGGATGAGGCACTCCTTCACTTGTTTTGTACTCTATATTACTTATCCTCAGAGCTCTACACAGATGGACATGATTGTCCCTATTTGACAGAGGAGGAACCCGAGACACAGGGAAGACATAATTTGGCCAAGACTTCAAAGGTCATACAAGGCAGGGTGGAGTGGAAACCCAGGTCTGTTTAACTCCAAAGCCTGTGCTCTCTCCTTCATGGCATGAGGGTCTGCAGACACAGCTTCCCTCTGAACAGAAAGATGGAGACAGTGGGAGGTAGGGGGATTGAGAGAGGAGGAAGAATTCATGGAATATTTGTGCAGCTCTATGGAGAAACAGAATGTTATACTTCTAAACATCTAATTTTGAATATTTAGAAAAGAAAAAAAAACCTTCAGTGAATGGGTTCTTCATCGGGGTGCCCAAGTTTAACAGAATTATACAACAACCATATGGCATCCTCCAACTCATTTCATTCATTGATTCATTTATTTCAGTCAGTCACTCACTTCCTCAAATATTATTTAATACCTACCGTGAAAAATTCAAAACTGGATTACACCACAATGGGCAAGACACCATCCATACCTTCTCAGAACTCAGTGTGCATCTTGCCAGGTAGAAAATGTGGAAACATGACAGCATAATATGCATATATATTTTTAGCTCCTCATATGTATTTCTGCAATACTGAGAAGGTGATCTCCGCAGACTAGTAGGACAGCCCTATGGACAGTGACATTCCTTCTGCCTAAAATATACTCAATGTAAATTTTACTCTAATCACGGGTTTTCTCTGACTATCAATTAAATTGGGCTCCCTCAGTACTCTTGACTCTATAGCACTTCTCAGATTGGAGTTGTGCTTATTAGCTTCTGTGGCTCTCATTAGACTCTGGGTTGTATCAGAGCAGGCCTGGGCTCTCTCTGCTTTCAGCTGTGTTCTCCACACTCAACACAGTGCTTGGTGCAGAAGAGATGCTCCATAAATAGTTGTTAAATAGTGAGTTTTCAAAACCAAGATAATATCAATTGTGGGCACATTTTATTAAAGCATGCTATATAGCTTTATAGAAAAAAAATCATTTGCCAAAACCTAGAAGTAAATATTAATGAATACAATTACTCAGGCGCCATCTCCTCAGCCGAAAACCTGGAGCATCCTAGTTGTGAATTAGATAGGATCCCCATTGTGGTGGCTATCCCTTCATGCTCCGAACCTGAGAATGATAGATAAGAAGGAAGTTCTACCCTGTGGACTTCAATAACCGTACATGTGGCAGTCAGACATCAGAATCACAAATGCAGAATGACAGCAATCTACTTGCACCTGCAGAGAGGTTAAAGCAGCTGTGGTTGAAGTCCAGCTGTCAGGAAATTTCCAGTTTTCACAGACTAATTTGAAAAGGACATAAGAAATTGGGCTGATATTAGTGACAGCATGCAAATGAAGCTATTTTTATTTTTATTTGGTTTGCAGTTTGACTTTATTTTTATTTAATTTAAAATAACAGCATGCCAGTAGGACTATGTGAAGGCTTTCCTGAGCCGTCCCCAGTTCCAGGAGTGAAGTTGGTTTGAAGGACAATTTAGTAAGCTAAGTCTGCAGCAAGGCTCTTGGCAAAGGGAACTTAGAGACAGACAAGGACTGAAAGATCAAAAGATAGATGGAATGGTCCTGAGCCTGCAGATTTCACAGTAGGGTGACACCTTGGTTCTCAAACTGTCTAAATTGTTCCACTTCTTACTTCCTTCAACTGTGGAACCACAATTGTGACAGTACAGGTCACATTTTTTCCTACATCCCTACAGGAACTCTGCCCTTTGGCCCTGGGATACCATGGCACTTGCTCATTTAAAATGGTTTTCAACCTTTGATGCTGGCTACAGACCTGCAGATGCTGATTTACAGAGCTGTCAATCAGTGCTCAAGAAACAGCTGGGACCTTTTGCTTTTGCTCTCTATTCCTATGCATTTCTGAGTCTTTCATCAAGATCAGATTTCTGATTCTTCTCACCCTATCCTTCTTCAACCTGCTGTGACAGGCGACAAACCTCAGTTATTCTTCTAAAGCATGTCCACTATACCTGGAGGATTACCCACTTGCCTCATCCACATCTCTGCCCCCAGGCCATATGATAATTACTGCAGGCATTTGGGTCTTTAGGATGTGGGAATGCTCTGGGGTCTCAGCAGTATCCAGTGGATATTGACCAAGGCTACTGATAAACACCCTATGATGCTAAATGTACAGGGCAGCCTCTCTACAACATAGAGGTCTTCAGCTCAAAATGTCAACAGTGCTGAGGTTAGGAAACCCTGCACTATACACAGGTTTCACAAGGAGGAAGAGAATATATTCTCTCCTGAAAATTATGCTAACTCATTGGGATAATGACATTTTCACACAAGAGAGTCTGAGGGGGAAAATAATTTCCAACATCTAAAGATAACTATTGTGAATAATTAAACTACATTTATCAATTATGAATTCTAGAAAAAGAAAGAGCTGAACAAAAGAAGGTCAGAGAAAGCAAATACACATTGGCATTTGAATTACAGGTAATACAAACCCAGAGGTTATGACTTTGTGCCTGCCTGGTGCAATCTCAGGTAGCAAGCTGTCACCTGCTTGAGTGGAGGTATATTTGGCTCTAGACTCATGTTAAAATCAGGATGAAAAAGGAAGGGTACTGGCCTGCCTGGGTAGTGATGGTATGTGAGCAATATTCTAAGGTAGACTCTAGAAAAAAATAATAATTAGATTTTAGGTCCATCAGCAAAGTGATTAAAACTTTAAATATATCTTATTCTTCTGTTTATGATAGACAAGTAAAAAGGCCTTAACTTTAGAAATGCAATATTGTGGAAGTGCTTTCATTTGGGAGCTCAGGACAGTATCTCTGTCTGAGATGTAGCACTGTAATAAATTACTCATGGAAGGACTTTAGTGGTTTCACCTTCAGGTACTGTAATAAATATTCCCAACTTGCTCGTGGCTTTCTTTCCATGATCCCAACACTACAGGAACAGGTAGGTATAAACACTGAAAACTGAAAGTAAATACAGATATACATAAGTTATGGGTGCAGTTAAAACATTATCTTTAATGCAGTTCTGTGTGCTAAGCTAGCATGTATTTTTCTGTGATCGGTGCTTTAAAGAATGGTCCAAGATAAATCCCAAATCCTCAAAACCCTAAGCTGATTCTCAACACATTATGCTACTGACCATTTCCATCTTCTTTTCTTATAAATCTACATCCTAACACAGCCAAAAATCAAAGAAGTCATGGGAAGCAAAATCCATTCTATTCTCATCTCAAAAGCTTTGGCAGGATAAGCTGATTAGTCTGTTAACATTTTGAATTCTTTCTCTAAAAGTAAATTTTGGAGAAAACATTACCTATCAAGGTATATATTGAGATTATACAAGCAGAAAAATGGAAATGCATACTAAGTGGTAGGCTAAATACAGAAATGCAATCATCCTAAAACCCAGCCACAAAGGTAGTGAAAAAATAAAATAGATAAAACACAAAACAGGTAAAGAAAACTGGAGAGAAAAGGCAAGTAGATAAAAGATGCTAATAAAACGTTGGAGAGGGGATGTGGAGTATCAGTGGTGGTTAAAAAGCTGAGGCCTAACACCCTACAGGGGAATGGAGGCCAACTGAAGCTGCAGAGACCCTGCAAAACCAAGTACTAGGGAAACCAGGCAACTCAGAAGGCTGAGGTGGGGCTGATGGTAGAAAGATTGATAAAAACCTGGTGACTGCCAAGGTGGACCTGGCGACGTCTCCTTCCATTGTCCTGGGTGCTCCAAAGACCAATTCTCACTCATCCTAGTACTTTTCTGTCATTTGGGTTCAGTGAACAGATCCCCATAAAATGGTCAGATGCCATAGATAAATGCAGAGAGGGCATGACACACTGTCCTAAAAAAACTAAAGAACTAAGTGAATATCTGATTTTAAAAAGTGAGTCCCTCTTCTTTTTTCCCCAAGTCATGTCTCCAAAACACTAATATCAAGGAGCCTGGAGGAATCTTTCCCTGGGGAAAGCAATTAAGGAAAAAGACTGTATCAGACTAGCTTTCTTCAAGAACGCTGCTTAACAGTCCCTACCTCCCAGATCCACTCTATGCAGCTCCTTCCTACACTGGGTCAGGGTTGGTCTGTGTGATGAATAAAATATGGCACAAACGAGTCTCACTATGTCACTTCTGAGATGAGGTTAGACAAGGGCACTCCACTCTTCAGAGCAGACTCACTGAATTGCTCTCTCCTTCAGGCTCTTTTTCTGGAGAACTCCTCTACCAAGTTCTAAGCAGTTTTGTGGGCACACCCTGAGGCAAGAACTAAAGACCACTAACATCCATGGAAGAGGACATGGGTATGAATGTGCTGAGCCAGCCTGGAGATGACTGCAGCCCATAGTTTGGTTACAAATTCTTGGGAACCCACTGTAAGCCAGAATCACAAAGCTAACCCTCACTTGCATTCCTGACACTAAGAAACTGTGAGATGATAACATTTGTCACTTGAAGCTAAATTTTGAGTAATCTCCAGATAAGTGCACAAGGGGGTAGATAGGGCAAAGACAGGATCTCTGTCCAATCAGCCCCAAGGTGCTAACAGCTCAGAGGATGCCCCTCCCCCACTGTCACTAAATTCCATACTCAAAGAGCTATAGTCTGATACTTTTAGGGATCACTCTATTTTTTTAAATTTTTACTAGTTCTTTTTATTTATACATTACATTTAGCATTCACTTTGACATAATTATAAAGCATGAAATATAATTTGCTCTAATTCAGTCCCCTTTACTTCTCTTTCCCTCCAGTTCTTCCTCCCTGGTTCTCTTTCCTCTACTCTACTGAGGGATCATTATTAAATATGAACAGACCACTAGGACTACAGATAATTGAGGAGAACCTTTAAAGTAAAAGGCCAAAGTAATCAGTAGAAGGGACAGAGAAGCATACACATACAGTGAAGAGCACTGAAGACTTATACTGAATATCAAAAGTAAAAGGTGATGCATACATGGCCACAATGAAAATACACAGACTTGATCATGCACACCTTGGTGACTTTCCCGAACACTAGAGATAGAGGATCCTAAGTTTCCCAGGACATCAAAAAACAAACCAAAACGAAAGCACAATATGTAGAACAAGAAAGGCACTTTACTTCTTGGAAGCAGCACAGAGGGCTGGAAGATAAAGAGTAGCTTCCAAATTCAGCAACAAAGATTTCTAGCCTAGAATTATATACGCACCCAAACTATAAATCACGCATGATGGGAGAATGAAGGAATTTTTTAGAAATACGAGGTCTCAAAAAATCTTTGCTCGCATGTAATGTTTCTTAGAGAGCTACTGCAAGGTCTGCTTTACAAAAAATGAGGAATAAGTCAGGAATTCTGAAACCCCAGCAAAGGAGGCTATAGCCAGGAGAAAGGGAAAGGGAATTTTCTGTCTTACTGTCAGCAAACCACACAGACTAAAGGGAAAGGTGCAAAAGGGATGCCAGTAGCCATGACTTGGAAAAAAAAAAAAAAACCCAAAATGGTCAATTGGCCTCTCTGGCCATATTGTGGGCATGATTACACTACCGTTGAAAATTAAGTTTAAAAAATTATTGATACATGTTATTTAACATTTAAAAATCAGTAGAACAAAGGGAAGGGAATCATGATGCATGACATGCTCCAAATATACACACGCAGAAAATAATGTAAGCACAAAGTCTGTTTGAATCCAAATTTTAAAATATTGTACTGGAGAGATGGAGAAGAAGAAAACTAAGGGCATGATAAGAGTTTGAATATGCATCTTCCATTATTAGGGGGAGAAAAAGGAGAGATAGTGTTCCAACTTGAAAGATAAATTTCAAAAGGGAACAAGACTCCTATTTACAAGTAAAAAGATCAGTACAAGAAGAGACAACCAAAAACTTGGGAATAATTTTATAGATACTAGTCATTTATACAGTTACAAATTGTACATTACAGTATTAATGCTTTTTCACTCTACCTTTGAGATAGTACTAGACTTTTAAAGCTTTGCACATTTTTATGAATAAAATTTTTAAAATAAAAATAAAATAAATGGGTTGATTGGCTTGAGCAAACAAAAATAATTTAAAAAATGATGATATTCCTATGAATGAAAGTAAATTTAAAGAGTGCAAAGTATGATAAAGTGGGCTATTTGGTAATTATAAAAGGCAAATTTATTAAAAAAGAAAAATACTTCAGAGACATAATAACTTTGAACTCATATGAACCAAGAAACAGTGCTTTTTTTTAAACACACATGGAGAGTTCCAATGACAATAACAAATATGAGTAAAAAGTGTGGTGCATATCTTCATGCTACTGTAGAACCCAGATTTCCTAAGGGATACTGTTTTGTAATGTTAAGTCAGATTAAATGTATTTCTCTCTTCAAACACTACCATTTCTTTCTGATGAAAATTTTCAAAATCTTTCCTCTAGCTTTCCAAAACATACAGGAGTGCATGAGAGTTGTCTTTAGTCCCCTGCTGCCCGGCAGCACACCAGGACTGCTCTTTCCTCACTCTTACTTAGTACCCACTGATCAAACTTGCCCCACACTCTCTCTCTCCTCTTCACCCCTTGACTTTAACAAGGCCAATGTTTTTAGATTCCACATGTGAGTGAGATCATGTAGTACCTTCTTTCTTTGTCACAGGTTTATTTCTGTAAACATAATGATTCCTTCCATGTGGCTACAAATGACAAATTTTTATTGTTTTATGGCTAAATGTATTTAATTGTGTTTGTCTCACATTGTTTTACTTTTTCTTTCTTTTTTTTTTTCCTTCTTGGTACTGGGGTGTGAATCCAGGGGTGTTTAGCCACTGAGTCACACACCCTCAGCTCTTTTTTTTTTTTTTTTTTTTTTTTAATTTAGAGAGAGTCTCATTGAGTTACTTAGGGTCTCGCTAAGTTGCTGAGGCTGCCTTTGAACTCTGGATCCTCCTGCCTTAGCTTCCCAATCTGCTGGGATTACAGGCGTGCACCACCACACCCAGCTATATACATTTTCTTTATCCATTCATTTTCTTTACATATCCACCCATTGATGGGCACTTAGTTTGTTTCCATTCCTTGGCTATGTGAATAGTCCTGTTAACAATAAGAGTGCAGATATCGTTCCAACACACTTATTCCATTTCCTTTGAATGTATACCCAGTAGGGGATTGCTGGATTATATGGTAGCTCTATTTTTTATATTTTTGAGAAAACTTTATACTGCCTTCCATAACTGCTGATTAATTTACATCCCCACCAACGGTATTGTAAGCATTCCCATTTCTTTACATCCTATCCAGCACTCCTCATCTTTAGTCTTTTTGATAAAAACAGATCTTTTAATGAGAAAGTTTTAGAATGCCTTTAAAATAACTATGTGAAAACTGATAAATCCCCCTTGTATACCTTCAGAACAAATTTGCTTTGTCTTTCCCTTTAAACTCATGAAATGTGCCTTTCTCTGCCCTCAAATTCAATGACCTTTGACATTACTATTAATATTTTGGAAATGCAGTTTTGAAAATCTCTTTCTTTCCTTTCTTGCTCTCCACTGTTCTACTATTACATTTTACAATGTTGAAACATAAATGCAAATTACCTTTATGTATTGCTAGACTAAATAAACTGAGGGATAACAGACATATAGAAATGCTAAGAATCCTTCAAACAGAACAGGACAAAAAAGTTTTTCTTTGGTAAGTCAATTTCAGACTTGATAGAAATGACAACTATTAGAAGAAAATATGAATTTATTCTGGGAATGATATTGTGCATATATTATTTTATGTGATTCATGTAATAATTAGTCCCTTATTTAGAGATGACAACCCTGTATGCCAGAAAGGGTAAGTAAATTTTCAAGATAACACAGCTTCAAAGTTGCCCACATGGCTACTGTTAAAAGCAAAAATCAAGCACATGAGAGAAGACTTGAAAGTAAAAATTACCTTCCAAGATACACTAATCATAATAAAACAAAGATTAAAAGGGGAAAACAATCTTCAAAAACATTAAGTGAAATAAAAGATAGTACTTGGCAGGGAGTAAGGGTAAAATTATTTGCTCAATTTATTTCTATAAACTTAGTTTAAAATTTTATGTCACTCCTTATTTTTGAATGAAAATATTATTTCTACTTTGAAGTAATTTTTTGTTTTAATGAAAGGGAGGCATTTGGGATATTGAGAGTGATTAACCTAACACTGGTACCATTTAAATACCTCAGCCTGGGTATTTAAATGGAATGCTCTAGTGACAGCTTTTCTCAAAAAAATTTGTAGAAGAAATAAATGGATATTGAGTCCCAGAATGTATTTACTGGGAGGAAATAGATAACCAAGGAGGTACGTGTTTTATGATCCCATTTCTATTTTTAAAACTAGAGTTTGAAAACATATATAACCCGATATTGGTGTGTTAGGGCTGAGGTTTGGCTCAAGGGTAGAGCACTTGCCCCAAACACGTGAGGCCCTGGTTTCCAGCCCCAGTCCCCCAAAACTGGTTTTTAAGTTAAGTCCTATTCTTCTCTCCCAGGGCCAGACAATGTGCTAGGCTCTGTACCTGTGGCCTCTCACTGGCTCTCCATGACCACCTATGAGACATATAGCCTATTTTCCCATGTTACAGGGAAACTCAAAAAACTGAGGTGCTCTTTCTCATTTTTGAAAGCATAATTTTAGTAAGCCAACATGATAACATCTTCCCAAGATGTGATTTTAACTGAAAATACTCTTAACAACCTGAAAATAAATACCAGAAGAAAGAAAAAGAGAAGGAGGAAAGACAGGGGGAGGGCACAAGAGGAAAGAGGGAGGCAGACAGACAAATCAAACAACCAGTTAATCTCTTAAAAGAAGAGGACTTAAAACCAGAGCGTTGGTTGTGCAATATGAAAGTGAGGCTTAATAAAATTAAGTAGACTCTCCCACTAACTCGCACAGAAATTCCGCCCAAGAAATAGAGTGTGAGAGGAGAAGACAGCAGAGAGACTGCTAGAGTACACGGGGGAGGAGACATTGAAAGCCTGAAGTAAACGTGACAAGAATCTTGAGAGCACATCAGGTTGGATTGATGAATAGCACGTCTTATTTCAGCAGAGATACTTTATGTCTAATTTCTGGTTTTAATCCTAATAGCTACCCTCACAGAGTTGAAGTGATAATAAAGAGAAATGCAATATTTATTTGCCACATGTATCTTAATTTAATTTATGAAAATATTATTGATATGACATTGCCTTGGCAACTTAACATTTCTCACAATGGACATGCATTACCACCGTTTCATTTCATTTCCTTCTGCCTTCATATTATTACCTTAGCATTGTCAGAAAGTTCTCAGAATAGCGATGCAAATCAAGGCTTCATTACAAAGCCCAGTGAAATATCATTATTGCAAGAACATTTCATGAAAGGTAACTACTGTGCATGCTTAGGACCTGAATTGAAATGATAAAATATAGATTTCATTTATTTTTATAACAAAACCTTATTTTAAAAAAATAAATAAATAACACCTGGTCTTCCAAATCCTCACCCTTCAATTCATTTACTCAGGGAGAACCGTTGCAGAAGCAGGAAGCATGGGCTAGAATATACAGGATATTTCTCATCATCCACACTGACAATGCACTAAATGATTAGATATTCTCTTCCATAGCTTTCTCCATGAGATGAACAAAAGAGCCCTTAGGGCTGAAGACCTGGAGGGGGTAATTTTAAGAAGCAATATAGTGATACCCCAAGTTTTAATAAGAATGTAGCACTTTCTCTCTGCCTTGCAAACCTAGCCCAGACCCTGAGTTACCCTGACTGTGAAGTGAAACTAACTGAAATTCTCCTTAACTCTGTTTCATAAATCCAGTCAAGACTGATAAAATAACAAGTCCTTTGTGCCTCTCCCAAGACCCCACTTTGGCAATTTCTTTCAGTTTATGCTGAGTGTCTAAAAGTTAATTTCCAAACCGTACTTCTTGAAAGGCCCCAAAGCAAGCCATGTCGTGCCCCCTCATGGATGTTATAGGAAAGATCTGATGTATGCCCTAAAATTCATATTTATTAAGCAACAATTTATAATTCTTAAGAATTAACCCATTCAACAAATATGTATTGCTTATCTACTATGTGGCAGACACTACACCATAAAGCCAAAACACAAGTCAGAAATCTGAGCTCTCCAAGAGCTTACATTGTAAGACAACACACATAAAAATAAATTGTTACTAGGTTAGATGTAGATAAGTGCTACAGAAAAACAGCACAGAGTGCGTTGTGATATTAAATATGGTGATTAGTATAAAAGTTACTGAGAAGGTGATGTTTGAGCTTTCAGGAGAGACACAGAGATAATCAGATCTGTGTACCTCTGGGTAAGGTGGTCCTTAGGTGGTCCTATGGGGCATTTGTTAAGTAACAGCAAACAGGCCTTGTGAAACCAGCAAGCAGGTACATATGAGCAAGTAGTAGTGCTGAGGTCAGAGAAGTAATGGGGGCAAGATCATGAAGGTCTGTAACCCACTGGAAGGGGGCAGAATTATGACCACCTTACCACCACCAGCAAATGTCCATTTTACAATCCCTGGTACCTGCGAATGTTCTGTGTTGTTTACATGACAAAGTGAGATTAAGTTTGCAGATGGAATTAATGGAGCCAATTAACTAGCCTAAAGAGAGGAGGACTGCCTTGAATTATATGGGTTGGGCCAATGTCCCCTGTCATAGGAGTCTCTGAAATGAGGAAGAGGGAGGAAAAAGAGTCAATATCTGAGTAGTGTAGCATGAGAAAACCTTACAGCTGGCTTTGAAGATGGAAGGGATCCAGAAGCCAAGAAATACAAGTCTCTAAAGCTAAGTAGGCCAGAAAACAGACTCTTCCCTTGAGCTTCCCAAAGGAACTCAACCTTACCTTGATTTGAGACCAATGAGACTGTGGAAGTGTAGGACAATAGATGATTATTTCAGAAGAGCAGGCAGGAGGGTTCAGGGGACAGAAGACAGAGGTGTGGATAAATTATTGAGATAGATGTGACGGGAGATAAGAAGTGGTTGAACCTACCAAGATAAGGAAAAGGCAGGGCTTTGGGGCAGAAGGGAAGACTCAAAGACGACTCTGTGAAAAAGAGAGCACTTGATTTAGACCTGGGGAGGCTAAATACTTCCTCCAAGGTAAAGCTGTGAGTAGCAGAGGAAGCTAGGTGAGGGTGAGGAATAGGGGATATTTCATATTAACAGCACAGAGTTAGAAAGTTCAGCCTGGGATCGGGGCCATTCAAAGATGGGGTCTGTCTGAAATGTCTATGGGAGACATCTGGGGGCAGGAGAACTTATTCAATGACTGTAGTTTACATTCTGCAAGCGGGTGGGAAGAAGGCTGTTTGAGTGAAGGTCAGTACTTTTTTAGGACTTATTTGAAGGGTGAGCTGGGAATATAGACTTAAACATTATCTACCGCAAGTCTACTGACAAGCTTTAAAGGAATTGATGGGCAGGCAATTGGGTTTGTAAGTTACTCTGATGAGTAATATGAACGTTACAAGTAGCTATTTAGATTAGAGAATAGAATAAATTTGGTTTTTTTGGGGGGAGGTATGTCTCAAGGTTTCTTATGAAATTGAATACATAAAGGATACCAGTTAAAATGGGATGTATTTCTGGTTCTCACTTTCTTCCCTCAATACCATATGTGAGATTTTAGGTGAGAGTGTCTTCCCCAATTGAATCTCGACAATTCAAAGTTTCTCTTCTCTTAGATGCACTCTAATTTGTTTAATAAGGCTCATATCAGACTGAGACTACCTCTAACCAAAGGGAGTCTTGGATGTGGTGAGGCCTAGTGCTATCTCCCCACATTAGATCTCTTTTGAAGTACATGGGAGGAGTGTTCCCTGCTGCCCCATCATCTTCACTGATGAGATGTGATCACTGGACTGAGCACCAAAAGTAGTATGGATAACTTCTGAGCCAAAGTGTTTAACTGACTAAGTCTCAACCAACCACATGTTGACCTCATGTGTCCACCAAGAAGACCAGGTATTCTGGATGCTCTAGCTACAGACAACAACAATGACTGTCACCCTGGCTCAGAGTTATCAAGTGGGGACTGTAGCTCTGGAGAGGCATCTGGACCAAGAATGGACTGTGTATGAAAAGGGAATGTATTCTGATATATTCAGCAACCAAGTTTCAAGAGCTCAATCTATAAAACACAATAAACTATGAATGAGTAAAGAAAGAAACAAAATATGTATATATATAGCAGAGTTAGCATTCCTGCAGTTTTCTCTCACAATTGTTCTTGTAAATATGCATTTAAAGAGGAATGTATAAAGTAATACAGTAAAGTAGAAATCACAAAGTTACACCTATATAGAGAACAGAACAAAACAAACCCCCTTACATCCCTACTGTTAAACATGGGATGATCAGGATGGAATTTCTAGTGACTATCTTCCATAGATTTAAAAGGTTTATTATCTCAAAAAATATGGATGGAAGTAAGAAGGATGTAGTCAGAAAACCACTATAAAAGATGAAAACTTGTTTCTGTAATAACAGCATTAATATTATTAATAAATGTGACAAATTTGACTATGATGAATGTAAAATGGTATCATGGAAAGATCAATGTTTGTAAACTAAAATTTATACTTGGGATCATACAAAACATATTTATTAGTTTATTTATTTATGGTATTAGGAAATGAACTCAGGAGTGGTCAGTCACTGAGCTGCATCCCTACCCCTTCTATTTTGGGTGTGTGCAACTGGGGATTGAACCCAGGGTGGTTTACCACTAATCTATCTCCAGCCCATTTTATTTTTTTAAATTTTGAACAGGGTCTTGCTAAATTGCTTTAGCTAGTCTTGGATTTATGATACTCCTACCTCAGCCACCTGAATAGCTGGTATTACAGAGGTGTTGCCATGATTCCTGGCCCAAAAATGTATATCTTAGTAAGTTAACAAATTAAACCTAAATAGATATTTAGCTATTTCATCTATATTTTTAAGAAGTTTTTGTATTCTCACTTGGAAAAAGGGTGGTCACCTTATATGTGCCTGTGCCATATATCTGACACATACATTATATATAATAAAACAAATGTGAAATTCTTAAGAAAACCAATAAAACCAGAACAAAGAAAGGTTACTTCTCTAGCATGAGCTGGTAGCAGAAATCTTATCTAGTCCATGGACAACTAGACACACTCAATAAATATCAGCAACAGGTTTTATATGTGACACCTGAACAGGGTCACACAGTATAAAACACAAGGCTATAGCTACACTGAAAACATAATTTAGCAAGGCTACCATCACAAATCAAGCTGTGCAGCACCAGAATCATTAAGGCAGGAAAGGGCTTATTGTTAAGATTGTACTGTCCAGAACTTTTCCATAATGCAGCATGTACTCTAGTCAGTCAATGATTTATATGATAACGTTCCAGTAAAAGTTTCAGTAGTAACACACAAAGCTGCCCAATTTATCACAAAAGATGCACACTTTTTCTGCAAAGGCACAAGGAGCAAAAGAAAAGTATACTTTGACATGAGCAGTACTTATATTTCTCAGTGATAACAATTCTGCAAACCCCCAGATTAAAAGAACTCAAAATGTATACTTCCCTTATATCCTGAAAGTAAATAAAATATTCTTCTGAATGCTACTCTATTGCTATAAAACTTCAAAGTTTCTCTGGATCTTGAATGCATACCAAACATTTTCCTCATCACTTTGAAAGTTCAGGTAAATGTATTATGTACCACTTGCCTCCTGAAAAAGATGGAATTCACTGAAGTAAATTGGGTAGTTCTCAGCCTCACTTTATCTTTATCACTTACTATTCTCTACTTCAGCTGAGAGCTCTACTCAGTTCCAATGGCCTCCTTGTGAATATTGCAGCAATTAAGAACACCACTTTAATATATAGGGGAAACAGAGAATGATTGTCGATGAGATTGGAACTCTGGAATTAAGTTTAAACTTCACAGGGAAAACGTTTTCATCTCCAGTGGAAAGAAAAGATTGGGTACACCTGGCATTATTATGAGGCAAGACTGACAAAGAATATTTTCCAAGTTCAGAAATCAATTTTCAATAGTTTCTTTGTGCATTCTGTTGCAGGTTCCTGAGAAAAGTAGAAAATGTTTCATAAATTAACATCAGAAAGTATAGAACAATGGAAATTCTGAGTCAATGTTTTAAAAAATCATCCTCAAGAGACGATCATCTTTTGAAGAATTCTTCCACTTGACAGAGCAATGTCAGCCATCTCTCCCATATCTGAGCCTTCCTCAGGACTTGGTAGCAATGACAGAAATAAAGATGGCAAAGATCTGCTATGTGCCAGACACTACACCACAAAGGAAGAACACAAGTCAGAAATCTGAGCTCTCCAAGAGCTTCCATTATAAGACAACAAACATAAAAATAAATTGTTACTTTGTTAGACATGGATAAGTGCTATGGAAAAACAGCATAGAGTGCATTGTAATATTAAATTATAGAACAATCAAATTTTAGGGTTGGAGAGAACCTTGCAATCTGATAATCAAGAGTTCTCTATAAATTCAATGCTTGCACATGCTTGCATAAATGATCTATGCTACCTACAGCTAAACTTCAAAACTGAGCAGATCTCTACCCTCATCAAACATTTGCAACCAGACTAAAACAATCTCAGTTGAAAACACAGTATAGAAGTCCTCAAGAAAATATTAGCAAACTGAATTTAGCCACACTTAAAAAAATAGAAAATTACCAAATTGGGGAAACCCTAGGAATGCAGGTTTGATTTAAATTTGAAGAAGTAATCAATTTAATTCATCATATTAATAGAGTAAAAGGATAAGAATATTTAATCACTACAGTGAACATAGAAAAAAATGTGTATCAAAATTCTCATTCATGCCAAAAACATTTAGTTCCCAGGAATTACAGAAACTTCCTCAGCCTGAAAATAGTTCTCTCGTTTATTTTATAATCTTCATGTCTTTCTTGCCTTACTATTTTAAGTGTACCAGTGCTGCACTGAATAGACTTGGTGACAGCAAGTGATCTTATTCATATTCCTGACAGGAAAATGAGAATTCACTAAACTATTCAGTTTTGACTGTGAATAATAATATACTCACAATATTTTAAATGTTTTACAATTACACCAATGTTTACACAACAAATAATTTTGCATAAATGTAAAAATTAAGTATACAGACATAAAATAATGAAAATTGCATATATTTATTTACATATACGTGTATAGCAAAATCACAATCAAGGCTACAAAGCTGAGCAAATTTTTATTAATATTTTAAATAAAATCTCCTGTCTCACCACTTCTATCTGACATTGGACATCTGAGCATACTAAGGCAAGAAAGAGAACTAGAAATATTAGTGAAGACATAAAAGAATTTGAAAAGATTAAATAAAGCACTCACAGATGATATGATTGTGTAAAATACCTAGTAGAAACTCAATTAAATTATCAAAGTTCACAAAAGTCTTTAGGAAATTTTCTGACTTAAAAAAATCAGTTGAATTTCTATATGTCAGCAATGACTAGAAAAATTTCAATAATATTCTTTATAATAACATCAAAAATATCAGATATTCAGAAAGGAACTCAAATCAGAGCAAAATCTTTGTGAGGAGATCATCAACCATTACTGAAGGGGAGGAGGGAGAATGTCAATAAATGGAAAGAAAATATAGCATGGTCATTGATTTAAAGACTCAATATTGAAAAGATATCAATTACCCAAACTAACATATAGATCAAATTCAATTTCCATTAAAATCCAACAGGCTTTTGATTCTGAGACTCAACAGTTCTAAAATTTAAATGGAAGAACAGAGGGTCAAGAATAACCCGGCCACTCCTATAGAAGATGGATAACATAGAGGACAGGCCTTGACAGATACCATGGGCTATGTTAGAGCTGTACTAATTAAGAGAGCACAGCATTAGCATAGGAATGGACAGAATGACAAATGAAATAATTTAGAGCATCCAGAAACAGACACAGAAATATTAAGAAATTTGAATTTGACAGAACTAGCTGCCTAAACTAGTAGAGAATTGAGACTTTAAAATACATGATACCTGACAATTAACCATATGTATGGAGGAAAAAAATGTACTCCTGTCTCACACCATGTGCAAACAAAAATTTAACCTAGGCACTTTAAAAATTTAAACAGAAAAAGTTGTAAAATTTTTACAAAAAGTAAAAGAATCTTTGACTTTTGGATAGGGAAAGACATTTAAAGTAAGATATAAAATATCCAAACACAAAGAAGAAGTTTGATAAATTTGAATCTATTAAAACCAACAAGTCCTAACATCAAAACATTTGTAAGAATAAAAAGATAAATCAAATGGGAGAAGATATTTGTAATGTATATTATCTACAAATGATTGATACTCTGATCATGCCAAGAATTCTTCTAAATCAACATGAAAAGGTAGAAAAATGGGAAAAAGTCAACAGGAACATCACAGAAAAGTTAATCTTCATGGCCAATAATAATATTAAAAGATGCTAAGCTCAACTAAAATAAAGCACTTCACATCCCCAAAACTGGCATTTTTAAAAAATCTAGCTATATTATATTAAATAGTTTGCTGACCATGTAGAAAATTGAATTCTATTTTACACTTAATGGTTAAAATTTTGGTATACTTACTGAGGGAAGCAATTTTGTATTATCTAGCATATTTTAAAAGTGACATACTCCATGAATCAACAATTTCTTTTTGAGGTATATTTCCTAGAGAAAACTGTTACACCAAACTGTTACACATATATGGAGGAGAAGGTCTACAGTCATGATGCAGAACAAAAACCTGGAAATAACACAATGTACATCAGAAGAAAACTGTAAACCTGCACAACAGTGAAATAAATGGGTACCAGCTACTTTTAACAAGATGCTCCTCAGGAAGACAGCCTTAAGAAGAAAAAGCAAGTGGCAGAAAATTTTTCACATTATAATTGAATTTATAGAGTTCCAAGTCATACAAAAGTATAAAAAAAATAATCCTTAGGAATAAAGAAGTACATGGTAAAGTGCTTTGCAAAGTTAAATAGGTGGAATTGGCTAGGGGTACAATGAGGACTTCAAAGATAATGGTAATAATGTGTTTATTTCAACAGAGGTGTTGGGTATATGGGTGCTCACTGCATTGCTACTCTTCCTACCTTACATGAAATTTCAGAAAAATCACTTCTATTAATTTGATATTTGATAAACCTTAAAACAAACAAACAAACAAAAAAACAACAAAAAAAAACTTTTCATGGCTTCTAGGTTAGTGTCCTGGCTCTTGACCGTAGCTATTCAGGACCTTCTAGATATGGTTGCCTCCTAGATTGGAGGCATTTCTCACCATAATATTTCCTCCTATTTTTCTCCCACTCTTGCAGTTTTTTCATGGCAGTTATCCTCAGATGTTTTCATTTCCTTGAACATGCAATGCTGTGCTTTTTTTCTGGAATATTCTTTCCATGTTCATTGGCCTGTCTCACTTCTTCTAAGACACTTTCTCTGGACTTCCCACCCAGTTTCTTTTTAGGTTAACGGAATCCATCCAGTGTTTCTATGGTAATCTGTAGGTCCCTTGAATAAGACTTAAATCTTTTTTGCTACTATTTCCTCTAATAGGCTGCTTGTGACAGCCTAGGACACTGCTACCTTGTGCACTGCTACAAGTCTACTATGTAACTCTGCCTGGAACATGTGGCACCTGGTAAATATTCCTTGATGAACAAATGAATAGCTGAATAAAAAACGAATTAAAAAGCTGCCTCAGATTCCCTTCATCTTTAGCATTAACACCTGATCTACATTATAGAGCAGGTAGATGGCAGATGACCAAACAGTAGGAGAATTAGCCCCATATCAACAGTCAGAACACCTCATTTGTGGTGTAGGAAATTCTTCTTTCAAGGTGTTTTTTAACCATAATTATGTATATGCAATCAAGTAGAATAATACATTTTATGTTGTTTATTTCACGGCATCATTCAAAGAGATTGTGTGTACAAATATTAATATGGCTGTTAAAACAATTCTCAAGTAGTTTACACTCAAGATTAAATTTTCTTGGGGTGAATGTGTCAGGGAATGACATTCAATAACATGAACATGCTAATTCTTGTAAATTTAGCTTTTCTTTATTCTAAATGTGAGTGAATACTAAGCCAGTTCAGGAATATGGCATGAAGAATGATTTCTAAATCTAAAATTCTTGATTGTCATTGTCCCCCTTCTCTGCCACATATAGTTATTTAGGTCCCAAATTTGTTCCTGGAGAAAGTGAAGGCATTGTTGATTATTTATTGGGCTTTCAATATTCCCCAAATGGCAAACTTAAACTGGTAATGAGGCAGAGTTTATCATGCATAAACTGCTAGTGCTTTCTGCTTGACCCCAGCTTTTTATCTCCGTGGTATACCTTGATCAGTTCATTTTTCTTTTTCCAGAACTTCTCCAAAGATGCGCCCTCCCCTACATGTCCTCATCCTCTGGACTCTAGGTTCTCTCCCTTTCCTTTTCTCTTTTTCTCTTCTTGCCAGATTCTCATCTAACCACCTCTTGCCCTGAACCTGATTTTTTTCCTTTCCATCTTAACAATCCCTCTCTTTTTCAGCATTTTAAAAGTGTCACCTTTTGGATTCTGCTTGTCAGCTGGATTAATATTGACAAACCCATGAACTCCCAGAAAGAAGCTAATGGAATGAAACCACCTGCCCATGTGGGATTTGCAGATAATGTTTCTAACTTTTTCTGACACATGTTTAACATTTTTGTTGTATGAGAAGCAGCAAAATAAGATTGAGTCCCAATTTGAAAAGACTGAATGAAAAGGCCTCAGTCTTAAAATACTGGAAAGAATTTATGAAGAAAAAGATAAAAATCTACTTAGTGGTTTATTTCTTAATTGGATTTGTTCGTGCATTCATTGAGAAATATTTACTATTATACATCAGGCATTGTTCCAGGGGTTAAAGATACAACAGTGTGCAAAAAAGACAATGTCCCGTAGTTCATAGACATACCTTCTAGAAAGAAAAAAACTGACATACACAAATCAAGTATGTACCACCTTTATAATTTGTGTCTCCAAACTGCAGAGAAATTATTCTTTGATAAAGGAAATGATATGAGACGTTCTTAATGAAAGCACATATTGTATTAATCAACAAGTATTCCGTTCTGGTGGTACTTTCATAATTCAAGAGAAAATATTTTTCAAAATATTTTCCCCCCATAGGAATAGTAGGCTTTTGGATCTGCATGTTACTCCAGGGCTACATTTTAAAAACACTTTTGTTTGCAAATTGATTGCCTTCATTTCACCAGTAAGTGTTTGCTCCTTTTTTTTTTTTTTTGCTTGTTTGTTTTTGTTTTTTTTTCTTTTTAGAATAATTCAACTGAGTATTTTGTAGTCCACATTTTTTCAAAGTTGAAGCTATTCTCTTGTTATACAGAAAGATAGCTTTGAAAGTTGTATAAACTTATGGGACACTGGAGTGCCATTTAATAATACACCAAACCAATACTATTTAGCAACCTTAGAGAGTCCTTACACACCTGGGAAATTTGATTCAGCACCTGTACTATTGTTTTAGAATATCTCCCTATAGGAAACATTTTCTCCAGGTAATGAAAAATACCTTGAAAAGAAAAAGAGCATTCAAAATTTGTGGAACTGCAAGGAGGGAGATATGCAACAAATGACTATTGAGAATCTTATCTCTGGAGTTAAAATTTGGCTCTTGCATTTTATGGCAGGTGGTAAAAGGTTGTCTGAGAGATGGGAGAATGCTGTCTATCAAGTGTCTGTCAAATTACTCACTGAAAAGGTCATTCCAATGACAATTATCCTTCTCGCTGCTATCATATTATGAATTTTTGCCAAAGAGATTTTTTAAAACACCACAGAACTGGCTTAGATGCTTTGAATAATCCTCACCTTGAAATTTTAAAAATAATTTTAGAATGTTATAAGTAATGCAATAATAATAATTGCATACTTTAGAAATATAAACTTGTCAAAGATTTTAATTGTTCCATAATTTCCTCTTATTCATAAATAGTTATCTGAGACCTACCAAAAAAGAAACATCACCATATGAGAGGCTGTCATACTGGATTATACATTTGGCTTGATGTATTACAAAAGTAGATTATAGGAGGGAAAGTGATGATTACTACAAATTAATAATTGCCAATGTTGAGATAAATCACACTTAGGGTTGATTTGCTCTGTCCATAACACTTCATAGTTCCACACCTATTATAAAGAAGGATGATTCAGCGGCTTGATTTGATATTGTTATTTCTTGTGCTTTTGACCCAATGGATTGACTTACCTACCTGCAGGCTGTGAGGTGTCCTTCCAATCAGCAATGACTTCTGACAGGAGCAAGTGAGCTAAAGAAATTCAATCACAATTGATTTGCCAATAGAGGGCACTATCAAAGTCAGCATAAAATGCAAAAGACTGGACACACTTAAGATGGTCCCTAGCAGATGGATGAAGTTTAAACCCCTTTCTATGCAGTCTAGATACTTCCTGCATCCTTACCTCTTTCCTTGATTTCATACACACCTCCCTAACCCTCGATACATCTTCCCCACAAATGAAGCCAGCTAGGTCCATAGGGCTCTATCAGTTCTTTCCCCCCCCCCTTTTTTTTAAAGCTGATTCTTTACATATAACTAAGTTGGCATGGGGGTGGTGCTCTGCTATTGATGTTAGATAAAATGGAAGAAACTCAGTGCATTTTCAGCCATTTGGTCAAACTCCAGACACCATGCCTATGGTTCAGGGCAAGTACACAAACAAATTGCAATTTCCTCTTTGTTGTTTTTTGGCAAAGTCTTCAATAAATTGTGCATGTTCCCTTGAGGTCATGACTTCACACACTCTTTATCTGTCAATTTTAAAACATTTCTCTTCCATATAATTTGCCTCTTGATATCTCTACAGTCTTCACACAACCACTTGATCCTTAGTCCTACTATTCAAGTTCATACAGTCTATAATTCCTCAGAAAGATGAGTACTATTATTTAGTTTTGTTGTTTGCACTTTAATCATAATTGTCAAAAGAAGGAAAGTAGAATGAGATGGCAAAATGGAAAGAAAAGGAAGAAAGGGAAGAGACTGTAAGGAATGAATGGAGAAGGGGTCAAAAGGAAGAGTAAAGAGAGAGAAAGGAGGGAGAAGAGAGAATTCAAGATACTAAGTCAGACAGGTTCTTAACCTGGAATCCTATAATATTACTGACTTGGGGTCAATGCCTACAGTCATCGTGAGATAAGCCAAATATGGCATAATGTAGGGGGCTGCCCCGTGCATGAGCTAAGCACCTCTCCTTAGCCTTGAGTAAAGGGGGTATTGGACTGGCATCATAGGCACATGCTGTGTGAAGCAAGTGGCCCTTACCTTTGCTCAGCAAGGAAGTGCTTCAGCTCTGGGCTTGAGCACTATCCAAAGGGATTGGGCAAGCCCCCTTTTGAAACATGGTCCCCTGCCTTATTTGGGTGGAATATTCTATCAAATGTCTTTTTCCTAATATATAGAAGGGTTCCAGGTGCACTCCCTCTCTTGCCCTCCTGCCTTCCAGGGTGGAAAAGGATCCTTGAGGTCACAGAGCAGTCCCACCCTCTATCTGAGAAACTCATGTTCATGTGTTGTGTGATTTCTTCTCCCGTTTTCTTGAGTTTAAAGTTACAGCCAGCTCCTTTGAACCCAGTTCATCTCGTTAGCACGGGCAGCTGGAGAGAGTATAAAATATTTTGTGTTGAGTGGTTTGCTTGGGTGCTTAGTGAATTCAGTCACTGTGAAGTTGTCTGGGGTAGAAGTAGAACAGAGGTGAAAAAATATTTCTGTTCCCAGATGATTATTCCACACCTCCCTTATGTTCCCTGCATCAGACATGAGCTCGACAATTACACAGGACTCTTGTTTCAGAGTTCCACCTCATTAAAATCTTATCTGAGTGCCTGGGGTAAGTGGAAAGCAGGGTTAGAGCTGCACATGTGCAAGGTTCTAGTGGTCCTTCTCTTTCTAAGCACAGCATCTAGTCCTCAAGGAGGAGAAAACCCCTTCTTCAAGTTTCAGGCCCACTCAACTTCTTGCTACTGAATTAAACACTTCTCCAAATAACTGACAACTCAGGTATCCAATGGTACCCCTTTGTGGATTATCTGTTACATGCAAACTTATCTTTAATATTAATGTTATTCATATTAAGTACAGAAAGAAAGTTCTACTTCTCCTAGGGGTCTGGCTGTCACCAATCTGAATTTAAAACTCCATGAAATCATTTTGCCACATTTTCCCTCATGTGCTATTACATTGTAAGTCCACTCCATTCTCAGTATGAAACTCCAGTAATTGCAGTGATAAAGTAGCAGAATTTATACAACCACACATATGTGAAAACTAATTATTCTCAACTGACTAATGGGAAGATTGAAAAATCTTGACTATTATGAATATGTTTTAACAAAGATCTATTAATACTTGTCAAATAATGTAAGTCAAGTCCTTTTTGGAAAGAAATGCATCTTTTATTAATTATTTTTCTAATCTAACCACTAAATTATGAATACAGTGACAATTTTCTCAAATCTTAAAAAATTTTTATAATTTTTATTTAGGTAAAAAATGCTTTCATATTTTCTTCACACAGGCTGAATTATCTCCTCCGAATCATTGACTAAATTTACTTCTTCTTCCCCTACACACACACACACACACACACACACACACAAACACATTCATGCACATTTTGGGGTACCTTGTTTACTAAAGCTTTAGTCTGAAACTGTATGAATGTCAACCTAAAAGACACATTCAAGTGGTTAGGATGTCAGTATAAAGTATACTTGCTCATGATTTAGTAATGCCAAAATTATTTCAGAATGCAACTGCCAAATAAGGAAATTCTCACATAGTATCTGAAAATCAAGTCCAACCACCTGCTGAGTAACCAAAATTGTATTGGCCATATCAAAATTTCACAGTATTATCACTTTCACCTTCAAGCCACTCTGAAAAGGGAAAACATACAAACAAACAAAAAAACAGTAACAACTTCCTGAAAAATTTTCAACCTTTGTCGGCTTATACTAAATCAGGTGGAAAATGGAGGCAATTATCCAGATAATCCAAGAAGAATAAGACAAAAAGTTCCCCAATTATTTGCATATCTTAGGAAAAATATTTTCAGTTGTTCTACATTTAATTATATCCGCTCTCCTTTTAGACATGCAATTTGAAATTTTTTCCCCTCAAGTAAAATCAAACAAACCAAAAAACAAGCCCTACAGAGTATTTTGCAATTTATAAAATAGATTAATTTTTATTTGACACAATGACTAATTCCTTTTTAGGTCTGTACTAAATTAAGTCCTGAGAAAATGCACACTCTATTTAGTTCTGAATTGTTGCATATCATTTATGGGCAACGATAATGGGTCTTTATTTGTTTCAAAAGATTTGACTGGAAAACATTAAGGTCAGTCTTTAAGCTTGACCTTAAATATTCTGAGTTCTGGACTGAGTTGGCATTGGTGTGAAATATGAGCTAGCATTTTTAGGGTACCGCAAAGTATTTTTGAGGGCACACTGTTTCTAAGATTTGTGGGCCAAGAAGGGAAGTTGCTAGTGTGAACTGGCATCTAAGTCCTGTTTCCAAGCCCTGGTATTTGGGAGCTTGATTAAAGGTGGATTTTGGGGAAGATCCATGCATAATACATATGGGTAATCATAGCTAATCTTAATTCACTTAAGCTAATTTTAAAAGTATGCTTATTTCCTTGTGTAAAGGTACTCTTCAACAGGACCACATGCATTTACCAATTGTGAAAGAAAATTTTTATGAACTTTATGATAAGTCAGGAGAAGGAAATAAAAGTAACCCATACTTGAGTTAAAAAGAAGAAAAAGATTAAAAGGACCAAAGCAATTACTCTTCTACAAATCTCTAAAAACAAGCACAAAGGTATTGTTTGAAGCCTCTGCAGCTATTATACTATTCTGATTAATGTCCCTGACTATTGTTTTGGTTTCAGTAAACTATTTTACCATTTATCTTGTATGCCTGAAGAGAAGGAAAACAAAAAAAAAATTAATTTTAAGTTTTAAAGGAGAGCATAAGATGGCCAGAAGCTGTATTTGAGACAAAGATGGGATGAAAGTGAAACATGGGAAATGGGGAGAACTAAGGATCAGATCCAAAGATGTATTCCATGAACACAAAGAGATTTCAGATTTCTTCTTCCAGGTGACCAACATGATGATGAAAATAAGAACAGTGAAGTTTTGCTATGGCAGGCACCATTCTAAGCATTTTACATTGATATATTCATATAAATGCACTTTCTACAACCCATCAGATATTGATTAATAATACTCCAGTTTAATAAGTGAGGAAACAGACACAGGGTGGTGAAGTAACTTGCCTGTATGGGGCAGAGCCATATATGATCAGGAAGATGTGCCTTAGGGCCTATATTCTTAATTTCCACACTACATTACTGTGGAGTAAACACATAATGCTTTGTCATCTCTGTTCTTCTCCATTTCTTATTTTTTTTGGGGGGGGAAATAAACTATTGTTTGCTTACATTATCAAGATATTAGAGAAGAAATAAAATTAAATACTTTGAGTATTAGGGGAAAAATATCTTCAAGAAGAATTCTAAGAGAACATTTACCGAACTCATGTCAGTCTTCACCTTACCGAAATGACAGAACATTACCATGTCAAATGGGTGGAAATGACCAAACAAATGCTAAACATCATATTTATTTAATAATAAGAAAAAAGGCATTAAGGGAAGGTCCTTTAAAGAAAATTAATTTTTGAGCAAATTCTTAAAGGTGATCATTGGTCTGAAAAGAGGAAAAAGGATGTGAAACTTATTCTCCAAACTTCTCCAAGGTAATCTTCTAAGTGTCTCCTTTGTAATGCAGTGCAGAATGTAGAACAGTTCACATACAGGACAATCATGTTTAAGTAATCTAGACCCTCAACCAGAGAATGATGATTAGAGGGACTGAAAACATAATTTGCTTAAATCTCTCTGTAACTCACAAATAAATTAGGGTGAGGTAATATACAGGTTGGAAGCAGGAAAGATCACTCTTGGGGTGCCTAGTCAGTGATTTTCATGGGGCTGAGTGAAAAGGTAGTTAAGAGTAGGTCCCAGACATCTACTTTCTTTTTAGGAAGAATTAATTCTTATCAATAATGCACCTGCTAGGCTAACCAGAGTAGGAGTCAGGCTCCATATTCACTACCTAAAATTAAAAGTCCGAATTTGACTGGAGTGTCTTTAGAGAGAAGGATGGATGGATATGTGAATGGATGAATACACGGATGTATGGGCAGATAGAGAGAATCAACTATCAAGCCATGTGATTTGTGGAGACCTCATTTGGGCAACAGAGGACAGGACTGGGGTTGTGGAAGGTTTTGGGAATCTCAGATATTTCTTACTGCTAATTTGGAGATAAAATCAACACTGTCCAAAACTAGAGAGTCACGAAGATTCAAATATTGTAGTATCACAAGCAGACTAAAAATTTGAAATTTTATTGCCATTTACCTCTCCATCAACTGAAGACCCAAATAAAAGACAATTAACCAAGCTATGGGAAGAAATTGCACATGACTAATAGCACACACATAAAGCATTTGTGAACATCTTAATTAACTTATGAGGCAAGATCTTTTCATCTCTAAGGTTTTGTCATTGTATGCTCTGCAGTATTATAACAACAGTAATAAATTTAAAAAATGGAATCTTAACAAAGTTAAGAAAATCACCTTGTAATTTATTTAAAGTCAACGAGATTGCAAGATGCTGGGGAATGAGTTTATGACTTATGTTATTTTATATTCCTCTGGTAGCCCGGCAGAATGCTTTTCATCTACCAGGCCATCAATAAATAATTATTGATTAACTGAAGCCAGTGACAGGCACATCACCATTTTCTCTAGCATTGACACCAGATATACTGATTTCTATAGCTAGACTCTTAAGCCCAATCTTCTTAAAAGAGCAGATGTTAGCTATGCAGATGCTAAACCCTCTGCCACAGAGGCAGTTAACTGTAACACAGAATTAAAGTCATGAGGTCAAAGGACATTATTCCTGAACTGTGACTAAAACAAGAAGTTTGCCTCATGCTTTCAGATCTCTGGGGGGAAGAGAGTCTATTTGTTTTAAAAACACAAGTAGGGTTTAATTGATCATCACAATTACACAGCACCCAGATGACACCAGGCCACTCAGCTTGCTGCTATGTAGCCATTTTTTTAGTACAAATAGTGCAAAAAGACTTTAGAAATGTCATCTTTCCTAACAGTTTTAAGAAATATGGACATTGAAGTAATGGCTTATTTTAGTCAATATTATCTTAAGATACCAAATATATGTGTTAAGATTTTAAATAGGTTGTGGCAAGGCAAAGAGCCTATTCATTTTCCTTGATCCCAATATATTCCACATACATGCATTCAGTTACCATAGCCCAGTCTTCCATCTAAACAAAAGGAAAATATAAGATGTACCACATAATTTCCTTTCCTCTAATTTTTACACACGGGGGGGGGGAAGAAACATAAAGTCCCAAATTTCTTCCATCTGTAAAGGAGCTTGAGGAGTTTACACACAGTCTCATGTTTACACAAAACAGCGATCAGAATTTATTTTGGTATTTTAGAAAGTTACCTGTGTTTTCTGATACCTCTCAAAAACTTTCTCATCAAGTAAATGAACAAACAGAATGAGGGCTATTTCTGGGTTCCAGAGGAAGGATACATTATTTCAGAGATAAATAGACAGGGTGTGGTGGGGCTGTCTGGGAGGTCCTGCTCCTTTATCTGGTAAATATTAAAAGAACGGTAAACAAAAGAGGGCTTATTTTTAAGGCCATTGCTAAGCACAGGCTGTCACTTTCCTTATCGCCTTGGATGTGAGAATGAACAGATCAAGCTGTTTCTGTATTTTTTTACTTTCATTGGGCCAAACCAAGGTATTGGTTAAAGTTTCAAAGAGGGTACAAAAAAGGGAAATAGCCAAATGTGTATATATATTGGGGCGTAATTTATCACATAACTTTATCAGACAAAGCAAATGAGAAAATCCTGAGCCAGTCACAAAAGCGTGTCCAACTCTGAGTGACTTGTCCTTAAGATGGATCTTCTGTAAATAATTAAATTAGTGGGTTTTTTTCTTTGCCCATCTGGGCATAAAGAAAATAAGAATCATGTGAATGTGCCCACGTGCATACTCTTGGGGAAAGAAATTCCAAACAGCTAAACCTTATATTTCTGTCAGAGGAAAAGACTCTACCTTATATTGAATTCTTAGCAAGACTGCTGAAATACAGACTACAGAAGAAAATCAGGTTGGTTATAAATAATTTGTTTAGGAGTGATTAGAAATGTATGAGAAAATATAATCTATTTTATGGCCACAAAGATTTACAGGTTTAAAATTTGAGGTGTATTTAACAAATTTTAATATAGGTAAGATATTCAAAAGCATGCTATAATAGACATATAAAAGCATGCTACAATAAACACTGGTAGGCTCCACAGAGAGACCAAAGGGCAATTCTCCATGGTTGGGCTGAGCTGCCTCACAAGTACCTAAAACTGGGGGAGAAGAAATAGTGGGTGCATGCATTGGTTTTTGTTTGTTTCTTCTCTTTCTTTTATTAAGAGGACACACCGCAAAAATCATTTTATCAGGAGTACAGGGCAGTATAAGAAGGTGAATATGACAGCATTGCTGAGAATATTTTCACTACTTAGGGACAAGGCCTCTGTAAACATGGCCTTACTGGCCTTACCATTAAAAGCAATCTGCAAAAGAGGCTTAAAAACCCAGGGGTCTAATATCAAATGAACAGTAGGAAAGGTGACCTTTCATTCCGTTTGTTTATTAGAGGATCTGTAGACTCCATCTCAGTGTGGGTCCAGCAGCAGTAAGAGGCCAAAGGGGAGATGGCGAACTCTTGTGTTTTTTTAGAGGTCATATAATCTACTGATAAAATACAGCTGAAAAGGAACAAGAATGAAAGCTTGCTTTTCAGGTGCTCTCTTATACTTTTGGTTCTATGTAAATTTCCTCTGGATTTTCTATCAGAGCATGACCGACTTATTACCAATTTAGGTGCCAAATTTAGCCAATAGATATGCTGCAGGTATATTAAAAATGTCAGGTATATTAAAAACTGCATATTAAAAATATTAGTTCTATTTGGACTTCCCTCAAGACAAACAAAAATTACTCCTGTATGGTGATTAACTTCTAATAGTTGTTAGCAGCTGCTTGTCTTCAGGCATTGACTTCATTCTTTCAATTAAATAGCATCTTTGGCCCTTTACCAAAGTATTTTCAAAAATTTGGATATTTAGTGAACACACTAATGTTTATTTCCCAAAGCAGCCCTTCACCTATTCTGAAAACAAAAACTAAAATAAAAACTAAAACAACAATAGCAAAAGAAGAATGGTGCCCAAAATAGGTTAGAAATGCTGTCACCTTCTTCGTCCTGATTGACTTGCCAGAAAACACACATACATTTTGTTGACTCTATGGCTATGACTGATTGATGATAGCTCAGCAAGGTTACCATAGCTAATTACAACATCATTCATCTAAGCCTTCATGGAAAAAAAAAGTAACCACCAGACTTCCAGGGAAGAAAGAGGAAAAGAAAGAAAAGCTATTCTATAGCTGCTAACTTTTGAATAATCAGCCTCAACAGCAAACAAATAGGATGAAACACAATTACCAAATTATGACTTATGGATTCATCCAAGCAAATGACCTCAGTTCCTTGATAATTTTAACCCTGGGTTTGAAGCCAACAGCAGAGCTTCCAGCAATAAGGAACCCTACGTGCTTACGTGCTTTGTAGTGAGAATTCAAAGGCTCCATCAGAAGCATAACCCATCCCTGAGCTTAAGTTCTGCTATGTGTGTGGTGTGAGTGTGTTTGTCTAGGATCAGATGCCAATACTTAAACTCACATTATGGGCACAGCAGCTACTTAGACACTGCAGCCTAATTAAAGGAATAAACTTCCTCCTTCTTTATGTTTTCCTGAGGATCACTGCCATAAAGGGATTTGGTTTCCTTAAGAAATGAGAAAAATGTTCCCATATGTTTCCTTTGTGTGGTGAGTTATTCAAAATCAGATAGAAAATAGTTACAATTTCCAACAATAATCTGTGGCTACACAATATTTTCTGAGAACTACTGAAAATAAAGAGGAGGGGACTCAGTGTTTTGAAAATAATGATATTATAACAAACATATAATCATAATTTCCATTTCTGTTTTGAAGAAGCACAAACACACAAGGAAACAATAAAGCATCGGAGGCACCTTTCAAGTCTCAGAAACAAGAATCACTTTCAAATAGAAAGTAGCTCATCTTCAAAGTTTAACACAAAGAGGAAAATAAAGCTCATACTAGTTCGCTCCTAACTTTAATCAGATTGCTTTACATCTAGGTAACAAAGATCACACAAGTGGCAACAGCCAAATTTAAAGTTCTTTTTATCTTGAAACACTATTGAAATTGCATTGCTAAAATAATTATAACTAAAGAAATATTTTCTTGTGCAAGCTTGAACTCAAAATAACAAATTTCAATCAGGGAGCACTGAGAAAAATTATCAAAAGGCACAAAATAAAACTACTAATTAATTGGACCATGGGAGATAAATTGACAGGAACATGGAGTTAAATTCAAACTCAGCTTGGTATTAATGAAATACTCCTGGGATGATCACAGTCCACTGGAGCAAGATAGACTTGCTTTATAGATAAGAAAATGTGGCCCAGAGAATATGGTGAAGACACAAGAGATGGTAGCCTGATGTCCTTGATTCTGAGTTTTCACTTTTGTAGAAATCCAAATGTGTCCTTCTCTACTTTACTTTTTATTTGGAAAAAAGAAAAATGTTGTCCTGATAGAGGCAGGTGAAATGACTTTCCTAGGACATACAGCTAGTTCAAATACTGGTCTGGGACCAGCTCCATATCACTATTTCTCAAGGGACAGGGATTTGGGGCAACCTCAGGCTATGGCTGCAGAATCCCTTTGGGGGAACTGAAGGTGGGGTTCCACTGATTCAAAACACTAGAATTAAATATTTGTTGAATCACTGAAATATGCTCAGAAAAACTACAGGGTTAGTTCCACAGTCAAGAATTGGAAAATCCTTAAACTAGGTGATTTAAAAATGCAAATGAATTCTCTAAATATGACTTTTTGCTATTACTCTTAGTGTTTTGTCCACTGTGTATCTTCTTTTAAGTAAATTCTTAGGTTATCAATATCTAAAGTATATGGTAAAGGGCATTGGACAGTTTCAAAAAAACATAGAATCTTAAAGTGTTGGATAATATTCTAGTTATGACTAAGTCAGGATTCAGTTATTCAGTCATTTCATTAAAAAAAAATCTGTTAGAAAAGGAATGGTAGGAAATAATTTAGATAAATGAGGTTGGAACTATGCAGTTGCCCACTTGATTTAAAACTCTGCTTACCAATTACATATATATATATATATACTTATATATATGTTTAAATATATATCCTATATATTAATTAAATATATTTCATATGTATATGCCCTATTAACATACAGGGCATGAAACCACAAACCCCTTTAGATTGGTAGAAGATTTCTGATGTTCACCTTTGTGACTCTTTGTTGCTGAATGAATATTTAAAAATATATTTATTGTACACTTCTGATACTATTCTCAAACATTTGAACAAGTCTTTATAAACAAGGTCATATTTGAGTTTGGGCTTAAAAGATGCATTTTTTAATCAGGTTAAAAAATAAAACAGAATTGCAGGGGCAAGGCAGGCAAAGGGAACAGTACTTGCAAAGGCACAGAGGTTTGAAAGTAGTCAATTTGGGAAATGGCAAGTGACTCACGATGTTTACAGGTTATGTTGGCCATGGAAGGGTGGCCAGCAAGAAGGGTGGGCAAAGAGGAAGCAGCTAGGTCACAAAGAGCCAGTGCAAATGAATTTCATGCAATAAGTATCCTGTGTATAAGGTATTTCATCTTGGAGGTAAAAGGAAGGATAACAGGGACAATCTCTTTATGCACCATATAGGAAAAGTTATTAGTTTTTATGAGAATATTGTTGAAAGCTATCTTTTTAAAATTATTTTTTAGTTTTACATAGACACAATATCTTTATTTTGTTCATTTATTTTTATGTGGTGCTGAGGATCAAACCCAGTGCCTCACAGCGCTCTGCCACTGAGCCACAGCCTCTGCCCTGTTCAGAGCTATCTTGGGTTGAAAAAGGAGATACAAAAATTTTACTGAACATTGAAAATATTTTAATTTCGTAAGCCAGTAAAACAGATAAATTTATAGTGACAGCATGGCCTAGATGTAAAAATATGTTGATTCCTAATATTTTTTTAAAATTCTTTTGCCTTAAGTAAAAAAGCATGTAAGCAGGCACTGAGTAAAATTTCTATTTTATTGAATGGGCCTTAATCATGAGAAAACTAGCAAGAATTAGGCCTTGCATCTGCTGTTCCAGCCTGGGTGAAAGAACTCGTGGAAGAAGTACAACCAGTTCCAATGGCCTGTGGGAGCTAAGTGGTGAATAACAACAAAGGCCTGGGGTTCAGTGACTTGTACTTTATAATCACTCTGTCATGGTGGGTTGCTAGAATACAAGCCCTGTCCTCCTCTGCCTGCCTTCTCACATTCTGCATCTAGAGGGAACTTCAGTGTAGATCTGACAACCCACCGGGTCACTCCCAGAAAAGCCACAAACACTACATCTATTGCCAACCATATCACTCCATCCTGAGATGCCTGGCCTGTGACCAAGTCCTGCCCTGAGGCCAGGAATAGGGTGTACACCAGAGCTGGCTGTTTTGCTTTCCTCTTTTTACTTCTGTATCTGAAAACCTGATAAATGTGTGTTTACTGTGTTCTTTAAGTTCCAGAAAAAAAAAATCAATCTGCTAAACCATGAAGATGGAGAAGGAATGATTTTTTTTAATCTATAATTATCTCTGTCCAAATTCCTCCAGCCAATTCAGAGAAACCATGTACACTGGCTTGCTAATGAATTTGGACATGGTTCTTGGAACAATAGGGAGACACCAAAGGTTGTTTAGGCAGAGGAGTACATAATCAGATCTGTGATTTAGAAAGGTAGCCTGGCATCAGCAGGGATTGAAGAGGTCAGGCACTGTAAGGGAAAAGGTCCATCTGAGGCCTCTGCAAGGATGTAACAGATGATGAATCTCTGGCCTACACCCTGGCTGTGGACACGGAAGCTAAGCAGCACAGAAGGGAGGATGGTGGGGGCAAAAAGAGAAGATGGAGAGGATGCCAAGGGTTTGGGCCAAAAGGCTGGAAGGCAATAATTAATCACCCAAAAGTGAGTGTTAGCTAATCTCATCATTTAATCCTTCATTAAGTGCAATTGGATTTGTCAGCCAAGGAATTTAGTTAGCCTTTTCAAGATTTTGGTATATATTCACAAAGTAAACTCCAGGAAAGTTATATCAATTTATTATATTATGAGTAGCTTATTCAGAGGCAGAACAGTAAAATGGTTCCTGACACTGGAACCATCAAGTGTTCGAATTCTGGCTTAGTCACCTAATAGCTGTGTGAACAAAAAAAATCTCATTAGGTATCATGGGACTGAAATGAGTCATTCTGAGTCAAGTGTTTAGGTTACTCAGAGCACTGCCTTCAGCTCAGTGCCTGGCATGTAGTCCCCCGTTTAGTATTATCTTCTATCCCTGTCTTGTAGTCAGTGTGGGGAAAACTGAAAGCCTAATTTTAAAGAAGGGGGACCTCAGCTCACTTTCTTCTTGTACTCAACATTGCTAATGTTGCTCAGATGGTCCAAACAAAGAAATGCAAAAGTGCTAAGGGAAAACAAAACAAAATTTTCTCCTGAAAAAACTTACAAGAGAAAGGTAAACACAAATTTCCAGGCACAGGGGTTACTCTGAGGTGCAGACTTTTGAAGACCCTAGAACTTGCTTATAAATAGAACATCTAAACAAGCAAGAGCAATTTTCTCCTTTCGTCTTCCCTTACTGCCTAATTTTCCTCTCATGCCATTTGCATAATGGATAAAAAGGCATCCATTATGCAAATAAATGATGGGGCTGCAAGGTTGCTGAAGCCAGCAGCCTGGCTGCAGAGGAAGAAAAGCTGCCACGGAGCCTTCCAACACCCTTACTCCAGCAGACTGCTTCACTAGCTGGGTTTCCAAAAGATGGAGGAAAATCATGAAGACCACAGGTCATTATTTTTTATTTGATTTGTTTTAAAAAGGACATTGAGATACTTTTCAGAAAATCAGGACACAACATGTTTATTTAGTGTGGTTATATGTAAAATCAACTTAATAGTATATATTTTATTTCAAATAGGGAAATTAAGTCTTATGTACAGCTTTTGCAATTTTAAACATATGCTGTGCTTTCAAAAGTGTAAGATTCCTTTTTTGACATGGGAAATGCCTGTCCTTCAAGTCTGAGAATTAAACTCTGGTAGATGCATTGAACATTCTCAGAATGGTGTGAACACATTCAACAGGAATACAAATTAAGTACCAAAATATTGGTGGGTTTTCAAAAACTTCATGCTGTTAAACTGACCTAAACTTCTAAGAAGTATCACCAAAAACTGATATGATTTTCTCTGGGAGTTGTAAATTGATAAAAACTTTACAAGAATGTCTATTTTCTCTTTCTACAAACACCTTCAAAACAAATATCATGAAAAAGAATTCTGAGCAAAAATCACCAGATGAATTGTCCTTGTTTGAATAAAGCAGCAGGAAAGAATTTCAAAACTAACTTCAAAATATTTTCCCCAGAGTCTGAGATATATATTAGAAGAAAAAGAAGATGGCTAAGAAAGAAACTGACCTTTATTTCTAGTATGGATTCTTTGGTAACCCTTAGCTCCTCCAAATGACTTTTTTTTTCAGGAACTTTTTTTATGTGATCCTCAGAGGATACAGTCAACCTCATCATTTACAGTCTGACTCCCCCCACCCCCACCCCCGATATTTCTTCAAGGACATACAATTCAGATTCACCTTCACTTCAGTTCAAGGAAAAAAAATGCATCTACTTACCTGAGCACCAGCAGCTGCAAATATATTATATATATATATATAATTTTTCAGAGAAAAGGAAAAGCCATTTTTTTAAGAAAAAAATATTAATAGGATAAAAGCCACACAGTCAATAAGATGATGTGTTTTCAACCAGGGGAAAAGCATACCACTAAAAATACACATACCTAATTTCAGAGCAGAAGGGGTTACTTCGATTTCCCCACCAATTGGTTTAAATTTGGCCAGTTGGGCAGCCACTTCTTTCTCAATAGCATCTGGGCTCTGCCGATCTGCAGGGTTTCCGCTGGGGCTCTCAAACTTGTGGAGAGGTTCTTGTTCATCAAACACAGCAATCAGCTACAAAAAGTCCAACAACACTAATTACTTTATAGGACACACATATCTAAGGGACACTGTATCTAGCTGATTGTGATCTTTATTTGATTTTAAAGAAAATGTCCTCTTCAGTCTTGAAACTTGAATGTTACTGTACCACAACTCTTAATTCTTCAATAATATTATGTCTATAAACACCATGGTCAGGACATAATGAATGGTTTGTTCTTTTGTTTATTTTGTCTATTCCTAAAATAGAGAACCAATTTTGGCTACCTCTCTTAAAGGAATGAAATGGCTGCCTCTTCCCCTTACCACTTTTTCTCTAATATCCCTAAAAAGACTTCATTATCTCTTTATTTCAAGAATGTTCCCCCAAATGAAAGTTAAATCTACAAAAGTTGAACATAAACATTCCAGACTCAAAGGCTAAGACACATTACAAAATCCCAATTATATCTGTCCTTCTAGACACAACTAAATCCCCACATTCTTACAGATTGTTTGTAAACAGTTTGTGTTTATCTTGTATATGTAGATACCCAAATTTTTTCCATGCTTATTCAAATTATTCTTTTCTTTCATGATTGACTCTGAGTGGACTAGGTTAACTTCAATGGATGCTAATGCAATGAGACTAAACCTTCACATTTTTAAACTAATTATATCCATTTTCTTCTTAATTTTATTTCATAAAAGAGAATGCTTATCATTAATTCAAAAACTTGAAATGTCTTCTCCAAGTCATTTTTCATTAAATAACAGCAAAATATTTTAAAATTTGTACTAGTCATGCAGACAGCAGACAAGTCCTAAGGGCAGGTCCAGTGAGACTGCGTTGTTAGCCAACAGGTTACCCCACCATAGAGGAACTTCATAGGTTTCTCAATAGCTGACGCAGAAAAGTCCAACACAAGTTCATGAAGAAGCTAGAGATGCTACTGTCAATTCAATGAAGTACAGCGAGTGTCAATGTGAAAACTGCTGGTAAATCTTTTGATATTTTTCATTCATTAAATAAAACAAACCTACTTATGATTCAAACATTTATTCAGGAAAGGCACTCAAAGCCCCATTCATCGGGGGAAACTTTTTGGCAATAGTATTAATAACACAAGTGTGGGGGTAACCAATCAAAACATCATAAATTCCAATTTGGTCTTTCAAAAGAAATGAATACAATTAGGGATATGTAAATTGGCTATTCAAAAATAATTTTCATAATTGACTACTCATTTCCAGGATGGAGACTTCTTTAATTGGAGAATCCAACAATCCTCACCACAGAAAAGAAATGCTTGCTCCCAAGGCATTCTTTTTAATTCTTGAAATTGAGCACAAGCATTTTCTATTTTTAATTGCTAGCACTGATGAACTGATTTGAGATAAGACTCAAATGGATTAATAATGAAAGATTATTCTAGTATAAAAATAATCAGTGGATCTATATATCTTTCTAATCATCTGGCCAAAATGAAAAGTTTTAACACCTTAAATCCTGAAAAGGAAAATAAAATCAATTTTTAAAAAGTTTGATGGAATTGCTATTTTCATCACCATTTCTACACCATAAGTATAACTTCAACTTTGCATACTGGTGAATTCTAACACATAATAATGATGTTAATTTCTATATACAATCAACTAGGCAGTGGTAAATTGTATTGGCACTGTGAAGAGTTTTGTTTAATACGTTGTACTTTTCTCTCTTGCTACATCCTTAACTGCAGCATAATCCATGTGCTTTAAATATTATGGTAAAGAGAAATAGAATATGAATCAGAAGTATAACACAAAAACCTAAAATTGTTAACTCATAAGTTAAATCACATTACCTATGCATTTTCTTTTAACAATACTTCACTGTTTTCCATACATTATACTCACACAAGGTTATAGCATATTTAGTAACCATAGTATACCTATTTGTCAAATGGGAGAACATAGCACTTTGGAGATTTTGTTTCCCAAGGTCATAGACTAAATGGTATCTGGTAATAGAATCAAGTCTTTTTTATTCCCAACCCAGGGTTTCAGATCATAATGTGACCTTTTTCAAAACCAAAAAGCCAAAAAAAAAAAAAGTGACCACACTGTAGAATACTTATATTTTGTTCATAAAGGCCTAATATCCTAAATAATATAAACTTCAGTTTTGGGTGATACAGAAATACATGACTCTTCTTGCAGATAATAACAGAGAGACCTGGGTATTCCCCAAATCTCATATTCTCTTTGATTAATTAATTATGTAACCTGTCTCCCATTCACATGATTGCTAGGAATTTCTTCAGCTAAACTTGGTTTGGATGAAAGAAAGTCTTGAGTCCTGGGAAAAGGAGAACCAGTTCCTGAATCTGTGGTGCCCATCTAAATCACTGTCTTCCAGGTGCTGGCTGAGAGGCTCTCTCCATCTAGTCTTCATCTCAACATTTGCAGTGCACATAGACTTGTGTCCAACGGATAATTCATTGAAATTGCACATTGTAGATTCTTGTTAACTAAATTACTTGATTCATTGGAACACCTACCTTACTGAGCAGCAGTGTTCCCAGAAGACAGTGCTTCAGAGATGCAGTGATTAGCATGAACCTGCACTCTGGTCCCTCAACAGAAGGCATGCTGGTTTCCAGAGCATCCAGGGCATGAACATGGCCTAGCTTACTTACCTGCTTTTAAACATATTCACACATTCATGAAAAGGTTACACCTACAGTAAACTTCTGTGGCTTGCAAAGGAATTTTGAGACACCTCAGGAGGTGTAATAACCTAAATTTCACACAAAATGCAAACAGGCAATGATTGATTTGGATGCGTTCCTCTGCGGCTGTATCTTCTGGGTGTCTTCTGGTCTGCACTTTCTTCGCTTGCCTTCTGGTACCTCACAATCCCTTGTGTTGTACTTCAGCTTTCAGGGCCTTTATTAAATTTCCCTTTGCTTATTCCTCTTCATTTCCCAGATTGTGTTTCAAAGAATGCTAAAGTGCATATGTCTAAATCCAGGCTCAGACAGTCAAGTTCCTAACCTCTCAAAAACCAAAGCTTTCCCATGGTCATTTGAATCCCAGTTAATAGCTTCATTCTTCCAAATTTCTCAGGCAAAAAAAAACTTGTGGTAATCCTTCAACTCTCTCCCTTCTTATTGCTCTGTCTCTGTCACCCCATGACACATTTGATATCTCAAAAAAAAAAAATTCAGATTCTGACCACTTCTTACCACCTGCACCATCACCACTTTGGACTCAGCTACCATAATTTCCTTGTGTTACTACAACAGCCTCTGGACTGGCCTCATTTCTACCCAGGCTTCTTTCCCTCAGTGAAGGAAAACTCAAACCAGCAGCCAGAACCATTTTGCTAGAACACAAGTCAGACCATGTCTCCTCTGACCAGACCCACCTCACCTGGATAGAAGACCAAGTCCTTGCACTGGCCATTAAGGTCTTTGACTCCCCATAACTTATATGATCTTGTCCTCCAATTATTCTCTCCTAAGTTCCCTGGGCTCCATTCCTCTGCACTATCATCTTCATTCCTACCACACTGTCTTTATATTTTCTGTTCTCCCTGCCTGGTTTTCCACCAGATACCCCACTATTTTTTTTTTTTTTTTTTTCCTGTGGTGCTTAGCATCAAACTCAGGACCTTATACATGCTTGGCAAGTGCTCTACCACTGACCTATATCTCCAGCTCAGAAAAGCCAACAGTTCAAAGATCAAAAAGAAGTAAAATAATTTTGCATAACTTAAAACGTTCATGGTTGAATAACAGATATGATTGCACGGGTGATATGTGCAACTTTGCACCACCAATATCTGTTCAAGGACTCAGACCTGTGTTTATACTTGAACAGTAAGGCAACTTAATCAATGTCTAGCTGGTCATGCATCAACTAGCAAGGTATGCTTGTGTCCATGTTTGTGTTTTGTGGAGGCTGAGAAGTGGCAGGAGTAGAATGCTAATTTCCTTGATAAAATTCCTAATATGCCCAAATGCTTAGCACAGAGCCTGTCCACAGGTACACAATGGAAGGCCAAATTTAACTTATTTTCCTAGCCCAGTGATCATTCCCTGGCTTCCAGAGTAGTCCCACTTGACTTGTTTATCCCTATTCTGCTTTTACTTTGTTGTTTCTCTTTAATCTCTTCATCACAGCATTGACAGAGGAACACAGAAAGTATCAAGATCAAACGCATCAAATGGGTAATTTTGATTCTTATTTTTTTTTTTTGGTCTCACTTTTCATCCCACAACAACACACAACCCTTGGGCATGTAGTCTTGCTCTTTCACGGTCTCTCCTGTGCCGACCATAACTCGAAGTACAGTACCAAGGCCTGTAGCTTTTATGCTGGCAAGTAAATATTTTAACAATAAATGCCACCACATGCATTTATTACCAAGTTCCTCAATATTCATGGTGTGGTTTATTCTGTTGTCAACTTGTAGCATTCTGTCACTTTTATAGCCTGAGATTTTATAATCTGATGTTATTATCCTTAGCCTATGTAGAGAATAAAAAAGAGCCATCCAAATGCTCATAGAGCATAATAAACTACATTTATAAAATCATTTTATTAGTAATTACACTGAGAAATATGTGGCTCTCTTTTAATTACATGTCAAGTGAACTAATGAACTAATATAAAGAAAGGCTTCTTTGCTGCACTGAGTTCTTTGGGTTAAATTATTGAACTTAACAATGTATTGCTATTTTTTGCTGTTTTCTACACATTCCATGTTACCACTATCAAGTAAAATTAAAAGACAAAGAGAAAAAATCCTACAAAGCAAAATTGGAATCATTTGTCTCAAATCTTAATAAACACAATTAAATCTAAGTAAGACTGTGAAATTACAACAATTTCACAAGTAGGGGAAAACACATTATCACCTTTGAGAGGGATTGAAGCACTGCAGAATTTCATTTAAATGTATGCATCTGTCTGAAACTAAATAACAATTGGCTATGAGAACTAATTTTATGCCACTTTAAACAAAGGTTTCAAAGTAGGTTCTTTTCCTTCATAGGAGTTTGACGGCAAGCTAAAAACATTTAATCTGGGTTCTTAAAATTAGCAGGCCCACATTAGCATCTTCATCAGATGCCAGCATCAGATCTAGCATCCGTGGAGCAGGTACACAGCGGCTCTGATTCTTAGATACTTCAGTGGATATTCAGTAAATGAGATAAATCTATTTTCCTTTCCTCCTCAAACTGAAAAATTGCAATAGGCGTCTTTATAAACTTTACAGCTTTAAGCTTCATTTTAAAGAAAGTAACACGATTTATTCAACTATAATAAGAACCCTATTTATCCTTATCACTTTTTAAAGAGGCATCCACTTAAATTGCCCCATAACAATGAAAACTATGCCTATTAAGAAACTACCCATATTTCAGCCCTAGATACATTTACCTCTTTAAGTATGTAGTCAGTTGCTAGGACATCAGGTGTACATTAAACAGGTTATACTGAATGATATTTTTCCCCTGAGTGATATGAATAAAAATTTAAAATGTAATCACTTGATGAGTGGGAGAAAATCTTGAATTTGGGTTTACTGCATCCTTTAATTTCTTTGCTCACAATTTATTAAGCCACCCTCACAACTCACACCTACTATTTGCAGGAGAAGCCTAAGAAGCCCTTTCCTCTGTGCCCTTGACCACACACAATACTGGTAAGGCAAAGGATCCCATGGAGGTCAGGTGGCAGCCAAGAAAGCCCTGATCCTCGTGGTGGATGAAAGAGGGGGACACCTTGGGAAAAGCACACAGTTATGGGAGCCAGGACAAGTTTCTAGCATCATTGGGATAACACAAATGTCAGAAATTATAAAACTCAATATACCTGCCTTGTCAATAATAATATTCCCGCTGCCCCTGGATTGCATATATTAAAAAATAACAGACACACAAGAAAATTGAAGATAAAATACTTGGATTAAGTAGGCTAGAAAATTCGTAAAGGTGATCCCAATCCACTGGGTGGCTTCACTTGCCATTTACCTAGCATATTGCTAGATAGCTCCTCAATTTTATCCAATCTCAAGGGCTTTGAAGGTCTCAGGAAGGTGTGCATTATTGGAAATTAAGACAGAACACAAGTTTGGGTGTTTAAAATGCATGGACACATACACACACAAATGGCTTTTCTTTAAATTGTTCTCAACTAAATCACACACATCTTACCAGCATTTAAAAAAGAATGTTATATCTGAAACAAGTATAGCCAACATTAGAAATCACAAAATAGTATGTAGAAAAATATTTTATGAATTATAAAGCATACATACATGTACAACATTGCAACTTCCATATTTGATGTTGTACAACTGGCTAAGTTTTATATTCTGCATTTCCTCATAATAGCTATTTTCTAACCAAAATCAAAGCTGAAATTGTCTCAGAAACATACTTATTAGTAATGTCTTAGCCAAGGGACAGTGCAGCTTCAGTCGTCCAGGGTTAAGTCAATGAATCTTGGCAGGCAGTAACTCACTGGTACCTAGGGCTGATGTCTCTCTGCAATCAAATGTGGGGTTGCCTTTGGACATGTCTCTGCATCTCCTAGAATTCAGAAAGGGTCTGGATTCACATCCCCTTATATTCAACTACATTGCTATTACCAAGTACTCTTCCAATATATAGATTTGGACATGGTCTTGGTCCAGCTTCAAGTTCTTCATCATACTCTTTCAAGGTCAAGACTCCAATCCAAACCCCTTAACCAGGCTCCCAGGTGTTCCTACTATTCCATATCCAGGCTTCTATCACTTCCTGTTATATAACATGGGGATCTTTGATTCACCTGCCTCTATCTCTACGTAAATTGTCCACTAGTTGAAACCCTGTGTTATATCATTAAAATATATTTAATCTTATATAGCTCTTATTATGGGCTAGGCATTGCTCAATGTATTCACAAACATTATTTTACATCAATCAGAAATTCTCTGAGAAAGGCATTATTCTCCTCAATTTGTAGATTAGAGAACTAAAGTATGACTGTGTTTGTATTCTAATCTTCTGGTATCATACTTGGTATGTGGAAAAAAATCACTCAGGTAAATAGGCAACCAAAGATCTCTGCTATACCCAAAAGGGAGGGTAAAACTGTGTTATAAGAGGGCTTACATTTTATGTAGACACCCTGTGTCCTGGATTTCCATTCAATTAGGAAAAGGTCATTCCATAACCATGTGTGCTCCAGTGTAACCATGTATACACAGCAAAATAGCCTATCCATCCTTGAGTTTTGATGGGAAATTGCATTTTATAATTTCTCCATCTAAAATCTATTTAGTCTACTATGATCCCAATTCTGTTTTCTGGTAGACTACATCTATGTATTTGATTTTCTTCCAGAGGAAACCTTTAGAAATTGTAAAACTAATTTGTACATTCACATACCTAGTTTTGAAACAAATACAACTGTACAGTGTTCTCCATGACATCTGACTGTTAGAAGAACCCTGCTTATTTGCACTAATGACTGCAATCCAGGGTGTATTGCTTAATTTTGTGGATTAATGAGTAAGCAATCAAATGTGATTTTAAGTCATGAATATAACAAACATACTATTCATTTATTTTGACAAGTATTTTAATTTATGAGACTTGGCTACAAATAGAGCAGTCTATTTTATAAAAGAAAAAAGAAACCTCCCTGCTTTTAAGACAACCCAAGAGCTCTCAGATAATAAACCTCTCTAGAAAATGATGACAAATCTAACACCTTCTAAAGAATTGATAGCTTGATAGAAAAAACAATGAGATCTTACTATATCATTAAAAATTTCAGAGAGATATATTTTGCATGCACCTGAGTTGTATGAATATATTTAGGGTTTGCAAACCATACAGAATAGTCAAAAATAGGCCTGAGGCAGATGCTATGGGCACACCCATCCCCTGGACTGTCATCTTGGTACCCCTAAAATACAAGTTTTGGCAGGCAGTTTCCTATTGTGCCTGACGTGGCCCCATGTTTTGAGCTAGAGCTACTTCAAGTCCAGGTAAAACAGAAACTGTTCTCAAAATATGGGGAAGGTCACAACACCCTGAAATCTTGCTGGTGATTAATTGGTACTACATTTCGTCAGATTAGTTAGGGAGCAGACTCTTTAGCACAAATACATTTAGCAAATTGGTCTGAGCACTGGCTGATTGACCTCATGACAGGTCCAATGATGTTCTACCTTCTCCAGCATTTCACGACAGCTGAACAACAGGTAGAGACTATGAAAAGGTCAGCATGCAGCATGATTGAGGGATGAGGAAGCACTTCTCTTAAATATTCCATTTAGACTAAGACCTTCCTTGTCATGGGTGACGAGTCTTCAAAGCCAATATTTAAAAAAATTAACACTGCAATTGCAGGTGGGCTTAGCTGCTGAGCTCCTTCATCGGAGAGGTAGAGCTAACCTTTTCCTTTAGCTTCTAATTGCTCTCCATCTCCTTCACTGGTGATAATGTGGCTAACCCGCTGAGATGGGTGTTGACTTTGGGAGCATCTAAATGTCAAGATTTGTAATTATGATTGTGGGTGTATGAAATTTACATCGAATGAGGCCTCGCTAATTGGGGATGTAGAACAAGAAGGCTGAGGTCCTTGCTCCTTCCTCACAGTAACAGGTGATACTTTACCTCTTCCAGCGTAGTTATATTTTAGGTTTTTTGTCTCTAATTACAGAATGATGGTCTTTGCAAGGTAGCTGTACATTTATGAGTTTAGTACAAAGTTCTTGCTAAAGCACTAGAATATATTCTATAGGCATATGATTATGATTTATTTCTCAAAAAGTTGAAACACACTGAGCCATACTTACAGCAAATAAAGGAACACAAGTTTTGAAATTAGGACTGGACTCAAAAATCCAGGTTTCTGTGACCATTGACAAGACTCGCTTCCTAAAACAAGTCCTTCCACTAATACTCCCAGACCCAAGGGCCATATTTCTACTTTACTACTTTGGAATTTTGTTTTCAAAGCAAAAATGTAGGTGAGGAGGATGTGGGAATCACAAACTCCCTAACTTCCCTGCAGCAAATAGTGTGTATGTAAGAAAGAGTAGGGACAGAATGATCATAACTACAAAAGGATCAAATTTCAGTGATTTCCCTCATCGTCTCTTCGAGGTATATACTTATACATCTTAATGTTACTTAACTAATGCTGCAAAACATGTGATTTTGACTTCTGATATTTTCAATTAGGATTTTCCTCAGAGTAATTTTCCCTAATTTTAATCTATAAGAAATGTAGAAAATTCATATCTTATCTGAATATTTCAAGCATATCATAGATAATTTTGTCATTTTCCTATTCTAGACACATGAAAGTATAGCTCATCTTTGCATAGTCCCTACACTAAGTGCTATTATTTTTCAATCATTGCTAATTTTGCAGATGAAATTGTATCTTACTTAAAATTTAATTATTTGATTACTGGGGACATTAAAAATAACTTTATGAGCCATTTTTACTTCTGTAGTGCATTGTTCAAACCCTTTGCCCTCCTTTTTCATTTCTTGTATTACTCATTAACATGTATAAGAACTTTTTAAGCATATTAAGTTTTTTTAATTTGCAAATTTAATTTTTTGTCAGTTTACCTTTCAATTTTATGATGTAAAATTTTTCATTAAATGGTATTCCCTTCACTTAAAACTCTTATTAAATCTTCAAAGGTCCTTTGTAAATGGGCACTCACATGGAACAAGTAATACTTTATGAAGGGCAAGTAGTTAAACAATGTTGGTTTTATTTAATTTACTGCTTTGATAGTCCCTTAAGAGAGAACAGGTGGAAAATGTTTGATTGATAGGCCTTTGGTTTTTAAATCATACATTCATATTCTAAACAAATACAGATGGATGAGAGCTATTACAAGAAAGAAATGCACAAATAAAATTCAAATATTTCAATGATTACATAATCCAAGTGTTTCTCATTAATTTCTGCAAATTCTTTGTTCAATTCCCACATGATCAATCCAATATTGAAATGCAGAAAACAAATTCACAAATTTCATGTTAAAAATCTTTTGAGTGCCTGAACACTTTACGATTATGTTAGTTATTTTCTGTACCCCCCAGGGAAAAAAATATTTTATTATCTTTCAGTTTTCCTTCTATTATCCCCTACTATCCAGTTATCAATCATCTCTGTGGTTTTCCTATAAACTGCTGTCTCTGTGTCCCACAAATTGCCAACGGTTAAAATCTCTAGAAAGGATCTGACCATTGATAGTGATGGATAAAAAGTGTGTGTGTGTGTGTGTGTGTGTGTGTGTGCGCGCGCGTGCGCGCACGTGCAGCGCGCACACACACACACACACACACACACACACACACACACACCCTTACCACTCACTCAATTCTTTTGATTGTTTATTGGATTAAGCTGTCCTATTGCCTGACTCCTGGGTTTCTAGCTATCCTTCTCTCTTATCAAAATGCTCTTGTTTCTATTTCATCATCCAATCTGTTCTGCCAATGATTCTTACTTTCCTGCAAATATCAAACAATATTTATTTCATCTACAATATGTAAGTAACATACAGGACACTTTTCAAAGAATTATTAAACATGAATTCTCGAACAGAGTTAAATCTATTAAGTAAACAGAGAATGGTCAAATTCTAAATACCCAAAATGAACCGAAAAATACATACCTAGAACAACAGTAAACTGATGTGAAGAGGCTAATGTGGTGGTGTGTCATTGAGTTAAGAGAAAGTCACAAAGCACAGGAGAACTGGGACGGACTTGCTCATTGGCAGTGTCTTTTATGGGAAAAGGGCAAAGACATATGGGAACCACAGCATATGATTGTTAAATGCATGAATATTGTTAAATGATTGAGAATATAAACTTCTAGGGCCCAGCACATCATGAGAATATGAAGCCCATCATCCAATACTTTGAAGTATTTCAAGATGGTGACAGCAAAGGATCAAACTAAGTGAGGGGCCCTTGGTTTGTGAGAGCATGCAATCCTAAGCAAAGCACCTGCCCAGGAAGGTAGCCCCACAAAAATCATGTGGCTTAACCCTTATGCTGATTTTGTTTTCTCCAAACAACCTCTGATTGTGATTTGACCTCCCACATCAACTTCTCAACAGGGAAAATATATGTTGGCCAGTGAATAAAATATCTAGTTCCCTTGGCAGGTTTTATACATCTGCTTATTGTCCAAGTGAACTTTTTGGTAACTGGAGTCAGAATTCTTGAGTCAAATAAACCTAGAGCAGTGAGAAGACAGAGTATATGGAACTATAATTCTTGTACCTGGATTGTGGTTAAATAAAAAAGAAAATTTTTCAGTATATACTTGGTGAGACCTCTTGGGGAAAGTCCTTAATCTTTGGGGATTCTTCCACTTGGACTTCGAGCTCATAGTTATTCACTGAAAATATAGAATTGGCTTAGAAGATAGTTTGAATCAAAGGGAAATCCACTGATGTTTCTTTTCATTTCAATGCAAAAGAACTGCAGAATAGGTTATTTTCTGTTTATTTTAGGTTGCCTACAGGACAACATCATGGTTTCTTTCCTAGGCCTTACAATGTCTTCAGTAGCCTGAAACCAAATACAGCATCATGCCCTCTACATCTATGCTGCTGCCCATCCCCTAGGTCTCTATATTTATCAGTACCCTCCCCCCAATGCATGGTAACCTGGACTCCAGAGTTAGACTCTCTCAGTGGATTGAATCACCATCTAATTGTAGGGAAGCTCTTTAGCTTCCCAGAGCTTTAATTTTTTCATACACACAAGAAGATAGATAGAATATTTGCCATATTCATTGCACACCATATCAGATTATATTATCTTACCTATTTTCCCTGACAGCCCTAGGAAGTAGTTATATCAATATCTCTGAAATGGGGGCAGGAGTATGAGAAATTAGATGGCTTACATGGTCAGTTAAGTGATAAAGCCATCATTAGAAGCTACTGTTCCGACTTCAACACTCCCTTGTTATCAGGTGCCTACCTCAGGAAGTGTGTGACATGGGGTAGGAGGCAGCAGAGTGTCTGCATACAAAGGAAGTGCTCTTTAATGTCAGTTATCAATCTAATTAGCACCATCAATGCTGATCCAAAGTCCTGCTCATCCTTTAAGACCCAAATCTGTATCTTGGTCAATATTTGGTCTCTAGAGAGGACTTAATAAGTGTGCATTTAATGAATGAATTTATCTTTATGCTTTTAAATAAAAATATATAAAATCCACTTTAAAAGACCAAGTAACTCCCAATCCAAGAACAGTACTTGATAAGATATTTGACTGGTAAGACATATTTGATTCATAAAACTCAGACTAATACCTGAGGAATGCAGGCATTATCTGGTACAGAGTATGTTTATCAAATACAAAGATATGGAATATTATTTGTAGGTATGTTGCCTTGTGAGGTAATAATAAGAATTACATGACATATTAAAATAAAAACACAGATGCTGATTTAACTGTGTAAGAATTGGGGGAAAGACATTAAGTAGAGTATAATATTCATCTGACATTTTGTACCTAGAGTTTTTATGCAGGGAATATTGATATAGGGATTAGGAGAAGAAATTCCCATTTCCATAGAAACACAGCATAGTCTCCTAATGAGACAAAGCTGCAAGTGCAGACAGTACTAAACGATTTTATTTTAAAAGTGCATATTTGAAGTTCTTGGGAGAGGAGACACTTGCCATTTTGCAATATTTTTTCAGGAAGGCCTCATGGCTGGACACGGTGTGTGGTACTATTTCAGAAAATGCTCTAGAAAGCTTGTACAGTTAATCAACCTTAATTTAGAAAGTCTCCATCCTATAATTTATTTTGTTTTTATATTTAAAAAAAAAGACTTGGAAAGGTTCCTGTGAAACATGGAAAAGTACCAAGACCTGTTAAGGATAAATATTTTCTTCTCAGATCCTTGAAGTCAATGAAAATGATTTCATATAATGAATCACCAAAAGAAAAACTTCTATTTTTATTGGAACAAAATTAATAATTTCTATGAATCCAGAGGACAAACAGAAAGTAGACACAAGCAACCCATGGCGCATTCCTAATGTTGCACTTGGAAAATCTCGTGATATAAATATCAGAGTATTGAAGACAAAATCCATGAGACGACAGATTTCTTTTTTACTTTTAATGCTCTTGGTCATTTTGTGTGTGCTGGGAAAAAAATTATTTTAAATGTGTTCATAACTGGGAACTTTGGGGCAAAGGTAAACCCATTTATCTAGTCAAATCCAAAAAGCAGTTTAAAGTAAGCACAGAACATGCAAATTATTCTCAACGAATACAGCTAAACCTGAAAAATTTAAGTCAAATATCACATATCTCTAATAGTCTTGCTTGGAGCTTCAGGGGGAAAAGCATCATTTATTTGTAGCTGACAAATACTATATTCTTACTAATTTAATAAGCAGGCACCATTTTCCCTGCCCCTGAAAATTTATGTTGGTCTTTGGACAGACTTGGCTGTCTTTTTAAATCTAGTGGTCTGTGACCATGGAGGGCTTTAGCCAAAGGGAGAATGACTCCATAAATCCTCAGAGGCTGTCTCACTATAAATTATAGTTTGAAGGTTTCAGGACTATATGAAAAGCTTTTGAACAAGAAAAATCAACACACACCAACACATATGCATTGGAAGTTATCCTGCTTCACAACAGGATGCATTTTTCAATCTTTTGAAAGCAGGCACACATATAGTCAGACAGAGATGTAGCAATACCTGTGGAGACCTGCTACTTAATTATGAAGAAATCTGGTCACATTACATCATGAGCACATTCGTGTACAAAGTAGTTTTTGATACAAAAATATGATTATGAAATTTCTGTTCTTGATATTTTACAAAACAAGAGACCTATTCATGATGCCATCACTAGAAAGCAAATTATGTTGTTTCAAATAATTGACTTGTCACTTCCCTTTAGAATTCCTGTTAGAACTCTTTAAATCATCATAGGTGTTATTTAGAAACCTCTCAGACTTAACTGGCAGATAAAATGCATGGAAAAAAAATCTTGAGATTATAGATTAGCCATCAATTCTAATAAAATAACTGAGTCCTGGAAAATGAATTTCTGAATTCACAATGCTACCTAATAACTAAACAAGGGGAAGAGCTTAACCAAAGACTTAGGGTTGCAGCTTTATAAAAATAATAAAAATTTACATATCTTTAAGACATGCAAAGGAGGTCTTGAGTCATTTTGGGCACCACAGTTCCATCTACCTGTTTATTTACTCTGCCTGGACATATACCCAACATTCTCCACTTATTTACTCATTTACATAGTTCCTTCTAATCTATACTTTTCCATGAATAACATACGATTGTCAAAATGAGATTAGACTCCAAACTTCTCAAAATGAGAAGTTTGCAAATACAAAATAAATGATGTTCTTTAAAGACAGAATTCCTTCCAGAAGTCAATTCTGGCATCACTGGCAAATTACATATGCAAAGTGCCACCTCTGTGAAGGCTAATTTTATGTGTCAACTTGACTAGGCCACTAGGTGCTCAGACATTTGGTTAAGCCTTAATTTTGAGTATGTGGTAAATTTTTTCTAGAAAAGATTAAGATGTGAATAGGTAGATTGAGTAAAGGAAGCTGCCCTCCCCACTGTGAGTGGCTTTCTTCCAAGCTATTGAGGACCTGAGTAGAATAAAAGTCAGATTTAGAATTCGTTCTCTCCTGTCTGGAACTTGAATGTTGGTCTTTTCCAGTCTTCAGACTTGGACTGAAACATGAGCTCTTCTTGAGGCTTCTGCTGGTTTGGGGACTGTAATCTACACCATCAGCTGTCTTGATTCTCAGGCCTTCAGACTTGAGTTGGATCCACACATGGGTTCTCCTGTGTCTCAAGCTTCCTGGCTGCAGATTTTGGGACTTCTCTGTCTCCTTAATTACATGAGCATTTAATTCCTTTAAAGCTGTCCATCTACCTGTTTATTTATCTGTCAAATCTTCCATGTACACACATGTATAGATACACACACACACACTTGATCCAACAACAAACAAAAATAGAGCTTTAAAAAAAGGTCTCAAACCCAGAAGGAGAAGAAGTATCTTCAATGTTCCTCAAAATATATATATATAGTTTATCAGATGATAAATTATGGAATCCCCAGGGTAGAGTTGATTAATAGGAAATAATGGAGAAGAATGGAAGATTTCCTGGATTCAAAGAGGGAAAATTGAGTTGAAATAGATGAGAACTCAAAAGTCAACACAGACTCACAGGGCACATTCTAGCCTTGACTGTGCCTCAAGGAGTGGAAAAGATTAAATGATCTTAGGAACATTGTGAAGAACTTAGGTGAAATGTTTGGTTCCTGAAGTCAAGGACAGTTCCTCAGTGCACAACACACAAGAAACATTGGGTTAAGAACTGAGGGTGCAGCCCCCTATCCCAGGAACCCATCAGTTTAGGGAATGAAGTGCAGATGAATATACAAGTCAATATAAACAGAGTGACGTGGGACTAAACAGCTGAATGAGCAACATACCAAGGCAGGAAGGTGAACAGGAAGAGTCATTCTGTGTTCACAGGGATGCCATTCAGCACAGCATAGAGTGGAAGATAAGATTTAAGCTAAGACTTAATTACCGTGATCTTATAGGATAGTGAGATTGGGAAGCCCCTCATAAAAGAAAAAGGAAAATACCCATGAAGACAGAGGAGTAGGAAACTGCAAATTCACAGTTTGTGAAATGCCAACCAGCTCATTGGTTGTGTTTGGAATGTAGGTCCCTGGAGCTTGACAGGAAGCAAAATAGAAGAAATGAGCCTGGAATGAAAGGTCAGAGACAAAAGTACAGGACTGTGAACGTCTCACCCACACGTCTTTCCTATATTAGTGCATGTTTTATGACAAAATGTGGCTGGTGTCTGTTAGTCCTGTGGTCCTAATAACGACTCTCTAAAGGCCACCTCAAAAAATTTGGAGACCAAGATTAGATGTAAAAGGACATGCTGTGTGAACATGGTCTGCTGTGTGTGGGTCACATTCTTCACCCCACCTCAGTGTCTCCCTGTGAAAATTTTAGACACCCAGTTTGGGAACTTGAAATTCGAGTTATCTGACAAACCTACTTTGTGCAATTTTTTTTCTGGCTCCCCCAGTTCTTGGACAATTAAACTATGAGTCCACATAGGCTGTGCAAGGGGATTGGGGAGAGAGAAAAAGAGAGCGAGAACGAGATGGTGGGGAAGGGCAGAGGGAAGATGAATAGGTGGTCTCAAATGAGTGAGGTCAGGTACAATGGACAAAATCACCCTACCAGCTGCTGAAAGAGTAGACCTTTTCACTAGAAAGCTTTTCTATATTTAAAAAGCTCCTGATTATTTTAAGTTTAAAGTAACTAATTGTAAAAATGTCCACATTGGAATCAACAGTTGCATTTGTAAAGTATGAAATTATAAAATAGCTGCCTAGGTGATGGAAGAATTAGCAAGGTACTCTGCCTCCAGACTGAAAGAGAGCACTTCCCTCAAACAGGGAGTCACCAAAGAGGTGGAGATGGCATGGAGGCTGCCTTGCTTGTGCAGAGCCAGCCAGGGGAAGCTGGCAGCTGACAGCTTGATGGATTGCTGTTTATGGAAGGGCACATCTTCTTGCCCTCTCAGGTGTCCTAGAGGGAACTGAGGGACAGGAGCCATTGACAGGAGCTCCCCCGGAGTTGTGCCTCACCCTTCAGTGCTCAGCTCTTGGTGCCTTAAGAAGCCTCCAAGGAGCCCCCGGCCACTGGAGCTGGTTCTGTTCAGAGGACCACTGTACAAACACATCCTGCTTTCTCTGTTCTCCAAGGCTACATTTTAAAAGTCAAGGTAGCTTCCCTGTTGTTGCTAAAGTGTACTTCATTTTGAATCTGTGGTGTTAGCCTCTTTAATTCTTTCTGTTGTATTCTTTGCATCTTTTTTAAATCTTGGTTTACATTTGAATTATTCTTAGCTTGTGTGTATGTGTATGTGTGTATGTGTGCACGTGTGTGTGTGTGTGTGTGTGTGTGTGTGTGTGTTTAGGGTCATATAAGTTGGAATGTTTGGTCCCCTTTACTGATTTATGGCTAGCCTTTTTTAGTGTCCCACTTTTTCTTTTTCTTTCACTTTCCCTCTAAAATCTTAATTTTCTGGTGTTATATTTGTCATTTCAGTTTTCTTGATTCCTCAGTGAGAGACAGGATGGGCAACAGAGGAGAACCTTCTCTCAAAGGAGAGAAAGAGTGGATTTTACCTCTGCTTTTCCAAAATAGCCGTTTAGGCTCATTAATTGGTCCCCCAAATACTTCAATTAATGTGGAGTCCAGTAAAATGAGATAGAACAAATCACAAACTGGGTAACTTACAAAACCATCCTTAGGTGATCATGGTTTGCCTTCTTGTGATACAAACCACTTACTGCCTTGGTAAGTCCTTTGCAGGATCCAAAACCTGGTACATTGTAACTGCTGGGCTGCCTGACAACAGAGCCCTGCTCAGAAAAAGACTAATATTAGCTCAGCTCAGAGGAGCCCTTCAGGTTCTGGGGAGGGCTCCATGCAGGAGGAACTAGAAGGTGTCACAGAGGCACAGCATCAGCCAGTGGGTCTTAGGCTTGAACCTGTGCCTATCACAAAGCACAAGAACAGCCTCTTGATGTGTGGGATCTTTCCATTTACCTTCTCTTTCAGAAGAGATGTTGTTTGGGTTTAAGAAGAAATACAGAGGAGTTGGGTGGGTCTGTGAAAAATCTCCAAAAGTAATTAAAAAAAGGAATAATTTCAAAAAGAGGAGTATTTAAGCAATATAGTCTTAATATTTTCTTTAAAAGAAAGAGATACCAGCTTTGATTACAAAAAATGTCAAATTCACTGTATAAAAAAGTTTGTGATTTTCAATTTACTCCAAACACTTGTGCCAGTTTTGAATCTCATTACCATGGACCATGGGAAATCAGCCAGGCAGAATATTATTCCTATTATCAGTCACTAGTGCCCAGCACTAGGTTTGTATTGCTAATTCTCTTGTTTTTTTTTAATTGTATATATGTATAAAATATATAAATAAATATATAAGTATAAACAAATATATATATTTGTATATATACATACATATATGTGTATATATGTATTTTTTAAAAAAATAGTGACCTTTTTTTTTAAAAAAAAAAGAAAGTTAAAGCTTTGTTAAGATGTTCAAATCTATGGAGAGAAAAGAAGTCTTTCTTTCCACTCTGCTTCTCTCTGGGGGGAAAACGTCAATAAAATTGAAAATTCAGAAATGTTTCAAATGTTCTCAAAAAGGCTTGTGATCCCTCAGAGTCCTATCAAAAAGGGGAGGGGAGGGGAGGGGAGGGGGGATAGTAGAGAATAATACAGACAGCAGAATACATCAGACACTAGAAAGGCAATATGTCAATCAATGGAAGGGTAACTGATGTGATACAGCAATCTGTATACGGGATAAAATTGGGAGTTCATAACTCATTTGAATCAAACTGTGAAATATGATGTATGAGGAACTATGTAATGTTTTGAATGACCAACAATAAAAAAAAAAGAGGTAAAAAAAAAAAAAAAAAAAAAATAAATCAGTTCACAGAATCTGGTAAAGGTTTATTTATCTGAGTGGAAGTAAGGAATTTGTACTAAATCACTACATTTTTTTTGAAATATTGGTTCTCAAATGAAATATCAAAACAGAGAGAGAGAAAGAAAAAAATATTTTGACCTGACATCTTAATGCAGCGTTACTATGAAAACAGGGAAAGTAAAAGTTGAAATTTCCAGAGACAGTCAGCTCTCACTTTCACCAATAACAGCCTGTTAGTTTTATTCACTTTAGCAACTAGTTTGCAATAGAGATCTTCAAACTACTTGGCTTATTATAACCCAAAGAAAACTGGTTCACTTGTTGAGAAGTCAGAACAGCTGAGTTATACACAGTAGCTATTACTGATGAAGTATTATAAGTTCCCCCCCGACATATTTGGATTTTAAAAAATAAAGAAATGTAAACAGCCGAGCATTTCTTGAATCAAAATTAAACAAAACCAGTTTAAAGATATACATTTAGAAAAGACTACATTCAAGTTCTGTACTCCCTTTTAGACTAGATATTCTACTAGTTATATTTGACATTTAGAACATGCACAAGGGTATAATTTTTAGAAATACATATATTCAGAATGTGGTAATAATGAGAACTCTAAAAGCACCAATGAAATTCAGTTTTCAAAGAACACAAATTATTCGACACTTTGCACTGTCTCTTCACCATGTACAGCATCTGATGTACATGATGGGAGAATAAATCTTTCTGGAAATGTTCCTTTAAATGGAATCCAAGGTTAAAAGACATGCATTGGAAGCCCTATAGCACAAAGGACTCCAATATTACCTTGAGCAATTTACAATGAGCTTTAATTTACCCATTTAGAAAACCTGATTTCCATAGGAAAGGTACAGCAGTAATAAATCTTGTCCTGGTAAAAAGTCTAAGAGAGAAAAACAAAACAAAATCCCAACAACACTTAGTGCATTAACTCTTTCATGCCACTGACAGCCATGTTGTTAATTATGATCTCAGTACATTAATTACCATCCTAATAAAGTATTAGACATTTAATTTATGCTTGGCAAGGATAATAGTTTTTAAAATAATTTGTGTTCCTTGAAAGGTATGATGCTGAATTCTTTCATTTGCACGTCTGGATAAATTTTAATGGCTTCCCCTAAAAAATATAGACTATGGCATACAGTTTTTTATGACTAAAGCTAAACATATGAAAATAAATGCGTAACAAACCCTACAATTTATCAATAACTAAGATGTTGATTTTTAACTCTCCCTGTTAAGTGACTAGAACATACAACACTGAACGTCTGCTACTCAACTGTCTTTGTAGCAGATCTGTTATATTTCTTCTACTTTCCCTTATACTAGAGATATTATTTCTCTTAACATATAATAAGTAATACCTTCAAGTCAAGGACACTATCTTATTGACACTTGTGCCAAAATTAAGTACCACATCTTGAATGTAGCAGGGATATTACTAGAATCTCTGGTGGTGGTGTTGGAATGACAACTCGCAATCCTCAGTAGCTAAGGCCTAATAATGACTTTCCACATGGTGCTCTGAACCACTGTGACAGAGATCCAACCTTGAAATGGTCCCACCTGTTTATGTCTACACCAATTGAGCTGTTCCCCCCAAATCCCTATAGTTCCCTCTAGCAATATTGCTAGTTAATCTCCCTATCTTGGAATTGACTCACCATAATTTTATTTGTAATGATATTCATATATAAGAATAACAAAATCCATTCTAGACACAAAACTTCCAGATAAAACAACTAAGGATAAAAAGAAATAAAAGAACTTTCAAGTTCCTTAATTAACATGAAACGATGTGTACTTCTGCAGTCATTTAACTGTCTAACTGTCAACACCACAGGCTGGAGACCCCATTGTGCCCCCAGAGAATTGTCACTACTTTCCGATTCACCCCTTTAACTCTCAGATCATAACCTACCACGAGGATATTATCACATTTCTGAGAAAGGAAACAAGGGACTGTATTTTAGATGAACATGAAATAACATGTCTGAGACAGGAGCCAGAGTTCTTTGTCCTACAACTGGTCTGGTGATTAACCTGAGAAAGGCACCGAACACTTTGAACTCTTCTCCAAAAGCATTAATCTTTCCACGTTACCTTCTGAGGACACCATGGTATGAATTAAAAATACCCACAGAGCTGGTAAAGCTCTCCACAGAGCCTGCTAAGCTTTCCGATGAATATTTTTCTAAAGGATCTGTTAAAAAGCAATGACTGTCTTTCCTACCTCTAAAAAAAAAAAAAAAAAATGTTTAATGCTTCAATTTCCCACTTTGTTTCTGAGGCAAAATAGCAGGTATACTATTATCAGGAAACCACAGGTATAATAGTAATTTATGTACACTTGAGGCTCCTCAATGGCCTGAGAAAAGCATGCCAGTTGAGAAATAATAGCATGATAATAGACAGGAAGCTGCTTTGGAATATTGTAAATTTCCAATAAATGGTGGGGTTTTCTTGAAGAAATACTTTCTTGTTTACAATAAGTTACAGGGCCTGTTCATAAAGCTCACTTCAGTTACAGATATGGATAATACTGGGATTAGAATACCTCTCTTCACTTTTCAAGGTGATTGTAAGAACTGTTATACAAAGTATGTACAAGTACTATTAAGTGATAAAGTACTATCCAAATTCAATACACTTCATCTCAGATTTAATCAGCTTTTTCAGTGACCAAAACAAAAATGAAGAAATCTTGAATTTCTGAAATGATGTGCATACCGTAAAAGGTTAATGTTTTAATAATAGGATATTATTAAATATTCTATAACTATCTCATAACTGTTTTTTTAAAATATTTATTTTTTAGTTGTAGGTGTGCACAATACCTTTATTTTTTTTTTTTTAATGTGGTGCTGAGGATCGAACCCAGTGCCTCACGTATGCTAAGCAAGTGCTCTACCACTGAGCCACAATCCCAGCCCTTCCATAACTGTTTTTACAGAATGATTCCTTGGTTATTTTTCTATTTTCTTGGTTTACTGAAGTATGGACATGACTAAAAAGCCTTCTATAACTTATTCCTTAAAATTGTGGCTCCTGCCTTCTAGTCGTCTATCTCCAAAACATCACCCATTTTAGAATTATATTTGGGTTAATGGGAAAAGAATCTTGATATTTAATACCTCTTATGTAAGGTGTTTTTTAAAAAACAAACTTTTAAAGACATTCTCTTGTGGGAGGTATTATGACTTATTTCTGGTCAGGGCTTTATTAATATCTGGATTACATATTTTAAGTTTATCAGAATGAGGGTGATAATTGCTATATTAGTTAACTTGTGGAAAAGTAAGAAATTGAATGGAAAGTACAGCTTTGTTTTCATAAATAAGTAAAACTTTTTCATAAAAATCATGTCAAAAATATCAATTGTTCCTAATAAGTATCACAAGGTATCATTAATATGTGTTTGTAAAGATAAGGCTATTCAAACATGGGAACACACAATAGTTCTGGAGCTGGGATGTTCTGTAATGTGTCAGCAGACATCATCTTTGCCTTCCTGTTACTTATGACATGGTCCAGTGACTCTCAATTCTGGCTGTGCATTAGATTCACTTGAAGAATGTTAATAAACCCTGATGATGTGGCTTTAACCTCTGCTTCAGGCTCTCTGGGGTGACATCTGAAAATGGCATGTTTTACAGTTCTGCAAATGATATTAACATACAGTCATGATTGAGAAGCACTAGCCTAGTGAATGAGACAAGCATGAGCTAAGTGTATAATTGTAAAATTGTATGAGTGCTGTAAAGGAAAAGTGTGAGAAGTTAGGAGAGTGATTAACAAGACTGAAAAATTGGGGCGTTAGGCAAGAAAGCCCTGTTTGTATCAATGATATGTAATATGATTGGCAGGTGGGAAAGTGAAAGAATGCTAAAGGGATACTTTCAGGCTGAGGGAACAGTGTGCTTGTGTTGGTGTGGACCAGATAGGGCTTGGCTTATTGAAAAAGCAATTGGAAAGCCAGCAGGGCTAGGATGCAGTGAGCTAAGGAAGCAGAGACTGAAACTTACTGGTCCACATGATGCTGGATGAAGGTTATGGAATTCATTAGGTACAGTTAAAAGCTATTGGATGTATTACTGTTCTGTCTAAAAGTGACATTGAGGGCTGGGGTTGTAGCTCAGTGGCAGAGTGCTTGCCTAGCACTTCTGAGGCACTGGGTTCAATTCTCAGCACCACATGAAAATAAATAAATAAAGGTATTGTGCCAATCTATAACTAAAAATATTTTTAAAAAATAAAAGTGATATTGAGGAAGAATGCAATAATTTTCTCATACACTTAATATTTTCTATTTAAAAATTTATTAAAAATCTAAAGACAGATAGACAAGCCTCTAAGAGATAGTAAGTACAGTTTTCACGTTCCTGTGGCAGATGGCAATGGCACACTCAGTATCTCTCATGCTCCTTATTCCTCAAACTTCTCCACTGTTTACCATTTTGACCACGATGCTTGGTTTTCTAACCATGTTGCTTTTCAATAAAGCAGATTTCTCAAAGAAAAGCCTCTTTAAACTGCAAAGGTGTATCTTTTTTAACTACTAAGAAAAACTAGAATTTATTAAATATTTATTTGGGAACTCAGGATTGAAAATGAAAATATGAAAATTTTTATTTATTTTCAATATAATGGAAACAAAAAAAAATGGTGAGCAGACCCAGGGTGAATTGACCACTGCAGCTGGTAATACTAGAGAGGTGGCATGTGAACCACTAGTTAAGAAGAAAGCCTGTTTGTCCCTCAGCAGTCATTCAGTCACGTTGACATATACTAATCAGTAATGCATATTCAGGAAGTAAGGGTGATGCTATAATTAAGAATCGAGGTCTAAAAGTATTCATGAACAGCTTTTGATAAATAATAAAATCTTGGGCAATGTCACTGACAAGCTTAAACAAAGTACAAAGCTAGATAGTCATGAGGTAACCTATCACATGACTAAGCCAACACCAGCAACCATGACCAGGAGCAAAATTAGCAAGTTAATGAATGAGAAAATTTGAATGTGCATTTGGAGATTTCTGAAAATGAGATCCAGTCAAGTACCACTCAAGAAGCCAACCCCTGGGCTGGGATTGTGGCTCAGCAGTAGAGCGCTTGCCTAGTACGGGCGGGACCCGGGTTCGATTCTCAGCACCACATAAAAAATAAAGGCTTTGTGTTGTGTCCATCTACACCTAAAGAATTAAAAAAAGAAGCCCCTAGGGTTGTTGAGCATGTGAGAGGAGGGCAACCTTGCTGAAACTATCTATTTAGAAAAGAGTAGGGAAGAACAAGCATGCACATGAAATCAAAAGGGAGAGGAAAACTAATCGACAAGCACGTTCAGGGAGGACTTGGGCAAACAAATCACAGTTATTCTCTTTACCTTAGACCACTGCTTTAGAAATGTATGATACAAGTTTGCTATTATATTATGGTATGAAGTGCATCTTTCTAATATACTAAATTCCTGTGTGTACTTTTATGACAGTTTCTACATCAGTTTTTGTTGTCGTTATTTTGGGTACCAGGGATTGAACTCAGGGGCACTCGACCTCTGAGCCACATCCCCAACCCTCTTTTATATTTTATTTAGAGACAGGGTCCCACTTAGTGCCTCACTGTTAATGAGGCTGGCTTTGAACTCATGATTGTCCTGCCTCAGCCTCCTGAGCCACTAGGATAAAAGGCATGCGCCACAGCACTCAGCTCTACATCAGTTTTATGCCCTTATGACAGTTTTAGAGATTCTCCATTACAATTTTTATACCTCTCTGGTATGGTAAGACTTTATGTAGCTATTTAATTAATACCAATATGACAAATATTTGTATTCACAAAACTTGTACCAAAGCAAAGAATAAGAAGTTGTTGTCAATGGTTAGTTAGCACATCGGGCTGTGAAGTCCTACATTGTCCTACAAATGAGAGAATCCTCAGTTAAATTACTCTTGGTTTGACACCATCTCTCTTATAATTTGGAACATTTCCAAGATCTCTATACCTCTGATAACTCATCTTTAAATTTAGGAAAATAACAGCATTTTGCAATGGAATTATTAGTAGGATTAAGTAAGATGGGCTGTGTTTGACATCTTTTGAATTGCTGGTAAATATAATTTTAAAAATCAAGAGAACAAAAATTCTGTGGAGAGAAGTTCATAGTGCATGAGAAGGAAGGAAGATGGTAACCTGGCATCTTAATAAATGACCTATAATGGCCGGCCCTTGTCAATGTATGGATAACTAATGCCTCATTTTCAAATTGTGGATGAAGGGCACTCTGAATAATCCATCTTACTCAAGTAATATGGCTATTCATAGGCAGAAGAGTCTACACCAATTTCCACTGGTGACTCCCTGACCACATAGCACATGGCCTGGGAGGAGCATGAGGTTAGAAAGCTCTGAGAAGCAGCATGGAGCACAGGGCTCTCCCATCAGCTGGGAGCACAGCTGTGTTCTGGAACTTCAGACTCAACAGCCAAAAAGGGTGTCACCTGTTTTTCCTAGAGCACCTTGGGAAACAGGCCAGTGAAATACAATACCCACAATCATCTTCAAAGAACATTTTGAGCAAAATTCTACATTCTGTACATGTTTATTAACACTTAGGGCCTTCCAAGAATCTGGTATACAGTGTATACTTAACTAATATTAAATAACTTGGAATGTGTTTTAATTGCTCCTTCAGTAAGATAAAAAGAAGAAAAAGTCCTAAAATAGTATTACCAGCAGCTATGATTTTTACATCTATGATAATGGAACTAACAAAACTAAAATTGGGGATGGGGATGTGGCTCAAGTGCTAGCGTGCTTGTTTGGCATGCGTGAGGCACTGGGTTTGATCCTCAGCACCACATAAAAATAAAATAAAGATATAAAAAACAAGGAAACAAACAACAACAAAAAATTTTCCTGCAAATGTGAAATAAATTTTAAAAAACTAACATCAATGCTGTTATTTAAAAGAGATGTTTTTCAAAAGAAGCTAAATGCCCCACTTAAATGAAGTCTTCAAGGTTTGATGGAAGTATGCTTTAAATACTTTGGCCTGTGACTGGGGAGACACTGGATTTCTAAAAACCAGACATCATTTGCATACATAATTTGACAAAAAATAAATAAAAATTTTAAAAACCCTACTTCTTAGAAGGATAAAACTTCATTCACAACATATTCTCAACTCCTTAACACAAAAGACCAGGGGACTTTATGGGAATCAGACAAAGAACTAAGTAAAAAGAAGATGCATGGAAAGGAAGGATGAAAAGTAACAGAGGGCTGGAGTGCAGCTCAGCAGTACAGCACCCAGCCACTGTGTGCAAGGCCTGGGATAAATCCCCCCACCTCCCCGCCCCCACACACAGAACAAGAAAAATAGTGAAAATAGACAGGAAGGAAAAATAGGGGAACTATGGGATTAAAAGTGATGAATTGAAGCCCAAGTATCAGGTTATAATCAAGTATCATGTAACAAATGAGGTTTCCTAAATGAGGGCAAGAGGGCCAAAATAATAAGATCTACTGGTCACCAAATGATACTTCATTGTCAATAAATCTGTGGTCATAACAATTAAATCAGTTCTTGGTATTATTAAATCAATGAGTTCTATATATTAGACCCAAATATCATGGGAAAACGTGATGGATATACCCTTCAAATTTCTTGTCCTTCCACTGGGTACACCCAAGTAAGCAAACACACTGTTACATGCTCACCCCAGTGCTTGTAAATCTTGTCCTCCCTCAGAGGAATGGGATGGGGAAAGCTCACGCAAGAGGTCCAGTTTCAATATGAAAAGGGACATGAAACTTTTTAATAATAATTGTAAAAAGGCATGGAAAATAGTTTATAAATTTATCTACATTTTATCAAGCAGGTTGTAGATATGTATTAACTGAATCTCAAACCCTTACTATATATTCAGATAACTGAGCAAAAAGAGACATCTGCTAATTTGCTGGACACTCCACTGAATATGATTCAGTAATCAACTAATTGATCATGTTTTGCCTCATTTGATGCACATTTGAAATCTAGGTCAGTAACTTCTTGGCCTTTGTATCATTCAAAAAGCACCATTATGTAAAACATCAACCCCCAGATTCCCTCCAAACCAGCAATGTTCATCAAGCAACCAAAATATAATAAAATTGATCTACAGACTGTCCCCATAAAGTGTCACTTTTTCTCTCATGCTGCATTTAACATATTTTTAAGCACTCAGAATGTATCTGTTCCCTTTAGCTAATCTTGCAGTAAAATGATATTAAGTAATTAACAGCATGACAATGATGGAAACAGATGTCACCAGTAAAAAATTTGGAGGCAAAGTGATGAAGAAGATAGAAAGCGGGTCCAGAATCAGGAGATCTGGCTTTCTTCCCATAGATGTCATTCATTACAGCTTTACCCAAGGCAAGTCATTTAACCTGGTTACACTTAGGCCTCCCTTTCTTCAACCATCTGCTTTGCTTGTAGGAATGCTGTGACAATTAACAAGAGTGCCTATAAAAGTGCTTTGAGGTCATGAGAGAAAGACTGCATAAATACAAGGTATTATTTCTCTGATTACAAGGAATTATCAAGCAGATTTTTGTGTAAGCTGTAATTACAGGGAGAGCAATCCACTACAGCAAAGGTAATACTGCAAATTATAATATATGTCACTTTTGACACTTATTTTAGGTGAGGATATCAGAGATGAAACACAAGAGAGAAGGAACTCTAAGTGAGATGCTGAGCAGAGGTGAGAGATCTGAGTAGCTACCCTGGAAAACTTACAAGGCAGAGCCATTTGTTAAATGTAGGTTGGAACCAAAAGTCACTAAAAGATGAACTCTGATAGCTTATAATAAAGCATGGTAGTTTAGTAGTTCCTACAGAACACTAAAAGCAATTTGGGGTTTTAAAGTCACAGCCATTATTTCTATCACAGCACAGATTTCTAAATAAGGAATCTAAATCCTCCAAATTTCAGTATTTACATGAAAGAAAACTATTAATAAGTTCCACATAGCATTTTCTATAAAGTGAACAAAACATTTAATAAAACCACACTTCATTAGTTAAACCTCCTCTATTTCCAATTACCAATATTCTAATCTGCCTACATTTTTATTACTTAAAGTTTCTCTGATCTATCAGAGTGTCATCAATTAAAATCAAATGTAAATTAATTGTGGCTCTGGCTCCGTACACCCATACTCGGTATTATACTCTTCCTTGAGAGTTTCTGGGTAGATTTCATTTATCTAAAGCTTGAAAAGTAATTTTACTCCAGGTAGATATGAAAGATGTGCATAAAACTCTACAATTTTTTTTTTTTTGGTACCAGGGATTGAACTCAAGGGCACTTAACCACTGAGTTACATCCCCAACCCTTCAACCTTTTTTTGTATTTCATTTAGAGACAGGGTTTTGATGAGTTGCTCAGGGCCTCATTAAATCGCTGAGACTGGCTTTGAACTACTGATCCTCCTCCTGCCTCAGCCTCCTGAACCACTGGGATTACAGGTATGCACCACCATGCCTGGCCAAATTATATTAATTCAAATAATGAAAAGAGTTATTCATTTAGACCATTTCAAACACTGCACCTACAGACACCTTAAAGCAATCAGTTCTTCAAACCAAATTTTTTCCACAAGTAAAACAGGTCACATAATGAGTCTCATACCCTAGGCCTTTTGAACTTTGTCATATATGAATCTGGGTGATCTAATAACACATAAACTTCTATGATTAATATTCACATCCCTCCTCCTCCCCCCGCCACCACCTCAAAAAAAGCAGGCACAGAAATAGTGGCATTGCCCTGGAGTTACTACTAGTAGTATCAATAGCTAGACTAATGAGAAATGTAAGCCCTTTAATAAGATGTAATTGAGTAGTGTGAAAATGAGAAACCCAGCTTTAACCACAGTTCACTGGGGATAACAGCAGATGGTTGTTCAACCAGGTGCAGTGGTATATGCTTATAATTTCAGTGACTTGGGAGGCTGAGGCAGGAGGATAGCAAGTTTGAGGCCAGCTTTAGCAATTTAGAAACACCCTTTCTCAAACTAAAGAATAAAAAGAGCTGGGGATGCAGCTCTGTGGTAAAGCATAGTGGGATTCAATTTCCAATTCCCCCCCTCCCCCAAAAAAACCCAGATAGTTTTATTGTTTGATTGTATCTTCTTTGATAAACATGCTCCATTACTTTTTTTTATAAATACTGCACAACACTATCATCCAACTCCATATATATTTACCTCCAAAGAATGTTCCATCTAATGAGAAATGCATTTTGTTTTTGACAAAATTGCTTCAGATCTCTATTCTACTTTACTATTAAAACCAAAGAATTTTCCATTTTTTTCCTTTGTAATCAACAACAAAATTTTAATATCCACCAAATAATTATCATATGCAAAAAGAATATAATGCTTTTAAGTAACAATTGTATCTCTTCTGCTTTAGGTACAAAATGGCAGTTGCTTGTAAGCAAAACAAATTTTTAGGATTAAAATTGAACAGAGAAAATTAAGTGCAGAGGAATGTAAGTGAAACTATTGTTCAAGTAAAATAGGGGTGGGGAGGAAAAAATCAGAACATTAAGTTTATTTTACTGATGAAGCATAACCAAGGGTAGGGGCTGATAGTGTCTGGAATTACAATCAATGCTATGACAGAAAGTTTCCAGCCCAAACCTCTAAATTACTTTGGGCTATGATTTTTAAGGAGACATAAAATCTGCTTAAAGGCATGATTTTGTGTCAGTCCTCCATACTGAAATAATATAACATATGATACTACTGTCAGAAGCATGAAGCATGAAGTTTCGAAGACAGTACTACCTGTGGAGCTTGACTTCAGATCTGAAGGGATAACAGGCAAGCATTTGGCAAATCCAGATAATGGGCTGATGCTTCTGTTAGATGATTTCTTTCCAACATCAAATGCCATACCATTTTTGTAGCTGTGTGATTAAACACTGCTAATCATCAAAGATTTTGTTTTAGCAGTAACTTGTAGCTCAAATAGGATTTAACAGAATTAACTGAAGTCACAGGTCTAATAACAGAAAGTGAATTCAGACCTGTTGTATCTAAAAGGCTTTCAAAAACTAGAAAGTTTCTATGTTTTTTCCTTTAGGATTAAAAAAAGTAATCTTCCTACACACTTATATAAGAACATAATATAAATTATATCCCATATTACAAAAAAGACAATGGATACTTTGTATTCTTAGGTTTTCCAAAATGGAATTAAAAAACAAACCAACAAACAAAAAACCTATGACTCCTAAAGCTCAACAAATAAAACCAAGAATCAATAAATGGGATGGATTCAAACTAAAAAGCTTCTCAGCAAAGAAAACAATCAATAATGTGAAGAGAGAGCCTACAAAGTGGGAGAAAGTCTTTACTAGAAGCACATCAGATAGAGCATTAATTTCCAGGATATATAAAGAACTCAAAAAGTTAACACCAAAAAAGGCACACAAATAACCCAATAAATACATGGGCTAAGGAACAGAACAAACATTTCTCAGAAGATATATAATCAGTCAACAAATATATAAAAAAATGTTCAACATCTCTAGTAATTAGAGAAAAAGAAATCAAAACTACTCTAAGACTTCATCTCACACCAGTCAGAATGGCAGTTGTGAAGAATACAAACAACAATAAGATGTTGATGAGGATATGGGGGGAAAAGGTATACTCATACATTGCTGGTGGGACTGCAAATTAGTGCAACCACTCTGGAAAGCAGAAACTTGGAATGGAACCACCATTTGACCCAGCTATCCCATTCCTTGGTCTATACCCAAAGGACTTAAAATCAGCATACTATAGTGAAACAGCCACATCAATGTTTATAGAAGCTCAATTTACAATAGTTAAACTATGGAAGCAATCTACATGCCTTTCAATAGATGAATGGAAAAAAAAACAGTGGTATATACACACAATGGAATATTACTCAGCCTTACCTGGCATTTGCAGGTGAATGAATAGAGTTAGAGAATGTCATGCTAAGCAAAATAAGCCAATCCCATAAAAACAAGGCCAAATGTTTTCTTTGATAAGTGGATGCTGATCTATAATGGGGGTGGGGCATAGGAAAAATGGAGGAATTTTGGATTGGGCAAAGGGGAGGGAGAAAAGGGGAGGGGGTACAAAAATTAAAAAAGGATGATGGAATGAGACAGACATAATCTCCCTAGCTACCTGTAGGATTGCACAAATGGTATGACACTATATCATGTACAACCAGAGAAATGAAAAGTTGTGCTCCATTTTTGCACAATGAATCGAAATGCATTCTACTGTCATGTATATCTAATTAGAACAAATTAAAAAAAAACTTATGGCAATATATTTTTTTACATCAACAGCAATTAAATGGGACTGCTTCACATTCCAAATGGAAATAATATAAATTTATTTTTAAAAGTGGTTTGTTAACATTTATTGAGAACTTTCCACATACTAGGCATGTATTGAGATCTCTGTGTGAATGCTTGCTTTAATGGTACATGCTAATATTATTCTTATCTTGAAAACAAGGAAACTGAATCTTAAAATGTTTAAAAAATGCACAGAGGTCTTAAAGCTAAGAAACGTTGGAGAAAAGATTTAAGGCAGTGCAATCTGACTCCAGAATGCTAATTTTTCACATACCAAACACTTAATTTGGTGTCATAAACATCCTTGAAGATCCACCAAGGTCAACACAATTTTGCTTTGGATCTATATTAGGACTAAGGTATTCTTTCTGTCAAAATCCAAGCAATAAATTGAATTGTGCTCGAAGACCACAGTATCAGCCCATAAAAATTTGCTTTTCTTTTTAGCAAAAGAAGAAGCTAAAAATATGTGTCTTGTATACCCTTAAAGGACCTGATTTCTGTCAAGGAGGTAAAATGCAGGCTTAAGAGTTAAACACAATTTTCAGATAAGTATTAGAATAAAAACAGAAGAAGTGAGACAAGCTATTGGTCTAAGAGATGAATAAAGGCAACTGGAAGCAGCCAATAAAGAAAGAACTCAAGAGGTAAAACGGATCAGCACTCTAGCTCACTGCAGCAACTGGAGCACAGAGCTCCAGAGAGAGAAGAATGCGGCTGAATGGGTGGAGGTTGATGGTGGCCTAAAAACTAGTCCAAGGACTTGATCACTGTAGGGTGACTGATCATCCACTAGGTGGGAGCAAGCAGGGCAGAGAGAAAACTTGAAGTCTGGGCAGGTAGCAATGAAATAGAGTTAATGAGTAAAAAACAGTCCAGAATTTTAGACAGGAAGTGAAAATGGGGGAAAACTCAAATGAATGATAAAGAATGCAGGACTTTTTTTTTTTAAGAATAAAGAAAAATTGAGCATGTTTTCTAGTACAGGGAGAACAGCCCATGTAGAATGACATTAGAAATTGTATAAGAGAACTAGGTAATTGACTAAGCAAAGTCTCGGAGAATAAATAAGGTTGAGGATTATAGCTAAAAATATAAATAAAAGAGCTGGGCTTAGCAAAGAGGAGGAATGGTACTGATTTAGACAAATTAAATAGATGTAAATTAGAACATACCAACATATTCATATTGAAGGAAAGAGCCTTGGGTAGTCTCAACATTCTCAGTCAATTAGAAGTTAATGCCATTCTGCTAACTGTGAAAGGAGTAGGGAGAGAATTGGATTCAGGGAGACTTACATTTTCTGAGGTGGTCAAAGTAGTGAATTAAAAACAAATCTTTTTAAATAAAATTTCTATGAAAACAACATTTGTTTTAATTTTCTGTTTTTCTAGTATTCCAGGGAAGAGAACCTCTCCCAAATACTCATATCCTATGAAAGAATCAAACAAAACATTTATATGATCATCTCATTTTCTTGATGTTCTGATGATACATAAAAATCAAAAGAAAATAATTTTTATGCAATTCACATTTACTGAATCCTCTTCAAAGATTGCTGCCCAGTTCACTGTTGCCAGAAATGAAAATTTCTCATAAAAATTTAAGCATGGAAGAATACTTTACAACTTTCCCATCAGTCATTTCTATTTCACTTGGTTATCAATATATAATCTGCAGTTAGCCAAGTAGAAGAGAGTAATATTAAATTTTTCTTTAATGTGAGATAACAACAGATGAGTTTCTTGATTCATTCCAAATCACTAATATTGACCAGTTTGAAGCTTAGATTACTGGGGATCTTTAGCTTTCAATATCAATTAGGTGTTACTGTATCCTAGATCATTTAATTAGTTCAAAAAGTGACATTTCTGCTGCTACACTTCATAAATATTAGTTTAGCTACATTTACAAACAAAACATCTATCTATGACATACATACTTATATTCTATTAACAGAAAATTCTTTTCAGAAGCATACTGGAGAGAATACCATAATCCTCTGAAACAGTATGCCACAAGTTCACCCATGGTAAGGTCAGACAAAGTTCTCATCTTTTCTCCCTTTTTGGATGGAGATGTTAACTATTGCAGTTAAATGATATTGGCCAAGATTTGTTTGATGAATCTTCTATCTATAAGCAATGTTTTCTATACTGCCCTGCAAATGATCTAAAGCCTCACTTTTCTTAAACACCAACTCATACTGTGAAACCAGTGCAGAGTTTTAGGCATGTATTTTTATATATGTTAGTCACACATTGATTTTTAAAATGGCACCAATTATTCCCCTCCTTGTGTCGCTTCCAATTACAATTGGACATTGGGATCCCTTTTGTCAAATGTGGAGACTATTTCTCTACTCCTGAGTCTAGGTTGGACTTGACCTATTTTCCCTGACAGAATATGGCAGAATGGCTACTGCACTGTTCTAAACCTAGACCTTTAGGGACCTTTAGGGACCTTGCCTGTGTGCACTCTCTCCTTTGGAACTCTGCCACTGCTATGTAAAAGCAGTAGCCCCGCTGTAGGATAAAAGAGCCTTGAGGGAAAACCCAGTTGTCCCTGTCAAGATCATCTTAAACCAACCACCAAATAACCAGCCAGTTCCCAAATGAGAGAAGGAGCACAGCCTAACTAAAACAGCCCACACAAAAAAAGAGAAAATCAGCTTGTTATGACTTAGATATTAGATGTCCCACAAAGATCATGTGTATGAAAATGCAAGAACATTCAGAAGAGAAATGATTAGGTTAGGAAGATACAGCCTGATCATTGACTTAATTCACTGATCTGGATTGAGTGGGTGGCACCTGTAGGACGATGGGGAGTGGCTGGAGCAGGTATGTCACTGGGAGCCTGACTTTGGGGCATATATTTTGTCCCTGGTGAGAGAAGCTCTCTGCTTCGTGATTGCCATGTCCCGAACAGCTTTCCTCCACAACCTTCTGCATTAATGTTTTATATCACTTTGGGCCCAGAGATACAGATTCTGCCACATAGGGACTAAAACCTCTGAAACCGTGAGCTGCACATAAACTTCTCCTCCTCTAAAACTGTTCTTGTTGGGTCTTTTGGTCATAGCGACAAAGAAGCTGACTAAAACAGTTCAAACAGGAACCATCAGCTAACTTGCGGACTTATGGGCAGTAAAAAGTGCTTGCTGCTTTTAAGACACTGAGTTTTAAGGTAATTTTTTATTCTGTATTTTTGTAGCAATAGGTAAGTTAAAGATGCTTTTACTTCTTGATACTGTGTGAATAAAAAAAAAACATATGTATAGGTACATTTTTCTTTTGTCTATTAACGCTTTTCCTACATTGTTTCCAGTGGATTACTAGGTCTTATTACTGAGAAGCAGTGGGCTACAGAGAAAGACTTCAGGACTTGTTACCAAGGTTCCACCTTGAATTATCTTGTGCTTGTAACTCTTCTCTAATGTATCCTTCTATCAATACAAACCTGAGGACGTGATTTTTCATGTTTTAATTGCAATTCAAACACTTGAGTATTACATTTTCCAAATATAATTACAATTATAATATTAGTCGGCTTAATTCATTCAGGTTTTAACCAAACATATAAACCAGGTAGTCTACAAGCACCAAAAATGATTTCTCACAGTTGGTTGGGAAGCACAAAGTCAAGGTCTTGCTAATGCAGTGTCTTGTGAGAGTCCACTTTCTGGTTCATAGTGTCTTCTCTCTGCCTCCTCCCATGGTGGAAGAGGCAGAACAACTCTCTGGGGTCTCTTAGAGAAGGGTACTGATCCTATTCATGAGGATATTGTCTTAAAAACCTAATTTCCCCCAAAGGACCCCTTCTCTTCATGCCATCAACTTGGGTGTGAGGATTTCAACGTATGAAAATCTTTGGGAAGACAAAAATTTGGATCATTTTATTAGTCTTGACCCACCTATAATTATTCATTCTTTCAGTATCACCAAAAATTCAGTTACTTAGTCCTAAAGAGAAGTAGATATCCCTTGCTAAAATTCTAGTGAATACTCAAATTCCTCTTAATATTATTTTTGGATTTTCCTTGGATCACTAATACTTCTGGTTACATTATAATATTATCTTTCTAAATTTGATAGTGGGAGCACAGAATCCCAAACATATTATTGGAATTAATTATTCCCTCTCAGAGTACAGAAATCATCTCATTATTAACTTGGCTTTCAGCTGATATATATGTCTCTTATATTTAGATGCCACAGTTTATAAACTTTAATATACAAAAGATTAAGATTTAATATCAAAAGAATGGAAAATATATTTATATTTGTCCATTCTTATTAAAATGGCAAAACTAGCTAGAAAATATGCTATGCAATTAATTATTTAGAAATTACTAAAGTCTCTCCTTAGGCTCTGGGACACTATATTGGAATTTACAGGGTCAATGGTGCAAGGGAGACAGATTATTAATGGAAAAAACTTCAAAACTGCTAAGACCTGGTTTGTTCCAAAGAGAAATGAGAAAATACTTTCACAGATAGAGCTGGCATGCTATTAAGAGACTCTGTAGGAGCTCGGCATGGGATAACACTGTACTGGGACTTCTGGCTGTACAGTTTCCTTGCAGTCTCATTAACATAATTGGAACTGGGACTTAATTAGCAATACTGAGGTTCCATTCTGAGTGGTAAAGGGTGTGCTATTTTCCTTGGAGAACTACTTCACCTAGGAACTTTTTTTTTGGGGGGGGGGCATTTGATAATCATGGTAAGAGTTTGAATAAACTAGCAATTAGCTACTTTTGATATGACAGACTCTAAGATACACTTTTCCTATCTATCACTCATGGTCCAAAGATAATAGAGTGGACATTATTATCAGCATTTCCCAACATACATTCCTCATTCCTAAAAGCCCCAGCTCTCTGCCTTCTTGCTTGGATGTGTGGTATTCACTACCAAAGCCAAAGACTAGAGGTAGTACTCATCTGCCTGGTCTGATATGACATAGTGGTAGAAGTGAGACTGAAGGGCAGCCAATAAACACTATTCCTGGGAATTTGAAATCTCACTGAAATGACGCAAGGATGAGAAAAGATTGGTGTATTCTTGCTGCAGAATTGCATTACCAGCTTCTTCCTTCTAAACCAGTTTTGTCTCTTGCTTTCTCATCTTTCCTTGATTCCTACCCAGTCTTAATTTTTCCATGCTTAGCCTCCTTTTGATTTTATGAGCCCTGTGTCCAACAAATTTCCTTGTTTGAAATAGAATTGGTTTTTGTTTTTTTGTTTGCAATCAAGGAGCGCTGTTATAATGACCACATCAAAACAGGTGAGTGACAAGGACTAGACATCAAGGGAGACAGGATGGTGGGGTGGGGGAAGGGGAGTTCCTTTCATCCTAACTACAAGGTAAAGCTACACATTCAATAGAATCATCCACATTGGCCTCTTTCTTCTCTGTACCTACCACTGTCATAGGACTAGATAAGACTCTCCTATCAGTCAAGATTCCCAGTTGCTTGGCCATTGTTACTTCTTCCCAGCATGCTCTACCTCTCCACTCAGAGGAATCTGGTTACTGTTCCCATATCTGCATATTTGTTAGTTTTCTTGTATCTGTTATATATATAAAATTTGTGTGTGTGTGTGTGTAAGTGTGATTTTACTCATGACAGAGTTTCTTCTGTTCTATTTTACACTGTTGTTTTCATTGAAAATTGTACTTGATATTCAGTTTCTGGGAAGTGGCCTTCGTTAACTTCACTGACTGATTGTTCTGTGAACATGAATACAATTCAGCTCTTACATATATCCCTTGTACTGCAATTCACTTATTTCAGTTTGTGAGTATTTTTAGTTGTGTATGTGTTCTAACTTTCCCATTAATTTTAAAGCTACCCCAAAGCTGGGATAAAGTGCTTGTTTTAAAACTTCAGTATTTCTATTATATAGTTCTAGACACATTGGGGACTGATACTGTAGAATAATTGTTTTCACAAAGATATTTCAGGAGATATTTGGGAGAGAACCAAATCTTGTAAGAGATTATTCACAGATGACTTGACAACTTTAATAATAACTGATATCTAGATGGATTTTAATATATGGACTTGTTCTATGTTTGTCCTTCTAACTTTTTCTTTCTCATGTTAAAATTATAAAAGGAAATAATCTGTAAAATGAATACCCCCACTTGAGAATATTATTTTGAAATTTCACAGTGACTCAGAACCAAGAAGATAGAAACAGCTAACAACATTATTAGCAATGTCCCATTACCAGTTGCAAAGAAATATTTCATTCTCTTCACAGTTTAACAGCTCAAAGAAGAAAGCATATCACCCCCAATGACAGCCAATATGGTTTTGCTTCTGTCTCTCCCTGGTAACTTTTCTCTACTTTGAGAATTCCTTCCAGATTAATGTTCACTAGTATTGCCATTTTGTTTCATAACTGATCCACACATTTTCCACCTTCTACTATTTCAATCAAAAATCACATCAGATTGCTCAGGATTATTACCAGTGGATTTAGTCCTTTGTGTTATACCTTTGATGGAGTCCCTCTGAGATTAATAAACGTTTCCCTGCAATATTGTTCATCAAGAACTGTACCACCAAGACAAATAATGCATTTATAACATGTCCTTAGTGCCTTAAAATTTCTACATAGCATAGAAATTCAAGATCATTAAATTTTGACTTACACTTTTAGGTATTTCAATAATTGGAATTGTGACTCTACTTTTTTATTAATCATAATTGCCTCTGGGTATAAAAATCCTCAGTAAATATATATCTTCTATAAGTATTTGTGTCTCAAAAGTAAGCTTTGTTTTTCCCCCATACAAAGTATCAATCATGTCTTCTAATTCAGTAATTCTCACACATAAGTAATTGAGGGAAGTAGATAGAAAAAAATGAGCAAATATTAAGATTCCTCTATCCCAGTATTTCTCAGTTTTTTTCTTTTACTAATTTCCCCTTTAAGAAGTTTAAAACATTATTTTTCTAATTGCCTCACTACATGAAATTTTAATTTACTCTATATATGTTTATCTACTGTATGCATATCTATGCTTTATACATAAAATAAGTAAGTATAAGGACTAAGAATGACTAAATACATTTTTAAAGTAGAAGATTAATTAAAAATTGTTATTAATATTTAACCTAGCCTCATAACTCTTTACTGAGCAACTATAAAGAAGCCTATGTTCATACAAATTATAACATATCAAATTTTATATGCAAAGCAATTTATATAAAGGCATTAGTGATGTAATCAAATTTTTAAGAACTCACAATTATTATATTATACCAGAAAAAAAAAACAGTTGAAAAAAATTTTAATTTACTTTTAAGGAATTTAACTTTTAACTTTTGCTTAATACAAGAAAATAATTCTTAATTTAACCAGCTACTAGATAATCATTTAGCTATTGCCAATTTTTTTTCTTCCCTTCTAGCACTGGAAATAATTAGTGATAGGTTGAATAACTTTTAAAAAATTAATAAAATTCTAACTAATCTTATTTAATTTTCAAAAACCACAAACAAAAACAGTGATAACCCAACGTGAACAATATTTCAAAGGCAGTTGATGGCAGTTAACAGGCAAAAACAGGCCATTTATAAGGTCACAACTTTAAAATACAAAAATAGATCTAAGGTCCCCCAATTAAAATGTATATTTCCACAGTCTGGTAATGTTATATGCAGTTTGTGTCTCTTCCATGCACCTAGCCAGTGCTGCTCTGTGACACCCAATACTGAACCACAGAAAATTTTTGTTAGATTACAGTGAGCTTTGGAAGACACAAGCATTATTATATTTAAGATATTTTTGCCCCTAAGAATCAATTTTATTGGTTCCCTTTAGGAGTGACATCCATCCCCCATTTAAACTATACGCCCTATATAAAAATAAGAAAAAAATAGCATTTTATGTATTCATGTGCCCTCCAATCTACAAGTCATCCTTCTCTCCATGTATCATCAGTTTCTTTAAAAGAGTTGTCAACAATGAGCAGCCTCCAGCTCCACACCATTCACTCACTGCTCAACCAAAGGAAAATGACCTCTAGTTCTACTCCTCCACTGAAACTGTCCAGATACCTGATATTTGGTAAATAGCCCCAAACAAAACGAAGCAACAATCATATATTAACTCAACTTCATCTCCTAGGCCTTCCCCTTGCCTAAACATTGTTCTCTGTCTGAAGGCACTGAGCATTTCTTATCTGAACAAGGTTCTACAATATGTCTCTTTTCTTTATAACTACTAATTTTAGTGTTTTATCCCTCTGAACCACTTTGGTACAATTTCCCCCTGAAATACAGCCTTATCCACAAGGGTTCATCACTTTTTGACTCTATCCTTTATATTCTCTCCCCCATAGAAATTGCAACCATTTCCATGATTTCTATTATGTACTGAACACATAAAAATGATCTCAAAATAGCTCTCCCTCCTGACCAGTGACCATTGCTATCTGAATGTCCCATGGGAACCTCAAATGACACATAACCCAAGCTAAATGCATTATCTTACCTTACCCATTGTGTTGGTCTTTTCATTTAAAGGGCATCACAATCCACAGCCCTTGTTTCACCTAGGAACTTGGCAAAAATGTTTCATTCTTCCTTTCCTCCTTCCTTATGAACCCCTTCCTGCCATATCCCACCAATTGTACAGCTCTGTAGATTTCAGTAGTGCCTTTCACATCCATCGCATCTTTTCCACTTCCACTGCCACCGTCCTTGTTTCGACCCTATTCTCTCACCTGCTCTACAGCAACAATGCACATTTGATGTCACTTTCCATTTTTTTTCTCTAATCCTCTTTCCATACTATCATCAAATATTTCTTTCTAAAATTCACATACAATCATGGCATAGTGTTGCTTTAAAAAAAAACCCCTAATCCACAAAATAAATACCTTTCTTGTATATTCCTGAATTGCTTTTCTAGTTTTATTCACTACCACAAAAGATAACTGTCATTTCACTGAACAATGACCTCCCATCTGATTTTGCTCATGTTTCTTTTTCTATTTCTTCTCTTTGAATGCTGCTTCTCCCCCTCATTTAATTGTGAAAGCATATATCTTTTTTGGAAAGATAAACAGCAATCACTTTCACCTCAGATTTGCCCAGATTCTTCCAGTGTACTGTTTGTTTTTGTCTATTATGATGATCTAATGAAAGATCTGTTGTTTGTGACCTCATCTGTTCTATAAACTGGGTTATTCTGTAAATAGATTCCTCTAGGTTGTTAGCTATTAGCCGGCATTTGACAGAGTGCACAATCTTAGCAAAGAATATGCCTCTATATTAAAAAATAACCACCTATAACTTTCTTTTTAATGGAAAAAATAACCCTCATTCGTTCATACATGGACAATGAATGAATTCTATTAAAAATGCTGAAGGTCTAATGAACCAGCACTGATTACATAGTCTCAGGTTTGTAAAGAAATATTCAGAAATGAAATAAAATTCATCAAAGCTTAGGAAAGATTGCTAGTTTAGCCTCACTTATCTATTGCACATCTGCCTGACCACATTATCTTAGTGCTCAAGCATCATTTTTGCATTTCAATGTGGCATTCTATCAGATTAATGCCCAAGATATTCCAGCTGCACTGCAAGAGAGTGAGTGGACATATAGGGATATTATGCATGGCTTGTATCATTGACACTGAGCAAAGGAAATGTGATTAGCACCAAATTGCATCTGACAGGGGAATCAGAAACCTGTCAAACACGATGACATGGATCCAATGTTTAGAAGGCAAAAGGGGGAATAAAGGAGCAGGGCAGTCTGGCATGGAGACAGCAATAAAACACCACAGCAATGATAAATTAATTCATTTACTTATGAAAAATTAGAGGCTTCCACACACAGCTCTCATTTATAATCTTGTCAATCTGGTTGAGTAAATAAAGAGGCTCTACAATTTTACTTGAAAACAGAAGCAAGAAAAGGAAAATGCAATAATTGGATTCTTGGCCTTACTTTTAATCAAATACAATAATTTGGTATGAGTCACTATGCTCCTTGAAAGAAAATTTTCATGAAAGGATATACTATACCACTTTCTCATGTGATCCTCTTTCCTGGCCTCACATTTGGAGCTGAGAAACTCCAGGCCTCACAACCATCACTGTGTGCCAAGTATTGAGCTACTTAGTCACAAGAGTACTTAGACAAAAGAACATGCCATCAGGGTCTCTGTAATTTGCTTTTTGAGGACTCTGAGAAGGGAAAGCACAAAAATCTGAGTCTTCTGATACCAAGTGGTTGTAGACACATGTTACAGTCTCACTATAAAAAAAAATAAATAAAATAAATGAGTTCCAGAGGTACCATTAAGCTCAAATTTAAAAGTGCATAGATTCTCCAACCTAAAAATCATCACATCCCAGTTGTTACCTGTGACAAGGGATGGCTTGGATGAATCTTAAACTTTTCTATTTTGTCATTACCTGAGAATTTATACAGTTGTTCTTTACACATAATTCCAAACAAGGTTTTCTTGCTTTAAGTATAGAAGGAGGAAAATCTCTTCCTTTTGTCCACAAATTAACGTGACCAGGAGAACAAGAAAGATCTAAGGAACAGTACCTATGGAAGAAATTCCTGTGCTTGCCTAAATGAAAACCTTTAGACAATAGGTGACTGCCTGAAAGAGGTAGCTAAAAGAGATTTCAGATAAAAAATCACCCTAGAACCTTTTCTAAAAAGTTTCCAAGAAAAGTATCTTCTTATATACATACAAAGTGTTTTCAGAAATTACTATGAACTATACAGATTAAACAAGATTGAATAAGACATGTTTTAGAGAAAGTAATTAATTAGACAAAAGATGTATTATGTTTGAAGAATGCTGAAGGCCATGTTGATTTTATTAATAATCCCAAACTGGAAATAACCCTGTTGTTTATTAACAGGAGATGAGATAAAGGAATTGTAGAGTTTTCATACAGTGAACTATTAGCATGAGAACGGGGTTATCTACATATGTCCATAAGTGACAAATCTCAAAAACATTATGCTGAAAGAGACCTTAAATGAAGAAATATGTACTATATAATTTTACTCACATGAAGTCCTAAACCAGGCAAAATTAATCCATGGTAGAAAACTATCCCAACAGTGGTTGCTCAAACGGGGTTGACTAGGAGAAGGTAATGCTCTGTGGGGGTGGAAATGTTGCATCTCCCCTTAGGGGTTAACTATTTACAGGCATATGTATTTATTAAAATTTTTCAAATGATACATTTGAGATTTGTATACCTGATTATATGTAAATTTTTCTTTTAAAAGATCCTCAAATAACACGAAATTCTAGTTAATGAGGTGTGTATATGTGGGTAGATACATATGTGTATATATATGCACATACACACATGAATATACATATATACACACGTGTATACACATACACACACACTTAATTGTTTCCATAGTGAAGTATACTGATATCTTCAATTACTTGGAAATACAACAAAAAATAAGATACATGATTAAAAAAATAGAAAATAGATATGTGATAAAACAAATACAGTAAAATATTAAGTGTAAAATATAGATATGTCAATAAGTCATCAGTGAATAATTATTTCAACTTTTGCCAATATTTGGAACTTTTCATAATACAATATTGGGAAAAAAAAGTAGGGGTAAGTTGGAAAAGCAAGGAGTACTAGCTTTAAATGAAGACTGGGTATAGTAGGACCAAGGATGGTGGGTCATGAGGATTAGAGAGCCAGAAAAAAGTCCCTATAGACATGGAACAACTCAGTACTTGCTACTGAGTAGCACAGTGGTGATAGGTAACCACCCTTTAGACTGAGGAAAATATCCAAACCAGGCCAAAAAAAAAAAAAAATCACAAAATCCTTCAGAAAGGACATATGGCATGTCAGATCTCAAACTATATTCTTTCCATAACTCTTGAAAATTTTACACCTCAGCAAAAACCAAGCAAAGGAGTATTTTCTATGTGAAGTTTCAAAGCAAGCCTAGCAAGGAAATATCTCCCTTAGGAGAGAACACTATCAAGCATTATGATGTTTAAAAACAAGTTGCTTGTTTGTAATGTTTAAAAATCCAACAGCTTTCATCTTGCATTACGAATGTTCTCAAAGGAAAAATTCAAAGATGTGTAGTTTATATTTCCCTCCACTCCTTTAAGTAATCATTTACCTTTTCCTGGTTTAACTTTGTCCATCAAATTATAATAGAAGACATCAGGCTATAGAACACTACATCCTTTATTTAATTTTCTTTTAGATGTTGTAACCAATGAAGTAAACTCCAGTTCACTAATCTAAGAAAAAAGCTTTCACTATACCATGCTGCAAATTCTAATATTTAATTGGATTAGGAGAATGAAAATACAATCACTTTTTGTATTCTTATTGCCAGAGTTCACTACTGAAGAACAATACATTGTATTAGCTACTATGCACAACTCATTTATAACTATAATCCCCAACAGCCTTCCAGATCCTAAAACAATTAGCTTCTATTTGAACAACAAATGAGATGCCCTGAATAAAAGAAAAATACCTATAATTGGGTACTCTGTCTATTAATGCCCTTCTGATCCAAATTAGCAACAAAAAACTATAAACTGTTAGTATTATACTCCTAGATTATGAAAAAATGAAACTCCCCAATTTATATCTCAGTCCACATCTCTATTCCACATTTCTGACTCCATTCACAATGTCCAAAATTAAACTCCTGATGTTATTTTTCAAATCCAAAACTTCTACCTGAGTAAACCAACTCATACCTCCAACTGCTCAGGACACAAGTCTTGGGGCCATTATTAGCTTTTATTTCTCTTTAACTCCATAAATCCAATAAATCAATACATCATAAATAGCCAAAATAGAAGCCACCATGTGTCTTCCATGAATTACTCCTTCAAGCTTCTTGATTAGCTTCTAGCTTCTACCATGCACAACCTCCTGCCCTCGGGATGCAGTCAGATCACATCACTCCTCCGAAAATCTCTGCTAGGCTTCTCATGCTACAGAACAAAAGCCAAAGTTCTTTGGAGAGCTGACAGGGCCCTGTTTGATCCACCTACCCAACAAGTCCTCATTGACTCTGAGGCTCTGAATACTGTCTTAGTGGAAACTTTCTTGATAATTACATTTTATTTTATTGGTCTGGTTCTTCCTACTTTTCCTCTCCATATTTTTTCAAAACTCTTACCATCTATACTATGCTATGTATTAACTTACTGACCTGTGTTTAGAGTGTATTCCCTCCCAATAAAATATGAAAGACAAATGAACACAAATTTTTATCCATTTTGTTCATTGCTCTATGTATACTATGTTCCTAGGAAAAAGTACCTAAACCTCATTGGCACCCAATAAATATTTATCAATAAATAAATGAATTAAAATTAAATTCATATTCTAAAAATACAGAACAGTGACTTAACAGTCCTATACATATTTGTAAAAAATTTATGCAAATGGTCAAAATGATAAATAATTAAGAATATGTGACAATCTTGCTCATCAAGAGAACTCCAAGAACAATGGATAAATTGGTTCTAATTATTTTACTCGTCTTTTTGTTATGTAAATATACCTTTATATACTGAAAATATTTTCAAATTTAGGTTTTTTAAAATAAATGAACTCTTCTGGAGTATTTATTACTTAAAATGCAACTGCATTTATAGAAAAATAATGTGAACTTTAATAAACTCCCACAGCATTTTTAAATGCAATATTCTTCCATTTAACTTGAACATTAACTATGGAACACTTCGTTGTCCATTATCAAGTTAGACAAGGAAGTTTTAAAGTGTTACATGTTTTTACAGGAAAGTGTTAGTCTGTGGAAGTAACAGAAAATTCTACCAAACATAATTAGGAATAATAGGAAATTAAATCTAAACATGATCTTGAAAGTTCCAAATAATCTTATATCTAATACATATTTAACCAAAGTAGCACAGTGAGATGTTTTCTGACTCTCAAATGCATGAAATATTCTTATAACTCACAATCATTTGCCTGAAATAATGAAAAATATGTAGGCATATACCACCTGACCCTAAGTTTTAATCTTGGAAAGTAAACAGTCTTTCCCTTTAACAGTTATTTTAACAGTTATTTTCAACAGCTATTTGTGCTTGTGTGCAGTGTTGTCACACAATATTTCAAAGCATCCCACTCTGCCTTGACGTAAGCCATCTATAAAATATGACCAGGACAGCACTGGACATGTAACCAACGATGCAAACCCATCAAAGACACTTATGGGTCCACCAATCAACCTTCCAGCAGTCAAATTCGAAGCCACAAACCACAAATGAATTTTTAATTATTCCATATTTGGTTTTCACAATGCTTTGAGACAAGCAATTATGAAAGGCACTTTATTTGTCTGATGTCATTAATATGCATCAGTGACAAAGAGACCACACAGAAACCTAGTGGGCAGGGTGTCTCGAGTATTAATTAAAGACTTCCAAAGATCTCTGAAGATGGAGTTTCATGGCAGCCCCATATAGTCAGTGTTATATCAGATGTGATTTATAGTATGTGATTTATGAGAAAATAAGGCTCACTAAAATATTTTTACTTTACTGGTAACTTTGTCCAGTGCAGAGAGCAGAATTTTAATTAATTTAAATAAATGTTAGTGGCATTTTGTTCATACAACCCTAAAAATATTACATAGTTTAGCACACATTTCACACACTTATAAGTGAAATATATGGTAAAATAGTGACTGTGCAAATGCCCATAATTCAAAAAATTCCTTAAATGATGCATAACAAATTTTAACATGATAATTCTTACCAGAGAAATAATGGAAATTACTCATAAATGTAAAATGAAATACAGCTTCATTTTTGGGGAAAGCTTCTCTAGAGAGGAGACTTCTCTAAAATTAAAATTAAATTTCATTAATTAGCGAGTTTACTCAGTTTTAAATGGGTCCTTTGATGAAAAAGTGATATAATTTAACTTGGAGGAAACACATGACTGAGAGAAGGGAGCTAAAAGGATATATGTTCAAATAAGAATACTTAAAAGGAATTTGTCAACAATGTTCTCTGTTCTAATAAGGGGAATATTTTCTAGATATAATGAGTGTTTTCCCAAAGCCTTTGCTTAGTAGAATAAGACTACGGATCAACAGTGGACAATTTTCTCAGGTACCTCAGTCCTTCCAATCCATCCAGGGAATCTAAGTAGTGAGAGAAGGGGAAGAAGAGAGAGAGTTCCATGGTTACCATTCCCACCTCTGTTTTCATGGTCTTGGTGTCTCTTCTTGTTTGTCTAGTACAGCTTTTGGGAATCAACCTAGTCCAATCACTCATTGGTTCTCAGATCTGGGCTGGAGCCACTAATAGCTACTAGGCAGCCTCATGTCAGGAGTGCAGAAGCACCTTCGGGCCCATGTGGCCACCAGAGCCTTACAGTACTACACTAGCCAGTTCTCACCCAGGCTCAAGGTGCTATCTGTACCCTGCTTACTCTCTGCACCTCAGACTACCTTGCTTTTTTCTCTGTACATTGCTCCTAACTGGACATCCATAGGTCATGTTTCTGGTTTTGCAGGGGGTTGTCAGTAAGGAGGTTTTGTTCTGGCTCTTGAGCAATTCCTACATAAATTACCCTCTTTCCCTTTTGCAGGAGGCAGCTGTTCATCTACCTCCACTCAAGGGAGATCACTTTCATTTTCGCCCTTCTAGTCAGACAAGGCATCTTCACCACCAATGTACTCATCTCATTTTCTTCCCTCACTCCATTCTCCTTTTCTCTTTCTCCCCTCTTTGGTAGTTAAATGAGAAAAGGGAAAATGACAATTGAAGATGTTTCAGTTAAATTTAAGAAAATGAGTACTGACCTTCAAACCATCACCATGACCAAAAAGCACCAACCAACCTTTACAGAAGGTGTGATACAACAGCTAATCCTGGGACAAAAGTTTCAAATTTTTTGGTTGGTGGAGCCCTAAATAATTTTTTTTTCATGGTGCTTTTTGGCCCCATTGGTTTTTGAACAGTTCTATTCATATCATAGGATAGCTCACTCCAATTTATTTGTCTATATCCTACCAAATTAGTAGCTGTTTGAGAAAACAATATATTTAAATTGAAAAAAAAGAGAAAAATCACAGCTTCACTTCTTAATCACAATTACTAATAGAATGTTCATACCTATTGCATACTACAGGACCTCTTGAATTAGACATCAACATCATCATTTCCTGTGTTGGGATATACTTGTTTATGTCATAGCAACTGATAAAAACTCAACTTTGTGAATATGTGATAGCATCAAAAATAATACAGTATGATCTCATATTAAAACTGAACCATAGTAAGCTATCAATTCACGTCTCAAGGAATTTTAAAATACTGTACAATGAGTTTTCTGTGGTACCCTTGTGCACCTTAGCTCCTAGTTTGGGAACCTCGGGAACTGTGGCTCAGAGCACTTCTCTATGTACTATTTCATAATTCTCTCAATAGTCCTGAGGTCAGTACGGCCAGCAGATGAAGAAAGTGAAGCAATATGGCAGTACTGAACTGGTGTGGCCAGGATTCAATTCTAGAGAGTGTAACTCTGGAGCCCAAGATGATCAACAAGCTATAATGCAGAAAATGCATACATTTGAGGGACACAACAGAGTATTTCCATAAAAGGCTGTAGAATTTTGCCCACTGAATATTTGTAGGAACTAGTTATAAATGACTAACTTTTATGATTGCTAAGCATTAAATTTGAGGATTGAAGATGTCCAGTCTCTATTGTGAATATAATGTTATATCAATACTGCACTTTCAGAAAACATTATTTTGAGAAAGTTGAGCATTTGAATAATTCATTTTATAAATATATGATGCTCATTCTACCTGCCTGCTTAATTACCATCAGTGGGCTGAATTCATTTCCATGATAAATGATAATAGCCCCTTTGAAAGTTATCATTTCAATGCTTCCAAACACCTATTTGTTATGGTTAGTATTCAGATTAGCCAGGTGAACATGGGCAAATACTGATAAATGTAAAGAGAAGGGAACAAATAAGAGCCAGAATAAAACAGGATCTACAATAATATTAGAGATAAATAAAAGGACTTGAGTATTATTCACTAACCTCTTTTAGTTTTTCATACTACTTTTAATATTTCCAGAGGAAATGTTATCCTTTGTTGCTCAATAATTTGACAGACGTGCCAATGTTCAAAAAAAAAAAATTCAAATGGCAAACATACTTTGATCATACTATAAGATCAACATCCAATTATTTTCTTAATGAATATATATCTTTAGATAAATCTGCTTGAAATGCATTTAAAATACATATACTTTGCAGGTTTTAAATTTGACAAAAGTTTTGCTAAAATTCATGTTTACACTAAAAAAAGATATATTCTTCAAACACAAAGTCATCATGAAAACCAAGATATAAATACAAATGATCTACAAACATTTAATCTGATAACAAATTCAAATTAAGTTAAGTTGAATACCATATTCTGTTGGGCTAGTTATGAAAATATATGATTAAAAGATTTTGCTAATTTTATTCCACAGAATATAAAGCAAAGATTGGCACCACTTCTGAGTTTCTGTGCACTGCTATATACCATTTTTAGAACTTTGTGTGCTTTTAAATTATTAATTAAATATAATTGAAGCTTTTAAAAATTTTTCTAAGCTTGTTGAGGTACAATTGACAAAAATGCTATAGATGAAAAAAATATATCTATTTTAATATATGTATATATTGTGTAATGATTATAGTCAAGCTCATTAATGACATCTATCACCTCCCATAATTAATTTTTTTCTATTTTGCTTCCATAAATATTCAAGTAAATTATTAATACGGGCAGATGCCTGGTGCTCAATTGTGACTTTCTGTTGATCTTGGCTAAAAGCCATATATGTCCTAAGATACAAATAAGAATTGAAATACACCCCTAGTGGATCATGGAAGAGCTTTGTTCTTCTTTTCAGATTTTCTTATAAACAGTTGACTATTTTTTATACATCTAGACCACCACTTCCCTTAGCTTAAAAATATATAATCAGGGCTGGGGATGTGGCTCAAGCGGTAGCTTGCTCGCATGGCATGCGTGCGGCCGGGGTTCAATCCTCAGCACCACATACAAAGATGTTGTGTCCTCCCAAAACTAAAATAAATAAATAAATAAAAATTCTCTCTCTCTTTAAAAAAAAAAAATATATATATATATATATATTTTTTTTTTCTTACCTCTCAAATGTCTGCTTTGCCAAACTTCCCCCCACAAAGAAAAATCCTGTTTTACTATGCAGCAAAAATGATTACAAAAGTAAAATCACCCATATGACTATCACTTTTGAAATTATGTAAACCAAGTAGAAGTTCCTTCCAAAACTTTGAGCTCTACTCACCAACAAGCCCATGCCAACCATGTTTAATCACTGTTAGCAATCAATTAAAAAAGCTACAGAGTAGGGACTCTCATTATTTCTATTTTACAGGTGAGGAGAAAGTCAAGACAAGTTAAGTGTTCAGTCATTAGGTCAGAGAACTCAGAAGTTGAAAACCTCTCATGCAAATCCAGTAATGTGGCTCTAGAATCTGTTCAGTAGCACTGCATTCAATATTTTTCTACATTTATGATGCATACCTTCCAGGCTAAATGCACATAGATTTATTCTTATTTTTGAGAAGGATGAATAGCAAACATGTAGAATGTAGCCCCAGTCACTCTTATGTGAATGATCTGAATAGGCATTTGTGTTGTATTTTTTTTTTAAACATTACTCACAATGCTTCAATAAACACTTATGTATGTGAATGCCTTCGTAAAACATTTCTTTTACTTCTATAAAGTAGATATCTATCCATGTATATCTGCATGTGATTATGTGAAGTTTTATTATTAATAGATATAACCAATCTTTCCCAAATATTTGTACCAATTTGCCCTCTTGAAAAAAGTGTATCACAGTTTCCATTCTTATTTTTATAAATTTAAGTACTGTTAAATAACTACATAACTTTTAAAACCTCCTGCAAATGTTGGAGATTCATGAACTCCTCATAATAAATTCCCTTTTGATTTCAATTAGTTACATGCAGCAGAAACCAGATCTGTTGAAGAACAAAACTAATAATGTGAATCTAATCAATTATTTTGTTATCCTTTCTCATGACTTTATTTCTGCCACATAGTCTTGTGAGAGTTTACTAATTTTTTTTAATTTTTAAAACATTTTGCCCAAGTCAAATATACCATCTTTGTACTTGATCAAACCAATCTAATAGACATGTAGAAAAAAGAAAATATATTCCGGTGAGATGTCATTTTGGACTTTGGGTTACAATTGGGCATTGATTCTTGTATGTGCTGCTTATTCATTTGGACAATGGAGAATTTGAGAACTATGCAAAAGGAAGACAGTAGTCCCAACAAATTACAGGCTCCAATACAAGATTTTTTTCATTTCAATTTTGTGATACCTAAGCAAGTCTCTAGTATTCTTTTGTATCCAATGGACACTTATTCTTTGTGGAGAATTATACAAATGCTAAAGTAATTTATTTTTGCACAGAAAAAAAAATATGGCAGTGATTTGTCCCTAGTGTGCAACTCTAGATAGTGTTTAAAAAAAAAAGTTCCCACTTGGTAGACAAGTTTAAAGAGATTGCTAAAATTTTACTCTCTGGGCTGCCTAATGCATAGGAGCATGGTGAAAGAAGAGACTTAGTGTTTTAGTTCAATTTCCTCCGCTTGCATATTGTGTGAACTTGGGCAACTGATTTATGTGGGATTCAACTTCAATCTTTAAAAAGTGATAATTATGCTTAAGTATATTTAAATTTCCTTTTAGCTCAAAATTTTTGTCATACAATGATTAAGAAGTCTTGACATGTGTTCATATTTCTGAATTTCCTTAGTGTTTCCTTTGCTATTATTATTCTCTTATATTAAAAACTCAAAGGAAGAAACTGTGTCTGTTAAACTCATTTGCCATAGGATAGCACCTAGGGACTTAGAAAATGCTTTAAGTTATTAAGATAGACAGGCTGGTAACACAATAATTTGCAGTGAATCCAATGGGTGTCACAAACAGAAAGAAGGGAACTTTTAAAAAACTCTTTATAGAAACAAGCCTGGGAAATAATATAAGTCAAGACAGTCTTACAATACCAATAAAAGACACACGTTTATGACCAGACACTGATTGAACTCTGAATGCCATGAAAATAAAGCTTTGGCTGAGCTCAAAATGTCTCTCCATTACTATCAGGAGTGACACAGTGAAATACCCTGAAAAGAATAAATTCTTCTGCATTATTAGCAGTGTGCTTTAGAGAAATTAACTGTACTGGGAATTTTCCTCCAGAGGGATTTTATGACATAATATAATTTACATTCAAATGAAAATGCTAAAGTAGGAGGTATACTAAAATTGAAGCTTTTAAAGGAGACTCAGAAGCGTAAGCCTATGGATTTGGATCAGCTGCCACAGACCTAGTCATCTCCCACAGATATTCTCTTGGTTGTTAGAAAAGCTTAAACACATTTCACTTTTTAAAAGAAACATCATCTTTGCTTCTGCATTTTAATGTACTGCGTTTTCTAGATAAACGCAAAAAATTTCTAAAGAATCTTGATTATCTGGAAATCACATACATTTCGTTCATCATCCCAATTCAAATGCTCTAGAAAAGCTTGTAGATTGAAGGACTCACGGTAAAATATTTAACATAAAAGCCAGCCTGAGGAAAAACACCACATGGTGACCACTTTACAAAGCAAGTCTCCTGCCTCATGGTTGAAAGTCAGACTAAACAGGACAACAAATGTTGAACTCATTCCTTTTATAAATATTAGTTAGGCAGCTAATATATCTGTCAAGCTGTGGTCGTTAAACAGAACAATGGGTTGCTAAATTATCAAAATAAGGGAAGGGACCAAAATTATAGTCTGATGTCACACTGAGCAAAAGAAATTATTAACAATAACAATCCAAAGGCCACTTATTCTCTAGTCAATAACAAGGCCTGCTGCCCACATGCACAACTGGCATGGGAGGAGAATTCTCTTTCCACCACATTCATTCATTTACACACACACACACATACTTCAAGCAAAGGAAAAAACAAAGGAGGAAAAGAGCTTTGGCATCCTAACTACCATTTTCCCTTTGTGTGCAGAGTTGTCATGGTACTTCAAAGCGTGGAACCTCTGAGTCTAAATGAGATGTGTCCTGACCAGGAGTCCTACTCCAGGTCCAAATACAGAGAAGAAAGGAACAGCTTTCACTTTCCCTGTTTGACCAGATAGATGCTATGACTGCCAAGAAAGGCATTGCCTCTGTAAGTTCAGCCAGAGAAAAAGCATTCAACCAATTACCTTGTCCACATGAGGAAGAAACAGTGCTGCCATGAGTCACAAGCTGTTATTAGGAATTCTTTACAAGACCAATATTTAGCAAAATCTGTAGTCAAAATTAAGCTGTGGCCACAAATGCCCCTATGCAAGTTCATTCTTATTCTCTTGGATTAACCCCTAGAAGGTCTTAGTTTGCACATGTCATCCTCATGAAGGATGACTGAAGTCCTTTGCATTTCCAGGAATGTTTTAAGGTGTTAAAAACTGATTGTTGGATGGCTGCCATCAGTACTCAAGAGTCATGATTTTCTTTTCTTTTTTAGCCCCACTTAAGCTGTGTGCTGACTTCACCAGTCATGAGCACCCTAGATAAGAAGCACCTTGCCTAGTAAAGTCTTATTTTAACACCCCCTCCTTTTCTGATCACTATGCCTAGGATCATCTTTGGGGCCACTGCATGATTAGCCCCCCACAGAAAGCAGAGTTGTGTCTTTTGCCACTTAGAGGCAGAAGATGAACTTTTCTGAAAATCATTCCAGAGGGAAAACAACTCCTCTCCTTTTTAAAAGCACTGATACATCCTGCATAAAGTTTTAAAAATAGTTACACGCAATGATCCAGGGTATATTTGGATACTTAAATATTTTCTTTCAATGGTAAAGGTGTTTCTTTTTCAATAGGTATCTTAGAACAAGCCCTACTTTCCCATTCTCCTCATTCTCTTCTCTCCTTCTCTGCCAGGCACCAAGGTCCACCAAGCATGTCCATCCTCCAACAGAATGTTAAGTACCTTTGAGAGTGCCACATGATGGGACAGCCCTGGTTGCTGCTTTCTAGTATTGAATTTTTTTTTTTTCCCCACATGGTTGAACTCAAGGGAGGAAGGAGACATAACTAAATTAAATTCTTCTATGGATTAGGTTTTCTCTATGTGATCTTTGTTAATCCTCATAACAACCCCCAGAAATTTAGAGTTTACATGATCTTAGAAAAAGACCTAGAGAAAGAAAATTAGAAGACAGGATTCAACTTCAAGTTTATCTTGCTCCAAAGTCTATACTCTTCACATTGCTATACTGCCTCTCCAAGTCTTTAACTTTATTAGAAATCAACAGGATCATTGACTCACTACCAAATTCAGTACCATCAGTGATTCAGTAAAACACTCACATAGCACATATATAAACTTTAAAAATCATAAGATTTTTTTAACATGACATATGTGGACCCAAAATTAATTCTGAATAAGAAAAAAGTGAAAAACATAAATGCCATGAAACATGCAAAAGATGAAATGGAGTGGTATTTTTTTTTAAAGGAAAAGTAGATAATATCTTTATTAACTTAATCTTACTTTGAAGATTAAAATTTTTTTTCAGGAAAATTTGACAATTTTATTTTTTGTACCAGGTTTTAAACAAAGGGGTGCTTTATCTCTGAGCCACATCCTCAGCACTCCATATTTTTTTTTTATTTTGAGACAAGGTCTCACTAATTGCAATCCTGGATCAGCCTCCAGAGTCACTGGGATTACAGGTGTGCTCCACCACTCCCAGCAAATTTCATGATACCTAAACAATTGAAATTAAAGGCATTGTCATAACTATAATTAATTGGTGATCATAATCTAACAATAGAAAAAATTTCCCCTCGACTAAGATAGTTAAAATAAAAACAAACAGAAGGGGGACCCATGAAATTGAAATTACATAAGTTTCTCAAACATACTTGATAAGGTTCCTTGTAAGAGATGGTACATAAAAAATATAAATCCCCAGGTTAGTGGTATTTACCTGTAATGTAGTATTAACAGGTTTTTTCTTTTTCTTTTTCTTTTTTTTAAAAAAATTCAGGTCTATGACCTGAATTCAGGTCTCCATCATGGTATAGTCAAAGATGGTAATGTTGATATTTAAATTGGCATAATTAATAGTGATATTATTTTAATGTCACTGGTTGAGTAGTGATAAAACTATTTTAATTAGTAAATCCATCCTAGACTCTGCAAAAAATACAGAAATGATTTTACAAAAGAAAGCAATAAAGACTTTTTTTAAAGTTGAAGAAAGAGTAATATTGAATTGAACTTAACTATAAAGCATTCTTTGAAAAAAAAAACAGCACTTCTTTTATTTTAAAGGTGCAATGTATTCTGGTGGGAATATTTTAAAACTCTTATGTGTGGTATAGATCAATAATTTTCTTTCAAGTTGCATTCAATAGCAAATGGGATACTTTAGCTCAGAGAACTTACAAATAGTAGACCAACGGATAATAATTACACATTGACAGCTTAATGAACAATCTCAGCATTGAGTAGAGGTTGGCTACCTAATTTTAAAGAAAGTTCTATAGAATCTGAAAATATAGCATTGTTAATTCTCCTCTATTTGCCATAGTTTTTTTTTTTTAAAAGCTTTAGCTTCTACACACCTAGAGTTAGAGGCAAAATAAAATTTACATTAAAAAGGCCACAGCAAGGATCGATTTTTTTTTTTCATGGAAAGGTAGAAAGAGATAATAGTCAGAATCATATTAGCTCTTCATTTTTCTTGCAGATCAAGAATAAAAGAATGAAGAAAATTTTTAGAAAATTAAAGAGGAGAAAATTTGTGATGTAACTAGGAAAGCTTCTCCTTCAACATTTATAGTATCTTTAGTCTACGGGATTCACATTTTCAAGAAGTTATCAATATAAACAACTTATTTTGTCAGTCTTCAAATAGATACATGTTTTTAGCCAATCTGTGGTTATATTAAGCAAAATACACCAAAATGTATCAAATGACATGTCTTAACTTCTGAACTGGTATCTACATAGGGGTAGAAAGTCATACTTAAAACATGGTGTCTGGAAGCTTGATGTTGAAATGACAAATGTTGGCCAGGCATTTATCATATACTGGAAAGTACCATTCATATGTGTATTGCACTGGGGTAGGAAGAAATGCCTATTTTATTTAAGTTGTTGATACCTGTTTTCAAAAGCAAATTCCCCTTCCATTTCTCATTATCTCAGCCTTACAAGATAATTTAAAAGAATGGCAATCTTTTTTTTTCATTTTAAATAAAGGTGCTCACTTAAAACTAGAAGTACCATGAAGAACTATGGAAAATGGCTTTTTGGTTTATATGATAGAACTGTTACTATTATCTTCTCACTCAAGGACTTCAACAAACCAAACACAGTTCACTCTGTTTTATTCTCCTTAAGTTCTAGAATCCTTGTTACAGTTAGAGATTGCCTGGTATGTTCTTTATGTCATCACAACTCATCATTTAAATATATTTTGACAGTGACCAACAATCTAATAGAAGATCAGTGGTCCACCATGCAAGAAGACTCTCTGGAAAGGAGCACAGGGAATTCAAGAGATATTGCAGGCTAGATGGCCGAATATACAGGAACAGGTGAATTAAACTTAAGTTCCCTAGAAAATAAGGAGTGGAGGAGGACATTTCCTTTAAAGACATTCATAGGTGACCATGGTAAGAACAAATAAAAGAGCCATTATTGACACAGTTAAAAACATCTAGCTACTCAAAAGGTATAACTGGATCCGTATTTAAATCTCAAGCATAGAATTTAAATCCTAACATCATGGATGAAGAATATTGATCAATTAAATTAAAGAACTACTCGGAACATTCCTTAAAATTCCAACAGGTATTAGTGGAACCATTCTATGTACAATATTAACTGATTGCTTCAAGGAAACAAAAAGTTATCTGAAACACAGATTCTGAATTGAAATCAAAAGATATGGTTCCTGGATTTTGTTACTGCTGTTTATTTAGTAGTTTTTATTGTGGCAAAATGTTTGTAACATAAAACCTACCTTTTCAAGTCCTCTTAAGTGTGCAATCCAATGGCACTAAGTGCATCTACAATGTTCTTTGGCTGCCAGTACAATGTATTTCCAGAACATTCCCGTCGTTCCAAACTGGTTGATGGTTTTTAGTTAAATTTTTCATTTAGTCCTTCATTATCTACAGAAACCTTTCAATTGTTGATTCAACCAAGGTCTATCAGATATTTTAGGGGCTTTGACATGCCTTTAAAGGCATGTCAGAAGAGGTCTTTTGTTCTCTGCTCAGGGTTGCACCTTGATCGACTACCACAACATTCCAATTACCAGGCAGAAAGCCATGAGCAATGTTCTCTTGGTAAGTCTCTGGAATGCTTCTTTAATTCTTAATCAAGAATTAATTCTTAGTTCTTCCCTGAATTAACTTGGTCCTTTTGAGGTGACACAATCACCAAAAATCAGAATCTTAACAAGGCTTCCCTGTGGTGATGGAACTATTTTGTATCTTAACTGTATCAATAGCAATATCCTGGTTATGATATTGTTCAATAGCATTGCAAGATGTCACCTTTAGAGAAAGCTGGGCAAAGAGAACACAGAATCTTGCTCTATTATTTCTTAGATTACCTCACCATTTAAAAATTTAAATTAAAAGGAAACAAATTGGAGATTTAGTGTACAGCCCCGTTGGCTTTTTCTATTTTTAATCATCTCTCTGATTCTTCCAAATACTTAAAGTATGATGCCTGAAAGTTTAATGGGTCTATATTTATCATGGTCTATAGACTGGAATATATAAAGTACATTTATGTAACTATTTACCAAGTCTTAATCTTCCAAAATTTTAACTCAGGGTAATTTTACTGAGGTCTGAATTAGAAATTACTTATAAAAACCCAAATATTCCAGTTGCTTATGGATCCAAAAATTCTGATATGTCTAAGAACATCTGTCTGAATACAAGGCCTAGAGAACTAAAGTATAAATACATTTGTGAAGACATTAAAATTTTAGGCTTAAGTATTTTTAAAATAGACCAATGAAAAAAAAACTTTTTAAAATAATGTGTCATTGTACACATGATAACAATACCAATATGCAATTAATTACCTTAAATTAGTCTTCACTTATTGAATTTTTTTTTTAATCTTCTCTTCCCTACATGTGCAATTAACTACAAAAATAGAGGTATATCTTGTCCTTTGTGCATTAGTTTCAGGACCTTCCATAGATTTAAAAATTTATGAATACTCATGTTCTTTATGAAAAATTGTATAATGTTTTCACAGAACCCAGGCACATCCTTCCCATGAACTTCCTCATCCCTATGTAACCTATAATATCTAATACAATGCAAACACTATGTAAATAGTTCTTTTATTGTATTGTTTAGGAAATAGTGACAAGGAAAAATCCGTATGTATTCAGTACAGACAAAAATACTTTAAAATATATTTTCCATGTGTGGTTGGTTGAATTCACAGGCATGGAACTCACGTATACGAGTACTGACTGTACTCATTTTGATGTGTTGGAAAGCATATGCATACCAGGCAGCAATTTTTACATTAGACAAAAGTTCAAAGCCATTCTAATTTTATGATCTTCAACAATTAGGCTCTGCTTTGGTCTCAGATACTGAAAATATCAAGGATGTTAACACTGGTTAAAGCATTAGAAAGCCTTTATTTAGTGTACCGGACTTTGTAGAAGGAGATTTTTCAACTCTCCTCTTAATTAATTAGTAATTAATAGGACTGTAGTGTTTTACATATGTTCACAGTAATGGCCTCTCAAATTGTATTGTCATAAGTCTTTCTAACAAGATACATGCATTAATAATAAAAATAATATTGATGATGATTTCTATTAGTAACATTTGTTAAGCTCTTGAAATATGCCAAGAAATGCATAAAATGACATATACATGTTTTCAACTTGTCCTCTCGAATCTCTATGGTATGGTAGTTTCCAAATGCTATCTCTGTTTAGATGGATGGAGAGCATGTCCATTGGAATACCTGTTCTGTTCTAGTCCAGATGGGCTGCCTCAGCCTTGAGAGGCAACTCACTGATACACAGGCTTGATTAACATCCCAAGATGGAACAGCATGGAGACCAAGACCTTCCTTTGCTTTACTGCGTATTCAATGTCAGTCCTTTACTTTACTAACATCTAATTCACCCTCCTTCAAAAAGCCTAACCTCGAGTTATCTCATTTACTCATCATCAGAGGTAGAGCCACATATAATAATACTACCTAGCATTTGCAGAATCCTATTTCACAGAAGAAACATGCTCCAAGAATAGTGTCAAAGGTCATGCCACAGAAAAGTGATTTAAACACAGCCTGAGTGGAGTCCTGTGCATGGCAGAACCAAAGTGCTTCTTGTTGAAAAGAGTCATAAAGAGTTATCTGTGTTCAGATTTTACTTAAGGGGAATATTTACCACAGAGTTAAATCAATAGTACTGTTCTATGTGGACTGTTTACCTTTACAGATTCTGTTTACAAAAAAATAAAAGAAGGCAGTGTTTTGTGATGGATCCTGTAAACTTAAGAAATACATCCAATAGTTTATTTCTAACTCCGTTCTTACTGCTTGCTTTTATGTATATGTTCTTTTAATTATTACACTAAAATTAATTGTCAGAAGTTTAAATGAAAATGCCAATGTATGTTTACAAAAAATCTGATTGAGAATTAAATATTCTGAAGATAAAGCACATTGCAGCAAAGTTACCATTAGTTCTTTTCTCTTGCAATTCACTAAATTTGAATAAGTTTATTTGCATATAACAGTAAATTTTATCAAAGAATTTAATGCAAGAACAATATATTTTCTTGGCTAATTATTACAAAAATAGGATATAGTATGAATGTATACTGAACATGTAAATTTTTAAAATCTCAATGACATGTAACAATACATGATAGATTAAAAAGAATAACTGGCTGGATATAAAATCTTTTTTGTAAATTATGTGAATTATGAGTTATGCAAATCTGTAACAACACATGGCTATAACTATATGATAAGAATAATTTTTTTAGGTTTCTTAAAAAAGCTTTTGGTTCAAAATTGCAAGATATTTCAAATTAGGCTTTAAAAATGGTTAATTATGCAGCTTAAGAGAGAAAAGTAACAACTTTAATAAAATAACCTAGCACCTCCTAGTCTAGATTTTTTTCTCTAAGTAAATTTCTTTCCAAGCACACACCTTAATTTTTCCAACATAAATGCATGTCTGTAAATCCTCTCCTTCATATTGCTCTTCATACACCTGATTTATTTAAAAATTATATCCTTAATTGTTTATGTTCCAAAAACTATTTAATCCAAATATTTAATACTAGTCTTCCATGTAAAGAAATAAATCCCATTTTCCTTTAAAAATAAACTTATTTTATTTCTCCAAGTTGATTCTTTTTGATAATCTCTCTTTTTATAAGCCAAAGACATCCTTTTATTGCTAAAGGCACTATTTGTATCATCTTGGTTCCTTTTATCTATGTGCTATATAAGTACATTTTATAATTTTACAAACTGAACAAATAAACCATAGAAATCTAATTTTCATGATATACACTCAACCTCAAATTATCCTTCAAATATTTGAGAATTGAGTTATACAGTGTTTATTTCATTCTTTCATTATTAGATGCAAAATATATGCATTGAGCAGTTATAATGTAGTAGAAACTTGCAGTTTACTATAATAATGTCTCAGAGAACCACAGAATTATAACCTAAGGAGCATTTTGTCCATTTCCTCTTTTTAATGTTGAGAAAGCTAGAGCAAGAATGTTGACTTGCCCAACAATAGAAAGTAAAAAAATAGAAAAATAAAAATGCTCTGACTATAATATGACTCTAGGCATATTTCTTTAATATTCCTAAAAAAGTGAGTTTCAACATATTCTAACCCTTCTTTGCACTTATTTCTCTGTTTTTCCTCACCTCAAAACTATTGTTTAAAGAAAATGTCTGTATAACATACAACCTTGCAAAAATGCAATTCCATTACTACAATTTCAACAGAATCAAGTAGAATACACACATTCCTTTCAAAGGACACCATTAATCTCTGAGTACCAACATGTATAATTCATCAAAATACTCTAAATGCCCTTTAAATCACCCAAAACTTTATAAATGTTATAAATAACATTAAACCCATTTCAAGTTTTACTGCAAAATACAGAGTTAAGTTGGGAACTTTTTTTTTAACTAAAATAGTTTAATACCTTACTTTTGAGGGTCACAGTCATTTTCTATTTGAAAAATCTGTATTTATGCAATCACAAATGCAATTAACTAATTACTATAATTTCTCATTTGCATCTATTGTTTTATATTCAAAATAAATGATTTAATAAAAATATTCTCCTTTACTTGTAGCAATAGCTCTTTTCTATCTATTAGGGACAGTCTCAAGAAATACTTAACATGCATAGCTGTTAAATTCTTTTGATGTGGCTACCCTTGATTGAGATGTGCTATGTGCAAAATATATTTGGATTTTTGATTTAGTATAAAAATAGAATATAAATTATCTCAATTATTTTTATATTGGTTACATACTAAAGTCATATTTTTGTGCATATTGAGTTAAATAAAATATATTGTTAAAATGAAATATATTGTTAAATATAAATATATTACATTTAATGTAGCCACTAGAAAATTTAAAGTTATATATATGGCTTACACACTGTTTCTTTTAGACAGCTCAGAGAATCTTTAAGTACTTATATTTGCTAGTTTATTATCATTCAAACAACATTGATTTAATTACTTGGTGTTATCTTGTAAAAATCTCTCCTTTAGGTGAAAGACCTCTACAATGAAAACTATAGAACATTTAAGAAAGAAATTGAAGACCTAAGAAAATGGAAAGACCTTCCATCTGTTCTTAGATAGGCAGATTTAATACTGTATAAATGACCACATTACCAAAAGAACCATATAGATTGAATAAAATTCTCATCAAAATATCACTGACATTATTCATAGAACTAGAGAAAATAAACCTAAAATTCACCTGGAGTAATAAAAGACCCAGAATTGCTAAAGCAATACTGGGCAGGAAGAGTGATACTGGAGACATGACAAAATCTGATATCAAATTATAACACAGAGATATCCTAACAAAAACAGCATGGTATTGGCACCAAAATAGACAGGAAGATCAGTGGAATAGAACAGAAGACACAGAAAAACCCACATATTTACAGTCATCTGATACTTGACAAAGGAGCCAAAAAAAAAAAAGTATATTGAAGAAAAGAGAGCCTTTTAAATAAATGGTACTGGAAAAACTAAGTATCCATATGTAAAAGAATCAAACTTGATCCCCTTCATTTTGCATCAAATATTTGAGAATTAAATCAGTAACTCTGCAACTGCTAGAATAAAACAAAGGGTCAACACTTCAACATATTGGTGCTGGCACCGACTTTCTTAACAAGACCCCCTAGGGCTCAAAAAAATAAACCAAAATTAATAAGTGGAATAGCATCAAATTAAAAAACTTCTTCACAACAAAGGAAACCATTAAGAGTGTGCAGAGAGCCTACAGAATGGGAGAAAATCTTTGCCAGCTACTCCTGAATAAAAACCAGAATATATAAGGAACTCAAAAAGCTTAATACCAACCAACAAACAAAAAACCAAATAGTCTAATCAATAAATGGCCAAAAGAACTGAACAGACATTTCTCAAAAGAAGAAACACAAATGGCCTATAAATATATGAAAAAAAATGTACAACATCTCTAGCAATTTGGGAAATGCACATCAAAATTACATTGATTTCATCTCATTCTAGTCAGAATGGCAATTATAAAGAATACAAATAATAAATGCTGTCAAGAATACAGAGGAAAAGATACACTTACACATTTTAGGCAGGAATACAAATTAGTACAACCACTCTGGAAAGTAGTACAAAGATCACTCAAAAACCTATAAATGAAACCACCACATAACTCAGCTATCCTACTCCCTAGTAATAATACAAAAGAACTAAAATCAGCACACTATGGTGACACAGTCACATTGAGTTTAGAGCAGTTGCAATTCACAATAGCCAAGTTATGGAACCAGCCCAGGTTTCCATGAATAGAAGAATGGATTAAAAAAATTGTGGTAGATATACAAAGCGGAGTTTTACTTGGACGTAATAAAGAATGAAATTAAAGCATTTTCCAGTCAATAAATGGAACTAGAGAACATCATGCTAAGTGAAATAAGCCAGACTCAGAAAACTAAGGGTTGAATGTTTTGTCTTCTATGTGGAAGCTAGAGAAAAGTAAGGGGGAAGGGGGGGATGGGGACGATACCAAAAGACAGAAGGAAGATAAGTGGACTAGAAGACAGTGGGAAGGAGGAAGGACAAGAAAGAAAATAGGGAATGAATTTGACAAAAATTACACTATGAGCATGTATAAATGAGCATGTATAAATATAGTATGTTAGATTCTACCTTCATATATATCTATAAAGCACCAGTTAAAAATATGTAAATAAATGAGCGAAAGGAAGACCAGTAAGGCAGAGGAAGGAAAATGAGAGAAATGAGGAAGGGAGGGAAAGTGAGCCCAGCTATAATGTCCAACTACAATGTACTTATAAAAGCATAAACAAATCTAACCTTTGACTCCATATTACCCTCCAAGTATTTTCCCATTTCACTATTCATTTTTTTTTTTTCCAAAAATCCTTTAAAAAGCTGGCTGTACTTGCCTCCACTTTGGTGTTCACCATTTCAGTGAAACAGCAGTCCTGGGGGTGACCAATAATCTCTCAGCTGTCACATGCCATTGCCACTGCTCAGCCTGCCTCTTACACTCTTCAACTTTCCTTTCTTCTTGAAACCCTTTCTTGTTTGACTGCCGAGATGCCATTCTCTTCTGGTTCTCTTGTGCCAGTTCCTTCACTTTCCTACCCAGTCTCTGACAAGCTCACCCATACTTTCTCCCTAAGTATTCTCATTTAGCCTGGTGATTTACAACACATGTCAGGGCTGAGGTTGTGGCTCAGTGGTAGAGTGCTTGCCTAGCACGTAAGAGTCACTGGCTGCAATTCTCAGCACTGCATATAAATGAATAAAAATAAAGATTCATTGACAACTAAAAAATATTTTTAAAAACATGTCTATGCTGAAACACCCTAATCTATTTCTCAATATGGACCTTTCTCTAAGCTCCATTCTTTTATAAATATGTGCCAAAAAACCTTTTTGCCTAGATGTTTGATATTTCTCTCCGACTTAACATATCACAGTATCAAACTGACTCCCTTTTCCCAGCCCAGATTCCTCAGTCTTCCTCAGGATATAGTTCAGAGAAGAATGTGGCTGGTTTTCAACGAGACTTAAGTAACCTCTTACTGCAATGTGGCAAGCATCTCTTAATAAAGCAATATTAGAATCTGTCCAGTGAAAATATTTGCTACAGTCTTTCTTGTGTTACAGAGACAAAACTCTTAGAATGTTCTCTTCTTCTCTTTCTCATTTCCTCACACAAAATCCAGTATTAAATCCTCTTAGTGCTTTCTTCCAATATGTCTAGAACTGCCTTCCCCCCCACATAGTCCATGTCAGCCACAGAAGGTCCCATGCTGCTGCTGCAAAGGCCCAAACATGTTCCATCCTGCAAGTCTTTGCTCTCATCCCCATGTCACTTGACTTACCTCATGGCATTACCCATGTGAGCTGGCATATTCCACCTTGCCCTGAATCGTCTGGCTCTTGGTATTGACTTATCGCCCACTGTTTCTAGGATTGTGATAGAATTCATTCTCTCTCTTCTAAATACAAGCTTCTTGAGGTACTCAATATATATATTAAATAAATAAATGAGCAGTAAATGCTAAGAATTCCACTGGTTGTCATGTGCAGAGACATGGATAATTATTTATCACTGCCTTTCAGGAATCCTCATTCCAAGGTGAACCGACAGGGACATGTAAATAGACGCCACGTGCATCACTCTAGAAGAGTTCAGAGCATGCTCCTAACACCAAGGCCAGGGGGTTGGTGAATGCAGTAAAAGTGTCCAAAGGGGAAGATCTGGAGCTGAGTGCTGACAGGGATTGGTAGCTCTCAAGGTGATCAGAGTAAAGGGAAACACTGCACATAAAAGGAAACAGCACACTTGGTGACCTTGGAGGATGAATAACAGTGGATTTTAGAAATAAGCAACTGGTAATTTGGCTCTGGTAATATTTTTCTATGTAGAAAGGGGATATATGGGAGAGGAAGGTAGGAGTGAGAAAATTCCAGGAGTGCCATAGAAAAAGTAAATAGATATCGTACTCATGCATGGGTGTGCAACATGGACAGGTGCATAAAAATGTATGGGCTGCATGTGTGCATATGCACACACACACACAATACACATGATGGTAGAACTCTCAGTTGCACATATCAGTTCTTGTACTTTTACCATCTATTTTCTATTGCTGGACATTCAAATCCAAATTAAAAAAATTTAGCAGTCCACAAAACTGTAAAAATATGAAATGGTAAAAACTCTAACCTCTAAGTATATTTTTTTTCTCAAAAAGAAATAAAAGGAAGAGCCCAACTTCCACTTCTATCACTTCACAAAAAAGTGTTTGTAGAAATATGTAGATGTCAGAATAAACAGCTGGTGTCAAAGCCTGGTCTTTTTCTAGGAATTTCCTCTCTTTTCTGTATCCCAGGCAAAGGGTTCGATCAATTTACACAAAATGTTCTTTGGCAGAGAGTCCCTTCTGTTCATCACAGGCTGCCAAAAGCCAGCTCTCAAATGGTGGCTGGCTGATTCTTCCTTCACCTGCAAAATCCAGATCAATAAGAGATCTTTAGCAAAAAAAAAAAAAATTTAATCTAAGTGAAAACAGACAAGATAGATAAATATTAAGCTTGATTGCATGGTGTGAATGGAAAGAGGGCAAGTCACACAAAACTCCAACAGGCCTTTTAAAATATGGGATGTATTATAATAATAAAGTAACCTGAGGATATAGTTCAGAGAAGAATGTGGCTGGTTTTCAATGAGACTGCAGTAACCTCTTACTGCAGTGTGGCAAGCATCTCTTAATAAAGCAATATTAGAATCTGTCCAGTGAAAATATTTGCGTTACTTGGAACACTGATTAAAACATTTTGTGCGGGATCCAGCACAGGAGTGCCATATACTATGCAAGACCCACTGTGGTACTTGGCAGAAAATAAATCATCGAGCTCTAAAATCTGCTGTGGTTGCTGTCTTCATTACAGAGACCTTGTGTGAAGCATACAAAAAACATCTATAATGTGTAAAGCACCTGGATGGCTGCACTATTAAACATCAATACAATCTGTGTTCATATCATCTCCATGCTAATCAGATCGATTACTACTGATATACTGCCTTGTCACAGTATCACAATGCTAATCAAACAAATGGAGCTATGGGAGATGATTCCGTAATATAGGTATTTAATAGCACACTGTAATAAAAGAAAAAAAGACTCAACAGAAAACACACAAGGCATAGCTGTGTCATGGGCAGGCTGGTTCCTTGTCAAGTCCTGGGTGGTGCTGCTGTAATTTTGTCAGGAGCCATTAAAAGGGGGAATATAATACAGTCTGATGCCATAAAATGGACTTGAAAGGGAAATGAGATTACTGCTGCTGCTTAACATGGAAGAGGTAATTAGCTGCACAGGTAATTAGATACAGATTCCTAGAATATCCTGATGGAGGCAGTGGATGATGGCAAGAGATATTATCTCTTGCCTGTTGAAAAGGATCAATGTCACAGTTGTTTTAGATACAAAACAACATTCACATTGAAAACAATATCCTCCAGACAGCAAAGATGCTGGAGTAGCTGCAGTAAAACCTGCGACCACTTAATAAAAATGAACTAGGGAGGATGGGAGGGGCAGCAGGGCAAGCAGGGACATCCCTGTCTCCCTACAGCTAGCCAGCCTTAGGCCACGTGTATATCTGTCTTAAGTGTCACTTTGGACACTCTGGGTTGAGCATGTCCCTGGCCTTTTTCAGCTAGTTTTGTTTGCAGCAAAATACACAAAACTAATGTAGGGCGGAGGGGCGGGGGGATCAATGCCAGTACTCAAATCACGAAAAATCCATTAACATACATTTCCTTTAAATAATGACCCAATAAATTTAATGTATGCCTAATGTACACACATTTTGTCCAGAAGTACATATTTCATCAATGGAGATACTGTGAGCCTTGGACATGGCAACAAATTAAACTTCTTGACTGAGTAATGAGATTTATTTCCTCTTACTATTAGGAAAGCAAAAGAGCACCCTAAACCACCATCCTGGTCCATATGGTGCCAACTTCCCTTTATTTATTCAATAAATATTTGAGAAATGCCCACTACAGATGCAGATTTCAACCAAAGCACACATTCATGCACATACTTGGGCCACCACACCAAGACCTGGCACTAGACTGCCAACTGAGAGTCAAAAGGATTGAAGCATGCTGAGTGCTGCCCTGTGGCACGGTGGGGTGGGGAACACTGCAGATACAGTAAATCCTGCATTCTATGGCACTAAAGCAGACTAACCTAAAGAACACACACCAAAAATTCCATAAAACTTTCAAAAAAAAAAAAGAGAAAAAATAAAAACTACAGTATGTCACTTTTAAAAAAGAAAAACCACATCATATAATTCAGAGGGTTTTAGAATCAGCATTTTGGGTTAATGGGTTAGAGTGCTCTCCCATAGAATGCCTCCTAGAAAACCAGTTTGTAACTTCAGTGAGAAAAGACTTTCACCTGTGTTATTCTGAAAGAGTCCTAACATCTTCCAGTTTCTGGAATCAGTGGTGAACTGGGTGGGGAAAAAAGAAGAAAATATTCTGATACTTTGAATGGCCATGGAGGAATGCCTGGCCCAGCCAACAGGCTGCTGGGAATCGCCCCACATCATGAACTTTGGGCAACAAATATTCATCGTTCTGTCTAAATGTTCATAATATTCTTTTTTTTTAATCATATTTTTTCTCAGGATGGCAGAATGATACCTCCATCTTGCTGGCTTCAAACAGTTCCTTTGATAGGGGAGGTCTTTACGGATACTATGCAAAGAGGCCCCATGCCTTGCTTGGTGTAATGCTGCGGTTGTTCTTGTTACATAGTTCCTACTCATCACGAAAGAAGCAAACATCAGCATCCCTTTTACATAGGGTAGAAATCAGAGAACTGCCTTCCTTGTAACAAGGCATTTTCTAAAAACCCTTTGTCTCTCTACTTCCTAGGAATGTAAGGAGAGTCGAGGTGATGAAGAAGCAGAAGAGAAGACCTTGAAAAGAAACCAAGCCTCACTGGTGGAAAGGATGTGAAGCAAGGGGTTTGGTATGCTCAGATCTGGAATAGAATGATCCTGAAGGATGAAGGGGTCTAGGAAGCCAATGAAAGAGCAGCATGGTTGGCTCAGGGTTTCACTAGAATGCAGGATCATCATTGCACGCATAAGCATTGACCTCTGAGAGTCTAGTGATACTTTAATAACCACTCATCCCACCCTGTCATTGGCATATAGTACTCCTCTAATGGCTGTATCTGGGGTATAAAAAAATCTATTGAAAGTATCATCTGTAATTGTTTAGTTTATAAAATCCACTGGTCTTAGTGTCTCACAAAACTTCTGGCTACTCTCTTCTGCACTGCCTATTGTTTTTCTTTGTATTCTACTGTATACTCAAAATATTATATTGTCATGACCAATGGATTTTTCTTAGATCTCATCCTCTTGAGTCCTCTACACCTTCTGACTTATGTTCTTGATACTAACTTCAAGACCCTATGCATTCCCTACATTTGTGAAACATGGTTTCCTCTGGTTCTTCCTCTCTCCTTTTCTAGGACATCTTGGTCCACTGCACTTCTCACTCTGCATCATCATCCCTCACCCAGCCATTCAAACCTCTTCTATTGGGACCGCTTCAAAGACTAGTATTCTCAACCTTACTGCTGAATCTCATTACACATTCACACATGCTCATCAGTATTTCCATGATGTCCAGGAAAGCATGGATTTTTTCCAACACTTCTAAATCCCTCTTCTCCCTGAAAAACCTGTGCTTGTTCCTGTTATTTCACTTTTGCCCTTTTGACTCCAACCTCCTCCCAACTCTGCTGCTTCCCCACACTCTAATGTCCACCTACCTGCCTGCCCTTCTCTTACCACCTCTCCTTGTTGGAACACAGGGACCCGAAGTGCTTAGGAATGCTCACATATTCCCCAAAACTGGACTCAAATTTCTCCTCCCCTCTAAAGACTTTTCTGGCTACTCAAATGCACAGAGAGCTCTTCACCGTTAACTTATAGAATCCAGTGTCCATCAATGTTCAGGCCTACAACATCCACCATCTTATCTGATATTGCTGGGTTGCTCTACATTGCTGCTTGCCTTTTCATGTGTTTTTATTTTAAGTCTTCAGTTACACTCTGTTCTGCTCCAAGACAAGGATGGCTTTAAATCTGCTACAATGCCCAAAGGACATAAAATGGAGCCCTGTATAAAATAGTGCTCTATTAATATTGTTAAAGAAAATAGCATTCCCACATGCAGCAATTTAGCCTTCCTTTGATTTATAGAGTAGTTTACCACCATTCTAAAATAAATTAATTTTACTTTTAATGTGATTTAATTTTTGAGTGTTTTGCTTTTAAAACTTGCTCTAACTAGCCAACATGCAGAAGATAGATCCCAAAAGTGGTTGGGCTACAGTTTAGATGAACAGCCATCACCCATTTCCCTGTGCAAATGACAGACAAACAAAGGCTTCAGCTTCACTAATATTCCACTAATGCTTTTTAAATAAAGATGTATGCAGGCAGTGAGAGACCCAGCTTCTGAAATAGGCTTAAATAAAAATAATCACATTGTTTTAGGATAGAAGATTGTGTTTAATTGGTAATTTGTGGGTTCTAAGATGGAAACACACTACTGTGGATTCTAATGCTCTGTTAATAAATGAATTACAGTAATATAATCCAATTACTATTCATCTCAATTGAAAAGATAACTTTCCCTAAACAAAACCAAAGGAACCAAAGAGATTCAGTTTACCTATTCTTGAACAGATGGAACTGAAAACTGATTTTAAAAAATAATGCCAAGCTGCCTCAATGGGTTTGCTACATAAAACTCTCAGTGCAATGATACATACCCTGTGGGCCTTTGGAAAATATCTCAACTGCCTGCCAGACACTAGTAGTGACTGCTAGGCAGTCACAGTCATTAGGCTAAAGCCTCATCTTAAAAAAAATGCCTTTGTTTGACACCCTGATGTTAAACAGACCAACTGTCTTACCATCCCTCAAAGGACAAGAATCCCCCAGTGTCTCATCTCCAGATTGTTTTCAGTCCATAGAAGACATTTTTACTCTTTAGCTGCCCCAGCTAGTCCAAAATGAATCAAATATTTTTTATGGGGCTTATTTAGCATTGAATTGATATTATTGATTATGTTTATTTGCATGGTTTCAAATGTTGTATAGACATCAATCTCCAATATTTTTAATTTATGTATCCTGCACCTCTGTAGCAGACCCAAGCAGGCCCTTCTTAATAATACTGTTTTTTTTCCTTTGTTAAAAAAACTAGTATCAGTCTAAAAAACATTAATCAGAACTGTCAAGTGTGACAGAAGTACACAGGCTAAAGAATAACTCATAAAACATCAAGACCCAAAGCACTGGCAAGCAGCACCCAGGATTTCTCTAAATAAGATCTCATAGCATTTCCAATTTTTACTGGAGATACTGGTACCAGAGCAATGGTGACAGTTCTCTTGATGTTTCACAATCGGGGTCAAATGCTTATGCTGTGATGGATGGCATGATTTATGATGGGAACTCATAAAAACAGGTTAGGAACACAAGGTGATTTTTAACTCTGGTTTATGGAAAAGCATAAGGATATGACTTTTCTCCTTATACCGTCTGGGAAGATGGAACCCAGGAAAGACTCATTAGATGCCTGAATCTTGTCTTTGATAGTTGGCTCAGCTTGGCAAATGTTTTATGGGTATTATAAAGAAAATTACAAGCTTACAAATAATTTAAGTGATTGTTTGATTAAGTATCAAAATTGTGGACAGAAGAAAGTTAAGGAAAACTGAGCTCGCAATTCAGCTTTTCTCTGCAGGTAGCCAAGAACATGCTAATACCACTTGGAAAATGAGGATGGGAGCAGAGAATTTGTGCTGGTGATGATTATCCTGCTGAGAAGCTGTTTCAACACACAGCAGACAGTTCAGAGGAGCAATGTGGGGCTCATTCAGCATCCCTTCCACAAACATTTATTGAGAAACCACCAAGTATGGTCAACTCTCCCTGGAATATGAAACTAGAGTCCATGACTATTTGAGGTTTTTCACAATTTAATTTTGAAATCAGACACATATGCAAGCAACTAAGAATATGATACATGTTGTAATATACACTCTACAATTAATAATAAGGTTCAACAAACTGTTTCCAACCTCTCCATGCTTTTTTATTAATAGCCAATCTTTAAGTAGCACAAGCCCAAATTTTGAGTAAAGTTCCAGTTTACTAATATGTGATGGTTTTTCTTATCTTTATAACATAAATAATGCAATCAACCCCAAATAACTTTCATGAGTATGAAATAAACATGTGCTATGACTAGAATAATTGGCGTTCTCTCTGAAAAAAAAAGTACACAATCACACACACATTTGCTTCATGATTATAAAAAACACTTTGCAATATCCAGAAGGAAGTTTTCTAATCTTTTAGGAGTGTTATGATTTATTTGGAAAAAGGTAAGATTGAAAAAAGAAACACATATTGGCTACCAAGCCATCATTTTATTTAAAAGTATTCAAATTATAAAACTTTTACTTCATTTTTCCTCAGTAAGCTGGACTTGTTTCATTTATTTCAACAGTTGCATTTCAATTTTCTGGATATAATCCATTAATATTTTTCACCCCATTGGTTCTTGTCTCATTAGCAACAAGCTCATTTGCCATGGTCCTGTAAGATTACCTGCTATCTGCTGCTACCTAAGAGGACTAACTTTTTAATTTTTAAACTGACATATAGAAATCCTACATATATGTGGGTACCCTGTGATGTTCTGACACATACATACATACATAATGTCTAACTCCTTTCTTCTAGATTTTTAAAAATATATATTGCCATAATTCAGATCTGAAATGTCCCCTAAAGGACCTCGTATGGAAGGTTTTGTCTCTAGCTTGGTGCTATTGAATAGGGAGGGGACTATAAAAGGTGTGGCCTCGTGGGAGTCCTCTAGTTATTAGAGGTATGGCCTTGAAACAGATATTGGGACCCCATTTTCTTACAATTATGAAAAGCTGATTAACACATATGCAGATATTTTCATTATCTATAGTCACCCTGCTTTCAACAGAAAACCAGAACCTATTTCTTCTGAGAAGCCTAACGTTGAATCCTACAAGAGATATGAAACTTAGCTACTTACCCCAAATAACTGTATTTGTTCCCCCAAAGAAAATGCAGTTCTGCATTTGAACACAGAAAACATATCACTTGTCAAAAAGAAAACAATTTATATCTCAGTAGTATTCTAAAAAAATAAAACAGAGCTACTGCTAGAGACTACATGTTGGTGACATTGATAATGAGAAGGAGAAAGAGATGATGATAGCGGTGACAATTTTCAATGTTTATTGGCTACATGCTAGAAGGGAGACATTTGTCTTCTCAAATTCTTCCTTGGTAAAGTCATAAATCAAAATAAAGCCAAGCGATTGTAAACAGTTGGTTTCACAGTCCCACTTTACAGTTGAGAATACTAAGGTTCAGAGAGGTTAAAAAAAATCCATACAAAGTTATGTAGATCTGATAAGCAGAAAATCTAGGGTTTAAAACCCAGTTTCTCACAGGTTCCCAAACTCACTACTTCCCAGTGCCAATATAAAAATAGTTAATGATGGCAATAATGGTATTTCAACAACCATTTTTACTAAGCATTTCCAGAGATATTGAGACAATAAATAAATTCTTATTTATCCAGTATTCCAAACTAATTGGAGAAAATTAAGGAATTATTAATTTTAATAACCTAGACATGGACTATTAGGCATCTTTACAAGAGCATAGGTAGGTCATTCTCCTCATAGAAGAGTACAGTTCCCCTTTTCCCATAAAACGGATGCAAAGACTAGGTTTGGAAAAATTCCTCCAATTTGACCAGAACTATGAAACTCATCTTGAATGGAATCTTATGGCATGAAGTTAACTCTCTGGTTCTATTGCAGCATTTTAGGCAATCTATGGTGACCTCTCTCAAAAGCTTTCTAAGTCAGTGAAGAGAAGGAAGAACCAATTTTGCATTTCTACTTAGCTCTCAGGTGATTCCATGTTTAAGATGTGTTGCATCGTGAGTAGCATGCTCCAAACCGAGGTGATGGCACTGAAAGACCTTGTAGTGGGGACCTTGGTTTGGAGCACACAGAATCAGCCTGCAGTCTTCTGTGTGATGGTTTGTCAAGGAGTCTGATTACCAATATATTCTCAGTCCTTGGTGAAGAATGAAGGAGGGGAGAGAAAGAGGCAATCTATAGATAAAGTTATTATGAGCAGTCATTTGCCAAACACCAAATAAACTGATGGGAAAGTAGTCCATTGGCATTTCTAGATTATCCAATGTAATGCTAAATTTTAGGAAGATTACAGAAGGATTGTTTGATTATTGTTCTCATAAAAACTACAATTTAGGAAAAGTATTTAAAGCTACTGTGTAATTTTTTTATTGTTGTATTGTGACCAAAATACCCAATAAGAACAAATGAGAGGAGGACTCCATTGCTCCTGGCCCAAGATCTAAGAGAACACCATGGTGGATAGGTATGGTGGAAAGTGCTGCTTTATTCATGGGGTCCTGGAAGGAGAGGGGGGGGGGCGGCGGGGGGGATAGTGCCCATAGGGAAGATGAACCATTCTAGGGCACAACCCTAGTGACCTACCTCCTCTGTCACTCCTCACCTGTCTATAATTACCATGCAGCAAATCTATTCAAACTAGGGTGGACTATTAGGTCACCATTCTCATAATGCAATTATTTCACCTCTGAATATTCCTGCATTAACACAGGAGCTTTTGGGTGACACATTCAAACTATAATACCAATTTAGCAGTAAACTTAATGATAGTAACTCTGCATGTAATGTACCTACAGTATAGGCAGGCCACAAAGATTTCTCACTGGATTCATACTTCAAGGAAACAGAGGAATGCTATTGATTTTTAAAAATGGGGCACTTACAACTTTTCTAGATGACACAAAGTTTTGAAAGTAAAATCAACACCAATTATTTTAACCTTAACGGTAGTTAATATAATTCACAGTCTCTTGCTTCAGCTGCCACATGTCGTGCTAGAGGAAACATGAATCATACCTAGGAGCATGTCTGAGCAGAGGGGTGCACTGCATCATACCAGAATGACTTAGAGATGCTTCATGCAGGGCTGCCAGCTATCCGCTGGACCCTCTAAAGAGGGAAAGTCATAGAGTGACAAGTCTTGGGGCATGGCTCTAGCTTAGCCCTCCCAGAACATTTAAGATGCAGGGAAAGTAAAAAAGACCCCATTTATATCTCTGGATAATGAAGAGAGATGCCTAGATAGCAATAACTGATGCCTGCCCCCAGAATAGCAGTGCTACTAATTCTTGTTCACCAGCTCTGTCTCCAAACAATCTCCTCCTCCTTTACCACTACCCTGAAACAAGACTATTATTTAAAATACACAGAGAAACTCAGAGATTCCTCCATTCCTCAGGCCTGGACACCAGGAATTTGCCTTTTAAAAGAAACACTTCAGAGTCAGCTTCAGCATGCCACTATCAGGGATAATCTACCAAGGTCAAGAGATTTTCTTATTTTTCAGATTGATAAATACAGTTAAAATGACTAATTTCCTTAGCTGTTGAAAACAACAGTGGTGAGTAATACAGGACTAAAAGTGGGGGAACTGTTTAAATCTTTTTTAAAAAAAATTTTAGGGGGGTTAGATGCACATGATATCTTGATTTTATTTATTTTTAAGTGGTGCTGAGGATCAAACCCAGTGCCACACACATGCTAGGCAAGTGCTCTACCAATGAGCCAACCCCAGTCCTGTTTTTTATTTTTTCATTTCATCAATGTATAATCAATGTTATATATAAAACATAAAGTAACCTTCTGAACCTGCCAATTAATGTTTACCAGCTCATAGATAGTGAGCTTTGTTAGTGCACCTTGTATGTTTTTTTTTTCAAACAGATACAAACACATGCCACATGTGCACACATATACACACAGATACATACACTTCTGCAGGCTGATCAACAGAAACAAAAAGGATGTATTAACCACATTGGCGTACTTTGAAATAAATTTTTAAAAATACCTGAATAGCTGGAAGAGAACATCTAATATAGTCATGTTTTTCTAAAATTCAGACCTTAAGAAACACATGCCTTTACTTAACTAAAGGTAGATATCAACGGTTTTTGGTGGTGTTCGACTGTTTTGTCAAGATGGAAGAAACTTCACAGAAATTCCCTAATCTTATAAAACAGGTAATTCCAATGATCTTGCTTCCAACGCTTCTCTGGCTGATTTTTTTTTCCTTAATGAAATGTGATAAAATATTAATTCAAGTTGCCCAGAGACATACATAAACAGAAACACTGCAGCACGTTTGTTCTAATGTAATTGCAGGATGTTGGCTCTACTCCTAGGTAATTATTACATTAGTTGGCTAGGGCTCCCTATAGGGTTATGCAATTTTTTAAAGTAGTTAGACCAGATATCCTGTCCATGGGAAAGTCATTTATGTGCTGTCCCACTTCAGCTGTACATTTCTGGAAGATAAAAAGGTTTTTGCTTATTCTGCTGTATTCCAAACCGCATGTGCATATGCGTGCATGCACTCTCACCCCAGACCTCCTGCTTTTCCTGCCTATGTGAATATGCATATATATCATATATAATCCCATATCATATATAATTTCACATGTGTATATATATGTGTGTGTATATATACAGATATATACATACATACACACACATATTTGTATGTATGTGTATTTATATAACACAGCCGATTAATCCAATATGCTAAACTGTGTTAAATCACAAGAAAAACTCTTTCACATTTCTTCAAGGAACATCTACAGCAAAACCCTTTCTTTTCTTGAGCTTTGACAGCTCCTTTGAAAAAAGTGAGAAGCATCTTGGAGGTCATTTTGTAGACCAATCTCCAGGTATCAAAAGTTGGCAGTCTGGAAAAGAAAATCATGGATGCAATCTTTTTCCTTTTGAGAAGCACCATCCTGGTACATCAAAGAAATACATCCTTTAGAACAGTCACATTATGTCTGATCAATATAAAAGGAAGCACAGCTATTTTACACTTAATAAAACAATCAAAGTGAAAAGAACTCTGGCTTTCTTTTTCCACTGAAATTCTACTAGTCATCAGTTAGATCCCATTTAAATCTGACAAGAGTCTGGCACCTGGCTTTTGCTGGCCAGTCAATCTAGCTTTGGCAAAGAGAATAAGCCCAGTGATATATAGGCTCTGTAAACCTAATTTCAGAATTAAGATATGAGATGTAAGTACACAAATTGATTAGGCACAAGTAAGAACACAACAGGCCAAACCACTTCCAACTATATATTCAATTCCCCCATCTTTTAATGCTGTTAAGTGCCAATATTTACCAGTTTTACACAGGACTTATGCTGGCAAGAATCTAGAGTTATTTGAGAATCCTGCACTACCCTCAGAGCCATTTGTTTCCAAAGGTAGTCTACAGACCCTCTGATTTTACATTGGTTCTTAGATGGTGTCACATTGCCATAGAGTCTCAGCAATCTCAGGCCTGAGAGTGTCATTTTAAACTGCTTGGAGAAAAGATGTGATTTGCCCAGGGTCACCAACACAGGATGTGGATTAACACTAGAACCTAGCTCCCTTACTCACACTCAAGAGCTCTAGGATTCTGGCATGGTTGGCACCTTAAAGGTCCACTTTAAATAAAAGAACATTCCAGTAACTTCAATCCAAATGGCCTTGAGCAACTTGAGAGGTCCATTTAGCTCAAATACTAAAAACAACTACTCTCTATCATTTACCCTGTTACAGTTCTGCTCTGGGCTACCATCTGAGACTCAGAAACAGAGAGTTTCAGGAACCATGGTGAAGTCCAGTAACAAAAATGGATTTATTCCTTCCACACTGGTGATTTTTAAAAACTGAATTGTCCTCTACAGAATATGGCCCAAAATCATTTCTTCATGCATCTTTCCTATAAAACAGCTATAATTGAACCATTCTGAAGTGATGACAATTATAGAAGTAAAACATTTATAGCATACATCATTCTACATCCCAAATAGCTAAGGGCATCTAAAGCAACCAACAATTACAGCTTTCTGCTTTAAGTACTGAACCTTTCGTAAAGGGGGAAAAACTTATTGTCAATCTTGTAAACCTAAATAACTACTGCATGCTTCATTTCTTTCTTCCTGTGCAGCATTCCTATAATTTACAATTTTCTAAAAAAAGACATCACTAATAATCACATATATTCTGTCAAACCTAACAATAAAAGTTGTGCTCTTAATCCTGATATAAAAAACAGCAAGACTCCACATTCCCCCTGAATATGGCCCCTCAAAAGAAATAAAAATTAGACTCACATACATGTGTGTATATATGTCACACATGCACCTAAATATACATATTCATACACACATTCACATATCAATAAAAGTGAACAGAGACTTGGGCAATCGATTGCTCTTAGCTGGGAAAATTGTTTCCTTGGTTTCAGGAGCTTATATAGGTTACTAATAGTTAATTCTTATTAAAATATGCTATGTTCATGTTTCAATATAAAATAAAAACATGTATGACCATAAATAATGTCAAGGAAAAAAATGAGAGTGTGTTGGGAAGAGGAAAAAAATGGAAAGATTCACTTTAAGATTATATTCTATCTCTATGGTCCAAAACCTTTGTTCTGCCTTTTATGTTTAACATTTTTTTTTCTGGATTATTAGACAGTAACATGTCAATTAGCTAAGTCTAATAAGAATTTAAAGAATTTATATAATTATACACCTAGTTTTACTGCTTTGCCTAAGATCATTGTCACCTCCTGTAAAATACTTTTCATTAAAAAAGGCAATTTCTTCAGTCCTTTGATGGGACATAATTAGCTTTTCTGACATATCAAAGTCACCTTGCAACACTAACTCTATGCTCTAACACTAAAGCCAGGTGTGCTGTTACATGACTTTCTTCTTTACAGTGCCAACAGAACTGTTGATGGATGCCTCTGTAGTTTAATATCTGACAGTAGGTGCAAGTAAATAACATTTTTATTTAAAAAACTATATAATGTGAAGTGATAATGAAGAGCAGAGGCAGCTTTTTTTCATTTACAACCTGTCTATAAATTTGGGCAGGAAATTGAAACTAATTTAATATGTTCAGTCTGAGGAAGTTACTGAGTTCTAAGAGCATAGACTCTGTAGTAAAATTGCTACAGCCAGAAATATTTTCTCTAAAATTTAAAAAAAAAAAACCAACAATACAACAAAACAATGTAGTGCTCCTAACTGGTGTCTTCCAACTGACACATAGTATTTTGGCTCCATTTGGGCAGAAACACAGAGCTCTCCAGTGTGCAAACTTACACCAGCAATTATCACTACTAAACAAATCTTAATTTTCTGCTCCTACACATGTTGAAAAAAATTCCTAGTGCTTTTCTGTTTTGATTTAGAAAGATGTGGTACGTTGAACCATCACAAAACACTGGTGTCCTTTGTGAATTATTTGACAGAGTGACAGAATTCTGTACTTCCCCTTTAAATAAAATCAATACCCAAAATTTCTGTAGTGGAGAGCTTTGATGTCCATACCTGTACCTACAAATTAAGGATGTTTCATTCAAGTCCTTAGACAATGTAAGGTAGAAGCCCCTAGTGATAATATAAATTTTAACATGACTAAAACTTTAATAAGAACTGGATAGGGGAAAATTCACTCAAAGGAAGCAAGATTCTGACAGCCTGGAAGTCGAGGGCCTCAAAAAAGGGCTCTGTCTGAATGTGACTGAACAAGGAGAGGAAGAGCTGCAACTTGCAAAAAGGACTAAGAACAAAAATCTGGAGGTATGATCTCTTTTGCACCTTGTTTTTCAGGCCTATACATCTGCTGAGGATAGCTCTGGGCAAGCAGAGGGCCAGACGGCTACCCCTAAATTTTTCTACACAAAATCAAAATCATCCAACTCAATTCAATAATCATTTTGTCTGATGGGCATGGTGGAACACACCTGTAATACCACCAACTCAGGAGGTTAAGCCAGAAGGATAGCAAGTTTGAGGATAGCCTCAGCAACTCAGCAAGACCCTGTCTCAAAAATAAAAAAAATAAAATAAAAATGGCTGGGGATGTAACTCAGTGATAAAGTACCCATCAGTTCAATCCCCAGTACAAAATCCTCCTCCTCCTCCTCCTCCTCCTCCTCATCATCATCATCATCATCATCATCATTAATTTGTCTATAAAACATACCTTCAATTACGTGATGAAAAATCAGAGAAATTTGGTTTGCTCTACAAAAGCTGCTTCAAAGCCTACTTTAATACTTCCTATAAACTAGAGGTACATAGCTTTTATCAACACTGATTCAGTTGAAGCTATTAATTTTGCAAAGAAAGCTCTATAAATGAGCCCTTGGATTATTGCACTTTAGGAGACAAAAGGTTAAATCCAAACTCCATGTTTTTAATGTATTGATCAAGCAAAGTATGTCTTTTGGTTTACCTTTCCATTAATAACCTACCACCTTCCTGAGATAGAAATGCACAGAGTATTTTCAAGGTTCAGGCCAACATCTCTCAACTATCCCCAAACCTGAGTACCAGTCTCTCTTTACTCCAGGTACCAAAAGGTTCAGGGAAAGGCCAATGAAAGATTGGTACTTGAAACTGAGGGAAGACCCTGCAAAGGGCTTTGAAGACATTGTATTCAGTCAACTGATCCCAAATGAGACCCTAGAAGAGTCTCCCTATACAGATATTTCTTGTTCACTTATCAGCAGAGTCTTTGGTAAGCAATCAACATACTAATGACATGCTCTAAGATTTAAAGGGACTTCCTTAAAATCATACCTTTAAAATTCATAAAATTGATTCCCTTTTTATAGATTTACAAAGAGATGCAACTGACTTTTTAAAAATTCAAAAATTTTTAAAGAACTGTTCTCAGAAATTTCAGTGTGCACATAAATTTTCAGACAAAATGAATACAGTCTTTTTTACATTGTCCCTCTTTCAAGATATTGCCAACCAAAATCTCTTCATGCTGTCCAAAATAGTCCATACATCGTCTGCAATAGATTTCATGCAGGGGCTTATTAGAAATGCCGAATTTCAGACCCACCCTAGACCTGCATGTAACCAGATCTCTGGGTAATCTGAATGCATATTCAAATTTGGGAGCACTACTTTAATTTACCTAAAGGTTTTCACAAGCTGCCCCACAAGGAACTTTGGAAAGATAAAACTAGAACTCAATGTCCATTTTTGTGCTCAATTTTATGGACAGACATAAAGCCCATAGAGCAATCTACCAGGACTTTGATAAAGAGAACATAAAATTCTAAAACATTAAAAAATATGTAGACTAAGAATAATGAGTGATTGTTAATAGGTATGAGGTTCTTGTGTGAGGTGAAAATGTTCTAAACTAATGAGATTTTAGTGATGGTTGCACAACTCTAAATATACTCCCAACCACTGAATATTATCCACTCTAAACAGGTGAACTTTAAGGTCTGTAAGTTATATCTCAGCAAAATTGCTGAAAAACATTGTACTTTCAAAGTCCTGAAAATATCAATTTATTGATCACAAGATATTCATGGTGCCTAGGATAGCTAAGGAGGAAGAGGAATTAACTGTGGTGTATTCATAAGATGGCATATTACTCAGCAGTGAAATAGAATAAACCATTGATGAACACAATGAAAGAGGTGAATTTCACAAATAGAATGTTGAATGATAGAAGCCAAGCCTCCTAAATATAAACTATGAATCTTTTTATATGTAGTTCTTAGAACTTAACTAGAGAACTAGAAAACAGAGCATTGGCTGTCTCTGGGGGTAGGCAGAATTGGCTTGAAAGGGGATCATGGCAACTTGCAGAAATGATGGAAAGTTCTGCATTTTTATTGGACTGGTACCTAACCAAATGATTCTATTTGTTAAAACTCAGAATGTTCACTTAAGGTCTGTGTCTTTTGTCAATTAAATCTCTATATAACAGCAGACAACAACAACAAAAGTACCCCAACCTAAATATCCAGATATACTGGGTACCTTTTAAAATTTAGGGAATTCAGTAATTGTACTTAAGACTTCTCTTTCTGTCATCTCTGGTACTATAATTTTTTTTAAGATAAATGTTTTCCTAATGGTTCTTTACCCATTTAAGCACCAAAATGCGTCTATTGCAAATTTTTAACTTTTCCTAAAATTTTCTGCAAGTTCTTACTTTCTGAAACAAAATCAATATGACATCTCTTTTTTGTATACCTCATTTTCGTTGTCATAAGTATCAATTATAGTGCTCTGCCCTAATTACAGGGCTGTCTTGAGAGGTATTTGTGTTAGGAAAAGCTATTTACTGCCCCCCCAAACTAGCATTCCTACCCTCTGAGTTTTGTTCTGTTCTATTTCTCTCTGCTTACTTACTTGCTTTTGCCTACCTATGCTCTCCTGGCCAACTGCCTGCTGTATTTTCTTTCTCCTAGTAGCTGCAGAAGCATGATGTAGGCTCAGATGTGACTTCTGCAGAAAGATAGTCCTCAATCAACCTACCGAATGTTTCCAATCCCTGACACATCATCCTGTTCTTTTCTTTTATAATTGCAGTATAATTTTATACTATTTTATTTCTTCAATTCATTTACTGTCTGTCTCCCCACACGGAACTCTAGATTCTATGACTGCATGCACCTCATCAATCTCACCATTAATGCTCAGCAACTTAAAGAGTGTCTGACCAAAATAGTTGCTCAAGGAAGTGCTATTTAATGGAGGTGGTGGGATTCTGCTGGACAAATGAATGGTGAATGGGTGGGGAAACACTGACTAGAGAATCAGACAACTATGCTTAAATCTTCCACTTTACCAGCTGCATGATTTCCGATTAGGGTCTTGGGTCCTCTGATCTATCGGACTAATAGTTTGTACTGCATTTTACTGACATGAGGATTGAATAAGATTCAAGCCTTCTTTGAGGATAGAGGCTGATAATGAAGCCCAGACAAACTCGGTATAAAGAAAAACAAGTTCTGGAATGAGATCCTGCCTGTAAAGGACTTAAGCTTTCCTGCATACCCTTCGGATGCATGTTTCAGCAGCTCAGATGTTTTTTAAGAGTAAAACTTCTATCTACTAAATAATAATAAAATAACTAATATATCATCCATTATTTATTTATTATTATTTAATAAATGAAATACTCTTATGATGAACTGTTTTTTTTTAAAGCCAAACCAAGAAACACCTCCCTATCTCTTGATTCCTTTTGGTATTGTTTGAAATACTGTTCACCCCACACTAGAACTAAAAAGCAAAAGGATAAAATACAGAGCGAGATTAGAGTTTAGGAAGACCAGATTTGCAGTAAAAGACTCCACGTAAAAGGCTACAAGTAACATAAAAAGCAAAATAAAGGTGTTGAATTGCAATAAGTATTTGATTTCAGTAGTATTTACCATTTTAGGTAAATGAGAATCATCTACACAATTATCTAAATACCTGAGTAATATATAGCTAAAGCAATTTGAGCACAAAGAAGAACTTATTGCTATTAGTTTCAAAGCAAGCACATGACTTTTCTTTCTTCCCAAGGCCTTGCATATGCTAGGCAAGCACTCTACCACTGAGCCACATCTCTAGCCCTAGCAGATGATCTTTAACAACTTCTGTCCTAACACATATTAAACAGTAAGACAGCAGTCTGGGCATATTTCTCATGACTGAAACACATGAAATAACATGTGAAGAAAACCACACAGCTGGCACAATAAAGAGCTGAGCAACAAACAAAACAAATGCAAGAAAAACTAACAGTATTTCCTCCCAATGCATTCTGAAGGCATGGATTAGATTCAAAAGTAGACCTTCGAAATTTACCTCTACAGGGAAACCATGAAGCTGTTCACCACCAAATTTCAACCAAAACATTTTAGGCAAACTTTTAAATCTTTGTGAAATATTTTCCACATTCTTACATAATTATACATATGTCTTGTGCATATATTATATACATATTGCACATATTATGTATATATTGCATATGTTATGTATATAACCCTGTTTATTATTACACATTTTGTACATATATATACTTATATATGCAAATATATATATATATATATACATATATATATATATGTATATATATACACATACACACACATATATATCTATATATAAACCCTATTTATAAAACATGTATGTATATCAAATTTGGCAGATGGGTCCTGAAACAATTGCCATGTATTTCATTTTCCATGATTTTCTATATTGGTGGTTTTCTGATAGAGTTATACTCTTTTGGAAAAGAAAACAAAACCAATCACATTTTTAATAACATTTCATCTGGCTTTGAGTGACCAGTGAAAAGGATAGATATTCGGTAATCATTTTTCCCTTTGTTTTGATTTGGAGAATTTTCATCTTTATTTTTCTGAGCTGCTCAGAAACAAATAATAATTAGAAAACTGTGTATTATCTGTCCATTTTAATGAGTGTGTTTTAAAAGTCCAGACTTTTTCCCCACACTCCTTAAGAGTAAAGGGCAAGAAGGGTTTAACAGTGGACATCAGTCTACTTAGGTGCCACAAGCAGTGCTAAGAAGAGACAGTGGCTTACCACACATTCTCAAAAGATCTCACAGCTCCATCTAGCTCCAGACTCAGGAATTCTACATAGAATTACACCCAACAGGAGCAGGGAAAACATAAAAGGGAAATCAGGAGGAGTCAGAAAGGAACCATTATTCAAGCACTGAGTTTTTAAGTGCAGGAAATTTGTCAATTAACACTGATTAAAAAGAATATTCATTAGTTAATTGACAGTTGATTTTCTAAATAAAGAAATCATTCATGCCATTATTGTTTACTTCTTTAGCAACTCATTTTTTTAAAAAAATATAAGGCATTATGTGAAAAGGGATTAGAAGTGAACTTTTTTTTTTTTTTTTTTTTTTTTTTTTTTTTTTACCACTGAAAACGTTCTTCTGCTTCACACATTGTCCTAAGCATTCTGAATTCTGCTTCAAGCTCAGGAAAACAAAGAGGAAGCCACCTCTCAAGTTAATAGTGATGGATAAATCAGGATATGATGCTGAAATATGACATGATTAGTATTTTTATTCAAACAATGGAGTCTGTTTTGAGTTGTTTACAGCATACAATAAGTCAAATGGAAATCTACACAAAAGCCCAAGAAGGAGAAGGAGTTAAAACCTAATTACAATTCATGAAAAAGCTACAAATATCTCTTTAATATGAAAACCAAAAATAAGCAGTAAAACACTAAATGATTAATGCAAATTCAGCTAAGAAATAACAGTAGGCCTAAAATTAATATAACCAAGAAGAACAACTACTTAAAACACAGAATTTATCAAAGTAAATTCAGGTCAAATCTTATATGAAAACAAAGGAGTTGGAGTTTGCATCTGACACTACAAAATTAAACAACAGGATAATCCCTGTATTATAATGTTTAAAAGAATATTTTCAAACAATTTTAAATGATTTAATAATGGAAAGGCAATCCCACATTTCTCTAAATATCATTTGTTGCTGAAAAGCTCAAAACAAATACTAAAAATCCCTGAAACCAAAACAAATGGTTTAAAAGCCATTTTGCCTAGATTCTAAATAAAATATTCAGAAGACTCAAAGGGAACATTATGCATACTTTATTCCTGACTTTGAAAAACTCATTTCTTGTATATTATTTTTATACAAAGTGCAACAAAATTTCCAAGTTGCTTTTTTTTACAACAGAGGGGTGTATATTTAAGTATTTGTTGTTCTTGCAAAATCCTCAGCATGAGTATTCATCTTCCAACTTTATTTAGCAAAGTGATCAGATGACTCTGATCAACCAGGGCAGCTCTGGCCTGAAAGGCCCATACTGAGCATTTCATTTTCCTTGTCTGTGAGATGGAGGCATGACCAAGTACCTTCTGGCTTGTTGCGAGGATTAAATTTCCAGCACAAAGCTAAAGCTTCACTAAATGTCAGCCCCTCCCCTTCCCTGCAATGCCAAAGCCTAGCATGCCCACAGTGCAGAAGTACTCAGTGGGCATGCTTGGAAACATTCAAATTAATTAAGTCACACCATGTTTTTTTTTTTTTAACTTCAGCTAGGGATATTCTGAATTATAGTTACAGTAAGAGGTATTTTGGTAGTTATCCAATTAATTGTCACGCTCAGCACTTTATTTGGCTTAGAGCCTGACAGCATACTTAAGTTACTTGCTTCTCAATCTAAGAGGAATTTCTCTTCTACCCTAGCCAAAGTGCTTATTCTGGGGGCCCTGAAAAAGAGAGCAAGAGAAAGAGACACAGAATGGTAGAAAGAGAAACTTAAAAGGGGGCTACCCACGGAAAATGAAATCTGAATCCATCAGCATGCTCAGGGAGGTGCAGAAACTTCTGGAAGGATGAATCAGTGCTTCTGCATTATGCTTTTATGTTCCTTGTAGCCTTATCAGCAAACATGCTGACTGGTGAAGGCAAACAGAAAAGAACACAGGGAACTGAATGGATACTATTCACCCCTAGCCATCATGGAGACAGGAGCATACCGATACTTCATTATGAACTAAACAATAAAAACATCACTGGCATATCTTTAAAACATAATTCCTAAAACACTTGAGGAGCAAGGGAAGGACTACAAAAAAGATAAGGGCAGAAATAAGGTTGAATACCCACGTAAGTTTTGTTTTCTCTCACTATTTTCAGTATTCTTTGATCCTGGTGTAGAAAAATGTTAATCGCCTCAGTGCTCAGCCCAATGTTACAAGACTGGATAAAAAGAATCACCACAGCCAACAAAAACAAACTGTCTACATTAAAAAGAAAACCTCATACTGCATCAAAGAAGTGATAGGAATATTCTGTTTCCTTAGGTTTCTAGGTATTACTAAATACAGATTCTATAAAGACAAATAAGCTTAGCCCTAAGGCTCTAATTTTATATTGGGGGATGGGAGAAAAGAAACGGCCAGTAGCCTAATAAGCTAAACATGTCTTTTTCTACATGAAGGGTCTTTAGAGAAATCTTTTTCTTAAAAAGATCAGAAGTAGAATCCTACTTGTAACTCTGCACTTGTCAAAGTTTACACTTACATAAAAATCTGGAGAGAGGTTGGGAAGCACATGAAGGCTTCTGGATCTCACCCTCAGAATTCTACATGAGAATCTTTTAACAGGCTCCCCAAATGGGGTTCCATACAAATTTCCAAAAACAATTAAAGGAACCAAAGAGACGAAGAAAACTCATCTCTAAAGGATTATAGAGCACCCTGCAAATTATACCATATAACAACTCCTTGCATCACACATCACATTTGGTCAGTAAAAAAAGTAGATAATTGGAAGGAAGTCAAGCCCATAGAAAGAAAAAAGACACCAACATCCAGCAGTCTACAAAGTACGTCTTACAGTAGTCAGATAGAGGCAAAACCTCACTTCTCTTTGTTGTGGTGATTTACATACCTCATAGGCAGACGGATAGATAGAGTTATTGTCTGATCTGATTCTCTGCTCTTGGCTTTTAGCCTGATCTTTTCATCTAATCACTTTTGCATGGGCTCTCCACCATCAATAGATGCAGGAACTAGAGAGTTCATCCCCCATTAACCCTCACTGCAACTGCTGCCCCAGGTACTCCTCCCCAACTCAAGAAAAAAGAAACACTTAACTCATCAACATGTATACTCTATTCATGACCTATCTAAATCTAAAGTATTGAGAATAAGATGATATTAATATGAAATTCAATAAACACCTTCCAGGAAGTTGATAAAGTAACACAGCTTGATTGGGGTTTTCAGAAGGAAAACGATTTCTTAGAGTTTCAGGTCTCTTTTGTTTAAAATACTGGTGATGGTAAAGGAAGACTGGATAATTTCTAATGTTTTTGCCACTTTGAATGTCTGGCTATTGCATGACTGCAAGTAATTTTTAAACCTTATATATTATGTACTACAGACTTCCACCTCAGCTCCATTATTTACAGGCAATAAGATTTTGTGTAAATTATTTAATCCCTATAAATCTGCCCCCTCATTTATAAAATGAAGAAAATAATGGCACTAATATTAACCTAGTAGAATTGTTGTGAATGTTTAATGAAATACACCTCTCAAAAGTATTAAGTACTATCTGTGGCTCACCATAAATTCTTAATAATAATGTGTCATTTATATATAGTTTGATTTTAACTTTTTTCAACAAAATATATCAAATTCACTGTTAGATAAGCATAGTCCTTATACACTTTGCATAGTTTGGCTGAAGCTATGGAGAAAGGCTAATGACTCACCTAGGCAGGAACCCATATAAAGTCACTCATGTAAACCTATCTGTTTCCCCAGAAGCAAGTGAGACAGAAGACATTTTTCAAAATGCCCAATGCTACAGGCAGGATGGCATCTGGGATGCTTCACCCAGGGAATGCTCAGCCCCTCAGGCCCAACTCCATCACTCTTAAGACCCTGTCCCCAAGGAAGTCTTGGTATCCCCTTGTGCCCCTTCCCTGCCCATGCTTTTGGTGGAAGATTGTCTAAGGTAGTCCCTATCATGGTTTCCATTTCTTTCAGTTGGGCTCATAACAACAGTTAAAGACAATTAAGGATTACTAGGGCAATAATGGGATTATTTCTTTGTTTCAACAATGAAATAATATCCTCAAAACAGACTCTGCTAAACACATCCCTGGGAAGGGAAAGGCACTCTGTGAAATGAAGTGGCAAAACATATAAAATGGTCAGGGACTTCTCTTTCATTACTGTTATCAAATTTCAAAATTAAAAAGTCAATAGGGGTATATTATTTATTCAAGGGACACAAAGCACATGCAACAATGCTCAAAGGTGCATTTAAAAGACCTTCAAACACGTTTAGGGAACCAAAGTTATAAGATAATAAAAATACTATTACAGCCCATTAAGCATGTTGTAATGGTGCTCGGGGATGATGCAGTCATGTTCTGCAAAAAGTTATTTTCACCCATCGCCCTGAGAGGAAATTCAGTCAGATTCAGATATTTTCACATTGGGAGATACAAGAAAATGTTTAAACAATGCAGAAAACATATAGAGCCACCAATGCACACCCCAAATTTGAAAGTTGAGAATGTTCAGAGGAAAATAAATCAGAAAAGAGAATCAAACTGAAAGACAGTTTTGGTTTTTTTGTTGTTGTTGCTGTTTTTAATCCCTAAATCACTCTCATTTGTCAGGGTCAAATGCAAAATTAATTAAAAGTTCATACTTTCAATGTTTTGCATTTATGTTTTGTAAAAATTCCACAAATCCTTTATTACCTTATTCTGGGACATCACTCTTTTGACAAGGTCAAGAAATTATTTTTTAATGATAAAATAATTCAAATGAGTATGCATCTGAATTGACTAACATAGCTTAAGATAATTTTCAAATGAATATACATATAGGATGTGTATGTATGTGTATGACCTTACATACAACTCAGCAAGAACATAATCTAAAATCATCATTGCTAATGATTGCTGATTTGGGGGACTATTTTTTGTCTTGTTTCAATCTAAGCATTTTTAAAATTGCTGGTACCTAACAAGTAGGTGGCCAATAAAATTTTTTAAAGATTACTGAACAATTATCCAGATATGTATGGATGAATCTATGTATTCCCATATGTGTGTATGAATACATGACTTGGAATACATGACTTGGGAATTTAAGAAAAAGGAGGAAAGAGAGTTCCACTTACATATATTAACTGTGTGCTCAGTTCTTAGTGTTTTATTTAACTATCACAATAACTCACAACCAAAGGTCATGGAGAACAAGCAGACAGAACAGTTAATGAAGAGTGGAAGTGGATTTTGAACTCCCTGGGATCTTCTGACTTTCAGCCCTCCACCATACCACATCATGGGTTCTAGGTAATGGTCAGTTAAGAGAGAAATAAACAATGCAGTGAAATAGTATAACCACATAGCATTTTCAAGAAGTCTATGCTTCCCAGGTCTTCATGATGACCCCATCCACACCCTCATTGCAGATCCATGATGAAGATGAGTGGGGAGCCCAGTGGAGTGGGAGACTAGATCTGGCCACAGGTAGGATCTGTCATAAGAGGAAGGGTTTCATTGAATTCTCACAATAAGTTACAACCAAGGTTCAAGCAGCAAGAGCACAGAGACACACAACTCATAAATGGCATAAATGGATTCCCTGCATCTCTTTTGACTGTTACCCTTCTAACATGAAAATGATGGTATTCATCATTCCTCTCTATCAGTATTTCTCAACCAGGGACAAAGCCTGGTTGCATTTTTAAATTATCACATTGACAGACTATTACTGGCATCTAGTGGGTAGAGGCCAAGAATCTGGCCTCATACAATGTAAAAGGACAGTTCCCATAACTCAAAACAATTATCTGACCCAAAATGTTAATAGTGCCTGGGTTGAGAAATCCTGACCTATTTATTCAATATGCAATACCCCAAAGCATTTACTTATTCAGTCACTTATTCAATCACATATATTTGAGTATCTCTTATATGCTGGACACTGTTCTAAGTAGCAAGGTTAGGGTGGTAAGCAAATCAGACCATGTGCCCTAAGAAACTACATGCAAAGTACCATTATTTATTTAAGCACATAAACAAATATGATTTGTTTAGATAATAATAAATTCTAAGAAGATAATAAACATAGTTATATATGGAGAAAGATGAAAGTTATGTATCTAATATTATACCTGTATTAGATAAGATGGTCAGGGAAGACTTCTCTGACTAGAGAGACGTGGGCTGACACCTTAATTCTGAGAAGGTGCTGGCTTCCAAGAAAGATGATGAAAAAAAGAGTCAAACAGAAAGGAGAAATAACTAGTATAGAAGATCTGTGGCAAGAAAGAGATATGGGTGTTCAAGAAGTATAAATAAATCAGTATAGCTGGGGCATACTGAATTAAAAGGGGGCTGTGGTTTAAGATGAATCTGAGAGGTAGATAGGGCCTGATCATTCACGACCCTTAACATCTCTAGTAAGAAATTTATATTTTATTCTAAGTCAATAAATCAGGACTAGAGGGTATAAGCATGGGGATGAAATAATGGGTTACATTTAAAAAAGATTTTTTTTAGTTGTGGATGGACACAATACTTTATTTGTTTATTTGTTTTTGTGTGGTGCTGAGGATATGTGCCTCATATGTGCGAGGCAAGTGCTCTACCACGGAGTCACAACCCCAGCCCTAATGGGTTTCCTTTGAAAAGCCTCCTTTGGCTTCCATGTGTGAACCAGGAAGGGGGCTGGGCAAGAATAGAAGCCAGGGATGACCTAGGAGAAGTCCAGGCAAAAGGTGACTTCAAGATACAGAAAAATGGAAGTGTAAAAATAGGAACAGGAAACAGTCTATTTGCTATTAAACTATTTCCCCAGTGAATCACTATCAAGATGAAAGGAGCACCCCCTGGGAAATCAAATCAGAGATGACAGCTTAAATGAAAATAATCCACTTAAAATTTCTCTGGAACTGTAAACAGTGGGGATGGGCAAAGTTTATAGTAATGAAGCTCTTATTCAAATTCAACGCTCTCAAAATCCAACTTTGCTTTGCTCTTATAATAGATGTGTTCTGAAAAGTTTTCCTTAATGTGTAAAAACCTGAATGTATAGGAGAAGCCAGTGGCTGGTTTGAGAATATTTCCATTTGGTCACATGCCAAAGTCTTAATTTGAGGGGCTACAGATTTCATGTATGTTCAAAATTCATACTCATCCCAATATGATTTTCTATACATGTGTCCTAAAGGTCATTCTCACATGACAAATGGACTGTCTTACCCAAATTCATTTACAAATCAGTTACCAGCAACCCAGAATACATATTCCCAGAGAAAAATACTGGGTTGTAAATAATAGTTAGATTACTTAGCCAGACAGCAAAATATTATTTAATCCACACTGTCTCTACATTAAAATACCAAAGCTAACAACAATTTTCAACACTCCTTCTATGAGAAAGCAGATTGAAAATGCCCAATTTGTAATGCCTAATTTCTGACAATGAGAGAGAGGTTTTATCTGTACCCTGACACCTGTCTTGACACCGTCAGAGAACGTGGTTGTGTCAAGCCATGTGATGGAGGGATAAAAATCTTAACCAGTGAGTTTAAAGGAGATAGAAGAAAAGAGTTTCAAATGGGAGATGAAGTGCTGGTAGTTATGGTATAGCTAAAGTTGTATTAAATCATTCAGCAAATATTTGGTTAGCAGCTGCAGTGATGGAATAAGGCTTCGTATCCCTCACTTCATAGTGAAAAGACATGAACTTGTCATGGTGGTAGAGAAAGGAAGTGGTAGAAGGGAAAAAATGGATGATAAAAGAGTGGGGTTCTGGTGACAAGAACAGAGGTAAAAGTCCTAAGGAGAAGTTTCTTGGGATAGAGGAAAAGATAAGAATCATGAGTTGGAGTAAAATATATTCAGCCTTTGATGCAGTATGTACCTTACAGATTTCATCTAGTTGAATCAAGATGAATTTCATATTTCTCAGAAGAAGGAACTGACCTTAAAAGGCAGAGAGTCCAGTAATAATAAATATGGAATAAGATACAAAATGCTTAATAATCAAAACCTATTCAGGTATGCTAATTATTATCAACTTTCTTCCCTATAAATTATGCCTGAAGTGACAGGAAATGCTTCAGAAATCAATAAAAAAAAAAAGAAAGGACAGAGAGTCAACTTTTTTTTAAAAAAAAATAAATGAGGAAGTAGAGCTCCAGAGAGACAAAAGTGATGTGACCTGCCTCCGACCAAGGCAGAATAGAAGCTGCTGGGCTTTTGAGCTGAGGGGTTCTAATCAGATCACCACTACCACCACTTTCATCACTAAAATGAAGACAACAAAGAAAAATAAGTCTGGAAGAAGACATGAAATATAAAGGCATATTCCTCTAAGCAAAGATTACCAATGTAATTTCCAACATATGGAAATGACTTATTGGTTAAAATTATTATATATGATTTAGATCATCTTTATCCACTAAGAATGCAATGACAGTTTTAGGATAAGTGAATCTTCTAGAAAATTGTTTGTCATTCAAGTGCCAAACTTTTTAGCCATTTACTGAGGAAATATCTTAATTTCATCTCATTGAAATAAGTCACTTTTATTTTCCTTCTTGAAGTACTAGAAATCATTTTACTCATTGGTAGTAATTGAGTAGTTTTTTTTTTAATGGGTTCTCTCTTATCTTAAGCTATCTTTGTACCTTTTCACCTTCTTCCCTCTGTAGCTCATTCCAATTAGAAGCTTCTAGTCTGGTAGTCTGAGAAAAATTGGATCACCAGGACTGACAGAAAATTATATAAGGTAAGAGGCCAAAAGTTCTGAGACAGGACATCTCAAAAGTTAAATAATCATTATGATGATAATTTTGGTGGCTCTGAGGCATCTCTAGTGACACTGTTCTGAATTTTACTTATCTCTTTTGATCTAAGTTCAATAGCATTTTCAATTATATCCAAAGTCTCAGTTTTCTGAATAATTGAGATACCAAAAGTTTAAACTTCAATGAGCTGGGGAGAAATCGTTATTAAGAATGCACATGGAATTTTTTTCTATTTTTATCAATATATTTCCACTCTAAATTTTATTTTAAACATCCCTAACTATTTTTATTAACACTTTTCTTGATATATTAATTATTTTAGAACAATAACATTGTAAAATTCAGTTTAAAATATTGCTGTGGATAAAGGCTACTGTATTAGGTTAAAAAAATTAATTTTGGAAGCACAGTTTGTAACAAGAGGCAGAAGTAGATAGTAGGCATCAATAAGTGAAAAAACTACAAATGAAAACATGTAGCAAGGGCTGGGGATGTGGCTCAAGCGGTAGCGTGCTTGCCTGGCGTGCGTGCGGCCCGGGTTCGATCCTCAGCACCACATACCAACAAAGATGTTGTGTCTGCCGAGAACTAAAAAATAAATATTAAAAAAAACTCTCTCTCTCTCTCTCTCTCTCTCTCTCTCTCTCTCTCCTCTCTCACTCTCTCTTTAAAAAAAAAAAAAAAGAAAAAGAAAACATGTAGCAAGAATGAAATCATTAAAAAGAATGTTACAGGCAGCTCAGAGGCCCAAGAAAACAAATAAGATACATTCAGTAATGATTGTAGCCTCCAAAGTAGTACAGTGAAGCAATTAGCATATTCCTTGCTGGCAAAATATCAATGTCATCTTAACCAAACATGACTTCACCAACATTAGTTTAGCAAGCTAAATATGGCGGAAAGGCACTATACCTCAACAAACCAGAACTATAACCCATCTCCACAATAAAAAGCTTCATTTTTTTTTTTTACCATGTGACACCAGGGAAATGAAATCATCAATTAGTATTTATAATAAAAAGAAAAAGCAAGTTACACTTTTTAAAAGTAAATTTCCAAAAGGTGTCCTATTGATGATAAAGACAGAATGAGTGAGGTGAAATATTCAGTCCGTAGAGTTTGGTTTAGGTGCTCTCTAAAGGGCTCTTCCATATGGAACTATGTTCAAATCACACCAGCAGGAGCAACTTAGAAAACTTAATAACAGCTCTTTTCTTTCCTTGCAGTTAACAATTGAATATCTTTTCTTTTTATCAGTCTCCATTCTGCCAAAACGTTTTCTGTACACAAGCTGGCAACACTGGGGAAGTTGTCGTCTTCTTTCTTTCCAACTCTTAGCACTGGTAGCCAAAATGTCTTTGTTGCTCAAATAATCCATGCCATCTGCCAGCAGTTTCTCCATCCTGAGTGCCATCTGCCAGCCTCTCTGCTTCAAGTCCAAGTCCATGTTGCCTGTACAGTGTTTTAAATGGCTCTTTCACCAAAAGAGAGAGCTAGCAAACCATCCCCTTTCCACTTTAGCCATTCTTGGTAATCATCCCTAACCCTGTCCTCTAACAGACTGGTTTTGAAGAGGACCAAAAAGCTCAATGATTGGAATGGAATAATTTCCTTGACTTTTTTTCTCTTCCCTGTTGGAATAAATTATTAGATATAGAATATTAGTAGAATCAGTCATTAAAATAACAAGTTTTTATAGCTGTGTTTCCTTTTTTTTTTTTAAAGGTATCCCTAATTACAATGAATTGTTCTTTCGATAAAGAAGCAAAGAGGGGAAAACAATCCTTATTTCTACAGTTAATCCTGATTATTTTTAAAACAACTTCTGGCAGAAATTAATAATTCAGTTGAACGTTATTAACAGTATAATGTTAACTTTATGCTGCAATGCACTGTTCTTCATTCTAATCTACTTAAAATTCCTGACTTTAAAGTAGAAACAACAAGGGCCGCATAACAGTCTCTTAACGAGGTTAAGCCTAAAGAGTTCCATTAATATCCTCCCTGAGGCCACCAGGAAATTCCTTAAAGCAAGAAGAGTGTCAGGCTTTGTTGTGGATTATGCTCAAGGGCTTTTCTTTCTGGATTTGTTACTGTTGGGAATTCATCTTATGTCTCCATCACTGCCCAGCCTTTAGAGGGAGACCCTTTTATTCTCAATCACTCATCAGAACTCCCAGGATAACTCAACTACCATGAAATTTGGAAGGCTTTGCTATCCCAGCATCAAAATTAAATTAGCATTTAAGTGAATGTCAGGAATCAAGTTCACTCATAAGAAATGACATTACCCTACCCAAATGTCAGAAAACATACATATTTTAAGCAACAACATCTGAGGTTTCCCAATCTCTACAAATGGCACTATTTTCCATAAGCATGTTTGATCTTTATAAATGATGGAGGGTGCTCTTACTGTACTAACCTTCACATTTCCTTTAAATTGTTTAGCTTTGTAAACCACACATCTCAATGTTGGGGCATATGGTAATATTCATCAATTTCTAAATACATATCATCCTTTCTACTCCCAAAATGTAGACTAAAGTTTCTAGTTTTGATTTCCCAAATTTCTATTCACAATGGAATAGTACCTATTTGTTAGAGTTTAATACACATTATGAGTATCACAATAGCTATCATTGTTCATATTCTATTCACTTAAAAAAAGCAATATGGAATTAGCTATTAAATTTTGCTCTTTAATGTCACAAGTTTTGTTTTGACTATGAGTATAACATTTATGTAAGTGCTAGCCATGGGAGCACATTCCTATCATCCCACCTACTCCTCAGGCTGATGTGGGAGGACTGCTTGAGTAAATGAACTCAAGACCAACCTAGGCAATATTACAAAAGACAAACAAGACCAAGATATCAGGTAAAAATAGCATTTACTTCATAATTAAGATTTAACATTGTACATTCCAATTTCAGTGAAATTTAGTAATGAAAAAAAGTTATGAAAGACTTTCAGTTTTCTTCAATTACTTAGACAAACTCATATGGATAATGTTTGGGGACATGAGAACATGGGAATAATACATGATTTTATGAAAGCTAAAAGCAATAAATATTCTGAAACAAAATTGTTTTAAAAAACTTGAGTTGCGATTATAAGCAAAGGTGTTTTAAACTAAGGTGGTTCTTGTTACTGGTATTTGAAACTGAAATTTTATCACATTATGAAAACTAAGTAAGAGTTTAAAAGAGTGTTGTTAGTAATTTTTTGGTAAGATGATTAGCTTATAGTTAATGGAAAGATTCTTGTTAAATTTAAAAGGGGGAAGAAAACTGTTGAAAGCCATCGGACAATACCACCATAGATATCACATAGCTGTACGCAAATAAATATATTTAAACTTAATGGAATCCAAATATATTTAAACTTAATGGAATCCGCTGGATCTGCCTAAAATATAATGCAAATTTAGCAGCTTATAAAATGGATGAATTCTACTGGGGAACAGTTTGAAAGGCACATCCAAGTTATTGAGTATTCAGAACCAACTCTTCCTCAGATGATTAAGGATCTACTGAGGGACATATTTGTCTCATTCCTCTCTTGGTATGAGCTCTTGATGAAATTTTGGACCCATTATAGCAAAATATGGTGCCTTGACATTGAGAAAACAGCAGAAGCAGGAAGGTCACCTCTGTGTCCTCTCATCTTTTCCCCTGAAGCAGGTCATAAAAACTAGGCAGGTCATTCCCCAAACTTCTCTTGGGGGCACAGAGAAGCACATACACCAATAGACCTTGCTCAGTCTTCCCACTCCTCATTTATTACCATTAGGTCCTGCTCCCTGTCCAGTCATACTTCTCCACAACTATTCATTTCTTACTCAAACCCGGCATGGTAACACCTAGACTCCCATTTTTTCTGGGTCTTCATATTTTTATGAAGGTTCTTGCATCATATAAAACTGATATAAAATAACTTGGCATGTTTTTCTCTTGTTACTCTGTCTTTTGTTATAGGGGCCTCACCCACAAACATGGAAATGGGTAAGGAGAGAAGTTTTTATTCTCCTACATTCTCTTCGCACAGAATGACTCATAACGTGCCAGTAGCCTAAGAGACTGATACAGCCTTCATCCTCAAGGGAGAGTTATTTTCTGATGAGAAGGCTCTTCCCTAAAATGCGTGGTGCACATTCAGGAACCGGTAAAGAAACATGTGCCTCCATGAATTTTGCCAATGACATTAATTGAAGAAAACTGAAAAAACATGCTCAAAGTTCATCAGGGGATTGATATACAGCATTTTATAGTGATGAAAAATCAGATTTATTTTGAAATTTTAATCACTGATAAAGGATGGGATTTTTTTAAAAAATTTAAAAGCAGGGAGAAAATTATTGAAAGAGAGAGAAAATTATTGAAAGAAAAGCATGTGATTACACCATCATAGATAACACATAGCAGTACACACATTTTGACTGGATCTGAGATCTTAAAAGCATACGTGTCTTTATGATAGAGACTACTATTCCTCTTTTTCTAATATTTATCATTTTTGAATAGAAGTATAAAATGTCCTGTACAGTATCCATTCAGCCCTGTGCCCCAAGGATACTAAAAATTCTGAAAAATACTCAATGTTTGCTATGTATCTAGCATTATGTGTTCACTACGGACTCTTCACCAAGTGGGCTTTCTATTTACCCTTGATGGAAAACAATGAGCCCGTACTTTTTATTCCATTATCATTGTTTTTCAGCAGATTGTCCAGACTGCTTTGCTTTGCTTTCCTTGAGTCTAACCTGCCCTCTTAGTAAAGTCTGCTCTTTCAACAGCTCAGGAGGCTGAGGCAGGAGGACCATGAGTTCAAGGCCAGCAGGAGCAATTTAGCAAGGACCCACATAACCCAGTGAGACCCCCCTGTCTCTTAAAAAAAGGGGTCTGTGGATGTGGCTCAGTGGTTAAACACCCCTTGGTTCAAATCTTGGTACAAAAAAAATAACTTCCACCTCTCTATCCATCTTCTTTCCTGAATCAAAGAAGGAAGCCTTTACTGAACTGCACCAATTCCATCTAGATCCTGAAAGATTTGGAGCCTCTCTTCTTCATTCCAGTTTACTCTTCAGTTTGCTTATACTTCTGAGTTCCTCTCCACCTACCCCTCTGAGCCTCAGCTTATATCACCTGCTTCTTTATCTGTTTTTTCTTCATTCACACAATTTCTTTCAGTGTCTCAAAACTTCCAAGCTCTGTTCTTTCTCAGGTCCTTTGTATAGGCTCCTCTCTCTACTGAGAATGTTCAACTCCTTGCTCTTCTGTAGCTATCTTCATGGCTACTTTTGGATCTCAGCATTATATTCCTTCCCTGGAATGCTTGTTTGACATCACCCCCCACCTCCATTTAAATAAGATTCCTCTGTTCTCAGTCTTGTAAATTATTTACTTTTTCTACTGTGCAGTTATCACAACTTGCAGTCACACATTTATTTGCTCAGTGATTTATTAAATGATCATTTAAATGCATTTATTCTGCTTTACACCGAGGCTAGCATGTGCAAGGACCATGGATGTTGTGTCCACTGATAACTCTTGGGCTTCTAGTACTGTGCTTTGTGTATAAGAAACTCTCAGTTAATAGTTATGAAAACATATGATTGAACATATCCTCAAACTGTTTTTATTTCTTTGTTTCTCGCCAAGGTTCATTCATCACTCATTTAGTTATTTGTTATGGTTGTCAGCATGTCCTTTAGATTGCTGAGCTTGTGTATATAAGTTCCAATACCAAGTCTCATTGCCAGCTTCCTTAAGTCTGATTTATTCCATGTAATGCAAGCAGAACCCTGAATGAAGACCAAATGGCAACTGCAGTTTGCTGAACCCTTGGTCTCAGATGCCTGACCCTGCTGACCATCCTGTCCTGGCTTTCACACATCCAGACTTCATCTGGCCAGCACTAAATCATTATTCAAAACTCAGCCCAAATTATGTCATCCAACAAGAAGTTGTCCCTGGCTTCCAAGACTGGAGATATCCTCTGTTTTGATTCCAAATCCTTTTTCTATTTCATTATTATGGAAGTTTCACATAGTACTACAATCTGTAACTATATGTAACTATAATTTAAAGCAGCCCTTCCCAATAATAATTCTTAAAATTATACAAAATACATTTTGCAAGTTACACTTAACGTAGTAATACTTACTAAAATTTGGTGAATGCTTGGATGCCCATAATGATAAAGATTTTTTAAAATGGGATTACAAGAAAAATAGAAAATAATGCCAAAGAGCAGAAAGTAGGAAATACTTTCCAGCAAATTCTTGTGAATTTTGATAATTAGTTAAATAATCAAACAAATTTCAAGCCATTATACTCAGAATAAAGGCAAACAATTTAGAAATTACTTAGCAAATTTAGAAATTACTTAGAAATAAGTCATATGGTGACTTAACTTCAGCAATGTTTGTTGTATTATTAAATCGACAAATCAGATTGTAGTGGGCTTCTTTTTATTGTGTATTCTATCAGTGACAACCAAATTTTCAATGGTCCCCTTATTCTATCTCAATCAGAAAAATTTTAGCTGAATTATTAAGCCTTTAAAACTTAAATTAGTCAGCTCTTAAAATGTAATAATTAGGAGCACATTTATAATTAAGAAGGAAGACACTCTGCAGCATTGTTTCTGCAGAATCATTGCATGTCTCAAGCACATTAGGACTGAGACCAGAGGCCCAGTGCCTTACCTCATGGGAAATACACTAATCCCTAGAAATCCACTGCTTAAGCAGCTTTTTGTGTACATAGATTTTTTTCAATATTTAAATATCAACTCACAATTTTTTTGCTCAATGTTTACCACAGTACTCCCATATGTATCTGGAAACGATATTACGGACTTTTTAAAAAATATGAACCCTTAAAATATTAGGCAAAGGGCAACCCATTGTCACTATATAATTTATTATAAAACTGCCTCCTTTATGTATTATCTTGGTAAGTTGTAAAAAAAAACAGCTGTAATCTTACACACACACACTTGTATATATGTATATGTACATACACAAACATATTCTGTATCATAGTCAATAAGGAAAATTAAAGAGGACTGTATTTCACACATAAAACACTATGAAGAAAACCTCAAAAGTAGCACAGTTTTGGGCAAGAAAACTTATAAGATATCTAAAAGAATAAAACAAATATTGAATGTGTTAAAGGGTGGCCATCTGTAAAATATCACTGCCATTTGGTTTTCTAGTCACTCTGCTTGTATCACACTGTGACTTGCAACTATTTAATACTCAAATTGTTTCAGGTATCAAAACCACCTAAAAAAGAAACAGTCAAATATTTCAACCATGTGTTTCTGATCTTTTTGTTCAGATTCCTATGTTGACCAATTGATAATGGGAATTTTATTGCAATGTATTCATTTATTAATAATGACATGGAACAAGCTTTCTAATCTATATAATCTGTGAAGAGTATTTAAAATCAAACTCAAATATACTTTAATAGTCACAGTAAAATGAGAAATATCAAAAAGTCTGATATTAGAGTTAACTTTAGAATAATGTCCTGTGGAATAATTTTCTTTTTTAATTTTCTTTTTATTTTTTAGTTTTAGGTGGACACAATATCTTTATTTTATTTTTATGTGGTGCTGAGAATCTAACCCAGTACCTTATGCATGCCAGGAGAGCAGGCCCACTTGAGTCACATCCCCAGCCCCATAATTTTCAAATTCATAATCTAGGTTACCATTCATGCTAAGAAGTTAGTTTAATTCTATTCTATTCTATTCTCCTAATATTGTCATATTATCTAAATACATTATTATTTCCAAAGCATTAGGGAAACTCAATTAGGTTGGTAGAGGGGTAGGTAGGAAGAGGTGGCTCCTTCTTACCACTTCCTAACAAGGCCTAATTAATGGGAAAATCTTATAGGAAGTCAGACTTGAAATATTTTCTATATTTATTCACTAATCTATATTGGTGACTGAGAAAAAAAGCAGAAGTAGATGTATACATTTTATTAAGATTAATAAATGTGAAATAGAGCAGCATGCTAGTATAAACTAGAGTAAGTTACTATGCCTAATTTTCTAATGACTTGGATCATACTACTCAAGGTTTTCTGAACTCAGAAGCATTTTCCCTGTTTTAAGAAAAACTCCTACCTGAAATTTAAGGTTAAATTAGGCACCAAATGAAAGCCTAGTTAAACCCTTTAGTGCAGAAGTCAGGAGATCAACAGTACTTCCGCACTCCTTTCTCTGACTTCGCCAGATGGGAACAATATGATCCCTTGTACAACTCATAGTGCAATTTGCCAGACAGTCATAATGATCAAGCTACCAATACAAAGACAGCACATACCATGTGTGGAACACTGTAAGACATTATGTAAAAACATAAAAGAAGCATTAAGCATGGTCCCTGCACTAGCTGCATTAGCTCAAAAAGTATGAAACTCATAGGCAGTTCTGCATTTCAGTATTCGGTCAGAGGTAGTTTTGCTCAGATACAGTAGAGAAAGAGTAACCACATGAGGAGGACTCAGGGACTCTAGGAAGAACCCTGAACACTGCCCACTGAAGCAAATGAAGCAATTCCATGAAGCAGGAACCATGAGCTCCTGTTGTTACATTTACATCTCAGCAACTTCTTGCTGAGCCAGGATCAGGAACTTCCTCAGCCACTTATGTGCTTTCATCAATTCACCCCATTAATCTCACACACACACACACTTAGACTGATTGAACAATTTCACCTTGGTTCACTTCTCAAAAGCTTGTGAATCCCAGGCTCAATGAATAGAAAATCTAAACTGCCCCAGAAAGTTTTACTTTTTTGCAAAATAGTAAGGTGATGCAGTGCCTTCAATTACTTTTTTCTACCAGAAGAATGAATTAAAAAATGAATTGATCTTTCCCCATTTACATTTACTTAGTAGGAAAGCCAGAAAAATATAAGTAGCAAAACAGGAATATCATGCCAACAAATCTCAAATCACAATGTCATCAATAAAATAAAATGGAGGCAAAATATAAATCAAGTGTCGAGGAGAAAATCTGCAAGCACCAAATACTGGAGTTTTCAGGGCAAACCATACAAGTTGTTTGACATGACTGATCTGAGACATGGACCAAAATGTGCAAGCTCAAGAACAGCTGTGTATGGTGATAGACTTGTGCTTAGATATACATGCACATACAATACCAGAAGGTATTCAATTTATCTAGTTCATTCACTATGTACTAATTCTCTGTTTCTCTATTACAAGAAACCACTCTTGTTTATAGTAATAAATTTTTTTTGTCTTTCTATAAATGAATATATTCACAGTACACCCAATGTTTGATGATTACTTAGGCTAACTAAAAAAAATGCTAATATAAACATAGGTTCTAGCTACAAGTAAACATATACTATCAGGGATAAGAAAAAAAAAGGACTATGTTGTGAAAAGTTATTTTTTCTTTAGAGGTTTCTCCAGTTCTCATAAATCCTTAACTAATGTGTCAGTAACCTGTCATTAATCTGTTGCCCATGGATGCCTAGTGTGTATAAGAAATGCAGTCTTTTCAAGATTCTTCAAATTACTATTTGGAAACGATCACATTGTGCAAACATTTAAATTTCATGAAAAAGTTCAGAAGTTAGATTACAAAGATGTCAGCATTTCACTATTCCCTAAATGCCAAGATGCTTTTCATATTAGTTATAATTCAGCTCCTCAAACTACACACGTTTAAAAGGTTGCAAGAAGGTCAATGTGCAGCCTCGTCATACGCTGAAACAACAGTGTGAAGCAGTTCAGTTTAGAAGTCCTAATTATAAGCATATTTACCAAAAGAATTTCTGTTTTAAAGAACATGCATATACTAATTTATGGATTCAAAATAATCACAATTCTAAGGAGATTCTGAGTGTCCTGTATGTCCTCTGGAGTATTCATTTTTCCATCTGCTTGAAAAGTGACAGCTTTCTAATTATTCTGTCAAGGTTAATAGAACCCTAAATTTGACTCTCAAATCTCAGTAGATGGCTTCTTCCAATAGCCACTAACTTCTCATTTATGATATTTATCCTCCTGAAAATTATGTGTTGCAAGAATTTTCATAAAGTCAACTTATGTAGCCAGACAACCTCTAAATCAAAGAAGTAGGGTGATACAATCATGAGATAAATCAGAAAATAACAGAGAATCTTAACAAGTGCTTTAAAAAGAACCTCAAAATTGGATTTTTAAAAATTGTTAATGATGAGCTAGAATCTTTGACTTCTAGCAAGATGAAAGAGTCTCTAAATGAGAAACATAACAAAGGCAGATAACATTTTTCAATTAAAAAAATAAAGTTATGAATCAAAGACCATAAAGAACCTATAGAGGTTAAAATCAAAGTGAAATTGGGACTCAAAGTTAGCAAGCACTTAAGCCAGTTTTCTTCTGAGAATATCTGACAAAACTGAGTAATGTCGACATTATTTGACAAACCCTAGGGCATATCAGAGGCAAAGCATTTAGAGTAGAAATTCATGGTAGTATCCACCAAAGAGCTAGGACATAAAAACTCTATACCCTGGTGTAGCAGTGCTGGAAATAGCCCACTGCATGAAGGAGATCCACCAGGACACTGAAATGTCTTTACATCAGCCATGGGAAAAAGGGCAGGGAGGGAGATCACATGGATATCCCTCCTTAATTCCCACAACCTGAAAAAAACACAGACATTCTCAAATAATTCCCACAGAGCTCTGAAGAAGATGAGCTTGAAAACAAAGCAAAACAAAAACCATTACAAGGCACTATGAATGAGACCATTGGGCTGCAATAAGAACAGAGGACAGAATCAGATCTCAGAAGACACTGTAAATCTTCTGAGATCTGTACCCAGAAGGTACAACAACTGTGCTTTGTGTTTTTAAAGAATTTATAAAAAGTCTGAAAAACAAAGAATATTAAGAACCCATAAACATAGCCATTAGGTCTTAAGAAAAACAAAGGGAATATATAATAATTGAAATTAAAAATAGAATGGATATACTGAAATTACATTTTACATATTGCTGAAGAGAAAAATCAACAAAATAGAAATTAGCTTTGAAGAAAAACCCAAATGTAGTTCAGAGAACTCAGGGATATAAATGATAAGCACAAATGCTAAAGATTTGTGGAGGATGGAGGTAGATGTTATATCTAATCAGAGTGCCAAAAAATAAATAAATAAAGGGAAAATATTTAAAGATCACAGCAGTAAGTTTTCCACAACTATCAGTAGTTATTAAACATATCCAACAAATCTCTAGCAGGGTAAATTAAAAAGAAAAATGCCATATCTGTATATTGTAGAGTAAAACTCTGGAAGAAAAAAGAAGTGATTTTTAAAACACAGAGAAAAAACTAAATGACCTACAAGGGAACTGTAAACAGACTAAGTTGATATTTTGGCGGTAATCATGGAAGCTAGAAAATGGGATAATTTTCTTCAATGTGCTGTATATCATCAACTTAAAACCGTATAAAAGTAGAAGTGAAACAGACTTCATAAGGAGAGAGAATTCACTATTTAAGACATCATCAACTACACATGTTCAACTGCCTATTTTTTTTCAAGAATATAGAAAAGTTAAAGCTAAAATTTTGTCTCAATTCTGCATGTTTCTATACACAAATTTGCAATTAAAACATATTTCTTATGAGGACTTCCAGTCAAAACTATAAAATCACTGCTGAAGAGTAGCCAACGGATGCTCAGCAATTCACATCAAAAACTCTGAGTTAAAAAATGCTAAGTACTGGGCATGGTGGTACACACCTGTAATCTCAGCAGTTTGGGAGACTGAAACAGGAAGAGCAAAAGTTCCAGGTCAGTCTCAAAACTTAATGAGAACATAGGCAACTTAGTGAGACCCTGTATTTATTTTTTAATTTCCAGTTGGCAGAATTTTTTCATCATATATCAGTAGAGGAACAGCTTGATCTTAAAACCAAAACTTAGAAGAGAAAAAAATAAATTGCATTCCTCTTCCAAGTTATTTTTTCAAAAGCATTTTTATTTTTTTATTTATTTTGTTTCATTTGTTCTTTTTAGATATACATGACAGCAGAGGTGTATTTTGACATATTATACATACATAGAATATAACTTATTATAATTAAGATCCCGTTCTTGTGGCTGTGCATTAAAATAAAAAAAAATAATAAGGGCTGGGGATATAGCTCAGTGGTAAAGTACCTTAAGCTCAATCCTCAGTACCAGAAAAAAAATAATAATAATGTTAAAAAAGGAAGTTACAGAAAAATAACTATTGTAAATTTCCCTCAAGAAACAAATGTTATCTAGACTATACATTGCTCAGGGACATAAAAATAGATGACAATGACCCATCCCTTAATCTGTGTGGTGACCTCCCAGGAATGTTTATTATCAAAACCCTGTGTAAGTGTGTGTGTGTGTGTGTGTGTATGTGTGTTTGTGTACACACATATTACACTAAGAGTGACAAGCTTAAAATGTGACTATTATGAAATATGCAATACAATTTTTAAGTAAAGGAATAATTCCAATGTGTAATGTTTTGTAATTCCCTGCCATAGTCAGGGAATGAGCTGGAGAGGAAAGGGGATTGGTCACATGCTCTATGGTTCACGAAACTGAACATATTTCAGAAACTCAGATTCTCCTGGCTTAATAATTCTTTCTTTTCAATAAGAAAATAATGTATTCATCCAAAGAAACACAGGAGGATATAGGATAAGAAATATTCTCTGCATAAAAACAATACTACCCTTATTATTAATATTGTCTAATATTCTACAATAGGAACATCACACAATATTTAAACATTTTAATGTCTGTTTTAACTCAAGATACCATAAAAAATGTCATTGTCTGAATGGCTTGAACAACAGAGATTTATTTTCTCATAGTATGAATGATGGAAGTCCAAAATCTGAAAGCCTTTCTTTCTGGCTTGTAGGTAGTCACCATCACGATGTGTATGTGCACAGGACCTCTTTGGGCACATGCATTCAGGAAAAGAGAGAATTTGTGCCAAAGACAGTATCAATTCTCTGGCATCTCCTCTGGCAAAGGGGCCCAACCTTATGATTCATTTTACGTTGATTTTCTCCTATCTCCAAATATAGTCAAGTTGGGGCATAGACTTAAACATGTGCATTTGGCAGGTGGAAAGAGGCAATCAGTTTATAGCAATGACTGTCAATTTTTTTTGGGGGGGGGCTATTATACTTTGGCAGTGTACATGCTTATGAATTTCTCTAAGAAAGGTATCAAGTTATAGATACTTTTAGTTTTGACACCTATTTCATAAACCATCCTATCAAACGGGACTTATCAGGGGCTGGCACTGTAGCTCAGTGGTAGAGTGCTTGCCTTGCACATATGAAGCACTGGGTTCAAAACTCAGTGCCACATAAAAACAAATTAATAAACAAAGACATTGTGTCCATCCTCAACTAAAAAGTATTTTTTAAAAAGGACTTATCAATTCTAATTCCCACTACTGGGGCATGAAGAACAACTGCTTTCTCACATAAAACACTGGATAATATCAGTCCTCGCCAATTCTGCCAATAGCAGGGAAGTAACTTGTTTTAATTTAGAGACATAGTAAGCATGAGCATTTTGTCAATGTTCATCATTCCTTTCTACACGTAAGTTTACTATTTAAAGGCTTTGCATTTCCCCCTGTTTTTCTTCATTCTTTTCCATTTTGATTTTTAGAAACTTTTCTTCATATTCTAGATATTAATCCTTTGATGTTTAAATATGTTACAGATGTTCTTTTCCAATCTTTTAACTTTGTATGATGTTTCATCAGATACATGTTTTCTACTTTTATGTTGACATATAGGTCAATACTTTCTATAGGTGAAAAGAATAATAAAATCTTAAAAAATATTTTTCAGATCACTTATTATCTATAATACATTTTGAAGGAAAATGTTTTTTTAAGGAGAGAAGGACTCTAGGGAGTTTAAAATTGATGTGTATTTGTGAAGCTTACAGTTTTATATGAAATAAAAATCAGCTGAAATCAGAGTCTATTCATTCATAACCTATATAAAAGTGAGGGTCTTCTCTGCTAGATTCTCAGAATTAAAAGAAATCAGCCATACTCTTATATTCCACAAAAGACTAAATCAGATTTGATGCATAAGTGCAATCTTTAGAACCCCGTTTTCATATATTATAAAACATAAGTAGCACTGAAATTTTAAATTTTAAATTTTAATTTTAAAAGGCATTTTATTAACATCTTAACATACCTAACAATGTAATTTTAGTTTATGAATAAACTGTGTGCAATATTAAAATATAATTCCAGCTGACATTTTATGATTTCTAAAATAAAGTTTTTCTTTAAAAAACTTGCATACGTATTGTGAAAAACTACAAATTATACTCATCTAAATTTAAGATTTCCACATGAAAAAGTTGTTCCAGGCAGAGTTAAATTATCACAGCTTTACACAAACTAGTTATTTCCCTCTGCATACTTCCAAGTCAGCAGGAACATCATATAACTAGTGGTGGCTACATATACCTTTTATAGCTTCTGGTTTATTCCCTTTGAGAGTAACAATAGCACCTGTCAGATTGCTCTCTATTACATTCTCCCAAATTGACTTTCAATTCAACACATGCTTCTATTTTCATCTCTCATTTAGCTATAGGTAATCCTTAGCATGCATGATACATTTTTCTTCTTTAAGATGTGTATTCTGTGAGAGATTGCATCTTTACACCTTCCATCTTATTCCCCCTAAAAATTTGACTTACAAATCCAGTGTGGTAGTTCACACCTGTATTCCCAATGGCTCAGTAGTGAGGGAGGAGGATCAAAAGTTCAAAGACAGCCTCAGCAATTAAGTAAGGCCCTAAGCAACTTAGCGACATGCTGTCTCAAAATAAAAAATAAGGGTTGGGAGTGTGGTTCATTGGTAAAGTGCCCTGGGTTTAATCCAGGGTACCAAAAAAAAAAAAAAAAAAAGTGTAACCACCTAGTCATATTTTAAAATTTGATCCATGGTTTTGAATGAGTCTGCTTAGTGTTTGTTTTTTCCTTTCCTTTTTTTTTTTTTTTTTCGGTCTACCTGTGATTTATTTGTACCAGTACTAAAATTATTTACTCCCCTAGATGTAGATGGAGGAATTACTTAAGAGCAGTTAAATCACCTCTGTATAGAAATAATTAAACAGTTCTTTAACACTACAAACAAACATAATGAGTGCCCACTCTGAAAAGCTTCTCTTTGAGAATGTCTCATTTGCAATTAGGTAGGAGATACATCTCTATCCTCGGCACCATCCCTTGACTTCTAGCTGTTTATTAGTAAGGAGAAGTTTTTATCTTCTCTCCACAAATTTTCTAAAACCCTTGAACAGAATTTCAGCATTTTTATCATCTTTGCACATATCATTACTCATACATTAAAATGGTTTTTAATAAATTAGTGTTGCTCAATAGTGGAGGTTTTTTATTAAAAAACATTAAATGGTTTTTAATAAATTAGTGTTGCTCAATAGTGGAGGTTTTCAGATGAGAATATAATTTGGAAATCAAAATTTTCCTTTATTAGAAAATACAAGGAATTTAACACAAACATGTGAAAGACAAAAGTTAATAATAAGTTTTGGGGAATAAGTTTCTAAGTATGGTTTAGATGCAAAAAGGTGAATCTTCCAAGCCAAATAAAAAGGCTAAACTTTAGATGCAACTGCTGCCCTGGTTTTAAACTCCAGGTGAGTCAATTAAGGAAAACAACTTCTATACAGGTGATTTTGCAACATGTATTACTTACCTCACAGAGTTGGATAGAAAGTTGAATGTCAAGGCCTAACACAGTATCTAATCATTAATAAATGATAGTCTCTATACCCATCCAACTAGAAACTGGCAAACTTTTGGCTAAGGTTCATCCCATTTTTTTCCCCCTGCAATTTGCAATAGTTTACTAATTCTCAAAGTAGGGGCACAGGAACGTGAGACTTGTTAGATATTCAAATTCTTTAGCCCCAGCTCAGACCTATGGAATCAGAAATTTATATTTTAATAGGCTCTGCCTCCAAGGGGAAGCTAAGGAACCCTAAATCTTGAAAACTATAATTCTTATCAAGGAAGCTAACAGAATTTCTGCCAAGGGTAGGAAAATGCCCACTTTCTTCTACTTGAGTTCATTTCCTAATGATGCAGTTGGCCTTCAAGGATTTCACCAGTTTTGAGGAGCAAAGGCAGCATCTCACTGTGAACCAGCTCAGGAGGAGGAGGATAGTGAAGCTCTTCAGAGCAATTTTCTTCCTCAGAAGTCAGGTTTAAACAAAGATCTAAAATGTTTTAAAGTTACAAAATAGGTTGTTTCAAAATCATCCTTCCCAGACATTTGTTCAGAAATCCTAACCAGCTGTAACAGAAACCATTCTCCTCCTCTAGGGAGTTTTTCAAAGATAAATTTAAATGGGAAAATCCCTATAATTTTTCAGGTGCATTTTAAGAAATTTAATTATTAGATTCTCCCCTCCATTCTTTTTCTGGCTCTGATCCTCTTATGTTTTATAACAACTCTTCATACCAGATGTTGTCAATATATTGCTTCTTTTTTTTAAGGCGCTTACTTAATCCACCTCATTTGAGAAAATATTAGTCTTCAAAGGAAATGGAAGCAGCTGAGGCCACTTTAATTCTGCAGCATATAAATTCTGTGCAATCCTTTCTCTTCTTCCCAGTACCACCCACACACCCATGCTGGTGTCAACACACCTAATATTTAGTGGCCATGTGGGAGTTTTCTATCAACTTATTTTAGATGCTGGGGAGATTAGAGGACGGCTTGAAAAACCATTTCTTTGAAAAATAACTGCTATTAAGTATGCACACACACATACACACACACACACACACACACAAATACACACACATTTAATCTCCTGCTTTGGGATCAAAGATAACATAAGAAAATTGAAATAGGAAAAAATAACATTTTTAAAATAATTTTTAGTCTGACTGAAAATTTTTCAGACATTTTATTTTCTATGAGGAAACTGAACCTTTTGTAATATTACCAACCTGAATGGTGTTATTGATTTAAACACACCTACACTGAGTTTGCTATTCTATTTCACATGTTCCTACAATATTAAAAAAGCTCTATCTCATTATTTTAGAATTAGTTTCTTAAATTTTAAGTATTCCAACTAATCTGATTTTGCAAAAATTTAGCTAATTATTACTGGGATACAATGTTGATTACTTGTATTTATATTATGCAATGCCCTACATAAAATGGACAAAGGTCTTATCATATATAACTTAAGAAACTGCCATATTCTCAGTGAAAGAAGAGAATATAGTTTTACCTGATATAGGGAAAAATAAACCGTAGAAAAATTTCCCTTACCATTAAACAAAGGAAAGTCAGTATCCCAGGAACTTTAGAAAATCTGTATGTATTTGAACATTTTCATCTTCACAAACAATATCATTTAAACAGCAATACATTCAAGTCATTGCATTACTTAAGTAAGTCATGACACTAATAAGACACCATTCTTCAATGCTACTGATTGCATTTGAAACTAAAAAAAAAAAGACAATAATGGCATTTATCTGCTTTACAAATAAGTAATTTTTATAAAAAGTGACATGGTTTGGACATAAGGTGTCTCCCCAAAGCTCCTGTGTTAATGCAGGAATAGTCAGAGGTGCAAGAATTAGATTATGAGAGTTGTAATCTAATCAATCCATCCTAGTTTGAATGGATTAAATGAGAGTTAACTATAGGAAGGTGAGGTTGGTGGAGGAACTTAGGTCACTGGGGCATACCCTTGAGGATTCTATCTTGTCTCTCTGGCTTCACCCTCTCTTTCTGCTTCCAGGCTGCCAGGAGCAGAACAGCACTTCTCTGCCACACTCTTCTGCCATGATGCCCTGCCTCATCTTTGGCCTTGAGCAATGGTGTCAGCCCACCACAGACTGGACCTCTGAAACTGTGAGCCAAAATAAACTTTCCTCCCCTACACTGCTCTTCTCAGATATTTTCATCTCAACAACGAAAAGCTAAGACAAAAAGGAAGGCGCACTGTTAGGAGGCAGGAATTTTTGCTTTGTTCTTACATTCATCCTCTGTTTTGTTTCAGCACAACTACAGTCCATAGGGGCAGGCACCTTTTATTTGGCTCCCTCTTTGGGTGTAGCCTTCAGACTATGATGTTCTACTCCAGGGTGCTTTAGAGTTTCAAACACTGGCAAATTCCTGCCAGCATTCATCCCACCACCTGAGAAGGAAGAAGCTGTAACAAGAGCAAAGGGGAAATAGGCAGCAGCAGAAATGCAACAGTAGGAAGATAGAGCTGCAGAGCAAGCTGCTTGCTGCTGTCCTTGTCCATGTCCCAGTCATGAGCAAAATGCAAGTGAATAAGAAGTGTCCACAATTTGGGGAAAAATAAAGAATCAAATTCTAGTGGCTATCTTTGTGGTTAGATGGGTCAGTCACCTGGTTCCTCATCTAATACACAATTTTGTTCTCTTATAATCAGCATTGAGCTATTCCAACTCAAGTGAGTTAAAGTTGTTTGCTAGTGTCGCTCTCTTTCTCTCTCTTTATAATTTTTTGAGGTGGGGGGTAGTTCCTGTGGATTAATCCCAGGGGCATTTTACTACTGAGTTTATTACTGAGTCATATCCCCAGACTTTTAATTTTTTATTTTTTTTTATTTGGAGACAGGTTCTCACTAAGTTGCTTAGGGCCTCACTTAGTTGCTGAGGTTGGCTTTGAACTTGCAATCCTTGTCAGTTCTTTGAATGACCTTTCTACCTGTTGATCATACTATTTTTTTTTCCTTTCTGTCTCTCAGAAACCCAAATAATTAAGAAAGGATGCTGTACCAACATCAGATTGAGGAGGAGAGGAGAGTTGGGAAGACACCTCAAAATTTTGGATAGGCTTAAGATAAATATTTCTAGAGGCAAAATGGAAAAGGTAGTATTTATCAATGAGAAAAGTTTAATTAGTGAATTAGACATTTAATACTTAGATGTTTTTCTAAAACTACATTACTGGAAATAAAAGAATATTTTTTTAATTATTTCAACAAAATATCTACATAAAAGTTACAGAAGATGTAGAGCTATGAAGTTACTATGTCATGTGTCTTGCTAACAAGGTGGACTGACCTTGACCATGGAAATAATTCTGTTATAAAAGTACAGATGTGGTGCTTTGTAAGGCCATGGCCTAAATATAAGGAGTTACCATTATTATAATATTCCAAATACTAATTTCACCTAATAGTAGACATGCAAAAAATGGATGGACTTACAGATTATGGCAAAAAAATTATTTTTAAGCTAGAGATTGTGTAAGGCTAGAAGAGAAAAATTAATCATATGTCTAGAACATTAAGATTTTATTTTACTTTGGAGTGTCTAATGTTAGGTTGCATAAAATGTTCTTTCCTCAAGTGATTATTTCCACATGGTAAATGGACGATCCTCCAAAAACCTCTCACCATTTTTTTCTCACTGGGCCAAGATAGGCCCTTTGGATGTCTGGTAATTCTGTTGTATGCCAGCACTATCCACGAATGGCATGTCCTTCCTCTGCTTCCGTGGGAGAGCATCTCTATTTGGCTCAATACCTGATTAAATTATATCCCTCTCTGAAAATTCTGCTCTTGCTTAGCACCATGTTAGTTCTTAGCATTTTTTCGTAGTTTTATTGATGGATTTTTAATAGCACTTAGTCTTATTTTATTTACCTGAATATGCATCTATTTTTCCTCTACTACCTGTGAGCTCCTGGGTGATCTTGACAGCCCCAATGCCTAGCTCCTGGTGTTGCCTCAGGTAGTTTTGTTAAGTGAACCAGATTGGGGGTGGGGTCTTGGCAGTGAACCTTAGAATGAAAAGTTAGATAGGATGGATGGTCTTTTCTCAAAGATGTGATGGGCTCCTTCATAAAAAAGTCGTCTTATCCTCTAGTGTGTCAGGGTATCTACTGCCAAGGGACAGACAGTGAGTGAAATAGAAGTCAGGTAGAAATTGCTATTTAAGTGAAAAATGCCCACCTCATGGACAGCCTTTTCTACACTGAGGTCCTTATCATCAGAGGGATGTCACAGGGCCTCTTAGTAACTTATTAAGGACAGAATCCACCAACTTACAAAGCTGCACAAATATGCTCAGGATGCCTCTCTTTAGGAAAGACCACAATTTTTATTTTTAAATAAGAAGAAAATTCAAATAATTAAAATTCTTTCACATTTTAAGTCAACGATATCAAACTTAGTTATTCAAAGATGGTACATGGAACATACAACCTCTAATACATATCTAGAATTTTTTTTAAAAGATGAGGCATCTTACACAAAAGGAAATTTTGGACTATTTACTACTTTAAAAATATGGGAGGTAAAACTAAGATTCTAACAGTCTTACTAATTATGAAAACTTACTGCATAACTTCATCATTACTAGGATGTATATTGCATTATAATAATTCACGTGAAAGTATGCCACATCAGGGGGTCCAATCATACACCACTGGATGTTAATTAAATGCCTCATGTTATTGAAGGTGAAACATCTCACAAGGTACCAAAAGTCTGATTTTAAAACATGGGAGGTATACTATTGTTCTAGAAGCCTTAAATTTAAAGGGCATAATTTTCGTCTTTTACAGTTTTACATAGCATGGTAAAAGTCACTTATATACAACTTTATGATAAATTATAGAAACATAGTAGAAAGTTTCTAAAAGAAAATTTCTTAGAATCCCATCTCCTAGAAATCGTATCTCATGTGCAGGCACACGTACTCACACAAGTGTACTTACCCAGAAGTAGATATTTTTTACTCTATGGTATATCATAAAGGTATTGTAGAAGTACACATGATCATTTTATCTATTATATAGGATTCTTAAGGTACTTGTAAAATATAATTTATATATCTAATTGTATTTCTCATTAACTTGCAAAGATGTAAAATTCTAATTTCTGAAATGCAAAGAAATCCAGAATTTATACATCCAATTATATTTTTGATTAACTTGCAGAGATGTAAAATTCTTATTTCTGAGGTGCAAAAATGTTCTGCTCTAAGATGATATCATTCACCATCTCTCTCTTGATAAATGCAATGGGTTCTATATACTTAATTATCTCCTACAGGCCCATAACAACCTGTGATTGGTCAATGGAAGAAATCCATAAAAAATTGGGAGCAAAACTAATGTTTTATTTATGTTATCAGCTAATTTAAAGTATGTTCAGACATGTATTTCACCTTGTTTTCAGATTTTTTAAAATTCCTTTAAGTGGGGGGAAACAGAGAATGATGTATTTTAGTTCAAAAATGAACTGGCTGCTCATTCCAAGATTACTAAGTCTCCTTTTTCCAATCATCATACTCTTGTCTCAGGGCATATCTGGAGAAGGAGGGGACACATGGCATAGGTATGGAAAATGAAAATGGGAGGGGAAAAAAGGGAAAGGAAGAAAGAGAGGCAGGAAGGGAGGGAAGGAAGGGTGAAAGGGACTAGGCTGCAGGGCCAGGCAGAACCCATCAGAATGTCATGTCACTCCCATTTCCTAAGGTCCACATTAAATGCCATAATTATCTCAAACAGGCTTCACTGCTGTCCCAGTCAGGAGTCTACAAACTTCCATGGTATGCTGCTTCACACCAGCATGTTCAAAATGTTTGCATCAGCCTACATTTGCTGGTGTGCAGACTTGTCCAGAACAGAGGACAGGGCGGCATAGCTCTGTCATTTGTACAAAGGGCATTCATTAGAGACAAATACATACATAATTCCTAAGAATTCATTTTAGCAGTACATCCAGGAGCTTTCCTGTGATTATGTTATTTGTTACATGCAAGAATCCTGCAGGGTACCATTTTGTAAATGAAATCACCTTGGGTGAGGTTAAGTGACTTGTCTCAGGTCTAATGAACAAGGTAAGTGGCAACACTGGGACTCAAATCCAGGTGTTCTAGCTCTAAACCTAGTGCTTTTCAACCACATCACACTACTGCAATCAACAGGGTACTTAGAATCAGGACTAAAAACAATTACTCATCAATTCATGAAATACAGGTGCCTTTTTCAGACCATGGCTGTCACAAAGTGATTTGATCACTTCTGGTTTAATAAACTCTGCTTCTCTGAGTGGGAAGAGGCGAGAGAAAGGGAAATTTCCTCTTTCCTTGACTTTTGAGCTTTATCTGCAATTTTTCTTTTTCCTGCTCCAGTCTATTAATTCTCAAAATGCCTCTCCATAGTAGAAATGCAGTTCTCTTTATCAACTGTTTTGCTGTCCGAATGAGGATATTAGTAACATATACATACTGCTCACAAAACTTAAAATTATATTTCTCCTCACATTTTCATCATGGCCAGATGTATACAGCATTACTTTCACTTACATATATGTTGCCAAGAACTACTGTATTATAGCTCCTCTACAAAATCTTAAATTTAGTAGACATTTGCTTCAGTAGACAAAAGGGAAACGGAAGGAATGGAGAGGTGAGGGGAATAGGAAAGACAATGGAAATCATCGGACATAACTTTCCTAGCCTTGTATTTAAATATGTGGCCAGGGTAACTCCACATCTTCACTCCACAAGACCACTCTTGTGGATCCTAAATAGAATAAGTTATACTCTATGTATGTATAATTTTCCAAAATACAGACAACTGTCATGAATAACTAAAAAAGAACACATTTTTTAAAAAAGAATAATTTCTATTTCCAATGATTATCTGATTATTTTATACCTCCTTCCCTCCTCCAAACACAAGTAAGTATTTATTTATGACACTATTCAGTGCTGAGAACTAGGTGTATAGCACTGATACATTTGCTCATTAATGTAAGAGACCATTCAGAGAAGGAAGTACATGCAAATACATACATAAATAAGATCTATCAAGAAGGAACAATGGTGTTATACCATATGAGTGCAGAGAGACTTGATTTAGTCTGAAGAATAAAAAAAATGCAAGTCTTTCCTGGGGACATCATACTTATGAGAGTAGCAGGACACCAGCATCAGGTCAAGAGTGAGGGTAGGTTGAAGTAGAAGGGACATTCATTCCTGCAGTGGGAGTTTCTTGGGGCTGGAGAAGTGGGTAGGGGGGAAAGGTCTTTGCAGTTGAGATACAGGAGCAGGGGAAGAGTAGCCTGGGTGAGTTTGGAGAGAAAGGTAGTACCAGGATACTCAGGGCTTGGGGGCTATGATAAAGACTCTGGGTTTGATTTCAAATAAATGATAAGACATAAAAAGGGTCCATGCACAGAGAGTGCATGAAGATGAGCCACCACCAAAGCTGGTCTGGGAAGCAGACTTTAGGTGGAGTCCTATCTGTGTTGTTTTAACAGCAAAGCATCAAGAGGCTTAAATTCTATTCACCTTATACCTCAATTATGGAAGAATATGAGAGAGTCATCCAAAAATTTCCCACTGGCTGTAACTTAAAAAAAACACCAGCAAATATTTGGACTCTTCATCAAGATTTGTCTATAGTGTGGTGTCCATTTAATCAGTGATGAAACTGCTTATGATCAAATTGTAATAAGGTATACATTTTGCATTTAGCCAGTTTCACAGTATAGTTAGATAACAAGCTAGAATTGGCAGGTAGTTTTGGTGTTATAAATCTTCTTCTGTGTGTTTAATTGCCTTTGTAGAACCATTCTTTCTCTTTTACTACGTAGTAATGTCACCTTACATCTGAAGAACTCTTTGGTTTCAAAGCATATTAGTTACTTAATGATAGAGACCAGGTGTTCATCTTCCTCGCAGACTGTGCTATATAAATAGACTGGATTTTTTGTTTTGAAGACAACTAATAGCTATCAGTTGGAGATGTCACTGAAAATGAGATGCACTGCACTAAGAAAAAAGAAAAACACAACTTCTGGTACAATGGTAGTTGTTATATTTTTATGCTTTTGCAATAGCCCTAAGACCTTGAATGCTTCTTCACTGCTCAAGCCCCCTGCTTCACAATCTAGAATCTACTTGTCCTTTAAGATTCATCTCCCCAGTTACCCATCTCTTGCTTCCACTGCATGCCCCAATGAATAGCTAGATATTCCTAGGTATGTCTGAAATTCCCCAGCTCCATGCTTTTGTACTAGCTGTTCTTCCAGTGTAGCACATCTATCTTTTCCACCTATGAGGTTCCACGACCTACAACATGAATATGGGTACAGACCAACAAGGTGTGAGCATTGGGATCATTCAGTGTCCCCTCACTTCCAACTTCTCTTCTCTAAATTTTAATATTTCTGCTAAATAGAGCTTAAATAAGAGCAGTTTTATTTCTGAATACAAGTAATAAAAACAATGAAAGGCTTTTCTTTATAGCAGCTCCCAATTAAGACATGTGGATTGAGTTTCTGCAAGTTTTCACGTAAATGTGATATTTAAAGAATGTTGTCCTCATTTTTTTAGATGCAATAATAAGAAATTATACTTCTTTTCCAATTACTTGTAATGGCCACTGAGGTCACCTCTCAAATGTTTTTGATCTTAGCAACGTAGCTAGAAGAATAAAATTATATTTCCCTTTGAAGTTCAATTCCTTACTCCTAATTTTTCTATTTATGGCACAGTTCAAGTAAAAAAAAAATTTAAAAACACAGGATCCTAGAAAACAAAGCTATTAAGCTAAATTTCCAAAATGAAGGATAGTTCATACACAGAAGTTATTCCCTTCTATTGCTATACCATATTATTCAATTAATAATAAAAATACATATAAGCATTCAACTTAGTTATTTGGATAATAAAAGTAGTTATCACTTTATACTACAGTAGGTACATTCTAGCAAATAGAGTTAGAATTATTTTTTTTAAATAAAAACCCATTTTCTTACCAGATCCTAATTAGGAAACATCCTTCACATATATCAGAGTCCAAACGAGACAGCATTCTTTCTAGCTAAGTTTTCTTCTCCTCTGGGCTAATTTCTCTTTTCTCTAGTTAGGGAGGATGGAAAGCATCCATGGTCTCCCATGTCTGGAGGTTGGGAAAGGAAGTCCTTCCCAGCCAGACAACAGTCATCATGAGAACACTGGTCTCTCCTCCCAATTCAGACATCATGTGGGGAAACATAACCCTTCCTCTGGGAGGAAATGAACTTGATCTATGTGGTCTGAACCTTCATATAACAAAGTCTGCATTCAAATCCCAGTCTAATAAATAGTTTATTAGAAAGTTTATATGCTAGAATGATATACATTAAAGCTTTTCACTATCCACTATGCTATTTACTTCAACTCTACCTTCCCTCCCAATTTGAGATCATATAAAGGAAAGAAAGTATGTTAATAATGATTAAACAGCACAAAAAACTTAAAACTATTTTTAGCGTTAGCCCTATTAGCAAGGTACTAAACAACACTAACAATCTATTGCTGAAAGGTGCTGCTTAGCCAGTGAAAGACCTTCTGTCTTGAACCTGGATCTAGAAAGTTTATCCTATGATGGCTCTCAAGTGTCATTTACTTACTAAAACTTTAATATTACTTAGCTTGTTCTCTTCAAATGAAAATGTAAACAAAAATTTTTAAAAATGATACAATCCCTTGACCTCAAGAACTTCCTGAGTTAGGAATACAAGGTACCAGATTTGAATTCTTTAGACCCTAACTGGAATTCCAGCCACATCTATTAGGTGAAGAAAGCTTATGAATGTTTCTGGGTCTCAGTCTTCTCATCAAAAATTTGGGATATCATCATCTTACATAAAAATGAAGCATGATAATAGGAATAACTTCCTAGCACAGAATGGTCCTTCAGTAAATGCTGGTTTACTGTGAACTTATAGAAGATATTTTATGATTTATAATTGATTAATTTATGTCTGCTTTTAACATTCTTCACATTGCTGCTATAATACACAATTCATTTCTTATCATCTTTCCTGACTCATTCAAAATTCTGTGATAGAAGGAAGACTTAAACACATATTCACACTTAGGTGTCAGGACAAGATTGGTCCAGATTTTGTCTCATAGCTGAGAGCTAAACTTGTATAAAACAATAACCTAACTCAATGCATTATACAATCAATACTACTTGGAAGGGTAAGGCAAGAATGACTTGGGGAAATGGGAGAAGGCTTCATACAGAGGCTGAGAAGGGGCAGATCCATCTACAAAAGCCTGGAATAGGCACTGAGATAAAGCTGAACTGTAGGTCTAGGTTTCTGAAGCTTTATATTCCATGATAAGGATGTTCAATTTGTCCCTGCAGGCAACACGAGACCAATAGCATTGGTGGCAAAAAATGTCATATAGGAGTTCATTTGGCCACAGAGTACAAAAGAGATTGAGTAGAGAAAGAATGAAGGCAGACCAAAGATTAATATTTTTGGATTAAAAATAAAGAATAAATTTAAAAAACAGGAGGTAAAGAGATTTTTGGAGACAAAGCAGGGAAATGATATTTCTAAATGGAAATATCTTCATGGTTAGCCAGGGGCACAGAACAGGCCCTTAAGTGAAAGGAGATAGTGCATGACACTAATCAGCAGAGACAGAAGTGAAGTTTTGAGACATAAACAATTCCCTGGGCTACAGTATAAAAAATAGCTCCCAACTCTAGCTGTGCATCCAAATTACTTATGGAGCTTTTAAAATGTGTTCATGCTTGGGGCCTCACCCCAGAGGTTGTGATCATGGCCAGGGTTGAGAATCACTGGTGCAGAGAAAGAACAGAGGGCAAAAACTGAGCCTCAGGGAACTCCTGGAGCAAGGTTGGAAAAGGAAATTAAAAAGGAAGCAAATTTTGCAGAAGTAGAAGGAAAGACAGGAAAATGAAATATGGCAGAATTCAAGAGAGAAGGAAATTTCAAGTAAGAATGGGTGGCAAAAAAAAATTACAACTGGCTGAGTAGAGAGCAATGGTGACACCTCTGAAACAATACCTGGCTCTGTGTATGCTCAGAAGATATATATTCAAGGATGTGAATGAATGCTGGGAAAATGGCATCTTCCCTCTGGGGCTCAGATGCACTACAGCTTAGAGGTTGTACACTCAACCAGGAACAGATGGTCTTCACTGGGCTGAATTGGACTGATTAGTTTAAGCTTAGAATTGCAACCTTCTACTTCCCACAAATATGTTCAAAAATTGGCCTTCTGGCAGAGAAGAAAAAAATTAACAGCTTTCAAAAGGAATAACCAATTCATTCATTCATTCACTCACTCATTCATTCATTCATTCATTCAGCCTGTCAGCCAGCCAGCCAGCCAACCCCAGTCAGATATTTATGCATCCACTCATTTAGCAGACATTTACTCCAGGGAATGAAGATAGCACTTCAAAACAATCTCGAAGCCACATGATTTGTATTAATTTGCATATAATTTTAATCTATTTCAAAACTGTAGTAAAGCATATTTAACATGTATTTTTTGAAGTACTTGGAATTCATTTTGAAAGATTTTTCAAGCAAAAGCATATTTTTATTGTGCTCAGATTATTTTCCTCCAATATCTACCTCTGTTCTCTTCTTCCACAAGCCTCAATATCACTAGAATTTAGTTTTGTTATTCCAAAAGTGTCAGCCTAATGGGTACTTTTAAAATTATCACATTAATGTTCTTAATGCAAATTTCAGCTTTGAAGTCATTCATTAACAAAAGAGAAGGCCAGATCTCTTAACTAAGCATGAACTATCTTCCTACTTCTGTAACTATCACTGCCATTTTTACAAAAGCTTTAAAGGAAACCAATTAAATTAATATTTCCATGTAATACATGAGCAAATCCTCACCCCTGTCACTGGCTTCTTTTCCCATTATTGAAAACTCACCATGTATTGTAATTTCATGCATTTCTACCACTATACCAATTTGCAAAAACCTATAAATAAAGTAGGATATTGCCAACACTGAATTGCTAACATCAGTTCAATACAAAATATTTCAGCAACTGTTAATATGTATCATTGCTTCATTTTTTTTTACAAATAATGACATTTACTTTTTTTAGTTTTTTTTTTAATTTTCTAAGTAAAAATTAACATATGAGATTAATCACTAGAAAATCCAGTGAGCCTATTACAATAACATGAATCCAAAGGTATGAAAAGAAAACTTTCAAGTTAGCAAAGCAAAATGATAGAAATCATCTTAAGTTTTAAATGTTTTCATACATATATGTGGAAATAGGTTGAATAATTTAAAAAGCATGTTGTTATTTTCAAGGGAAAGTTGACACCATCTATTTCTATTTTAACAAAGTTTTTGAAACACTCCGACTATAATAGCTAAATTTTTAACACGGTATAAGAAGAGTGACAATATCTGAATATCTTCTACATGTAAATTTTTGTGGTAGTCTTAGGTATGTAAAGATAAGACTTCATTTTGTCCTTAGGATTTCACAGGCCAATGAAATGCGACCTCCATATATGGAATTAAACCAAGTTTACACCAACTTGACACATTAGAATCTTTGCCTCCACCAAAGTGCTGGAGAGGTACAGTGGCTATAATTGGATTTATCCTCAATCAACAGTTCACACTGAATATTAAGTCCCAAAGAAAACCAATATTTCTGCTCCATTACAAGCACCCAAAGGAGAACAGAACTGTTTATTCAGAGCCTGCAAGAGCAAGTTATCATCATTTGTGTTTGGCAGATTCTCAAAGGTTTGTAGAGGGGAAAAAAAAAACTTCCTGTGTATTCTAATTGATGGTTATTAGCATTGTAAAGCTGGAGACAGAATAACTGGATGTGAGGCATTCAATTTTATTGGTTTGGGGAGCATCTTTGATTCTCTCTGTTTGGTCCTAAGTTAGGAAGGAAAGAAGAGAGGGAGGGAGGGGAGAACTCTTGTTCCAGTCCTAACTGTGCTAGGCCATTGCTAGGCCCTTGCCAACGAATCAGAGTTCTATTGACATATATGAACCTGCCATTATCTGTTTGTGTAGTCAGTCTGTCAATCATGACAGCAATTGGTTTGCTCTCCGGTTCTCTTACTCATCACCTGAAGGAACTTGAGCCCCAGAATAGCAGATTAACTGTAATTTGCTTCAGGGAGAGATGTACATCTCCAGGAAAACAAAGTGTGACTCTCTGGAGGGAGCAATGGTGGAAGTGAGGAACAAACAGAGAGGCAAATTTGGCACACCACAGGGCAGTTCTGTTGACAGGTACTAGACTGCAGCAGTAGGAACTGTGCTCGCAGAATTTGGGATCAAGTGTATTTATGCCTTAGAGGTGAAGTTTTGTCATAGCAGACTTTATTTGTAGGAGGTTAATCAATCAATAATGTGTCTAGGTTACAACTTTGCTAACTCTTTTGCTGAAATGGTGGCAGAAATATTTCTGATGAGTACCAAGCAGAGAAAAGTGTTCTTAACTGAGAATCTAGAGTTGAAGAGTAACAAAAACCTGCAAATCAAGCATCAACTGTAGGAGAAATCCTAAATTCCACACTTCCTTATGATTTCCTGGCAATTGTTTTCTGAAATTACTATGAACTTCAATGGAATATTTGAAAAAATAACTGTGACTCTAACTCATCCTATGCCAGAATCAAAAGTTGAATGCAGAAATGTGCAGTGTCTCAATATTAGAGGCTTTAGAAACAGAAAACATTTTATATATATATATAACAATAAGTGACCATCCAACATGTTGCTAAACATTGTGCCATAACTTATAACCTTTATCTTTGCTCTTATCCTTTGTAGGCCCAAGAATACTTTATGCTGATAATCAGTTACTTAAAATGAGAGCACAAGATTATGAGTCATTATAACAAATTTGCAAAGGACATATTATGCTGTAGCCTAATGATAGATTCTACTATATATAAAACTACAGAAAAAAACATGTAAAAATATGAACCTCATGTGTGTTCCAAACTTTGAACTCTGGAAAACTGTTATACCTTAAGAAGATGAGGATCACAGAAGACAGTGGAGGAAGCTAAGGGAAGAATTCATTAATATGAAGCTAACCAAAAATTTTAACTTAAACACAAAGAAAACTAATATTTGCAAAGAAATAAGCAGCTCCATTGTGGCACAGTGATTGTCTGAAAGGCTAACCTAGTGCTTAAATGTTTTGTCCTCAATCAAAGGACACATTACACCGCATGGGACAGATATAACGAGCCTAGTTCTGTTTACTCAATGCCATCAATGTGGGTGTTGCATTCAACCCAAAATAACTTGGAAACAAGTTGTGCCATGATTTAAGAAAGAAACTTTTTACATAAATATAAAATGAATTGAAGGGAATGTATTATCTGATGTGAACTTTAAAGCCCATTTGCATGGTGCTTATATTTTGTTTCACCAAAACTAATAAGTGCTAGTTTAAAGAGTTCCCGTACACTCCACTTTCCCCTGTTAACTTCTTGCATTAGTGTGGTACAGTTGTCACAGTTAATGTAGGAATACTGATCCTATTAACTAAATCCCATACTTCCTTCATATCTCCTTAGTTTTTAACTTAATGTCCTATTTCTGATTCAGAGTGCCATCTTCTCTTATGACCTTGACTATTTCAGGAGCACTAGTCAGGCATTTTATAGAAAATCCTTTATTTGGGGATTGCCTGAAGTTTTTCTTTCATGATCAAGCAGGGTTTGTGAATTTGAGGAAGGAAGATCACTGCAGTAAAGTGCTGTTCCTATCACATCATGCAAAGGTTTGTACCATCAATGTGATTTATTACTACTACACCTCACCATGACCTTGATCACCTGCCCCCCACCATGTGTACTTGTAATATTATGGAGTTTTTACAGGATTAAAAAGCCTTACTTTCTTCCTGGCAGTACAAGATGCCCAGGCTCATCCCAGTGCTACCCGTTTCAGGCCCGAAATTAGTCATTACTCCTATAGGTTCCTATTTCTTTATTAGAATATGGAATTAGAAACTATCATTTGATGGCATTGGTATAACCAACTGGGATGCTATTGTTTCTAGGTGCTCTTAGTTTTCAGAGCTAGTAAAAATATATGTGTACAGTAGCAAATACATAAATATACAAATATATTGCTATACACAATTTAACAAATTTAAATATTGTATTTATAGATATGTATGTGTGTATATTATGCTTATCCACTATACCTCTATTAACCCAAATATTATAGCATACTGATGTCTGTAGCCCTAACCTATTACCACAAGAATCATTTTAGCCTCTCCACTTGTGTGTCTATAATGTCTCATTTTAGGTTATATAACTTATACCCTAAAATGCATTTCAGCATTTTTATCCCATGAGAAGATTTAAGATAAAAGTGATCTTTCAATTGACAGTTCAGGCCACATAAATAATATATAGGTTCTATCAAGGTATTCATAACAGGAGATATGATCAAGAATTTCCTTTCTCATTACGAATATCACTTAGCCTGTGTTAGCACAAGTGTGGGTCTTAGCTGAGGCTGAAATGTTCAAGCTTCACTTGATATTTCTCTTGGGCAACTTATAATTGGATGTCACACCTATTAACTCAACTTCATTCTGATAATTATTTAATACTTTCCCTCATATTTTTTTACAACTGCATTTTGAATAGCACTAATGTATGCAATGATAACATTTTGAGACACGCGAACTGCTTAAAATTGTAATTACTGTATGATCATCCCACAGGAATCACTGAAACTACACTAACATATTTCCGATCAATAAAAAATCAGGACATCACTGCATTCCAGATATCTAAAAGGCTCAATGTTTCTATATACTTTATTTTTAAAATGGTTTGCATTAATGCACACCTAATATTCTCAAAATGAAAAATTGGCATGAATAATTAATATCTACTTTCATTTGTACTTATTAAACCAACATTTCCTCATACTCCTGTGAGAACTGAGGATTATAGGTAAACAATATATAAGATTCTTAAGGCTCTACATTTCTTATATGAAAGCCAGACCATAAATTCAATTCCTTTTACTTCATGCTCTCTACTGAGGAAAACGCTACTAGTTAATTCTCCTAACTCTATTTTTTATTTCTATAATTACTTGTAAGCCTCTGCCAAATAAGTTATTCCATGATCTATTCAAGAGTTTGTTGAGTTCTAAAGAGTCACATCTATCCGGCAGAATTATTCTTAGCAGTTTATGTCATTAGGATACAACTATATTGATAAATAAGTAGAAACAATTTTTGAGTACATCTTTATAAGCCAATTTCTCACTTTTAAAAAAATATAGCCTATTATTTATTTCTTCATTCATTTCAGTGCTGAGGATTAAACCAAGGGTCTTTTGCATACTAAGCATGTGTTCTGCCACTGAGCTATGCCCCTAGCCCCCAAGCAGATTTTAACTACAGCCAAGATGAAGTATCAAGGAACACATATTTAATCTGTTTGCCTGGAGCAATTAAAGAAAACACAGATAAAATACCCTAAACAAAAATTTGAATGATACTCATCAGAAAAGAAAGGATAATGACCCCGGAGACATAAGAAACAAACAAAGTTAGCCCTGTAATTGCTCAGACTGTGGAGTTTCCAGCCTACAGATCAGGAAGAGGAAAGCAAAGTGAAACTCAACAGATTTATTTTAAGTCAAGAAATGAATCTGAGCATCTGAAGAATCCAAGACAGGCAGGAAGAGGAAAGGGCTGCACAAAGAACCAACATCAAACATTTGCAGAGTGTGGGGCGTCCCTTACATATTCAGCTGAGGATTATTGAGCAAATATCTACTAGACAACCACCTAAAATATTAAAAATTATAGCATCTGCTTGCACACATGACCAAAGATAGTGTTTCTTCCCAATAGGTGACTAAAAAGCTCAAGATTCATGGAGAACTGGGCAGAGGACAGACAAGGATCATGGCTCAGTAGTGGGGAATAATTTGTTTGCAACTGAGCATCCCAATTAACACCCCTTAAGTCAAGATCTGAAGGAAGTAAGCTGTTTCTGAGAAATTTAAGTGTGTCACAGAACAATGACACAGAATATTTACAGGAACAAAAACCATATCCAATACCAATATAGAAAAAGTAGCAATGAATGACATCCAATAAAAGAATCACCAGACACATCCAAAATCTTGAAAATATGACATAATAAGGAGATTTAGAAAAGCAATCTAAAGTGAACCAAAACTGACAAGAAAATTAGAATTAACAGTTGGGGATATTAAAACGGATATTATAGCTATCAAAAACTCAAGTATAGACATGTAATATATAGAAATAAAAAAAAACTGCTAGAAATAAAACTACAATGTGTTAGATGAAAAGCGACTGGGTGGAATGAACAGATTAGACACTGCCAAAAGAGAAAAAGAAAAAGAAAAGAAAAGTGAACCAGGACACAGCAACAGAAACTACACAAGAGAAAAACAGAGTAATAAATAATGTCAAAAATCTGAACATAGAATCTATAAGCTATGTAACAACTTCAAGCAGCCTTGTGTACATTTAATTCATCTAAAAAACCAGGGGAAGGCTGGAGATGAAACAGTGGTAGAGCACTTGTCCAGCGTACACAAGATCCAGGGTTTGATCCCTAGCAAGACAGACACACACATACAGACACACACAAACACACACACACAGACACACACAAACACACACATACACACTTAACCTAAAGGAAGACAGATAAATGGAACCCAAATAAAAAGATGACAGTTATGACTCTACCCTATCAATAACCACATTAAATGCAAATGATCTAATACCCCAGTTATAAAGCAGGTATTGTCAAACTGGATTTAATAATTAAAGCCCAGGTATATGCTCCCTAATGAAACTCACATCAAATATAAATACATAGACAGGTTAAAAGAAAAAGATGGGAAAATAATTGCCATTCAAACCCTAATCAAATGACAGCTGAAATGACTACATTAAATGTGACAAAATGAATTTCAAAGCAGAACATTATGAATAATAATAAGAGATGATTTCATAACAATAAAATGTCAAATTGTCAACTGGACATAAACCTTCTAAATATCCATGTACCTACTAACATGGAGCCTTTACAATTAATCACGTAATTATTTGAAAACCTGATAATTAGAAGAAAAAAATGAACAAATTTCTAATTAGTTTTTAATTATAATATCTCAATATTTGATATAACAATAGAAAATAATTTAAAAACCTATTTTTTTCTGATAATAATCTGAAAAATATTCTCAATCAATTTAATCTAAGTGACATCTACAGAACAATTTATTAAATAATATCAAAATACATTGAAGAGAATCCAAGTCATACAAAGTATGTTCTGTGACAAGACCATAAATGAATTAGAGATCAATTATAAATGATCTCCAGAAAATTTGTAAAGTTATGGAAAATGACATACTTCTAAACAATGCACGGTCAAAGAAGAAGCCAAAAAGGAAATTAGGAAGTACTTTGAACTGAGTAAATTTAAAGTATCAGGGGCTGGGGTTGTGGCTCAGCAGTAGAGCACTCGCCTAGCACATGCAAGGCCCTGGGTTTGATACTCAGCACCACATAAAAATAAATAAAGGTACTGTGTCCAACTGCAACTAACAATTTTTTTTAAATTTAAGTATCAAAACCAACAAGTGATATGAAAGATCTATATACTAAAAACAAAAGAGCTCTATTCTCATGTTCCTGGGGTAACAATTTGCCCCTATGCTATAGGCTCTCTCTTTACCTTAATTATTGTTTCTTTTATTGAGAAGAAGCTTTTTAGTTTTAATACATCCCATTTATTGATTCTTGATTTTATTTCTTGTGCTTTAGGAGTCTTGTTAGTGAAGTTGGGGCCAAATCCGACTTAAAGATTTGGGCCTACTTTTTCTTCTATTAGCTGCAGGATCTCTGGTCTAATTCCTAGGTCCTTGATCCACTTTGAGTTGAGTTTTCTGAATGGTGAGAGATAGAGGTTTAATTTCCTTTTGCTATATTTGTATTTCCAGTTTTCCAAGCGCCATTTGTTGAGGAGGCTATCCTTTTTCCAATGTATATTTTTAGTGCCTCTGTCTAGTATGAAATAACTGTATTTATGTGGGTTTGTCTCTTGTCTTCTATCCTGTACCATTAGTCTACAAAGAACTAAAAAAAAAAACCCACAAAAACAAAAAACAAAAAAAACCCTTAATACCAAAAAAACAAACAACCCAATTAATCAATGGGCTAAGTAACTGAATAGATACTTCTTAGAATCTATACATGTGATCAACAAGTATATGAAAAAGTGTTCAACATCTTTAGTGATTAGAGAAGTGGAAATCAAGATTTCATTCTTGATTCTCTAAGATTTCATCTCACTCCAATCAGAATGTCATTTATCAACAATAAAAGCAATAATAAGTGTTGGGGAGGATGTGAGGAAAATGGTCCACTTATACATTTCTGGTGGGACTACAAATTGGTGCAACCTCTCTGGAAAGCAGTGTGAAGAATTTCTCAGAAAACTTAGAATGGAACCATGATTTGACCTATCCCACTCATTGGTCTAATCCCAAAGGACTTAAAATTAGCATACTATAGTGACATAGCCATATCAATGTTTATAGCAGCTAAATTCACAATAGGTAAACTGTGGACCCAATTTGGATGCCCATCAATAAAGAAACTGTGATATATATATATATATATATATATATATATACACACACACACACACACATACACACACACACACATATATGTGTATATATATACACACACACACATATATATGTATATATATACACACATATATATACACACACACATACACACACACACATATATATACACACACACACTGTGAGATATATATACACACACATACACATACACGCGCACTAGAATATTATTCAGCATTAAAAGAGAACAAAATTATGGCATTTGCAGGTAAATGAATGAAGCTGGAGAATATAATGCTAAGTGAAGTAAGCCAATCCCCCCCCAAACTAAAGGCTAAATATTTTCTCTGATTAGTGAATGCTGAATTATGACTGGGGGGCAGGGCATGGGAAGAATGGAGGAACTTTGGATTGGACAAAGGGGAGGGTGGGGAGGGATTATGAGAGTAGGAAAGATGGTGAAATGTGATGGTCACCATTACCCTATGTACATGTATAATTGGACAAATGGTGTGCCTCTACACCACATACAACCAGAGAATTGAAATACTGTGCTCCATTTGTGTACAATGATTGAAATGCAATCTGCTGTCATGTATAACTCAGTAGAACAAATAAAAAATTAATTAATTAATTAAAAAAAACAGAGTTTTCTGAGAGAATTAAAGTAGAATTAAATAAATGAAAAGATACACCTTCTTCATGAGTTGGAAAACAATATTTTTAAGATTAAACTTTTCTCTAAGTTGGGCTATGTATTCAAATGATTCCAAATTTCTAGCAGTTTCTGTTGGATAAATAATGAGCCAATCCAATGAAATACAAAGGAACTATAATATCAAAACCAATTTTTAAAAATGGTGCCACAGCACAAAAACTAATTCAAACGATTTACTGACTTAACTATAAAACCCAAAACTACAAAACTTCTAGAAGAAAACAGGGGAGACGGTGTTTATAATCCTCAGGGTAAAGGTTTCTTAAATATGAACCAAAAGTATGTGATTCAAGGAATAAATTGAACCTCATAAAAATTGAAACTTTTATGAAAAGATAAACCACAGCCTCTAGTTTTATCAAATAAGATAGCCAATAATGACTGACTTGTACCCAGCATATATAAATAACCATGAAAACACTGTAATAATCAGCCCATATAAATAAATGGGGAAAAATTTTAAATAGACTCTTCACCAAAGAGGACACATGAATGGTAAATAAGTACATGAAAAGATGTTCAACATCTTTTTTTCAGTCATTAAGGAAATATAAATTATAACCCATATCTGTTAAAATCACTAAAACTAAAAATACTAGCCATACTAAATATTGGTGATGATGAAGAGCAAATGGAAATCTAATACAATACTGGTGGAGTGTAAAATTTCACAACAACTTCTGGAAACATTCTGATAGTTTAAATATACAGTTTTGATATGATCCAGCCATTCCATTCTTAGATATTTAAATAAAAACATTTACATATAAATATTTAGAACAGCTTTATCTGTAATAGTCAAAATCTGGAAACAACCCAAATGTCCAACAATAGGTGAGCAAACAAACTGTGGTATATCCATAAATGAATACTACTCAGCAGTAAAAGTTAACATGCATGTGCACCACCACCTCAGTAAATCCAAAAGTAATTATACTGAGTGAATGAAGCCAAACCCCAAAGAGTACATGCTATGTGCTCCCATGTATATATAAATTTTGAATATGAAAACTAATATATAGGAATAAAGTTAGGACAGGAGTGCTGAGGAGAATGAATGATTATCAAACAGCTAACGGAAACATTAGAGAAAATTGAAACAGTTATTAATCTTGATTCTGATGGTAATTTCATCAGTATAGACAAATGTCAAAAAAAAAAAAAAAAAAAAAAGCAAAGAAAGAAAAGAAAAACCGAAAACAAAAAACACTCCAACAAAACCAGTATTGCCAAGTCAAATATTCCCCAAATGGCCTGTGGGTACCATAATGGAACTAGTGTAGAGGGGGAGAGACTTAAACAATATTAGTTTTTGTTTAAGTGAAGATAGTTTGGGGCTGGAACAAGATTTCATCACCTGCTATGGTTTAGGGATTGAGCTCCACTGCAGACTCCAGGTGTGCACACCCGATGTTGGCAATGACACTGCCTCAGGTTTGCACTACACCGTTTCTGTCTTCACCAGATGTATTATGTTCCCATGTCAGGAGTTAGTAATCTAAAGCACATTTTATGTGGTTTACCAGGAATTTAATAATATGTTTTTGAGTTGTGGTAAACAAAATGTTTACCAGATTAACTGATTTGGGGTGTACTGTGTGATAGCTTTACAAACATAATTAAGTACAAATGATTTTTAAAATCCTGAAGGAAAAGGAGAAAAAGGAAAAGAATGGGAAACAGTATTACAGCAGAGTTGGAGGTTTTCAATAGAATGCCTAGACAGAAAAAAAGAAAAGTAACTGTAAATATGAAAAATATTTTTTTTTAAAAAAAGTAAACACATTTGGAACAACATCTATTCATGTAGGGAAAAGCATAAAGGAAGAACCAGAACTAAGATGTATATTTGCAATAATTTGAGACAACAATTTTAATTCATAAGATTGATTTCAGGGACTACTTAAGGGGGAAAGTACAAAGAAAACCTCATTTGATGAAGAAAGGAAGTATGGGGTCATCCAGTCTGTTTTGGGTAGAAAAACAGACCTTCTTTAGCTGCTTAGATCTTATTATTCTAGAGACTATAGACTCTGACCTCATCCCACCCAACCTCTTCATTTTAGTGATAATTCCCAGTATCCTATAATTAGGGACCTAGACAACTCCTAAGGATCTCACTCAGCATCACATTCCACCGTGTCAAGGGACTCAGTTATCTAAAAATCTACAAGCCAACTAATATTTCTGTTGTTTGCCATAAGCATTGGATGAGGTACTAAAGGAGATGGGAGGTAGGATAAAAAAATTTTTAATCACGATGGTACAGGCTTCATAAACCAGTAGGAGTAAGTTGCAGTATATAAAGGGAATAAAACAGGCCATTGATGCTAAGTATTTCAAAATATTCTAGAATAACAAGAAACACAAAAATTTCAATCTCCCCCCACTCCAAGTCACCAAGGGCATTGCGAGGCACAAGGGGAGCTCTGTTACTACCAACACAAAGCACTAAGGAGTTACAAAGGGACACACAACCCTGCAAAACGGGTGTTGAAACAGGTGGTTTAAGTGTCAGATATTACAATGGGGATAAAACTGGAAACCACTTTCAGTATAAATAAAACGTGTAAAGACAAACACAAAGAGAAATGTAATTCCACAAGGAAGAAATTTTAGGAGTCAGGCTTAATAAATTTCTTATAGAATAGACTGAAGATAATTTCAATATCTTTGAATGTGACAGTATCTCCCAGGAAAATTATATTACTTTTCCAATGGCCTCCATAGCCCTATATGTCACCTAAAGAAAGAAGTATGGTTTCAAGTTACATAGAGTATTTCTCTTATCTCAATGAGCCAATGTTGTTGTTCTAAAAATTTCTTCTATGGTGTAAACACAGATTTGGCAATGAATTCATTTTAAAAAATTGGGAAATTTATTATGCCTCATATGCTGATATGAAATACATTCACTTCACAAATAAGTAAACACAGGTGCAAATTTCAGTGAAATGGTGATACCTGTCCATAAGTCAACCATTTTTAATGTACTTATCTTGTCCAAAGCTTCCTTCTTTGTACCACTTTTGATATAATTTTTCAGTAAATCACTCTTATTTACAGGTGTACTTTTCTGATAAAATATTTATCTTAATCATTTTCCTTTATGAGACTAGCATGATAGAGCAACAAAACAAGCAAGGAAAATAAGACAGACATTTAGCTCCTCATGGTATGAAATGGTTTTTGAATTGATTACATTTTCTTTCAGGTAATAGGCTTGTTCATCAATGAAGTATGAGAATTTAGTTCAGTAATCTATTAAAATACGAAACAGAATGGAATATTACATCTGGACTCTAGTAACAAAAGCATTTAAATTGAAAAAAAAAGTTGTCTCATATCTCATATGCTGTAACTCTTTGTAAGTTGTTACTTGCTAATGACATACATGCTATTTTATTTTCCTGTGACAGCTTTAAATTCTATAGTATAAAGTTTTTAATCTAATGAACTTAAATCTGAGTATTAAAGAACAATGCAAATATATCTAAATATAGCCGTCAGAGGCACATAGCTATGCAAATCCTGGTACCAGGATTTGAGTACATTCTAAGGAGTCACTGGAAACCACCAAACCAACTACATTAGCATACATACTCCCCCCCTCACACACACACACATCATTCAAGAATGGGACAGTTAGGACATCCTAACCTTCATAAGGACTGTGTGACATGTCATGCAATTAATCTTAATTTTGTTGGGGTGCTGTTTGCCTAGTTAGGCTCATGCTGCCTACATGTCTGAATTTTGGCAACTGGGATAAAGAAATCACAACAGCTCAGTTTTTACCAGGCACTCCATTCCATCTGAATGGTCTAGGTTGAAACACCCAGAGGAGGAAGCAGTCGCTAAGCTGGTTAAGCTTTGAAACTACTACTTCTTAGTCCCTTAGTTTTAGGGATGGTCATTTGCCTTTCTGTGGCCCATGTGCTGGAAGGCAATGACCTTTCTGGCTGGGACTTTTTCCAAGCTGGACCAGTGTTCTCACCACAGTGGTGATCGGAGGACTATCACCTATCACAGTATCTGTTCTCATCTATGACACTTGTCTTGTGTGCACAGTGCTGTACTGCTCCTGGTGAGACACCAGGTAACAATAGTTCTGAATACTCCTTCAGTCATGTCAGGATATCACACTGAGAGAGAAAGGGACAAAGAAGAGAACAGTGACTGTGACCAGCAACTGGGATTATAGACAACCGACAGCACTATCGACATGGCATGTATTACATGGAAAGTATTGTTATTACTTTTCCATTAACACCTCTCTGGACTAAAGTGGTTGATTACTTAGGCTCTATTTTCTGTTAAAAGATTTGAATTTTCTTATAAATAATGACATATGCTAAAGAAAGAAAATCAAACCTGTAGAGTGATAAGGAGATAATAATAGTCACACTTGTTAAGAAAGACCTTTTATATTTAACTTTCAATTCCTGATCATCAAGGCAAAAATGGTAGAATGAATCTGTTATATAGGATATTTATCTTAAGGGAGGGAAAAAATGTGCTTTGAAAGAACTGACTTCTTATTAATAAACCCTAAATGTAACCTTCCCATTGTTTATAAGAACTATTAAATGTAAAGTAAGAAAAGCATTCTTAACTGGTGCTTATAATTGTTCTCAGTGAGAGCTAAAATATTAAAATGGTGTTCAGGAAATGCATTTGTAGGCAGGCTCAGTTATTAAATTCAAAAATGACCTAATCATATAAAAGGTTAAAAACTTTTATACAGTGCTTCTCTTGGGAGAAAGTGTGGGTTTTCACCAAATATTCTTTTTTCATAACAGAGCATAAATTCATAAATAAAGCTGTTCAATGGCAACTGGTGTCTCATTGACAACCTTGGCCAACCTGTTGAGTGCCTGTCCTCAGTAAGAGGAAACCCTGCACCTTCTGGTGCAACCAGTGCTAGATGTTCCTCATATCTGACCTGTTGTCTCATAATTCCAAACCAGCCAGTGCCCCTTGCTCTTTGAAGCTAGCACCTAACATGCTCTTCCTGTGTGCAGTAGTGAAGGAATGCCTTCAAGTCACCAAAATCAATCTGTTTATTCAAAAATTGAATGAAAACTGGGCAGGGCTTACCAAAATACTTTAATCTACCAGAGTCATTACTGGACTAATCAGAATGGAAAGGAACATCTTCTCCTAACCTAAGTTTACACAAATATGAACAGGTAACTCAGTCAATGTTTAATGTTTACATTTTTGAATATTTCTATCCCCTTTCCATGACTAGTACTATCTATCGTAGATTTTAAGTTTCCAGGGGAAAATAATCAATCATGTTTAACTCCCTTTATGCAGAACCAGACATGTTGTCAAACTTAAGCAGCTTATTAAAATATTTTATATTAATGATAAGAACAGTAAATCATCTAGTGGGAGTAAACTGCAGCATGTTCAAAGAAAATAATAATCAAAAATAAATAAATTTTAAAAAGTGACAGGTATGATGGGACTCAGTGTCATGATACATTCCCAGTATGTACTAAAATTGGCATGTTCCAGATCAGCAGACTTAGTTTTTAGGTATTTTGTGAACCAGTTGATAAAAAGTAGCTGTTATTAAATATTTAATTGTTTAAAATTACTATTAAATTGATTGTTAAAAGCAAATACCATAAGAACTGAAACTCATCACTTCCTAATTATATGACCACATTATCTATGCTTACGATTATTTACATCCATTGTTATCTATATGACCATATAGTGGCATGCTACTATACATCTTTAACCAATCTTCAGCTCAGTAACATCACACTGCCAGGTTGAAATTGTCAATATCAAGAGTATTTTCACCATGGTAATCAGAAAATGCAAAATGTCAATCCCACTGCACCTCCATTTGGCACTAAAAGCCTGCTGTTAAACCAGCACCAGCACACTGCTGCAGAAACTTGAGCAAAATGAACTAAGCACCACTGTGTGCTCAATGGCACAGAGGACAGGTGTTAATTTTATTAAAGCATTGCAAATATCAATGTAAAGAAGTAATTGTATGATACTTCAAAGAAAAATGAACTATAGTAACAATTCATCTTCATCATATGAAATTTATACAGATTTAAGTTTTCATATCAAAGACTGACAAAATCTTGCATAAGATAGCTACACCATTCAGAAAAATAGAGCCGTGACGCTTTGAGTATTAACAACAAAATTTATGAAAACCCAGTGTTTTAATTCATCTCTACTAATCACATATAACTACAATAATTTGAGCTTCTTTCAATCTCCTCCAGCTTCAAATATGTCCTATCACTTTGGAACATACCCATATTGATATCACAAAATTATAGGGGTTCTCCAAAGTTCTTAATAGTAAATTTTCAGGAAAATACTATAATTCATAACACTGCATGCAAGTATGTCTGAATATGAGTATATTCAGTGACAGTAAAATGCAGTATCAAAAATTTATTTTGACATATGCAATGATAGAAAGGAGGGAAGTTTTACCAAAAGAGTTCAATGATAAGTAAGAATATTAAAAAGAGAACATCTGAACTATACTCTCATTTAAAGGACTACATTTCAGATTTATAATCCTACAAGTATATATATTTGTACCAGCAATGAAAACCAAAACACATGTATGACTAATTAAAGAGTCTGTTTGTTTTCGGGAAAAGTTAGGAATCTTTCAAAAATCAAATTAGGTAGCATAAAATGGATAGGTCATTCCCATGACAAAGGAACTAGGGAATAGTATTATGAAATATGAATGAAATATTGTGGATAAATCTATTTTCATCAAAGGGAAAAGAGAGAAAGATAAAGTGGAGTAGAAAAAGCCTCATATATTTTGCAAATACCAGTCACTGTCAAAATCAGTCTGTACTATTATTGGGGAATTCTTTTGATCACCTCGGATTAAACAAAAATTGGTCTTCCTTTTTCCTTCCTTATTCATGCACATGACAATCAGGGGGATAAAAAGCAACCAAAGGAAATCTAAAAGAATGACAGTGATTCTGCTTGCCACTAGCTGTTTGTGAAGTGCTAAAAGATTCAGATGATGAACGGGTCTATATAAAAAAAATTAAAAAATAAAAATAAAAAAACCAACCTTCAAAACCTTATTATTATGTTCACTAACCCAGATTAAGAAAGATGTAGGAGGTAATCAAGCAATTTGTGTACAAGACATCTAAAAGAATTAAAATTAGCGGAAACACACCAGGTTATAAACTCTCTGTGTGAGAAACCATAGACCCTTCTAATTGATACTTAAGGAAATCTAGGAATTCATCATAGGACTTAGTTTTAATTTTAGGTGCAAAATTGGAGATGCATTTATTCAGTGGTGCTAAGAACAGAAAAATGGATGGTGGTGGACACACACTATATGATTATATGTAGGAAAGTCCTGATTTCTAAGGTTATTTTTCCTTTAGCTTCTCTAGACTTTTTTTTTTAAAAAAAATAAGCCTTATTTCAAAAGAAAATACAGGACTTTGTCTCATTTTCTTTACGATATACCACTATGAAAAGAAAGGGCTGCATATTATAGTTCCTTGGTTAATACAGAACTTGATAAAAAATACAAAAGCTCTAGACCCAATGATTTGTTTTAAGATTTCAAGTTTAAAGCCATTATTGCTATATTCTTTAACAAGCAAAAACAGTGAAGTAGGTTCAAAGGAATAATATTTTAAGTTCTTTAAGAAAAAAATGTAAGATAGGAGAAATACAATATGTTCTGATATTTGTGCTTTTACCCATAAAGTTCAACACATATCCATAACCAATCAAAAGTCTAATAAATGTATATTTGCTACCAGATTCACTATTCAGAATTTTTCTGTTTACCAAATTGGAGAAGTCTTTCTAAATTAGATTTTTAACACCCTTCTGACTTTCATTATCAGGTTTCCCAAGGGCATGAGCTCCACAGCACTTTTTGTTAAATGTAAAAGATATAGTCTATTATTCTTTCTGAACCCATATCCCTGTACACATTTTAGTAAATGTAATAAAAAATAAAATTCAGGTATTATAAGGTACCACCAATGATTATTAATGTTAAAGAATTTTAACAGCATCCAAGTTCAAAGCTCCTAGTTTTCAACTCCTTAAAGGGCAGTAATGCTGTGGATTAATAACTAAGCAAGTGCATAAATAGGGAAAAATAAGTTAGGATCATAATTAAGCACTTTCATTTTCTATACTGCAATAATCTGGGTGCAATAATAGGTATGTAGACAAGATTATGGAATATGAGTGATGAAATTTGCAAAACCTTTATTTTAAAAAGAGTGAAGCAACTCTAAAAGAACAACTCAAGGGTTAGTAATCAGAAAACTGGGATCTATAATGACCACTGCATGAACTCACCAACTACATGTGAGCCATTGAAACCGAGTTGAACCTTCTTCAGTTGCAAAGTAAACCTCAATATCCAAGATGGCAAAGATTCATTCCACTTTTAAACTTGTCTTCCTTTTTTTACTCTCGTTTCATGCATGTGTCCATCATAGGGGGGATAAAAAGCAGCCCAAAGAACTCTAAAGAATGTCAGTGATACAGTTTGTAAAGTGCTAAAAGATTTGGGTGATAAATGGATTAAAAAAACAACAACCTCTAAGCCTTATTAGTATGTTTGATGACTGAGATGAAGAGATGTAGGAGGTAATCAAGCAATTTGTGTACAAAACATTTAAAATACTTAAAAAGTAGCTAACCAATACCAAGTTACAGTTAATTTTAATTCCCCCAAACTCTTCTGATTCTCCAAAACTCATCCTCTGAAGAGCAAAGTAAAAAGTGAGAAATGGCCGTTTGTGGTGTGTGCACTTCGGTGCCAGCTTCTTGGGAGGTTAAGTCAAGAGGGTCTCTTGAGTTCAAGATTTTTAGAGTAGTCTGGGCATCATAAAGAGAGCCCATGTCAAATAGAGCAGTCTGGACGTCATAAGGAGAGCCCATGTCAAAGAAAAAGAAGAAGAAGAAAAAAAGTTGAAACATAGTTTCTTTCATGAAATACTCAATGTTTTCTTACCATTGTGTAGAATGATTTCTATGAATGGCAGTTTACTCATGAGTATAAATAGAAGAGAATGATAAAATATGGGTAGGACAGTGTCAGCCAGAAATGGTGCTATATAAAATTATATTACAAACCAATACTATAGAAAACGAGGTCTAAACTCTAGTGTGAACTGCTGTGATGTTTACTCTAATCAAAGGGAAAATATGAAGTTTTATTTTTGAAGTACTCAATGTCTAGGACAATTCAACTCAGCAGCCATATAAAATGACCACAGAAAAGCCTTTATTTAAAGAGCATTTTACTTCCTATTTTCTTTTGGATGGACATTTTCTTTTATTATATATATGTCTTGAAATCTAAGGACAATTTTTTTTTACATTTTCCAAACACTTCAAGACACTAACTAATACTAAGAAATAAAAACAACAACCTGAGGCCCTACAGAGACTAAAAACTGGCAGATTCTTGGATAACTTTGCAAACAAGTGACATGAGCTCCATGTTGGAAAACCTATTCAATCACTGGTACAGGTATGCAAACCTTAGTATGCAGAGGAATTCTCAACCCAACATGTCCTTATCTCTTCTCTAAACATTGGCTGCAAATGAAATAATCCCAAGTGCTTGTTTTTATTTAATGACTCAGAGCTGATTGATTTGAAAAAAAAAAAAAAAAAAACCCGCAATCTAAAGCAATCTTATTAAATCTTATCATTCTATGGATAGGACACTCATAAAATTGCTCTATTTAAGTTTCAATAAGTGTTATATACATAGGACAATAGGACATAACAGGTTAAGTAACTATGAACCTTTCTGATGATATGTGTAAGGTAAAACTCAAGGCTTCTGAGACCCAAGGCTTCCAAGATGGAGTGGAAAGTTTTATAACAGCACTACCCTCAAACTTTTTTCTGGCTGCAACCAACTACCTGACATAAGAACAAGCAGAAATATGTAACTTGAAAGATCCAAATGCTCATAAACTCTCTAGTTTTCAAAAATATCAGGAAACTGAAAATTCACCTTTGTCGAGTTGAAGAATCTGTGTAAAAGACTGCAAGAGACCATAAGCTTCTTATATATGGAGTCCCCAAAATTAACATGGATTTGGAGACGATCATGTTAAGTGAAATAAGCCAATCCCCCAAAACCAAAGGTCACAATGGTTTCTCTGATATGTGAACACAAACACAAAATAAGGTTGGGTGGGGAAGAATAGAAATTCAGTGGATTAGACAAAGGGGAATGAAGGAAAGGGACTAGAGAGAGGAATAGGAAAGACAGTGCAATGAATTTGACCTGACTTTCCTGTGTACATGTATGGATACACCACTGTGAATCTCAACATCATGTACATCCACAAGACTGGGATCCAAATTAGAATTAGCTGTAATCCAAGTTTGTGTAAATATGTCAAAATATACTCTCATGTATATCCAAAAAGAACAAATTAAAAAAATAAAAATATATTTAACAATAGAATGTTACAAATCTTAATTGCAGAAAATAACAAAAATAGTCAAATTATAAAAAGAGCATGACAACTTTCTCTTAAAGTTCTAAAATTAATATTTTATCCATGAGATACATTGGATAACACTTTGCAAACAGGTGACATGAGCTCCATGTCAATTACATGTAATGCATACAGCACCATCAAAAATGCTCCAAATATGCAAAAATACTACAAAAATACAAAATTATTTTAAATATGTTCTCCACATTTAAAAAATATATCTATAATCATTTTGCTATTCCTTCAATTTGTATCATTATTTGTTCATCCTGAGCTCTCCTAATTTTATCTCCATCTTTCCTCAAAACTCTTATGAGATAAATTTAGTGCCTAGACATTTGCCGGTAAACGGATGGAGTTAGAGAATGTAATGCTAAGTGAAGTAAGCCAATCCCCAAAAAACCAAATGCTGAATGTTTACTCTAATTTCAGGATTCTGATTAATATTGGGGGTGAGAGGGAGCATGGGAGGCATAAAGGAACTTTAGATAGAGCAAAGGGGAGGGAGGGTAAGGGAGTGGGCATGGGGGTAGGAAAGACTAGTGGAATGAGATGGACATCATTACCCAAAGTACACGTATGAACACACAAATGGTGTGACTCTATATTGTGTACAACCAAAATCATGAAAAATTGTGCTCTATATGTGTAATATGAATTGGATTGCGTTCTGCTGTCATATATAACAAATTAGAATTTAAAAAAAAAAAGAAAAGAAAAAAACTTAGTGCATAGAACCTTTAAGTGTTTTGTCCTGGATAATATGTAAATTAATAGAAGATCTGGGACTAAACCCAGGATTCCTTGCTGGATGTTCATACACCTTTTTATCTTAAAGAAATCTTACTAACAAAAATGAAGGGGCATCTAAAAGTTATTAAATGTACTTGATCTAATGTTTAAGGAAATAGTTTGCCTTGATAAAATCATTATACAATGTATGTATGTACTGAAACATCAGATAGTACTCCATAAATTGGTATACTTTTTATGTTATTCATATTATTCAAAATATATATTTAAAATAAAAATATCTGTTCTAATATCTAATATCTGCTAAAATATAATTAAAAATATCTAATATCTGTTACAACAGAAGAAATCCTATATAACTGAGTAGTTTATACTACCTTTAAATGAACTTTATTCAGATTTTGAGAATTCTATGACAAAATCATTCACAAAGAAACAGGCATCTTGTCATTACCTGCATACAATATGAACTCTAGTCCCTGTCTATAGCATATTCTCTGTCTACAGTCTCTCTGAGGTAATGATGTAAGGCTGCTGAGGAAAATTCTCTCCCTTAGATTCTGCTCAAGGGAAGGGCAGCCTGGAGGGTGGTAGCTATTTTCTTGCCAAGTGTCAGCCGGTCTCAGGCACCTTCCGTGGTTAGGGTGCTCACCTTTCTTATGAAACAGGGTCCATTAATATATGTGTGTTGTTGTCCAAGTATACCCAGTAATATGCAAGTGGATACTCGGCTGGATACAAGAGATTCCTGTAGTATAACCTTTATAAGTGAAAAATGGCTGCTAGCTGATTTGACACACAAGTCATTCAGAAATTATTATAAGAGCAAGTTTATTTATAAAGCATGTATTAATCATCTAATCTAGATCAGATACTACAGGGAAATACAAAGATGATATAGTGATGCCCCAAGAAGCTAAATCTGAAGATGTTTGATAAATTCAGTTCAATGAGAATGGCAGAGAAGGGGCTCCTACCATGGTCAACAGGAGAGGAAGTGAGTAGAATACCATCATCCATATGTCCAACCTTGTCCATAAATATTCGTGTTGAGGGTCCTCTGCAAAGTTCTTTTCCTTTAAAAGTAACTGAAGAGGGCTGGGTTTGTGGTTCAGTGGCAGAGTGCTCGCCTTGCAAGTGGAAGGCACTGGGTTCAATTCTCAGCACCACATAAAAATAAAATAAAAGTGTTGTGTCCATCTACAAATAAAAATTATATATATAATATATAATATGTATATAATATTAATTTTATATAACGACTTATGAATATAGTTTCAATTTGAAAAATGGTATAAGATAATTTTTAACAATTAAAATAAACTGATGGTCCAAAGTCCTAATACCTGAATATGAACTGGCTACAATAAAAATGAGAAAATGAAGCCAGGCATGGTAGCATACCATGTCATCTCAGTGACACAGGAGGCTTAAGCAGGAGGATCGCAAGTTCAAAGCCAGCCTCAGCAACTTCACAAGGCCCTGAGCAACTTAATGAGACTGTTTCAACAACAACAAAGAAAAACTCCTTCACTCATGTAGTCAAGGGGCAATAAGGCCTACCTTGCAAGAATCTTGCTAGCACACATGTGCTAAGGATTATCATGTATCTAGAGAAAACTCAGTAAGGAGTTACAGTTTCCTTCCAGTCTTTCCACCTCTGATGGCCACTGTGATGAGACTGTGTATGTCACAAACGTAAATTCCCAACTGGGCAGGAGCTAGAGCTGCTCTTAATATCCCTGTTCAACACCTAATGACATTTATGAAGAACATTTTCTAAGACACAAGAGACTGACAAAAGTTGGCAGTCTCTTAAGAAGGGAGAAGGGAGGATACAAAGTGAAAAATCAGGTACTTTTGCAAGTGAACTCAGAGGCAGCCCGGAGGCAGCAAATGAAAAGTCCCCCAGGTGAAGCAGTTCCTCAGGATGAAGAACAGTAGCACTCTGGGCTGTGCAGTGTTCCTAAATCGCACAAAATAGGCATTTGAAAAGATGCGTTGAGTACTCTTCCACTGACATAAAAATGAATTTCCTCTTTCAACTTTGATGAAATGATGTAAAAAGCTATGTTAACAAACCAGAAGCATAAGTATGTTTAGTTGATCTAGACTCTAAAGAAATAAAATATTGACATCATATGTGCCCAGAGAACTAAGTAGTTCTCTAAGTCACAATCATTTCAGAGTGCATGGCTGGCAAATGTTTTTTTAGTTTTATTGATATTTTTGTCTTTATTACATTGAGAATGGAGCAAAATGCTTGCAATTTTCACAGTATTTGATGCTCAGAGTATCTATATTATGATGAATATAGTTTCTCATTACATTGGTGGGACTGTCATGTACCATCTCTGAAATAACTCTTGTTTTAGATGTAGTGGTTTGTTATTTGCTTGCTAAAGAAAATCAATGTAGATTATTTTTTAAGTTTAAAAAAGCTACATTTTTCATAAAGTCCTAAGGAGTCCAGAGCAATACTGACAGGGAAAATGGAGAGAACAAAAAACTGATTTGCCAGACTAAGTTCTAGTGACCTCCTCCAGTACCCTGCAATGCAGGAATTTTTCAAATGTTTAGCTTATTGCCATCTGAGGAGATGGCAGTAAATTCAGGCCACTGTGTTGGAGGCTGAAGTGCAAGCAGGTCACTAAAGCTCTGGGCTCCAGTAACTCATAGAAAGGAACCATAGCAACCAACAGAAGGTAAATTCAAAGTATCTTGCCACAAGAAAGTCATGCTTTGTTTGACTGGGACTCATTTTACAAAATCCAAAGTAAAGGAACTCAAGGGATAGGAAATTAAGTCTATGTACAAAATATTCACTGAATTTCCTGAATAGAAGATCCCATTGATTCAGGCTGTAACTGTCTCCATATACTAGTTTACTTTTTCCCCCTCCTTTATTTATTTATATGAAAAAGAACCCAGTGCTTCACACTGCTAGGCAAGCACTCTACCACTGAGCTACAATCCTAAGCCCTCCATAAACCAGTTCCTATTGTCATATGGATCACCTCCTCCTCATGTGACTTACGTGATGCCTACATTTAAGAAAGTAGAAATGTATGGGTTCCTTACATTTAAGGATTTTAATATATTAATAGTACCTAATGAAGACTCTGGTTAGGGAAAAGGTAGAATAAATGGAAGATACTAATCTGTTCAACATCTCCATATTTAGTGAATGCCTCTTGCAAGTCAGGCAATGGATGAAGAAAGTGTTTGGGATAAAATAAGGAATAAAATGCAGTCTGATAATCTAAATGAGGGTACCAATGTGTACAACTCTTTGTAATAAGGGTTATGAGAAAGGCAAGTATTTTTTTTAGATTTGGTAGGGCACTGCAGAAACAGCTGTCTATTCTTGAAGTTTCATGTCAAGGAAGGATGGTCAAGGAGACCTGGCTTCTAAACTGAGTTCTCAAAGTAGAAGAGCTGACAAACTGGGCATGGGAAAGAAAGATAGGAAAGAGTAGAGGTAAAAGAGCCTGAACCATCCAAGAAACTGCTAACACTTAATTCATTATGGTAGAAATCCAGCATTCTAGGGAAAGGCTAAGGAAAGCATGCTGGAGCGATAGAGAGGGGCCAGATCCCATGGAGAACGGAAGCATGTCAGAGAAAAGTTCCAATAGTGAATAAAGTGTTACCAGATATAAAAGGATTCCATTACGGATTAATGGGAATATATTAATAAAAACTGATTAAGCTTTTAAAAATATAATTTTGGTAAGATCAGAGTTTGGGAACATATGCTTTTAGTGTATTTGTTTTGTGACTTATTTCATATACTATAACTATTGATTCTTAAGAGTTTTCTGATGATTTGTACTTGTTTATTATGTTATAGTGAGGTTAAGGGCTTATCACATAAGATCCACAGCTTAGATCTTTTCATGGTCATGGACTGAACCATTAACCCAAGTCCTGAAATCACATGTTACCGATCAAAGTGGGCATTGAGCATAAATGCTAATGGAACGGTATGAATCAAAAATTAAATCCCTGCTGAAAAAGCTTACGTGTAAATTTGACCAGAAATTTCATCTTAGTCGATAAAGAATGGAAATATGTAAGTTGTTACCAAAATATTTTATCAAAGTGAAAATAAGTTAGATACCAAATTTGCATTTTGTAAATCAGATGCTCTAAACAATTGCTCCAGATGTCTGGTTCCCTAACTGGCCAATAAATGCCTTAATTACCCCATTAGACAACTAAGCCTATAGCTATACTGAACTTGGCAATCAACTCAATATCAGGACCCAAAAGAAGTGATTTCTTTTCTTATTGATGGTTTCCAAAACCCCAGAGTAGAAATAATTCCTTCAACCTTGTTATTTACACACCGTATGAATGTTTGCATGCCATTCCCCATGCTGCCCTGTGAACCCAGGACCAAGTCCAAATTCTGGCATAGAAAATAATGAACATTCACATAATTCTGTTTCTACTAGCAGAACAAATGGGTGGTCAGGGAGAGTTTCTTGCTTTTCTTGATGCTATGGATCTAAAAGAACAAGGCTGGGAGTAAAAGGGAAATGCCTTGGCTTGCCCTTCCAATTCTCTACCTTGTTGCTTTAGGGCTGGCCCTCAGAAACAGCAGCAGGATAAAGTAATAAATGGAATTGGGCGTGAAATGGGAATGAAAAGGACTGAGATGTGGTCAGGACTCTGTTGACACAGTAGAAGAATTGGTGGTAATGAATAGAAAGACAAGAAGCAACCAGGCCAGAAGGAGTCCCCTAGTTAGATACCATATGAGGAAAAGCATACATTGAGGACAATCCTATTTCAGGTATTTTGGATACTATTCTTATCCAGAAAGGCATGGGTTGTCCTTTAAGCCTGCAACTTATAAAAATTTTCTAAGAAATTTGATAACCTATAAATCATAAACAAAAACAAAAAAGCAAACAAAAATATCTCTGATATATTCAAAATCATTTAAAAAAGGCAGAAAACTAAATAAATTTGTAAAGATTTGCCTATTGCAAGTTTGCCAGAACACTTGAATTCTATGAAGAAGCATGTAAGGTTTACAAATAAGCACTTCCATATGGCTTGCTCTCTCTTACCACAGATAGGGGGAAAGACTTCTGCCTGAGCTCTTCTCAGCCGTATCTCACGTCTCCAGCAATCACTTCTTCACTGAGGGTGCACCTATGCTCACATCTAAGCCCTTTATGTGTACTCCTTTGTTTTATTGTTACAATATTCTGCTAGGTAATTAACTCAACTGTCCCTGTTTTTCAGAAAAAAGGACATATAAACTCAGGCTCCAGTGCTTTTAACTATTATAATAGGTAAAAAGTGAATCACCAAGGGAAAAGAAAAAAAGATGGAAGCTAATTCTTATACTGTGTCCAAGCAAGCAACAAAAACACAATACAAAAACAAAAACAAAACTCATCTGAGATCCTAAGCAAATTTAGCAAGGGAAATCTCTGAATAGGTCACTACTATTTTAGAGGCAGAACAGCTAGTAGGTAAGGAAGGATGTAGGCTCTGAAGCCAAACTGTCTCAGTCTCAGTCCCAATTCTGACCCTTTACTCTGTGATCCTGGGCATCACACTTAATCTCTTGGGACTTCAGTTTCCTAATTTGTGAAATGGATTGGAACTGAGTGTTTGGCACATTGTGTGTGCACCACATATATTAGTACTGTGCTATGGACTGAACAGGGTTCCCCAAAATTCATATTTTAAAGCCCCAACCACCAATGGGATAGTATTTGAAGACAGGGCCTTTAGGAAGTCAATAAAGTTAAATGAGGTCATAGACATGGGCCCCAAATCCTATGGTCCTGGTTGCTTTTATTAGAAGAGGAAGAGTCACTTAAGACTGTTCCCATTCCTGATCTGCACAGACAAGAGGCCATGTGAGGGCACAGAAAGAAGGAGGCCATCTACAAGCCAGAAAGAGGACTTCCCCAAAACCAACTCTGACTAATACATGCCGATGATGATTATACCAGTTTTCTCCACTCAGGTCAGCTTTGATCATTCTATAATGTCACAAGCATGCTCTAGACATAAATGGCTCCCTTGCACTAAAAGTTCATAACTGAGAGATGAATCCAGCTGCCCCATCAGTTAGAATTCTTTCACTGATATCAGCCCTGCATAAAGAGTTGAGGCTCTGTCATAGATATCTCCTTTGGGTTCAAATTGAAAGAAAATACTGTGATAGGTAAATGGCACAGAAATTTTGAAGAGAATGAGTGCTGTCTTCGGAAAGTGATAGAAAGCAGATACCTGGAAAAGCCCAGTCAGATAAAATTTAACTCCTGTCAGATGAATCTAATATACTGTATCGGAAATAGCCACACTTAACTAAGGAAGGTGAAAAATAAAAAGAGTTCAATAATGCACTGCCTACTTGGGCAAGTTATAGTGGAAAAATACATCTTTGGGGAAAATATCAGAAATAGCTTTAGCTTCATGGGATTTTATTTTCATAGGACTGATTTAAAATATTTTACAAATTGATTGGTTTGACCTTACCCAAGCAGATAAACAACAAGGAGCGTCTTAATGTATGTTTAGCAAACCATCATTTTAACAAGGAATAAAACTCATAAGTGATTTACTAATATGAGAAAACATTTTCTCATGCATATGCAGCGTGGAAGATAGTTATTTCAGAGACAAAGGGAAAGTCACAGCTGTAACATGCCAGAGAACCAGAAGATTCTTGGATAATTAGGCTGATCAACATTCTGGCATAACGAAAACCAGTGACATTACACTCTCCATACCACAGTCTAACACCTTTCCGCTCACAAAATTTGTGACTTTAGTTGCTTTAAATAAGAGATTTAATTTTCATTGTTTCTCATCAAGGAAACTTTCAGCAACATTATTAACCAGTAAACTCGTAAGGTTTTAAAAAAGGAGTAAATATTAAGAGTAGAGTGTGATAATAAAATCTGAAAAGGCTTTTAGCATGTAGTAACTGAGATCTGAAATGGCACAATTCATAATGTTACAATAACAACAATAAAAACAGCCCATTAAGCACTTTGCTTCACCCCAGCAAAACTCATATCACAAAATATATCAGCCAAGAGCAAAGATGAGGTCCACATTAGGTTACCCTCACTGAATTATACTATTAAACTTTGTCACCACAAGGTTTGAAATGTTTAGAGAAGCATCTCTTTTGCAAATAAATAAATCATTAATTTCTGTAGCAACCCGCATCTCTGTCAAAAACAAATTATACTTTAATTTTTTAGTGGAAGCTTAACAATAGAAAGTAACTGTTGCCATTCCTCTATACTGACTAAGTAGGCAGATGAATTCTAACAGCTAAAATCTTTAGTTTACATTTTTGTAAGTAAATACCAACATTAAAGCTAGCTTTATTTTGTGAGATAGTTGATTGTGAAAAATAAATGAAGAATTAAGCTTGTGTAGTATAAATGAGAAGATGAAAGAAGTCAGCTCAAATATAGACGTTGACAGGTACACTTTTAGAACGTGTCTTAAAAAACAGCATTAAATTGGGTCTGAAGTTTTTATTTACCATTCTCATGATGCTGTTTATATTTGCAACTGCACATGAAAGTCATTAGTCTACTGCAATAAATTCTCAAGAATCTAGCATTGATCTAAAAAGCAGATTCAACTTTTGGTCACTACATTCTCCTTGAAAGCAAACAAGGAAAATTAAGAAAGAACCACGAGGCTCATGAGCTACAAAAAAAGCTGTTCACATGTTGTAACATAAAAACAAATCTCTATCATTACATACCATTAAAATCCACTCTGCCAATGAGTGCGGAAAACTCACTTCAAGCACTGCCTCCTCAAAAGGGGACGTCACCTGTTCTCTGAATGGCGTGATATGCAGAGCATAGTGCAAAATAGGGCAGATTTCCATTCTCCACACTGAAGGTCACCCCCACTCAGACCGTAATCCTTGCTGAGCTTCGTATTAAAAAGTGCAGTGATATTATCTCGTTTCTTTCTGACTCAGATGGAATTTCCCAGAAAGAAGAAAGACAATGTTTTTCTTCTGTTCCCATCTTTGAAGAACTACAGCTACAAGAATCCACCAATGATACTGCGTATTGTCAATACTGTCTGTATGTGTACACAGATATGTTGGAGCCCCAAATTCAGCTGTTTTCCACCCAGATCGCAGCTTCTGTTCACTGTAAAATCACTGGCAGCCTTAGGAATTACCCTAGACTTGTATTAGAATGTTCTCAACATTCTTGGGAGAAAAAAGAGACTGTGAGTAAGCTTTGTAACAAATATACAACACTGGTGAGGGGGAAAAGCGTCTTTTAAGTAACAGTCAGAAATATTCTATAGAACACATTTCTGTTATTTATAAATTATTTAGAACATATTTCTACTATGTATAAATTATTTAAACATCTTAGTTTCATGAAAGCTTTCCTTTCTTTCTAGATGATAACCAATTATTTGCCCATAACTATCAAAGACCAAAATGCTTTAAAAACAAATTCTATAATTTTAGATAATAACCAGTACTGCTTGGGTTTCTATAGTTACCCAGGAAAGGGTCATGACTGTCTGAAACACATACACTCTCTCTGATAATTAACCACATCATGATAGACTGACAACACTTAATGATTAATTAGGCTAAGAACTCAAATCCTTAGCAGGAGGTAAAAGCACAGAATTTCATAATGTACTGAACACCTCCCAGAGAGACACAGAATACAAATAAAGCTAAATTTTAAAATGCAGGTTTGCAAATTCAGTATTACTAATATAAATGTCTCCTTGGGAGTCTCACAGCGGAGGAAATTAGGAATTCTCTGCTTGCCAAATACAGCCATACAGTCACAAGAAAGCTTTCGAAAAACAGCTCAATGCTGCCTTTTACATAGAATTCACCATTTTCTTCTCTCCCTTTCAATGGAATACAGTTTAGAGTTACTCAAGAGAACAAGCTGGATGTGTCATCGGTGTGCTAGACTTTACTTGTTTAGAATTCCACACTTTACAAAACACTTTTCAAATAGGCAAGTGGCAGAGCCAAGGTTCTCAAGCCATGTCCGTCTGGCCTCAAACACCACTGGCTCTGCCAGGTATTGGCCACATGACCCTGGGGTTGCTTAGTAAAGTATTTCTCTTGTGATGTGATCTGGTTATTTCATAGAGTGATTGGCAGGAAATAAGAAAGGGATTGCCCTTTGATTACGAGACATGTTAAGTCTCCAGTTCTCCAGAGTTTTTGAACTATACTTTCCTATCAGATATTCAGAATGCTCCACCTTTGACTGTGTTCTGTTGGTCCTCAAAAAAAAAGTCCCAACTAAAACATGACATGCCACTATATCATCTATTACATTAAGAGATATTAAAAATGTCTCACTGATAGACAGTTTACTAAGCATTCCTAATGGCCTAAATGACATATCAGTTCTGTTAAAGCCATTATTCATTTTCCCAGAATATATTTATTAAACAGCTGTTACATACCAGTCACTACACTGAGGACTCAGCAATTTAAAAAAAAAAAAATGTTAACAATCTCTGCTGAAACATAATGTACCAGACAAATAATCACATAAAAAAAGGTGAAGGGTGAAAGACAGAGGGCAAGCCTGGTCAAGGGCATCAAGGAAGGCATCTCTGGGGAAAACAGAATTAATCAGAGACTTGATGAGGAGAAGGTGTTGACTCCCAGAAGGAAAAATGCAGGTGCAAGAGGCACACAACTAAAGAGAGCTCGACACCTGGGAAGGAGACGAGGCTGACAAGGCAGGAAGGGCGCATGGGTCTTTTTTCTTTAAAGCAGTAGCAAATCCTGAAAGAATGTTAAGTGGGAGAGTAACATCCCAGAAGTTCATGTATGATCACTGCTGCTGTCCAAGGAGAATGGCTGGAAAGGGGAATAGCAGACGCCACTGCCACAGTTAGGAGGACCCTGTAGCAATTCAGGCAGGAGACGGCATCTGCAATTGCAGTAAAGTCAACAAGAAAGGTCCACTCTCCATGTTAGAATGGGGATCAACAGGACATGGCAATGAGCTCCTAGTGGATGGTGAGAAGGGGGAGATGTCATGGTGAGTACTTGTTTTCTTGTGTCACTCATTGACTCAACCACACTAGAAATTTCAGACCCATCCAACACTGCACCTCACTAGCATCATCCAGGTCCAACCACCTGGCAAAATCTACACATCCTCCCTACAGTTGTCCCAGGCTTACCACCCCTCCCACTTTCACCATTGCTGCCTTGGTCTGGGATTTTTATGAGAACTTTTCCTAAATGTTGTACACTTCTACAATCTCTCTTCAATTCCATCTTGACCTCCACCTTTTAGCTGGTGTTATTCTTTCTAAAGCACAGAAGCAACTAAATTAATACACTGCTTCAAAATGTTCAATGGTCCTCAATTAGCAATAGAATAAATTAGCACATGATAACATCCAACTCAACAAGAAATATTTTGCATAAATCTGTATTTCAAAAAAAACCCACTAAAAGCAAGATATTTTGTAATAGGATGATGATCTCATGACCAGACATGATTTTAGCCACCTTCCTTTAAATTCATTTAATCCTTCAAGTTTCATTCCATTACTTTCCCCTCTCTCTCCCAAGCAGCACCTGCCCATCATACACATCAACACATACATCAAAGTAGCACAGTAGAAAGTTTATTAGCTGCAATCGGGATGCCCAGGGGCTAGCCAAATGGTACCATGCCTTTAATTCTTCAGATGGTTTCTAGTTCCAGAGAAGCAAAAATGAGTTGTATGTTCATTTTTCAGATATGTTCTTACCAAAGTTACTTGGTTACTACCAAGAAAACTGATAACATTCTGTGTATCATGTTCATGGTTCTCTTTCTGAACTTGGATTCTTCTTAGTCTATACCAATTCAAAAGTCAACTTCCTCCACAACAGGAATGAATATGTTCATTTGGCAAAGTTGCTGCCAAGGGAACATCATGTAATGTTCAGATGTCATTCTTTGGCTTCCTTCTATTCTCACAGGGGCATCACTATCTGCCTATTTCTCTTTTCCACCTCCCATACCAACTCCCACTTTACCTACCCCCACTTTACCTAATCTTTGGGGGATCTCTGGACCACAGGATAGGCATAATTAAACATTAATAGAATTTTCCTTTCCTATGCTTAGAACTCTGCCCCCCCCCATAGGGGAGAACGAGAGAAGAGGCATTGCTTTCTTTGTCTGCACATCCCAATTCTCTCAAATACCTGTGTGGTATCTTGTTCATTTTCAACTCCTACATTGGAGGCCCTGTGGCTTACCTGCTCAGGCTCCAGACAACAGTTAGCAAATTACCCACTTAACTAAGCCTAACTATAGAATGGTGAACAAGTTTAATTATACAAAAGGCAGAGTTTTACAATTATGTCCTGTCTAAGGGGAAAAAGAAATATACGTGGAAAGGGAGTCATAAATATTGCACACAATTCTGCTTCTGAGAAATGGCCACTTCCCTACTTAGGAACCAACCAGCATAATAAAATATCACAACTGGCAGCCAGACTACCACAAAATGATAAAGATATTCCATCACTAATAATATATTCTGTGCTCACAAAGGTAACTTAAAGATGAAACTATTCTATTACCTCACCTCCAAGGCCAATAAGTTCATCCAGAATCTATTTTTCAATAAATCACCTTCTTATTAAAGATCTTACTCAATTAATGCTTGTCATCCTACAAAGCCACTCTTGCAGACTCTCAAGGCTTTTGACTCCCCTTCTAACTCACTCATGTTAGTCCCAAAGCTAGAAAACATATCAACAACTGTAATTGCTATCTGAAGAGTATTATTTCAGCATTTCAGAAAAATTTCTCCAGAGATTTTATTATTCAATAATATTCCTTACAGAAAAGATCAAATGAGAACAAAATTGTGTATTAGGGGATCGTTGGACGATATAGTTGGTTATTGGTAAATTTAGATAGCTAGCTAAGCTCCAGAAATTTCTGCTGACAAAACAAGAAAAAAAGATTAAATTTCTAATGACAGGGTTAAACATGGCAATGATCCTTCTTACTCCAGCATTCAAGACTTCAGAAATATACTGTCATAAAAATTCCCCCAAGAGAAGTGGATAAGCGTACTAGCCAGAAAGATATTAAATAGCACAAATTAGCCTTAGTAATTTAACCATGTTGTTTATTTGATTTCTCTCCTCAGATGACAGGGAGTTAACAGAGTCTACACATTAAAGGCACCTGCCAGAAACTGAAGTCCTCAGAAATAACCAGAAGAGACAGCCAAGTAAGCAGAATTTACTCACTATCTTTGGCTTTAAATGAGGGGCAAACAAAGAGGCTGACAGGCTTTAATAGACTTTCGGGACATTGCCATATTATGATAGAGAAAATGAGTTCATCACTAACTCATGTCAGTTTCCTAGTTCTTAAAATCCTGGATTGGCACATTAGGACTCTCTGGATTCAAACCCTGAGGACCCTAACTCCATTTGCATAACTAAGAATAGGTTAATTCACCTTAAATCTGTATTTCCTCAACTCAATGGTGAGAAGATTCACTTCAGCAAATATTTCAGGGATTAAAAATGATAACATTATATGAAACTCTAGGATAGCTTCTGACACATGAACATTCAATCATTATTACGGTTACCAGCTATATCCATGTTGATCAATATTTAATTATGGATTTCATTGAAAAAAAAAACAATTATAAAACTTTAGAAGGTTAGTACTCAAACTAGCAGCAGTCCAAGGATACCCTCTTGCAGTATACCTCATTTGCTGATAGCTCATATATGAGGCTATTTAAATCAATGTTTACCAATTAAGATACTTTGACCAATGTATTTTTAAGTTCTCCAACAAAATCATCTTCAACAAATGCAAATTCTGCATATTTAATTAATTCAGGGTTGTTAAAATCCAGAAATCCATGTAATAGGACAACCAGAAGAGAAATTATACATTCTAAAGACATACTTTGACATCTTTAAGTCTTCAGAGAGCATTCAGTGAATTGTTTCTACCTAAAATATTATTGTAAACTGAAAGAAATGCTGATCTTGGAATGTTTAGAGAATTTTATTATTTCTTTTGGAGGATGAGGTACTATTTGTAGTACTCCCAAGTATAAATAACTAAAGGATGCTACTGAAATACAAACAAACAAACAAAATGGAAGGTATGTTGGGCAAATTCTGACTCTGTGTAGATTTTAGAAATGTACAACATGACTAAAGGTAAAGTTTTCATAGTGGGGCTTGTGCAAAGGTGTTCTTACTACTATTCAGGTTCTAAATCAAAGAATCCTATTCTAAAAGGTGATTCCAAAAGAACAATAAAAAATTAGGGGGGAACATATTCATGGATAGACAGAATTATTATTAAAATGGCCATATTATCAAAAGTGATCTACAGATTCAGTACACTCTCCACCAAAATACTAGTGATGCTCCCTATAGAACTAGAAAAAAGTCCTGAAGTTCATATGGAAGAACAAAAGACCCAGAATGTCAAGGAGGGCATGTTTTCTCTCATATTGTGGAAAGTAGAGAGAGAGGGGGAAAAGATTCTAAGCTAAAAAAACAATGGTGGAAACATTACAATATTTTATTTTAAATTACACTATAAAGGTACAATAATAAAAACTGCATGGTGCTGGCATTAAAATAGACATATAGACCAATGGTACAGAATAGAAGACACAGAGACAGTCATCTGATCTTTGATAAAGGTACCGAAAACACATTGGAGAATAGACAGCCTTTTTTAAAAAAATGTTGCTGGGAAAATTGGATGTTGTTATGTAGAAAAATGAAACAAGATGTCTCTCTCTCATCCTGAACAAAAGCCAACTAAAAAATAGATCAAAGACATAAGAATTAAACCAGAAACTTTATAACTGCTAAAAGAAAACACTGGGTCAGCTTCCTGACATATAGTTTCAGGCAATGACTTCCTCAATAGGACCCTAAAACTTAGAATACCATAGAGTAATAAATGGAATGGCTTTAAATATAAAAAACTTCTGCATGGTGAAGGAAATAAGAGTATAAAGAGACTTCTGAATGGGAGAAAATCTTTGCCAACTACTCTTCATAGAGTATTATATCCAGGATACATAGAAAACTCAACACCCCCTCAAAAAAATCAATCAGTGGGCAAATGAACAAACAGATCCTTCTCAAAAGAAGAAACATAAAGGCTAACAAATATATGAAAAAAATGTTCCATATCTTTAAAAAATCAGGAAAATGCAAGTCAAAACTAAATCCAGATGTCAGACTACTTCAAGTAGAATGGCAGTCATCAAGAGTACAAATAATAAAAAATACCCTGCCAAGGATGAGGAATACTTACACACTATGGGTGATATTATGAATTAGTATAATACCATGAAAGTCAGTATGGAGGTTCCTCAAAAGACTAGGAATAGAACCACCATAGGACCTAGCAATATGACTCCCTGGTATTTATTCTAAAGAAGTAAGGTCATCATAATATAGCAATACAAGCATACCCATGTTTATAGTAGCATAATTCACAATAGCCAAACTATAGAACCAGCCTAGCTGTCTGTCAACAGATGAAAGGATAAAGAAATTACAGTATTTATACACAATGGAGTTTGATTCAGCCACAGAAGAATGAAATTATGTAATTTTCATAAAAATGTACTGAACTTGAGAGCATCATTTTGAGTGAAATAAGCCAGACTCAGAAAGTCAAGGATGGTATGTTTTCTTTCATATGTGGAAAGTAGGGAGGGAAGCGAGGGGGCGGGGGTAAGGCAGTAGTAGACCAGATGAAGGGGACACAGGGCAGGGAGAATGAAAGGGAAGGTAACTGGGGGATAAAATTGGCCAAATGATGTTATGTGCGTGTATCAATATGTAACAATGAACCCCACTATTATGTGTAATTATAATGCACCAATAAAGAGAAAGGCAAAAAAAAAAAAAAAAAAAAAAAGTAGGGTGAGCGAAGTTGAAACACAAGCTGGAGAGAAAAACTGGGATAGGCATTTGTGTCAGTAAAGGTCCTACAAAGCTTTAACGTAACAGCATTGCTGCGCCCAAACTGCACCTGCCCCTTGTACGTGGAGACCACCCTTGAACATCTGTTTGATGTTCCTATATCTTCTCAATCATAGCTCTTTGAATCATTTTTAAAATAATTATATCAACATCTATATGTTAAAACTCAGAGTAGAAATCCAGAATGAGATCAGCCCAATTTTTAATATCTGAAAGGAGAACACCCCAGTCCAAAGAAAAAGATATACAAAAGCTTCAGTTGGGGGAAACTGCAGGTTAAAAAAGCACTGAAGCCAGCTAGAGTGGCTGGAGTCCAGGGAGGGTGTGAGGGGTGAAAACTGCCGCTGGGTTACTGACTGGATCCACACCATGAGGAGCACTTTAAATTGTAGTCCAAGACAGAAAACCACAAACCGCTCCTGAGCAAGATGTGACACCATCTGATTTGTATTTTTAAAGGGCCTACCCAGGGAGGATGGGGGAGGGGTGCATAGAGGGAAAGAAGAAGCCAAGGCAAGAGAGAAGCAGGGAGGGAAGTGAGAAGCCTGTGGCAGTGGCCCTTGAGAGACCTGGAGTGCTGTCTGAGGCAAGGTGGAACTACAAGAAATGCCTGGCTTCTGGACACCTCTCAAACTGAAGCAAAATACTCAAGGAAAATTTGCTAAAAAAAAAAAAGAAGCAAAGTCATCTTTTACCTCTTTGCTAAATTTTTAAATATATCATTTTTAAATTTATTTTTTATTTTAAAATATATCATTTTTAATATATCATTCATAAATCTACCTAGATCAGTTATACCAAATTTTAAATATATCATTTATTTTTAAATATATCATTCATAAATCTACCTACATCAATTATACCAAATTCTCCCAGATATAACAGAAAATTTATCTGAACATTGATGTATAAATCAAACAATAAAATTCCTTCTTTCATGAAGCATCTAAGGTGAGGCAGAAAATTGAGAAGGAACACAAGTTGGCTTTGAACACAATAAATATGAAGATGTATTTCTTCCAAATAGCCTAAATTACCCTAGTTAGAATACGCCCATTTGTTTTTCACAACACTTCTTAGAGATAGCTCTAACACATGTTGTTTTATGTAAATCATAGAAAATACAGCCATTTTCCATTTGTTGCATTTCAACGGGAATAGTCATAAATTCACTGTTCATATCTTTTTACAAAACTCAATATCGCTATAATTTTATAAAGATATTGAAGTTTTTGCAATGTTCATTTAATTTTCCTATTATTTATCCTAAATCCTATCTGTCTCTGCTTTCCTGAAAATGTGCTTGCCAACTGCTCCCTTGTGAAAACACAAACTAAAAACTGTATTCTACCCTCCTTTACATTAAACTTGAGTGGCTGCTGCAGAGTCAATCCACCTGAAAAAGAAATGTAATATAATCCTGTTAAAACCATGGGCCTTAAAACTGTGAATAGTTAATTATGCCTCAGAATCTTAACACATTAGAATCAATTGCGATTATGCTTGTCTATGAATTACACTTTTTCCAAACACTGACTTTCCTTCTCTGCTAGGACTAAGCAAATAACAGTAAATTGGTTACTGTGGTTACAATGCTTGATCTACAGAATAAGAAAATCTTAACTCTTTCAGGTCTGACTCTTATTTCAAAAGGTAAATAACATATGTGATGACTTCTTGCTTTGTGAAATGTCATTACATGAGTAAACATCTCCTTTGGCAAGATTCAAAACTAAGTTATACATAAACAATACTAACAACTGTTGTAAGCAATGATTCTAAGGCTAATTCAGAAATTGCCTGATCTCCATATTCAATGTGAACTTGTTAGAAAGAAAGCCACCTTTGTTAATTTGATTTATTCAGGCAAAGATGAGGCAAAATAAGCATAAATTGTTAAAAGGAAGCTGTGGGAATTGAAACTATTAAAGTTACTTTGTAAAAAATCAAATACAGAAAAATGCTACTGCATAAAATTCTCTTTGTCTTTCTAGCATACTAAAACTAAACGTCTTACACAATGGGTACATTACTATCTTACAGAGTTTTTGAAGTCTCCCTCTAAAAGTGATACACACAAAGTATTGCAGTTCTTATACACACACATCAGTGACATGAAAAGGCAACAAAGTATAATCATAAAGTCCGTAGATGTGAAGGGACATATTTTCAAAGACATCATAAAAAGTGCCTCTTTAAATCAAGCATGGCAATTTTAAAAGTTTCCAGTGCAAACTATAATTAAGCATTAAGACATAGTATTGTTCAGCACAATTCTCTTATTACTTTCAAAGGGCCAGAACTTCCTAATAGCAAAGCCAGCAAAACCATCTCTGGGTTGCTATGGGCATCACACCTCATCAACTTGGGTACAGATATTTCATCAACTATATGAGCACTACCCAACACACTTAGACACAGACACTCTCTGACTGAGGAACTCAAGACAAAAGATGAAGAATAGGACACATTTTGAAATGGAAGGGGAAAATCTATAAATTACTGTAATTACTTTAATAACCATTTCAGAAAGGATACTAACAAAGGCCTGGTTTCTTCATGCATGCACCAAGGCCTGCTCCATCCTTAAGAGGGCCCAGGCTATTCTTACCTAAAGCCAGCGATTTGCCAAACAATGAGCCTAATTTATATCATTTCAATTCTGTTCTGATTGGACGTTTTTCCTTTCCCCAAGAGAAACATGACAATCTGCAAGTTATTTGTTAGGAAAAGAAGAGCTCAAGCTGATGTTTGCCAAAATTGCACAATAGATTAAAAATTTTCTAAACATACCCTGGTCATCGCCAAAACAGTGAGAGAGACCTCTGACAGGGAAATAAGTGCTTGTCAGGTGTTAACGCAGGTGGAGGGTGGAAGGACTGAGTGGGGTGCAAGCTGGTTCTTGGAAACTCCAGGCTATAAGTAGACTTGAGTAGTGGATCTGTTTCTTCAAAGGGGCAGAGAAATAAAAAAATCACACAAGTCTCTCACAACTCACAACACTGCATGAATGCATAGCAGATTTGCAAAAAAAAAAAAAAAAAAAAAAAATTGCTGATTGACTTAACAAATGATGATCATTTCAGATATTTAACCTGATATACCCTCAAAAGATGGTGCCGTATTATTATGAAAATGCAAGCAACAACACAAGAGAATACTCCAGTCCAAATCTTCCTACAAGAATATTACCATGAAGTTTTTAACCAAATCTAAAAAAAAAAAAAAAATCTTATTGAAATCAGTTCTTCATTAGAGTCTCAAAATATAGTACATTTGATTTTTTAGAAGGGACACCTTTCCATTTTATAATTTGTGGGTTAGTTCCTCAATTTTTAAAGATCTTCTTGATGTTTATTGTAATGCCTTTGATATCTTCATTTTTATGAAGATGAGTATACATTCAAAATATACCACTTATTCTTTGCATATACCACTTATTCTTTCATATATTTTTCAAAGGAAGTAAAACTTAACCATGAACATAATATGAACATATAGCAAAGTATAGTAACCATAGTATATTAGGAGTATAGTACATTAATATTTTAATAGTCAAAATTAGAAAAAAAATATGAAGGAATGTTTAACAAATTTCAAGCCAGTGACAGCAGTTACTTTGTGCAATAAGCAAAAGTAGATTCCAGGAACTGTTAATTTTTTTTTATATATTGTATGCCTCTGTGATATTTAAATATTCTATAATGAATAATTACTCCTTTTATAATCATTATGTAAAGTATTTTAAAAACAGATGGATAAAATAGAAAAAATGATTAATGAGATCCAGAAGAAAATCAGGTATTGCTCAGATAAAGCAGAATTGTTACCTCTATTTCACTCTTTTAATTAATGGTTACTGGATAATATTTTCTGGCAATAAAACAATATAAAATACATGAAATTGTTATAAGTTGAAGCATCTTACAAACATCAAGCTTTTGAGGAAGAAAACACAAACAACTAGCATTGGAAGTACCATTTTGTAATTCATTCATTTCCAAAACATGCCAACTCATATAGGAAGCCATTAATATTAACTGCTTCCTTCATAAGCTTTGATGGCTATACCAATTGCACTAGCAAGACAAGTTCAATGGGCTCTAAATTGCTTAAATTACACTTGGATTCATACTCTAGCACGTCAAGTACCACTAAATATTTCAACTGTCCTTGTCAAGAGTTTTCTATGGCAAGGCCTACAGGTGTTATGAAGATTCAGGGCCATTTCTTTCATTATTAGTTTGTAGCCTAAGGGCACCTGACAAATGCTCTGCTTTTATTTCCCACAGCCTTTTAAACAAAGGAAAATTAAATGGTGCTTCTTTCAGGCTATTTTCTTATTGCATTGCAATAGGAGAAAAACCAAAAAGAAGCTGTTTTGAAGAAATAATACAATTCGAAGGTTGTTTTTTAGCTATTGAATGTTGTGGACCATAAGGAAAAAAGACAAAGAGCACAGTGTTTTCACTGTATATCGAGGGAATATGCAGATGGAGGGTCATAATCATACAGCTGAAAAAAGGCTAGATTAAGAATAGAACTCGGTTTTCTCCAAACCAAAGAACATCATCCTATTCTATTAAGGCTATTGTAGTAACAAGATTCAATATACCAACAGATCTCTAGTTTTAGAGACTTTAAGACAGCCCTGCAAAACTTGTTTGTACAGTAAGTACTGAGTCCCATCAAAGAATTTCTGAATTGGAAGCCCTAGGGCAATATCCCCACAATCTGAGCTTTAACAAATTCCCAGTGACATTGATGAGAATATGGCAGCCATATTTTGAGAACCATTGCACAATTTCTGTCCACTCTGAAGAATAGATCCACTCACTACTAATTTACTGTACAGTCAACTCAGCTAAATATTGCAGAGTGGGTTCTTCCTCCAGTTAACCAAAACTCAGTTTGCTCATTAAAAACAATGAGTTCTTGGGTAGTAAATCTCCGTATAACTCTGTCTCTAACCCAGAAAATGGTCTGGATGACCTTTAAATTTAGTCCTTCCCTCCTCCCTTAAAGTCCCTCAGGAATATTAACTAGAGTTACATAAAATACATCAGCTCCTCCTGGACTGATTAAAATAAAACATTTTCAAGAACTCAAATGATTCCAAGAGCCAGGCAGGTAATAGAATGAGTAAAGCAATTCAGTGTTACTTAGAAAAGGTGAAGGTAAGAGTGGAGCTGCAGAACCCCTGTCTTGTCCAAAATATTACCCATTTTAATTAAGGATTGGCCACACACACCTCTGCACACCAAATTCAATCTCACCATAGAAACAATACTGGCCAAATAGTCAATACACATTATCATTTCACAATAAAAGTACATATACGTTGAACAAGAATACTTGGTGTGGTGTATGTTATTACATATGTTCATTAGGCTCAAGAGACTCATATTTAAGCAAGGATATTATCCTTGATAGTTCTCCAAATATTCTTCAGGGCTCACTGTCTGGCATTATGTGCACATGAAATATCCCTTAAGAAAAAACTCAGGCTGTGCATCAGTCAGTAATTTTTTCTTATTGAGAATAAAAATGTATTATTTATCTCCTCTTAAAAAAACAAATTCTTAAAGTCCTACAATCTTTTTCAAATCAATTTTCCTTCTTTTAAGATTCATTTTCTCCAGTTCAATGAAAATCACTTTAGTACATTGGGGCGGGGGTGGGGGAAGCTCCTGGATTTTGAAGAGTTGTGAGTCTTTCACTAATCCCAGCCAGGAAACCAATTTATTCAGTCAATGTTGTCTCTGTGTCAGACTGAAAAATGCACTTACACAAAATACTCAGAACCAAACCTTTATAGACTGTAAAACTAAATTAAAAAAAAATACAAAGTAAACTTAATCTGTGTATAGAAGCTTCAGGTAGGGGATACTTCTGTCTCAACAGTGTTGTCAACAACCATGTTGTCAACACTACAAAGTATTTTATAATGATGTCCCTGGTAGGTGTAACCAAGAGAAACATGTGTAGGAAAAAATCATATTAGCAATTCCATAGGGTTGTACAGTATGAGGGGTAATGGGCTGTGCTGGGAACACAGATGTCAACTAAAGAAAGGCGAACATGGACAGTTAGGTATCCTAATCAGCATACTAAAGAAAACACATAACATCAAAAAAAAAAAAAAGTAACAAATGGGGAAAGTCATTCCTTGACTACAGACTTCAAAAGAAACAAATCGACTCCAGTTTCCACATTGCTGTGATTGACATCTAAAAAACAAACAAAATTAATGTACACTTTATTCCTAGTTCAATGAAGATATGTACCTATAGATGAGTCAAGACTTAAATTTATTTCAATCTTAATATAAATCCTGCCTTTAGAGTTTATAAAAATGTATTTGGTCTAATTTTATAAAATAAGTATATAAGCATTGTCTGATTAAAAAAATAAATTGTGGGCTCAATGGCAAGACAACACATTTTTCCCAGATCTTAAAGACAACATGCAATCCAGGAACAAGAGAGAGTAAACAAGAGCTGTTTGAAATTGAAGGCCTGACTCATGAAGATATCACAACACTAGGGCAACATATGCAATACACATTATAACTGCACCATATGCTATTTTTATGTTTCAAAACATCATAAAATTTAAAACATGGGTTATGGCTATTTACTTGTCAGATAAATTCATATTTGACATGGTCTTTCATTAAAGTTGAAATAAGGGAAAATTTCTTGTACTGAATATAAAAACCAGATGAGCATTCATAAGCTTAACCCTTATTATAAGCAAAGATTTTTTTTAAATGTAATATATCTAAACTAAGTCACTGAAAATATCACAGGAAGAAATTACATTTTAAAGGCACTATGAAAAAAAAAATTCATCTTTCTTAGTTCTTAAGTAAAATGCAAAACACCATTACTAAAGAAAAACCATGAATGAGTTTAATAAAGATGAGAATATATTCAACCCAGAACTGGGACACAACTGAATGAATTCTCTCTCTTGAATCTATTTCCTTAAAACAGACACAGAATGAACAACTAATTCATACATACATACACACACACACACACACACACACACACACACACTCACACAGACACACATATGCCTCTGCTCTAGGCAGGTTTACTTTGATCCTTGGTGGCTATTATTTCAGCAAGGAGACTAAATAGTGTGATTTTGAGTGATCAGAAGGATCATAATTCTAATAAGGCGATGGTATTCTAATAAGTAACATAATGTGGATTTATTCTCATTTTTAGCTACTGAAGCATCATGAAGGGATGACCACAGAAGATGACAGAACAATAAAATGAATTCTTTAGACTTGGAATCTGTTGACACAAATTCAATCTCATGAAAATCATTGCTGGTTTGCAGTCAGGTATCCACCCCAGCTCTGGCCTCAACAAGTTGTTCCATCATTGGTCAAGTTACTTAATCTGTTTCTCTTATCTGCCATAAAATATGAGGCTCTTTAGATTAAAGAAAGTCTTACAATCTCTAGTACAAACACTGGTATATAAAGGTAATCAATAAATTTGTTAGCTACTCAGAGGGCCTTCTACAGCAGACAGAATGAAACACCCTAGAAGAAAAGTAATTTTATATATAAAGACACTGATTGGACACCTTTGGTTTAATGATCCCATCTTAAAAATATGACATCATTTGCATCAATGATGGATAATGTAAATTCTATAAAGGAGAGACATTTTATAGCACACAATTCTCTTTCACCCATTAAAACTAAATAATCTCTTATTAGCATACCTCAATGAAATAAATATTCCTTAAGCCCTAAAGAACATAGAGTTTCCCACACCTTCCATCATTTTCAAAGAATATAAGGATATTTAAGAGAGAGATTAGTTTAATAATGAACCAGGAAAATTGTATTTGCCTCAAAGTAAAAGGTTCTAAAAAAGTTGAAACTTCCTTATTAATAAAACAGTTTCAATATATTAAAAGAAAAACTATAGAGGCTAGAAACGAAATGTGATTCAAAAAGTCATGATTTTTTAATCACAATATAATAAAATACTGTTCCATACCAGTTTTTCATTATAGAAGTCATAATTTCTTCTTACTTTTCTAAATATTCTACTACATACCAGACTTTTTCATAAGTCATTTATTTCATCCTTTGTATACAAGAGGAAATCTCCACACAATCAAAACAAGCAAAGACACTTTTATCACAAGTCAAAAATGAAATATTAATTATATATATTTAGATACTGGATATTACTTTTCCAATGAAAAGACATGTAATCTCCAAATGTGATAGAGTCCCCATATGACCAACATTTCTAGCATTTCATTAGCCTTTAAAATACATATTTAATACCTAGTACAGAGTATCTGGCTACTTTTATTTTGACATGGGGGCCATTTTCAAAGTAGCATCACTGAGTACTTATATTGCATATTTATAAGTGAATAAAAGAAGTAGAAATTTTCTAATCTATTCTGCTATTCATCAAAGAACATTATGTTAACATTTACAGGTAATCTTTCATGTGCATCAGATTGCTAATGTCTATACAGGGTAATCAGATTAAACAGATTACTGTAGTAGGACATACAAGAGATGAAAAGGGCCTAAACTAAAGCAAAAAAAAAAAAATAATAATTGAAATCGGTTATAATCCAGTGTCAGTGATGATGTGTAATAACAGATTTTTTTCTGTACTGTGGGAATATAAAACCAATGGCATTTCTTTGAAGACAAATCCAGCATAGTTATCAAAATTTAAGGGTACAAAAAAAAAATTAAGGGCACAAACTGCTTTCCTCAGCAATTTCTTGCTAATAATATATACATTTATCTAAATTTCTTCAAAATAACATTTAAACAGAAAGAATATAAATGCTACCACAAATGGATCATCTAAATAAATTATGATACAGGTAAAAATTATGAAATTTAAAAATAACTGATTTGACAAGATCTCTAAAATATATTGGATATTTAAAAGGCTCAAAACAAAAAATTATGCTTAATTCAACTGCCAAATATTTTGAAATATGCTGTATTTTGTTATAGCCTAAATTTTTTTCTGAAGGACAGACAAGAAAACAAAAATGTTTCCTCTATGTAAAAAAACTATGGTGGGCCATGGAAAGAGATTTCCTTTTTATCTCACATGTACCTGAAAAGATTTAGTTTACCAGGTATATAATGTATAGTGTGTGTGTGTGTGTGTGTGTGTGTGTGAAATTTTGAAATACATTAGAATCACAAAAACTAAAGATATAACCAACCACAAATACGCAAGTCTATGCATTTCAATTTCGTGTCCTAAAAAAGAACCAAAATGAAAATGTATAGAATATCAGAAGTCATTTGAATAACTGTCATCATGAAGAATTATTTGGAAAATGTTACAAGGATAAAGAAACAGGAATAAACCTCTTTGTATCTTAGATAATAGGAAGACATTTGTCATAACAGAAAAATTGGAAGAGGGAAAGGTCCAAGGAGTCTTGGATGACATTCAGAGATTGACACAGGAGGATAACAAGTCCACGCGAGACATGAATAGGCAACAGGAACATCTGAGACAAGAGAAGGAGAGCTAAATAACTCAAATAAGATATCTGTAAGAAATTTTGAAATGCCACTTGAGAAAATACTGAACTAGAGTTCTGAAGTGGGAAAGAATATGATTGAGATGATACCTCGGGAAAATATGTTCTTAGAACAACTAGAAGAAATTATAAGCAGGGAGCCCAAAGAAAATTGTAAAGAATGCTGCGCTTAATCTTTCATTTACTGCACAGGTAAGCAAACAATGATGCCAAGAAAAGATGTGGCTGTCTTCCTTCAAGTCAATCTCAACTATAACAGTGATTCTTGACCTTAACTGTACTTTGAAATGCTTCCTAAGAGCCGTAGGATTTACACATGCCTTGGAAAACCCCTGCAAATCTTGATTTAGTTTGCCTGAAATGCGATGCATCTAGAGCCTCTGTAATTTTCAGTTTCCCCATGTGATTCTAATGTGCAAAGTTGAGAGGTGCTGCTTTAAAAACATTCTAATTCTCACATTCACAAAGTAATTCAAAACATCATGGTATAAACTTGTCCATATGATACCAAATCCTGCAGGTATGATCAGAAACACTGAAAACAGAGGCTTCTTGCTTTCCACACTGTGGTGGAGAGTTTCACTGATTGACCCCAATGAAACCCACCCTGGGGATTCATGCCTATGGGTAGTGCACTCTGATTCTGACTGGGCATGGCCAGTGACTTGTTTTGACCAAGAGATGAGAAAGCACTTAGGCTTTGGAGCTTGTCTCCAAAGCACGTTGACCATGCTTTAAAAGCCGGTTCAGCTAGAAAGAAAGGCCACCTAGGGGGGGCCTGCAGGGTGAGATACTGTGTGGAGGGAAACCAAGAGCCCCACTAAGCCAGGCGGAAGGTAGATGGAGTTATCCTCGAAGAAACTATGTGGAACCAAAAAGTACCCATAGTAGTCATCTTAAGCAGCAAAACTTTGAAGTATACGTCATTCAGTGGGGAAGTAAAACCTGAAATAACTGTGACCTGTACACTGTATCCTTAACCAGCATCCAGACCCACCAGCATCCCCTGAAGTCTTACCTGCCCAGCTCTGATTTTTTTCAGGTTTCATCCTATTGCTTTTTATGCATTTTATGCATTTTCTTTCTGATCCTTTGGCTACAGCAACAAGTTTTCAAACTTAAGGGGTCTGTGGATTACTTACTGAACACTCAGCACACAGACATGCCCATTTTTTGCAAAATAACCACAACAATAAAAGTCATCAGAATTTGAAATAAAAATTCAAAGTTTTAAAATTAACACTATTTTTATGTCAGTGAGAAATGATTTGCCATTTGCAATCTTTCGATAAAGTATGTTCACATGAAAAGAACTAAAGATCAGAGTCCACATCCAGTTTATCTTCGTACTCTATTTCATCTAAATTAGAAACTCCTTCTTTAACATCTTAGGACATTGGCAATGACAGCAAAAGTGTGCAGTGGCTTCTCACAGAGTCGTGGATATTTGGGGCACGTGCAGACCTGGGAATTATGGGGAGATTTCTCATTTATGTTTACTTTCAGTTTAAAAGATTTTCATATTTAAATCTAGACTGACCATTTCTTTCAACATAAATAAATGTAGTTTTATATTCCATTAAAGTCTTTTGTATTGATTTTTAAATATGCTATTCAATTTCTTTATCCAAATGAAGGATCATCAGGTAATGGAGAAAGAAACAAAATTCTTGGTAACAACCATTTGTATTATTATTCTCTTCTTCAAAACTTCCTATAACTTATTATCTATTTTAAACACTGATAATTCAGCCATGAAAAGATAGGGGTAAGGTATGTAACACATTATGCATCCTCGAGAAATGCCAACTAAGTCAGCCACTTGGATCAAGATAAATACAGGAAGCTGCTGCCCATGAAGCAATGCTTTTATTCCACCTTTCAGATAAACTTGTTGGAGCCCCCTTGCTACTGGGCAGCCAACTGGCTTGCTCCACTGGGGAGACTTCAACCTTGCATGTCTTTCCCTAGCACACCAAGAGATACGCTCAGTGACTGCAATTCCATCCTCATCACTATTTTTATTGCTTCCTTTACCACAGAATCATAACCAGGAGGTAAAAGATTAAGCAGCAACTGCTCTTGCAGTGAAGCTGGAGATGGACAAGTACTAAATGTCTATTTACAAAGCAAAGTCACCCTTGTCCCCACAAAGGATTGTTTCACCCTCAGTAGAGCCTAACCACCTTGAGTCTACACCATAATTCTCAAAACAATCATCCCCCCTTCCATGTAGCCAGGATCGTAAGGGATAAATAAATTTGCCCAACATTTCTCTTATTTTAGAATATAAGTTCTGTGAAGACAAGGGCCTTTGCCTTTTGTTAACAGCAATATTTTTAGTCTCTGGAGTAGTTCTTGACATAGAGTAGGCCCTGAAAAAAAATATTTGTTAAATAAATAAATGGATGCATGTATTTCATATATTTCAAAACTATGGCTCAGTCTCTTCACCAAAGTTCTTTTGACTCACTAGGGAGAAAATGGCAGTGTACAAAAGTGACTGTTCTTACACATTGATGGCCACTAATATGTGGCATGTCATTTAACAAAGGGGTTTTGCCGATAATTAATGTGCTACCCCTCTACACACATTTGTCATTAATGTTTGGACTGGTTGACAAGCTTCTCAGTAAGAGCGTGACTTATGTCACACAAAAGATTGAAATTCTGAATGATGTCTCTTGGGTTTTAATATATACTTTTAGGGGAGAGGAGAATCATCAATTTCACATTGGAAAGGCTTATTCTGACAGTTTCATAACAGGTGACTAGGGGTCAATGGATCACCAGTCCAGTGACATTTGAATGCTGGTACTCATTGCCATTCTTGATAGCCACATTTTTTTTTCAGAAGCTCCTGCTAAATTATAATGCCAGCAGAGTCTATGTTACCAAATACCTGAACTGGAGTTCTGATGCTAATATTTTAATTCTATTTTTGCCATTTAATTAATCACTTTGGAGACATCAATCCATTTTTGTGTGCACAGGAATTAAAATAACACAATAGTAATGACAGAAATTGAATATTTAAATATGCAAACCACATGCAAATAGTATAAAATGTTTTGGCAAAGAACCGGCACCTTAATTGAGAAAACTGAGGAACCCAGTCTTCAAAATGTAATGATATTTGTGGATAGATTCCGGTTGTTTTCCAATACTCTGCTTTTAGTCTTTAATAATAAAATCATCATCACTTTGACTAAACATATAACCCCCTTCTCACCTCAAGTTAACTAGCACATTTTACATGCTCCTTTGAAGCTCAGTTTGGCCTCATGTTTAAATTCTGGTCAACCATATATAACCCAAATGGTCAATGTGATTATACAACTTGTGCTTAAAGAGGTGGGACATGCCCTTCTATCCTCCTTTTGCCCTGGCTGAAATTTGAATGAGATGGACCATGAGGTGGAAGCAGATTGAGGAGACTGATAAAAACAAAGCAAATCCAGTTTAGGTCCCTAATTCCACAGGAACTGGCAACATATGGGCTTTTAAAAAAAACACCAGAGCAAAATAAGTTACTAGTTTAACTCATTGCTACTTTAGGATTTTCAGTTATTTGTTCCCAGATATATTACTGACATATTAAAAACATTGATTTTTTTCTATAAAAATGATTTAATGATAACAATTAGGATGACAGATTATACTTACATAGATTACTTGCCAGACATTATTGCAGATGATTAACATTTACTAAAGCACTAACCTTCAAACGAATCTTATAAAGATACTTTTATTATAGTTATTTGTAGATGAGGAAACTGAGGCACAAAGAGATGAATGCACTTGCTCAAATTCAACTGGCTGTGGAGAGGCGTTGCACAGAAGTGAACTCAGAAAACTTGGTCTTTGATTTCCCTTTCTTAACTACTTTGGGTTCTACTGTCCTTAAATTATTCATAATTACATATGCTATACTGCCACTCATAATTAATTATTAACATTTAAAATTTGTGGAATACTCACCAAACTGAAGAAAGATAAGTGAAATAAAGGACGGGAATGGGGGGTTACAGGATAAGGGAAGAAAAGTGGAATGAATCTGACCTAACATTCCTGTTTGTGTGTGTGTGTGTGTGTGTGTGTGTGTGTGTGTGTGTGTATATATGTATATATATACGTGTATATATATATGTATATATATACGTATATATATATGTATATATATATGTATATATATATGAATATATTACAGTGAATCTCACCTTTATGTCTATCTTAAATATATATATATATATATATATATATATATATATATATATATATATATAAAAGCAAATAGCAGATCAATAAAATAGAGGGAACAGGGGTAGGGAGGGAGTAAGGGTGGAAAAGGAGAAGTACTGGGGAATGAGTCAGAGCAAATTATATTCCATGCTTTCATATTTAGGTCAAAATAAATCCTAATGTTATATATAATTAAAAAGAATAAAAAATAATATTTGTGGAATGCAGGTCAAAAGTTTCTCTAAGCTTTGTGCAGTGGTGCATACTTGTAATCTCAGTGGCTCAGGAAGCTGAGGCAGGAAGATGCTGAGTTCAAGCCTGCCTCAGCAAAAGTGAGGTGCTAAGCAACTCAGTGAGACCCTGTTTCTAAATAAAACACAAAATAGGCTGGGGCTGGGACTCAGTGGTTGAGTGCCCCTGAGTTCAATCCCTGGTACTCCCCCACCCTGCCAAAAAAAAAAAAAAAAGAGTTCCCTCTGTATTCTTATCCCTACTATCCACACCACCTGTCAGTATGGACTAGGCCCTAGTGGACTGCAGAGCCCAGGGACTATTTTAAAGTTACCACATCACTCTTTTCCTTAAGGGAAATGAAGTTGTCCCCTCAAGGCACTATTTTCCAGAAGCTATCATCACTGCCAAAATCTTAGCAGTTAAGCAGAGAGCTACCGTTACTTTACAGATGTCTGCAGCAGCATGGCCCTGACTGGGGGTGAGGTTTGTTGAGGACACACATAGCAGCTGATGTCATCATGAAGTCCCTCACAAACAGCTTGGGGCAGTAGTTCTATGAGAATGTAGATCCTGTTCACTCCACTTGATATCCAATGTATACAGATTGTAAGAACTGTAACCTTCATTCTCGAGCACTGGGTATATTCCAGAGACAAATGTTTAGTACTACTATACCAGCTGATCTTGTATATAAAGCATTTCTTGTATGCCACTTTGTGATAATAGAATTCAAATGCTGATAAAACAGAAAGGGGTCTTATAAATTCATTATCCCAACTTTTACCATTGTAAAGATGATAAAGAAAGGTATAGAGAGGTTAATTGATTTGCTCAAAATCAGAGTCCTTGATTGACACAGCTGGGAATAGACCATGAGACTTCTATTCAAATATCAGTATCATATTTGGTTTTCTGTTTGCTGATGCCTCCCTTCCACAATTCTAAGTGGTGGAGATAATAGATGAACTAAATAAATGCTATTTTCCCCTAGCAATTACATGTGGTATTTTCAGCTATAACTTTATAGAACTTTTTGACTTCAAAGTATGAATGATTGATAACACAAAAGAGTAGTAGTAAAATTGCAACACTTTTGGGACCACCAAACTATAACATTGGAGAAAAGTTGCAGAGACTCTTTAAGTATTTCCAACCTCAAAGATCTCAGTCAATAAAAATATGAATAACTACATGTTTTATTGGAGATATCTCACTTTAAAACAGACCTAAAATCTCAGCCTTGAATATAACTACAAGCAGGTAAATAAACTAATGGTCTGAGTGAATGATACAACTTTGTTTTATACCTTCTGCATACATAGGTTTTGGCACTAAAATATTGATTAGGACCTTTGACTTTACCTAAATTACCCTAAAATTCAAAAATACATCTTAGCAGACAATAACTTGCAATTTGCTTTTCAAACCAATGTCATGAAATACACTATTTTAATAAAATTAGCCTACATATAGTACACTACAGAAGGTTCTAGGTCATTTGCAGGATTGACCATGTTTCCATTTAAATCCAGGAAAAATTCATAACTAAAACCTCACAGATGAGAATTGCATGCACTGAACATGATAAAGATGTTAATGGGGAATGGGAGATAGACCATTTTATATAAATTACACCCACTTCAAAAGGCTTGGCAGTGATTTATGGATTGAGATGGTATAAAATTAGAAATTAAAGGATCAAAGAGAATAGGATTCAACTGAAGAAAGCAAAATAGTAGTCGTTTCCAGACTTGAATTGGACAAATTACATCCTTGGAATAATGAATTTAGCTCTGAGGTTACTGATATCCAAGTCAAAAATAAAAATAGTTTTGGTTCCACCATTTTAATTTTCTAAGAAGTAAAATATTAGAGTTTATAAAGACACCTATATTTTATTCATTCACTAAAAGGAGGAATGCATCAGAAATGTACAGGGCTGAATCAACCACTAAACAGCAGCTGCAGAAATAGGTATTTGTTCAGGTGGTTATGGTGTGCCAGAAACTTTACCAATCATCCCGCATTTATTATACTGTTTAATCAAGTGATGAGGAAATGGAAGTAGAAAGACATAAAGGTTGTCTGTGGCACAAAGTTAGTAAGTTATATAGTCAAAGACATTGGGTCTATCTCCAAACTCCACACTTTTAAGTACACCTTTATTTCTGAATATAGAAAATTGGCACATTTTCTAAATGTTCTATGAATATAAAAGAAAGTGAACCTGGTGTGTGATAATTATAACTTATCAAAATTTTAATTCTACACAGCACATCTCTTTCTTGCTAAGCAAATATCTAGCAAGACACATTCAGACACAGTGATCAGTAACATGTAAACATAGCCCTTGACTTCACAGTTCTGATAGACAGCAGTGTTCTAACAAATGGCTCTCCTATTTAGTCTCTACAATAGAACAGTCAATTCTAAGTTAGGGATTACATTTCTTCAGGAATGATGTGAATGATTACTTCACTTGCTGTTTTGTTTATACTACATTAAAACAGAAAAATCTAATGAATTGCTAACTGTATCAATGACAGAGGTGGTTTTAGTTTTCACCAACTGTGGCCAAGTGCTGGATTTTGGTCCACTCTTAATTGACTGACTGAATATTATGTACTCTGCAAGTTTCATCTGAAGGAGTCAAGTTATAGGTTAGATGCTTAGAAACAAGGTCTAACGTAGGTAAGATAGAAATTATATTGTAGAAGTAAAACTTCTCATTTGCAGGTGGGGCTAAAAAAAAAAATCTAGCCAGATCCAGAAGGAACTTAGGAGGTTGCTTCATGCTCCAATTCTTCCCTTTTGCTGGAAAGGCAGTATTTACCTTGACTTCAGTGCAGATTACATTCAAGGGCTTCCTCTACTATAGACCCTTTAAGGACCCTAGGAGGGAATCCAACACTTTCTCTCAGAGGTTTTATAAATTTCCAAAGGGTAGTAATTTTGTATTTTTTTTTCCTTAAGGAAAAAATTATATATGCTTTGGGCACCATGTGACCCCACTTTCCTTCCTTAAGATGTTCAATCATCTCAAATTTTCAAAGTCATTAGCCAAAGTGTCAAATATGGCAATTCGAAAAAAGATGCTGCTGTTATTTCCCTTTAGAACATTGCTTCAGTATAAGTTCCTTTCATTATGATTCTCTTCTACCTCTTGCTGACAGGTAGTAACAGTTTTAATAAAACTTGCAGGATGATAGGAAGAAATGAATATTAACTTTTCTACAGGGATACAATATAACCTTGTTTTTATGTAAAATTCAACCTTCAAAAAGTGGTAAGGGCTGTCTCAGTATACAAAGTGCTGGCCTACGGTAAAATTGTGGAAAAAGAATAGATTGATTTAAAAAAAAATGTTAGGCTTTTGTAAGAGTCACCCAAATTATATTATTTTAACCTGATTCAGCTATTATGCAAAGACTATTTTTCCCAATTAAAAATTAATTTTAACGTCAAACAAAACTGTTTAGCTTTAGAACACCTGGAATAAGGAAATTATAGTATTTATCTGCCATGAGAAAATCTACTAGCTACTAACTATAGTCCCTGCTCTATTATAAAATTAGATGACAGCATGTACATTTTAAAGAAACAAACTATTTCTTTGAGATTAAAAGTTGGACAGCATCTTTCTACTCTAAACTCTAAAGTGATGATGCTTACATTTTCATATGATACCTAAAATATTTAGCCATTGAGATATAGCAAATTCTTATTAAATCTTGTGCTATCCAGGTAAAAATGTTGACATCAGAAACTTTTTCAAAGTGCCATCTATTAGCTCCTCCCATGTGTATCATAGTTGAGCTTAACTTTAAAAACAGTTTCATATCAAAGCTCTTTTCCTTTCACACATTTCAACCCAATTAGAGACAAGACAGATGAGTGTTAACAAGACAGTTAATTTTAGAAAATATATGCAAAAAAGCCAAATGTTTTTAATTACTTCAATATTTTTCCACATGTAGAATTTCATCTTATTAGGCTTAAAACAATGTCTAAAAAAGAAGCCATCAGCATTCTATACAAGATGATCAGCTGGTCACAAATTAATATTTATGTTGCAGAAACTTTATTGCTATTAGCTATGTGTGTAAAAATATTCTAATAGACTTCTCAAGCAGCACAATTAACCTACAAGCTTTTGTTAAGTAGGAACGTGAAGTTCTTATGCTTGTTCAGGTTATCTTCTGAAACATGAAACATCAAGAATCAAGGGAATGTAAAATTGAGAACTCTTTGCTCCTTTTTATTTATTTATTTTTAATTTTGATTTGTTCTGTCAACAAAATGCATTACAATTCATTTTACACATCTAGAGCACAATTTTTCATGTTTCTGGTTGTACACAGAGTAGAGTCACATTCTTTGTGTCTTCTTACATGTACTTAGGGTAAGATGACCATCGCATTCCACCGTCTTTCCTACCACTATGTCCCCTCGCTTCCCTTTTCCCCATTGCCCTATCTAGAGTTTGTTTAATCCTCCCATCCCTCCCCCACCACTCACACAGCATATTATGGATCAGCATCCTTAAATCAGAGAAACCATTCATCATTTGTTTTTGGGGGGACTGGCTAATTTCAAATTTCACTTAGCATTATATTCTCCAGCCTTCATTCATTTACCTACAAATGCCATGATTTTAGTCTCTTTTAATGCTGAATAATTTTCAATTGTATCTATATACTGCATGTTCTTTATCCAATCATCTACTGAAGGGCATCTAGGTTGGTTCCACAGTTTAGCTATTGTGAATTTTGCTGCTACAAACATTGATATGGCTGTGTCCCTGTAGTATGCTGCCTTTAAGTCCTTTGGGTATAGACTGAGGAGTGGGATAGCTGGGGTCAAATGGTGGTTCTATTCCCAGTTTTCCAAGGATTCTCCATACTGCTTTCCATATTGGCTGCACCAATTTGCAAGTCCCACCAGCAATGTATGAGTGTGCCTTTTCACCCACATCCTCGATTATACTTATTGTTGTTTGTAGTCTTGATAGCTGCCATTCTGACAGGAGTTTGAGTTGCACTTCTCTAATTGCTTTATATTTTCTAAAATTAACTAAATTTTCTAAAATTTCTAAAATTTCATATATTTGTTGATTGATTGATTGTATATTCTCTTCTGAGAAATGTCTGTTCAGTTCATTGGCCCATTTATTGATTGGGTTATTTGGTTTCTTTGGTGTTAAGATTTCTGAGTTCTTTATATATTCTATAGAATATATAAAGAATATAAAACACTAGAAAAACTAGGTATAACAGGAACATATCTCAACATCATAAAAACTACCTATGCTAAACCCCAGGTCAACATCATTTTAAATGGAGAAAAAATGAAAGCATTCCCTCTAAAAACTGGAACAAGACAGGGATGCCCTCTTTCAACACTTCTATTTAACATAGTTCTTAAAACACTGGCCAGAGCAATTAGACAAAAGAAATGAAAGGGATACACATAGGAAAAGAAGAACTCAAATTAGCACTATTTGCTGATGATATGATTCTATACCTAGAAGACCCAAAAAGTTCCACCAGAAAACTTCTAGAACTAGTGAATGAATTCAGCAAAGTGGCAGGATACAAAATCAACACAGATAAATCAAAGGCATTTTTGTATATCAGTGACCAATCCTCTAAAAGGGAAACAGGAAAACTACCCCATTTATAATAGTATCAAAAAAAAAAAAAACAACAAACAAACAAACCTTGGGAATCAACAAAAGAGGTGAAAGACCTCTAGAATGAAACTACAGAATACTAAAGAAAGAAACTTACAAAGATCTTTTTATTTATAACAAATTTTCTAGAGTGCCTTTATTTTTGGAATAAAAAAGAGATTAAACATACTTTGTGCTTTCATTAGATCACTTGGTGAGATCCCAAATTGAAGAAAACTCGTAAACCACTACACCTAACCAACTATTTTGCCACTTAAGTTTTGTATATGAGAAGGATCGCATTTGCTTTTTTTGTGAGAGATCCTAAAAATTAAAAAAAAAATTCAATAAACACTTCTTAGGGATCAGTAATACATAAAAAGACTGTTGATACAATATAACAAATTACTGTCCTAAGCCAAAAATAACAACAAAAAAAATACAAAAGATCTTTTGATACTTGGAAGGTGAAGACATGAAAATGAGCTCTTGACTTCAATACCCTTAGAAATTATGGTTTTGATACATAACTAATATAAAAATTATTAATTTATTATTCAAATATCCCTCGGTCATATTGCCATTCTAAAAGTAGAGGCTAAAATCTCTGTTTTTTTCCAACTCAGATAATTAACTCAGATAATTACTTTGTCTCCACTGACAAATAAGATCACATCTTATTTGTGGGGGGACACAAAAAATTTCATGTGAATTCTAATAATTTTAATTAATTTGTGCATTTGACACTGGTTACATAAAATTTATCTAGAACACTATCAGTAAAAAGGGGGTTGGCTGAAGACACAGAATTATAAGCATGCAAATGATCAAGTTTACTAAAAACAAATTACCCTTCTCAAAAATGGAAAATCAGGGCTGGGGCTGTAGCTTAGTGGCAGAGCACTTGCCAAGCATTCATGAGGCACTGGGTTCACTCATCAGCACCACATAAAAATAAACAAATAAAATAAAAGCATTCTGTCTATCTACAACTCCAAAATTTTTTTTTTAAATAGAAAATCAGATTTACCTTAGGACCCACTTACAATTGTTAGCTTGCTAATGAGGTTGGGAAAATATGAAATATAAATTTTTGAGTATGCAATCTTTCTTCTCATGCTGACTGTTAGCATTTATTTCTAAATGATTATACAGTTTTATTGTGGGCTCCAACCAGCAGCCATTACTGGAAACTTGCAAATGCAGTTCTCAGGATAGGCTTTGGAACTACAGAATCAGGCTGTTTGGGGTAGGGTCCAGCATTCTGTGTTTTAACAAGATTTCAAGTGATTTAAGTGTATGCTGACTTGGGAGAACCACTGCACTAAAGATTAGGAGTTGAAATAATTTCCTAAGGCCTCATTTAAAAGGTGTCAAACACAAAGAAAAAGAAACTTCCAAAACCCATTCTTACCCACTGACTTCATATCCTATATCCCTGTTTCAGTAGATATTCTAGTGAATACTGGCTGTACTTGGCCCCAATCCAGGCTTCAGGAGGAGTGGAACACTTGGTTTAAGTTGATTCCAGAGCACAGATCACTCCACACCAAGCCATCTTACAGATGCTTCTCGGCTGAAGTTCTCAAAGTTCTGCACACAATTTCTCCCATCCTCAGTTTCCATCTAATGTTCTGCCAAATTTAAAGATCTTCAAATCTTTAAATAATTCAGCATCTGGCTAGTTTTGCCGACATTCCAACCCTTCTTTAGTCAAATAACTGTATTCAACCATGTTGTTTGGAACTAATTTTACTTTGTCTATACTGACAAATAATGCCAGTCAGATATATTGCTGTATTTTTCTAAATGATGTTCTCTCTCTCTGTCTACACACACACACACACACACACACACACACACACATTTTATATATATATATGTATATATATATATATAGAGAGAAAGAGAGAGAGAGAGGGGGGGGGGGAAGCTGTCAGTGGATCTTATTTTCATTTATTTATATGTGGTGCTGAGAATTGAACCCAGTGTCTCATACATACTAGTCAAGCATACTACCACTGAGCTACAATTTCAGCCCCTAAATGACGTTCTTGACAGTGATTTTTGTTTTCTTTTTTTTTCTTTTTCTTTTTTTTTTTTTTGTATTATGTAGCACCTACTATTTCCCCCATTTCAGTATGGGATATTGTTTTCAAAACTAGTCTACTGTATTTATAAACTAGTATTTAATAAACTGTAGTTAATAATATTGTTTTCAGAACTAGTTTATTTTTATGTTATCAACCCTAAGTATTGGGTAACTTGTTTTGCTTTGTGTTTTGTTTTTCTCTTTCCTTTTGCTCTTAAAATAAAAGATTTTATAGTCTAATCATAGTAAATGTGATAAAACAGCACAAATTTTTATACCATTGATCACATCTTATTTTTTTGACTTTTGATCCTTATTTCTCAATTTTAAAAGAAATCCTGATTTTTAACTATTTCTAGTTTCTTTGCTTTAAATCCATTTTAAGAACAAAGAAAGGCACAAACAAAACAATGGAGGGAGAGAGAAAACAGAAATTGAGAAAGTGGGTGTGTGGAAGGGAGTCACAATCCACTGAGATAATAGTGTGACTGACTACCCAGTGCTAGTGACCTTGATAGCTGGGGAATGACACACTCAAGAGCAATTAAGAGAAAATGCAGCACAGAATGTAAGGGTAAGAAAATGTAAGGGGAAAATAACTTGAATGGCCATTCAGGAAGCTATGGACAGGAGAAGCAAGGAGAAAGCCAGAAGCCCAAATGAGCTGGCTAGTAAAAGAGTCCAATAAGTTCTTGCCATTTTTACAGCACCATTAAATCAAAATAACAACTTTTTTTTCCTTCCATGTGAATGTGATAAGAAAATGCCACAGTATACTGGTGTATAACAGGTCATTTTTCAAGATATGTACAGTCTATTCTAGTTTCGAGCTTGTTTCAAATCCTTCCCACTTGAAATTAAGTGGAACACTTAAAAGCAAAGAACCATAAAATAAAGATCAACCTTAAAAAATCTATATGCAATTAAGGACTTCAAAAAAGAGATCAATATTCAACTTCAAAAATATAATACAAAAAAAATCAAACCAGAGTAGTAGCAAAAATTATCTCTCCAAGCCACTTTCTAATACAGAAATAGCTCTCTCAGAAGATCTTAAAGTAACAAAGCCAATATTCATTCATTTAACCAATATTTAATAGGTATCTACAATGGGCACATATATAAAAACTGGAGATAATATTTTAAAGACAATATAAAATTGTAAATAATTAAATTGTTATTCGATCCCCAAACTAATAAAGAAATGAATTCGAAAGTATTAACTTACGCAAAAGTCACGCTGTTTACAAAGCTACTGCAAAAGGGGGAGTGTGGACTTTGAACTGGACAAATACTGAGAAAGGGTTTTGTTAAGTGGAAACAATGTAAATGAAATATTTTGCTTGTCCAAATACTGAGATAATGTTCCCGGCCAAGGAAACCAATGAGTTTTTTGTATGAACACCACCTCCATATTCAATCTAACAGTAGTCACCCAACAGTATTCTCCTTATTATATAACACTATTGCACACTACAGGCCACAACAGGTAGAACACAGTTTTATAATCAGGTTTGTGACAATGTAAATCAAGCTAGTGAAGAGTGAGCAACCACCAAAAAAGTCTCCTTATTTTACAGTGGGGGTGCACAGGACCAAAGGCAAAGGCATTAGCTAAAGATTCAACCAAGTAAAGATGGAGATGCAACCTTGCCCTTTTCTTCAGAGGGAACCCTGAATAAAGCCACACATCAGAGCAGCATCTTTTACTCTGTTCCCACTCAGCTTCCCTGATGCTGCTCTCAAATATCTGGGGCCCCAACATGAGCTTTATTCCAAGGTCTTGCTGCCTCTTCCTATTACTTTCTCCTCCCCTCTTTCCCGTCCTTGTTTGCCAATCTCCAGCACCACAAAGTCCCACCTGGTCTACTTCTACTCACATTACTATGTGAGTTTCTTCATTTTTATCTCAAAATCTGGTGGGGAAAATGGCAGAGACAGGTCATACTGTTTTTAAAATTAATATTTGAATCAAAAGTTAGGTGGATATGTCATACACATAAACTAATACAGAATAATGTTTAATTATTTAATATATAAAATTACCTTACATAAATAAGAAAATATATTAAATGCTATGACCAGTAGCAAAAGCCTTAGACAGTGATTCTTAAACCTAGCCTGAATTAGTATCTCTTGCACAGCTTGTAAAACCAGATTCCTGGACTCCAGTCCCAGAGTTTCTGAATAAGCAGGTCTAAGTTAAGGTCTAAGAACATTCATTTGTAACATGTTTCCAGGTAATATCAATGCTGTTGGCCCAGGGGCCACAGTGAATCTCTGGGTGCCGAGTGTCAGCATCACTTAATTCAGTTCAGGGCTGAATCTTTACAAAAAAATCAATTTTAGAGAAGCTCAATATGCAATGAATAGGAAGAACTGTGATAGCTGGAAAGAGAGGCTGGTACCTCTGGAGCCAGATGGCTTATATCCCCATTAGGTTGGATCCCTAAATTGACTTCACACTGTCTACCAAGTACCAGGTTGCATATCCAAAAGTTATGATGTTGAGTGCTAAATGCATAGAAACAGACTGTACTTCTATCTATATAAATAGGTGACATCTTCTATAATGGTGACAGAAATAAAAGGTCAACCTAAGAGATTAAGAATTTTCCTCTTAAATTAGTAAGAACATAATTTTAATATAGTAAGGCCATTGGGAAAATTATGGGACTCCACGTTTAAACAAAACATTACAAACCAAAGGGGATACTGGATTATGAACTAAGAATACAGGTTTTGTGGGGAGAATCTTATTGTGGGAGGCTGCTTTAACACATTCCTACTGGTTCAAACAGTTGAAGATTTGGGTGGGTAGTATCCTAATTTTCTCTAGTCTATCATCAAAGAAAAGAGGATTCTGCCTCATCAGATTTCATTTTGGCTAACACAAGAAAGTTCATTTCTTCTCTATGATAAATCCAAGAACAGGGCAAATATAATTTTATCATAAAAATATTTTGGTTTTCTCCTTTCTTTTATATCACTTATCTCAGAAATCTTGCCTAGTCAAATACTTTCAAAAGTTATTAGCTTCTCTACAATATTCTAACAGTTCATTAACAACGATGCAGGAACATAGCAAAACCTTCTACATTTAATTGTACTGCAATCTTCTTAAAGTTAAAAAACTATGCATTATTCAAATTGATGCCAATTATTTTGAAATGAAGTAAAATGCTACTTAGCTTTGAATAATATATGTGTAGCTATATTTTTCCATCTATCCCAGTCTCAATTTTATGATTTAAAAGTCATTGTTGCTTTTTCTCTGTAGCTAAAACCATAACTTAGAACATCTGCACACATTTTAAGATAGTTACATAAAATGTCAACTATCAAACATAGAAAATCATGTTGGGATATGTTCCATTTAAAAGGTGACATATGATTTTTGAGTAACATTTCAGTTGCACTGGGAGCCTTGAGCTGTTTTTATAAAACCTGAGTAACCTGAGGTCACTCTACTATAAGGAAGCCAAGACCTGTGGGGAGTGCATATGTAGACACTGGTTGACAGCACAGCTGAGTCCAGACTTTCCTTCATTCAGCCCAAATATACACAGGAGTATAAGGATGTCTCTGGGGGATGCTGGGTCCCAGCCTCTGAAATCACCCCTGGAGGCTGAGACAAATCATCCCTGCTGTGCTCTGCCTGAATTCTTAAACCAGGAAATCCAAGAGCTCAATAATAAAATGTTTTCGTTTACACTATTGTGGTTGAGCTGGCTTGTTAATAGAAATAGATAACCAAAGCTTGCTAGCAATAAAGTTATGGCTGAATTGATTTAATACAGAGCAACTGGGAAAGAAATGTGGTAAACATAGAATTACAATTCAGGAAATAAGTTTGAAATTAATAGAAATACAAATTCTTTGAATTAATTCTAAAGAGTATTATATATTTCCTTCTAAAACGTTCATATTTCTTTTTTTTAGTTGTTGATGGTCCTTTATTTATTATATTTATTTTTTAATTTATATATGATAGTGGAATGCATTACAATTATTATTACACATATAAAGCACAGTTTTTCATATCTCTGGTTGTATACAAAGTATATTCACACCAATTCGTGTCTTCATACATCCACTTTGGATAATGATGATGATCATGTTCTACCATCATTTCTAACCCCATACCCCCCCTCCCTTCCGCTCCAACCCTTCTGCGCTATCTAAAGTTAATCTATTCCTCCCATGCTCCCACTCCCTATCCCATTATGAATCAGCCTCTTTATATCAAAGAAAACATTTGGCATGTGGGTTTTGGGGATTGGCTAACTTCACTTAGCATTATCTTCTCTAACTCCATCCATTTACCTGCAAATACCATGATTTTATCCTCTTTTATTGCTGAGTAATATTCCATTGTATATATATGAAACATTTTTTTAATCCGCCATATACTGAAGGGCATCTAGGTTGGTTCCACAGTTTAGCTATAGTGAATTGTGATGCTATAAACATTAATGTGACTGTGTCCCTGTAGTATGCTCTTTTTAAGTCCTTTGGGTATTGACCGAAGAGTGGGATAGCTGGGTCAAATGGTGGTTCCATTCCCAATTTTCCAAAAAATCTCCATACTGCTTTCCATATTGGCTGCACCAATTTGCAGTCAACCAGCAGTGTATGAATGTACCTTTTTCCCCATATCTTTCCCAACACTTATTGTTGTTTGTCTTCATAATGGCTGCCATTCTAACCGGAGTGAGATGAAATTTTAGAGTGGTTTTGATTTGCATTTCCTCTAACTGCTAGCGATAATGAACATTTTTTCATATATTTGTTGACTGATTATATATTGTCTTCTGAGAAGTATCTGTTCAGGTCCTTGGCCCATCAGTGATAAATCCTCAGAAATGGAAATGAGGAAAACTACCCCATTTACAATAGCCTCAAAAAATAAAAAAAACTTGGGAATCAACTTAACAAATGAGTGAAAGATCTATATAATGAAAATTACAGAACCTAAAGAAAGAAGTCAAAGAAGACCTTAGAAGATGGAAAGATCTACCTTGTTCTTGGATAGGTAGAATTAATATTATCAAAATGACCATACTTCCAAAAACAATGTATAGATTTAATGCAATTCCAATCAAAATTCCATTGACATTCCTCATAGAAATAGAAAAAACAACCATGAAATTCATCTGGAAAAATAAGAGACCCAGAATAGCGAAAGCAATCCTTAGCAGGAAGAGTGAAGCAGGCGGCATCACTATACCAGACTATACTACTTAAACTATACTATAGAGTAACAGTAACAAACAAACAAGCAAACAAACAAAAAAGCATGGTATTGGCACCAAAACAGACTGGTAGACCAATCGTACAGAATAGAGGACACAGAGACTAACCCACAAAATTACAAGTATCTTATATTAGACAAAGGAGCCAAAAACATCCATTGGAGAAAAGAGAGCCTCTTCAACAAATGGTGCCGGGAAAACTGGAAATCCATATGCAACAAAATGAAAAAATTAAACCCCTACCTCTCACCATGCACAAAACTCAACTCAAAGTGCAGCAAGGACTTAGGGATAAAACCAGGAACCCTGTGTCTAATAGAAGAAAAAGTAGGCTCTAATCTCTATCATGTGGGATTAGGCCCCAACTTCCTTAATAAGGTTCCTGTGGCGTAAGAATTAAAATAAAGAATCAATAAATGGAGGGGAATGGGAAAAAAAAAAAACAAGGAGAGAAATGAATTACAGTAGATGGGGTAGAGAGAGAAGATGGGAGGGGAGGGGAGGGGGGATAGTTGAGGATAGGAAAGGTAGCAGAATACAACAGTTACTAATATGGCATTATGTAAAAATGTGGATGTGTAACCGATGTGATTCTGCAATCTGTATTTGGGGTAAAAATGGGAGTTCATAACCCACTTGAATCTAATGTATGAAATATGATATGTTAAGAGCTTTGTAATGTTTTGAACAACCAATAAAAAAAAGAATCAATAAATGGGATGGACTCAAACCAAAAAGTCTCTTCTCAGCAAAAGAAACAATCTGTGAGGTGAATAGAGAGCCTACATCTTGGGAGCAAATCTGTAGCCCTCACACATCAGGTAGAGCACTAATCTCTAGGGTATATACAGAACTCAAAAAGCTAAGCACCAAAAATAAAAAAAAAAAATTTAAAAAAAAACCCAATCAATAAAACATTCATATTTTTTTAAGTGTTAGGGTTATAAATTAGAGTCAAGCTTCATTTCTTAGAAAGCAATAACCTGTCCTCTTAAAAACAATTAAGAAAATTAAAACACCTAAAAACAAAAGTCTTTTTCAGATAAATTTTTTATAATAATGAAATTCTATTATAATGAAATACTATAAAGAAAAAAGAATAAACAAAATAGAGATGATCAATTCATCACTACAAAAAAGTATTTTGTCTCCCAGAAATCAAAGAAGTCTTAGGCAGAATTCTAACAATAGCCTCCACTGACCCTCCCTTTTGTATAATTCCCTCTGAGAATAGGTGGAACTTGTGCCCAGAACATTTCATATTGTATGACAGAGTTGACCTTAAGACACTCAGATTATTTATATCATCTGGTAAGTTTAATCTAAACACACAAGTCCTATTATGTTTTAAAACAATTTTCCCCTGGTAGCAGCAAAAGTAGAAGTCAGAGAGATTATTAAATGTGAAAAAAAAATTGCTGCTGCAGTTTTGCAGATGGGTAGGACATATGATAAAGACTCTGAATGCCTCCAGAGGTAGAGGATGAACCCTAGTCAACAGCCACCAAGGATGAGGGACCTCCATATGCCACTCCAGTGAGCTGAACTCTGCCAATAGAGTTTCCCCCTCAGCCCAGCCTGGCTGAGATGGTGATTTTGGCCTTGTGAGAGCCTAATCATTCAACCCAGCTAGATAGACCCACTCTGCTACCCTATAGGACTCTTAGCAAAGAAATTGGTTCTGTTTTTAATATTCTGTTTGTGGTAATTTGTTATACAACAATATAGATCTCATGCTCTAGACTTGGACTCTAATCTCATCAGTTCGATAAAGAAATTAAGATTTAGAGTTTTAAGTTTGTGTTTTAACTAGATCCACTTTTATAAATTAATAATTAAAATCAGTTAACTTTTAATTTGACCAAAAAAAACATTTATAATACTCAGATTTCTTCCCCTATGTAGCAATGTACTTCAATGCAAGTAAGGATTTAACATTTGGAAGAGAGAAAAAGAGGGATGTACCTTCTTAAAAGGATGTATCACTGAAAAACTAAAAGTTGCAGAGTTTCTGGATGTAAAAATGTCTTTCCTGGAAGGAAAATATAAATTTTATTTTTCAACTTTTTAATCATAAAAAATTGAAGCAGATAGAAAAGAAAAATAAATGAATGCTCATACATGCTCCACCTAGATTTAACAACCAATATTTTGCTAGTTGCTTTATATATATATTTGGATATATATTATTACTTTATTTTTGAAACACAGTAAATTACATACAACATGATACAGACGTCTCCTAAGACTAAGAGTTTCCTTCTCACCATAATATTATGTCACACTCCAAAATGAACAAAATTTCATATTTTCAAAATTTTCCACTTGCCCTAATGTGTCTTTTATGGCTCTTTTCCTTACCAGGAGCCAAAGAAATTTCACAAGTGGAACTTGGTTATAACACTTTAGATGAAATTTAGAATAGCTCCTCTGTTTCCCTGTTTTTCTGTGTGTGTGTATGTGTTCATTTCTGATCTTAGAGAATGGCCTATGTTTAGATTTAGCCAATCTTGTACTTATCATGTCATTAAATTTGTTCCTCTATCCCATGTACTTCTATAAATTGAAAAATACATTTATGTTTTGATTGGGTTGAGATTGAAGTTAAACAATTGGCATCAGAACACCTGATATGGTACACATCAAGATGCACATGGTGTCAGGCTGTTCATTCTGGTAACGTACACTTTGACAGGGGTACCATAGGAAAGGTACATTTTATCCAATAAAAATGGTCAGTATCTGCAGTGTAATCTTTGAGACTATCTTCTGCAAAACTTTCACAAATGATTTTATTAGTCATTGATGATGATTGATTGAATCAACTGCTTTAAGGATTTTCAAAATGGTGATCTGTAAATCCTAAAATTCTTTAATTTATTAGGAGGCAGACTGCTGAAGGTCTGTGGCTTGCCAATTTTCTCTCTCTGTCTCTGTCTGTCTCTCTCTCATATATATACATACATATTTGTGTGTAATTATGATATATAATATTATATATATATAAACTTGAGGAAGTTTTGACTCTCTCTTTCTCTCTCTCTCTATATATATATATTTCAAATACTATATGTAAGAAATATTTACCTAACATAAAATCACACCAAAATTTTTCTCCAATGCTTTTTTATAAAATTTTAGATGACTATGATATATTTCAAGTAAACTTTTATATATGGAAATTTTTTAAGTTTTAGATGGACACAATATCTTTATTTTACATTTATGTGGTGCTGAGGATTGAACCCAGTGCCTCAGGCATGCTAGGCAAGCACTCTATCACTGAGCCACAAACCCAGCCCCTGGAAATATTTTAGCATATAAATATTCAATTTTACTTGCACCATTTGTTGACCAGACTATCCTCCCCACCCCCACCTAATTAATGGACATATTTTTTAAAAAAATAATTGGCCACATATGTATGGTCTGTTTGGGGGTTCTATTTGTCATTGATCTATTCCAATGTCAGCACCATGCTGTTTTTTACTTAAGAAGCTTTCTAAAAATTCTTGATGTCAGCTATGATATACTCCCTTTCTTTCCCGCATTCCCCTACCCTAAATGGCCATTCTAGATTATTTATATTCCCATATAAATGTTATAATTGGCTTAGCAATTTCTACAAAATTGAAAAAAAAAGTCTGCTGGGTTGTTTTGAGATCATATTACATCTATATATAATCAATTTGAGAAAGTTTTGACAACAGATTTTTCGGATCCATAAAATCTGTATTTCTCGTCATTTTCTTAAGTCAGTCTTTTTTTCTCATTCTCTTGCAATGTTAGTGATACACAATATTTCATATTTTGTCAAGTTTATCCCTAAGTATTTCATGTTTTCAGATACTACTGTCATTGAATACTACAATGAACCTCACTCAGGTGTAAAGATGAGCATCCAAATACCCATATATGGCTTTTCCAGATATCTAAAATCAAGGTAGATGTGTTTCTAGAGGTAGGCAAAGCACGGAGTTTTACCTAACTTAAATTGTATTTTCATTACTAACTTAAATCTGTACCATTCTCTAAAGAGGAAAAATAAAAATCCTTTCTTGCAATTCTTTTTCTCTTTTTCTTTTTCTTTTTTTTTTTTTGGCACAAGGAGTATTTAAACATTAAGCCATATCCCCAGCCATATATTTTATATATGTATAAAATTTAGAAATAGGGTCTCACTGAGTTGCTTAGGGGCTTGCTTGCTAAATTGCCGAGGCTGGCTTTAAATTCATGATCCTCCTGCTTCAGACTCTGGAACTGCTGGGATTATAGGTGTGTACCACTGCGCCTGGCAGTTCTAGAAATCTTAGAGTAAATTAACAAATTAATGGTCTACCAATGGTCTCCTCTTGAACTCCAGAATAACAGGGCACTAAGAGTGAGTGGAGGAAACCACAGCCAGGGCAAACCTGTGTAGTCTCTCCATGCACAGCCAGCTGCCTACAGCATTCCCTCCATCCCTGGTCTTCCTGCTGACTCTGTCCAAGTGTCTGAGAATCCGAGAATCTTGAAGTAGCCCTTCTCTTCAGCACAACTGTTTGTGGGTGGCAAGGGAGTGATTTAATGACTAATAAGAAAAAGCAGTGTTTTCCTGGCTTTTCACTAAGTGGTTCATTGGTACACATGAAAACTAACTTTTTAAAAATTTTTTTAAATTCTAAAAACCATCCCAAAATATACAACTATTTTCTAGGTGGAAAGAAGATAGTGAGTTGTGGGTAAATCAGTAGGTTTTTAGGAACAAACCACCTCACTACAAGTGAAGACTGGACAGAACTTGTTGATTCAGTCTATTTCTCTGTAATGAAGAAAGATGAGCAACTCTGGTGGAGCTGAGAGGACCTGGGTTCAAGAAAATCCCAAGAAGTGCTAAGGGCTAAGAGGACAGTGCACTCTCCCACAGTGCAGCCTGGTCAGAGAGGTTCTCATCAACCTAATGGGAACTGTTACCCACAAAAACCAATGTAACTTCTAGACCAGCCACAGACAAATGCATATTTAACCAAAATTTAAATTAATTTTATTCAATTTTAACTAAAGGAGCTCCAAATTTTCTTTGGTTAAAATTTCATTCACATTTCTTGTATCTATCATCTGGACTTAGTTGATTCGAAGGTGAGTACCCCACCGTTTTCTACTGAACTAATCCAGAGAAGTTATCTCCTGCATTAGTATTTTGTGACATCAGAAAAAAAAATCTTTAATGGCTCTAGCTTGTTTTTATACAACCTAGGCCCAATTGGCAGGAGGATAAACAATAATTTATAAGCCTTCTGTAGCTAATTCATAATTCAAAGAAAGAATATTCTTTTGTTAGTATGAGGTAATTCAACTTTGTTTCCATTTTAATCACCAATAGTGGTAGGCAATAAAGGAATGTAGGTTATTACAACACTCAATGTCCAATAAATCTTTTGATCAGTCTTAAAATAGATATATCAAGTAAGTGGTGATAGAGCATTTTAAACCAATTTTGGGAATCCACAATAAAGTAAGAGCCCTAAGGCAGAATAGCAACCATTCATTGCTTCAATGGGCAAGAATCAGAGCATCAATTGCTGATTAGTAGTATGCTACAAGCAATAGTAAAGAGGTCAAAAACTAAACTATGAACAGCTTTCCATCACTAGGGACTGAGATACAGTCAGGGATAAAAAAGCACCATATTAAAAATCAACCATCACCTTCCAAATATCTCACAGTTGACAGCTAACTTTATGCTTCCTTCTACACTTTCAATCTCATAGAATTTCATTTCTCTTATCAAGTTATGACTGAAATCTGGGAAAAGACTGATTTGGGTCCAATACATTCTATACTAAAGAAGTCTACAATCCCAAAGAAAGGAAAATCAGAGTAGAGAGAAATTTGCCATCCTCTGTGGCACCAGATGGCACAGATAAAGGGACGGTGTGCACTCCAGCTCAGCAACGAGGTAGTTTTATCACTGTCATTTATACATGCCCCAAAGGTGTGCGATCCAAACTAATGTAGAGATTCTTCAATGACAGCTGAGACTGAAATATTCCATCTGTGTTTAATACAGAGATTACATCCTTTATTCTCTGGTGAGTGCTTTCAGAGTATCACTAGGCATTGTTTTCTTCTGAAAGGCAGTGGCCTTCCCACTATTTATTTTTAATCCATGCATCTATCTGCCAGATTGCTTTTAGGAGGATGGTGTAAGTTGCAGAAACAAAGCTAAGTACTCTTCCATCTTTAGTTCTAACATCAATTTCAGCCTTGTAAAACTACATACTAGTTTTGCTACATGTGACAGAATGCAATGGTACAGGGAATCTGCTTACAAAGCAGTATAACTATGCAGTAGAAATTAACCATTTAAAGCACAAGGTATAGTTTACACACGAATATGTATATGAAAATGCCTTTAACTATAGAAGTAAATGAAAAGAATGATTTATGTAAAAATTAAACAATAAAAAGGAATAATAATCCCAGCAGTTGGAAACATATAATGACATATTTTTTTTCAATTTGTTCACTCTTTCAGACTGAAAAATAGCAACACACACACACACACAGAGAAAAAGAGAGAAAGAGAGAGAGAGAGAGAGTTATCATTAATCAAAAAGGTTACATTGTCTAAAGCAAGTTTGTAATGGAAAAATGTGGAACATTTTAAAATTACAGAAAACAATAAAAAAATATAACAGAGTATTCTGGTGACTATTAGAAATGAGACTATGGGCTGGGGATACATCTCAGTTGGCAGAGTGCTTGACTTGCATGCACAAAGCCCTGAGTTCAATCCCCAGCCCATCCCCCCCCAAAATAAAAGAGGCTAAAGCATACTACCAAAAGCTCTGTATAAATTTAATGCAATTCCTATTAAAATTCTTCATAGAAATTAAAAAAGCAGCAGAAATTCTTTTGGAAAATTAAGAGGCCCACAATAGTCAAAGCAATCCTTAGTGAGAAAAGTAAAGCAGGAGGCATCACAATATGAGACTTTAAATATATTACAGAGCTATAGTAACAAATCTGCCTTGTCTTGTATCAAAACAGACCTGAAAACCAATGGTACAGGATGGAAGACACATAGACAAACTCACATAAATACAATTATTTCATATTAGAAAAAGGTGATAAAAACATTGATAGCCTCTTCAAATAGTGCTTGGAAAACTGGAAATTCATATGTAGCAAAATGAAAAAACCATTCTCTCAAACCTTGTACAAAATTCAACTCAATTCAGACCAAAGCCTAGGCATTAGACGGGAGACCCTGTGCCTACTAGAAAATGTAGGCCCAACACTTGGTCATGTCGACTTAGGAATTGATTTTTCTCAACAAGACTCCTAAAATACGAGATGTAAAATCAAGGGTCAATAAATGGGATGGTATCAAACTAAAAAGCTTCTTCACAGCAAAACAAAAAATCAAGAATGTGAAAAGAGAGCCTATAGAATGGAAGAAAACCTTTACCGCCCATATCTCAGACACAGCATTAATCTCTAGGATATATAAAGAACTCAAGAAACTTCACACACACACACACACACACACATACACACACAATCAATCAATCAATCAATCAATGGGCAAAGGAATTGAACAGGTTCTTCACAGAATGGAAGAAATATGAATGGTCAACAAATATGTGAAAAATGTTCAACTTCTCTAACAATTAGAGAAATGAAAATTAAATCTACACTGAGATTCTATCTCACTCCAGTCCAGGCAATTATCAAGAATATAAGTAACAATAAATGTTGGCAAGAATGTGAGGAAAAAGGTTCGCCCATAAATTGCTGATGGGACTGCAAATGGGTACAATTACTCTGGAAAGCAGAATGGGGATTCCTCAGAAAACTTGGAATGGAACCACCATTTGACCCAGTTATCTCACTGCTCAGTATATACCCAAAGGATTTAAAATCAACATACTACAGTAACACAGCCACATCAATGTTTATAGCAGCTCAGTTACCAATAGCTAAAGTATGGAACCAACCTAGGTGTGCTTCAACAGATTAGTGTATAAAAAAATGTGATATATATATCACATTTGTACACACACACACACACACACACACACACACACACAATGGAATATTACTCAGTCATAAAGAAGAATGAAAATATGGCATGTGTAGGTAAATGGATGGAACTGGAGACTAACACACTAAACAAAATCAGCCAATCCCCAAAAAACAAAGGCTGAATGTTCTCTCTGATATGCAGTCACTAACACACAATAAGGGGAAGGGAAGAAAGAAGTTCATTGGATTAGACAAAGGGGAATGAGGGGAAGGGAGGTGGGATGGGAATAGAAAAGACAGTAGAATGAACTGAACATAATTTTCCTATATGAATACACAAGCAGTGTAACTCCACATCACGTAAAACCATAAGAATGGGAAGTTATACTCCATGTATGTATAATGTGTCAAAATACACTCTACTATCAGGTATATCTAAAAAGAAAAAAAAATTAAAAATATTTGAAAGATGTAAATAAATTATTACATCAGGCAAAAACAAAAAAAGATGCCAAAGCATTTTCCAAAGGCTGAAATGAGAGAACAATGCAAATTTCCTCCTCTGGGGGCCTATAATATACAAGTATCTATTAAGAAAGTTTTAATACATACATGATTGACATATTAACATCGTGAGACATAGAAGATGCCTGAACAGTATCACACTTCAATGTTATAACATGAAAACATACCTTAAGCAACTGGGATGTGGACTATCATCTATAGTTCTATCACATTGAGTTTTATTATGCAAATAGGATGCAGATAAAGAAGCCAGCTAACACCTTCAATAGCACAATTTGCCTTTTCTACTTGAAAAAAAAAAATGGGAACAACCCAAGGAACCAGGTGAGAGTTTTGAAATCTCAGAGTTTTTTATCCTGCAAAAGCTGGTTCTTAAAGAGACATCCAGATCAGTGCAGAAAGACCTGACCATGGAAGGAGCCAAGACTCTGCTTGTCCTTTTCTATGCTTCAAGAAGACTGACGAACATTCGTCATGAATACCTAGTCACATGACTCTGTGAGCCCTGACTCAGACTTTTCCGTGTTTACTGTTTTGCGTTGTCACAGAAATTATGTTCAAAGCCTTTTTGTCAGGCTTTATTCATTCAGGGACTGCATAAGATGAAATCACCCACCTCAGACATTTCCTTCAAGACCCGCATTCCAAATCCCAAACTTTATAATCAACTTATCCCAAAATGGCAAAGAACGAATGTCTTTCTTTCTCTTTGAGGCAATATCTGTCCCCAAACACCAAATTCTGGAACCTGCTCCTACCCGTGTCCTGAAGAACTTTCTTCTCACAATCAGACTTTCCATTCCCAACATTATGACGCTCAGTGTCTTCAGAAGCTCCTTTCTTTCTGCCTTTGTTATCAAGTCGACTTAAGTTAAAAGGAAAGGTGGCTGATGAAGGATGATCACAAAAGCAGACTGAGATAACCTTCATCCAATTCCCAACTCTGTTACCCTCTACTTTTGTAATTTATGCAATTCAATACTTTGAAGTGATTTTCTCATTTCTGAAACATGGGTGACATTAAGAATTTTCTGTCCCATCTACTAGGATCTTCAGGAGGATAAAAGGAATAAATGCAAGTGACATGCTTTTAAGTCCTACAGTACAAACATTGCATATGTAATAAATCCTTTATAGGACACCAAGCTCATTCCAACAAATACCCAGCGTCTTCTTTACATTTCATAAACCTCTTGGTTAAAAATGTACATTCTGACTCAGATTCTCCACCCTTCAGTGTCTGTTAAGCCTTATACATAACCCAATCATCCTGCTACATGTGAACTTTTGTAAGCTTTCTTCTTCCTGGAGCTAATGCTACTCATCACGTTCTGCCATCCTGAGCCTCTCCTGAATTCCCTTCTCCTTAATCACTGTTCACTATGGCAGCAAACCTGTGCTGTTTTCATTGCCTGAGTGGTTTTGGAAGTACTCAACATAAGGCTCAGTATAAACCAAAAAGAAATGGATAGACATTTCCCACAGATAATTCACATATGTGCTATGGTAGAATTATAGAAAAACCATGACTATCAATATAATTTGACTTATCTATACTTACACATCAAATTTCCTACATAACTGACTCAAGAATTCTGGATAACATTTTTAGTTTATGAAGTTTAAAGCATATCTGAGGGACTGAAAGCCAATTAAAGAAAAATAAATCTAGAACCTTGTTGAATTCCTAGGTGTGCCCAAATGGTGTGAAATGTACACACCAAAAATTTTAAATCAAGGTAAGTTAGGTATAAGGTAGTTAGAAGATCTTTAAGAACCAAGAGGTCAAGGATGGGGTTGGGCTGAGTGAGGGCATTTTGTATTTTAAAATCACCAGTAAAAGGGACTAGAGAGGGAAACAGCCAAGTAAAAAAAATTTAATTTGATGATTTTCTCCATGAGTGTTCAGGCCAAGGTGGAGACGATGAAGTAATAAAAACAGATGATACCTCCATGACTTTATTTTCATAGCTCAATGTCCATGATCCCACTACCCTAAAGTATACTGGACTCCTGGGCTACCATCTTGAAAATGTATGAGATCAGGGATGAATGAGGATGAACCAGTGGCTAAATGGGGAATACATTTTAAGTGAATGCTCAATTAGTCATGGCTCAGTAATTTCTCTCCTTCAAGGTCAAATTCTCATTAAAATTGCATTACTCCTCACAACAAACAAACGGTGCATTCCTTGCTTGTCATCATCACCATAGCATAAAAATAAACATACACTGCTCTTTCCTTTTACTGAGGGAAGCTACTGCTGACAGCAAAGAAGTTCCAATGTGTGCAGGTATGGCAGATCCACTGATGGGTGGTCCTAGCCCTCACTGTACTCAATCTGTTAGTTAATGTTAATAGCCACTGTTTGCACGGGCTGCCACTGCTGTGTTCTGCTTCTTAGCTTCCTAGTCAGCGTGATATTTTTCTTCCAACTGAGCTAGTCCATCTCTGATTCTGCTGTGCCAACATGGCCTGTCAGCTACTGTCACATCCCAGATATCAGTGGCTATGTGACATTATTGGGGATCATGTCAAAATTGTCCTTGAAACACTTACTATCACCTCTTACAAGTTTATAGGGTGGCCACAGGGGTATTTCTTTTGATTTTTCTGGTGTTTTCTTTGAAATTCTCACAGGAATATTCTAATAAAGAAAGGACAACCGTTGACTAAATATTGGGTGAATATATTCTAGCGCCTTGAACTCACTCATGCTTGAGCATATAAAATAAGTAAAGTAGATTTCATTAACTATAACTTTCTAAAGATGGCCAGTGGATATCAAACCAACTATCACTATTAAAGAATAGAAGATCGTCTGACTTAATTATAATTAAAGGATAATTTTTAAAGCTTAAGGTAGCCTGAAGTATGAATTTAAATGATTAGAAAAGAAATATAAAGGTGTGAATTAAACAGATTATAGCACATAACAAGTAACATCACTATGTTTGCTTTAGTTCTTATTTTATATTACCGTACTTTCTATTAGATTGAAAGCCCTGACACATTTTCATATATATATATATATGTATTTTTTCAGTATGTTCAAAGCAATTTCTCTTGGATTTTCCTGGGAAGGAAAGATTAAACCTGTTTTAAAACAGTATCTTACTCTTTAGGCAATCTCCTTAATCTAAACTACCTCTTCTGTGCTCTACAAAGGCTTCCTATTCCTGTCTGATCAAGTGGTATTGTGAAATGTTTCATTCAAATAACCATAACTCAAACCTAAGAAAGAAACCTCCAGGAAGAATATCTAGATTTGTCTTCCCTCATATCCAAGGTTCCCTTCTATTGTAAAACTTCTTCTCTGCCATAATTCAGTGTAGAAATTTCTATCCCACCATTGAGCCTCATGCTGTGATATTCAAGACACCATGACATCTTCCCAATTCCCACTCCTCCTTGCCCTGCCTAGTGGCCCAAATTCTAATAATTGCAAATAGACTGCAAAGTCTTAGCACTCTGAACTTTTTCTCCCTTATATGAACACACACACACGCTTCCCCCATGTCCCCTCAACCCCCACAGCTTATGGCCTATATCACTTCCTTAGGCACACAAATAGACTTTCAAGCACACCTTGTCTCCATAATAAGATCATGAACTCCTTGAAAGCAAGGACAGTATTTTCCACTAATTTGTATCTTCTACTATTCCACTTCCACGCAGTCATTTCATAAATAATTAATACACTGAATATCAAAGGGCCACCTCCCCAAGTTATGCAGCACACCTATTATTCAACCCAAAATGTTGGAGATAATCAGAGGGGATTCCTGGAAGGGAATTTTTAACTCTTCACTGATGACAGAGGTCACCCAAAACACTGAAAAGCAAATTTATACTAAGAAAGCAATAATTTAATAGTGAGGGAATACCTTGGATGAATGACACAAATAATTAATTCTAAAGTGCATTCTCGCTGTGAATACATTATCGAGTGCTGCTCCATGTGGGGCATGAAATCCATAAAAGATTTCAGTCTGAATCAGCCATAAGATTTGGAAACAATTGTGTTTTTGAAACATTATATTAATTATTTGCCAGCATCTTCTAGGGAAAAGGCTAGTTAAAAGATAAAGAGAAACTAAATATTAGGATTTTTGATTAGCAACAATTCTTGAGTAATATGAATAATTGCCAATCACACTTTCTTTAATGAAAGCAAATATAGCTACTGCTCTTTTAAGAAGGGCAACAGAATACAATGAATGTGGTTTGGAATATCAAAGGTAACACCAGGATTCCAACAGAAGTAGAACATGAAGGGTTTCTGATCAAGAATAGAAAATAATGAGACTAGTATTAAGGAAAGGCATTAGCCATAAGGTTAGTAATTTTAAGAACAACATTTTTCATGTTCTTGTTCTTTGCCCAGAGGCATATAGATCTCAATATCAACAAATTTATTACTTGCATAGGAAAAAAATCACTATTTCTTGCCTGAAGAAATTTGGAATTTACTCTCAGGTTATGTTAATAATTAGGTTAGACCAATGTGTCAATCACAATATGAGAGCCTCCCTCAAAAATTTTACCTGGTCAGTCTGCAGTTTATTGTCACCTGCCTGCTGTCTCCTATAAATTACCACTATCTTATCATTCTTACATCCTTCCCCTAATACCCTCTTAGTGAATGACTTACCACACCACCCTCTTCATTCATTCTTGATTTCCTAGCCCATTTTCAATTTTAAAAACTAACTTTGATGTTCCTTTCAAAGTAGAAAGTGGCTTTAAGCCCTGAGATCCTATGAGATAAACATGAAATAAAGGAACCCTTCAAAAAGTAAAGTGACAAGAAATTTTTCATTGTTTTCTGACCGGTGCTATGGAGAATAAAAAATTCAATAAGCCAAATGATAAACTCTTCCTTTATTTTTTGTTTTGACAAAATTTAAAGTATGCAGATGAGTGTCTTTTATTTACTTAAAAACATACTCAAACTACATCCCCCCCCCGCAAATAACAATAACAACACAAAAACAAAATACAGGTATTACGGCTAAAAAAAAAAAAATGCATTGATTTCAGACAGAGCAACTCATGAATCCATCACAAATATACTGTCCTCATTTTTAACACATTTATTAATAAACATAAAATCAACTGAATTCATTATCTATGGCCAAGTGAGTTAAAATCCAGTTAACCTGTTAAAAATCTATTCATATGCATCTAAAAGTTTGTATTGCAATGAAAGGATATGAGCCAATTCTTTCAGGAAACGTATGATAGTTGACACAGGAAATATTTTCTTTCATATTAAGAAGTGGCCACATTAGATTGGGTAGAGAGAAGTGATGAGAGGGGAGGGGGAGGGGAAGGGGGATTGGAAGGACAGCAAAATAAAATAGACATTATTATTGCTGTGGGTATATAGGTGACTGCATGTCCAATGTAATTCTGCAACCTGTACACTCGGAAAAATGAGAAACTATATCCCATCTGATTCAAACGTATGATATGTCAAGATCATTGTACAGTCATATGTAACTAATTAAAACAAATTAAAAAAAAACAATTAAAAGTAGAAAAAAAAAGAAGTGGCCAAATGGTTACATATAGAACATGAATTAATTATTTTCCAAATATAGGTAAAGTGTAAAAATAAAGACATTTATAAAAAACTACATCCCATTAGCCAAATTTGGTTGAAAGGATTCTCCCCTCCAATGCTGATACTCTGTGGTTTTCTATGGCCCAGACCAAACAGGAGGAGGCAGAGGGTGGGGTGTGGATACCACAGCCCTGTTCTGTTTCACATAAACAGTAAGTAGCAGGACAATGTCCCGCCCATTTTCAGAGGATGTCTCCATGGATTCCCCAAACAACTAATGAATTATAAACTCGTTAATGTGTGAATTTTAAGTATTCAAAAGGTCTTCACATTTCCCCATCCTAATTAACAAGAAAAAAACATACTCTCTGCATACAGAACTACCTCTGCAATTGTAAGTGAAAAAGATTACAATACCTGTCCAGCTGATGAGAGACTATTATCAACCAACATGCCTCAAATTTCTTGTCACTCATCAAGAGATGAGGTCCTGATAGTACCGCTTTTCACAAAAGGAAAACCTTGAGCAATGGACTTGGTAACCAATATGGTCATTATAAGATGCATCTTAGAGTATTGCTTTTAATGTAAATTATATCTGGACACCCTATTCAGCAGCAGTTTTCACAGAAGTTGTTACTGCCAAAAACATTCGTAATCCAGATAGGTCCAGATAAACTAGTCCCAAGACACAAATTAGATGTTTTTAGAAACTTATTTTCTATCCTATTACAAAGTCACAACAAATTCCACCTCATAACAACAACTAAGCAAAAGAATTAACTTTCTACCAAGTTATTCACTCAATCTATAAGATCCAATACTTGTCAACAGATAAAATGCTTATTTCAATCTACTTAGTTTGTCAAAATTAAGAATATTAGAAATATTTGTGATCTCACTGAATCAATTAAATCCTATAGATATCTTGTTTTAGGGTAAACATTAATGATTTATTTAGCATTGATTTCCCTTCTGTCTAGACATAGTGCAACACACTACACTTTGTGGTTTCTAACAGTTTACCAAGTGCCTCTGCATTCAGAGATAGTTCTTAAGGAACTGGAAATAAAGTGGAAAGTCACAAATAACACAAAATCACTCCTAGAAGTAGCCAAGTCTCAAGCTGGGGTTGTGGCTCAGAGGTAGAGCACTTGCCTGGCATGAGTGAAGCCCTACGTTCCATCAGCACCACATAAAAATAAATACATAAAATAAAGGTATTGGGGCTAGGGTTGTGGCTCAGTGGTAGAGTACTTGTCTAGCCCTAGTGAGGCCCTGGGTTTGTTCCTCAGCATCACATAAAGATAAATAAATGAATATGAAAAAATGAGCCCTATATATGTAATTAGAATTGTAATGCATTCTGCTGTTATATATAAATAAAAATAATTTTTAAAAAGAATCATAAAAAAGATAAATAAATGAGGTAAGGGTATTGTGTCCAACTACAACTAAAAAATAGATATTAAACAATAAAAATTTAAAAAAAAACATAAAGGTATTATTTCCAACTACAATTAAAAAGTAATTTTTTAAAGTAGCCAAATCAATATGATTACTTCATTAGGAATTTATCAACAATCAGTGGTCTATAAGTACCACCAAATAATGTAAAATTAATTCAAGCATAGCAGTTTAGGATACCAAAGCATATATTTTAATGTAAATGGCCATAAATTGCTGTTGTTAAAATATTTGTCAATTTTCACAAAATTATTTTTTATATATGCTTTTAAATATTAAAATGCACTTTGAGGAAAACTGCTTTGACATCAATAAAAATATTATTTGCCTCCTGAATAACATTCCTGAACAGTGAGACTAGAATTTCTAAGTTAAGTGGCTCTAAGCAATACTCAAATTCATGTTAAATTTGGTTCACATTTTGATGAAAGTGTAGATTTCCAGCCAGATCTATAAAAATTTAGTATATTTTCCTATATGGTAACAATTGGAAGAGTTTCCACTTTTAAAAATCCTTGTCATCTGTGGAACACCAGACACTTTTTTTTTTAATAATTTGATTAACCTGAATGACTCTTACAGGCTTAAGTATGTGCCTCCTGTAGTTATTTTCAGTTTTATTTACACTAACTAGTTTCATACTCCATCACTGTTTCTTTCCCTTAAAACCAAGTTATCTTCAACTGTTATTACTATGGAGTGCCAGATGCATATCACTGTAACAAAATACCTGAGGCAATTCACTTATGAAGAAAATAAAGTTTACTGGAGCTCATAGATTTAGAAGTCCCAGACTAATAATGACCCTATTAATATGGGCCTCTGGGTGGTGGTGGCACAACATGACAAGAACACATGATGAAGCAAAACTGTTTACCTCGTGAACCAAGAATCAAAGGGAAGAACTAATATGAATCCTGTATTTTCCTTTGAGGGCACAACTCCACTGACCCGAGGAGCATTCATCTTCCCTAGGGCACCTTTCCTCTCTCTCCCTCTCTGCTTCCCTGCCACCAGGAGGTAGCATCTTTCCTCTGCTGCCACCTTTCCACTGTGGTGTGCTGCCTCACTTTGGACCCCAAACAATAAAGTCAGCCAACCATGGACTGAAGCTTCTGAAACCACAAGCCCATGAACTTTTCCTCTTCCAATTTGTTCTCGTCAGGTATTTTGTTCACAGTGATGAAAGCTGACTAACACAGAAACTGGTATCTAAAAGTGGGGTTGTGGGTGTGACTAACCTGGTCACATGGCTTATAAACCTTTGAAACCATCCACAAGTTCCCATCTTCTAAAGCTTCTAGCGCCTCCCAATAATATCACCCAAGCAACCACATGGACTTTGGGGGAACATTCAACATCCAAACTATAGCACTGTCTCAAAAATCATATTTCTGGTACCCCACTATTATCCAGTACCTACTCTGCCTTCTTAAGTAACAGAACCAACTAAGTTTCAGTTGGCTACTTGCCTGCAGTGGAAGGCCTCTTTCTAGTCTTTCCTGCAGCTAGGTGAGATCTGATGGCAGAGTTGTGACCACACATTTGGATTCAGGAGGTCTGACATGCTATTCATTCTGGAGATTATAATTCAATCTTGGTGGGGGACAAAGAGTCTGCTTTTTTTTTTTATGCAGCTCCCAACATAAATCTAATATTCAGGGACAAGATTTGCTGCTAACACATGGGAGAATGATTAATAAGACCCCCAAGAGCAAAGTGCCTGGCTTTCAATCTCAAAATTGACTTCAGCTGTGACTTTTATATTATACAAAAGTAAACATTCTGTGTTGTTGAAGCCACTGTTATCTGGCCTCTGTGAAAGTAGGTTTGGATTTGAGGTGTTTCCCAAAAGTTCCCATGTGAGTACATGGAAGTTTGGAAGTGAAATGTTTGGATTGTGAGAGTTGTAACCAAATGGGTCCATCCTGATTGGAATGGACTAGCTGGGTGATAATTACAGGCAGGTGTGGTACAGCTGGAAGAGAGGGGGTCTCTGGAATTTGCCCTGCAAGCATTCATCTTCCCTAGGGCACCTTTCCTCTCTCTCCCTCTCTGCTTCCCTGCCACCAGGAGGTAGCATCTTTCCTCTGCTGCCACCTTTCCACTGTGGTGTGCTGCCTCACTTTGGACCCCAAACAATAAAGTCAGCCAACCATGGACTGAAGCTTCTGAAACCACAAGCCCATGAACTTTTCCTCTTCCAATTTGTTCTCGTCAGGTATTTTGTTCACAGTGATGAAAGCTGACTAACACAGAAACTGGTATCTAAAAGTGGGGTTGTGGGTGTGACTAACCTGGTCACATGGCTTATAAACCTTTGAAATGGGTTTGCAGGAAAATTTGGAAAAGTTTAGGGATCCAAGCTGGAGAAGTCTTAAAATGTTGTAGGCAGAGTTTACTGGGCAATTCTGGTGGAAGCTCAGAAGAGCAGATTGTTGATAGGAATATAGACAGTAAAGACTATGCTCAAGAGGTTCCAGAGGGAAATGAGGACTCCATAGGGAATTGGACTAGAGGCCATTCATGTTATATTATGGCAAAGAAATTGACTACATCTTGCCATGTCCTGAGACTTTGTGTGGAGCTAAATTTAAGAGTGATGGACCAATTAATCTGACAGAGGAAACTTCAGAACACAGCATGCATCAGGACAGTGGCACAGATATTACTGACAGCTTTTAACAAAGTTTACTGTGGAGATTGGGAGCAAAATGCTGAGAAAAAAGATTAAAAACTTGCAGTTTGGCCAGAAAAGCACATGAAAAACAGAGTCCAAGGAAATTGTGATTAGTGAAGAGACTGTCATCATTAAAGAGAGGTTAAGTAATTTGCATAGAAAGTTCTAACCAAATCAGTCCAATAGGAAAGATGTCTTTAAAGCATCTCAAGTATCAGTAAGACCACACACATTGCAGGCTCTAAGGTATATTAGTGAACATTTATTTAAGAGAATTTGGGGGGCCCCCTATTCTCACAGGGGTGCTAGGAAGTTGTATTCTCAGAATTAATCTCATCATGCTCAGTTGCCTAGGCACTCAAAAGCTACTACAGTCATGGTCCAAGGGGGCCCACTACTATGACATCATTAACCTGGTGCTAGTTCTGCAGGAATGCATCAGGCTTGAGGGAAGGAGTCATGGAGGCTTCCACTAAGATTTCAAAGGAAGGCCTGCGAGGTCAGGCAAAGTATAGCAACGTCTCTGGGCTGCTACTGAAAGAGTGATGCTTGAAGCTGCAAAAGTGAAGCTTAAGCTGGAATGGAGACCCCAGGAATTAAGAGATACTAGTAATGACAATCGTCTGCAGCCGCTAGCTGCAAGAGCATAAGGCCAAGACAGAGGCACAGAGAAAATACCATGCCCCCCAGATGCTGGGCCTGGGGCTACAGGGCTTGTTTGCCCATCTGGGTTTCAGTCTTGCTTTACTCGGATCCCTTCTTTCTGAGACCTTATTCCTCCCTTTCAGAATGGGAATGTTTACTTTCTGCTATTGTATATTAGATATATGTAACTTTCTTTTGATCATAATAAAGGCTCACTGTCAAGATTTTCTCCCCAGCCTCAGGTGAGAATTTGGACTTGAACTTGGGGCAATGCTGGAACTGTTAAGGCTATGGGAACTCTTGGGGATGGACTAAATGCATTTTCCATTGTGAGATGGACAGAGCTTTTGGGGGCCAGGAACAGAATGTTTTGATTTGGATATGAGGTGTTCTCCCAAAGTTCCTGTATTAGTACAGGAATATGCAGAGGTGAAATGGTTACATTATGAGAGCTGTAACCTAATCAGTCCATCTTAGTTTGAATGGACTAACTGGGTGCTAACTGTAGACAGGTCAGACACCGTTGGAGGAAGTAGGCCATTGGGGCATGCCTTGGAAGAGTTCATCTTCCCTGTGGGCCCTTTCCCTTCATCTCCCTCCTGCTCTGCTTTCTAATTGTCATGAGGTGAACAGCTTTCCTCCACCATTGTCTTTCTACCATGATGTTCTGCCTCACCTCAACTCCAGAATAATGGACTCAGTCAACTATGGACTGAAGTCTCTGAATGAATTTTTTCTCCTGTCATTTGTTCTTTTCAGGGTTTTGGTCACAGTGATTGAAAATCCAACTAACACAGTAGGTGAACACATAGTCCAACTAATGGAACAGGTACCACTGAAATATCCTGCTTGGTCAACTCTCAAAGATCTGGATGCTAGTTAAGGTTCTCATACCTATACTCACGGTACCAAATTGGCATTGTCTGATCAAGATCATTAGACAATGATTTTCTTTTTTCAAGATTCAATTTCTTCCTTTTGTTTTTGTCTTCTGTTTCAAGAATGCAATAAGAATGCAAAAGGCATCAAAATTCATATTTTTTAAACCATGAACCATCTGATTACTTTTTCCATATTATAATGCAATTTATTTAATGGTATCATTTCTCTGCTTGAATATAAAGCAATATGTAGTTTTCACTTTGACTTCACTATTTTACTTTGAGTCCTTTTATCACATTAAAATTTAGAGACCCAATACTGCCCTATTGCTCAAATTTATGCAAATTGTACAAAAATTTTAAAAAATCATGGCCACAACTATGAATGTTACATAGTGAACTAGTCAAAAAAATAGGGTTCCCATGTGCAATGGACCCAGTGTGCCTTATTTTAGTTACTATTGTAATTCCAAATAAGAAATGCTGTCTAAATATGAATCTGTTTTGTTGACTCACAGTAATTTAAACTTTTAAGAACAAAAATGTATATTATTATTATTATTATTATTATTATTATTATTAAATTAACATAGTTAATTCCAACATCAGTTCATCTACTTCTGGATATAAGAGTTGACTGCATTCTCATTTGAACTTTAAAAAAATGCTGGTAAAGACAGCATTGATACATGTGACACATGCTTCTTGCAGATATTGAAAAATAAACCTCAAAAAACAAAGTACTTCAAGAGGCAAATAGTCAAACAATATGATTTAAATATACACCCCTGCCCACACACACACAAAAGAACCAGGGAGGAAAAACATAAATAAATACATTTTTCCTCCAACTTACTTGCACCAACAGAATACTTTTTACATAGTTTCTTGTTATTTTTACATATTTATAAATTTTCAGGTGATTATTTTCTGTAATTTGACTTACCTTCTATGAAAAGGTAAGATATTTACCTAATCAAGAAGCACATTAAAAATTAATGCATGTATAATTCTGAAGTTCATGGTTATAAAAATAAGACAACTATATAAGTAGTATGTCTGGTTCTCTTTAGTTATTATTTTAATGTAATTAAAAATAATGAATAAAAATATTTTGTGTGAAAAAGTTTGGTAACGTTCAAGAACTATGTGAAAAAGCAAAATAACCACATGCAGTTAAAAATCTGCATATTTTTATAAAAATTACAAGTTTTTAAGTAAAAACACATTACATTACATGGCGTTACAGTGAATTAAATTAGCAGTTAATTTACACTTTAAAGATATCTACTAATAAGATGATCAAAGATTTCCATCACTCATATTTTTTGTCTATTCAAATATCAGCTTTAATTTAAAAATGAGCAGAAAAGCATTTGAAGGCACTTGGCCCTAATTTCTCAACTGTCTGTTAACCTACTAGGCTTTGAAAATATACCTCAGTCTACAAATATTCTCCATTAGCTTTGCTTACTCTAAAATAATTACTTGATTATAACTATTATAATGAAATACTTTCAACTAAAGTAATCCACAAAAAAATGCTTGTGAAAAGTTTCATAAGAAGCAGGTCTCTTAAAAATAAAGCCAAATATTACAAATAAAGTTCAATAGTATAAAATACAACTATAAATACTTTTTAAACTATTAGAAAATGAACTTCTTGGCTACTTAACTATTGTCTCTCCAATGGATTATAAATATTTCCAAGATATATTTTATTAATGGTTGCAAAATCCCCCAAATGTGTGTTTAAGAAAGCGGTATAAATGTTGGTTAACTAAACATGTCATGAGTAATCATGATCAAAATGAAAATGATACATACATATCACATCACCTGATTCGTCTGCAGTCCCTGAAGGATGCAGGTTCACATGTCACATGACTTACCTAAACCTCAACACAGCTGACTAACCAGGATGCACTTTCTCTCAAAGGCAGCCAAGAGTGTGTTTGGCTTGGCTTATAGAGATAAACAAAAGAAAACTGGCACTCTCATTCCATTTTAAATTCGACCCAGGACACAAGAGACTATTGCCAGTCAACAGTGAATTCAAACCTAATAAGTCATGACATTGCTGAGGACGGAGTGCATGTGTAAGGTCAGTAAGTAGTGAAAACTAATCTAAGAGAGGAAGAAAGAGAAACAAAATGAGAAAGAAAGACTACAGACACCACCACCCCCTCCCATACTGAGAGAGGAGTAAAACCATGCAAACCCTGAGAGAATAACTGCTTTAGGTCCTGATCACATTCTCCATCCTGCTTTCATTTCTCACGATGCCTGCCTTTCTGCCCTCAGGTTCCCCTAAGTTTCCATGTGTCATTATAAAAACATATCATAAACTAGTGTGTGAGACTGTTTCCTGAAACCAAAAGAGTCATAATTAGAACATTCACATAACATTGAGAGACATGAAATGCATGTAAATTTGGCCTATCTGAGATGATTCAGCAGCACTGTCATCTTAAGTGTCAATCACTGTGGCCATGGAGCATATACACCGAAAAGTAACCCATTGAGCTGAAGCTGTGCCTCCCTAGTTGTCAGTGACTGACAGATGTGCAAGCATCCACATCTGGGCTACTGCTGCTCCAGCAATCTGGGGCACATGCCATCTCTGCCACATCACCACCCCAGCCTTCTCTCCTGATGCTTCTATTATCCTCAAGTTCTTTGTCATCTCCCAATTTGGCTCTCAGGCTACCTGCCCACCTGTCTTCAGCTGATACAGGGGTAACTTAGGTTCTCACTGCTCATTTTGGGATAGTATATTTATTTAAATTGCTCATGATTCCTATGTGTTTCTGTTGGATTGCTCATTCCCCAACCCCTAAACCATTCTTCCCTTCTCTCTATGCTGCTACAACCCCACCAGACTCCCAATCTGGCTAAAATAAAATTAAAAAAGATGAAAGGGAGACTTTAGCTTGTTTACATGGTAAGAATAAGAATGGAACAATTCAGAAGAAAGTTTTCAAAAGAAGGAAAATAGACTGAGATGGCAATTTTTTTTACTTGGTATTTGCAAGTAGATTTAATTAAGAGAAAAACCCTATGGAAGTCATTAACAATATTTAATTACTTACTCATGAAGGCATATTGATGTGGCCTAAAGAAGTAGGAAATATTTTAATATTAAACCAAAATGTCTGTATAACCAAGTCTCAAGTTCCCCAAATCTATTTCCAATAGAGTTAAATAACATGCGGGTTTTACACAAATGCACTTACTTTATACTTTAAAATGTTAGATCACCTCATTTACCCTGCCATTACTGTTAATTATTGCATGGTGACTTAGTTAAGAGAATGATGTGCATAGCCCATTGTAGCAAATCCTGAAGGAAAAGATGGAAGGAAGAAATTTCTACCAAGCATATTACCCCAACCTAAACATAAAATATTGGGTAAACTTATCCATACATGCTTTTCTCATAGGAAATCAGAGTTTTATCCAATAGTCCATTTTCCTCAAAGAAATCAATCTGTTAAGCCCCATTTTTTAATGCTTTAAGTTTTATATTCTCATCAAAGAGTCACTCCTTGTCTAATGGATTAAAATCTTGCCCAGTACACATCCCAAGAAAGCACTATAACTTGGATCCAATATTTCTCAAACTTTTATGTGCATGCAAATTGCTAAGGTTCTGGTTACAATGCACATTCAGATTTAGTAGGTTCAGAGTGGGTAGCAAGTTTCTGCATTTCTGGGTGATGTTTATGTTGATGATCAGTGGACCACACTCTGAGTAGCAAGGTACCACACCCTTAACTCAATACTGAATCTAACACCAACCAGGCTGGAGACAATGATTATCTTGTACAAATAATATAGGGCTCCACACCTTGTTTAATATTTATTTGACAAGCATTTATTGATCATGTCCTGAATGTGAGACACTTGGAGACACAAATACGATTAAGAATCTGTGCCTGTCTTTAACTTACTCACTTTGGTAAACAATGCTCAAATATTAACATGCATAAGAAATCTTTGGAATGTTTATTAGAAATGTAAATTCATGGTCTGACTGATGTAAATCTGATGGTTCACACTGAGGAATAATGCATTAGTGGAGCAAGTAGAAAATTGCAAAACCACATGACAGGTTGCATTTAAGTCAATATGGAATGGAAGGCCAGAGGATGAGACCACAACAAGGGGAAGATTTATAGAGAACATAGGAGTGTGCTTTGCAGCAAAGAGAAAAGGAGCCTAAGTAAGAGGTTAGTAGTGAGCTCCGCCAAACATCTCAAGTCCAGGAAGAAATGAAAATCAGGTATTGACAGAGCTGTGGGCCAAGACAGTAGAGTAAGGATTTGCATGAAAAATACATTGTATAATTTAGTTGATGCCATATTAAAATGACCCATGACTCTAGATTTGATCTTTTAGTTTTGGGGAGGTAATCCAAAGGGACTTTTGTCCCTTTTGGGGTTGTTAAGATGCCTCAATTAGGCTGCAAGAATTGAGCATTCCAAAATCTTTTCTCTTTCATAGAACACTGTTGTCGTCTCTAAAATGTCTTCCAAGTCTCAAACTGGGGAATGTGACTAAGATTGCCCCATATGTTTTGCACAGAACTCTGGTTGCAAAACAAAGTAATCTGGGTTACAATTCATGATTTAATTAATCAAGTGCCAGAAATACTCAATTTCATAGTCAAGAGCAGCAGAAAGGGAAAGAAAAACAGCATCTGCTTTAGAAAAAAATTAAATAAGTTGAAATAGCTTAAAAAGCAGATTTTTTAAAAATGACAACCAAGATTTTTGTCTGGTGAAATCTACAGGAAAAATTCCACCCACTAGGAAAATGAGTGATTTTCAAAAATACATTTAAAAAAGGAATTTATTCTTAAAATTTGTCAGTGTCATAGGGAATTAAACTTCTCTGGGATTAAACATAAAGTCTTCCTTAGAAATAGGGATCTCATGTTCAAATTTTAAAAGCAATTGGGTAATAACTACTAATTTGTCTTAATTATTTTATTATCTCAGAAATACTTCTTCACTCGTGATCGCTGAACACTAGAATTTCTAAAGAGCATTCCTTTCAAAAACAACTACAACCTCAATGCAAATGGCTAAGTGGATATTAGTAAAGCATACTTCACACTTGCCTCAAGGATACCTTGTTGGGAAGACTTTGAAATGCTGGTCTTTGTGAGTGTTCTGTAATTTTGTTTTTAAAGGATAATTTGTCACCTTTCATTGCTTAGGATACCTCTAATTGTAACATGGAAGCCACTCAGCCATTAAATATAATATCGTTTCTGTTGTATGGCTTAAAATGAAAATTATAGCACATCACTGTAATGTATTGTCAGATGGGAAAGTGAATGGCAAATCTACAAGCAAGGTGATTAGGTAGTAGGAACTGATGACTGGCTGGGAGTTCATTCTGGGGCTTTATGTGTGTGTTTGTAAATTACAGTGAGGAATGAAGTTATCAGAGTTTTCATTTCCTGTGATTTGATATCCTAGATATAACTAGATATTATAATGGGTGTTGCAAAATTATTTGGAGTACTCAGATGCATATTCTCACTGTATCTAGTTTTCCCTCTCTGAAATTATTCCCTTAAGATAGAAGGGAATGATATTCCATGTGGAATGGCAGAGATGACTGATCAACCACATTTTTTTTTGTCAGGACAGTTTGGTTACAAGTGACAGAAACCCAAACACACAGAGTGAAGAATTTATTAATTCAAATAACCAAATCTCAGAAAGGGCATGGATCTTTTTAAAATTTGAGACACACACACACACACACACACATATACACACACATGCACATATACACATAATAACTATTAGAAAAAAATGATAAGTCAAATAAGGAAACAAATACTGGATATGAATGATGATTAAAAGGGTTGGGGAAGGGCTTTTTTGTCAATTAATGACATTAGGGTAAGATCTCAAAAGAGTGCATAAGGATACAAACACTATACTCTAATAAATTTGCTTTTCACAGGGGTTATATGTTAGCAAATTTGGAATTGCATTGCATACATAGTACAACTGAAAAAAAAAACCAATATTGTGGAGAATGACAGCCAGGTTTCTCATTCTCGGAAAAATAAACTAGAAATAAGGAGAGAGGAAAAACACAATTGACCCTGCAATGCTGGTCTGCAATCACAGATGTTAGGGTGACCACATGGATTTTAATAGGTATGTAGGTGGGTAGGTTTAAAAATAAATATGAATGAGGAAATATCTTTATGTTAATAAAAAAATATTTCCCACCCCTCCACACAGAGAGTGCCTATAAACAGTAATACACTCTAAGTAACAAGCATAACTAGCACTTTGATCTTTCCAAATAGCATCCTCCAATAAAAGGAACTAAAACTTCCTGAAGAAATGGTTGATTCCAGGGCTGGACAGAGAAAATACAACACAATATTCTCTCAATCCTCAAACAACATTAAAGGATGAATGAATGAACAAAATGTGATTGTGCATGTAGAGGAATATTATTCAAATTTTCAAAAGGAAGAATTTCCGATGCAGAGCACATGAATCTTAAAGACATTTTGCTATGAGAATAGGGAAGATGCAAAAACACAAATATTCTACCATTCCACTTTCATGTGGAAGCTAGAATAGTCAAATTCATGACTTAATTAGAATGGTGGTTACTAAGGACTGAGGGTAGAATGAAGAGTTATTAATAGACACAAAGTTTGGGTTAGAAGAAATGGAAAAGTTTCAGAGAAAGATGATGGAGTAGGTTGCATAACAATGTGAATATATGTAATGCTAAAACATGGACACCTAAAAATGGTAAATTTATGTCATGTACATTTGACCACAATAAAAAAAGGAAAAAATATAGGCAATGGGAATTCATACACTGAATTTGGAAAATGATTTTGCATTATTTTATAAATGATAAAAATGCTGACCTCAATAAATATTTATTCTTATACATTTCCCCAATGCTTATATTCTTATTCAAGAAACAAAGTATAAATGTTCAAAAATAAGAAATATATATGTGTGTATATATACATATAGTCATATTCCAAATGTCTTTCAATAGGAGAAAATGATAAGCTAGGGATCAGTAAATCTGCAGTGGTAAAATTAATAAGCTAAGTTTATCTGCATGAATGTGGATGGATTTCAAGAATATACTGGCTAACAAAATTTCAGAAGAGAATATATAAAAATATATCACTCACAGAACCCTAAAATAAAAACTTAACAATATATTATTTGGGGATATACACACATGGAATAATCTATAATTCTTATCTGTATGATAAGATGTATGATATGATGATCAATTTTCCTTGGGTGAGAGGAAGATGAATGATTGTGGAGCAGCACATGGGAAACTCAAAAGGCATGACTCTGTTTAAGTTGAGCAAACACATGATACGTGATTTTTCTCCTATCACTCTCTAAATCAATCATATTAAAGAGCCACTCTTATATGGATTACAAGGCTCATAATAAAAAGGAAAAATCATTTTTAAAAAGGACAAGTACTTTAAAAATGAATGTTATCTTTCTTCTCCCAGGTAATAAAGGTGCTATGAGACCTCACTAAAATGCTTCCTTTAGAGAGTCGTGAATGATAATAGTGTGCAAGGCCACTTCTATTTTTCCAAGTATTTCACTCTTCTCCACCCCAGTTCCCAAAAATCTTCTGAATAATCTCTGGTTCAAAGAACCCAAGACCTTTATTTCATCATTGCTCAGAGTTCTATTGTTGAGGACTTAGTCTCTCAGAAAAATTGGAAATTACTTTTATATCTAATTTCTAGGCCTTTGCCTATTATTTCCTTGAATAATGTCAAAATGTCTCACTGGTTCCTGGAATTGTTAAGTTCCAAAGAAGCAATAAAGTCATAAGACAAACTTTTTTTTTTTTTTAAAGAATGGAGCCCTAATGTAATGAAACTGGTTTTATTTTATTTTATTTTATTTTTAAAGAGAGAGTGAGAGAGAGAGAGAGAATTTTCAAGATTTATTTTTTAGTTCTCGGCGGACACAACATCTTTGTTGGTATGTGGTGCTGAGGATCGAACCCGGGCCGCACGCATGCCAGGCAAGCGCGCTACCGCTTGAGCCACATCCCCAGCCCATAAGACAAACTTTTAAACAAGAAGTTTAAAATCTTCTTTGTAAAATACACAAAGCTTAATTTTTTTAATGATCATCATCTTTTAATAATTTAGAAATATGTAGTATAAGTGTCCTCTGTAATATGAGAAAGACTATTTGCTATACAGTCTAAATTCATGATAAAAATTGGAATTAAAGCAGGCTGATTTTTTTTTTGCCTCCATCCACAGACTTTTAGATGTGTTCTACATTATCCAAATCACATATGCTACAAGCATGGAGTCAGATGCCTCAGATTACATTCCACTTCTGCCGTTTCTAACTATGGGAATGTGAAATTTACATACCTTCCTGCACTTGTTTTTCCAACTATAAAATGGAAATGCGAATAATTCCTGCCTCAATGAGTTTTTATAAGAAATAATACATGCAATGCATTTATAATAATGACTACATAAAATTCTGTTAACTTTTTGAGATAATTTTAATGATTGTAGATTCATGTGCCACTAAGAGACTGAGAGACCACATAAAACTGTCATATGTAATTTTACTAGATATTATTAATAGCATCTTCATTAGAAAACTTCACTATCACTACCCCTTCATGACTCAACTAATATAAAATTTACACACACACACAATGGACTAATGAAAAGGCAATGAAAGTTAGTCTATAGTCTTAAAGTTCTCAATCATTTCATTGCTCTTCATAAAGTTATTTGTAGAAAAATAAGCATTATGAGTGTTTGGAAAGAAGAGAAAGATCAAAGACTTTAGTTGACTGGCTCAGTGTTATAAAACAAATAATTGCTTAAGCCCAGTTATCAGAACATATAAAATCTGCTACGGTTTAACTTTGAGTCCTGAAGGAAATCTTGAGAACCAGTTGTACTGAATAAATTAAACAAGCTAAGCTTTCTGATGCACAGTCATAATGACTGCAAAATCAATATTAAGATAAAAAATAGTATACAGACAATTTGCTTGACTTTCTACAGGCACAAGAGAGACCTGCAACAGGTCAAAGAAATACTCCATTTAATTAATACCATCATCTTCTTCATTGTCAAAATCATGTTTCACCACTCTCAGGCTAGAATTTCAGAATGGAAGAAACTTGAACTACCATTATGTTTTGGCTCAAGAGTTTTTACTTATGTCAGTGACAGCAGTTAGAATATGATAAAAACTAGGCACCAAAAGGAAAAAAAAAAATCACAAGGTATAAGGCTCATACAGTTTCTAGGACCCCAACCCAGAGATTGGAACAAGAAACCTGTCTATGTTACCCAGGCTCTACTAATGGAATTGCTTCTCAGATCAATAACTGAGAATCAGTGAAGCTGATCCAACCCCTTAGACATTAGAAAGGAGAGAGAGGGAGGTCCAGGAGATGGAAGGACTCAATCAAAGTCATCCATTTACTTAAGACTGGAGAGAGTCTCAGGAAGAACCCAGGACTTTGACTTCACATCTAAAACTACCACATGAGCATGCCTCACATTTCTTTAAATAATTTCCAAGAACAGCTCTAGAAAAAATGTATTAAATGTATCTCAAAATATCTATTAGTCTAGCATTTGCTTGCTAGGGCAAAGATGTTGAACTTGCTTTAATGTCTAGAAGGCAGTGCATGTAGTGAAATAAAGTGCAAGAAACAGACCTTCTGTGATTTGCCCCATTTTTTTTTTCAGAATATATGTAAGCAGTAATTGTTGCATCTACTTGGGCAGCATTTGTTAGTCCACCAGAAGGTTAGGTTGATTTGCAAGGACTTTAATCAAATATCTTTCCTGTAGGGCAATCTCTTCCCAAATATATGCTACCTTCAGTGAATCATTTAAGATAAACTGGAGAAGGAAGACTGTGATTACATGTCTAGTAGAATTTTCCTGAAATCTTAATGTAAGAAATAGAGGCATTATACATATAGGATACTCTGCAAGTTAATAAAAACACAGGTGATAAAATTTTATTTTTCCCTATTTTTAGAGTAAACCTATTTTCTTTATGAGGTTCAATGGCATTATTATGACTTCTTTACTCTGTTCAAAATAAAGAGACACAACTTTCCTTTTAAATGCATTTACTCTTATTTCTCAATCATTTAACCATTTCAAATACTTTAAAGTTAATAATCCTTTAGTTATTAGCACGTGATTAATCCTGAAGCAAATATAAAATTCTCTGTATGCAAAAGTATAATGGCCCATGGAGTAAAGTTTTAATCTGTAACTCTGCAATATTCCAATCTGGAAATGGTTATATTTTTGCCTGATATTAATTACCTTAAGGTGTCTCATTGTCGAATTCCAGATAATTGGGACCTAAGCTAGATAGAAACATATTCATCAACTGAACATCTCAGATACATGACACAACCACAGGGAAGCCATCGGTGTCACCAGGTGCCAAGTAAGTAGATGGTCCACTGTGTTCAATAGTAGCTAAACCACAAAGAGAACCAAAGGTAGCACATATTGTAATATTGGAATCTGGAGATCATAAAAGAGAGAGAAGAGAATAATAAAGTAGAATAATAAAATATACACGTGCAAACCCTAAAACTCTTAGGCTGGTTCTTTCCACATGAGAAAATTGAATTCTGGAACCACAAAAGTTGGCCTTGAACAAAGTTGGCCTCAGAAATTCATAATAGCTCAGAATTTCATTTATGTTTTCCTTTTATTCACCTTTTTCCTCACATAAAATCTTATGGTATGATTTGAACCATGTAGAAAATATTTTATTGGTTACTCACATGATGTAGGAGCAAACCTAAAATTTCTCTATCAAGACCCTATCAAATTAATAGGGCCATCCACATGCTTCAGAATGCCCTAATAGCTCTGGAAATGGGATTTTCTTTTTTAAAAATATGAGAATTTAGGAATAAAATACAGCAAAAGGAATGAAACAAATCTATTCACAACATGTCTCTATTTCAAGTGAGTTTCCTTCTATATTCAAGGTATAAAGTGCAAGTAGAAAATCTTGCCCATCAGAATAAGATTGTCCAAAGTTTGTTCTCAGCCCACTCCAAAAGTTGAGAACATTTCTTTGATCATTCAATAGTTCTGATGAATAAATTAAAATACTTAACAAAATGTTTTAAAAGATTTTTCATACCATTGATATTTGATTAAAGTCTCTTGACAGAAATAACCACCATAGGGATGGAAGGGACTTTGTACTTTCTAATCTACAACACTAGAGACATAAAGGCTATACTATGACCTTCAAGAGACATTGTAATATACAAACTTGCTCTAGTACGATTTCATGAGAATAATTTTATGTTAGACTTTGGAAGTATATCCCTATAAAGAAAAATAAGAACTAAATTATTTAGTGTGACTAATTTATAAAGCTCTTTGGAATACTGAAAATTAAGACAATTTTATATAGGTCAAGGTGATACAATTAGATTATTTTGATATTATAATGATTTCCAAGTCAAATAATTTCCAAGCCTAATTTTTTCTTTACCTGTCCCCTACTAATAATGGAAGATAATTTCTGAAAGCTAATGACCTAAATATTTAAGTGAATGATCTGTAATATCCAAATCAATATTGTATATTTTAGTAGTTCTTATATGAAAGGTATTTGATTCTTCTACAGTACAAATTATGTGTCATAAATACAATTATATATATTATATATATAATATATATATATACAGATATATATATTTTAAATGTCTCCATAATTGTGATATTTCCTTTTTACATAGTCAAAAACAGATGTCTCCAGTTATAAGGAATACTATTTCTTAAAGTTTGGAGAACTTGAATCTTGAGCTCTATCTTCATTTGTAGATCTGGAGGAGTTTTTGTTGTTGTTGTTTTGGTTTTGGTTTTATTTTTTTTTGGGGGGGGGTACTGAAGATTGAACCCAGAGGTGCTTTACCCCAGAGTACCTCTCCAGTCTTTTTTATTTTTTGAGACAGGGTTTCACTAAGTTGATAAAAGGCCTCTTGAAATTGCTGAGGCTACCCTTGGACTGGTGATTTTCCTAGCTCAATCTGGAATTCCTGGAAATACTGGCATGTGTCACGACACCCAGATTAGGCCTAGAGTTTTGACTGAGGAAAAGCTGAGCAGATTAAGTTCCTATTGGGTTTTAGATTTTAAGCCAATCCCCCCACCCCAAAGCTCAAGTGTGAGACAATGTAAGAAATTTTCAGAGGTGAAATGAAAAATGATAATTTTCAGATGTGAAGTGATCAGTTTATTACTCACTGATATAGATTAACTGGGTGATAACTGTAGGCAGGTAGGGTACAGCTGGAGGAGGTGGGCCACTGGGAGTGTGACTTGGGGTTTATATTTTGCTCCTGGTGAGCGAGCACAACTCTCTGCTTCCTACCTTCTGCCATGATGTTCTGCCTCACCTTAGGCCCAAAGCAATGGAGTCAGCCATCTGTAAGACCTCTGAAACTGTAAACCAAATAAAACTTTCCCTTCTTTAAGTTGTTCTTGCTGAGTCTTTTGGTCACAGGGACACAAAGTTATCTAACACAGTTCCCACAGCGATCCTTCAGACTGCCCACATTGTGAGGTCTGTCAGTAACTCCCTCTGGGTGGAGTTTCACAATGTTCAAAATAAATATTATCAAGGTGAAATTAAAAGCCTAAAGGATTAAACCCATAAAACTGTTTATTTTTTTAATTAACATTTCAAAAAATTTTAATATTAAGGGATTATCGCTTAGTATTCATATTGTGTTCACTTGAGATTATATGAGATCAACTGATACAAATTTCCAATGATATAGATATTCCATTTGTGCTAAACTGCATCAATATTAAAAAATGAATTGTTACAATCCTATTTAGAAAACAAAATCCAAAAGTCCATGTATGTGTGTCTAATACAAATGTGTAATAATTCCTTTAGTCACAAAAATCATTTATAATGAGTTTTAATAATTCTTAATTATAATATTCATAATTATTTTAGTAATCTACCATCTACTAATAATGTCTAGGTACAGTGCTTAGCCTTTGGGATAAAAATACCAAGAAAGTCTTCCTGAATATGTCAATTTATGGAGGAAAAACTCCATATAAAGAATTATAATAGCCAGGCGTGGAGGCACACACCTGTAATCCCAGCAGTCTGGGAGGCCGAGACAGAAAAATTGTGAGTTCAAAGCCAGCCTCATCAATTGCAAGGCACTGAGCAACTCGGTGAGACCCTGTCTCTAAATAAACTACAAAATAGGACTGGGGATGTAGTTCAGTGGTCCAGTGTCCCTGAGTTCAATCCCTGGTACCAAAAAAAAAAAAAAATTATAATAAAACCAAAAATTTATTACCAGAGGTTTATTCCAAAGTCTCCTAAAAAACCTTGGTAACTTCATTCTTCTTTTAACCCTTAGATCTTAAACTCACAATTTAAGTTTCTCAATGCCATAGAAAATAGTCTAGTCAGCATAAAAAACAAACAAACAAAAAGCCTACAGTCCAATCCAACTTCCTAGGCTTCAGTGAGGACCCACTCTGCCACTTCAGATGTCAAGTAGATACCCAAGGGCTCCCCTTTCAAATGTTAAACACCCTGTCCATCTCAATTATCCCTGCAAGCAAAAAGAGACAATGCACAGGATCACAATTCTTTATCCATTATTCTTTTTTTTATTTATAATCTTTTGGTTTTTATTATCAAATATATATATATATATATATATATATATATATATATATATATGACAGCAGGATGCATTACAATTCTTATTACACATATAGAGCACAAATTTTAATATCTCTGGTTGTATACACAGTATATTCACACCAATTCATGTCTTCATACATGTACTTTGGATAATAATGATCATCACATTCCACCATCATTAATAACCCTATGCCCCCTCCCTTTCCCTCCAACCCCTGTGCCCACCTGGAGTTCGTCTATTTTAATAAACAGTGTTTGTAGAAAACTCAGTTATGTTTTTATTCATTTTCTTTTTTATTTGTTAATTTGGCAAAACAATGCTGAGTGGAGGCTATTTACCATCTTCATTCCACTAAGTATAAATATTAATGTGTTTTCTTAGAGGAAAAAGAAAAAGACTGATTATAGGATACTGCCCCAGACCACAGGTTGGACATTACTTAGTATGTGGTATACGCACCTATTAACTTGGTGAAATCTAAAAAATTTCAAATTATAGAACCCATCTGTCTCCAAGAGTTCCCAACCCCCTTTTATTTCTCTCATCTTTGTTTCAGATGGTCTCCCTTCTTTCTTCCTTTAAACTAGGACTGAAGCTGGGTGTGGTGGCACATGCCTATAATTCCAGCAATTTAAGAGGCTGAGGCAGGAGGATCCCAGGTTCAACACCAGCTTCAGCAACTTAGCAAGGCCCTAGGCAAATTAGCAACGCCCTATCTCAAGATTAAAAAAAAAAAAGTTGACAAACTTGAGATGTGGCTTAGTGTTTAAGTACTACTCCTGGGTTCAATTCCCAGTAACAAAAACAACAAAACTGTGACTGAGGTCATCACCCTAGATTTTTCTCCATCTCAAAATCTTTCTTGATCTATTCACACAATGATTTTTCTCCGAACTGTGAAGGAAAAGCATCACTCCAAATATTCAGCCCCTACCTGGATTGATGACCATACCCACCCACCCACCCAACTTTCAGTAATCCTATATCCCTTATCTCCTCATTGGCATCTTAATTTCTTTCTCTCCGTTGGCCCTTATTTTCTTCCCAAACCTTGATGGACCTTTCCCTAATCTTAAATAAAATAAATGTCACTGTTACAAATACATGCAAGCTTCTCTCCCCTCCAAAGCCACTTTATTTAAAAAGAAAAAAAAAAATAAGGCATGTCTTTAGTCATCATTCACTCATCCATTGACCCAATCAAAGAGGCTTTTCTGAACATCTATTATGCACTAAGTAGCTGGAATGAAAATATGATTTCATGGAAGGACCTTATAGTTGGAGAGGAGGAAGAAAGGAACATAAGAAACAAAATTGTGAACGTTGGCTTACCAGGCACTCTGCTGATGTTTGGCCAAACAGAAGTACCTGCAATCTCCCGCATACCTCATTACTTTAACAGTGGGGTTTACCCACTCTTAGCAAACAGTGACTCACACTTTTGAATTGTGTTTTACCCCAAGTGTAGAGGTACACCCTCTTCCCTGATCTACTACCTAGTCAGTGCCTTGTGTATGACACACATTTAATAAACATCCATTAAATGTAATGTTATTACATTGCTTATTTAATAGCTTCTTTTATTTTGTTTTATACTTTTTTAAAAAACAGGTATAGCATTTAAAGTGTGAGAGAGGTATTTTTGTGATTAAATTTAAATGTGACATTTCAAATGACCTTCATTCCTGGCTCTTCTCAAGTGTCACATCCTCACAAGAGTCTCCTTTGTGTCTTTCCCCACTCTCAGTCTAACCCTTTACCATGTGTCTTGATGGCCCTTCCCATGTATTACTTGCCACTACCATTGCTGCTTTGTTTATCATCTCTTTTCGAGGAGAATATAGGCTCCTTGGGGGAGACACCTTTCATGTTTCCCTCATTTCACCATTGTTTAGCAAGTAACAGGTGTCCTGTATTCAAAAACATGAAGATAAGCCAAGAATTGTATCTGCCATGCTCATCCCTGAAAATAAGGTGCTGAGTCATAGAGAAGCTGGGGGCACAGTTTGCAATTAATTCCACCTTTCCTGTACTGGATTTGCTAGTGTTGCATGCATTGTGCAGTTTTTCCTCCACTTTTGTGCCAAAACAGCTTAACCTTTTATTTAAGTATCTCTGGTCCAAAAAACATTAAAATTGGGCAGTGCTAATAAATACTACTACATAATGACTCGCTCCAGTTCTCTGCAGTAATTAGTACTCTAGTGATGAAATATGCCTCTAGGTTCAAAATTTTATAATGTTTTGACAGTTGGAATCTTACCAAGCATGAAATGAACCAATAAAAAATTCTTTTTTGTTATTCTCCAAGCATTAAGAAAAAAAACCCATCTTGAACATATAATAAAAGTACTCTTAAAAGAAAAAAGAAATGACCCCCACAGATTCAAAAGGATTTACATAGCATCCAAATAAAGAGAAGATAAATGTAAAATATGATAACCAAAAGCCAAGAGCAAGTTCTGTTTAACAGGCAAGTGTATCTCAATCACCTTGATTAGCAAAGAAAGATAATATGCATTAAAATCTTCATGCCAGTCAAAAATCTCATAAATACCATATTATATTTTCCATTTTTAACTGTATCATGAACATGGTGTCTTTCACCACCCCAAATGGTTCTTTATGAGAATTGTTTTTGTTTGAATACAGTTTTCCTCTCAATATTCTTGCATTCCAGAGAAAATTTGTGTGCCTCTGAGAGTATTTGAAAATCTAGACAGAGATTTCAGTTGGTTTGGTGGCTGTCATGTGTTCTACGTGAAGTAACCACAGCTACCACCACAAAGAACAATTTTATATGCATGGAAAAGACAAAATATTTGAAGGTTCTAAGCATCTCTATGAACCCAAAGGTATTCTCAATGATATCTAGATTCTTTACTCAAAAATATTCTTAATATGAGAATTCTGGAGATGAATAACTGAGATGGTTGCAAAATAATGTGAACGACCTTAATGCACTTCACTTTAGACTTAAAAATGGCTAAGATGTATGCTTTACCACAACGGAAAAAAAATACTCCTCATGAGCAACTTCATGCCAGCTTATTAATTTCCTTTTATTTTATTCTGAAACATATATGCTTTATCCGAAGGAATTTTACAACGGATTTCCTAAATATATGATTTGACAGCATGTAACAGGTTCCAAAGTACCTTTTTGATATTTGGCACTCATTCATTAGCTTCCTTAAGAATTTCTTAGGGGCCTAGAAAAGTGTTTAAAAAATTACTAGAAATGTACCTCACGTTATAGCACCCAATTTAGCACCATAAAATATGAATTTTCTTTATAAATTATGTACTAAAATAGGATAAGCTATGTGGTATGCAGTCATGAACATTCTCAGTATGTGGTGGGACATGAGGCAGAATCCAGGAGTAACTTAGTTAACGATATTGTACCTGTACCCCCTAAAATGAAATGCTATGCTCATAAATCGTTTTTTTTTTTTTTAATGATTAAGCTAACGAGTTCTGAACTTTTAACCTATATGGCTTTCATAATTACACAGCTTGAAATCCTCATCAGAAAATCTGTCTGCTCCTGAAATTCAAATCATTTTATAATCTTGAATAATGCATGGCAACTCTACAAAAATTAAAACATTTCATAAAAGTAAAGAAATTCACAACCTTTTTCTCTTTCTTTCTTTCTTTCTTTCTTTCTTTCTTTCTTTCTTTCTTTCTTTCTTTTTTAAGAATATAAAGCACAGAAATAAATTATTTGTCACTGCTTTGGTTGCCCAGCCCGACCTCTCCCCCTCCCATCTCTTTAACAAGAGGGACCTATTTCTTTACACATAAACCTCATAATGATACAGCTTTGTGGCACAAACACCTTGAACATGAGCCAGTGCAGACACAGTTCAGGAGAGTTCCCACAGCATCAGGATGGAAAAATGCATTCTGTGTCTAAGCACAGAGGTTAAGAACTCCAAAGTTGGAGGAAAGCTGGATTTGATTCCTGGGCCAGTCATATTCTTGCTCTGTAATAGTGGGAAATGTTACTGAATTTTGTCTCCTAAGCCTTAGTTTTTTCTCCTGTGAAAGGGGAGTAACAGGTTTTTCCCACTGAGCAATCCCAAATATTTAATGAAATAATAAGTTTTTCTTTTAACCTTGTACCTAAAACTTAAAACTCTCAATAAGTTCACAAACTCTAATGAGGACCAGAGACAACATTCTAATTAGTATCTTCTAGTTCTACAACAATTTTCGTGTTTAAAAATGCTTCCTCGTGGGCTGGGATTGTAGCTCAGTGGAAGAGTGTTGGCCTAGCATGTTTGAGGCACTGGGTTCAATTCTCATCAACACATATAAATAAATTTAAAAAAAAGGTCCACTGACAATGAAAAAATATTTTAAAAATAAAATAAATAAATAAAAATGATTCCTCAGTAGAAGGTACTTTCCACAATACATTTTCAGTTGATGAGAGAAAGTAGTCTGTGACATTAATAAAATGTGGGAAAACAGTTATATCTGCAACAAATAACACTCAACATAAAATAAATCTTTCCGATTTAAAAATATTAGATTTGCCTTCACATATGTATTTCAAGACAGAAATGTTTTAAAAGCAAATGAAAACTTATCAATGATCTCGTGTGGAACAAATGGAAATTTTTCTCCTGAATGCCAGAAGAGAGATGAGAACCAATAAACAGCTATTTAGATTCACAACCAGCCCATAAAGTTGTACTACTGTGGCCATCTACTTAACTTTGTAGACAGGAATTCTATGTTGTATTGACAGAGTTAAAAGTTATTTTCCTAAAGTACTCTAAGATTTTTATACTAAATATACCTTGCTTTTAAATTTTAATTGCAATACTAGAGTAATTATTGACCAGAATTATAAAGTAACTTTCAAAGAGAAAGTAAAGATACTAAAAGTCTTGGGGCTTGCGCGGGGTGGGAGTGTACAGATGTAGTTCAGCGGTAAAGTGCATGCATGAGTCCTTGGATTCAGTCCTCACCAAGGCCAAGAAAAAAATAAATAAATCTCAAACAGGGACGGAACACAATGTGGACATTTAAAATCACCTTTCAAACAATAAACACATAGCAAAATCATGTTATGTCACAGAAAAGTATGTCACTGAAGGCAGATACATAAAGATTTAATACATAACATAAAGGAAATTTATATGCCCAACTTTTAATAATGACAACTTGTGCATGATATAATTACAGATGATTTGGTATTTGTCTTTGCATTTTAAATTTTAGGCATTTAACAGGAATTAATATTTTCACAGTGTAATGATTTTAAATAATTTTAAAGCAAGAAAAAATACCAACAAAGGTGCATCTTGTAAAAATACTATATGACCACCTTTTATTATTAAATTGTTTAATGCTATCTGTGATCAAAGACAAGAAAATCATGTATAAAAACTGTCCTGTCTTCGATGAATTCTTAAAGCATTTGGATTATACTTTGAATACTGTAACCAAGACACTGGCACTGCCCCAAGGTGAACCATGAGGAATATCAAGCAGTGCCAGTTTCATGCATGCCTGTAGCTCCAAATTTAATGGACAGCGGGAGTAGATATTTTAAAACAATGATTTGGCTGAAGTATTAATCAGCTAGATGTCATAATAAAAGATTGTGTGTCAAAAATTCAATCCAGACCTGTGTTCCTCTCTTTATTTGGAGACACTAACAAATTTTTTAAAATCTATGTGCTATTTATTTCATAAAGCATACTACTGTCAAAACATTGCTCAGAGTATTTCAGCCATAATTATATTCATTGTACAAAACATTTTCTAGTGAGTTAAAAACTAAAATAAAAAAGAAAACTTCCAAATCTCAAATTATCATGTCTGCTTTGGGGGACATAGTCCATCAGATACTATAGTTGAATACAAGAAACATTTTTAATTTTAAGGGGAAAATATTTAGTTTAGAAAAATCAAAGTAATATATTGAATTAAATTACCAGGAAACAGACTTCTCTAAGTATTCATTTCAATAAATGTGATATTCATTTTTAGTTTCTGGCTTCCAACAAACAGCAAAGATTTAAATAAGAATACTTCAGGATTTCAATATTCTACTTTTATTTACATGTTAATTTCAAATCTTCAGGTAGCAAGAAATATACAACTTTTCAGTCTTGATTTTCTTGGCATAGACCACGTTAACAAATATTCTCTTTGTATGTGTGTGTGTGTGTGTGTGTGTGTGTGTGTAAAACAGATACTAAAGTTTAAAATTAACCCGGCCAACCAGAAGTTGCATTCCATATTTTGATGCATTATATATGAGTTCAAGATTCATCTCAGATTGAAGTCTCTGGTAAGTGCAAAGTATTTCATCCATTATGTTCAATCATTGCAGTTAAATACTTAACATCCTTAAATAGAAGTTTCCATTTGGGAAAGAGACATCTAAATAGTTTGAGTGTTTATGCCTTTGACATTAGGTCTCCCCCTAAGGAAATGTCAATACTATTTTATCATTTTTCTATCACTTTTTATGCATATTATTATGTTGCTTTTCATATTTTGACGTTTACCACAGCACTTTTTTTTAACTCATCATCACACTGAATCTGCAAATTACTTATTTTTCTAACTAGTCACATTCATCCTGCCACCTCCAGCACTTACACAGTGTTTTGAGAAATTCTTTCAGTCTCATGCATATAACCTCCAATCTTCCTAAATACACCAAAATATTCTGTCTTGTTAGAGGAGAAGAGTAAGTTCTGCAGCTAGTTCAAAGAACTAATTTTAATTGTCATTGTAGCCACTTTAGAAAAGAATGATCACGACTTAAATGTCACTAAGCAAGGATCACTGTCTTTACATTACTTGAATATAAAATGCATTGACTGTGTCACAGAAAATTTCCCAATATTCAAAATTTTTCCCTCAGTAAAGAAGGAAAAATTCCCAATCTGTGCCACCTAGGGATGCAGGCTTTCCTAGACTGCCTTTGCTATGGTAGGACACAGAGAAACTTCCTCATAACTTGGGTAAATGGTAGGGGGAAAAAAAAAAAAAACATATGTCAAGTGAAGGGCTCCATCTTTATCAAGATGATCTTGGAAAACTCTGATAATTACAAACCTTCTTCGCTGCTAAAAAGAAGCTGAAATATTAATCAAGTTACCATCTCATGCCACTGAAGAATGGTTTAAAGGATTATTATGCTGTACTTGGAGTTCTGGAAAACAGATCTTTTGTTTTTGTTTTTTAAATTTGTTTGATTTAAATAAAGTCTTCAGTTTTGTGACATAAATAAGATTGTATCTAGTTGAAGACAAATCTCAAGATTTTGAGGTTAGCCCCAAATGTTTCTTCCATGTTGTTAAAATCAAAATTAGAAAGATCAGATTAAAAAAAAAATCCATGGGAAAAACAGTCTCTGTCAGACCACACATTGACTTAATCACTTTTGTTTTAAGTATCTTCAAAGGCTAAAACCAGAACTCTTTCTAATCCTCCTTTTCCACAAATATTGGCTGTCAATACATAATTTTTGAAAGAACATAATGAGAGCTTATGACAAACATAAATCTTCTAGTTAAATAGCATAATTTCTTCCAGAAAAAAATCAACAATCTTGCAGAATTTAAAATAAAAAGATAATTCTCTCCAAATGGAAAAATTCCAAATTAATCTTGCCACTAGATGTTAAGTCATACAACCCCGAACAGCTACAATATATACTTTAAGGGACTTAATTTTACTAACAAGGCAAAAACTTCAGCAAGGATAGAGTTAAGTTACATGATGATCAAAATCAGAAAACTTTTTAAAATTAATAGTGTATATCACTGAAAGAGGCAAGAATAAATATATCCTAATCAAGTGGGAATGAAGAGGAGCCAGGAGAGTGGAGTCTAACTCCTGTCACAGTGGGTAGCAATTAGGAAACTTCAATCTGTAAGTCACAGAAAAATGCAACTAAAACAAGCTTTAAGTGTAAGGAAATACAGGTCTTATGTAACTGGAGATGCCAAGTTAGGATGGAACCAAGAGTGCCATGGCTCCGACACTGTGTCCCTGAGATTCCCTGTATTTGACTGTTCCATCCCCCTCTGGAAGGGAGATGGCTGCAGTGATTCTAAGTTATATATATATATATATGTATATATATATGTATGTATGTGTATATATATATATGTATATATATGTATGTATGTGTATATATATATATATGTATGTATGTGTATATATATATATGTATATATATGTATGTATGTGTATCTATATATATATATATATATGTATATATATGTATGTATGTGTATATATATAAAATAATTTTTAAAAATCAGAGGCAACATCTCCCACAAGATGAAGTAAAGATCTCTTCCAGGGGCCTCAGCAGACCTCTCCTGGAGTCGCTTCAGGAGGAGCTGCACCACATGGCAGTTACTGAATTGCTGGATCACAGAGGGAGGACCACCCAGAGGCACCCCTGCAGGTGGGTAAGAATATGGACTGAAACCCAGGGGCAGCCTGTCGAAGAGAGAACTATCCAAGCAAAATTGGAGTTGTAGGAAGGAGGAGGTGGAGGATGGATGCTATGCAAGAAAACACTGTACAGCCACCAGCCGTATATGCTGTACGACATTTCTATTTCTAGACTGAAATGAATATACGCCTCAGAGGCTAACCATGGGCTGTAGAGTTCTCTAATCCAACTGCAAACCTAAATGAAGAATTCCTGCCAAATCTTTACTCAACTCTTGTGACTAAGAGTTCCTGTTTTACAAAGCAGCATGGGCTTCACTAAGGAGCTGATTATTGTACTGAGCTGAATTGCTCTTCTTGGAAACTTCATTGACCCAACTTCTTGGAGCAATGATGAATGCATTTATATCTTCTTTTCTGTTACCACCCAAATATTTGAGGGCAATGAGCTCATTTCTTCTGAACAACCTTCTCAAGTGCATTCCCAGTTTTTGTCTCAACATTACATAGTCTCATTTTTAAATAAGCCAGCCAAGAGCTTTATAAAATTTCCACTTAAAAGGTGAATTATTCAGAACACCTCATCACACCATCATACTGGGCTCTTTCTGAACAGTGGCCACATTAAGCTATCAGTCCAAAAAATCATGTTCAAACTCTACATCAACTAAGAACTATGGGATTCTTCAACTCTGTATGAGCATATGTGCATATTTCAGGTCCTTGGGCTGTTAGAATCATCTCAACTCATATTTTTTTTCTGTCCTTCTTATACTTGAGTACTATATAAATGTGTTTCAATTGTAACATATTTGGGGTTGATATTAATAAAGAGATTATACCTGAGCATGCTCAATGCTATTTTACTCCTCTGATGAAAGTCACATGAGAAGGCGCTCTTCTTTATTGCCAAGGAAATGTCACTTGACCTTTCAAAATGGGTTCATAACATCAAAAGGAGGAAAACTGAAAAGGGATGTTAAAACAATGAAATTAACTTCAGCAATTATGCCACAATTCTCTAATAAGTGAAGCTTTAAAAGTCATATGATAGTGAAGGCCTACTTTCTTTTTAAACACAAAATTATATACTTACAGGACTTTTAAAAGCTACAATTTAAAAGTCTAATCTTAATGAAATGGAATGTTCATATTTACTAAGAATTTCTCTAAAAATATAAGGTATTTATACGGAATTTGGCACGAGTACCTCATAGAAGTGTTATAAACACCAGTTTGATTCCAAGAGCCACCCACAATGTCGGTTTGAGTCACAGTGCAGCTAATTAATAATATAAAGTGAATTGAATTCCTGGAAATAAAAGAATCAGCATGGTTAAATATTAAGAGTCTGGACAGTTACTGCCCTGAAACTGTTCAGCGTCTCATCTCTTTCTGTGCAATTCTCAAGAAACTAAATAGTTGCTTGTCTTTAAGCTTCTGGAGTCATTTGTCAGTATTTAACAGTATCCTTGTTGTTGGTCGGTTTTGGCCTCTCTGTCCCCATAAATCATGGAATCAGGTATTGAGGTTTTTTGTTTCATAACTTCCTCTCTATTTCATGATCTCTCTCCTCTCTTATGACAGAGATGTCCTCTTCCATCCTCTCTACCTGCCATTTCATAAAGCCTACAATTAATCATTAAGAAGTAGTAGAGATCAGAGGAAAGTCTAGTTGACTTACCTTTAAATATGACCTGACATTTTCCTCTTGCAGATTTAAAAATTCCATTTTGTTCCATATATTAGACATTTTAATTATAATGTGTCTTGGAGATGGTCCTTTTTGATATTGTCCATTTGAGGTCCTAAATGAATCTTGTATTTGAATTATAATATTGTTCCTAAGGTTTAGAAATTTTTCTGATTCTATTTCACTGAAAATGTTATGTATTCCTTTGGTTTTTATCTTGGTAACTTCTGCTAAAGCCAATAATTCTTAGATTTGGTTTTTTGATGTTATCCCAGATTTCTTGAACATTCTAGTCAAAGTCTTATCATTTTTATTGCTGACTGTTTTCAATATTAGATACTTTGTCTTTGTGTCCTGATAATCTGTCTTCTATGTGACTGAGACCCAAATTCACATGATCATTTGAATAGATTCAGAAAAATCCTTCAATAAAATCCAGCATTCATTCATATGAAAAATACTGAAGAAACTAGGGAGAGAAGTAACTTATGGCAACATTATAAAGGTTATCTATGACAAAACAAAGCCAGACTATATACCGAATGGAAAAAAAAAATAAAGTATTTCTTCTAAAATGAGGAATAAGACAAGGATGTGGACATTCACCATTCCTATTGAATTATTCAATGTTATTCTTGAAACTCTAGCCAGACCCAGGCCAGAGAAGGAAATGAAAGAGATCCAAGTAGGGAAAAAATAGAATTGTCACTTATTGCTAATGACATGATTCAGTATTTCAAAGACCCAAAAACTCCACCAAAAGACTTCTAGAGCTGACAAAAAAATTCAGCAAAATAGCAGGATACAAGATCAACATATGAAAACGAATAACTTTCTTACACTATAACAATGAATCCGCTAGGAAAGAAATAAGGAAAACAATTACATTCACAATAGCAATTAAAAAACAATATACTTGGAAGTATACATCTAATGAAATAAAAAGAGATGGAAAGATCTCCCATGTTCTTGGATAGACAGAATATTATCAGATTGGCCATATTACCCAAAGCAATCAACTGATTCAATATAATCCCCATAAAAACACTAATGGCATTCTTCCTAGAACTAGAAAAAAAATCCTAAAACTCATATGGAAGAATAAAAGACCCAGAATAGCCAAAATAATAGTGAGCAAAAAAAAAAAAAAAAAGAATACTGCTGGAAGCATCACAATACCTGATATCAAATTATCCTACAGAGCTATGGTAACAAAAACAGCATGATATTGGCATAAAAACAGACACAAAGTCTAATAGAACAGAATAGAAGACACAGAGACAAATCCTCTTAGATATAGTCATTCTGGACAAAGATGCCAAAAACATACACTGAAAAAAAGACTCTTTAACAAATGGTACTGGGAAATGTAGAAGAATGAAACTACTAGATCCCTCTTTCTCATCCTGTATTCCAATAAAATGGATTAAAGATAGAGGAATTAGAGCAGAAACACAGCAACTGCTACAAGAAAACATATGGTGAACATTCCAATGTATTGATGCAGGCTCTGACTTCTTCTTCTTCTTGTTTTTAAAGAGAGAGAGAGAGAGAGAGAGAGAGAGAGAGAGAGAGAGAATTTTTTAATATTCATTTTCTAGTTCTCGGCGGACACAACATCTTTGTTTGTATGTGGTGCTGAGGATCGAACCAGGGCCGCAGCCATGCCAGGCGAGTGCGCTACCGCTTGAGCCACATTCCCAGCCCCGACTTCTTAATTAGGTACTCAAAGCTCAAGAAATAAAACCAAGAATCAATAAACTGGATGGCTTTAAACTAAAAAGCTTCTTTCCAGCAAAGGAAACAAGTAAGAGGAAAAGAGACAGCCTACAGAATGGAAGAACAGATTTGTTAGCTACTCCCCCAACATGGGATTAATATCCAGAATACATAAAGAATACAAAAAAAAATAAGTAAAAAAACCATAAATAACCCAATTTTAAAAATGGACAAATAAACTAGACATTTCTCAAAAGAAGAAAAAGAAATGGCCAGCAAATATATTTTTAAAAGTTTGATATTCTTAGCAATCAGGGAAATACAAATCATAACAACACTGAGGTTTTATCACACTGTAGATAGGATAACAATCATCAAGAATACAAATGATAATAAAAGCTGGCAAGGATGTGCGGGAAAAGGTCCACTCACACATTGCTGATGGAGCTGCAAATTAGTCTAACTACATTAGAAATCAGTATGGAGATTCCTCATAAAACTAGGAATGGAACCACCATATGACCCAGAAATTCCACATTCTACTTCTCGGTATTTATTTTAAAAAAAGAAAAAGAAAAACTAAAATAAGTGTAGTATCATAGTATAGTGATCCAGCCACATCCATGTTTATTCACAATAGCCAAATTATTAAACCAGCCCAGGTGCCCATCAACAAATGAATATAGAAAATGTAGCGCATACACACACACATACACACACACAATGGAGTTTTATTCCACCACAAAAAAAGAAAAAAACTACATCATTTTACATCATCTGCTAGTAAAATGGATAAAACTAGAGAACATCAAGTGAACTAAGTCAGACTCAGAAAGTCAAGGGTACAGTGCTTTCTCTCATATGCAGAAGCTTGAGAGAAATGAGGACCTTAAAACAAGGGGATAGGGATCCCAAGAAAATAGAAGGAAGAACAGTAGAGTAGAAGAAGAGAATGGAGGAGGCAGGAGGAGGGATGGAAACGGGGAGAAACTGCAAGTTGTAATTGAACAAACTATGTTACATGCATGTCCAGATGTGACAATGAATTCCACTTTTACATGTACGGCATCAAGTTTTAAAAAGCAATTAATTGATAAAAGAAATATTATGATAGAGTAGAGAAAGGGAATTAGGAGGAAGGAGGAAAAGATGTAAAGGAGAAATACTGTTGAATGAAATGGAGCAAATTATACTACATGCATGTCTGAATATGAACTCCATGATAATATACAACAATAATGCACTACTACAAATATAAAAAGAAGTAGGTAGTGAACATTCACACACACACACACACACACACACACTCACTCTCTCTCTCTCTCTCTCTCTCTCTCTCTCTTATGTCATCAAAGTTCCAGAAGCTTGGGAAACTGTCCTTGTACCAAGGTTTATGCCCTCCTTTCTTCTCTATGTGGAAGATCTGCCACCTTTCTTCCTACCCACATTTAATTCTAAAGGTGTATTTAAATCTTCTCCTTTCAGGGGTCTTCCTCTTCCTATACTCTTCCCAGAACAGCTCTCTGGAAGTTAAGGCAAGTGTATCTTTTTAACATAACCAGCCACCTATCTTGCAAACCTTTCTCAAAGTCCTCTGCCTGACCCACTATTCTCACACCATGGCCAGTCCCTCCTGAACTACAAAGACATGTTTGCTTAAGTACCTCAGGATTGCTGAGCAAGAGGAAAGATGAGATCTACTTATTTTGGTAAACATAGCTCCAAGTGATTCCACATATGCAATCTTATTTGATGCTCCTCCTAATTTAATGTGGTAGATGAAGCAGGGGTAGCTGATTTTACAAATGAGAACACTGAGGTGGAGAAATGCTAGAATATTAAGAAAAACTTACTCAAAGTGCCAAAGCCCCGTGCTCTGCCAGTTAACACTACAATCTTGTTGTTGTGAAGCTGAGTCCAGGTGGACATCAGTGGATATGATCTGATTAAATCAATATACACTTAGGTACTGGTGAGGGGTGACCAGTTGACACTCACAGGCATTTGTCTTTGTGCAGACAATGTTTTATAAATCAAGTAGCTTTGTATTTGGTGCAATTTCAAGTGTTATATTAAGTTTGTAATTTGTAATTTACCTAATTAAAAATGCATATATTTTAAAAGAATAATTGTCACATGCTCTTGGGCGTAGATATCTACGCCCAAGAGCATGTGACAAATAGCTTTAAAAAATAAAAAAGCTAATGTGACTGAAAATTTATAGAACTGGGTCTAGTAATATAACACATGGCTAAAGGCATTCTATACAGGTGAAAGTGTTCATTGGTTCTTTTTTGAAATATATTTTTAGCTTTAAGTAAAACACTATTTTAATCTAAAATTTTATTGTCTTTCTCCTCCAAACTCAGAATTTTATACATAGATGAAATGTTTTCTTATTCGTTACTGTTTACTAAAATCCCAACTCAATGAAAGAGCATCATCAAGCAAGATAATGTCTTTCTGATCTCTGATGAAATTTTTACATCACAGACGTACACAGCAAACAAGCAGTCAGTGCAATTATACACCCCCAAACACACCTGCACAGAGTCTCCCTTCATTTTTCATCCATGCACAAACATATAGCACATACATAGCAGTTTCCCACCATATAAAGGGCTGAAGACACCAGGGAGAAAATGTTTGACATGGCCATCATTAGGATTACTTTAGTTTGAGTTACTATCTCCCAGCCCCATTTGTCTTTGCCATAGTAAGGTCACAAAGGTATCGATTCTAAAGTGCTCCTCTGGGGTTGAAACATGCCCACAAACTGCTTCCTAATGAAATATTTAAACGAGACAACATAGTTTGGTGGAAGAAAACGGTAGATAATTAGCAATCTTCGATTCTAGTCTAAACTCTACCAATGACTAAAATCAAACCTCTTTATTAAATGCCAAACTACAGATAAGAAGTCTAGGTGTTAAATATTTTAAATAACCATCCCAGTCCTAAAAGCACATCCAAGTCATTTGGAGACAAAACTAAGGCTTAAGAAGCTAAACCATAAACAGATTTTTCAAAAGATTTTCAACATGGTAAGGAACAAATGGGAACAGCTCACAGTAAAAGATAAAGTAAGGGAGACCACTTAATCATTTCTATAAAATTACAGAGAATTCACTTCGGATTGGGATGATCTGCAAACATTGACTTGGAAAAAAATACAAATTGATCTGGATCTTAGAGATCAATAAGAATTGAGCAGCAGGAATAAATACATTCTTTACATGAACTTAGTGCTTTGTCATTTCCATTGTATTTTCATGTACAACTTCTCAACCTCGCCAATGACACCATGAGAAATTTATCTTTTATCACTTTTATTTCACCCATGGGAAAACTGAAGTTCAGACTTGTTGAATAGCTCACTGAAGACCTCAGAACATTCATTAATTCATTCATTAACTCTATAATTGTTTGAGTAGCTAGGAACTTCCAACCACTACTACCGACACCAGAAACAGCAGTGGATAGAACCAAGACTCTCATGGAGCTGAACTTTTATAATAGTACATGAACTAAACCCTAGATAGGAGAGAATAGGAACAAGGACACACTAGAAAAGTGTAACTTTAAGGGGAAAAAATATGAAACAATAAAGGCATGGTACATAAGAAAACAGTATGGCAGGTTCATTATCATGGAGGTTTAAGAAGATGGAGATAGCTTGAAGCATCTTTAGACCTCTGAGTAGAATACATGACTATGAGGTTCGGCCTTCACTCAGTGGTCATCCTTTGACATAGTGGATTGGCTCCAAGATTCCCATCAGATACCAAAACCAGTAGATGCTCAAATCCCTTATGTATTGTACCTATGCACATGTTCCCTTATACTTTAAATTGCTGCTAGATTACCTGTAGTATTTAATACAATGTAAATGTTAAGTGGCTAGTTGCCATAATGTATTTTGGTGGAATAATGGCAAGGTAAAAAGCCTGCAGAAGTTCAGTACAGACACGATATTATAGTCCTAACTACATAGTATATGACTAAGACAGCGCACTATGGTCAAACAAATGAAGACAGGCTGAGGACCTGTGAAGTGGCGGCGACTCCTACAGGGTATGCCTGCTTCATTTGTGTGGACTGAGTGCTGTGCATGGTGCATGGCAAATTCAAGTCTTGCTTTCTGGAACTTTCTGGAATTTTTTTCTGAGTATTTTTGATCCCACTGCTGTTTGAAACCACAGATGTTGGACCCGTGGACACAGAGGGCCAACTGTATATACTAGAAGGAATATGATTTAAGCAATATTCTTGGAATAATGTAAATGCACTCTATCTTATTAATAGCAGTATGTTAACTATCATAGCACCTAACAACTATTGGTGACTGTCTAGTCTCCTAAACATGTTTACATATATTAACTTGTAAAATAGCTGCTCTTTTTTTTAGTTCCAATGGCCCCTAAGGAAACTAAGGCACAAAGAGTTTAATGAGGTTGCCCAAAGTCTCACAAGCAAGAGAACAGAGAAATGAGTGGACTTTCCCTGTCCAAATCCAAATTCTTAACAACTGTGTTACACTCATGACATAAAACAGCTGAGGGACAAGAAACAGAATCACAGAAGAACACTTTCTTTTCAATTATGGTAACCCTGGCCCGAAATTTTACAAATTTAAATTTGGTAGCTGTATAATTGCAAAGAGGGGAACAGATATATGAGAACAGGATAAATAAGAGAATGAACTGGCTTTATTAACTAAATTTAAAAAATAACTAAAGTTTGTCTATTCCTTCCATGTTCTGCCCCCAATCCCCATTATGAATCAGTATTCTTGTATCAGATAAAATATTCAGCATTTGTTTCTTTTGGGATAGACTTACTTCACTTCGCATTATATTCTCCAATTCCATCCATTTACCTGCAATTTCCATTTACCTGCAAATGTCAAGATTTTATTCTCTTTTAATGTTGAGTAATATTCCATTGTGTATATATACCACATTATTTTTTATCCATTCATCTACCAAAGGGCATCTAGATTGCTTCCACAGTTTAGCTATTGTGAATTGTACTGCTATAAAAATTAATGTGGCTGTATTCCTGTAGTATGCTGTTTTTAAGTCCTTTGGGTATAGAATGAGGAGTGGGAGGAGCATGGGAGGAACAGAGAAACTCTAGATAGGGAAAAGGGGAAGGAGGGGAAGGGAGGGGGTTAAGAAATGTAGTAGAAGTAGATGAACCATCACTCTAAGTACATGTATGAACACAAATGGTGTGACTCTATGTTATGTACAACCAGAGATATGAAAAATTGTGCTATATATGTGTAATATGAATTGAAATGCATTCTGCTGTCATATATAACAAATCAGAATAAATTTTTAAAAATAACTAAGTACAAAGTTGAAAGACTAGGAGAGGTGCCCCCATCAACAAAAACAAAAACATTCCAGGAAGTCCAGTGGAGGAAGTTAACTTAAAGCTGAGTGGTTATGATCTACATGAGATGTTGTCAGGATCCTGGGGAGGAAATGCAGAAATGGACTCAGGAAAAAAAAAATCAACAACAGACATGGATTCCTATAAATTCTTCCTGGTCCGGGTATTTCCACATTTGTAAGATGATTAGGTTAGGCCACAAAATTACTAAAGTCTCTTTTGGGTCTATAATTCTATGAATAGAGAATAATACTGAAAAGTGTGCAATAGTATTTCTTGGCCAAGGTAATCTTTTCACTCTTTGGGGCTTCTGGATATTTATTTCTGAAAAACTATCCAAACTTCCTCTATGTGCTTTCATAACACTCACACCTGGGAACCAAAGTAAAATCTTAGCAGGAAAGAAAAAAAAAAACAAAAAATGCCATATCCTAATTTGTTTGTGTGTGTGTGTGTATATATATGTTTAAAATGAGTGCTCTACATTAAGATAGAAGTTTTACTGACAAAATGAAGGCTCAGAAATAATTCAGGACTCTTTTAAAAAGTAGTCCAACTTAGCAACTACCTTCCCCAGAAAAGCACAATATACATCATAAATTGTCCAACTACACACTGAAAAATTTATACACTTCATCACAACCATTTATTAACCTTTCAACCAGTGAATAGAATTTTTTTTTAAAGTTGTATAAGGCAAAGAATTTCCTGTAACCTTCCTTAGAGAATTCATAATGCATAGGTGAAGTTATGAAAACTCTAGTTTTGTTATCCATGTCTAATTCTGTGAGTTATATTAAAAATATAATAACATTTTCAAATGATGTAGAAATAACTCCTCATGTTCTGGAAGTGTGTCTGATGATCTGATGCCTAGGCAACTGGCCTCCACTAGAGGGCAACAGAGTGTGCTCGGAAAGCAACCTGGGCTTGGGAATGGAATGTCTGGTTTTAGGTCAGTGGTTCATTCATTGTGCAAGCCAGTCTCTATTTTAAAACCATAATAGATCCCTGAATGGTACTTACATTACCAAACAACATGTCCTGATAAAAGGATTCTCATTGTAACTTAAGTCAAACTGACATTTTCATTTCTCAAATATTAATACACTAATCCAAATGGTCTATCATAGTAATCAAGTATCTTCTTAGAAAATTATTTTTTAACAATTAAATACCTTCTAAACAAATTTTCAAGAGGTTTATTGAAAACTGTTAGCAGGTATAGTAAAATAGTTTATTTGAGCTTTTAATATTAAAAAAGTTAATGCTTAAATCAAAACACATAGGTAAAAATTGCAGTAATAACACTACCATAGTATTACTAAGATAATAGCTAACATTAAGCATACATAATATTATACTTAAACTTTATAGTGTTTACCTATATAGCTTTCTATGCTAACCCTATAAGAACTAACATTATATCTATTTTACATACAGTTAAATGCAGCTAATATAGATGTAGAAACTTGCCCTAGTATATATGAGAAGATAGAGATGAACTGAAATCATAATACTTGAGAACCAGATACCACATATGATTCAGGGATCAACCTCCCCTAAATGGAGCCCACAAACGCCACTAGTATCTCTCCAAACACAGCCCTGATGATAGACAAAGCTTAGTCAGAGATAGAGACATCTTCCCATATTACTGCACTATATAATGAGATGCAAGCTTTAGGCAGAGATTTTAATTGAATTAAATATGTATCACATACTAATTCTGAATTAATTTTTTTTTACACCACATAGTTGGGTCTATCACATACCTTTTTTTAAGCAATAGTAGTGACTGTGTAAGAGAAAACTTCATGCTAATTTATGGTTGATGAACTTTCCTTAGAAGTTATTGATATAAATGCCCAACACATGATGTGGCACAGCATAGAAGAAAAATAGAGTCTGGATATTGTAATTCAGGGTCCTAGAGTCTGGTTCTGTTATGCAATACCTGTGTGATCTTGGGTAAGTCACTTATAATTTCTGAGACTGTTCCAGAAATGAAAAATGAGATTAATAATGGTTCCTGATGCAGGGTCACTCTAAAGTAAACCAGAATATGGAAGTGTCAAATGCATTTATTTCTGTAACATCATCCAAACTTCCTCTATGTGCTTTCATAACCTCTATACCTAGGAACTAAAGTAAAACGCTAGCAGGAAAATGGAGTAATAATACTACCATAATATTTCTCCATGGCATCTTGGTGGTGATCTGCAGAATGCTAAGCGGTTGTTATTTGGTGAACTAAGTTGGTTGCCTTTGGCAGTTAGAGAAAAGACATGAGTATAATGCTGTAATTCTTAGATATTTATCACAAAGAATTTCAATCAACAGACTGATGCATATAGCTGAAGAATCTTGAGAATAACTGTAATAACTAAATAATTACTAAGTCTTAGCACAACATTTTATATGAATACTAGTTATCATAAAATGAAAAATTCCAAAGCTGTTTCAATAATATTTTGACAAAACATAATGAAATAGTGTAACAGGGTGAGCACTTGGTTTCTTCTGGGTGGGTGTCTAATGGGAAAGCATGTTAAAAACAACACAAAAAAATCTCAAAGAGACAGTATTTGTACACCAAGCACTATGCTATCCAAAGAAAAAATAGAAGTAAGAGCAAAGCAAATTATTTCAGACCAAATATTTTGAAATTTATTTTATTTTTTTAGAAAACAAATACAACTATATCATTCTCTAATTTTATGTAGAGTATCATTTAACCTCTTTTTTTTTTTTTTTGGTCTATACTGAAGTACACTGGATGTGTTTTCATGTACTGTGTGACCTCAATATACACTACAGTCTAAGTATAAGTTTGTTTTCCCTGTCCCACTCATTATAGCTGGGAAACCAACAGTTCCTGACCATCCTTACTCACTCACTGTCAGTCTTCCCTAAGAACAAAAGTATTTCAGCTTTCACTCAGTGATCATGTGCATCCATCTAAGACTCTTTCTGCTTGCTTTTTATTCATATTGTAAATAAAAGAATATTAGGTAGCCACTTTGATAATAGGTAAATTGTTATTTTATCAAAGGTCAATACCACCTCAAAGGATCTTGGGCAAGCTTACAATTATTGCTTAAACAAATCCAATAACAACAACAACCAAAAAGTTTACATAGGTTTGGCAGAGTTTTCTTTGCATACTAGATATAGGGATCTCAAGGAAATTTTAGCATTGCAGAGTAAGTGTGAAAAAAAAAAGAAAAACAGAAAGCAATAAACCAAGCAATGCCTTTTCACTTACTTTTTTTTAAAAAAAAGAAAAAAAATGGGAGTGCAATATTTTTATTACAGTATCAAAAGTATAAATTATCATCACCTCTGCAGAACAATACGAGTTACGCTTCATTAGAGAAACATTAAAAATGTAATAAAATGAGAAGATGTAAAGCTGTACCCAAATTGTTTGAATCCTTTACTAGGACCTTAGCTGATTTTCTTACTGTGTCACCTTATTTAGTAATGTTAGTAAAGTCCCATTAAAAGAGATTACATTTAATAAATCTGTTTCTATATCTAGTAAATGGATTATGGTTGAAACAAGCTTTGCCAAGATGGTTAAAAGGATGCTGCAGAGGGAAGAGTCCTATTGGACAAATGATTTCTCTGGGCACTCTTCATGGAATCATCCTTCCTCTAATGGAATCTTGGAAATATGTCCCCAATCTGGGGGGACATATTTTCTTCTGGCCCTTCTTAATTTGCCATTTTTCAGCTTTTCATTTTTATACACTGAAATTAGTGAAATCTGAGGCAGGAAGAGCCTTCATTAATAAAAACCCTAGAGACTGAGAATATGTCAAAGGAAAAGGGTGGTCCTGGGGAAGAAGCAGAAAGTGCAAGTGGGAAAAATGAGTGAAAGCCCTGCCTTGGGAGCTTGAGAGTAAATCATGCATTTTTCTTTACTGAGACCAACTAAATAAACAGGAAGTGCATCAAAATTATTTAGCAAGAGTCACCTGGAGAGAGTGACATTAATTTAGTAAGTGTTCCCAAAGAATCAGACTTGTGTAGGACACTGCACTGGTCACTATTAATACACAAAACACAAAAGAAACTAAACTTTCCCTGTCCCTGTCCTCTGGCTGCTGACAAGCTACTTAGGGAGATAAATTTCTTGGAAAATTGGTAGTTTCCATGTAAAGCAAACTAAGTTTGAGTTCCAAAGATGAATATAAATTTGAGGAGTCAGAAAATATCTTGCAGAAAAAGAAAAATGTAAGTTTAACTGAATTCAATAAATCACACATGCACACACACACACACATTTTCATATTCTAGTCCAGATCAAAACACACAAATGTGTACACACACACACACACACACACAACTCCAAACTGCAGAAAAACATGTTACAAACATGAATTAGCATAGTACAAACCATGCTAAGGATAAATACATAATAGAAGAAATTTTGAAAACAGTTCAATTTTGGAGGACACATTAGACACTGATAAGAGGAACCCCACCCAGAATTAATTTTAAATAGTGTGTTTCAACAGAAATAATCCAGCACACTGCAACTGAATATTTTATTTTTACACCCGTCTCAGTTTAGTATCACAAGAAAAATACAAATAAAATTATGTATTTGCAATGGAATTATTCCCACATAGGTGGCAGAACAGGCTCAAACTTTCTGAAATATTCAATTTAGTCCTTTATTTTAATTTCAGCAATGAAAACAAGGACTATTTTTTAATAACAAAATATTTTATTTTTTTTCAAATCTTCATACATACATTTTGTATAATGATGACCATCACAAAAGGGGATTGTCAAGGACGGGGAAAATAAGGACTATTACTCAAGAGAATTGGTGGCCAGCTACATTAAGAAAAATAGTCACAATAGTTCAGGAGGCATTCCTCCCTGTGATATTCTCTACTGCAAAGCACATTCAGACCTCAGGCATTAAGCTGAATATTTAGCAAGGGCTAAGAATAAACTCCAGAGCCAGCAACCACAAGGAAAATTCCAACAACCTCAGTGGCTGACACTAATTTATTGAGATGTATCAGGAACTCTTGGGAATGAAGTGTCTGCTAATTAGGCCACCACAAACAGGCTTCCAAACCTTGACAAAGTTTTTCCAAACATCTGATGAAGAACTGTGATTTATGGGCTGCCTAGGTTAAACCTGAACAGATGGTATCTTTTAATAATAATTGACACATGAGTTTGTTAAGGGTTTCAATCTCTTGCAAACACGCATCTCCATAGAGGAAAACAAAGAGCAACATTTTTAGGATCATCTACCTTATCTTTGTCTTCAACAACATCTGCCAAGACATCATCGGGATCCAGGATGCCTCCATCTGTGTATTCTAAGTGATGAATCTTCACCCAGTAACCAGGATCCTATGGTAGAAAAAAAATGTTTCATGACTCCATCTTCTTTTAAAAAATGATACAATGTAATTTTAAGAGAAATAAATTGACTCATTAATAATATGCTCTAGTAATAATAACATTTTCAAACAACCAAAACAAATGTCATCGTTTTATTTGGATAAATGGTTGGCATTTTTTCCCTGTTTAAGTCAGTGAATCAAAGTATACATATTGCATCAATTTTCCTTGAAGATGAATTGTATGTAAATGTAAATTGCTCCAGTATCTTGAAAAGCATATTCAAAGAACTTTTTATAACCACCCACAACTTAGATAATGCCAAGAGGATGCTAGAAAACATCTTCTTGAGAGTACTTCCTGAAATGGGGAATGAATGTTCAAACTAAGGTCCCAAAGCTGTAGTCAAAAAAAAAAAAAGCAAAGAAAAAATCTAAAATGCAGAAATCTGATTGCAATAGCTGTCACTTTAGGATATAGGGATGGAATGGGTGACCTCCAAGCCCTTCATCTTTTTAAATCCCAGACTCTATGTGCATCCTCAGCTCTAGGTTATGCAATGACACATGAAGCAGAGAGCTCCTACCTCCTGAGTCTTGGAAGCAAATTGCAAACCATGTTCTGAGTTGAACAGAGTTCTCTGAGGTAGCGATTGAAGAGACTTCTAACTAAACCATCGCTTAGTATTAAGAACTGCTTATTCTGATAGTAGAATTTGGAAAGGAGTGGTCTAGTTCAGTTATTTCCCTTTCCCGAAAAGATATGAAAATGAGTCATTGTAACAATGAGACAAGAACACAAACCAAACAGAAAGTGAAGAAAAAACATTAGTAAGGATTTTACCAGAATATCCAAGCCATATTCCATTTGGTTCTGTGATTCTTAGAAAGCCCCTCAAAGTGGGAAACTATTTAGCTATAAAGTACTCAGTATCCAATAAAGGAACAGATACCAGTGTGTGAAAAGAGATGGAAATTCCAGGATAAAGCTCTAAGTCCTTATCACATGAATCTTTATTAAAAGTAAGAACTATCATAACCCACAGAATGCAACTGCAATTTTATGAAAGCTAATAGAAATGGTTGTCATATAGCTCTTTCTTTAACTGACCCCTGATAAAAGGCGAGGGCATACTATTAAATAATAATTCTTGTAAGGCATCTATTTGGAGGACTACTGAAATGTGGCCCAAGTGCATAGCTTTCCAGTAATTCAACCTTATAAAGTGACAGGATAAAAATCTGAAGGAATTCTCCTTAGCTAGGCTTTAGACATTTCAAAATTAAGTGTTCTATAACATAAGGAGCAATTCTTAGTAACCTGAAAGGAGTTTCATTTGCTTCTAAATCTAGACTTACCGTAGAAATATTCATGATTTACCAAGAAACTTTAAATGCCTCACTATTGCCAGATAGCAATTCCAAAGATATGAGCAGTGAAAGTGTAATCAGGTAAAAAAAAAAAAAAAAAAAAAAAAAAAAAAAAAAAAAGCTTAAATACCCATCACTCAGATTCTGTAACCAGAGATCTTTGTGGACTCACGGAGATTGTGCTATAAAAGATGAGCAAGTATAGCAGGCGAGATTCCAAACAGGGAGGATACTGGCGTGTACAAAACACTGTGTCATGGGCACTGGACTGTCTGAATGCCCCAAGCAATCTTTGGTAATAGAATCTTTATTCTGGGGTGACTCCACAGCAACATATTCCTCCAAATCTACCTAGACTTTAAACCAAAATCTAGAGTTTATGTTTTCCTTGTAAAAAATGGCCTGCTTATGAAAGGAGTTCAATTTAATTAATTTCTATAAACTTCCACTGAGTTGGGTTTTGATATATTAAAGCTCTTTAGATGAAATCTGTTGATTTCAACCATGTTTACAAAAAGTGATATATTCTAAAGGGTTTGCTTTTTTTAATATTTATACTTAAAAGCAGACATCTATTAAGTTGTCTGCTTTTTTCTTGTGCTTGGTTTGTAAAAGCAGATTTTATCACATAAAACTAAGACAAACAATTTCCCCTAACAACTGCAGTGTAAGTTAAAGTCCACCTTGCTTCCTGTCTAGAAATAACAAGAAGAAAACCAGAGTCCAGATTTAAAAGAGAAAATTTAAAATATATATACACACATATATATGTATATATATATATACACACATATACATATATATACATGTATATATATTACACACACACACATATATATACACATATATTATAGAAGGAAATATGATGTGATCAGTTATACAGAGAGTGGCAGCAAGTGGCAGCAATCTCCAAAGCCTAGCTAAGGAGAATTCCTTCAGGCGGGTAAGACAGTCACAATACATTCTTCCTGCACACACACACTCATGGGACCTAAGACATTCTGAAAAATAACAGGACTTGAAACTAAGGCACTTCTCTAATTTGATTCAAAAGAATATACAACTAAATCAAGTTAAAAAGCAAATTGACAATTTTGAAATAATTTGACCAAAAAACACTTAAATATATAATACCAGAATTTACTCGACTCTAATTATGACTCCCTATTCCACATGGATGCTGTCATTTCATATATTCTCTGGAGAAGAGTAGATCCATGATGGTCACACATGTAGCCCTGAACCAAAACAGACAAGCCATAGGAAATCAGTCTCAGGATTAATATTATATACATCCAAGAAAAGAAAATCAATAAGCCAGCATGTACCGACAGCGGTTCTGTCCCTGTGGTATTTGGCCATGGTGCCATAGATCATTAAGAATACACATTCAATATTTGCAGCCTACAGCCTTCATAATACTATAAATTTACCCTGACTCTTTTATGCATGTTAAAATTTCAACCATTACACTGCAGTCAACATTTTGCATTTAATTTACTTGGCTTTATTGCCATGAGGAATAAAACTGATCAAATATGAAAAGATGTTCACATATGTGTCTTGGTTCACACAATTAATCACTTGGAAGCATTTACCGTGTTTTTTAATGATTGTGACATTTAGTTTACCATTGTACTGCACCAATATCTGTAATACATATAACTTTCAAATTATTTTGAAAATATCTCTAACACATTTGCTTACTTTGCAACAGTCTTATTATCCGTGTTCCCAGGATCATTAAAGTATTGTAAGATAACACACCACTCATTGGGTTTTCTCCACTTCTAACATATATTATCCTCTCTAAAAATAATATACATTTATGTAAAACCCTATTGGAATATTTAAATTAAAATAAATTTATCTATAGGGATAAATTGGAAAAATAAACTAAAACAAAAATGTATGCATTACAGGAAGAAGACAGTCATAGGGTGTTTTTAATGATCAAATGTAGAAATCGTTCCAAACAGGCATTGATTTTTTTAAAAAATATTTTTGTAGTTGTTGATGGTCCATTATTTTATTCATTTATTTACATGTGGTACTGAGAATCAAACCCAGTACCTCTCACATGCTAGGCAAGTGCTCTACCACTGAGCCACAATCCCAGCTCTAAGCATTGATATTAATAACAAGAAATACCCTCCACTGTGTCTTGAAGATGAAATGTGACCCCATGCTTTGAGTAATGTATATTTATCAAAGTATAGAACAATAACTTTCCATCTGCAGTACCTAAAGGAATAGACTGCCAAGGCAGATATTCTAAAACTGTAGGATTGTGACAATAATCAAAAGAAAGGGTAAAGTTAGAGGTTCCTGAGCAAAATGTCTATGGTACAAGACAAGAAAAAAAATTTCAATGGCAACAACAACCTAAAGTTGAGGGAACACTGCAAAAGAAAAGCCTACAGTAGGAGAAGGGCTGCATTTAGTCAGTGGTGCACTCAATGCAACTAGTTGCTTAGAGGCTTCTTGTTTTTACAAGAATACTTTTAACAAAAACAACTGTGGAATGGAACTCAACAGAAAGAGTTTTCTTCATACGATTAACAATGTGCATTTGGTGGTGTGTACCCACAAAATGATATTTCATTAATTTTGTCATTATTACAAACTGCAGATAATTTGTTTTAGTGCTTACTATAGGCTATGTATAACAGGTATTAGGAATTTTATATGACTATCTCATTTATCCTTAAACAACCTCATAAAATAGTCATCTATCCACTTTACAGATGAGGAAACCAAGGCATGAGTAAGGGAACTGACTTACTCAAGGTCATGTGCTTAATAAGCAGCAGAGCCAACATAGGCATTTTTAAAAGTAGAATATATATATATATATATATATATATATATATATATATATATATATATATTATATTAAATAATAATACAATGCATAGTTAAATAGGAACCAGCAGGGGAGCAGGTCTATTTGTATCCTTACACAAGTCTATGGGCCCAGGCAAGCTGACATTGCTCCTGGCCTCAGATACTTCGTCATTAGTGAGCACGCAGATCCATGGCCTCCTGCATGATGTGCCACACACTCAGGCTGAAGTACAGAAAACACAAAGGGACACGTAATGCAAGCCTCCGTATTCTTCGTATAAGTGGCCTTACCAGTGCTTCACAACTGAGAGAAACAAGTGGGAAAAGTTTCAAAATATAATTCTTTGTAATCATAGAATTGAGGGCTTGGGCAACAGTGGAAAAGGATCTTACTGCTGAGAACAAAATGGAAGTTGGAGGCATCTAACATTGGATAGAGAATTATGAAAATAGGCATGTACAAAAAAACTTTGCTACTTTTGCCATAACCCTCTGGGGGCATTCGTCCCTCTACCCAAGACCAGAAGGTCATCAGATGCTCCACGATGCACCCAGGAAGGCGAATGTGTCAGAACATGTCTAGAGACCCTCAGGCAGGCAGAGAGGATCCAGCCACAGGGCTATGTAGAAAAAAAAAACAAAAAGGGATGCCTATGTGAAACCTAGCAGAACAGCAAGGACAGCTGAAGGGAAAGAATCATTTCAGAGAAGAAGTAACGAATATAAAGATCACAACAATCCTCCTCTAATGACCTTCAAAAGATGCTTTACCTTCCCAAAAAAAGATCCACCAAGCACAAACCTCAGAACAAAAGCCTCATAGAGAAAACTGGGCTGAGGCCACTTTAATCAACAGTGTTTCCAAAGAATTCAGGAGAACCACAACGGGACCCAGAGTTTTTATGCTGGGTTGAAAGCAGCATCTGATGTATTCAACAACAAGATAATAAAGCCCAAGTTATATGTGAAATGAGGGTGAATGAGACCATCTATAATTTCCCTTCCTGCTCTAATGATCCCACCAAGGGAAAGAGGGTATAGGAATTACTAACATCAGATAAAGAATATGTGAAAGAAAGAAAACCATTTTACTAAATATAAAGGGGTACATTTCATTATGGGGAAAGGGTCAGTCCAACATGGAGAAAGCAAGTCTCTAACCTATACAACAATCTAATTTCAATGAATACTCTGCCAAAATGGACAGATCTTAAGCACAAACATGTGCATACACACATACAGTAAGAGATTTGATAATAAACCAAAAACTCGGGGGGAAAAAGCATCAACACAATAAATAAATTTAACTTTATTTATATTTATATATTCTCTCTCACACACAAATGTATACATATGCATATAATACAACCAAAAAGATTAGAAAACACTTCTTTAAAAGTGTACTTGGAACATGTATCAAACTCCAAAGGCAAGGCAATCCAGGGAGGGAAGGGGGCAGGAAAAAGAGAAGGTACTCAGAAAGGAGACTAAGTAAATTAAGTTATATGCATGCACAAATACAGCATAATGAATCTTTTTGTGTAATTACAATGCTCCAATAAAAAATAAAAATTAAAAAATGTGTTTCTCTGATTATAATAAAATCAACTACAGAAAGATACCTAGAAAAAGTCCACTTGTTTAAAAATGGAAAATTAATTAAAATTAGAAAATAAAGTTCTTAATAATCCAAAGATGAATAAAGGAAATGAGAAAGTATTTTTAATTTAAAAATGATTAAATATTAAGTAATTGTTGATTGCAACTAAAGCAGTGTTGAACAGGTTGGTAATGCCCTTTGATACATGTATTAGGGAAACAAGCTAAAAAATTTTAGCTAGAAAAAGAACAGTCCTAAAGTTTTTACTGTTTACATAAAATGAACAAATTATTTGATAAACTTAGTAAAAAAAAAACTATAGGAATAGAAAATATAATATAAAAACAATTAAAGAAATTCAATCTTCCCACAAAGAAAGTTCCAGACTCAGAAGACTGCAGAGGCAAATTCTCCCAAATATTTGAGGAACAAATAGTGTTAATCTTTATACAAATGCTTCTAGAAACTAGAAAAAGAAGAGATTCTCCTAGACTTTTTTTTATGAGGATAGCATAACTTTGATATTAACAATTAACAAGGACATTACAAGAAAACTATACACTGGTCTATCTTGGATGCATATGTTAAATAAAAATAAATTAAACATTTTTAAACTCAGTAATGTATGTAAAAGATAATACATCATAACCAATTGTGATTTATTCCAGTGATGCAAAAATAGTTTAAAATTCAAAAATCAATCATAGTTATTCATCAAATTAATAGGAAAAAAGGAGAAAAACTAGTTGATCATCAAAATGAACACAGAAAAAGCTTTGTGAATAATCACAATCAGTTCACAATAAAAAGTATCTTAGAAAACAAGAAACACAAATAAATAAGCAGACAAAATAAGTAAAAGAAAAATAATTAAATAACATCTACAATAGCATCAAAAAAATCAAATATTTTTTGGAATAGTCTAACAAATGTGCAATGTGCACTAAAAATTGAAGAAGACTGTGACAGATTAGAAAACTCAATATTATGAAGATGTTAATCTTATTCAAATTAGACAAGATTTGGTTAAGGTCAGGAATGTGCCAATATGGAGCAACCAGAATTATACAACACCGATTAAAATGTAAATGTGCACAATCACTTCGGAAAATGGTAATATCTGAACATAAAGCTAAACAAAAATGTCCTACAAAATTCAGCAGTTTCACAAATAGGTTTGTATCCAAGTGAAAGTAGTATAGAGAGTTACTACCAAAGGTAAGAACAAGAATATTCAAAGCAGGATTATTTCTAATACCTTAAAATCAGGAAATAATCCAAGTATTCATTGCCAGAAGAACAGATAAAATAGTAGTAGGTTCATGCAATGGAATCCATACAGCAAGAAGAAAGAACTACAAGTTCATGCACCAATCTGGGAGAATCTCTCAGTATCATTGTACAAGAACACCCAACTACAAAAGAAGTACATACTGTACAACTCTGCACATGGCATAACAAACTAACAAGGAGTAGCCAGAAGACTGGCCACTCTCTGTGAGGAGAAAGGCAGGGAGTGAAAGAGGAAAGCCCTGGGTGTGTGGAACCACATTCAGTTCCCTTAATCTCTGTGAGCTACACTGACCTGCGTACTCTCCTATGTGTGCACTGTACTTCCAAAAGAATGTCTTTCAAACTGAAATACGTAATGGCTCCTTTCACACAATATACATCTACAGGTAAACAGATGAAGACCACCAAAAGCTGCTCAGGATATGAATCTAGATTTCTGGTTTCCTTAGAAGTAAAAGAAAAGAAAATATCTTAAAACAAATTAAAGGAAGACCAGACTATTCTACCAGCTAAATGTGTAGCTCACTAGCCACTAGTTATTCGAAACTGCCAGGACACACAGGAGAGGATTAATTGACCACAAGCTTAAGTGAGTTGTTATTGCTGGAATCTCAGGCTCTGGCAACAGAAGTACTGTGTCCAGAACAGGGAGTCATGACCTTGTTCTGTGCTGACGTGGCCATACCACAGAAGTTTCTGTCAAATTTTAAGAGGGGATTGTTAATCAGCTGGAGAACACCCACACCATAAAAGATCATGGGGGCTAGAAATATGTCTTGGGATGGGTGCACTGAACTAATTTAGGTGTGTTCAAATGGAAAGACCCAAAGTGAAACATTTTGCTATTTCAAATATAGTAGAACTACAGTTTACAAGGCACTGAGCTCTTAAAGCTATCAAGTAAGGCAAAATTCACGGATGAAATTATCCCTGTACATCCCTGAGGAAGAAACCATATTAGAATGAACATACTTCCTCTCAGTAAGGCCAACACTACTTTTTGTTTAATTGGAGTATTTTATTATCTTTTCAGTTGAACACCAGATGAAGTATCTGGATTATGGCGGAGACCATGTTCTGTGAAAAATTCTTAAACATTCAGACTCTCACTAGGGCCAGACTCAACCACAAGCACATGGGAACTCAGACAGCCAAGGTCAAACAGAGTCTCTCATCTGTTCTCACTCTAAGATAGAGGCTCATACTCAGCTCATACAAGTTCAATTAGCTACACTATTCAAATTCGTATCTTCTCCTTTTTCTTAAGCTCTTGGTAAACAGTAAACATATAAAAATTAAAGGAGCATATCAGACCTCTCATCAAATTAGAAGGCTTCCACATACAAGATTCAGTGTGTTTTGAGTTGCTCCAAAAAAGTTACATGGATAATAGACAGGTAGATGGAAACTGAGCATAAGAAAGACTTTCAAAAAGGTCCATCTGTGAATGGAACAGGTAGCATGATGGAGTGTATACTCTGTACCCTGTTAGGAGTCAAATGGAGGCTAGGGTCACCATATCTCAAGGATGCTAGAGGATAAAAAGGAGTGGAAAGATTCCCAACGCTTGGACCTATAGTGTCTAGAACCTAGAAGATCTTTGGGGCTTTAAAACCACAGGTACAGAAACTTCTTAAAAGAAATTCTTCTATGTCATAAGAATAATAGATGTGGCAGTACAGCATGATGCCACAATTACAATGCATCTCCAAACAAAGTCTACAGGCACATCTTATTTAAAATTTCCTAATCTATCAGCTATTCAAGGTGTAATCTGAAAATTCTTTAATAAACAAATTTGAGAAAATTTCAATCCCAAGATAAAAAGAATTACTGTGGTAGAAGGAAAAATTAACAGAATTTTATTGATCAGAACATTCTTTTTAAAAAGAGTAATTTCTCACTCTAAAATGACACTCATCCCTACACACCTCCCACTGACCCCCCCCCCAAAAAAAAATCCTAAGATTTTTTCAAGCCTTAAGTAGTAAATTCATAAATTTAAAACCTGGTAGAAATTCACTAGCTTCATGATTTCCTACAGCAGCCTTCCCATCTAACAGGAAAACAGAACACACAAAGCTTAAACCAAAAGAAATTTCTCCATGATGTATAATTTTAAACAGAAATGATTTCAGTATAGAAGCATGGATGATTCCAAGGAATTCCTTTTATTTTATCTCACAATCCAAATTTTTAAAATATCACTAATAGCCTTTTCTTATTTAGTAGAAAGAAAAAATATACATCCATTTTTATAAAATTCTAGGGTTAGCCTAAACTTATGTGGGAGAAATAAGGGGCTTAATTAGTTAATTGTTTTTTAAAATAAAGAACATATTTTAATTAGTTTTAAATCTACTATCCATATCATTGCAGACCACTACGTCTTCACAAAAATATGGAAGTCTTTTTTTTTCTATAGACCTAATAACAAGTTAAATGCTTACTCTTATATGCATTAACCCTTACATAAATATCGGTATTAAATACAATGCACTCTTAAAATTATATAAAAAATCAAGTATTAAAAGTCTGAAATTAACACATTTCAAATGCATTTAATTGAAACATGTATTTTTTAAAAAAAATTCAGTATGAAATACTTTTAAAACACTAACCCACATTAATAATATGAAATACAATGATTTAAAATAACTTTAAAGAAAACGCTGATTTTTTTAAAAAAATCATGTTTTCCATTATTTGTTTCCAATGAAATTTTATACTCCAAAGCCCTCAATGCCAAGGTTTTAGAAGCTTGTGTGGTCCAAAGGAATGCAAAACCTACATCCAAAGAATGAAAGCAGCCCTCTCTCCAAAGAAAGTGCAAGCTGTTAATTTTTAAAATAATTTATCTCTTATAAAGCCCTAAAAAATATTCTGCCACAAAATTAATTTTAAAAAGAATAAATTTTAGAATACAAATTTGTAATAACCCACAGTTTACTTAATGCAGCCAATTAAACTCAAACTTCCTTGTTGTTCTAATGCTGACACCTTGGTACAATAACTCCAAAACATGCCTTTGACAATAGTATTTCCCAGTTGTGTCTACCTTTGTGCATATGAACGAGGGAGAAAGGTTTAAAGTTTTATGTGGGTAATAATAGCCATTGCTACTAGCTCTTTACTGGAACAGTGCTTTCTGGCTCCATCACTGAAGAAATTATGATACAGAAAGGAAAATTTTAATTTATAGCAGAAGAGGTACTGGTGGCAGTGTTTAGAAAAGTAGGTTAACTGCAAGATAAACAAATACCTCATCAACTTAATCCCCCAGTTCACTGTTTATAATTTTTTTAAGTAGGGCAGCAATATGAATAGTGAGGGATTATCTGTCTCTGATCTCTGAAAGTACTGGAGATAATATTGCTTGCTACTGTTAGTTTTGTTCTTCTAACAACAAAGTCATTCCTCTGGACAGCTACAGATGGATCACAGGTGTAGCTAAAAGAAAACAGCAACTCCAGAAAAGCAAGTAGGCAGAGCTGAGCTCACATATCCCCTTCTCAGACTACCTCTAGAGCTAATGCTCTACCAATTTTGTAATGATGAGGATCACAAGTTATCCTTATTCAATTATTTGTTAATTTTTACAGCTTGATCTTCCCAACTAGTGCATAAGCTCTCTGATTCCAACACCTCTATGGTGTTCTATGTCCCTAGCTCTTAAAACTACTTCTGACATTGATTGTGCATTTGTCATAGGAGTGAGGACTAAGAGAAACAGAATGAAATAACAAAAAAAGTGGGGAAAACCTGGTGTAATCACAGAGCAAGCCATCGTATTTATACTTAGCACAAGCTCAAACCATGTGACCTAGATCTTTTGATACAGGCAATAGCAGTATGGAAGAAACAGAAATACCCTGGACCACACAACTATGACTGCCAATTACACAACAAGGAATGTTCCTGCAACCTCTCTGAACAAAATAGAATTAAAAACCCAGCCTCTGGAAGGAATAAAGCTAAAACTTTAGTGAAGGAAGAATAGAGATAATAATTAAACATAATTAAATGGTATGTTAGTAAGTGATAAGTAATTTGGAAAGAAAAGAGAATAGGGACAGGGTAAGGAATACAGCAATGTGTCTTTTAAAATAGGAAGGTCAGACCAGGCATTGAAAGAGTAACATCTGAACAAAGACTGGAGGCAAGTCAGTGGCAGACGGGAGAAGGGAAATCGGGTCTACTAACACATGGTACACCCTTGGGCAAGAACCTTTGCTGTCATTTGTAAAAGTCGAAACTCAGAAAAAGAACCCTGAGATGACAGTGGGAAAACTAGTTCCTGCATCAGGTTGAACATGTAGGGAAGAGGTACAGAAACAGCACATGGTATTAACTATTTTCTCCATCCTCACCAAGAGGACCCTGCCCCACACCAAGTAAAATTTTCCTCTACAAAATAAATTTCTAGATTTATATCATTACTAAATATGGTTGTGGTGCCCCTTTTCTTTTAAATGAAAATATTTCCAGAAAGGCAGAAGGAACCTGTATGTTATTTGCCTCCCAGAAATGTCCTTCCAAACTCCTGATCATAAGGCACAGCAGTCTTGACATGGAATGTCCCACATAATGAGGATAATCTAGCCCTGTACACAAAATGAAAGTGTTTAGAGTGTGTGTGTGTGGGCGGGGGGTGAGCTTTAAATCAATAAGAAATCCATGCTTCCCCACACAGTCTACCCTCACTGGATTGTGAGAAAGTTACTACTTATTCACGTACATATACAGGCATATGCATTGATGCATATATAAATATTTCCTTTCTTGGCACACCATAACCTTAAATCCCACAGAGGCAGAGCCATTTCTGTCTCATATTCTTCTGTAATCCCAGCATCTGACATAGCCCTCTCTTTACAACACATGTACAACAAACGTTGCCCATTATTACTACTTTGTGTAATTCCTCAAAACTCAGAGTTTTAGAGGGCAAAGAGAGCCTCTTGGCTTGGAAAACAAAGTCAACAGGATATGAGCAAAAGGTCCAGAAATACAAGTATCCAAATGCAAGGGAAGTTTTTCATATGTCAAAATTTTGAGCAGGAGAAAACTCTCTTTCCCAGTTTTTCTCTGTGATTGAAATATACTCTGTAGACCAATGTGGCCCATAAACTGTTGCTTTACATGTGCAATAAAATAGCAACCCCAGGGCTGGAGTTGTGGCTCAGTGATAAAGCAGTCACCTAACATGTGGTAGGCACTGGGTTCAATCCTCAGCACTACATAAAAATAAATAAATAAAAGTGTTGTGTCCAACTCCAACTATATATATATATATATATATATATATATATATATATATTTTTTTTTTTTTTTAAATGGCAATCTCAGAAAGCTAGAAGCCAGCCTTACAGGATATCCTCTTTCCCCACCATTCCTCACAGGTAATCAGATCAATGTGCTTCAACAAAATGAGGGACCCAGGAAACAGAAGATTCAATAGAGAAGACATAGAAAGGAAATTCTCAAATAGTGACATCAATTAATATGCTAACCTCCTGGACCTTAGAGAACAACCAGTCCTGATTGGATTATGACAATTAAGAGTTCCAGGAGCAGTCTTACTAGAAGAAAACACAAAACTGATAGATTTTATGATGGGTTTTACTCTGGAAAAAAATTGTCCTGAGAACCATTTTCTACAACTCTTAGGAGTAGAAAGGACTACTTGAGATTCAGAAAAACCAAAATTCTGCACAACAAACAATTCCAGTTATTGGGTCAAGAGTGAACAGTATCAGCATGGTCAGAATAGTAAAAACCACTAATTACAGAATTAACTAAAAATTCCAGCAATACTTTTGGGAGGCAAGGGAAAGAGGGCAAAGCTGTAAGAAAGCTAGTGTCTTCAACCACCTTAATAGGATGTAAATAGGTAATGTCTAAAATTGATGGATTAAGAAACAGCTGAAGATTCATATTTAGAAATAAAAGTATACTGCTATTCCTTGACTCATATTTTTTTTAATTACAGAAAAAATTAAAAGACAAATAAAGGGTTTAAAGGGGCTACTTCAGGGACACGGTCTGCGTGGGAAGGTGCCACCTGACCACTGTTTTTAATGGAACTGACTTCATTGGCTTGAGTGCTGTCTGCGCTGCTTATGCACCACAAAAACAATGTACGTGTGACTGAGATCATATAATCTGTAAAGGCTGAAATACTGACTGTGCCTTTACAAAAATGGTTTTCCAGCCCTGCTTTAAACCATACATAAACATTACTTTGATTTTTAAAATTGAAATGATGCAGAGGCAACTCTTTTAGACATTTGTTTCAGTACTTTTGAATATTAACACCTTCTCTCTAAATAAGCATTTCTGATTGCCTTAAGTAATTAACTTCAGAAATCATCTTTTGACTTCCTTAGATCATTGAGGGGAACTTAATACATTTAGGGTCCTACAACATTTCCACCTTTCCTTCTCCTAACACAGTTATTGAAATATTTTGTTTTCACTAGTAGTTAGCTTTATCATCAAAATGGCCTGCCACTTTGGCCCCAGTCATGCTCATCAGGGGGACAACCTATTTCCAACCAAACTGTTCTCTCACACTAGGGAAATGATTAGGATACCCCCATGATGCATAAGACTTCAGACTTGAAAGAAGTCTTGGGCTATATGTATAACTCCTGCTACAATGGACATGCAGATTTGCCATCAAAAGTCATTTGTTTTCTTTTTCTATACAGGAATAACCAAAGTTTTAACTTTCTTTTTATATTCCTCATTAAGTACACTATTTCTTATTTGTCTCTGAAAGTTTTCTATCTTTTCTCACACACTAAAAGGCAGAGTTCAAAAATTCATGTGGCTTGTTAACAACACCCTGATTTAAGCCAAAAACTTATTTAGTGTGATTACATAAAAAGCATAAAGCACAGTGGGAATACTGTATAAAGCTGTCATGAAAGCATTGTAATTTGCACAATTTTGACTCCCCAAGGAGTCACACAGGTATGTGTGCTCACACACAGAAATTCCAGACCATAAGAGAGTCCATTTTAAAATCTGTAACAGATGAATGTATTATGAAGAAATCTGAAGGCAGAAAAAGTATCAAATTTGAGAAGCCAGGTGATCCAAGTAAGAATGTTAACAAACAACTAAAAATGTAGGAATGGAGCTCAAAAGAGAGGTCAGACCTAAGACATATTTGTAAATCAAATGTACAGCAATTTGAAATATCTGAATAGTTATAGATAAAAAGAATAATTATTTGAGTATTTGTCAACATTTTTTCATTGCCTTATATGCATAGACTCCAAGTCTGCTGGGATTACAGTAATGAACAATAAGACAGGTCTTTACTTTTACGAAGAAGACCTGAAGCAAAGAGAATAATGTCCAATATTTTTAAGATCGTTCCTAAATCATTTTTATAACACCCATGATTGGGTCTTTCTTCCATTCTCCTTCCTAACCATATCTTTCTCAATATTTCATCACCCTCTTTCTCAAATGTGTCTGTATAAGTTTTCCCTTTTATACTCATGCTATTAGACTGTATGTGGCCAGTTCTCAGTCTCTTTTGTGAATAAGCAAATTCCACACAGCCAATAGTTCTAAATTTCTCAGTGTTCACTGAATCACAGATACTCTGCTTATTTATACAGATGTTTTATCCCTAATGAATTCATCCATGCTTATCCCTCTACGTAAAAGTAGATGGATCTCAAACACGTCTACCAGGATTTGTTACTGAAATCAAGTAACCTGACTTCTCAACATAGATGCCCAAAACTGAGTGTATGACTTTCTTTCTGAAAACCTTATTTCTTTTCTCTGTGAATGGCAGTACTTTTTAGTTATGCGAGCCAAAAATCTAGGATTCATTCTTACACTTCTCTGCTTCACCCCCATACGAAACACCATCCAGGGGCTGGGGATGTGGCTCAAGCGGTAGCGCGCTCGCCTGGCATGCGCTGGTCGCAGGGTTCGATCCTCAGCACCACATAAAAATAAAAAATAAAAGATATTGTGTCCACCAAAAACTAAAAAATAAATATTAAAAAATTATCTTTCTCTCTTAAAAAAAAAAAAGAAAGAAATGCCATCCATCCTATTTTCTAAGTTGACCTCAGTTTTCTTCACCTCCACAACTATTCCTCTAGTTATATAAGACACCATCTCTTGCCTACACTACAGTAACAGTCACTACTGGTCTTCCCCATCAACACTTTTCTGAAAAACTCCATTCTCTTCCCATAGACAGGTGCTCCATGTCCTTGACTGCTTCAATCCATAATGTCCTTCCTTCCTTGCCCAAAATAACCTTTTATTTTCCTCTTCCTATTTTAATATTAGCTCTCATCTCTGTAGGCCCAACTCAGGTATGTATTCATCTCACTTATGAATCCTTTCTCAACTCTCCAATTGGAATTTATTTCCTTTTCCTACTACCTCTATTATGTTATTCATGCTTTGTTTCTATTATTTCATTTTGCCAGTATTATTTGTCTCTAAGTTTCCATCTCAGGTGTATGGGAAACATCTTCATCATCTTAACATGCTTCTTTTACCCACTATGAGAGAAACCACAGCCTGAGCTCAACAACTGCTCAATTACCAGTGATTGCCACATGGAAAAAAATATTACACTTAGGCATAAGAAGATTGGTTAGGACAAGAGTATTTAAGAAAACTGTACTGGGAAACCCTCAGTCATCATTCTATAAATGGCTACCAAAAAGCTTTATTCTCTACTTGAGAACAAAGTCATGATCAAAACTCTTCAACATTTGCAATCCCATACATCTTTCCAAAATAGTGCCACAATGTACTTGGAGATCTCTACAGCTTGATAAACAGCATACCAATCATATCAGTGCCAAGCCTCATTTATCTCAATAATTTTACCTTTCTCGTGAAAATTACCAATTCACCAAACAGGGCCTTTTATCTAATTACTTCATTTTGTGTATGAAGAAACTAAAAGCCCAGATCAAACATATTGCTTGATATCACAATATTGGCCAGTAGCACAAACAAAATTGCAACACAGTAGTTTTCATTGATTGAGTTGGTACTCCATGATCTGGGTTAAACAGAAAGGTCATAGGCATAGGCACATAGCTGGAATGGCTGGAATTCCTCATCCACTGGTTGAGGAATGTGGCTCACTCCCTGTAAAATAAGGAAATCTGCCTTTGGGTGTAAGACCACAGTCCTGAACCAGATGGCACAGAAGAGCCATACCAGGAAGAGCATCCTTGATGCTCTGGCAGAGACTCTGTAGCCCGTTTAACAGAAGCCAAGCAGCTGGAGGGTGGGGCATTGCTAGACAGGGACCCCACCTTTCACATGATCAGATGCCACAGTCTGCTCTTCAAGGCCATTCTCTCTCTCTCTCTCTCCCTCCCTCCCCCTCCCCCCCCCTCTCTCTCTCTCACACACACACACACACACACACACACACACACACACACAGTAAATGTAAATATATATGTGAAACATTTTCTAAAACCCTAAAATGGAGACATGTTGTACTTTCTAAAAGCTTGGATTAAAGAACAAAATTTTTAAAAAATCAAGAAAATCATAGCCACAAATATGACTAACATACTGCAGGATTCTGAGGAGCCACTCCCCAAAATTCTTAACATTCCTAAATCAGTACAAACATTTTCTCTGTAGTCTTCTTCTTGAAAGAAATGGATTTGCTAAAATTGAGCCCACGCAATACTTACATCAAATATTTACATTTGCCAAAGTTCCTATTCAATGCAAGGCTTTTAAACTAATGCCCAATAAACACAGTGAAGAATGAGATGACATGAAGGGAAAGAACTAGAAGGTAGCGATTATTCCTCAGACTGTCTCCTGCTACCTCATCCTGTATGCATCCACTAATGAGCACACAAGACAAATTCTTACTACTTCTGCTCTCTGACACTCACATATCTAACCGAAAACTATTATCAGGAAATATAGCCAGAGGAATAAGCCCTGCTAATGAGTCCAAAATTCTCAATAGCTATTTGCCTATATGTTCATCAAGATAGATTTTACCAAAGCCAATAATGGGTTGAAAAAGAAAGTTCCTCAAAGCCCAGAATGATTTTAAAAGTGAAATAAAATATCTTTTCCTATTAAGAGTTGGGGACAATGTATTACTATTGACGTGTATCATGTCAAACAGAAAAATCACCTCTTAAGGTACTAGACCAATGATCAAAAATGACTAACTTACAGGGAGAGTGGCAAGCATTTAGTTATACCCCAGCTGGCAACAACAACAACAAAAAATTATTTGCTTTATGTTACCTGCAGGCCATGTCTACAGCTCATTTGGTATGTGCAAACACAATACACGCTACCATGTAGGTATTTCTCTGTTACATGAAAAAAAGTCTAGCATCTGAGAAAAAGCGAGTGATGCTTCATTCTATATTCAGTTTTATCACTCCAGACATTTTATGCTTTGTCATCTACTTCTGAGGTTGGAATTAAGAGGAGATTCTCCGAATAAAACCTATCCTTTGGCACGACCAGCCAATGTATAAGTAAGCTATTAGACAGTAATGGGGCTAGAATATATCCAAGCCACAGTATGAGCCTTAGATCACGAATCAAATAAAAATCCCATCCAATTAAGGGCTCTATTCTTTGAACAAGACAATTTTATTTGCTGTCATGTTTGGATATTGAAAAAAGATTTCTTGCATTTTTGTCTCTCATCTGCTATCCATTACTTATACGCTTAAAAAAGAAAAAAAAAGTGTTTCACAATTCAGCTATGCACACATGCCAAAAAAACCACTTTTCTACATTGCAAGGGCACAGTTTCATACTAAAATAATGCACTCTATAGAACAGAACTGGTAAATCTCTAATTACCAAGTTCATAAAATGTGATGTATTTTTTAAAACAGTTGCTATCTACTATGTGCAACACGTTGCTTTCCACGCAAGATTAATCCTCACCCAACCCTTACAAATGAACATCATGAACACTCTTACAGAGAAGAGAAAAAATAAGAATCAAAGAGGTAGCATACCTTATAGAAAGTAAAAGAGATGGTAAACAGAGGAATCACATCTGCAGTTTGCAAACCCAAGACCAACCCCAAACATTAAATATTCTGAGCCCTACCCAATTTGCTTTCAATAGCATCTTTACATTTAAAATAAATTCTCAACAAAATGTTCCATGAGGATGAAGTGAAAAAAAAAAAAAAAAGAAGCGGAAACCAGCAAAGAGAGAAACTACATTAAATGAATAGTTAATCGAAGATGAAACTAATTCAAATTAAAAACCAGAAATATTGGGCTGGGGATGTGGCTCAAGTGGTAGCGCGCTCACCTAGCATGTGTGAGGCACTGGGTTCAATTCTCAGCACCACATAAAAATAAAATAAAGTTATTGTGTTCACCTAAAACTAAAAAATAAATATTAAAAGCAGAAATAAACCAAAATGAATGGAAATACAAATAATATCTCAATAATAACCTTGAATATTAATGGCCTAAACTTATCAATTGAAAGACATAGACTGGCAGATTGGATTAAAAATAAGACGCAACAATATGCTGTCTCCAGGAGACTCACCTCCTAGGAAAAGACATCCACAGACTGAAGATGAAAGGATAGGAGAAAAACATACCACTATTATGGATGGCATAAACAAGCAGGGATTTCCATTCTCATTTCAGATAAAGTGGACTTCAAGCCGAAGTTAATCATAAGGGATAAAGAAGGACTTTTCATGATGCTTAAGGAAATTATATATCAGCTAGACATAACAATAAACATTTATGCCCCCAAACAATGGAGTATCTATGTACATCAAACAAAAACTTCTCAATTTCAAGAATCAAATAGATCACAACACAATAATACTGGATGAATTTAACACACCTCTCTCACTACTGGACAGATATTTCAAACAAAAACTAAATAAAGAAACTAAAGAACTAAATAATAAAATCAATAATTTAGACTTAAGAGAAATATATAGAATATTTCATCCATCAAATACACTTTCTTCTCAGCAGCACATGGATCCTTCTTTAAAAATAGACTATATCTTATTCCACAAAGCAACCCTTAGTAAATACCAAAAAAAAATGGAGATAATATCCTGCATTCTATCAGATCATAATGGAATGAAATAAGAAATCAATAACAAAAATAAAAATAGAAGCTACTCTAACACATGGAGAATAAATAATACACTATTCAATGAAAAATGGATAGCAGAAGAAATCAAGGATGAAATTCAAAAAAAATAACTTAGAAGTAAATGAGAATACTGATGCAACATATCAAAACCTCTGAAACACTATGAAGGCAGCGATAAGAAGAACATTCTTTGGATTAAGCTCATATATTAAAAGAATAAAAAGTCAACAAATAAATGAGCTAACATTACATCTCAAAGCCCTAGGGGGAAAAAAAGAAGAAATCAACACCAAAAACAGTAGAAGACATTAAATAATTAAAATCAGAGATGAAATCAATGAAATTGAAACAAAAGAAATCATTCAAAAGCTGACAAAACAAAAAAGTTGATTCTTTGAAAAAATAGATAAAATTGATAAACTCAAATTACTAAAATAGCTGATGAAAAAGGAAATATCACAACAGACAAAACTGAAATACATAAGATAATTAGTAACTATTTTGAAAATCTATACTTCAATCAAATAGAAAATCTTGACATCAACAAATTTCTAGTGACATATGATCTACCCAAACTGAATCAGGAAGACATACATGATTTAAACAATTGTCAGTAATGAAACAGAAAATGTCATCAAAAGCCTACCAATCAAGAAAAGTCCAGGACTAGATGGATTCTCAGCCGAGTTCCCCAAGACCTTCAAGGAAGAATTAACACCAATAATTCTCAAAGTATTCCATGAAATGGTAAAGGAGGGAATCCTTTCAAACTCATTCTATGAAGCTAGTATCACCCTGATGCCAAAACTAGACAAAGACACATCAAGGAAAGAAAGCTTCAGACCAATATCCCTATGAATATAGATACAAAAATTCTCAATAAAATTCTGGCAAATTACATACAAAAGTATATTAAAAAGATAGTGCACCACAATCAAGTGGGGTTCATCACAAGGAGGCAAGATTGGTTCAACATATGGAAATCAATAAACATAATTCATCATATCAATGGACTTAAAAACAAGAATCATGTGATCATCTCAATAAATGCAGAAAAAGCATTTGACAAGATATATCAACATTCATGTTCAAAACACTAGAAAAAAAACTAGGTAAGAATATAGGAACATACCCCAACATAGTAAAAGCAATCTATGCTAAGACCAACATCATTCTAAATGGATAAAAATTGAAAGCATTCCCTGTAAAAACTGAAACAAGACAAGGATGCCCTCTTTCACCACTTCCATTCAACATCATCATTGAAACTCTAGCCACAGCAATTAGGCAGAAGAAAGAAATTAAAGAGATACAAATAGGAAAAAAAGAACCCAAATTATCACTATTGGCCAATGAGATGATTCTGTATTTAGAAGATCCAAAAAATTCTGCCAGAAAACTTCTAGAATAAATGAATTCAATAAAGTAGCAGGATAGAAAATCAACACCCATAAATCAAACATGTTCCTATATATCAGTGTTGAATCTACTAAAACAGAAATCAGAAAAACTGCCCCATTCATAATAGCCTCAAAAAAATAAAATAAACTATTTGGGAATCAACTAACAAAAGACGTGAAAGACCTCTACAATGAAAACTGCAGACACTAAAGGAAGAAATTGAAGAAGACCTTAGAAAATGGAAAGTCTTCCCATGCTCCTGGATAAGTAGAATTAATATTGTCAAAATGGCCATACTACCAAAACAGATTTAATGCAATTCCAGTTAAACTTCCAATAACAGTCTTCATAGAGTTAGAAAAAGCAATCATGAAATTCATTTGGAAAAATAAGACACACAGAGTAGCCAAAATAATCCTTAGTGAGAAAAGTGAAGCAGGAGGTATCACAATCCCAGACATTAAACTATAGCATAGAGCTAAAGTAACACAATGCCATGGTACTGGCACCAAAACAGACATGTAGACCAATGGTATAGAATAGAAGACACAGAGACAAACCCACATAAATACAGTGATCTCATACTAGTCAAAGGTGCCAAAAACATTCACTGAAGAAAAGATAGCCTACTATTCAACAAATGGTCTGGGAAAATTGGAAACCCACATGTAACAAAATGAAATTAAACCTGTATCTCTCACCCTGCACAAAACTCAACTCAACATGGATCAAAAAAGACTAAGGCACTAGATCAGAGACTCTATGCCTAATAGAAGAAAAAGTAGGCTAGTTTAGAATCTTACTTCCTTAACAAGACACCTAAAGTGTAAAATCAAGAATCAATAAATGAGAAGAAATAAAACTAAAAATCTTCTTTTCAGCAAAAGAAGCAATCAATAATGTGAAGGGAGAGCTTACAGAATGGGAGAAAATCTTTATGACATGTACCTCTGAGCATTAATCTCCAGGATGCATAAAGATGTCAAAAAACACCAATAAAACAAATAACCAAATCAATAAATGGGCTAAGGAACTGAAAAAACATTTCACAGAAGAAGAAATACAATAGATCAACAAACATATGAAAAAAAATGTTCAACATCTCTGGCAGTTAGAGAAATGCAAATCAAAACTAAGATTTCATCTCACTTCAGTCAGAATGAAAATCATCAAGAATACAAACAACAATAAATGTTGGTCAGGATGTGGGAGAAAAGGTACATTTTGGTGGTGGGACTGCAAATTGGTGAAACCATTATGGAAAATGGTGTGAAGATTCCTCAGAAAATTTTGAGTGGAATCACCATTTGACCCAGCTATCTCATGCTTTGCTTTATACCCAGTCAGCATACTCAGCCTCGTCAATGTTTAAAGCAGCTCAATTCACAATAGCTAAACTATGGAACCAATATAGATGCCCTTCAACTGATGAATGAATAAAAAATGTGATTTTATACACACACAGAAATATTACTCAGCCTTAAAGAATGAAATTATGGCATTTGCTAGTAAATGAAATGATCTGGAGAATATCATGCTAAGGGAAGAAAATAAGCCAATCCCCCCCAAAACAGACTGAATGTTTTCATCTGATGCAGATGGTAATTCACAGTAAGGGGGGTGAGGGCTAGAGAAGAATAGAGGTAATCTGGATTAGGCAGAAGGGAGTAAAGGAGTATGGGGGTAGAAGAGTAGTAGAATGAATTAGACATTATTACCCTATGTATGTGTGTGTGTATGTGTGTATGTATATATGTATATGTATGTATGTATATATATATATATGCATGACCTATGTGAGTCTACATCATGTACAATCAGTAAAAATGAGAAATTATACTCCATTTATGTATGATGTATCAACGTGCATAAGTGCATTTTACACTCATATACTACTAATTAGAACAATAAGAAAAAAAAAACAAATAGGTAATCTAATAATTTTCTTCATTTGGTAAAATCAGTAAAAGAGTTTCCAGAAGTGTGTTTGACCTTAATACATATATTTCACATTGCAGCTATATTTGAGCAAAGACCTTTAAGTACTGACTGTGCAACTGAGGGTGATATTCTCGACAGTAAAATTATTAAAACTCAGTAGAAGCATGATTCAATGCAGAACTCAGGATAAGCTATGGGTAGTCTCAGGAAACTGAGTGGAGGTCAACTTCATAATGCCAGGATGGACAGAGACCTGCCAAAGGAAATTTGAGAGAGGGGAAACCGCTAACTGAGGATAAAGCTCAGACCCAACTCATGCTTGTTATGGTAGATTGGGATGAGGAACTACCAAAATGTGGCAAGTGTAAAAAAAAAAAAAAATGTCTATTTGTTTTATTTTGGTATTTGAATAAGGGAGGAAATATAGCACAGCCCCACTTCTTCATGAGGGAATATCTGCTAATGTAACCTAGGGATTTAGAAATATGTAATAGAACAACATTCTCCAAGTTGGTTCACAGATTCCTGGGGGTCCTCAAGATCTTCACAGGGGTCCAAAAGGTCAAAAGTATTTCCAAAACAATTCTTTGATAATATTACACATTACTGGTTCTAAGAAAACATTAAAAAACAGAACTCCAAACACTTTCATTCTAAGGATTATAAATTTTATTAAAACTCAACCCTTGAATTCACATCTTTTTAATGTTCTGTGTGGCAAAGTAAGAAGCATATGTAAAGAACTTCTGGTTTATAAGGGTTCCGCAAAGGAACTGAGTTGCAAATTGAACTTGCTGCACTTTCACTGAATGACATTTTTACTTGAACAAATGAATGATAGACAAAACAAGGGTTTTTGCAGATGTGTTCTTGAAAATAAATCAGGACAGTTCAAGAAAAACAACTTTTAGTATTTATCATCAGTAATAAAATTCTAACTTTCAGATGAAAATTAGAATTTTGGAGAACTTATACTTGCCACAGTGAACTGGATAGCTTTCCAATATTTAAAGACCTTTCCGATAAGACTGGTGGTAATATTACTAAATGTGATGATTTTGATCTGATATAGTGAAATGTGTCAACATCTGAAAGATTTGCATAACTCAATTCACCAATATTTTCCAAGGATCAAATGTATAATGTCACAAAATCATACAGAGGTAAAAGATCCATTCAAAATGAAACATCAATGTACTTTAACAGTATACAGAAAGTTCTTTGAAAGTGTTTCAATCTCCCACCTGCAAGAAACCTGTAAGAAACCACCACTTGTCAAGTTTTGGTATAGTATTAAAGAAGAATTTCCACAATTACCTGAACAGCCTATTATGGTGATTCTTTCTTTTCCAACTACCCATCTGTAAGAGGCCCTATTTTCTGAAAACACATCAACTAAAATAGCATTTGACAACAGACTAATGCAGAGATATGCGAAACCCAGCTGTCTTCCCTTAAATCAGATGTGAAAGAATTTTGCAAAAACATAAAACTTTCCTCACTAAAGTTCATGGTTTTGGAAAAATCATTATTTTTCATTAAAAATGTTATTTTGTCAACATATAATGTGCTTATTGTTAAATAAATTTTCATGTAGGTTAAAGTCTCAGTACTAATGTTTAATCCAAAAATACTAATTAATATAAACCACATGGACTTAAGCTTGCTGGCGTTCTTGAGGATGTAAGACAGAAAATCCTAAGGACAAAAGTTGGAAACACTGTAACAGAGTTCTATATTCCATGTGGAGAAGAGGAAATGTGCCTGGTGACCATGGTTCCTTCTGTTTCTAATCAGAAGGTACTCGGCCAGAATATTAAATGTCTTGTTTATGTACTTTAGAATGGAAAGCAAATTGCGAACTAGGATTCGCTCCTTGGGACTGGGGAGACCACTCAAACTTCAACAACAGCACCTTTTTGATACTCCTCTAAGGTATTTTTGTTCAGCAGGTAGGAAATGTAAGCAAGGAGGAACAGAAAGGGCATCAGCACCAGGATAAGGCAGGTAGTAAAGCTAAGCATTCCCACCTTGTGTGAATCATGTTACCGGGCAATCTTTCCAGGGACAGTTATCATTCAAAAGCCTATTATTTGACTAAATAGTATTGGAGTGGTTTCTATTTTTTATCTTACGGTTGATTTCTAATTTCATTCCATTGTGATCTGATAGAATTCAGGGTATTTTATCTCTCTCTTTTTTATTTTCTAAGGTTTGCTTTGTGGCCTAAAATATGGTGTATTTTAGAAATTGTTCCATGAGTTGCTGAAAAATAAGTGTATTCAGTCATTGATGTATGAAATGAAATATTCTATGAGTTTTGAGTGTGAGAGGAGGGTTTAATAACCTGCTCTTAAGAGACGAAAAACACACTAACTAAAAAGGAACTGAGAGTTTCAATGTCCCTTGCTGGAACTATCAGTTCTTGCTAGGAAGAGTAACTGCTAACTACCACTTTGATTTAAAAGGAGTCCTGACTTGTGGAAACTGACACAGTGAGCTGGCCACATTCCCTGAACAAAGCATCAACACTTACCCGTTTGCCCAATATGGAAGCATTCAGAATCTGGAAAGGAAGGAAATTAGGGCTTAAATCCAACTTGGCAATTAATGGCTTCATTTTTTGGCTTAACCACATGCATGTTCTATAAATGTATTCATTAAAAAGTTATGAAGAGTTAAGATGTATTAGATTTTGGTAGCACCTTTCTTCAGGAATTATAAAACATCATGCAGTTGCTATTATTAGTGGCAATTAATGAGTTATGCTCCTTAAAAAAAATGAAAGACAAAGTTTTTCAGAGGAGGAGAAGGAAAGAAAATCACCGACAGAAGCAGCAACTTGTTTAAAGAATCAAAATTTAGTACCAGAGTTGCTTCAGAAATATACTTCTATAACCTTGTGGAACCAGCACAGTGCCTAACAAGATGCTGGCTTGGTTCACTAATGATTTATCATGCATCACCTGCGCTCCACCCAGAGAAAGTATTGACATTACAGTAAATTAGCATTTTTTTAAAGATCATACATTGCTAAGTGTTATGAATTTTCATAGTCCATCCCCCCAATTTAGCATATCCCCTAGCAAACTATTGATGATGAATTTTGTTTTAAATGTTCAATAGCTGAGGCTGGAATGTGAAAGACATTTTTCTTTAGGAAACGTAGGTTTGTCTTCTGGTTGCTTTTATTAAAAATTGCAAAGAGGAGTTAGAACAAGATGGCTAATTGCAATAACAAACATGGTTGAAATGGAAATTACTGATTGAAGGAGAAAACCTTCATGCCAAGGGACATAACAACAGAAGGTGGACATTTAAAATTTAGAAGGTCCAATAGTCAACATACATTCGTTGAATGACTTCTTTCCTAAGGGGAACAGAGGAAAGGAAATGCGTTCTCCAGAGATCTCACCGAGATCTGTCAGCAAACACTTCATACCTCCCTTTCCTTTCAAGCAGAACCATATGGCTCAGAGTCTCACATGTAGAACGAAATGAGGATTAGCTCAAGGTCTTCCAAACTTAGAGAATGGCATTAATTCCAGAATTATACTAATTCCAGAATTATATTAAATAGTAACAGTGGTTGATTTAGTGTGAAAAGGAACTCTGGCTTGGACCTAAGAAGTCATATTGTAATCTTTTTTGTAAATAGTATCCATTGGTTATAAAGACAGATTAACATTATTTCAAAGCTGCTGTTAAATAATGTATAAAAGTTTTTAAAAAGATGATACAATGGTCTCAGGTGCCACTATCCATCTGTTTGGAAAACAAGATCATGACACAAACCATAGTCTGAGACACGGAAGTACTTCTTTTGACTTGCATAGTATTTTAAAGATGGCAAGTTTTGCATAGAAATTGCAGATTTCCTGGAAAAAGAAAATCATACAATCTATAAAACGTGGGCCTACATTCCAGAGTGACAGTAATCAGCTGGATATGATCCAGGACATCAGACATGCACAACACACAGGTGTACCCTCTGCTGTCTAGTCTCCATCATCCTTTGCTGCCTTCATGCAGCCTATCTCACTCAGGGAATTTGATTTCCCCAATTCAGCTCACTAGTGGTTGAGGTGGCCTGCTATCTCACACAGGAGTATCTCAGGGGTCTCTCCCTTTGGTGCCAGTTACACAAAATACAGGTTAAGAATACAGAAAGAAGCAAATTATTTGGGTCTATCTTTGGAAACCAAATCTGAATATAATGAAAAACTACATGATTATCCAATTATATCAAGATTCTTTCCACAAAGAAAGAGAAAGCTAAAACCTCTGCTATTGATAACTGTTTGGGTCAAATACATTCGATAACACTTGTTAAAGTAGTAACATGTCTAAAAATGCAAACAGAGGAGCTAGCATTTTTCTGGGCTCAGTATACATGCACTGCTGTTACAGCCAGGGAATACTAAAACACCTGGAACAATGTGGCAGTTGGCCTGGCTACTTAAACCTCAAAGATGAAGATATTTGCTGTACATACCCTTAAAGAAATGGAGCCAAGGTCGTGCCTTTTAATATCTACAAGGTTTTTAAATGTCTGAAAAGATCATAGGCATTGATTGGACATCTGACTATTCCTTTGGGATGGTTATTAGGAAAGAATAAAAAGATGATACAATGGTCTATAGATACATTGGCAATAGTAGATTGTACCCTGGAATAAAAGGTGGGATGACTTTTGTTAGATCCTGGAATTTTTTTTTAACTATTAGAAGCTGACATAGTAGAAATGAATGGAAATTATTTGAAACTCATGCAAGCTTTACCCATAATTTCTAGAAATCTACTTATTGATGAATACAGCTTTTATATGTTAAGTAATCCATGTTGTTATCCAGGGTTTACAAAGGAAATAAAAAACTGCATATTCTGGAGGTTATACAACTTTACATCATTTACCATTTCTTGACTTTGAGGTCACTAGCAGAAAGGATGGCCACCAACTTTCATGACAGGCTTCTTGTGTAGTGGCTTCCATGAAGGCAACCTTCCCTAGAATCTTTTGCTCAGGGTGCTTATTTACTAACTATAAGCATATTTTCCAAACTTAGAGACATTAATTAATACTTTTCATGTATTAATTCTTTAAGCTTCAGAATCCCATAAAGTGGGAAGTTTACATGTATGGGAACATGCAAGAACATGTGCAAACCAACTCCATGTTAACTACTTAGTCCCAACTTACGTGAAACAACTTTATTGGCCTGTTCCCTTCTACTGCAGTTTGATTTCAAAGGTCTAAAAGATGGATTTTTTTTTAACTTTTAGTATTCAAAGTATCTTTGAATAAAGGTCAAAATGTAAAATTCTAGCATATTCCAAATGCAAAATGGAAAATTAATGTCACCTAGCAATCAGAAAAATGATCTGTCACAATACAGCACCTTATAATAGCTGTACATTTGTCTTTCCCGACCTGGTAAGTTTGACCATGTCTAAGTCATTATACAGTTCACAGCTTCTGGCACAGGGCTTTACATCTGAAAGGTGCCAGTAAATAGTTGAATACTTGAAAGCTACAGAATATATGAAAATCAAATATATACACATATTTCCAAAAAAAGTTCTTACTCTAATTTTTAAGATTAAGAAGTGTTTTGAAAGCATCATGTTTTAATTGCATGTAATCATGGCTTGCCAATATACACCTTCAATAAAATGCAATGAAGAAAAATTATGACCATAAATACCACTTAAAATTTAGTATAGAGGTGTTAGAGATGTAGCTCAGTAGTAGAGCTTGTGCTTAATATGTACAAAAGCCCTGAGTTCAATACCCAGCACCAAACAAACAATAAAAAAAAAAATGTATAAGGAGTGATTCAATTTATTTTGCTATTTGTTCTAAGTATAATCTTCAGACTCCTTGGTCTTTGCTTTTCCATGAGAGAAAGCCCAGACTAGCCTGCTGGAGGAGGAGAAACCACCAGAAATAAGTCTTCCCAAATGAGTTCTTTGTGGAATCCTACAGCCTGTTGACCACCCAATACCCGAAAAACCCAGACAAAATCAGTGGAGACAAGTTCTCAACCTGTGGCTAACACACCATGACAAACAATAGAAACCAGAATGACCAGCTAGGACAGGAACTGGGAGGCAACAATAAAGGCTCATGATTTTAAGCTACCAAGTTTGTGGTGCCTTGTTATGCAGCACCTGTTACCTGATAGAGGTGTATTCCCTGATTTTGAGTCTTCACAATGGAAAGAAGGTGCAATTCAGTGTCCCCACAAATATGTGACCACACAATTAGTGCTTGTCACATCACATCACAACTAAATATAGGTATGTCCAGAGTCATGAGCCCCTAGGGGAACACTTCACATTCATCTTTGCATCTTCAAATTCCTGACTTCTATGTAGATGTTTAACACATGTTGCATGAAAACTAATAAGTTTAAGTTTGGAAAATGCTCTAAATAAGAGAAAGGTGTTGGAAGCTTTTGCAAGATGAAATGACTTTTCTATTTGGTTAGCAGTAGAGGCAAAATGCAGCCAGGAATGCAGGCAACAGAAAGGACATCACAGCTGGGCAGAGAGAGGCAGGGTTCTGAAGAAGGGGTACAGTTCAGACAGTACTCTCACTTGACTTCAGGCTGCGCTATTAATTAACTCAGGCACAAAGCAATCTACAGTCTTCAATGGAAGAGCATTGCTTAACAATTGAGTGAGACTTATAATTGAACAAGGAATTTAGCTACAGAATTAGAGAAAGAACTTCAAGAGATGTGTATTTCCAGAAAATTAAATTATGATGAGCATCTAACATTGCAAGGGCACTCTTCTACTCTTAAGAGCCATCATGGATATAACCAAGAGAAAAAGCTGAAAATCTAATTTTTTTCAGGAGGGAAAGGATGTTGCTCTCATAGAGTTGCTAATCCACAGCAGTGTATTTCCAGATCCTCTTATGTCAGAGAGGTCTCTGAGAGTTCTGCTGTGAATGTATTGGGTAGTTTGCAAAGTTTACTAGAGGGTATGAAAAATCTACCATTTCAGAAATTAATTTCTTTAGGGGATAAACTTGCCCCCATCAAGAAACTGGGCATTATGCCCAGACAGAAATAAATATAAAATAAAGGATTTATTCCTATTCAAGTAGTTTTTGTGCTTAAAAATAAAAATGCCAAAGAAAAAGAGCTGGTGACAAACACCAAAGATTCAGTTCTTAAAAAAAAAAAAAAAAAAAAATCATTCCTTTAAGGGGCCCCTCCTAAAAATCTCAAATTTAGAGATACCTTTTATAGGGAACTCTACATCATCCATGCCCTCCTAGAAAAATTCAACTCACTATCTGGCTATATGAATCACTGCCCTAACCCTCAGGGCATAAGAGCTTCCTATTGATAGAAAGCTCATCTCCTCAGATTAGCTGAAATGGTGGAGTAACCTAATGTCAGCAGGTATTCAGAGCTATCCAAAGGGGACTGGAGGATCCTCACTGAGGAATAGTCCAGAACACATGTATCCATTCCCCATTAAATTAAGAACAAAACCTTGTATTCATAATCTCATCTCAAAGGTAGAAACTAAACACTTTAGTTCAAGAACCTTTATTGGGTCACCACACCCTTTTTTGCTTAAATGGTTTTCCTCAGCCCAGATAAATCACTTTGCTTTCATTATATGAAGGGCACTGAGGGAGTGTAAGCCTCTCCACTACAAATTAGCCACAAGCCCAGTGCCAGGAAAATGCTCACCTTTCTTTCTGCAAATTCTACTCTTTACAAGACCATCCTCATATCAGGATTTTGTTGCAGGTTGTATAAACAGAACTTCACAAAAAAGAAATGCTGGATCCTTGAGAATGGTGAAGATTGGCAGGCTATGAAGACAGAGAGAGGAATACAGTTTGCCCAGGTTAAACTGAGTTCTTGGATGAGCTTCAGTCATGAAGCCTCATATGATTACTTGCAAAATTGTCTATACATATGCATGTTCTGAATATACTTTACCTGGGGAGATGATATGTAACTGTCAGAGTCTCAAGATGTTATCCCCCAATTTAAGAAATCAGTGCTGAATAGGGCCAAACTAGTCAACATCAATAATCCTTTAATCAGTAATTCAACAATATTTTCTAAGATCTATCTAAAGCTGACAAGGACCAAGAACAGTTATGCAAAGAGTTTGAATGTCATATAAAGCAACATATTACCATGATATTTATCAAAAACACATGATATTTACAACTAACCAAGTTTTCTTCATACTTTAAAAGTAGATCTAGGGTTGGGGATGTGGCTCAATGGTAGAGTTCTAGGCCTAGCGTGTATGAAAACATGGGTTCAATCCCTAGCAACCCCAAAAAATAAAAATAGATTTAACTCAAACTGTTAAGGTGATCTTATTCATTTCCAGCTTTTCCAACACATACATGGAATAAAAAGTAAAGGGATTCCTTTATAGGGAAGGGTGGTTTAGGAATCATGGATCCAAAATACACAAGTAGCCAGTGATACTATCATTGCAAGTTTAAACCTCTCCTTAGAAAACAGTGGGACAGAGGACTTACACTCAAAATACATTTTAAAAACTCCATAACACCATGGGAAAGACTTAAGTGCTTTAACATGCTCTACATCACATGACATCACAAGCGTTAGCAGGGATGTGGAATAACTGGAATGCCACACACTGCTGGTGAGGACATAAAATGATATAATGACTTTAGGAAACAATTTAGAATCATCTTATAAAGTTGAATATGGGTATGCTGTAATTTGTACTACTAAGCATTTATGGAGAAGAAATTAAATACATGTCTAAAAATAAATTTGTACATAAATGTTCAAAATACCTAAAACAACTAACATGCAAATCCTACAACAGATTAACACTGGTGGAATTCAATGGTGAATGTATGGGAGAGAGTATGCACATCTGTCACAACTCAAAGGACACACTAAAAATAGATGAATTTTATTGCATGTAATGTATACCTAAATGAATTTTGTTTTAAAATATGTATTGTGGTTATAAAGAAGTAAAATTGAATTCTTAGTATAACTAAACAAATGTGGCAAGGACCTATAATTTATATGGCTGTGAATATAATTACAAATGTCATTCAAATATTGAGAAGCAGCATTATTTTTTAAATACATACAAAGCCTCAAAAATTACTTCCTTTAAGGCTTAAGGATGTGATTTTTTTTCTGCATAGTTAATAATAAAATCAGCCTCACTATTATGAGAGAGATCCACTTCTGTAAGAAATCCAAATACCCACAAAATTATAAAAAGCATAATTATACTCATTATGTGCATAGTATTACTAATAACACTCATAATACATAATTCTCTAACAAATAAAGCAAAGTAATGTGAAGATAGACATAAGTTATCATAATCTGTGCATTACCACCCAAACTTTAATATCTCCCTTAAATAACATATCTTCTGCCTTTTATCCAGTTACATTATTTGTATATTTAATGTTTCACAGATATCCCTATCCCTTCCAAAGCAATATAAATTAGCACTATGTATATACTGAATTAAAATTAACAACTGCATACCCTATCCTTGCTCCTGTTAAACAAAATTCTAAGAATTTTAGCCCTTAAAAACATTTTAATCAGGCTTTCTCCTCCTCTGGAAATGGCCCACATTCTCCCTTGAATGTGTATTTTTTGCTTTACCCCAGGAGCTGCTCACACTGAAGATAGCCCACATTCTTCCCTGACTGTGTCTTTGCCTTCCTAAATAAGCCTCTGCCTATGTTTCTAGGAGATAGATAAATAGATAAACAAATAAATAAGTAGAAACATTTAACTCATACTTCTAAAATATGTCTGTAAATTACCATTGGATATTGCATATGATCATAGTGTAACACTCTGTATTTGTTTAGAAACAAAGCAATGAGACAACTTTTTGCCCAGTCCTGTTACATATACCTTAGTAGGAATTAAAAAGTTTTTCAGTTATTTAGAAATAATGAGTGAAAAGATAATTTCCAAATAAAACAGAAGATATGAAGCTCCTAAAAATAGCTGACAAGTTTAAAACTTCTGATTGTAAAATATAAAGACACAGAGTAGAGGAATATACTTATAACAAAATAATATTTAATAAAGAAAAGCTATTATAATATATAATGAATACCTCAAGAAAACAAGAAAGGCAACTCAATAGAAAGGCATGAACAAAAATCTCCCCAGTGAACAATAAATGGCCATAAAACATATGAAAGGAAGTCATCATTGTTGGTTAATATTAAGTAGAGGAGGAAGTGGAGAAATCAGAACTGTGAGTTGGCACAACTGTTCTGTAATACTACTTTTGTCATCTGATGAAGCTGAAAATTAGGAATATCTTGTGATCTACTCATCCATTTTAAGGTGCAGAGTGTAAGATAGGTGTGTAAGAAAGTTCACTGTACCCTTCTTCATACTATCCATCCCCTGGAAACAAAACAAGTGTCAAGAGGCGAGATGAGTAAAGCTTGGTATACTTATATGTAGGAATTTCATACAATTTTTAAAAAGTAACAAATTACAGCTTCATGCAAACATATGGATCAATCTCAAACACATTGTTGATGGAAAGATTTCAGACTCAACCCTGTATGAGTACATTCATATACAGTTCATAAAACTAAGCTAAAATATTTATTAAGCTAAAACACTAAAAATGCTGAGCTAAAATATTTAGAATTCTGTATTTAGGTAGTAAAGAAACAAGGAATAACAAATTCAGGATAGTGCTTTTTTTGTTTTGTTTTGTTTTTGGAGTGAGAGAAGACTTCTAGGGTACAGGCAACACTGCATTTCTTGACAAGGGAAGTGGTTAAGCAAAGGTAGAGGTAGACATTAGACAACTTACAGTTTTTCTTTACATATTTCATGCATGTATGTATGTATGCATGTGCTTATATATATGTATAAATGCATGTGTATATGTGTTAGTGTATATGTGTATGTATCCCATTTTTAAATGTTTAAAATACTTAATGTTTAGATGTTTTAAATGTTTAAGAAATGAATGTCAAATGAAATAGATCCATAAATCTAGATTGTTAACTACTTAAAAGCAAATTGGTGGCAAGTTTAGAACCACAAAGCATCCTTGGATGAGGAAAGAAAGAATGTTAGTGCAGTCACATTTAATATTAAAATTTATTAAAAACCTATTAAAAGACATTGGTTGTGTAGAAAGCATATCTCAAAAATACTGTGCTTCTATGTCAAGAAAGACAACAACAATAACAACAAAAACATTGTACAAATATTCTCCAGATGCTTTTGGAATTTGAAACTGTCCACTTTTGATGGTTAGGGAGATGTATTTGGTTCTGGTTAACCAAAAGCAGCTCATAATTCCTCTATAGTTTTGCATCTAAATAATGCACTCATCATTTAAGAAATACTTAGAGTGCTTGCCTCGCACGTATGAGGCACTGGGTTTGATCCTCAGCACCACATAAAATAAAGGTATTGTGTCCATCTACAACTAAAAAAAAAAAAGAATGGATTATTAAGATGAATCTGAGTAAGTTCACACCAAATTCCTACTAACTTACAGATTGATAAACAGAACTATTAGCAAAGGTTTAAAAGGTCCAGAATTGCCAAGTACAGCAAAATGCCTTAACTAATATGTCATATTAAACAGCAGCTCAGGCTACTACCTAAGAAACTCAAGCTGAAAAGGTTCTTTCCCTTCAATAATCGGTGATCTGTTTGAGGAAGAAAATAGGAAGATATGAAAACTTCTCCTGAATTATTTGGCTTACCAAAAAAGCCCATAGAAAATATATGTCATTGACTAAATTCCACATAGAACTCTCAGTGGGTGCACCTTATTATTCTTTCTCTTTCTAGAAAACTATCATGCCTGAGGAATTGCATATTTTATATTGGAGAGCCTGAGATTCCCCTCAATGTTTGTTTAACATGATAGGGCAAACACTGTACAGCCAATGGAGTAACACTCAGTTCACTTCCATCTCGCCTTCAGTGACAGTGTGGGTGGTATTCAAATATGCCCAGACTGACTCTTCTCCATTTACATTCTCATGGTTTCAATATCACATAAAAATTCCCCAAAACCCTGTTAAGACTCTACAGGTACCCGCACTTATGCATAAAACCTGCCTAACCTACCAAGATTTGAAAGGGAGGCTAGTCACCAACTTTCACTGGGCATCTGCAGCTCAGGAATGTAGCAACAAAGAGCAAAAACACAACTTTAGAGGTCCCTGGTATTTCAAATGGCATCCATACCTGCCATTTACTTTTATTCCCTGGTTCTTTGGGGAGGAGTATTTTGTTTTATGGAAGTCTCATAAGCAAATACAGCAAGTACAAAGGCATGCAGACTCAAGGAATGAATGGAAATATCATGTTCAGTAAATCTCAGTGGGATTCAGGGTATTATCATATTTTAAGAATTACATATGCTTAAAGGAAAACCTGTATATCCCAGAGGTGTTCCTATGGGAACTCCCCCCCACACACACACACTTTCTTTTATTAATAAACTAGTATATTTTTATGCTCAATGAAAATAGTTTTAAGTTTCAAATTGTTCTGAGCACCTAACTAGGGAAAGATTCTAATTTTGAAAAGGATAACATATTTTGCAATTATTGTTGAAACGTTAGCAGATTTATTTTTACTTTCAGTTAAAATCATGGCAATGTGCTCAAAAGTACATTTTGGTATATTTTAAAAAAATTTTTTTTGAGACCAACTGATCAGCACAGTTGAGGTACATTGAAAAAAATAATCACCTAAAGCATGTGTTGGCTATAAATACCATGCACTAGAATAAAGAAATGACTGTCCTAAATAAACTTTCAATCCCTGAGTACTGAAATGTGTCCCTTTACAAACCTAACAAAATAAAGGAATTTGAAGGAAAAAAAAAAGCATCATAAAGACATAATTTCAACTTAGGGAAATGTAACTTGGCTGGAATTTGAAGGGTAGACAAATCTCATCAGACAATGAGAAACACGACCACATTCTAGATGATATGGAATATGTGAGTTAAGGGGTATAGAAAAAGGGCAAGCCCCCATCAAAGGACAAATGAATAAACTGGCAGTTACTACAGTAGAGAATTCTCACAAGGGGCACGAGATGAGAAAGACTACCTAAAGGCAGGCATCTACCAGTGTTTTAGTCAGCTTTCTTGCTGTGACCAAAAGACCCAATGAGAACAATTAGAGGAAAAAAAAAGTTTATTTGGGGGCTCATAGTTTCAGGGGTCTCAGTCCATAGATGGCCAGCTTCTGGGCCTCAGGTGAGGCAGAACATCATGACAGAAGAGTGAGGAAAAAAAGAACAGCTGGGAACATGGCACCAGGAAGCAAAGGGAGCTCTGCTCATCAATGATAAACTACAAATGCCAAAGGCACACCTCCAGGGATCCACCTTCTCCAGCCACATCCTGCTTGCCCAATCCCCATCAGTGAATGAATGCACTGATTAAGTTAAGGCTCTCATAACCCAATCGTTTCACCACTAAACTTTCTTGCATTGTCATACACATGAGCTTTTAGGGAACACCTAATATTTAAATCATAACAACCAGAATCCAGACACGAGATTCTGAGCAATGGACTTAGACAAGTTATCTTTGTTGTTTTAGATGATATTCCTTGCATTAGCTTCAAGAGCAACTAGAAATCAGCCCTGAATCTTATGCAAAGCACATGTATGTGAACTTTCACTGTTGACCATATTCAAATGAGTTTGCAGTTCCTAATCAGAAGAAATAGGAAATCAGTAGTATCCTGTACATCTTCTCAAGTTATATAAGGAATCAAATTCAAAGAAACACCAGTTCTATTTGGGACATGCTGAAATTGAGGTGGTGATAAGATAGTCAAGCAATAATGTCCAATGAGAGTGTGGAGATGAGGGACATGGCTATAGCAGACATTGGAAGGGATCCCTAGAAGACAATAGACAGAAAGAAATCGAACTTTTCTCTGGAGTACCAGGATGGCCTTTTTTGTCACACCCAAAAGAACATATTCCTCTTTCCTATAAATAAAAAAGATTTGGGTTTTGAAAATAAGCCTCAGATAGATGTTCTTATGCTACTACTGCCACGGGCAGAAATCAGAAAGGTCCCTAGCATCAAGAAACCAACTTGATAGTTTCCCCTGTAATCTTGGTTGTGAACTGGCAATCTACAAAACTAATGGTCATTATGATAATTATTGATGATCTATAATAATGTCCATTCAAATAACTAGGAAAGGTATACATCATTAAATTGCTACATATAGATAATAAAAGCAATGTTCCAACCAATTTCCAGTGGATGCCATGGCCTGGCAAAAGCCTACTCAAGCACTGCATTGAGCTCTGCTGATGCTCTGGTGGCCATTGCTCCTTCCAGCTTGGTTCAGTGGTTTCTTACTGGGCCACTAGTTAGTGGGTTCTGCCACAGAGATCAGTTCATGAATAGATAACTAGAGACAAGCTCAAGTAGAAATTCATACAAATTTTCCAAGAAACACCATAGAACATGAGAAATCAGAGACTCAAATAGTATCACTTCATTCTGCATATACAAGTTCTTTCCTAAAGCCCCACTCTACCCTAAGGTTTAAACCAACTTAATTTCTAAATAAGGCAAAGTATAGCCTTCCGTCCCCCAGGCTATTTTTTTTTCTGAGATAGTTTTTATGATTCTCTCTCCCCCTCAATAATTCTAAACAGAACATAAGTCTTTTGTGAATATTCTTTTTGATTTAAAGTTTTCTTTCTCAGGTTCTACAAAGAGCTGCCATCTCAAAAAGGAGAATTTTATTAGACATCAGTTTTGTTTTGAAGTACAATAGAAACTGATTTCTTAGAAATTCAAGCACTGGAAAAATCATTTGACAACTGGTACTAAGCACACTTATTTTCAGTATTCTAAATACTGGAATAGCTCCCAAAGAATGGACTTTATTGCTGTAATTACAAAGTAATGGTAATTATATATGAAAGTGTTATTAGAACCAAGAGTATGAATTACGACCATGGTGTGTTCAAACACAATTGCAGGCCTGACATAGAGTAAACAGATACTCAAAGAAACTCGTTTCCTCTCCAAAAAAGGACTAGTCCAGGCATTGTTACTACTTCAATCCAGTTTTTATTTACAATAAGCATGGACAACTATCAACATAACACCAATTTGGGTACCAAATGGTTTTGCAAGAAAGCAAAATAAAAAGACCAAATACTTTGCAATATAAGTACATATCTCACCTATTCCTGCTATTCCCTCAAGGAGCCTGAAGCCCCATTTGTATTCTTCTGAGTATCTCCAAAATACATTTTTCAAATCCCTTCTTCTTCTGTGTTTCCTGAATCCTATCAGTCCTGATAAGTGCCAACCACAGGCTTCCTCATCTTGTCACCAGGGCCCAGAGAGCTCCCTCCCCTGAAGGCATGTTACACTTAGCCCACTGTGCCCTGTACTGACATTTTAAGTGCATTTTCATTCAAGATGTGATTTTCCTACTTATTCCTTATTATTTATTTGTTTTTATGGGCTGGGCGCTGGGCCATTCTGCCACACCTAGTACAATATGTCTTCTATTTTGTAGATACTTAATAGATATTTGCTGGCTGCCAAAAATCCAAACTTTCCTCTTAGCGTGGTTCATTTTCTTAAGATTAAAGAGTTGTATATCAGACCAGGTCCTGGCAAAAAGAGATGGCTCACCCTGCCTGGGCTAGTAAAGACAATAAAGGACCTGTTTGTAACAAGTGGACGTCACAATATGCCAGGTCTAGTCATCACACAAACTTTCCACTCAATTTGCCTCCTGGGCTGTGGAAACAGGAGTGGCCCAGGGCAGAGAGGTAAGGAGGACAATGACTCTAATTGCTGTCTCCCTTGGCCTGTGTTCTATAAGGACATAAGAATTGGGCTGCCTTCCATTTGTGGTAGAGAGAGAAAAGGGGAGGGGAGGGGAGGGGAGGGGAGGGGGGATAGTAGACAATAGGACAGACAGCAGAATACATCAGACACTAGAAAGGCAATATGTCAATCAATGGAAGGGTAACTGATGTGATACAGCAATTTGTATACGGGGTAAAAGCGGGAGTTCATAATCCACTTGAATCAAACCGTGTAATATGATGTATTAAGAACTATGTAATGTTATGAACGACCAATAAAAAAAAAAAAAAAAAAAAAAAAAAAAAAGAATTGGGCTGCATAGTTCAGGAAGTCAGGGCAAGGGAAAATGCTGATGCACCTGAGGGGTCACCTCCATGTTTGAAGGTAGGTAATGAAGAGAAGCACAAGGACAAGCAGAGAATGCCCAGTTAAGTGTCAGAATAGCAGTCAAACTACCACCTGGGTAACAGGTCACTCACTGAACCTCTGGTATGGGTTACCTTGTTGGAGAAATAAAGATAATTATGGCACCTAACTTAAAAAAAATCCTTGACAGAATTTGATTATATATAAATATTTACTACCCTATTTGGTACAGAATAAATAAATACTTGAACAACAGTTATTAACAACGAAGTCATAGTTGTCATTTTCATTCTCATTAAAACCGTACTTCTCCTGGAAATTCTAGTTGGAAATCCTGGTCTTCAACAAACAAGAACAACCTAGAATATCTGAGTTTTATGTTCTGCCTGACCTTCCAATGTGTATCTGAATCAGATTTGAATTTTAAGATTATATTTGGAATATTTTATATTTTCCTCCAATATGTAACCCCAGGAGAAATATATATATTTTATATATATATATATATATATATATATATATATATATATATAATTATTTTTCCGTTCAGTTTTCCCAATCTCTGAGCCCTAAGTCTGTGTTCTGGAGTTGTCCCTGCCCACTCTGCAGTACTCAGGGAACAGGGTATCAATCTGTCAAGGACAATAGGCTGAGATGTGCCTGGAATTACTGAAGTTTAGAATTTATTGATGATAAATCCATCTCAGAAGAGTTAAAAGACAGTGGCCCCAGGACATATGGTTCATAAGCACACATGCCAGGGATGGATGCTTGGCTATGGAGGAGCACATCAGCCCATTAAAGGAAGAACAAAATGTGCCCTAGAATTTATTTATTTTTTTTTTGACACTCTGAGCCTTGAAGGAGTCTAAAATTCTGCAAAACAAGTCTATTATGAACCAAAATGTCATTTTTCCATTAGGTTATAGGGTGAGAATTGTTTGATGAAACACTAAAAAAAAAAAAAAAAAAAAAAAAAAAACATGCTAACCATGAGTTACAATTACCGTGCATTCAAAATCTTAGCACAGTTGCTGACAGCATAGCCAACAGGATAGTGAAATGGTTTAATGCAATATTCAAGATGTCTATTTTCATCAGTATGCTATAAAATGTTCTTACTATGCTCTTGAATAGCTAAAGGCAATACCATTCCAAAGTCTAGTTTATTCTAGATAACAGAAGCATACTTTGCTTATGCTGGTTTAAATATATAGTAAGCTGTAATGCTCAGTGTGTGAAAATCGATTCACCACACTGCAGTGCTAGATCACAATTCCCTGATTTTTTATCTGCACATGAGCACATCCATTCAGATGAACTCTGAACCACATAATGACAATTCCATAAAGTAGTAAGTGATATCTCTGAAATTGCTTTAACAAACTTGTGGGTTGTTAAGCACTACACGTTCTTCAGTGATTTCCTGTAAACTTCTACTTTCCTGCGTGCTTGACATGCAGGAGGTTTCTAACTATGAAACCTGGTTACAACATCTTCATTAAAGTACACAAGTCAGAACCTATTCCTTATAAACCAAGACACCATTTCTTGTGGTTTTGTCAATTTTTCTATAAGAAAATGCACAGTCTGATTGCTCAGGATCTAACATGATTGTTTTTAAAATTTAGCCACAGGCTTTTTCTTCAAAATAGGACGATGGTACTTTACAGCTTAGAGACAGCTTTTTTATCAGGGACAATGCTAGAAAAAACTGGGAAATCAATTTGAGTTACCTTGCCACCCTCTGAACTACCATCTCTCCTGTCAGGTCTTCCATAAACCCACATCTCTTTGGCATCTCCCTCCTGTGCCCGCTGTAACACAGTGCAAAGTCCTTTCCCAAACCAAAGGTCCTCCCAGGGGAAACACTATTTTGAAACTTAAAGGACATATTTAATCTCAAACAAGAAATGAGCTACTATGTTTGGAAGGGTGTGGGGAGACTCTACAAGAGAAAATGGTAACCAATTAGTGTAAAACTGCAACCCCAGCAATATAAATTAGAAATAATAGAAAAAATTCTTCAATACAATAATATAAATTCAGAAATAGGGGAAAAATATTACTTTAACCTTCTTATTTTACTTCTGAGATTCTAATCTAAAGAAAATCCTAAAACATTAATAAATCTATGTTCACAAAAATGTTCACCCTAAGTATTTGCAATAGTAAAAGTACTAGAATTTAGTAAATGTAAGTAACATATTATGCACATATCTCAGACATTATGCATTCTTTAAACAGATGGTTATATTAAATCTAGAAGTATATTAAATCTGGAGGTATATTAAATCTGGGAGGCAATATAATGAACTGTTAACAATAGAATAAAAGTGCAATAATCGGGGACTTCAGAGAACTTTGAAAAATGTATCTATCTTTAAAAACTATTAGTACATTTTCCCCTGACAATAGACAATAAACTCAAAATTTGTCTTTCAGTTTTAATTATAAATTCTGTGAACAAAACTCTCTGGCATTCTTTCGAGTCTATTGAATTATAAGGAGAAAAAATAAATATATATGTATATATTCTCCAACAACTGTACATAAATTAATGAGGATGGCACACAAAGGAGAAAACATTAATAAGAGTTGGCATTAAATAAAAATGAAAATCATACATATATTAATTTTCCAAAGTTCTACAATATAATTTTTTACTTCCTTCTAGAAACACTAAAGAATAACTATTGGGGGGGGTGTTTCTGGAGATTGAACTTAGGGGCACTTGACCACTGAGCCACATTCCCAGCTCTATTTTGTATTTTATTTAGAGACAGGATCTGAGTTGCTTAGTGCATCCCATTGCTGAGGCTGGCTTTGAACTCTAGATCCTCCTGCCTCAGCCTCCCATGCCACGGGATTACAAGCACTGTGACTGGCAAGAATAACAATTTTTAATTCCCTATGGGATATAATTTTTGGTAAGATACAAATGAATACTATGAAAAAAATATATATAGTGTGAATATATATGTGTGCATGTGCACATGTGTGTATGTATATATGTACATATATATACAAACACACATATTCTTGGAAATTTAATTTTCTTGTGACTATTTACAGACTTTCAAAGGACACACACACACACACACACACATGCATGCATGCGTGCGTGCACGTGCACACACACTCAGAGAGAGAGATACAGACAGACAGACAGATAGAGATACTCTAAAGGATTTTAAAAGTCCAGCCTGCATAGAGAAGACCACTGCCAACTGCAAAGTTTAGCTAAAAATGCTGAAAGTGTAAGAATGCAATTGTAATACAATAAAGTGTGAGTTTTAGAATATTACCATTGATACATAAGAAAATTTAGAAAGATATATAGGCACACAAAGTCTAGTTTGGAATTATCTCAGGCTATGAAATAAGAGAGAAGGCTAAACTCAGGGCCTTTACAGCATAATACAGCAGGAGGGTAATGAAAACAGGGTTTCTAAAGACAGGGCTCAGAAAACATCTGAAGAACAAGGAAAGACAACCTGGCCAATTTTCTATTATAGCTGCAGGGGATAAACATGACACCAAGGCAGAAATGGCCCCTCTTAGGGAATGGCAGAGTGCTTGCCTAGCATGTGTGAGGCACTGGGTTCGATCCTTAGCACCACATACAAAAATGAAGCAAATAAAATAAAGGTATGCTATGATCTACAGCTACAAAAAGGAAGGAAGGAAGGAAGGAAGGAAGGAAGGAAGGAAGGAAGGAAGGAAGGAAGGAAGGAAGGAAGGAAGGAAGGAAGGAAGGAAGAAAGAAAGAAAGAAAGAAAGAAAGAAAGAAAGAAAGAAAGAAAGAAATGGTCCCTGTTCTTCTGTAATTTAAAAAAGAATACGTCATGGTGAGGGCAGACTTCAGCAGGTCTTTGGAGTCTTAGCTAAGAAAGACTTATGAAGCAAATAAAAAGAGAGAGAGATCTGTCTTCAAAGGTGTCACAGTGGGTCAACAGTACGTGACACTACATAAAGGAAATAAGGCATTATCAAAAACAAGGAATAGACTTTGATAAAAAAAAAATTCTACTATGAGCCCCATTCCATGTCTATTTTATAACATTATAATTAATATAAAAATATCTAATTGATGTTTAAGCCAAACAAATATTTAAGCCAAAGAGTATCCACCTCAAAAGACATTCATAAACATATACATTTAACTATAGAGAAGATCCACTAAACGATAATTAGGAAGGTTCTCTTAGCAACTTAACAAAAAAAAGAAAAATGTGCCTTACAAGAGTAAACAAATCTTGAGAAAAAAGCTAATCAAAAGTCCAGTGGTTCAAAGACTATCTCATCATTTTTTAATAAGATGGGGAAGTGATTTCTATTACAAAATATTAATAATTTACAAAGCATTTTCACATATATTATCTTCCATAAAAAACTTGGGAAGTAGATTGCTATTCCCCTCATTTTACAAGAAAGGAAATCAAATGATGGCCAAGTTGGCAAAGTTGGACCTCAATCCCATACCTGGGTTCTGTCATTAACACCTCCATATACACATATCCATGAAGGATATTTTAGTATACTTCTTATATATTTCTTGACTTGACCAGAAATTCTACAGTGTTTGCTATACAATTTTATAAGAAATATTGGATAAATTATTATGTTCTTTTTAGGGGGAAATTTCAGAAAGATATTAGCTTAACCTAAAATAGACTATGATTCAAAATCACTACAGTTTAGGCTATGAAACACATTATTAGACATAATGATAATATTAAAATTGTGGAGATATGGTGAGATTTAATGGGAAACATCACGTAAAAAGCTAAGAACTGTACCTGATCCGGGGGACTACATAGGAGGTGGTTATTGCTGCTGCTGCTGCTACTGCTGCTGCTGCTACTACACATACTACCACAATTGACTATAGCTGCAACTGCTTCTGGAGAAATCATGATTGACAAGGATAAAAGTATCTTGAGGGTATTGAAATAATAGAGGAAGTTGAGAAATTAATCAACTGATAGACGATTCTGTAGGACTTAAAGGAGTTAACCATTGAGATGTTATTGTGGAAATGACACCTAATCTTAGGTTTTGAGACATGACTAAATTCACAAGGGTGCTTCCAATCCGTGGCAAGAACACACAGGGTAGGGCATGATATGTCAAAATGTAAAGCAGGAAAGGGAACAGGGGACAAGTTTCTAATTCTTGGAAAGTTAATTTTCTTGTGACTATTCATACATAGACTTTTAAAGGATATTATTTCTCCACCTAAAGTCTTCCATAGAGTTTTGTTGTTATTGTTGTTGTTTGTGGCACTAGGGATTAAACCCAGGGCCTTGTGCATATGAGGAAATTCCATAGGATAAGGACATTAAGGACATTTTATTTGTTAACTATTGCTTCTCTTGGAACAGCTATAAATTTGATCATCTCTTGTTCTTCTGCAAAAATTCTGGATGTTATTCAACTTCATGAGGGCTTTGAAGCAAGTTTAGGCAGCAGGATGCACACCCTGTTGGATCTGTACATGAATATTTACCGATTATTATCTCCCTCAAGTTCTTACAGATTACATGTAGTGTTAGTGAAGCCAACACCTAACTCAGGCTTATGTACCTCCTACGGCTGCAGAGTATCTGCTTTCCTCCCCAACTTCTCCTCCAACCCCAATTCAAGTACCTGATATGCTTTTTATTATTTTAAGTTTTCTTTTCTTATAATTATTAATGCTTATTAATAATACAAATTAATAGGTTTTGCTGAGATGTTTCCATACATGCAGATAACATATGTTGATCAAATCTTCTGTACTGCTTTGCCTTGCGCCACCCTCCCTGGTCTCTTTCTCCCACTCAATAGCCCTTCTACTTCCAGGGTTATGTTTTTGTTGAACTTTATATATTCGAGAAAACACTTGATATCTTGTGTCTGTTTTGACTTATTTCACTTAACATGATGTCCTCGAGTTTCATCCTTTTCTTGCAAATGGCATAACTTGGGTAAGATACAATCTCAATGAATTTTGATTTGCACTTCCATGATGGCTAAAAAATATTGAGCATTTTTTTTGAATGTTGTATATTAGTCCTTTTGGGAAATGTCTATTCAGATTATTTGCCCATTTTATTGGATTATTTGTTCTTTTGTTTTAGTTCTTTATGTTTAGATATGAATCCTCTGTCAGATAAATAACTGGCAAAGATTTTCTCCCATTCTATCCTTTGACTCTTCATTCAGTTGATTTTCTCCTTTGCTGTACAGAAGCTTTGCGATTTAAAGTGATCCCCTTTGTCAATTCTTGCTTTTATTTTCTGAGCTGTTGGAGTCCTGTTCAGGAAATCCATGCTTGTACCAATATTTTGTAGTATTTCCTCTATATTTTCTTCTTGTAGCTACAGAGTTTCAGGTCTTACATTTAGGTCTTTATCCATTTTGAGTTGATTTTTTTACAGGGTGAAAGATAGGTGTCTAGTTTCAATTTACCGCTTATGGATTTCCAGTTTTCCCAGCACCATTTGTTGAAGAGGCTGCTTTTGCTCCAATGTATTTTTTGGCAACTTCTTTGAGAATCATGTGGCTTTATGGGTTTATTTCTGAGTCCTCTATTCTGTTCCATTGGTATACACGTCTGATTTTATGTCAATATCATGCTGTTTTTGTTAGTATGGCTCTATGGTGTATTTTGAAATCAGCTATTATGATTCTTCTAGCATTGATCTTTTTCCTTAGGATTTCTTTGGCAATCCAGTGACTTTTGAGCATCCATATAAACTTAAGAATTGTTTTCTTCCTAGTTCTGTTAAGAATAACGTGGTATTTTTATAGGAATTACATTCAATCTGTAGATCAATTTCAGTAGTACGGCCATTTTAACAATACTAATTCTCCCAATTGATAAGCATGGGTGATCTTTTCTAGTGTATTCACTCTCTTCTCACTGATGAGTTTTGAAGACAACTGTTCACTTGCTTTTGTGCAGTTGCTATCTGCTGACTTAAGAATGCTTTTCAAGTGATCATGATGACGTAGGAAAATAATAAGCACAAAGAAATTCAAAACCATTAAAAAGATCTATTTTCTTATTTTTCTTCAAGTTTGAGCATTTATTGATCATCCTTATGGCATATAAGAAATTTCAGCAAAAAGTTTGCTAACCCTATTTCCCCAGTGCCATTACCACCAAATGCCCTGCCAGACCTGTTTGACAGAATAAAACTATAGTTTTTTCTAAAAAGTAAAAATAAATGATCAGAATTTAGGTCCAGGTCTACAAACATTATATACAGACTTTATAGTACTGTTTCATAAGATGATAGTCCTGGGATGAAAGCAGGGGGTAAGCGGAAGCAGGCCAGGTGAATACTTCCTTTGGTCTTGGAATGACAGTTACTAATCAAAGTCCAAAACTTTGCTCAAGGGAACAATGTTATGTGTAGACCCCAAAATCTAGATTATACAATTCATGCTCAAATATTAAAGTTTCCCAGATTGCAATTGTTAAGAAGTAACTATATACAAATGGTGGGGCTATATGGTCTTAAAGGTTTTTTAGTTTTAATTTCTTATTAACATGTTTTAATTGTACATGTTAAATGAAATCTTTAAAATTTACCCTTGGGAATAAAAACCTGGAATCTCAGGTGCTCATTAATAGGAGGATATATAAACAAACTATTATATTCACAAGGAGATAGTATCTATCAACAGAAAATACTGTTGTTACTAGTGACCACATGGAAGGATCTCAAAAATACTAGACTGAATAGAGGTATGTACTGCATGACTAGTTTTCTATGGATTTTTGGAACAGGCAAACTTGTTTCTGGAAGATGGATACCAATTATGAAGCAGCACGAGTAAACTCTGAAATGATGATAATGCTCTGAATCTTGTTAGCTGTTTGGATTACAAATGCACATTTGTCAGATCTTAGCTAATGAAAGGACAAGTACACAGCCATTTTCCTCATCATTATTCCCAAAACATTATTCTACAACAACTCTTGACATTAATGCTGTTTTGGGCATTGTCAATAATCCAGAGGTGATTTAAAGCATGTTTGGGGGTTACATGCAAATATTTTGCCAATTTATATAAGGGACCTTAACATCCTTGAGAAGGTCCAATAACAAATCCCCCCCACTAAGTCTACATGACAATTTTGTTTAATTTTAAAAATCATATTCCCTGGAATACTTCTGTGGAGAAAAGGATACTAAGCTGAAGACTGATTTGCAAAGCACTGATGTGGTATCAGGCCCCTCTCTAGTTACATGAGGATATCTCAGATAAAAATCTGCTACACAGATATTCATCCAAACTTTCACAAATTGTGCATTTTAATTGTCCACTTAGCAATTTATAAATATTTCTATAAAACTAAAGTAAAAGAAATGTTAGTACTTACATTTTTTTCCAGAAACTGTCAAGCCTTCATGCTAAAAATAGTAAACCTGCCATTTACCTCACACATAGAAAACTAGGATTTTCCACTCCATGGTAATTTAAAAGAACATATTCTGAATATCCAGTTGAACTAATTTCAATCTAAATTTTGTAATTTTAAACACATTTATAGCTTCTCCAACATGAAAAAGTTACAGGAAAAATTAGGTAAAACAGCTATAAATGATACATTAGTACATCCTCATATACTTCTTCCTAAAGGAATATATTTTCTTTATACTATGGGGAAAAATTTCTTTATGTTATGCAGAAAAAAGACCCCCATGAAACAAGCCTACCACAGATAAAAGCTAAAACTATAAAATAACCTGTTCAAAAACAAAGGTTAGATCAGTCTTCATTGAAAATGTCGTTTCAAGGCATGTGTTATAAATATACCGAAAGCTAATAGCAATGTATTGCTTTAATTAGACAGAAGGATTTAATTACTTGGAACAAACAAAGCTGAGGCAGGCAAAAGATGAGTGAAATCAGCTGGTACCAATGTCATGTCTTTTATAGATTCTCTTCCTTGCTGGTGCTTTATCAAGAGACTTAGTATACTAAGTCAACAATAATCTCCATTCTGGCAGGGATCCGTGGTGATTTTCTATTAAGTAGCAACAGTAATGTTCTCTATAATAATGGTACATGGCCCTCCCCAGCTACATCCCAAAGGAGCATGTCCCTTGCCCCCATCTGGTTGGAGTTGCTGTGCTAGAAAGCAGATGCCCGAGCTTCAGTAGATGGCAGTCTTTCCTCTGCCACAGCTGCCCGTGAACATCTGAGCGTAGAGGGCATGCAGACCTGGCAGCATTCAATGTTTTTATCATTACTTTTGTTTTATTTTGAATCCCACAACTATTGCCCTGGCAAAAGGATGCATTTATCTCTTAAATAAACAAAAATGGGGATGAAAGGACAAACTACAGAGTGGAAGAAAATATTTGCAAACTGTGTATCTGACAAAGGACTTGTCTAAAACATATAAAGAATTCCCAAAACTCAACAGTAAAAACAAAATCCAATTTAAAAATGGATGTAAGACATGAATATTTCACTAAAAGCAAAATCATCACCTGGAAAAAAATGTTCAAAGTCACTAGCCATAAGGCCACAATGAGAGATCACTATACAATCACTCTAATTACTAAAAATAAATACAATATCAAATGTTTGTGCAATGTAGAAACTGTGGATTCCTTTACATTGCTGGTGAGAGAGTAAAATGGTAGAGCTACTCTAAAACACACCTTGGTAGTTTTTTCAGAAAACTAAAGATTTGCATGGAACATGTGTACATACACCATAAAAATACTAAACATAAATATACTCACTTTAACAGGATTTATGCATATTAACATATGGCCCAGAGATCAAATCCCTAGACATTTATCCCAGAGAAATAAAATTTACATGATTTGTTTACTTACTGTACTTGATTGCTTACAAGAATTTGTGAAAACCAAAAGCCATTAAAAAAATTCAAAATACCCTACAATAGGTGAATGGTTAACTGAACTGCAGTATATCCATGCCATGGAATACCACCCAGCAATAAAAAAGAAATATGTTACCTTATCTCTCTATCGTGAATAATGCTGCAATGAATACAAGAGTACAGGCATCCCTTTAGGATCTTGACTTAAATTCTTTTGGCGAGATCCTCAGCAGTGAGATTGCTGCACTATATAGTATTTCTATTTTCAAAACTTTTGAGGAATATCCATGCTGTTTCCTACAGTAGTAGCACCATTTTTACATTCCCACCAATGATATGCAAGGGTTCAAATTTCTCCACTGTTTTTTGTAATAGCTACTCTAAAAGGTTTGAGATGATGTTTCATTATGGCTTTGACATTGAGCATCTTTTCATGCACCTGCTGGCCATTTGTACATCTTCTTCAGAGAAATGTGTGTTTGTTCCTTTGTTCATTTTAAATTCAGATGATTTCTACTATTCCTTCACTGAGTTGTGGCAGTTCCTTAAATATTCTGGGTTTAACCCCTTATCAAATGCATAGTTTGTAAATATCTTTTCATTCTCCAGGTTGTTTTTTCACTCTAAATGTCCACGGAAAGATGAATGGATAGAGAAAATGTGATAGATTCTTACAATGGACTGTATTATTCAGCCATAAAAAGAGAACTGGCCATCAGAAACATCAGGAGTGGATCTTGTGGACATTATGCTAGGTAAACTGAGCCTTCAGAGAAGGACAGGATTCCACCTATGTGAGAAATCTGAAGTAATCCAGCACATAGAAGCAGAGGGAAGAACCATGGCTGTCAGGGATCAGGAGGGAGGGGGAAAAGGAGAAGCTGTTCAATAGTCATCAAGTTATTACATCAGATGATTAAGTTCTGGAGCTGTCATACAACATTATGCCTACGGGTAACACAATTGTATTTTTAAATGTGTTAAGAGGGTAGATCTCATGTTACATGTTTTTACTATAATAAACAGGGGGGAAAGAATAAATTACGTATCTCAACAGCATTGTGCTGAACTAAAACTCTCAAAAGGTTATGCACTACATAATTCCATTTAAACAATATACTTGAATACACAAAATTATAGAAATAAAAACAACTTTGCTTGTCAGGGAAAAGGGATGATGGGGGTAATGGATATTGGTATGACTATAAATTGGTAGCGTAAGGGAGGTTTTTGTGGTGATGAAACAGTCTTTTATGTGGGGGGAGGGGACTGGGGATTGAAAACAGGAGTCTTTAACCACTAAGCCACATCCCCATCCCTTTTTTCTATTTTTGTTTTGAGGCAGGCTCTCACTCAGTTGCTTAGGGCCTCACTAAATTGCTGAGGCTGGCTTTGAATTTGGGATTCTTTTGCCTCAGCCTCCCAAGATGCTGAAATTACAGGCAAGCCTGACCCTTTATATGGATTGTAGCTTACTTCACAAATATGCACAGTGATTAAATGATAAGAGCTATACTCTTTTCATACAGATACCAATTTCCTGGTTTTGATATTGTAGTACTCTATGACAACCAGTGGAAGAAACCAGATGAATGGTATGAGGAACCTCCCTGAGATATCTTTAGATCCTTCCTATGAATCTATAATTATTTCAAAACAGTTACTAAGAATATAGCTAGAAACCATTATTATACAATAAGAAAAACACACAAATTTGCATTCTAGTTATTCAGAATTGAAGAACCAATTTGTAGTCTTATCATGTTAGAACAAGGACTGCCTAAGCAAATGAAAGAGGCATACACCTTAAGAAAATATATCAAACTAACTATATTCACTTTAACAGAATTTATGCATATTCCAAATTTTAGCCCCAAATCTATCCACTAGCTCCTAAACATAAGACGAGGTCTCCTAATAATTCAAACATGTGGATAATCAACTATATGCAAGTCTGTGTATTCAATTGGGGAATAAACCCAAAGACTCTTAATCCCTGGGCTACATCCCCAGCCCTTTTAATTTCTTTGACAGGGCTTCACTCAGTTGCTGAGGCTGACCTGGAACTTGGAATCCTCCTGCCTCAGCCTCGCCAGTGGCAGAGATTCCAGGCATACTCCATCCACCCAGGTTGTATCAAGTCTTTGTGGAACAACAGGATGAAATTTAGAATAGTGATTAAGGTTAGAGTTGGATAGTCTGAATTCATAAACTGGCTTGACCACCACTCCACCATCTGGACACATAATTTAAGTTCTTCATAACTATTATGCCATCCACATGATGTCAGGTCCATGATGAATACAATATGCATTACAAAAGCTATAAATATATAAATAGAAATGTAAAATAGACAATGTTAATATTATCATCTAATTCTCTGAGTAAATGAGATAATTTACATGACACATTTAACCTAACAACCAGCATACACAAAAACTCAAAATTGTGATTTTTATCTCAAAGAACTTCTGATTCATAGAGGAGAGTTGTATGTAGTAGTCTGTACATACAGGTAATGAGCTCTACATATACTCAATAGCAAATACCATAGAAGAAAATATGGGAGTGTCATGGTAGTCAGAGAAGAGATCAACAGGCCGGAGCTAGGCCTTGTGGGAAAAGTAGCACTTGAGTGGCCCTTGAAGAAGGACATGCAGGATTCCCGGTGAAAAGATGTAAGGGCAAGTTCTTTCAGGTCAGTGAGTATCACGCACAAAGTACTGGGAAGACAGGAAAGTGAGAGGCATGCTCCACTTGTCCGTCTTGTTCATTAGAAATGGAGAACCTGAACAAGGATTTCTGTTCGGGGCATTTCAGAGGATCTCAGAGTAGGCTATCACTGAATATTCCCCTTGCAAAGCATCACTGTGCATTTGAAGACATAAGTGTACTTGTATCCTGTGCACCCAACTGCTTTAGAGAGAAATGCTGGAAACTTTGTCAGAGTTTAAATAACCAGTTCTTCCTGACAAAGGAGCAAGAGGTGAATTAAGATTAGCACAATGATTGCACAAATGAATAATTTCAAACACAAAAGTATTTGGTAGTCATCTCAGATGATTGTAAGGCACACCTTAACAATGTAAGATCTTACTAAAAACTGTCTATAAATATCAGCATCCCTACCCAAAGCAAAGCAAACTTAAATGGAATGCTGAATAATTTTTCCCTTTTCTCCCATGACTCAAAGAAAGCCTTATCTTGAAACAATGGGGGACATGGGATATACAAACATTTAGGAAAAAGTACATAAAACGTTTCTAGAAATGTTTCTTCATAGTTCAAAACAAAAAAAAAGTGAAATATGCTTATTTATCTAGAGGAAAATTTAAAATGAGTCAATATTAAGATTAAAAATGGAAAAAGGTCACATTAAAATGTGAAAGGTCACAATTTAAATTTTATTCTACTTCTCTATTCTCAAGGTATATTGGGCACAATCAAATTAATTCAGGGGGACTATAAATTGGGAATTTGGGACTAGTTTGTATTATTTAGAAAAAAAACATCATTATGACAGAGATAAGTTTCTGGAATTATTAAGTCATAGGGTTCGAGATGATTGTAAAGGCATACTGGAAGCAAGAACTAAATGAAATAATGTGTCATTGAACAGTTCATGTTTCATTGGCCAAAGTAAGTCACAGCTCTGCATCCCGACTTCTAAAGGAGCAGGAAGTCTGCAGCTATTGTGTGCTAGGGAGGAGGAGAACTGGACCATTTGTGAACAGTGCCAATATCAACCATATAGCATGGTGAAATAATGCCTGAGTTTGTAGAAGACAAGAAAAGGTGTTCCAGCCAGGTCTGAAGCACTGAGGATCAGACAAGACCAACTACTCAGTACTGAGCTTAGCACAAAGGGAAAATATATATTTACATATCCACAGATAACCCTCACTGCTTTGGAAGTTCTTTCCTCCTAACTCAACCTCTTGATGGTTAATATTCACCCCTTCTAGCTGTGAATATTCCTTTAGCTATTTTTTGACCTGCCCATGGGATGGTACATCCTTTCACATTAGTGCACTAGTAGTCTTCTGCAATCCATTCACAAAATATTTAAAAAATTCTTATTGTGTGCTATTGAATTCTGAAGTCTTTTCAAATTCTCAAGAAATAAAAACCAAACACAAAGGTTCATATAAGCTTGGCATGCCATTTATTTTGATGTGCAAAACACCAGAGTGTTCGTTAAGCTACAGTAAAACACAGGTGCTCACATTTCTAAATAGTTAAAACTGTACTGAATTTATAATTTGCTGTAAGTGCATATCAAAGTCTCTCAACATAAGAAAAGGGCATTCAGAATAACCTACAGAATTCTTTCAAATTTCCTATTTTCCTTTCTGTTCCCCTAAAAATTTCAGATACACCAAAATACAGATTCCTTGCCATAGCAAGCCACCATCATTGCCAGGAAAATATATCTTTCTCTGTTATATCTGGGCTCAAATGCCCTGTATGTCTAATATAATACAGCGTTAAATGTACAGCATGCACCCCACACATGATTTTTATTGGTTACCTAATGCAAGTGTCCCCGGAGTTCAGATCTGGATGGAACACCTTTTCCTACTTCTATATAGGTAGGAATTATTTCATCATTCTACCTAGGGTATATTTTTGGCCCTGTTCAAAAAAGTTCCTGTTCACCTCCTTCTCAGCACAGGAGAACAGCATACCTCCTATCTCTTTAGAAATTAAGATACAGGACTGTCTTACTTTGACAAACAAACCATGAACAGATAATGTGTGCCACTGCCCATAGGATCAAGGATGGAATAGATCATTCCATTTAGTATTTTTTCCTGCTTCCATGTTGGAAACAGCTATGCCAAGGTGGAGTTTTGCCAGTTTGGATCCCTCAGTGACCACAATAAGTAGAGCCTCCTCCAAACCATTGGGGGTATTTTCCTAAAGTAATTTGGAGTATCCTGATTTCTGAATTGTTACCAAATACTGCAATTCTCTTATTTTTCCCCTCTGCAAATTTCAAGATATTTTAATCTTTGTCTTCTGTCCCTTTTTCGACTTTTGTATTAAAAACCTGACCCTTTATCAGAATTGCTAACAACTTGAAAGTTTTTTGTTGTTTTTCCCTTCTGCAAGTACTTGACCTGTCAGAGTCAATGGATAGAACTTCTGCTCTTTTACAACTCTACACCAAAATTTTATAGCCAGCTATTTTTAAGCAATTTCTTTGGAGAGATTGGGGATGAATGAGTATAAATAGGGGTGGCAGTTTGGAGACAGAGAAAGAAGTGTGTCTATTTAAGTGTTCAAAGAGCTTTTGGAAGCTACAAGGGTTACCGAAGACTCCTGCACAATAGTAAGCATTCTTTCACAATAATGGAATATCAGGGGCTTTAAAAATGAAAATAGGGCTGGTAGTGTGGCTTGGTTGTAGAGCCCTTGCCTAAGGATCATAAGGTGCTGGGCTGGATCCTCAGTGGTAGGCAGGAAGGGAAGTTCAACTAACAGGCAGATGGACTTTTGAAGGTATTCCAAGGGGCTTAAAGCAAATCTGGCACTAGAACAAAATAAAATCAAAGCTCACTGCTTCCTTCTGGTTTTCTCCTTTCAATCATGGCAATCTGAAAGAATCTCCAAATGTACTTGCTTCTAGTAATGTTAGTAGTCTTTTAGTTAATATAAGAGGGAAATGAGAAAAAAAAACAGAAAATGAAGACTGGACATGAAAGAGGTAACACTGAAAAACAGTGGTAGGACTTATAAAATGGTCACTGGTCGTTGAAGAATTAAAACTGTGGAGAGTCACTCAGAATTTAGAGTTGAACAAACAAGCAAAAAAAGATTTCTTTTTCTAGAACAAGAACTGAAAATCCAGAAAGTGCTGTTATGCACCAAATGAGATCTGGAATGGAACTGTAACTAGAGTCTCAACAAATGTCATCTTCTGCCAGGTGCAGTGCACACCTATAATCCTAGCAACTCAGGAGGCTGAGGCAGAAGGATCCCAAGTTCAAAGCCAGCCTCAGCAACTTAGCAAGGTCATAAGCAACTTAGCAAGACCCTGGCTCAAAATTTAAAAAAATAAAAAGGGTTGGGAATGTGGCTCAGTGGCTAAGCACCCTTGGATTCAATCCATCTTCCCAAAAAGAAAAAAGAAAAAGTAACTCTCTGGAAATAAAATATAGAAATGAATGGACAAATTTTCAGTATAACAGGTGACTATAATGTAAACATTAAAGGTAAGATGGCCCCTGCAGTTCTCAGTCCTAAAGACTGTTACATTCCACTATGTGCCCTCTCCCAGTGCCCCAGAGTGTGATGTACTAGATGCTAAACCCATTTTGTCCCATTTTCCCAGATGTGGAACTATAAAAATTTAAATTTAGTATAGAATATATAATTATGTAACAAAAATGAAAATATAATTATAATATTTATAATATCAATATAACATATATGTATACATAAGCTCTAGATTATTATTTCCAACCTATTTTAATGTATCTGTGTCAATTATGTTGAAATATTTGCAGAACTGAAAACTTCGAGTTAATGGTTTAATAAATTTTTATACTAGCAGTTTAAGGCACTTTAAAAGTACCATCACCAAATTAGGTGCCCGTTCCATGATTTTCAGTTTAAATTTTTTCTCATGGCACTTAGTTGGAATCTCTTAGAACCCAAGTGAATAAATTACTACTTGTGATAGGACTCTTTGTTGTTGACTTCAGTAAGATTTAGTTTACCGAGATTCACTTTCTCAATGGGAAAACTCAGAAATTGTTCTCTATGTGAAAGCAAAAGTGGACCTAAAATATAAATGCACCTTTAGTAATCCTGACATATCTGAGGAAAAATAATCAACTGATAAATACAATTCTATACTAGGCTAATTATCACATAAAACCCCTGTACTACATACTACATTAATCTAATGGAAAATCAAAGCACATTATCTTTGAACACTAATTTTTAAAAACATACTTTACTGAACACACACAAACCATCAATCTTTCAGTTACCTCTACAGGGAAAAGATGGCTTAAAGAACATCACTAGCTATACCAGGTATCATTGGCACACAAGGTACAGATAAAGACTTTTTAAAATTGTTATCTTAGAAAGACAGTACAAAGGTTTTTAACAGCAACTAACAGGGTGGGGGAATGGAGAGAGATTGGTCAGGGTACAAACTTTGCACAAGGTTAAGTCCTAGAGATCCACTGTACAGCATAGTATCTATAGTAAACAAGACTATATTATATCTTCTGAAATTGCCCAAGAAGGTAGAGCTCATGTTACATGGTCTCATCATGAAACAATAGGAAAAAAAATAATAAAGATGACAAGAGGAAACTTCCAGCGGTGATGGATATATTTATGACATTGGTTGTGGTGGTGAATTCAAAGGTAATATACTTATCTCCAAACACATCAAGGTGTAGCCATTAAATGTGTACTATTCTTCTATATAAATCATACTTGAATAAAGTGTTTTCTTAAAAAAGGTAAACCATGTACCTAATGAAGAAAACACTTACAAAGATAAAAACAGTGGCTCTTTCAGGGTGTTTTATCTTGCTAGAAGGTAGTTATTTCTCAGGGTAAGTGACTTACAGAAAGGGTTTCTCATCTCAAGGACTCAAAATTGAACCATTTCTAAAAAGGAGCATATCAAGTGTGATTAGCTTTTATTGCTTTTTATCAGCAATTTAAGGATTTCAAAGGTATTAAATTTTAAGAGGTAATCAGATTGCTTTTGTAGAGCATGATCAGCATAGTAAGATTGGTTCACGTGGACTTAAAAGTCAATACCCACTAGTCATATTGCAATGATAGTTTGCACTTAACATGGAAACAAAGCAACACAACTACATTCAAGAATTTTGGTTTATTTCTCCCAATCAATGAGCCACTACGTAAAATGCTCTTTGCTCTTGTTTTTGTCATGTCACTCAGTGCATGTACAAGGACACCAGGGTGTCACTGATACCAGCGACAACTAGTGACATATTTGAGATTTGCTCAGACATTTTGTACTTTTGCAAAAGAAGAAATGAATGAACCTGAAAAAGGAAGCCCAGTATTCTGACACCAAGAGCCAATGACAAGATGTCTGCTGACTCATTCTCTGGTGACCACACCTCAGCTCACACCAGAATCTTGAAGACATGAGCTCAGCAGCAGTATGCAGCAAGGCCACTGGACACACACATCTAGAATGCAAAGAGATGTCCAAAAGCAGGCCTTCTTCACTGACAGCATCACAATCCAGGTCCACATTCAGCTCGTAACTACAAGGGAACAGAAGGAGGTGAGGACAAAGCCAAGAAAAAAAAAAAAAGGCAGTCAGATGTGAAATCCAGAGGGCAGGGCCATCTCAGGGGAAAAGTACTGGAAAAGAGAAACCAAGGCACTCATGCAGAGCAAGGAGAGCAAACAGAAAAAGATCATTTGCTCAAGAAAACTATTGCCTAACTACTAAACACAAAATAAGAAGAAATCAAAAGTACTAGAACAAGAAAGAAAAATAGGTTCTCCAAGTGTATTCACCCTCGTGTGCAGAAGCCAAACATGCACAAATCTGCCACACAAGATACTCGTAGATAACACTGAAGGAGTTTATCCCCTTCCCCTGGCTGCTATTCATTTCACAAGTCTCCTCTCATGTCAAGAATCTAGTTTTTGATGCCTGTCTTAAATGCAAAAAAAAAAAATTAAAATAAAAAGACCACACACACTCTAATCAAGTCACACTAGGAAATTAGTATCTTGTTATCTTACTCCTAAGAAGTTCCATTGTAAAAGAAGTTGATTAAAAAGAAATTTTTAATCCAAAGAAGTTTCCCTCAGAGATGGATTCTCTGACCTTAACTCTTGGGGCATCACTGCTGTCAGCACCCTAGTTGTTGGCATGTCCACTAAGGGTTTTAGTGCCATAAACAGCAATGGTACCCAAATTTATTCCTTTGCTTTGATCATCACTTCAACCCAATAAAGTACCATTTGACCAATACAGAAGTTGAGACTCTGATGAATTCTGTGACTAAGTCCCTCCAACAGTCAGGACAGAACTGGGCATCAGTGCAGGCTCTGTGGTCTTCTTCCACTCATGTGCTCCAGGCTCAGCTCACACCAGGACATACTGCTTCCCTGTGGGGCTGGTTTATTATCTCAGGTGAAGACTGTGGACAAAACATAGCCCAGTAAGAAGAGCAAGAGTTCAGACAGATGTTTAACACAAAGAAATGATGCAGGAGAAAACAGTCTCCCATCTGATCTTGGACACTGGAAGAAACAGCATTGGAGAAAATACGACTGTATGGTTTCGAGTGTTGGAAAACCCTCCAAATGCCTTCTTGCTAGCATTGGGATGCAGACTGGGTCTGCACCTCTCTCCAAAATGACCTAATCTCTGTCCTCCTAGGGGCAGAACTGATTTTTGCCTGAGAAAGCATCAGAAAACAGGTGACACTTGAACTATGTCTTGAAGAGAGAAGAGTCACCAGGAAAAATGCTTATCATTTGCTTCTGAGATTTGAGTACCTCTACAGTCACAAGCCAAAGGAAGCTTGCAAGAATTGGCTGAGGATAAAGATGAGAAGGAGCAGCACAGCTCTAGAGGAGGCCCTGGAGGGCACATTTGCCCCAGTGGATTTGCTTAAGCCTTAGTGTAACCCTCACCTGCAGGTTTCCCAGGAAGAAGGACAGCAAGTTTCTGAAAGGGGAATCCCAGGAAGGGGATGGAACATTTTTGAGAAATCTGAATGGATACACAGAGAAAATATATCAGATGATTTTCTAAATGAAAAAATATAAAGGCTTGGAAGCAGATGAAGATATAAAGTAAAAATTAAAATCATTTGGAGAGAGATTAAGGGAAGAAAAAAATAGCACATATGGCACACTGATGAATTGACTTAATGTAATATAATGTTATTATTATGCTGAAATGGTATGTCCCTGTCCCTTTTAGCAACAGGAAAGAGAAATTCAGTAGACAGCAATACGATGAGGTGATATGGGGTGGGGAGGGACTTGGCCCAATGTTGCTAGTTTGTAGGACAGAGGAAGAAACCATGGGCCCAAGGAACGATGGCAACTTCTGGAAACTGAGAAAATAAAGGAAACTGATCTATCCCAGAGCTACCAGAAAAGAATACAGTCCTGGTAACCCTTGGATGTTAGTCTAGTAAGTCCATGTTGGTCTTCTGACCCCCAGAGAGAATGTATTACCTGATCGATAATAAATCTGTGCTGTTCTACACACTAAATTTATGTTAACTCGTTAAAGCAGTAGCAAGAAGAACAAATACACTACACTAATCCTCCTCTCCATACTCCAACCACAGAAGTGTGTCTATTGATGAGCTGGGAGGTGAATGGAAATATGAGGTGAGAGAAGAGGGGACATCTGTACCTCATTATACCTAGCAAGTGGCATCCTCACAGCAGACCTGTGGTTAAGGGCATAACCACTAATTTTGAGTGAAGTTTGAAGTGTCAGTTATTACACTAGACTATATTAGTCACAGACAGGAAGGCATTCTATTATATCAAGTGGACCAGAAGAGGCTTGGTATGTGCCTTGCATTTTTTCCAAGGGCAAGTGAAAAATTACTCATATGGAATAAATTTCAAAGGACAAAAGGAAACAAAAGTCTCACTATCCCCCTTGAATCTTGCTTATTCAATATAACAGCTACATGCAACTGGAAAGAATGGGAAACAGTGAACCCAAAGAAAGGTATATCATGACAATTCAGAAACATGATGCCCTAGATCCCCAATTCAAAGCCAGCCTCATTATATAAAGATTAAAATGAGTGATTTTTTTCTCTTTTTAGAAGCAATAAACACGAAGATACTATAAAGCTACATAAAAAGTAAAAGATAATGTCAAAAATAAAGTAGGGTACCCCTGATTATGCTAGGAATAATCACATACAGAGACTGAGAAGGAAAGCACTAAGAATAAGGATTTGAAATTGTATAAAATGAATGTAGAAAGAATAGTAGAATGAATCAGGCATTATTACCCTATGTAATATATATGACCAGTGTGATTCTACATCATGTACAATCAGAAGCATGAGAAACTATAGTCCATTATATATGATGTATCAAAGTGCATTCTACATTTATATATAACTAATTAAAACAAATTAAAAATATTTTTAAAAATATGAGTTGAGAAATTTATCTTCAATTGAACTCCAAAACCAAATAGCTTCTAGATAATCTTAGTGGCTGAACACATGCAATTATCTAGAAAACTTCCCCACACAACCCCTTACTATCACTACATGAGAATAAAGGAATTTATAATATCACATATAAAGAATAGAAGGAGCAATGATCACCATTGAGAAATGGTAGCACATTATGGAAGGTTGAAAACAAATAGATGGGTAATACTCAGCTTAAAGTAAAGGTAGCAGATATCAGAGCCAGTACAGAAGGAAGCCAAAGATTTAGAACATAGACATACCAGGTACCCTGAAGGTAGAGGACAGGACTGAAACAGAGAATGTAAGCTGACGTACAGGAAGTCACTTCCCAATTCTTAAGGAAGACTTGAAGGTTACTATATGAAGAAATTAAACAAAAGAGACTATGAACTTGGGATATGAACTTCTCAGACACCAAGTGCAGCTGAGCAACAGAAAACACTAAGAAAAGGTCTGCATTAAAAAAATGAATACATGATAAGGTTTGCCTGGCCCACTTCTCATTCCTATTCCTGGATGCTGGTTACTCAGGTTATATACCTGGGGCATAAGATTGAAGAATTTGGCTGGGCATGGTGGTGCACACCTGTAATCCCAGCAGCTCAGGAGGCAAAGGCAGGAGGATCCCAAGTTCAAAGGGAGCCTCATCAAAAGCGAGGTGCTAAGCAACTCAGTGAGACCCTATCTATAAATAAAATACAAAATAGAGCTGGGGATGTGACTCAGTGGTCAAGTGCCCCTGAGTTCAATCCCTGGTACCAAAAAAAAAAGAAAAAAAAAAACCAGATTGAAGAATCTTTCTAAGATAGTGGTTCTTAGAGTATGGGAAGGGGAGGAAAGAGCCTATAAGGCCAATACCATTTTCATAGTAATACCACATTACTTGACTTTTTTAATAGTAAAATTTGCACTAGTGATAAATAAGCAACCATGAAAGAAAAAAAAAAAAAACCCTGATAACTCTTTAGCAAGGATGGAGGCAGTTGCTGGGTACTGTGATACATACCTATAATCCCAGCAATTTGGGAGGCTGAGAGAGAATCACAAATTCAAGGCCAATATCAGAAACTTGACCATGCTGTTGGCAACTTAGTGAGTCTCTGTCTCAAAATACATAAAAATAAAAATAGCTGGAGACTGGGGATAGACAAAAAAAGAGGCAGTAGCAACTCTATACTGGTAATCACTGGTCACCAGATTTTTTACCTTACATACTCAGAGCTGCTTTGTTGTTTCTTTTTAAATCAATTTTTGAAATTTTTTTTTAGGGTAGTTTTAGGTTCACAGCAAAATGGGGGAAAGTACATAGATTTCCCAAATACCCAGTCCCCACATGCATAACCTTCTGATTGGTCAACATATAAGACCAAGGTAGCATATTTGTTGCAATCAATGAATCTGCATTGATACACTGTTACCAACCAGAGTCCACAGTTCACATTAAGGTTCATTTTGGGGACTGTGGATATGACTCAGTAGTAGAGGGCTTGCCTAACATGCATAAGGCCTTCAATCACCAGCACTGAAAAAAATTTTTTAAATTTTTTTTAAAAACTCATTTTTGGTATCACTCATTCTATGAATTTGCAAAGGTATAAATAGATGTGTTCATCACCACAGTGTCACGTGAAGTATTGTCATTGCCCTGAAATTTCTGTGTTCTGTCTTGTCTGCCTCTGACCCAAACCCAGGTAACCATAGCATTTTTTTTTTCTCATCTCCGTAGTTTGGCCTTTCCCAGAACAACAACATATAGTTGGAATTGTACAGTTGGTAGCCTTTAGAGTGGCTTCTTTCACTTAGTAACATGCATTTAAGGTCCCTCCATGTCTTTTGACACTGACAGCTCATTTCTTTTAGCACTGAATAGTATTCCATTTTCATTAAGTATCACCATTTATTTACCTATTCAGTTACTGAAGGACATTTTGGTTGCTTTCATGTTTTGACAGTTATAGCTACTGTAAATATCTATATGCAGATTTTTTTTATTTTATTTATTATTATTTTTTTGTGTGTGGTGCTTGGGGCCAAACATAGGGTCTTGTGCCTTGCAGGGAGATGCTGTTCCATCAAGCTATGTCCCCAGCCTCTTGTGTAGATTTTTACGTGGACACACATTTTGAATTCCTTTGAGTAAATGCTAAGGGATATGGCTGATGGATTGCATGGTAAAGGTATATTTAGTTTTGTAAGAAACCACCAAATTATCTTCCTAAGAGGTTTATATCATTTCGCATTCCCACCAACCATGCATCAGAGTTCCTGTTGCTCCACATCCTTGGTAGCATTGCATATTGTCATTATTTTGGACCTTTATCATTCAAGCAATTATGTAGTTTTTCATAATTGTTTAGTTTGCATTTCCCTGATGATATATGATGTGATACACCTCTTTGCATACTAATTTCCATCTGTATGTCTTCTTTGTTGAGGTGTCTGTACAAAACTTTGGTCCACTTTGTATATCTTGGATAGCAATATTTTAGTAGATTATTTTCTTTTGAAAATAATCTCACCATTATGTACATATATGACACTAATTTAAAAAATTATAATAGCTGAAAGATCAATAGTGATGATGGGAGAAAGGGAAAATCTGGGGACTGAATTAGAACAAATTATATTCCATGCTTTTATAATTATATGATAGTATATTCTATTTTCATGTATAACTTAAAAAGAATCAATTAGAAAAAAGAAATTATTTTCTTTCAGTGTTTGGCTTGTTTTCACATTCCTTGGCAATGTTTTTGTAAAACAGATTTTTTTTTTAATTTTAATGATGTGTAGGTTATCAATTCATGCATTGTACCTTTGGTGTTGGATCTAAAGTTATTGGTCATGCAGGTTTTCTACTAAGAACTTTATATTTTGTTTTTTATTTATCTTCTTCTAAGAGTTTTATAGTTTTGCTTTCATGTGATCAGTCTATGACTCAGGTCTATGACTCATTCTGAGTAAAATTTTGTGAATGTCCACAGTTTAAAAAAAAAAAAAAAAGCTGACTTCACTTAAAAGTCTTGACAATGCAGTGAACATTAATTTTATTAAATCTCAATCTTTGATTATATGTCATCTCAACATTCTATATGATATAATGAGATTTAAATAAAAAGCATTTCTGCTGCAACCATGAGAGTGATCTTCAGGGGAAAGATGCATGCTAGTGTTTGGCTGGCAAACTGACTTAGTGGCTTTTCTATGAAACATTTTTATTTCAAATATTGACTGACAGAGAAACCACGGTTATTCAGATATTTGAGACACATTTTCAAAAAATGTACACAGTGAGCCTGTCCCTTTCAAGGATAACAAATAATAAACTTTGGACTTTTAAGGAAAAGATAGGATTTAGATAAATTATATCCATTATCATGAGCTTGACAGTTTCCCATAATTAAGATGTTTCTGATGAAATTTATGCTGATGTAAACAAATATGATCTTTTGATATTGTTTAGTAAGATATCCCAACATTTGGAAAATTGGCACAACTTATTAGTACTTTCCAAATGATCAATGCATGTTACACACACATGCATGGATAAAAGATCCCTTAAAAGGACAAGGCAGACACAAATGGGTTTTAATGTAACAGAACATGAGAATGTTGATATGACTTTGTATTCCATCTTGCAACTAACCTGTAAGAAAGCACCACTTGTTAATTTTTGGTGTACTATCAAAGGAGAATATCCATAATTATTTTGAAAAAAACTATACAAATACTCTACTCTTTTCGAACCTCTAATATACATCTATATAGGCCAGATTTTCTTCCCATACTTAAAACAACATCTTGCAACAGATTGAATACAAAGGTAGATATGAGTAACGAGATAACTCCTATTAAGACACTCGTTAAGGAAATTTGCAAAGATGTAAAATGCTACTCTGCTTACTGAATTTTGTCTTGAACGGTTTTTTGTTTGTTTGTTTGTTGTTGTTGTTGTTTTTGCATATAAGTAAGTCATTTGTGTTAAGAGGGAATTTTTAAAATAATTTTTATTGAAGAAACTTTTTTTTACAATTTCACACTTTTAGTTTAAAATACACCTGAAGAGATCCAACATGTCGGCCGGCGAGGAAGCAGCGACTCCAACGTCTCCACTTTAACGGGATATGAAAGACTCATCGAAACAGCTGCAGCCTAGCTACGGAGGAACTTCTAGCATAACTTCCTTAAGAGGAGAGCTGCCGTGAACTGGTAGGTTTACTCGAAGTGACAGGTTGCCCCAGAGAAGTGGATCTTGGAAGGCCACGCGGGCACAGAGGTCTAGTCCCCCAACCATCAGCCGCTCCAGCAGGCGGCTCCCCCTGGAGGCCTAGCTCTCGCCCTGGGAGAAGCGGCCCCACCCGCCCGCTTCCTAACCTGGCAGCCACAGCTACTCAGCGATAAAGGTGCCCACGTGGCGGGTGCAGAAGTTAAGTCCTGCAGACGCCAGCCACCTTTGCAACCCCCGGGAACCCTGAGTGGCTTGGCCCGCCCCGCCCGAACCGGCAGTCCTCCGCCATATGGGCTCCCCCTGGAGGCCTAGCTCTCGCCCTGGGAAAAGCGGCCCCACCCACCCGGTTCCTAACCAGGTAGCCACAGCTACTCAGCAATAAAGGTGCCCACGTGGCGGGTGCAGAAGTTAAGTCCTGCAGACGCCAGCCACTTTTGCAACCCGCGGGAACCCTGAGCGGCTTGGCCCGCCCCGCCCGAACCGGCAGTCCTCCGCCATACGGGCTCCCCCGGGAGGCCTAGCTCTCGCCCTGGGAGAAGCGGCCCCACCCGCCCGGTTTCTAACCAGGTGGCCTCAGCTACTTGGAGATAAAGGTACCCTCGTGGTGGGTGCAGAAGTTAAGTCCTGCAGACGCCAGCCACCTTTGCAACCCGCGGGATCCCTGAGCGGCTTGGCCCTCCCCGCCGGAACCGGCAGTCCTCCGACATACAGGCTCCCCCGGGAGGCCTAGCTCTCGCCCTGGGAAAAGCGGCCCCACCCGCCCGGTTCCTAACCAGGCAGCCACAGCTACTCGATAATAAAGGTGCCCACGTGGCGGGTGCAGAAGTTAAGTCCTGCAGACGCCAGCCACCTTTGCAACTCGCGGGAACCCTGAGCGGCTTGGCCCGCCCCGCCCGAACCGGCGGCGGGTGCAGAAGTTAAGTCCTGCGGACGCCAACCGCCTTTGCAACCAGCGGGATCCCTGAGCGGCTTGGCCCGCCCCGCCCGAACCGGCAGCGGGTGCAGAAGTTAAGTCCTGCAGACGCCAGCCACCTTTGCAACCCGCGGGATCCTGGAGCGGATTGGCCCGCCCCGCCCGAACCGGCAGTCCTCCGCCATACGGGCTCCCCCGGGAGGCCCAGCTCTCGCCCTGGGAGAAGCGGCCCCACCCGCCCGGGTCCCAACCACGCGACCGCAGCTACTCGGTGATAAAGGTGCCCCCGCAGCGGGTGCAGGAGTTAAGTCCTGCTGATACCAGCCGCGTTTGCAAGCCGCCGGCACCCAGTGCGGCTTGGCCCACCCCGCCTGAACCGGCAGTCGGCCTCCACCATCCGGGCTCCCCCGGGAGGCCTAGCTCTCGCTCCGGGAGCAGCCCCCTGCAAGCTAGGCGAACCTTTGACCCATCGGGAGGTTAGGCCCAGCAACCTGCGGAGTGATAGAGGTGCCCCTCGTGCCTGCTGGGTAGGCGGACCTTTGACCGACCAGCAGAGCAGACCTAGGGCCTCCCAGCGTGGTAGACGGATCACACCAATTGGAGGAGGATCACAGCCACTACATGCCCTGCAAGGGTGATTATTCAACTATACAAGAGCAATATAAATAAATAGAGGAAAAATTTCAAAAACACAACAGTTTCACCAAGCAGAAAGAAACGCCAGCAGTATGAAAAGACAAGGAAAGAAAGGACCACAGGCAATGCAGGTCAACTCAACTTTAGAAGAGGTAATAGGTGCAACAGATGGAATGTCAGATAGAGAGATCAGGATATACATGCTTCAGATGATCTGGAGTCTCAAGGAAGACATGAGACAGCAAAATCAGATAATGAAAGATCACATTGACAAACAAATCCAGGAAGTAAAAGATCAATTTCACAGGGAGATAGAGGAAATAAAAAACAAACAAATAGAAATACTAGAATTGCAGGAAAAAATAAACCAACTTAAAAACTCAATTGAGAATACTACCAGCAGAGTAGATCACTTAGAAGAGAGAACATCAGACAATGAAGACAAAGTATTTCAACTGGAAAAGAACATAGACAGCTCAGCAAGTCTGCTAAGAAACCATGAACAGAACATCCAAGAAATATGGGACAATATCAAAAGACCAAATTTAAGAGTCATTGGGATACAGGAAGGCACAGAGCTCCAAACCAGAGGAATACACAGCCTATTCAATGAAATAATACGAGAAAACTTCCCAGACTTGAAGAATGAGACAGAATCCCAAATCCTAGAAGCCTACAGGACGCCGAATGTACAAAACCATAAGAGATCCACACCTAGACACATTATAGTGAAGATGTCCAACATACAGAATAAGGAAAGAATTTTAAAAGCTACAAGGGAAAGGAAGCAGATTACATTTAGGGGTAAACCAATCAGGATAACAGCTGATCTCTCAACACAGACTCTGAAAGCTAGAAGATCCTGGAATAACATATTTCAAACACTGAAAGAAAATGGGTTCCAACCAAGAATCGTGTATCCGGCAAAATTAAGCTTCAGGTTAGAAGATGAAATTAAAACCTTCCATGATAAACAAAAGTTAAAAGAATTCGCAGCTAGAAAACCATCTCTTCAAAAAATCCTTGGCAAAACATTGCAGGAAGAGGAAATGGAAAATAACATTGAAAACCAACAATGGGAGGTAGGACAGTAAAGGGGGGAAAGTAGTCAAAGAGGATAACAAATCAGGTTTAGTAACATCAACAAACAAATATGGATAGAAGTACAAACCATATCTCAATAATAACCCTAAATGTCAATGGCTTAAACTCACCAATTAAGAGACACAGGCTAGTAGAATGGATCACAAAACAAGACCCAACAATATGCTGTCTACAGGAGACGCATCTGATAGAAAAAGATATCCATAGACTGAAGGTGAAAGGTTGGGAAAAATCATACCACTCATATGGACAGCGGAAACAAGCAGGCGTGTCCATACTCATATCTAATAAAATAGATTTCAAGCCAAAGCTAATCAAAAGGGATAAAGAAGGACACTTCATACTGCTCAAGGGAACCATAAACCAACAAGACATAACAATCATAAATATATATGCCCCAAATAATGGTGCAGCGGTGTTCATCAAGCAAACTCTTCTCAAGTTCAAGAGTCTGATAGACCACCATACAATCATCATGGGAGACTTCAACACACCTCTCTCACCACTGGACAGATCTTCCAAACAAAAGTTAAACAAGGAAACTATAGAACTCAACAACACAATTAATAACCTAGACTTAATTGACATATATAGACTTTACCACCCAACATCAAGTAGTTACACTTTTTTTTCAGCAGCACATGGAACCTTCTCAAAAATAGACCATATATTATGTCACAGGGCAACTCTTAGACAATATAAAGGGGTAGAGATAATACCATGCATCTTATCTGATCATAATGGAATGAAACTGAAAATCAATGATAAAAGAAGAAAGGAAAAATCAAGCATCACTTGGAGAATGAACAACAGGTTGCTGAGTGACATATGGGTTATTGAAGACATCAAGGAGGAAATTAAAAAATTCCTAGAGTTAAATGAAAACACGGACACAACATATCGGAATCTATGGGACACATTGAAAGCAGTCCTAAGAGGAAAATTCATTGCTTGGAGTTCATTCCTCAAAAAAAGGAAAAACCAACAAATAAATGATCTCATACTTCATCTCAAAATCCTAGAAAAAGAGGAGCAAAACAACAGCAAAAGAAGTAGAAGGCAAGAAATAATCAAAATCAGAGCTGAAATTAATGAAATTGAAACAAAAGAAACAATTGAAAAAATTGACAAAACTAAAAGCTGGTTCTTTGAAAAAATAAATAAAATTGACAGACCCTTAGCCATGCTAACGAAGAGAAGAAGAGAGAGAACCCAGATTACTAGCATACGGGATGAAAAAGGCAATATCACAACAGACACTTCAGAAATACAGAAGATAATCAGAGACTATTTTGAAGCCTTATACTCCAATAAAATAGAAGATAGTGAAGGCATAGATAAATTCCTTAAGTCTTACGATCTGCCCAGATTGAACCAGGAGGATATAGACAACCTAAACAGACCAATAACAATAGAAGAAATAGAAGAAACCATCAAAAGACTACCAACTAAGAAAAGCCCAGGACCGGATGGGTATACAGCAGAGTTTTACAAAACCTTTAAAGAGGAACTAACACCAATACTTTTCAAGCTATTTCAGGAAATAGAAAAAGAGGGAGAACTTCCAAATTCATTCTACGAGGCCAACATCACCCTGATTCCGAAACCAGACAAAGACACTTCAAAGAAAGAAAACTACAGACCAATATCTCTAATGAACCTTGACGCAAAAATTCTCAATAAAATTCTGGCGAACCGGATTCAAATACATATCAAAAAAATTATACACCATGATCAAGTAGGATTCATCCATGGGATGCAAGGCTGGTTCAATATACGGAAATCAATAAATGTTATCCACCACATCAATAGACTAAAAAATAAGAACCATATGATAGTCTCGATAGACGCAGAAAAAGCATTCGACAAAGTACAGCATCCCTTTATGTTCAAAACTCTAGAAAAATTAGGGATAACAGGATCATACCTCAACATTGTAAAAGCAATATATGATAAGCCACAGGCCAGCATCATTCTGAATGGAGAAAAATTGAAGGCATTCCCTCTAAGATCTGGTACAAGACAGGGATGCCCTCTCTCACCACTTCTGTTCAACATAGTCCTCGAAACACTGGCAAGAGCAATTAGACAGACGAAAGAAATTAAAGGGATAAAAATTGGAAAAGAAGAACTTAAATTATCACTATTTGCAGATGATATGATTCTATACCTAGCAGACCCAAAAGGGTCTACAGAGAAGCTATTAGAGCTAATAAATGAATTCAGCAAAGTGGCAGGATATAAAATCAACACGCATAAATCAAAGGCATTCCTGTATATCAGCGACAAATCCTCTGAAACGGAAATGAGGACAACTACTCCATTCACAATATCCCCCAAAAAAATAAAATACTTGGGAATCAACCTAACAAAAGAGGTGAAAGATTTATACAATGAAAATTACAAAACCCTAAAGAAAGACATAGAAGAAGACCTTAGAAGATGGAAAAATATACCCTGCTCATGGATAGGCAGATCCAACATCATCAAAATGGCAATATTACCAAAAGTTCTCTATAAGTTCAATGCAATGCCAATCAAAATCCCAGCTGCATTTCTTGTAGAAATAGATAAAAGAATCATGAAATTCATATGGAATAATAAAAGACCCAGAATAGCAAAAACAATACTAAGCAGGAAGTGTGAATCAGGCGGTATAGCGATACCAGACTTCAAACTATACTACAGAGCAATAGTAACGAAAACAGCATGGTACTGGTACCAAAACAGGCGGGTGGACCAATGGTATAGAATAGAGGACACAGTAACCAATCCACAAAACTACAACTATCTTATATTTGATAAAGGGGCTAAAAGCATGCAATGGAGGAAGGATAGCATCTTCAACAAATGGTGCTGGGAAAACTGGAAATCCATTTGCATCAAAATGAATCTGAATCCCTATCTCTCGCCTTGCACAAAAGTTAACTCAAAATGGATCAAGGAGCTTGATATTAAATCAGAGACACGGCATCTGATAGAAGAAAAAGTTGGTTATGATCTACATACTGTGGGAGCAGGCTCCAAATTCCTCAATAGGACACCCATAGCGCAAGAGTTAACAACTAGAATCAACAAATGGGACTTACTCAAACTAAAAAGTTTTTTCTCAGCAAAAGAAACAATAAGAGAGATAAACAGGGAGCCTACATCCTGGGAACAAATCTTTACTCCACACACTTCAGATAGAGCCCTAATAACCAGAATATATAAAGAACTCAAAAAATTAGACAATAAGACAACAAGTAACCCAATCAATAAATGGGCAAAGGACCTGAACAGACACTTCTCAGAAGAGGACATACAAACAATCAATAAGTACATGAAAAAATGCTCACCATCGCTAGCAGTCAGAGAAATGCAAATCAAAACTACCCTAAGATACCATCTCACTCCAGTAAGATTGGCAGCCATTAGGAAGTCAAACAACAATAAGTGCTGGAGAGGATGTGGGGAAAAGGGCACTCTTCTTCATTGCTGGTGGGACTGCAAATTGGTGCAGCCAATTTGGAAAGCAGTATGGAGATTTCTTGGAAAGCTGGGAATGGAACCACCATTTGACCCAGCTATTCCCCTTCTCGGTCTATTCCCTAAAGACCTAATAAGAGCATGCTACAGGGACACTGCTACATCGATGTTCATAGCAGCACAATTCACGATAGCAAGATTGTGGAATCAGCCTAGATGCCCTTCAATAGATGAATGGATTAAAAAAATGTGGCATTTATACACAATGGAGTATTACTCTGCATTTAAAAATGACAAAATCATAGAATTTGGAGGGAAATGGATGGCATTAGAGCAGATTATGCTAAGTGAAGCTAGTCAATCTTTAAAAAACAAATACCAAATGACTCCTCTGATATAAGGGGAGGAAACAAGGACAGGGTAGGGACGAAGAGCTTGAGACGAAGATTTTCATTAACAGTGTTGAGAGGTGGGAGGGAAAGGAAACGAGAAGGGGAATCGCATGGAAATGGAAGGCGATCCTCAGGGTTATACAAAATGACATATAAGAGGAAAGGAGGGGTAAGACAAGATAATTCAAATGGAAGAAGTGATTTACAGTAGAAGGGGTAGAGAGAGAACAGGGGAGGGGAGGGGAGGGGAGGGGGGATAGTAGAGAATAATATAGACAGCAGAATACATCAGACACTAGAAAGGCAATATGTCAATCAATGGAAGGGTAACTGATGTGATGCAGCAATCTGTATACGGGAGAAAATTGGGAGTTCATAACTCATTTGAATCAAACTGTGAAATATGATGTATGAGGAACTATGTAATGTTTTGAACGACCAACAATAATAAAAAAAAAGAACTTAAAAAAAAAAAAAAGAAAAAAAAATAAAATAAAATACACCTGAATCAAAGCTCTAGGTCTGTGCTGTTCATATGGTAGCAATTTAGCCTCAGAAGGCTACTAAACTCTTGAACTGAGATATACTGTGTGAAATATACAATGGATTTCAAAGGCTTAGCAGAAACATAAAAAAAAAAAGTGAAATGTCTCAATTTTTATATCAATTATATGTTGAAACAAAAATTTGGATTAAATTGAATTGAATGAAATATATTAAATTCACCATTTTTACTCTTAATGTAGCCACTATAAAATTTTAAATTACACATAGCCTGTATTTTTGGTTTGCATTGTATTTCTAATGGACTGAACTATTCTATAAGATCCTTAATTTAAGTGTATAAATGGATCATGAGAACAAAGACTTAAGGACTGTTACTCAGTGCACAAGGAGACCAGTTGAAGGAGGACACAGAATGGCCCTTCAGGGAAAGCCACTCCCAATGAACAAGGCCAGTACAAAACTTCACTCAAATATAAACAGGTGGAATGTTCACCAGACATTTGGAGAAATCTTCTAACGTGAAAGTCAAACACTAACATAAATAAAAATGAAAAAAAAAATCTTTTGAGAAGACAGCTAGTGTAAATAGCATAGGAAAACCTCAAAAAGACATCAATAAATATCTTCAAAGAGTGGAGAAAAGTCCACCCATAAACAATAGCTATGCTTTAATAAGAGAAAATTCATGAAGCAATAAACAGCCCTTAGAAATTAAAAATTTGATGGCAGAAATTAAACTCAGTAGAGAACTAAAGTAAATCTTGGAAAAACCATACTGAACAGAACAAAAAGACAAAAAGGAAAGTAGGTGAGAGGGAGAAAAAAAAAATTTTCCGAAAACGTAGAAGAGCACTCCAGAAGGTCCAAAAATGCAATACAGAAGAATCAGAAGAAGAGAACTGAAAAATTGTGTGTGTGTGGAGGAGGGGAAAGGATAAAGAAATAGTGTTTCCCCAGCTGAAACAGAAGTACAGATTGAAAGTCCCCAGTAAATTCCAAAATGTACAGCACAATAAATGATTAAAAACTCAACACATTGTAAAGCTTAAGAGAATCAGAGGAGAAAAGAGGGAGGGTTGGGGGAGTAAAGCAAGTAAAAAGGAACCGTCTTGATAATTACACTTAAAATTAAAACTAATAACCCACTGCCTTCAAAATTCTGGAAGCATGACTTCCACCCAGAATTTCAGACATTGGTAATCAAGTGTGAGTGAAGAACAGAGATTTTTCAGACATAACTGTCAAATATATATATGACCCAAGAGTCCTTTCCCAGAAACTGACCAGATGTGTTTGAAATATATTTAAATGAATATCACACTACGCGAGCAAAACAAAATCATTATTAAAACCAGGAAAATAACTTGTATAAGAATACTGTAGGACTCAAATTTGAACAATATTTTAGCATCATACTAATATGAAAACTAACTATTGATCTTTCAGAATCTTAAGGAATGAAGCAGGAAAAATTGGAGGGAGGCTAGGGAATGTGAACTGGGAGGAAGGAATGAAAATAACTGAAGTCTCATACCTAATAGATCAACTGAATATGTCTTAAATGAAGAAACATAGTCCTCATTCAAGAATATTGTTAAGAAATAAGAGGAAACCTTGAGGAGTCTGGAAGAGGTTGCCCCTAAGAGTAGGCAGGGGTGGGGTGTGGAATTGCCAATATCTGTTAAAAACTTTGTAACACATGCACAGCCTTAAGTGCTTTACTTCAATTACTTTATAATTAAACCTAAAAATACATAAATTATATCAGATAAAAAGAAGAATATTCAACTTTATAAACAAAACACATACCAAAAAAATAGACATTTGCAAAGAAATTTAGAGATCATGAACTTTTGTTGAAGTAGCAAACCAGCTAATGAAAAGCTAAGAACAAACAAGTGTGTTTTAAATTCTGTGAATAAATTTCCTGGCCAATTTTTGTTTTAAACTATTCATCACTCGGAAGAAAAGAGGGACACCTGTCGAATGATTGATTCATCAGGGTTCACAAACCCAGGACCCATAGGCTCATTCAGCCTGTAATTCTATACTGCTGGGCCACATAATTTGTTGTCATTTAAAAATCAGAGCAGGCTGCAAAAGAACTAGGATGGCCATTTTCTCTTATAAAAGCAAAAGTATGTCACCAAATGACCTGTATTCCCTGAGCAGGAGCATTCCATCATCTCCCCAACATTTAACATCGTACATCTAACAGTATAAGCTTTATTGTATACACCCCTATAAAATAGCAAAACAGGGGATCTCATATTTCAAGAGTAAAATATCATATATATTTGAAGAAATGAAGAAAATTCCCATTGTATACAATGCAACATATGTTTATTTCTCTAGTTACTTTTCTGGCCCTTATAATGATTTGTATCTGAGCCTCCTGGTTTAAAAGTTGATTGGGTTGAACAGAATCATAATCTTCAAAGATCCATTTAATACATATTTGTTATGTACTGCAGGCTTGTCTTCACATACTTTTCCCATATTGTGCAAAGCTTTTCTGTATATTATGTGTATATGCAGATACAATTAAAATAGATCAGTATATTTTAAAATAATTGCAGAATTTGATTTAATCTGAAACTAATACATTAAGAATACTAATAATATGGGACTGCTTCAATATTTTCCTCGTTTTTGACATATGTGATGCATATTGTAATCCTGTTCATGCTAAAAATCTAGAAGGCAGAAATCTTAAATAAAATGAGGGGGAAAAGGAGAGGCAGTACAACTTTAAAACAAAGACTTTGTTATTTTTATTTACATGCCACAAGGCAATCTCTAAATGACCTCAGCCCTCCAAAGTAACATTTTAACTAAAGTGACAGAGAATGGAATGCTACATTAGAATTGAAAGCAAGATAAAAGGTAGAAGTCCTAATCTACTGCTCTACATGGCATTATTCATGACAAGGGTTTCCTGCTTTCTCAGACAGGGTTCAAAATGTCAGCTTTAACTATGTAGCAAATTTTAATAGGATGTTTCAAAATGGGTATCATAAGAGAACTACAAGTATTTCTTCTTCCATATCACATTTGGAATGACACCAGCTACTTCTCACCTGACCCCAGGAGTAAAACCTCCCCAAACATTTCCTTTAATCTCTGATGCATTTAAGTTCACACTGAGCTAACCACTCCCAAAGTAGGACTGGAACCAAAATAAGAATTTTGTTTTGTTTACAAAACATCAAAGTATGAGCAAGAAAGCTCTTGCTGAAGGTCTCTCTGCCCTGGTTACAGAATTACTCTGCCAGGAAGGTGCTACTGTAACCTGTGACTGCTGCTAGAGAAATGGCAGCAGAGAAACAGTTCAGAAAAACAGAAAATGCAGTTTTTGACCATTTTCAGTGTAAACTGTAAAAAACCTTTGAGGTTCTCAAAATTTTTAGATAATTTTATCAAGTATGTATAGGTTAAATTTTATGTTAGAAATACTGCTATGCAAATACTTCATTGTGAAAATTGGTATGCGGCAGTAGCCTGATAGACCAACAGACTATGTACTGTTTTTAGCATCCTCAAAGGTGGAGAAATGATGCTTCTCCTCTTATCCAGAGAGAAAAGAGCCTGTGAGGCATTAGACTAAGGAACCAAAGTGATTTTTGTGAAGGACAAAGGAACAATAAGGTAGAAATATTCCAATAAACTACTTAATGAATCACTGTTAATATTTGTCATGTTAAACTAAAACACCCAATTTTATAGTTCTTTAACATTGAACTTCAATATTTCCTAGATGTCATTTTCCAATTGTAAAACATCTTGCAAAATATTTTTGGAAGTTTCCTTTAAAAATGTTAGAATATATTACATTTTATCTGGATGCTCTCAAAGACTTTAAATTTTAAAATGAAAATTTTCCCAGTAAAATACCAAAGCCTACTGGGGGAAGAAAACAACTTAACCACATTCAAACTGATCTTTAGAAACAAAAATCTGAGTAAAAATATAACTTGTAACTAACATAACTTAGAAGTAGCATAACCCCAGAGTAATAAAACATAATGGCATAATGACATCTCAATTGGAATTACTGAGGATATGGAAAGACAAAATCAGACCACCAAGGACATAGGTAGTTCCACACCTTCATTTTAAATCAGACTTTGAAACTCATCTCTGAAAATCAGGGCTGGAGTTGTGGCTCAAGGAAAACGCTCACCTTGCCTGTTGGCAAGGCCCTGGGTTTGATCCTCAGCACCACATAAAAACAAACAAACAAACTAATGTATTGTGTCCAACTACAACTAAAAAAATAAGTATTAAAAAAACACAGCATATTAATATCTATTCTGCTAATCTCAGAAATTTAAAGAATTAAATCTTTTCACTTTCCCCAACATCATCAGCACAACAGGGACACCCGTTCCTTAAAAATGCAGGAGAAGGGAAGAGAAAGAGCACACACACCCAAACTCTTGCATATAATCTATTATCTGAGCACAGTATGCCCTCTGTATCCCTGGATTGCACATCCATAAATTCAACCAACCATGGATCAAAAATATTCAGGGGGTATACTGAACATGTATGGGGTTTGTTTCTTGTCATTATTCCAAAAAGATACAATATAACAAATACTTACAAAGCATTTGCATTGAATTTGGTATTAAAAGTAATCTAGATGATTTTCAATATACAGAAAGATATGTTTAGGTTACATGCAAATATTATGCAATTTTATATAAGTGACTTGAGCAACCACAGATTTTGGTATCTCTGGGGAGTTCTGAAACAAATTCCCCACAGATATCAACAGAAGACTTTCTTTCCTGGGTAATGAAATCCCTAACTATGCAATGATAGTTACAAGCATTCCCAAAATCTATTGAGCCAACAAATTGATTCATTTGTGTTAATGATGAGTTCATGCTTTCAGGGCATAGCACACCCTAATCCTGTCTTCTTCCAGGCATAACCCTGAGAAATATGACCCAACCAGTTCAGAACAATTCCATTTGGCTTTAGTTTCTGAGAGCAAAGAAGCATTCTACACAGTTTTGCTCCCAGTGCCCTCCTCATGGAGATTCACAGTCTCCTACACACACTAAGGGTAGAGGAAAGGAAAAGGACAGACATTTTTTTTTTCCTGGGAAAAAAGCCAGAGTGAAAGTTTTGAAAGATACAAACATATCACAGATAGTGGAAAGGCATGCAAACCTTCTTACCCAGCAAATGTGCTTTGCTATAAACTTTCCTTGCCCCTGACAATATTTAGTAGTGTTAAAGCATTTTTTTTTAATTCACAAGCATGTGTTGTTTAAAATGCTTAAAATGAAAAACAAATTCCCCCTAATTGCCTGTCATTACCAACACAATCAAAGTAGCTCACTATTAGGGAAACAAACTGTTTCCCACACTTTCCCAATCCCTGTTCTGCCAGAATTCTAAGCTAAGGTTCTACTGAACAGTAGATGTTAAGCATGACACTGGAATTCACAGATCTGCATCCTTCTAGAAAGAGGGTTCTTATATGTTCAAATTGCCAAAGGTGTCCGAATCCTTTCAAAAGTGCCATAGCTGTAACAGGATTACAATTTACATTAACAGGTCAATTCTTCTAGGCATCTAGATCAGCTGCTCTAAAATTCCTAAGAAATAGGACGCTAAGCAATCTTTCAGCCTAATCTCCCTCTCAGCACATCCTTCAATCTGGGTTTCATACAGGAATATGAGGCAACACCCTTAACTGCAGTCTTTGTGGGGACTTCATGGGACAGCCACCCACTCATGGTCCTTTGAACCCATGGTTCCTTTTTACTCCCACTGTGGTTTTCATAATTTCCTGACCTTTCCTAACCTCTACATATTTTTCACACTATTCACAAAGTGACAAGAAGATACTCAAGTACTGTTTTCCAGTCTTTATAAGGCCCAGTTGAAGACATAATGCTGCCAACTTAACAACACATCCAGTCACTGTTGACCCTAGGTCCTCTGCCATCCTTATGTCCATGTTAACCTGTCTATTGCTTAGAACTCCTTAAAGCACAGTTCTGTAGTGAGCCTATATGCTATAAAAGATACAAAACATTCCCGATTATGTTTTTAGATTTAATCTTTCGTAAGTATGATAGTGTGCCCCTATAATGTCCTTTGGGTTGCTATTTTAAACTTGGGCCACTGAACATTATTATATGTATACGGGATGTATTTTCAATTTACTAAGATCACTATCACTTCAAATTATTAAATATGCTCAATTTGGTAAAAACCAGAAACCTAATGACTATGTGAAGGATTCTATTTTGTAGCCTCATATTTTGGCAGTTCCTCATATCTTGCTACCAATTTATACTCTAAAGCAAGAACCAAATTGGAGTGTAGGGGGACAAAAACAATGTCTTTTTCACATTTTTAAATATATGAAAGAAATGAGAGACTATTAAAGGCTTTATCATTTAGAAAAAGCAGACCCACAAATGTAGATGATACTGCATGATTTTGATTTGCTTTCCTTGGGTAGAACAGCTTCAAAATGAAATATGAAAGATTGTGTATAGCCTCAACTGAATTGAATACTATAACTTAATGAAGTGCACATTTGTGAAAACTTTATGGCAGTTTGGACATAATAACCTAGAAGCTTCTTATGGGGATAGGTTGTGAGACAACCAAGTCATCCATGGCAGCCACCGATGCTTGTTCACAAATGGTTGACTCTCCTGTCCTGAGTATAGAATCATACTTTTCCACCCATTTGAATATAGGTGTGATCAAGTAACTATTTGGCCAATGACATGTGAGAGGTAACACAGGCCTCTCTTTGGAGAAGCCTTAACAACCAGTGCATGGATCTCTACTTCTTTTTTCCCTGTTTCTATAATTGCAGAAACACATTTTTAGAGTGTTCATCAGCCAAAGACCCTAAATGACACAATGAGCAGATCCTCTTATTGACTCACGTGGACTCACACCATCACTGAAAAATATAGTGTTACTTTCAGCAAGTTTTCAGAGTTAGGTTTTCAGATTGTTACTGGGCACAACCTGCTTTTTCCTGGACCTACCAACTTTAAGCACCAATATGTACAATACCATGCTGTATCATATGTGTGAAAAATTCAAAGACAAAACCAGGCCCAGGTATTGCCCTCAAAAAATATATATATATATATATGGGGCTGGGGATGTGGCTCAAGCAGTAGCACGCTTGCCTGCCATGCGCAGAGCACTGGGTTCGATCCTCAGCACCACATAAAAATAAAATAAATTTGTTGTGTCCACCAAAAACTGAAAAATAAATATTAAAAAACTCTCTCTCTTTCTCTCCTCTATCTTAAAAAAAAAAAACGAAAGAAATATATATATTAGGGTTTGGAGGGACAAAATCCAACCAAGCATAACACTGAAATGAGGAATAACGTTTCAGTTTCCATCTACTGGAAATCTTCTAATGCACCTTGTGGTAATATCAGTTTCCTATGAAGAGAGGGACTGAAGTCCACTTTCTATTGAGAGGCAACAGCATGAGTGAAGGTAGTGACAAAAACATGCAGACAGTACAGGAGATAACTGAGTGAGGCCGCAGCATGGGTTACAAGAATAGTCACAGGAAATGAGGCTGGAAATACAAAAGGCAACAGAGCATGACAGGTCTTGAATGCTATGCCACAAAAATATTAACAGCAACAATAATAAAACCACCATTTATGTCCCAGCACACTCTAAGGACCTTATGTATACTATTCATTTAATTCCCACTAGCACCCACTGAAGTACATCTATTATAATTCTTTTTTTTTTAAATATTCTTTTAGTTGTCAATGGACCTTTATTTAATTATGTGCAGTGCTGAGAATCAAACCCAGGGCCTCACACATGCTAGGCAAGCACTCTACCACTGAACTACAACCCTAGCTCGATCTATTATAATTCTTACTTTATAGATGGAACACATTACCCAAGGCTACAAGTCTTGAACCCAGACCTTCTCACTCCAGAGCCTGGGATACTAATCACTATAATATACTACCACTCACAGAACTCCAAACTACCTATATAGTCCTCTGCATTAGATAATGAGCCAGTTCCACTTATAGTATTAGGAAATAAAGTTCCATAATGAGCATCATGCTTCAAAAAGCTTACCTGTGCCATGTATAAAATGGATTGAAGAAAAAGAGGTGCTGGTATATAAGTAGATACACCTTTCCCAAAGCACTGAAACCTATCGAGTGAAAAGAAAATGTGTCCCCATATTAAGATAGTAACTAATAACTATGAACCAATAGTTCAGAAATTTGTGATATGATACCTGAGGCATGCTTTCTGCAGATTAGTGAGTGACAGTTTTAAGACAGTTGCAAGTTCTTTGCTATTTCTCAGGGAATAATACCCTTCCTCTTTGAATCTAGGCTTTCTTTCAGAGGTCGTGGCAGAGGTGATCCACAGGGACTTCTGACTCCAGGTCATAAAAAGCCTTCATTTCCTCCTTGCTCTCTCCACTCTCCTTGGCAACACTTAAAGGAGACCTGAGTTAGTTTGCAACAGATACAACAAACACCTTGTCACAAAGCCCCAACTCTACATGGTGAGGGCCCCAGCTGGACCCAGCCTTGCAGTCATCACTACACCAAGGTGGCAGGGATGTGAACTAAGCCATTTTGGACACTCTAGACTAGCCACCAGATGAGTATTGCCAGGATCCCAGTTAACACTGTATGGTTAGAAGACTGTCTCAGCCAAACTACCAAATTCCTCAGGCCCAAGAGATATAATAAAGTATATATTAAGCCAGTGTGTTTTGAGATAGTTTGTATGCTGGAATAGTCAACTAGAGCACTGTTAAAGGAACTCTGAAGATAGATCCATTTTATCAAAATGACTCAGGATCCTCTACCCCTCACTTTACCCTAAAATGAACTAGGCTCTATATAGAGAGGCCTCAGATGAGCATTTTTAGAGAGTCCTACCACCCCAAGTGCTTCCTACTCACCTGAAAGTTTGAGAAAAATAAAGTCATTTCAAAAGTCAAAACTATCTACATAATAAAAAACAGAACCCAAAGGGCTCGTTCACCACAAAATGAGTGCTGTACAGAAACTTACATTGTCATTTGTCTCCTGCTCTCTCCACTGTCATTTTCCACCCTGGCTGCCATCAAAACCACCTGCAGGGCTGTTAAAAGTTGCCAAAGTCCTGAGCCCAGTCAGTGGGAGGCATGCCCTGGTGATTCTAATATGAAGCCAGGTTTTTAGAGCCTCTGGCCTACAATTTGCCAGTAAAATTTTTATTGCTTTATGTGCAAAGAAGGTAGAGAAAAGCCTTCCTAGAAGAGAGTCACTTGGAAGAGAAAACAATGTTTTTGTTTCATTCCCCAAAACCTTAGAGATGATCTCCAGATACCACTTGAGAAAAAACAGATCTGAAAGAAATAGAATTTCTTTTTAAAAAAATAAATCTGAAAATACTTGTATATATGTATTATTTTGGTCCAATTTTTAAAAAATATGTAAATATGTTTTTTAAATCCCAAAGCATTTGGGGGATAAAGTATATGGTTTTCAGGAGATTTATATTTTTGCTTTAAAAAATATTATAGAAAGTCTAGATGATAAACAGTCTTTAAGGAGAAAAGGCAATCAGTAAAAAGTCTAACTTTCATGTGAGGACACTTACCAACAGATTGTATTCTCTTACTGAGCTGCTGTTAAAACTTTCTATTAAAAAAAAAAAATCCAGAACAGAATCTAAAGAATATTAATAGTCACCCATACCACTGAAATAAAGAATAAAGTATTCCCATTGTCCAATGCTCAGTGGGGAAGAAAAGCACTCAGTATATCAAACACATAGAAGAGTAGGTGATTTTATTTCCTACAAAACAAATATTCTCTCTGAGCACTGTTAACATTCACAAATTAGAAAATGAGGTCATTAATGATACACGTAATTGTCTCGGCAGTTATCTTCTCAATCAACTGCTGTCAAGTCTGGATACAAACAAGCAAATACCCTTCAATAAATATTTATTACTTCTCCAGAAAACAGCACCTACTGTGTGCCAGGTAGCAGTAGATCTGGTAAAAGGAAATCTTCCAGGGATTTACCAAAGAGCAAGCTGAATGAACCAGATGGTATCACTTGGCTTGTGCCCCAGGCGAGGGGGATTACCATAGAAAGATGTGCAGTTGTATCCTACAGTGGAAGTTTAGCTGGAAAATAAACAAAGATCTTTCACATCAACAGGAAGCACTCCTCACCCTTTGAAGTGTTCTAAAAGTCCCCTTGGGTTTACGCAAATGGTTCACTTTCCTCTGGCTTTCCCTTTACCAAATGCATTTATGGCTGGATTGAATCAAGTAGGGTCTGTCAAATGGAATTTTTCCATCAGAATGCAGGTAACAGGCATGAAGGGTCTACAGGTAATTCTGAAGAAAATGAAAAATGTCCTGTGTCCTGATCTATAAAAAAAATATTAAAGTTGGTCAAGTAAATTTTCAATGTTGTCCTGTTCGGTCCTTGATAGTCCTCAGATATCCAAATAATTCCCACTGACTCTCTGGATGACTTTACTTCTCAGCACTTAACTTGCCCCAGTAGAGAAATTAACAAATAATAAAACACTGAATTGCTTTTTATGAGTATTCCTGAAATAACACTAATGAATTAATCACTCCCTACAAATTACTTCAACCATAGCTAAAATACAGCATGTCTAACACAAGGCATGTTATTAGAAAGTCAGATCCAGAAAAATTAAGAAAATTTCAAAGAGGTCGACAGACGGCGAATTTAATAAAATAGGAGTCAGAAAGGCATAAAAGAAAAATAAATTAGATGCCTCAGGTTATGTAATAAGGATTCAGAATTTTTAACTTTTCTGACTTAAAGGCTATTCCTTCTAAACTTTCTTGTTTTTATGCAGAACAGGAAGGCTTTCATAGAGCACTTCAGAAGATAAAAAAAAAAAAGGGCACACCACAATCTAATTCAGAGAAGTATATTTGCTTTCTTTAGCGTATCAGAGGATCTCTTACCTGACATCAGTAACAACTGTCCTTTGAACTGTTTTTTCCAAAAGTAGGGAGGGGTTTATTTCAATCATCCTGGCTCTACAGCTTGATTAAAGTATTTGAGTATCCACTAAGGGAACAACTGTGTTTGAAAATATAACAAGACAAAGTTGTGTTAAAACAGCTCCTTATCCATTCCCCACATAGTCAGAGAAGTAGAATATATCTTATAAAATCCAGATGACCAAGTGAGTGGTTTTGAGACACTTAGAACATCAGCAACTGACATATGCAATATGCCACCTTTTGACCACAGTAAGAGGTGGAAGGATTATCTGTCATTTACCTTTGGACCTCACTTGCCAGCCATCAGCAGAGAGCCATTCACACAAGAAGCTTCCAAAACTTGTGGATTTTATTTGGTCTCTTTTAAATACCGACTCACACTAATGAGAGCTGGCGATGCAGTCTGTGACAATGGAACAAAGAAACAGACCACAGTGCACATTACAACCCAGCACTCTGACCTAAACTGACATTTGGGGTTAACAGTGTGTTCAGAACTAGTAACACTCCCCTTGAACTCAAGACCACCCAGATTTTCACTGTTTCTTTATTTTAGAAAGTGCTTAGGCAGGTTTGTGGAAAGATATCAAAATTAAAAGACTGAATATTGAGAGACAGGCATATAATACATTTGTTTGGAGGAAACTTAGCTGGGAATGAAAGAAGTTTCATCTAGAAAGCAACAAGGAAATATCTGATATGTGTATTGTTTAGCAGATTTTTAAAGTGTTTTCACAAGTAGTTTCTCACTCATTCTGTCCATGGAGGAGACTCATGTGTGTTCAGTTGTGCAAAACAGAATATTTAGGCTCAAGGAGTGAATGGAAAGTGGCAGAGCTGATGGACAAACCCAGATATTGGCTCATTCTCCAAGATGCTGCTATCTACCAATTCCCTTTAAGGAGGAATCAAAACTAACGATCTCTTGTTTTAGCCTCTTCCAGGTCTAAAATTGCCATAATTGTAAAAGAAAGGATTACCAATTTACTGCATACCACCTGCAGGGGGGCCAGAAACACAATACCTTACATCAGATTCACAATAATTAAACAAAGGGAATGTTCCATGTGTTTTTAGAATTCATTAAGATAAACACCACAATTTGAATAATTTAGGTGAAGTCTCACCTTAGAACCACCCAAGATTATTACCAGAATGTGTCTTTTAATCTTACAGAAACCACTGGCATAGTTAAAGTTTCATCTAGATTTGAACAATAGCATTCCTAGGGTAACAGTGACAATCACCTTCACCAATTTTTCTAGGCCTAAGTTAAGCAGTTCATGAACCAGACATCTATATCAAAGCACTGGTCCCTACTTCACAAATAAATTCATTATGGGATGTCTATTTATTTATTTTAAAAATATATATCATTTACATATAAGAATTCAAAATTCCTATCACATATCATAATCATTCTTCAATTAATCAAATTTGATGAGGAGTTCTAATAAGGTTTCACAATTAAGCTTTTTATATATTAAAAAACAATATAGCAATCACCATCTAATGTGTAAGACCTAACCACTGCAAAGATGATGTTCTAAATTTGAACTTGAAAAGAAAACCCATCAGCGTGCCTGCTTGATTTCTTTAATCTATTCATGTAGGTTAATTACCTGACACTCATTAAGATGACTCTGGGCTTCTTTAAATTTCTGACCATATTAACCTCTCCAACTAATCCTTATTAGAAAAATATTAAAGAGTGTTCATTGCTATTACAAATTGAATCTGAAATGATGAAACAATTATCAAATAAATGGAGTAGAAAACGAGGTTATATGCATGAGAAGATTCAATGCATCAAATATTTTACTTCCATTATTATAAAATATAGGTCTTAAGGTCTATATCCAGGAAATGTGCTTAAAAATCAGTCCTTAAAAGAAAGCTCTCCACTCCACTCTTTTCCAGTGGGCTGATAAACAAAAACCTCAAATTCATTGCAAACAATTATTTCAATGGAGTAAGGGGGGGGTCTTATTTCAATCTAAATAATTGGACAGAAAGATCAATCTAGCTCAATAATTTTATATAAAATACTCACTTAATATTAAAAGTGTCATGTTTACCTTAACTCATTTTGTAAATAAAATACTAGGGAGAGGTGGTCAGCATCACAATTGTCCAAGAGAATAGAATACTGATTAAGATCACAAATGCATTAAATATGATTGAGATAACAACTGAATCCTCATCAATGCAGTTCTAAGATTTTTTTTTAAAAAAAGGTGGGGGAGGGGATTCAAAGACTTTTCTTCTTTAGACAAACTCCACTTACACATATGTCTATGTCTATCAACAACTGATGTGCATCATGTGCATTTTGGAAGAGAGTGTGGTGTTGGGTCCTGAGCTTGTGAAGCATGCTGCAGAGCTATATCCCCAGCCTCATCCTCTCTTTCTAGATGTTGTAAGTAGGGTGTTCACGATGGTATCTTATAAACACGTCTGTTATCTATAAGCTAGCAGGCAAAGCACATAAGAGGTGGAGAAATTTAGATTCACACAATGGAGTGAAGCAAACGGCAGATTAAGGCAAAAGATACGAGAAAAGCAGGGGTTAGAATTAAAATAATTAATACAGAAAGGATTTCAGCTGGGTTAAGCATATAAGCCTGTATTCTACTGGCTTGGCTGAGGCATGAGGATCATGAGTTCAAAGCCAGTCTTAGCAACTTAGTGAGGCCCTAAGCAACTAAGTGAGACCCTGTTTTTAATATAATATAAAAAGGGCTGGTGTTGTGGTTCAGAGGTAGAGCACTCACCTAGCATGTGTGGAGCACTGAGTTAAATCCTCAGCACCACGTGAAAGTAAAATAAAGATATTGTGTCCACCTATAACAAAAAAATAAATATTAAAAAAAAAAGAGCTGGGGATGTGGCTCAGTAGTTAAGGATTTTTTTTTCTTTTTTTTCTCCTTTCTGACTGTAAACAATGTGGGAGACCAACCTTGCATGTGACTGGGTCACACTCCGTGGCTGGGTGCTGAGGTGCTCAGTCACAGAAATGTGGCAGAGCTTTCCCCACTGGGTTCGAGAGTCAGTGTCTCCTGCATGGATGTGTCTTGCTACAGCCCCATGGGTGAAGCTATGCTCACCTGCTCCTTTGCAATATTATCCCTTGCCCTGTTTAGGATAGAATCTTCCATGGAAGTGCCTTGTGTGTGTGTCCCCTTCTCTTACTGTGCCCTTGGGTGTGGACTACCCAGGTGTCAATCAACCTGCTAACAATGAACATCATGAAGATAGACTCAGCCCCCTGAAACCTGACCCCTTGCCTCATCTGAATAGCTTCTCCTCAATAAAAGGGGTCAGAGCTTGCTCTCACTCTCTCTCTTCTTGTGGACTCTTAAGGTCAGAGGAGCCGTCACAGTGACCCCAAACAAAAAGGTATTTGTGTCTCTTGTGTGGTTATTTTGTGCAGCCCAGTCAGCCCAGTTCAACTGGAGTCACGAGAACATGCAAGGTTGGTCTCCCACGAACAACAACAACCAAAGAGGAAATACAAGTGTTAAATCCATCTATACAGCAGAAATTAACATCATTAGTAATGTTCTTTAAATATGAAAAATGTCTTATCCTCCATGTTGACTAAAATAAAAAAGGAGAATGTTCTCAAACCTGGCTATTGGCAGCATTGATTGGTATAATCTTTGTCAACATCTTGGTGAGAATCCAGAGTTTTGAAAACATACATATCCACTGACCAAGTAGTTCCAATACAAGAAATTGAACTAAGAAAATAATGATGAATACTCCAAAAACTGAGGAGGACAGTTGCTCATTGCAATGCTGTTTATCATTGTAAAAGTTTTGTAATTATCTAAATATCCAAAAATGAGGCACTACTTAATTTTGTGGTATATGCATACAGTGTAATATTGTATACACACAACTATGCATATGTGCACATATAGTCACACCTCACTTAACAACAGAAATGAGTCAGTAGGTGATTTCCTTGTTGGTAGAACATCACAGAGTGTACTAACACAAATCTAGATGGTGTGGCCCACTACACCTCCAGGCTATGTGGTACAGTCTATTTGTTCCTTGGCCACAAACCTATACTGCACATTATTGTGGTGAATACTGTAGACATTTCTGTAACACAAAAGTATCTGTGTATCTAAATATAAAAGATAAAGTAAAAATACCAGGAAATAGGAATTTTTCAGATCTATTATTATCTTAGAGGACTACCATCATATGCATGATCCATTATTATCTAAAATGTCATTATGCAGCACATGAATGACTATATTTAACTCTTCTATAAATTTTATGTGCCAAAAATTGTTCTAAACAGTTTACAAATATTCCACTTAATTCGCATAACAGCCTTATTATATGGGCACTCACTATCATTTATCTCCATATAACAAATGAGGAAATCCAGGCCACAGGGGAAATATCTTGCCCAAAGTAAGAGAAACAGCAGAGATTTGAAACCAGATAGTTTACATCTGGCTATCTCTGAGACAGTTATCTGTGATATGCAAAATATATTATCATGACCATAATCCTATTATATTTCCTAATTTTCCAGTTTGAACATGTTGTAAGAAATAAAAAAGATTTTGCTTTTGTGTTTTTGTACACAAAAAGACCACCCAGGAAAAAGACAGGAAATATGAGGTTCAAATCATCAAACTGGAGATGACAGTTGCTGCTTCAAGACTGGGACCAAAGGAATAAAACTAAGACAAAACAGGATAGGTCAAGATCTGAGCTTAAGTTTTACTTTGGTGGCCTTAACAGCTAAATGTCAAATACTCTGGAAAGCTATTTATTCACAGCTAATTTTTTTTCCAATGTGCTATGATAGGAAGGAATCACAATTGTTTAGTTTTAAACACTGGATTAAATAAAGGTAAAGTGGTTTCTTTGCTGAAGGACGAATTCAATCCTTCACTGACTATCCTGGGGAATAACATTTTCTAAACTTATCTTTCCATTAAACCCCTTTTCAAGGATCTCCTCATAATAGCAAGGGTCTATAAGGCATACTCTGCAAAAGCAGATTTGGAGTGTTTCCACTCATCCATCAACTTGTTCATTCCAACAATCACAGAGCATCTATAATGTAGGTGGCTCTACTCTGGGCAGCAGCACAGGCCAGCTACAGAAGACTTGAGTTCTAGACTCTCATTACTGAATGGTCCATCTAAAACTATTTACTCAAGAGTAAAATAGGGTCAATATCACCTACTCCCCAGCCTCTCTCAGATGTTTAAGAACTGACTGAAATGAGTTTGCAAAGCATATTCACACATTAGCCGCATAATCCTTTACAAACAACTGCACTGCCTTCCCTTGCTATCCTAGGGCTAAGTTAACATCACTTGTACTGGTTTCCCACAGTTCCCACTACCCTGCCTGCAAGATAAGTTTTTTTTTTTTTTTTTAAAAGCACTTTCAGGGTCACTCAGTACTAGTATAAGACATCCATACTGTGTATACTAGTGAGGACTTACTTGTAGAAACCTTTTATCATATAAGCATCAGTGGTTCAGATCTCTACCAGAAAAAAAAAAAATTTGCCTCAGTTCCTGCTGCATAAGAAAAAGTAGCCCATTCTCAGATTTAAATTGCAGGAGCATTACACAGTACTACGGCTTCCTATGTCCTAATCAAAGATCCTGAGCATCACAAAGATGGAGCCAGAGAATTAAGCAAGTTAATTTCCCATATCCAATTCTGCAGCAAGATTAAATCCTGGGAAGTCTGAAAATGATGCCTATGCACACATATATAGGCCACAAATACAAATGTTCCCTGCAATTATTTTTCTTGTTAAGCTTAACTTACTTGAAAGAGTATTTAGAGAGTGTTCTATATTACGCCTAATAAGGGTTTGGGTTTTATTGTTTGTTTTTTCAGATACACCAACATGCTTTTCTGCCAGGCAAACAAATCTCCAAAGCTAGCAAAGGAAGGACCCTTTTATGATCAGCAGGATTCATCTTTGAACCCTGAAGTCAAATAACCATTTTATTGTCCTTTTGCTGAACAACTCAAATAACAGTGATGTGTTCATACATTCTTCATTTCCAGAACAGTCAAATAAAAAGGATACAAGAAGTCATTTGAAAAATAATGTTCAGCATGGCTCTTTTATCACACAGAAAGCCCTCCTCAGAGATTCACAGCATCTCCAAAAGGAAAAAAAAATAAATAAGAAACAAAACGGAAGAAAAAAAAATGAGAGAAAAGTAGATGAAACCAGATTGACCAGTGGTAGATGATTTGAGGGGCTGGAAAATGGATGCTTGTGGGGGGATGGGAGCGGGTCATAATGAATTCTGACTACGTTTGAAATAAGTTTGAAACTTTTCACAATAAAATGGACTTTTTTCAAAGAAAAGAAGGAGGCAATCATGGTTATTAGAGAGTAACAACCCAGGACATTATATTCGTTTATCTCATGATTTCATAATTCTAAATGTAAGTATTTATTAAATTCATTCTCTAGCAAAAAAAAAAATCATCATCACAAGACTCATTACAGTGCTGCATTGTTTTTACTTAATTGTCTTTATACCCAGTAGTCAGCGAGCGGCGTGATGAAGAGCACATGTCTTGCTCGCAGCATCTAGCCTAGCACCTGCAACTCATCAGTTGATCAAAAAGAGAAAAAAGAAGAGTTTGCTGAATGAATGAATAAAATCCTGTTCCTTTGTGTGACTGGAGAACTCAAATGGAGCCCAAGAGCACAGCATTGTTTCATTTTCTTAAAAAAAAAAAAAAAAAATCTGAGTCTCCACTTTGACCTGATCTCTAATTACCACAAAACATTAAGACAAAGACAGAACAAATGAAGCATTTGGAGTGCACCCTCTTTTTATCCACGTGGATTTACACAAACACATTCGACTCTCTGAAACTTTATTGCCTCTGAAGGAAATGATGAAAATAGCCTCACACAATGACTTTTTTTAATTGGCTAAAACAGAGAAAATTCCCACCCATTAACCCATCATGTTCCAGCATCCTATATATAGAAATCCTATAAAACAAATTGAGTAACAAAGATATCATAGTCCGGTCACTAGCATTGAGGGAAGGTACAGCAAAATGATAGGAGGGAGAAGAATCCAGCCAAATACTCTCTTAAGTGACTGTCCTTGTCAAAGCCCTCACCAAACTCCATTTCTGTTTCTCATCTTTTCAATGCTTGACCTCATCCCAAGATCCACCATCAATGGTTGAAGATGGAGAAGTGCTCCCACTGCCCCAGGACAGCAGGTGCAAGAGGAGCAAAGGATGGAACAGGGAACAGACTAGACTCTGCTTTCCTTTAGAGCCAGTGGAATAGGGTGAGACTTCTTGGCATCTCCAGTGGGCATTTTGCGTGAATTTTCCAACAAAACAAAGAAACTTCCATCATGTAATTCAGGCCCATTAAGGTTCAAAGGGTATTTCTTCAACTAATGTAGCACCTGGGTATCCTATGAGACAAAAGGCAAACTTGCAAATAACTTCAGGAAATTCTTGGAAGCACCCCTTTAAAATAGACTCAGGACTAACTGTAAGGAATAGATATTTCTCTAGTCAGGTCACTGTAGGCAACATTTGGATTTCTGTACTTAACAGATAGCAATAATGGGAGAAAATGAATGAAGGCACCTGATCACACCACTTCACAAACACCACCGTAGCTGAAGCCTTTATGTTTCTTTTGTTCTGTGCTATTTATATTGTGGGATTTCAAGTACTTTTCTTTTCTTCTTCATACTTCAGTTTCTGACTTTTTCTCCAATGAGCATGAATTACCTTCATAGTTCAAAGAACAAAATGACTATGAATAGAGCTATCTTAGTACTTTCACTTTGGAAGCATATTCACACTGAGTGTGGCAACACTTGCAGGGAGATTAGGATTCAGGGTCACCTACAGGTGGCAGTTCATCACCGGGATCACATATATGCAAGCTACAGTTCATGGCTTGGGGACATCTGGCTCTACCATTTGCTGTTTCATGTTAGTTAAAATAACTGACCCCATATTTGCTCACTTGGAAGACAGAAAAATGAGTACCATTCCTTGATCTTGGACTCTACATTTATGCAATTTTGGACTTTGCTTCAGGCAGTAAATGTTGATGGGACAAAAACGGGGCATCATGGAGTGGCATAAATAATAATAATAATGGTATTTAAAACAATATTTGTGGATTTGAGGGAACCATCAGGACACAATTGTGGAACTCCTTAAGTTAAAGCGTTCATTAAGGTTGTTTCCATACTAAAACATTCAGATACCAAAGCTGAAGTTTTGGAGTATTCTGGCTATGGTTGGTAAAAGTTAGAGAAAGAAGATAGGATTAGAGGTACAGAAGTGTGCAAACAACAGGATACTTGAGGAAAAAAATGCAAGTTCTGCAGCTGCAAGAACTGGGGTCAAGTTCTACTATGCTGTTTAGTACAAGTGAGATCTTGCCTAATTGCTTTCTGATTCCTAAGTTTTCTAGTAAATGAGATTATTTCCTACTCAGAAAAATTATATGAAGCAAGCAAAAATAGTATAAATGACTAAGTACTCCAGTTACAAACAACATCAAGATAAATCTTATTTAAGTTGGAGGGCATTAATTTATGTTGGGAAAATTGGGAGCCTGCACACTGTTAGGAAATTTGTCCTCTTAAAGAGATTATATATATAATGGACTCAGAAAGAATTAATTGAGTGCCAACTGTATGCTGTACATAGTGTGGTGCTGTAGAGGGTACAAGACAACTAGCACATCTATCATTGCCCCCTTCCCACTTACACTCAGATGATACCCATAAGCATTTCTCCCAGGTTTCAGATCCTTGACATAGTGGGAGTGCTCAGATCCCAACAGATGATGCTGTTTTACTGGATTTTGTGCCAGGCCTGACAAAGCAGTCCAGGACTCTATACTTCTTTTAGTAACCACCATAAACTTACGTGAGACAAAGCTTTTAAAACCCAATAGAAGACTTACCATGTAAAAGACAAATACTCCATGGAGATATTTTTTTTAACACCAAATTACCTAAAGTACAAACTCATATCCCTCAAATGAAAGATGTTTATTCACATAACAGACTATTCAGCCACAAAAGGGAATGAAGTAGAGATACACATTGAAGCACAGATGAACCTGGAAAATTCGTCAAATGAAAGAAATCAGTCACAAAAGATCAATGTTGATCACACAACCCTATTCACATGAAATATGCAAACTAGGCAAATCTACACAGACAGAAAACAGACTAAAGGTTGTCCAGTGCTATGGAAATTAAAAGAGGAGGGATTTTTTTTTTTGGATGCAAGGAAAATATTTTTAAGTGGACTACGGCAATTGATACACAACTCCACAGCTACAAGTTATTGAATCACACATTTTAAAATGAATAAATTCTGTGGTAAGTGAATTTTATCTCAATAAAGCATCTATAAAAATAAACTGGGTGTACAAATCATGAAAAAGGTTTACATACAAAATTTAAAAATAAAAACATATTCTAGAAGGTTTATTTTTAAAAGCAGAATAGCTTCTTTAAGCTTCTTTTCATCTTTGGGTGTTTTAGAAAACATAACTGTTATTAAGGTAGAATCTCATTGTAGTCTCCCAGGTATGATTTCCCACAAACAATAAAAATAAAACATGCCTTTTGCTCCAAAAATAATCTTAATGTTAATTAACACATAAAAATTGATCACATTTATATGGTAGCATTGATATTTCAATACATGTGTGCATCCTATAATTTTCAGATCTACGTATTTATTTCCTCAAACATTTTTCATTTCTTTGTGGCAAAAACATCCAGTGTTTTTCTTTTAAACATTTTGAAATATATAGTATAACTTTAGTCATGTGAAGTAGGAGTTAAATAAATGGTTCTTGTACTAGGACATAAGAATACTGCACTTCATTCATTTCATTAAATTCAAGGGAAAAGCAGGGTCAACTTACAGCTCACTGCTGAGAATGAGAGTCAATCCAGAATTTTTTAAAGTAGCCTAGCTTCTGAGAAGGCATGTGGCTGACCCCCATAGACCCTTGGCCTCCAGCCTTCTCCTACATCCCTACCACAGAGGTCACTGAGGGGTCACCAGTTTCCCCTTTGCTCTCCAGGCAGGTCTGCACTTCAACCATATCTAAATCATAACTGTCTACCATTACTTGGTTTCCTGATTACAAAATTTGCTGGTATTAGAAAAGTGCCATTCAGATTATCCATTATAGGTACCTTATGAAAAATGTATGTGTAAAAGACAACTGTAGCACAATAAAAGGTAAGAAAACATGGTAATTCCACATTGTGCCTTCATGGTGAAACATATGTTACACACGGAACACATCATTTTTAACTCCTCTTCCACAGTAATACTCCAAGAAATTATTGATGGGACAACTAAAAAGTATGTAAAAGTTTGGAAAAATCTATGCAAATCCTGCATGCTTCTAAAAGATACTACTACTCTTGTCTAGATGTGGTTACAACATTAAAATTCAGAAGAATTATTTTATAACTCCTCTGTCCTTTCCAAGCCTGACACTTGGATACACCATTTGCTTCTGAACCTTAGCCCCTGAGCCCCAAAGGACATTCTTTTACTATACCATTGAGTTGGCAGCTATTGTTCTAATTTCCCTACTGATGAGCCAAACAGTTAATCTGTTTTAACACACAATGCATAAAAGGTTTCATTTCAGTCCAGAAAAGAGAAAGAGACACTTATAATCACTGGGCATTCATATTTGAATGACAGCTAAACATAAAGGAGCATCAGGCACGCAGCCATCTGGAAAAAGCTGGTATTCTTTCGTATTATCTGTTCTCAAACCTTTAAGACAAAAGGGTCAGAGGTTGGCCAAAGACTTCCATTTAGTAAGATGCTCATTTCAAATCCATGGCCATTAATAAACATTCTGTCAGCCCCACAATAAAAGACAATCAGCTTCTCTCTCCTTCCATTTGGTGCATTTTGAAAGATGGCTTCATAATAAACATATATGTGCACACTTAGAATTATTTTATTTACCATGATAAATTGTGTGTGTGTGTGCTTAGAAGTAATACTTTAGTTCCAGATGAAAATGGAACATAATTTACTGAGTATTAACACATAGTAATTGCAACATTCATTTTAATACAAAAGACAAAGTAGGCAGTCAACCTGTGCTTATTATTGAAATAGAAAATTTTCCCCTTTGAAGTTATTGAACCCCAACTGGATATATTAAATTTATTACAAGATACTGGTAAAAACCATAGCATAGAAAAAGTCTCACTATCTTCGAAACAAAACCCTGTTCTATGTCATAATTTGAAAGTACCTTTTAAGTATTCTTTTGTCATTCACACTCAGGATTTGGGATAAAGAGTGGCAATTCTACCCTTCCAAGGAAACAAAACTAATTTTCAACCCAGAGACAGCCATGGACTGGGACAATTTACTTAACAGACTGAGTCACAGTCCTTCTAAAGGAAGTTCTAGTAACTGCAAGATACATTTTCCTAGAGACACCATTTATTCTTCTGGCTGTGAGCAATGTTATCTCTTTTGGTGCTAAAACAGCCTCAAGACAAAGAGGTCCTTCCCCACAAGTTACCAGCCCCCTCTTTTCCCAGACCAGCCATCAAAGCCTGAATCTCACCAGCCATATGCCCAGGACAGAGGGTTCTTAATAATGGATCACCCACTAGATTGACACCCATGTCGATGACAGTGAACAGCTACGTAAAAGAAAGGGTCTATTTACATGACATCCTCATCAGCACTTCCCCCCTCATCATTCACAACCACTGTTACAAACTGCACTCTGCATTCCCCAGAATTCTGTTGTTGAAAATCCAGTCCCTAATGGGATAGTATTAGGAAGTAACCAGGTGAGGACAGGGCCTTCACAATGGGATTAATGCCTTTATTAGAAAAGACAAAAGGGAGTTTGTGTCCCCTTTCTTTGCTTTCTACCTTGTGAGGACTCTGCAAACTAAGAAGCAGGCTTTCCTCTGCCAGCAGCTTGATCATGGACTTCCCAGCCTCCAGGTGTTATCTCTACCTGAGTCAACTAGATTCTGCCTTGTCTACAACTTCCCAGTTTATAGCTGCAGTCCAGATTATGTGTGTTGTGTAAGCACCCAGCCTATGGCATATTTGTTACAGCAGCCAAAACTGACTGAGGCATTCTCTTTCTAAGCAGAGGCCTATTATCCTTCTCATTTTACATGTGGGAAATGAGATGAGGAGGGGAAGAGACTTGCTCAGGACAGCAGTTGATCAGGACAGCAAGCCAAAAACCAGAATTCTAATTCTTAAGATGCAAATTCCCATCCACATCCCTCACTAGCCCACTGAGCCCACTCTTAACTGTCATATCAGGGACCATGTTGGATTTGCCTTCCATGGTACCACCCACCCAGAATGTTGCCATCACTCCTACGGGAGTGGGTGGTGGTACTTAGATCCTAACTCCACCTCAAGTCACAGCTTTCCCATTTTTTTCTCACTAAGGAGGCTGTTCTGCAGAGTTGGGTCCTGCACTTGACCTTAAAAACAGTCCAAGGAGGAGCATGTGCAGATATAACTCACAGGCCTACGTATGTCCAGGAACAGCCTTGTCATGATGTAACCACAGAAGAAAGTTATCTCTACCTGAGTCAACCAGATTCTTCTGCCTTGTCCACAACTTCCCAGTTTATAGCTGCAGTCCAGGTATAATTATGAGCAGCACTCCTCTCACTCCCTGAAGTATCTTAGTCTGAACAATAAGTTACAAGGTTACCCTTTGTGACCTGTCTGGAGGAGTCCTGGTTTTAGTCTTACCTTTTCTTCCCATGGTCCAGGACCACTCCCTGCTTCCCTTTCCTATGTTTGGGAAAGTCCAAGGATAAGTAAGCATAACTGAAGTCCTACATGCATCAATTATTGACAGTATCCACAAAGGATTAAACACACCCTTTTAAATACACTTCAGCACCCTTACTCTTCAATTCTTTTCCTCCAGACTCCTACTTTAAAACCCAGTTGAGGTCATCTCTTCTAGGAACTGCACAGCCTCTCTCTCCCCCAGAAAGAATATCTGTATTAGATGCTTCTCTTTCCACAGCACCTTATCCATCCAGCTGTTATCAAACACTAACCTGCACCTTCTGCTGGACAATGAGACCCTTGAGGCTAGAGATTGGACTTCCATCTGCATGCAAGCATAATACAAAGCAATATGTGGCATGCAGTGGGCCTTTAATAATGCTATAATAGAATATTTTTTTAAAGCCTTTGGGGATAGAATGTGAAACACCCAAAGGATATGCTCAGGGAGTAGAGTTTCTTGCTATGGACAGTAGAGGAAAAAAAAGGAGTTTTTTTTTGTTGTTGTTGTTGTTTGTTTGTTTGTTTTTAATAGGAAATGACCAGATTTGTTTTCAGAAAGGGGATTTTGGGCAAAGAGCAGAAGATGATCTGGGGCTTACCTTGAAACAAACTACCAGACAGTTGGAGAACAGCACCTTGACCTTATATTTCATAGCAAACTCATTACCTATCTAGTACCACACCACTTCCTTTAAGAGTGTCAACATCTTGCACTCACAAAAACTTTGAAGTTCTTTTGGTTTTGTTTGCATGGTCATGTTCCTAAGGGTGAGTATATCCCATGATTCGCCCTTAAAACATCTAATATATTAAATTTCATTTATCCAAGAGCACATGCCTAGTCAATTCCATAGTTCAGTTCAGAAATATGAAACACAATAGTGCCCAAAATTCTTCCAATGGGAGCAGCATATTCCTTGACACCTACAGTAATGCTTACAGTAACCTTATATTCAAAACCTATATCCTTGCCAAATTTCAATAATCCTTTTGATTCTTCCCTTGGTTCTTTCCTTTGTGCTCCTTCCATCCCAAGAGCATCCACCCACATCTTGGGGGTCAAACATGCCTCAAATATCTTGGGGGTCAAACCAGAATCTCAAGCAATAGCTGTACTTGCTTTCCTAGATTCTATTCTCTTCCTATTGCAAAGCATTCTCAATGACTCAGAAGAAATAATATTGACATTTGTTCTCCCTTTATTTGATCACACCCATACTAAGAAGCTTACACTAGCCCCTAGTAACTTTAATTCAAGTTCAAGATCAGCACAGTGACATTTGACACCTCTTGATCACTTGGTCCTATTTGATGTTTCCTGTCTTATTGTTACTGTCCTCCAATATATTTTTCCATCAAATCAGTCTCCTTACAATCATCTGCTCCAACACCATACCCACATGTGTCTCAGCTTCTCATCCACCCATCAAGGCTCAGTTCTGTCCTCTTCCTTCCCATGGTCATTCCCAGCCACACTACTTCTAGCAGTAATTTTAGAATATGCTTTGTTACCTAATTACAAATTTCTTATATTCTACCCCATTTATATCACAAAAACAAATGTCATCATCCCAACTATATGCAACTCCTTGGCAGAGTCCTCTCCTAGGTCTCTACTGGTACCACTTGCACATAATCATCCTAAAGCACACTAGTGCAATTTCTTGATAAATACTTCTCTGGTCTTACATTAAAACTTTAATCATATGTTAAACCCAACGTCAACATCATTCTAAATGGAGAAAAATTGAAAGCATTCCCTCTAAATACTAGAACAAGACAGGGAAGCTCTATTCTACCACTTCTATTCAACATAGTCCTTGAAACTCTGGCCAGAACAATTAGGTAAAAGAAATAAATTAAGGGGATACAAATAGAAAAAGGAAGAGCTGAAACAATTACTATTTTCTGATGACATGATTATATACTTAGAAGATCCAAAAACCTCCAGAAAACTTCTAGAACTCATAAATGAATTCAGCAAAGTAGCAGGATATAAAATTAACAGCAATCAATTGTGTTCTTATATACCAATGATGAATCAGCTGAAAGAGTAATCAGGAATATTTCAAAATAGCCTCAAAAAAGAAAAAGACCTTGGGAATCAACAACAGAGGTGAAAGACCTCTATACTGTAAATTACAGAACACTAAAGAAAGAAATTGAACAAGACCTTAGAAGATGGAAAGATCTCCCATGTTCTTAGATAGGCAGAATTAATATTGTCCATAAAATGGCCATACTACCAAAAGTACTATACAGATTTAATGAAATTCTTATTAAAATTTCAATGATGGGGCTGGGGATGTGGCTCAAGTGGTAGCACGCTCGCCTGGCATGCGTGCGGCCTGGGTTCGTTCCTCAGCACCACATACAAACAAAGATGTTGTGTCTGCCAAAAACTGAAAAATAAATATTAAACATTTTTTTAAAAAACTTCAATGATGTTCTTCATAGAGAAATAAGTTTTGGAATTTATTGGGGAAAATAAGAGACCCAGAAAAGGCAAAGCCATCCCTAGCAAGAAAAGTAAAGCAGGATACAACACAATATCAACATTAAACAATACTACAGAGCTACAGTAACAAAAAAAAATTGCATGGTATTGGTGCTAAAACAGACATGAACACAAATGGTACAGGATAGAAGGCACAGAGACAGACCCACATAAATAATTATCTCATACTAGACAAAGGTGCCAAAAACATATAATGCAGAAAAGATAGCCTCTTCAACAAATGGACCTGGGAAAACTAGAAATCCATATGTAGCAAAATGAAATTAGACTTATTTCTCATCCTGCACAAAGCTCAATTCAAAGTAGATCAAGGACCTAGGCATTAAACCAGAGAACCTGTACCTACTACAACAAAAACTAGGCCCAAATCTCCACATTGGCTTAGGAAACTAACTCCTCAACCAGATTCCTAAAACCTAAGAAGTAAAATCAAGAATCAATAAATTGGATGGTATCAAACTAAAAAGTTTCTTCGCAGCAAAGGAATCAATCAATAACATGAAGAGAAAGCCTACAAAATAGGAGAAACTTTTTGCCACTGCACCTCAGATACAGCATTAATCTTCAGGATATATAAAGAACTAAAAAAACTTAACACAAGAAAAAAATAATAATAACCCAATCAATAAATGGGCAAAGGAAATGAACAGGCAATTCACTCGCATAAGAAGAAATACTATTGGTCAACAAATATATAAAAACATGCTCAATTGCTACCAGTAGCAATTAGAGAAATGCAAATTAAAATTACATTGAGATACTATCTCACTCTAGTCAGAATGGCACTTATAAAGAATACAAACAACAATAAATGTTGGTGAGGATTTGGGGGAAAAGGTACATTCATACATTGCTGGTGGGATTGTAAATTAGTTCAATCACATGGGAAAGCAGTATGAAGATTCCTCAGAAAACTTGGAATGGAACCACCATTTGACCAAGTTATCCTACTCCTCAGTACATACTCAAAGGACTTAAAATCAGCATACTACAGTGGATGCAGCCATAAAAAATGTTTGTATCATCTCATGTCACAATAGCTACACTATGGAACCAACCTAGGTGCCCTTCAACAGATGAATGGATAAAGAAAATGTGATATATGAACACAATGGAATATACTCAGCCATAAAAAAAAGAATTATGGCATTTGCAGTTAAATGGATGGAACTGGAAACTATCATGCTAAGTGAAATAAGCCAATACCAAAAAACCAAGTGCTTAATCTTCTCTCTGATATGCAGATACCAACACACAATAAATGGGGGAAAGAAGAATAGAAGTTCATTGGATTAGACAAGGGAGAATGAAGGGAAGGGAGGGGAGATGGGAATGGAAAAGACAGCAGAATGAGTCAGACATAACATTCCTATCTTCATATATGAATGTATGACCAGTGTAACTCCACATCATGTTCAACCACAGAAATGGGATCCTAATTAGAATGGTATACTCCATGTATGTACGATATGTCAAAATACATTCTACTGTCATGTATACATAAAAAGAATAAAAATAAAACAGAATGAAAAAAAAATTAATCACATGATCAGTACATTTTCAATTGTGGTATCCTAAAGAGCTTGAGAAAGAGCAAAAACCAAAGCCATGTGCCATCTGGAAACCACATGTTAGAAGGGATGTCAAAGAAACAGGGAATTTTATATTAAAGTACACATGCTTAAGACCTTAGCAAATGAACCTCAAGCATTTTGGCATCAACTGGAAACCGATATCAGTAATTTCCCATTTTAATGCTTTGATTCAAAAAAGGATTTTGCAGGGACTCTTCTTTTGAGGAGAGAAGGGATTAGATTTTCCTCAAATTTCTTCATTTCTCAAAGAAACATGGTAATCCATTTTAAGTGAAATATTCTAACTACTAAAAGAAGAAGAAAAACACCCTTCTTTGAAGTATTTTAGGATAAAATTTTACTTAAAAATGAGGAATTCTTAACAGTATACTAAGAATATGGAATTAGCAAATATAATGATATAGTGTCCTTGAAACTGCAAAAGAAACCAACAGCCCAATGGAAATATTTGCATTTCAAATAGTGGGAAACAATGTTTCTATTGGAGATGCAATAAAAATCCAGCACCAAATGATAGTGAAAACCTTTTCCAAGATGAGTTCTTACACTTCAGTCTTTGAAAGAAATATATAGGTTCCCTGTTTACTTCAGCAGTTTAAGTACCTTTATATCAAAAAACCACTGTGTATGGGCCGGGGTTGTGGCTCAGTGGTAGAGCCCAAAACCTACCATGACCAAGAGTATCTGAGTGGCAATCTATTTAGCACCATGAGAAGCAATTTCTTTGAGTTCTAAAGTCAGATACCATGACTTGTTTTGGTGTATTTTCACTTCATACCACAGTAACCCTAATGCACACACACATTTAGAGTATTGTGAAAGTTGGGTGAGCAAATAAAAGCAGTGGGGATAGCCACAGACTGCTCTTCTCCCTGGGAGCAAAACAGAAAACAACTGAATGTATTTGAGCTGAATGAACGGATTTTAGTAACTGAGGATTTACAAAAGGAATTTAGAATTTGTGAAGTGGCTTTCTTTGCTTTTGATCCAAAACACTAAAAAAAAAAAAAAAAAAAAAAACCTTACTGATATTTAAATGTCCCCATAAAGCAATTCAAATATCTTCACATTTCAATTATAGAAGAGTTCCAAAGTGAAAGTGTCTATCAACAATTCCATTTATCTGTGGACAATTCATTGCCCACAATGAATAAAATCCCAGAAAAGTAATTAAGGTAGATATAAAATAGAAAATTAAATTTTTAAAAAGACTCCTTCAGTTTTAAATAATGCAGCAATCTGAGCAGAATTAACCATCATAAAATAGCTTTTTATCTTCCTTATATCCTGTAAAAGATAAGATTTATCCTATAAACATCTCTTACAATGAGCTTTGTGGCTTTTCTATATAAGTCATGTCTTCTGATTCTTACTGGTATTTCCTCTATAGTCTCATTGGCACACCTCCAGCATGTAAAAAAAAAAAAAATTACACACATGCACACATACAATTTTATAAGACATGAGACTCAGTAGCTTCCTACAACTGAATGTTTCCACTTCATTTTTATACTGCAGCTTGTCTGTGGGATCTGGGTTTGTGCCATTATCCAGCGCCCCTGTATATTTCAAGAAATCATTGCATTATCTGGACCACAACTTCTCTATTAGAAGTATCAACAGAAATAAAATAATCATTAAAACATGTACTACTCCTCAGCTTTTAGTCACATGTATTTTTAAAATTAATAGTGGTACAAAACATCTAAAGTTTGAACTTATTATATTTAAAATTTACTATTAATAATTCACATACTGTGGTAAAATTTAAAAAAAAAAATCATCCACATACTAAAAACAGTCCAATTAACTAAAGGAGAATAGATGCACCACTAACCGCCTCTCTGGGAAACCACTCCTGTAGGTATTTTATGGAAGTCATAAATTCCAGACACCCGTGTTCTTTTGGGTTGTGAATACTATTATTAACCACAGATTAATTCCGATGGAAGATAAAGTCCGAACACATTGCTGAGACCTGTGGCTGGAAAGTTAAACACAATTCTAGATATTAGGAACCAATTCTGACCCTACCTCTCAAGCCCCCTTGCTGGTAGCCTCGGGGCAACATTTAATCTCTTACTGTTTAAGTAGCAACATCCTCAAAACAGGGTAAGCTTTAGTATTTAATTACTCTCACAGCAGCTAGTGAGATAGGTTCAACTAGACGCGGGTCTTCAGATCTCAAAATAATGCCATGCGAAAGTAGGCATCAGTAAAATCACGCTACTGACAGCACCTTGACAACTTCAGTACCACTAGTGGAAGTCCCTTTGCTACCTCTATGGATTAAAATAGTGCCAGGTCTGCACTTATGATGGAATTAATCAGAACTCCGTTAGAAAGGAAATATGGTACTGTATTTATTTTAATAAAGCTCCCTTTATGACATCAGACTCATTATCCAAGTCTAAAGAATGCTGTGCTCTACAGGGGAGCTGCGGTTAGAACAGCAGGAAGGCAAGGCTCAGCTCTGCTGGGTGCAAAGCACTTGGCCCGTCAATACTTGGCCCGTCAAGCAGAACAAATAAAATGCAGTGCACTATAATTTCATTTTTTCTTTAAAACGTCTTTAAAAAATATAGTAAAAGCAAGGTCTGTCATTGCATATGTGTGCATGAGATTGTCTGGTTTTACATAATATATCTAAAAAGTAACTAGTCCTCAAAGGAACTAACATTTAAGATTTAGTGCAGATAAGATTACCAATGGGGGACTGGGGGTATGACTTAGTGGTAGAACGCTTTCTTTGCAAGTGTAAGGCACTGGATTCAATCCTCAGCACCACATAAAAATAAATAAAATAAAGGCATTGTGTCCATCTACAACTAAAAAAAAAAAAATTAAAAAAGATTAACAATGGGTCTTTTTAAACCTATATGTATAGGTTTAAATATAAAGGCCATCAGAGTATAAACATATTGAATGGAGAAGAGATATAGGCCTCCATTGCTAGAGAAAAAAGATACTAATTTAAAAAATGCATACCCATATTAAAGCTGTCCATAAGCCTTCCCATCATTCCATTTATCCAAATGCATATGAAAAATTATCTGCTTTAATATGGTTATTCCTTAAAGAAAGGAGCAGTTCCTTCTTGCTATTATGCTTTGTATGTGTCCCCTTCAAAACTTAGGTGTTGAAACTTACTGGACAATGTGATGGTGTTACCAGGTGGAACCTTCAGAAGGAGATTAGTTCACGAGGACCCTCCTCTCTGGAACTGGATTAAGGCATTTGGATGAGGCTTCGTGCAGCCCTCAGCGAGCTCGCCCTTCTGTCTTCCCCCACTGAGGGGACAGTGCTCCCCTTAGAAGGATGTCGCCCTCACCAGACAACCAAACTGCTGATGCCTTAGATCCCGCACTTCAGTTTCCGGAACCATGAGAAATAAATTTCTATTCTGTACAAATGACCTGGGTTGTGGTATTACACAAATGGACTAAGATACCTCCCCACCTACAATTTACTGAGAAATTCCTCTGAGATGCTCCTCCATGGACATGAGTCCACATGGAGTTCTGCCTCAAACACAAACCTCAGCTAGCCATGCCCTCTGCTTAGTTTTCAGGCCCTTTTCCTCCTCGGCTCTGAAGGAAACCAAACTTCCTGACTGATCTGGCAAACAGGAAGTACTGTTAGAAGGCCAGAGAGCATGAAGGAAGAAAGGAGAAAGGAGGGTATTTGCATCTCTTCCCCTAAAGCTTCAGATGGCATCTCCAGCCCCCTCACAATCTCAGCACCCAAGAGGGACAGCACCACTTCCCCACCATGGCCTTAGTTTAGTCCATGATTACCCCAGTCCTAGAGACAATACTGCTGCTTCCTGCTATTGCCAGACCTGGCTTCTGCCTTCTCAACCCTTGCATCACTTGAGTGGACAATTCCGTGCTTCAAATAACTTTTGTTTGTAAGGTCTGGAGTAGTTTCTGTACAGTGAGTCAGGAGGAGACAAGATTAAATAATGTGGCCTTGGGAAAAAAAAAAATTGCAACATCTATAGACCTGAATTTCCTCACCGGTAAAACAGAGTACCAAATAGCTGTTGAAATCTCAATGTTATGGCTTAGACATGAAGTGTCCCCCAAAAGTTCATGTATGAGACAATGCAACAAAGTTTAGAGGTGAAATGACTGGGTTATGAGAGCCTTAACCTAATCAGTGCATTAATCCACTGATAGGGATTTATTTGGGTGGTAACTGTAGGAGCCAGGGTGTGGCGTGAAGGAGGTAGGTCAATGGGACAGGGCCCTTTCTGTGGTGAAGGGGACTGTCTGTGTCTATGCTTGCTGGTGCCATGTCTGAGACACTTTATTCTACCACACTCTTCCTCCATGAACGTCTGCCTCACCTCAGGCCCCAAGGATGGAGTTGGCTGTCTGTGGACACATACCTCTGAAACTATGAGTTCCAGATAAGCTTTTTCTCCCCCTAAAATTGTTCTTGTTCAGTCTTTTGGTCACAGCAGTAAAAAAGTTAACTGTAACACCCAATGTCCATATCATATCCCATAACCATTAAATCTGAATGTCCATCATTATATTTTTTTTAAATATTCCCCAGATGGTTCCTGTGTGGTTTGGTGATCACTGCACTAGAATGTTTACTTGTGTGCTTTTGGTTGTTCTAGGATTTTCTAAGACACTAGATTTAGAGTAGGAATAGTTACATTTTCAAAACTTAAATCAGTCTGTTCTTAGCAGTGGTACTGTGGTCCAACTAACTATCTTCAATTTTACTCTTTGTTTGTAAGCAATAGATATGCTCAACCATGCAATGCATGATATTCATAGTCCACATATTCAATAATCAAACAAATGCCCAGTAGCTAGACTGAAAAACTCACACCATAAACACCTTGAGGAAATGGCATGAGATTAATTAGTTCCAAAGGTCCCTGGTCCAGGTCTGGCCCCATAGCCACACCCCATCCTTATTTCACTAAGCTTCCTGGGGCTTCTCCCACCTTGCTGAATCCACTGTCCCTTCCCTGCCTGCAAGGATTGGTGAATTCAACTCTTTTGAGCACAGGTCACCCACCTTGGTGAGGGGGAAAGGGAGAGGTCATGCATGTATTCTCTGAACCGTGCTTTCCTCTCCAGCCTTGCCTTGCTTCACAGGCCTCAACCCTCTATACCCTTCCTTCTCCCCAGCATGCTCCACAACCCCTCCCAGCACAGCTCAACAATGAGGTCACCTGGAACTCTGGCAAGCAGGCCCTCACTGGCAGCAATACACCACAGCGGGAGAAAACTAGCCCTGCAAAGGTGCCCCATGATTGAACAAGGTAAAAGGAGGTGGTAAATGTGTATTGCTGCATTTCATCAAAGAGAAGTTTGATCAGCACATGAAAAGAATATTTTAAAATCATAAAACTGCACACTGTAGTTTGGATCCAATGGGTATGGGATGACAGCAAAGAATTTCTTTATGTTAAAAATAGCTGGGGGGATTCTCATGGAGGTAGTCTTCAGACCACACCTTAGTAAATGTCACAGGTACAGATACTGCTGATTTTTATTTTTTTATTTTTTATTTTTTTAGTTTTGAATGGACTTTATTTTATTTCCATGCGATGCTGAGAATTGAACCCAGTGCCTCACACATGCTAGGCAAGCACTCTACCACTGAGCCACAACCCCAACCAGACTCTGCTGTTCTTAACAAAGCAAATGACATTAATCCAAAAATTCTCTCCAACTATATAAAGACTTTTCCTCTTCCAACCAACTATAGGTAGGAATGCGGTTAGTTGGGAAGGCAGTGGGTGAAATGGGGGTAGGAGTGTATGTCGATAACCAAGCCTGACTCAAGCCTTTATACACTACACAAACACCACCCCTGCCATGCAAAAAACCCAACAGTTTGAGCATGTCTCTTACTCTTGACCTTTGAGCGATTCATAAACAATATGCAAAAGAAAAAAAAAGGGAAGACAGCACAATGTATTTTCACTCATGCTAGTCAAGAAAAACTGAATCCTCATAAAGAAATCAGGTAGATAAATGCCTTAAGAAGTCAAGGGTCCTAGTCAAAATTCCTTCATATTCCATGGAAAGCATGCTATCTGGTTGTGCACACATACAAGCAGACAACTGCAAGGGTGGTCCCATGCTTTACCAGATTCAGTAGATGGACATAAATGTTTGGGGGGTGGGAAAGGGTATAGGGAATTGAATCCAGAGGCTTTACCACTGAGCTACATCCCCAGCCCTTTGTCATTTGTTTGTTGAAGTGGAGTTTCACTGAGTTGCTTAGAACCTAAGTTGCTGAGGCTGGCCTTTAACTTGTGATCCTCCTGCCTCAGCCTCCCAAGCCACTGAGATTACAGGTATGTACCATCACTCCTAGCCAATTTTTTAAATAAAATTTCTCTTTGGGACACCAGAGATCAGAGTCAGAGGAACCCATTAATAACTGTCCAGTTGAGTAGGCTATATGTTTAAGCAACCTGTGCAGACCTGAAAGAGATTCTCAGAGGCATCTTGCACCTTGAGGATATCTCAGAGGTGTCAAGGTGCAATCTGTCAATGCCACCTCTCTGGGACAGAAAATGGAAGGGCTTAAAGGTAACCTTCACCAAGCTTCTTCTACAAGCCAAACCATTTACACACATGGCCTTATTGAAAACGCTCCACACTCCAATGCTACAAAGTGTTATTATATTCACTTCTCAGAGAAGTTAAAATAACTTTTTCCAAGTTCACATGGCTGGGAAGTGATAGGATAGATTTTGAATTTAAGTGGATCCAATCCTAAATTAGCTCTTTAGTCAAGAAATTTCTAGGCTGTCAGCACATTGTCTGTATTCAAATTTGGTTTCCCACTTCCTTTCTGTGTGTCCTTGGGCAAGACAACAGTATTTTCGTGCCTCAGTTTTTGTGTCTTTAAAATGGAAATTTAGTATCAGTCTCATAGAATTGTTGTGAGAATCAAATGGGTTAAGCCAAAAAAAAGCCCTGGCATACATGGAAAACCCACATAAACTTGATCACAAGTTCAAGGTCAGCCTCAGACCCCGTAAAATGAGCACTCCAGACATAGACAGGTAAGGTCCGGGAACTTCTGCCACTCCTCCCCTGTGGGAAGCCACACTGAGTTACCTACCACAACTTCCAGTCCTGATGCACCATGGGATCTGAAAGATCACTGTAGTCTGGCGCAGTAGTGCCATGACTTGAGACTCAGTCCCCACCACCACCACTCAGATAGGAAGGCCAGTCTTCTGAGTAGGCATACCCCTGGGATTGAGCTATACTCACCTATTCTTTTGTAATCCTATCCCTTTGCCCTATTTGGGATAGAATGTTCTATGGAAACTCCCTTTGTGTATCCCCTTCTCTTGCTCTGCCTTTGGGTATGGCTTTCCTAGATGTCAGTCAACCTGCTAACAGCAGACATCATAAAGCTAGACTCAACCCCCTTGAGCCTGACCCCTTGTCTCATTTGAATGGCTTCTCCTCAATAAAAGGGTTCAGCACATTCATATTCTCTCTCTCTCTCTCTCTCTCTCTCTCTCTCTCTCTCCATGGACCCCTAAGTTCAGAGGAGCTGTCACAGAATCCTGCGCTACACCTAGTTCCTGTATTCTACACTTCCCTAACACTGTTCATTTCCTCTACCACTTTGCCTTTCTCTAGTGATGTTTTCAAAAATAAATAAAAATCCATAGAACCATTCAAGTTCAACATTTTAGCTGTGGGATAATTATAAATCATTTATCAAGACTTAACAAGGACACAGCAAGGTTTTATTTATTTACTATGAGAGAAAAAGTGAAGAAGGCAGAAAAAGAAGATGTAGTTTACTTATAACTGCAACCCAACATGTGAAACCCTGATAGGAGAGTTAGAAGACCTCAGGAAGAACAGGCCCATGTTAGAAAGCACAGTCCTGCAAGCCTGTGCACAGAGAGATTTAACAGGAAGCAGCTCTCTCTTCTTCCAAACCCATCCAGTAAATGAATTGACTTAACAGGTCAGACTTCTTGTGTATGGAGCCTGAAATAGTCAATGGTTTGACAAAAGGTAGGAGGACACATCCATTGACTTGCTTTTATTACCCTATGGGATTCAGAACTATAAAATGCAATCTGAGAGTGAGCAAAAGAAGAAGGCAGAATAAACTATCTCAGTAAATGTGAAATAATCTTCTCATGGAAATGTCACCTGTTTTCTGTAAGAGTACTGTGATTTTAAAATATACTTACACAAAAAAAATATTTTTGCATCTAAATTTATGATTCTATTCTCTTTCTAAAGAAGGGATTTCTTCTGCATTTCACAGATTGTTAGTATAGGGTTTGACAAGGTCACAACCTCTCAGCCTTTTCCTACCCCTGGGGGTGATAAACCTGTGGTACTCTAGAGTCAGTTGTGTACAATACTTTTATAGTATGGTTTTAAGAAAGAAGTCATCCCAAAAAAGAAATTTAGGAAGAAGGTACACTATGAACCTGAGGTGATGCCAACATGATAAAATGCTCCTCACCATAGTATGGCTTGCTGTATATATTTGCTATGTATTTACTGGTACAATACTTTCAATATCCCATGCTTCTGGACACCAATATGACAAGGGACAGGACTGGTTGGAGTTAGATGACCAAACAAAAAGGGGTAAGAATGTGAAGTGAAAGAAACTGGGCACCAGAAAAAGGCAGTGGAGTTGTAGGCATGGCTCTGGGCATGAGCAAAGAGGAAGGAAAGATCCCCAGGGAAGAAAGCACAGAGGTGGTGACCACCCTGCTGGGCTTCCCAGGAAGCTCACTCTGTATGAGAAGAAAACATCATGGATTTGAAGGGCAGGGTGTCAGTCCAGGACAGAGGATGGGACAAAACAGAGAAAATGCCCAGAATTAAATGTTCTCTCCTTCACTCTGCCCTCTCCCTGCTCCCCGAGGCTCCTGAGCATTTTGTTCTGCCTCCGGTCTCTTCGTTCTTCACACCCCCACTGCAGTTTTGGGTTCTCATGACTGCTTTTTCCTCCAGTCTAGACTACGTGCCTCTCCAGGTCAAGGACTGGCCTAGTGAATCAACTCTTACTGAATAAATGAATGAGGAAAAGAATTCTCTTTGAGCCTTAGGTCAAATTAGATACAACACTTGTAACACAGTAGCTTCAAAGAACAGTAACTCACAGAAACACAAAGAAACAACTTTTTTGATGTATTACTAACCTGTTACTCTCCTGAACAACCCCTAGCCTTCAATTCATTGTCATGAGGATAGGAGGAAGGGAAAGTATAAAATCTGAGTGGAAGTGTATGATAACCTAGGCTATAATGGTCAAGCAAGAAACACTGCTTCTCCCTCTCTACTCCCTCATCCCAACATGGTGTCTCCTCTGGGTAGAGGGAAAGGCTGAACTGCTGTTAGAGTCACAGCAAATCCAAAGAGCCAAAAGATTCCAGATGGGCCTGAGCCTGACTCTGTTGGAGTAAAGCTTTGTGGTAATAATTACCATTTGTTTGGTCTTTAGTTCACTCTCATACTCAAATTCCTAAATTAATCACTTTGGCTATTACAACTCACATCATACTTCTCTGATTTTCCAGGTCACCACACCACATTTCCAAGAATTCATATAACATAGAAAATACCAGAGCCAATTTCTTTAAATGAAACCTGAGTTTACTCCTTTTGAAAAAGCTGTATCTAAGGCATGTCTGTCTCCAGGGGTCCTACTTGTCTCACTACAACACAACTATGCTCACATCACCCCCTGGTCACACAGGGAACCACCAAGCTATACCAAGATGGGATGCTGCCTGAAGCCCACAGGAGCCTGTAGCCATGGACAGGACACTGGACTTGCTAGATGCCAGCTGCCCTATCTGTGATGATTAGAATATCAACCTCTTGACATTGCTGTGAGGATTAACATAAGTCTATCACAGGCCTCTACTGGTACTCTTTAGATGCTCAAAAATGACAATCATGATTGTTCTTCTTGTGAAGATGGTGGTGATGAGGAGGAGGAAGAGGAAGAGGAAGAGAAGGAAGATTTCCTTTTACCTTACCTCCCCAACTTGCCCTCAATGGGCCACACTTTTGCCTAAGCTGGTATTCAACGTGAACCACTCCTAAGTTTCTCTTTAATCAAGATGCACTTCAAAAGCCACCTCCTCCCTGACCACTTTTCCTATCCTGGGTACCCTCTTCTCAACACAGCACTCACCCATGCTTATCATAAGCCTGAGCCTACAGCTTTACTATGACACTACTCTACCCTATTATCTGGATGAACACCATCTTCCCAGATTATGATCTCTTCCATGGAATAAGCATCTGAAAAGTCCTGACCATATAGCACATAGATCATATTAACCATGATCTGTGGAAATATCCAAAACCAGCAAACTATCAGGACAAAGGGGACACTTGTAAATGCTTAGGGGAAAGGCCAGACTTCAAAGACACATACTGAATTTTTATAAGCTGCTTAGTTCTTAAGGTTTTACATCATTGGAGATGGGGATGATAAATCAAGCACCCAAATATTACATCATTACAATAAACTAGTTTACATCTTTCTCATGAGACAAGAATTACTCATACCCTTACCTCTTCAGTAAGTACATTACCTGCTGTGTTCTGACTTCTGGCAGAAGCTATCTCTTATGAAGTCACTCTAATACACCATACACCAAAAATTTTATAAACAAAGATGTATTCACCACACAATGCCCAGAGACACAGACTCCACGCAGTTCCTCAAACCCGGCTATGTGGATGAACTTAAAGGTGTTGTCCTCCTACCTTCTAGAATGTGAAAGGCCCTTCAGTCGGTAATTTAAGTGATCTTATGTGTCCACTCAAACACAGATTTTTAAATCAAAATTAATCCAGCTCATAGGTCAAGAATGTCCTATTTAAGTTCAGCATCAGTTCTACCCTGTTCCCTTTTACTCCTTGGCCTAAATTTCTGGTTTTTGCATAAATTTAAACTAAAAGATATTGATGCTCCTATGAGAAAAGACATAGAATGAGACACTCTAAACCAGGGCTTCTCAATCTCAGCACTACTGACATTTGGGACCAATACTTCTTGGTTGTGGGTGGTGCTGTCCTCTTCATTGCAAGATATTTAAGGGGCATCCCTGCACTCAGGCAGGTGTCAATAACACCTTTTCACCGGTTGTGACAATATAAAATGGCTCCAGACATTGCACAATGCCCTTTGGACCAAACCCGAAAATCCCGAAAGAGGGCCACTGACCTAAACAAATTGTCACTCCTTGCTAACCACTTGAAAACAAGAAACCCCTTTAAGAGTTGGAAGCAATGTAGTTCTGAGAAAAAATGTAGAAACAGACAACTTAGGTTCAAATCACCATTCTACTACAGATGGCAACTTGAGCAGATGGCCTGGGCTTGGAACCTGGGTCTGTCACTCACCAGATGGGTGGCCTTGGACTGGGCATTTAACCTCCAAATCTCAGTTACTTCACCCATAATGTAGTGATAATACTAAATGGTTCATGGAATTGTGAGGATTAGATAGAAAGGGCTTGGAAGGTGGTTGGCACAAAGTAAGACCTTGTTAAATACCAGCTATTGTGATTACTGCATCATTTAAACAAGCTCTGCCTGGTTTTCTCATCTGCCACACAGAAAGTATCAACAATAAGTATTAACAGTGCCACATAGTAAGAGTCGGCCACATAGTATCAACAAATATTTGTTAGCTGTAGTCTACATTTTATGTATATATATGTTTTTTCATTTCTCCAGAACTATAATCAACACACTCTGAACAATTTAAAAAGTCCACTGAATACATCCCCACTTACACACCCAAAGAAGATGATTTGTGGATCCGACTATATTTTAATCTGTTTTTTGTTTTTTTAGAGAGAGAGTGAGAGAGGAGAGAGAGAGAGAGAATTTTTTAATCTTTATTTTTTTAGTTCTCGGCAGACACAACATCTTTGTTGGTATGTGGTGCTGAGGATCGAACCCAGGCCGCACGCATACCGCTTGAGCCACATCCCCAGCCCTTAATCTGTTTTTTTTTTTTAAGTTGAATTTCAAATTCTAATACTATTGTGATAGAATTATAAAGCCAATGCCCTAACTCAGCAGAATAAAATTTAAAAAAATTAAAATCACTACACACTTCCTAGCACAGAATAATTGCTTAATAATTTTAGCTGTATTTCCTATTATTATTATCCACAACCAATGACTATAAGCCATTCATGACTATGGTCTAAGTGTACCACAAAAGAAAGCAGGTGAGAGCTAGATGATTCAGAAATATCCACTGCCACCCCTGAAAAACCAAATAGGTAGGAGGGGTAGAAACTAGATGTGTATACTGTGGGAAAGCATCCTTGATGCTTCACTTGTGTAATACAGACGCATTCATGTGTGCCCATGCATGTGCACAAGTGTGCACTCACACCCCTGCCACCGTCATGTTGTGAGCTACTGGCCTATAGACTTAGCTTCAGATATAAAGAGCTCTGTATTTCTAGCATAAAAAGATGTTCCTTGCTGCAAGGTTCAGGAATCCTTAGGTCACACAGAGACACATTCAAACATACATCATGCCCCAAAGGACCTGGCCATTAGGGTAGGCCAGTCTTCAAAGACAGCAGCATCAGTTGTTGTTCAGCAGCAAGTCCAACCACATCAACAAGGGCTGGTAGGAGGCAAGTCCCTACTAACCATAATTTTTAGTGTGTAATAACTCAATCTACTATGCAATTTTTACAAAAAAAAAAAAGAATTAAAAAAAATTTAAACAGACCAAAGGTTAGATAGCATCAGGACAGAGGCATTAATTTCAAAATTTGAGTTCTTACTTTAGTGATTATAAAATAAAAGAGGTTGAAGGGAGAGGGGGTTTCAAGAAGGAAAAACCAAGAGGTTTGTAACCTGGACCTTATAATAAGGGATGCAATCTTAAATAGGAGAGTTAATTAATATTTTGATCTAAGATCCATGTATCAAAGCTTTTTCCCATAACAAGGGCCAGAATCACCTGAGGATTCAAGTCCTGGGACAGGATTAACAGACTAGGATTTCCACAAGGCCTTATGACCAAGAGGCTAGCAAATACTGATTCTACTAAAGGCACAGTAGGAACCATCCAAGACACAACTGAACGATGTGAAGAAGGTGTCAAGGCACCACCATTCTCTGTCTTGGACATTGCACTCAAGTCAGACCTGGCTGTGCTGTCAGATCCAGCACCACATCATCCAAAAACACTTTTACCTAAGTCCATCCCACCCAAGAGGGAAGGAAAGCGCCAGTTCAACTACATCAATGAGACCAAATGAAAGGCGAAAATTTGAACTTTCTTACCATCAGTGAGTTTTATAAGGTCAATTTTTCCCTTAAACTAAAAAGGAAGCCTGCATGCCATATTTTCCAAACTATACAAGTTAATCTTGGGTTCTCTATAACTCAAGGCTTTCATGAGTGGTTTTATGTCTAGAATTTAAATTTCAAGATGCAATTAAGCAGGGCATGGTGACACACACCTATAATCCCAGAAGCTCAGGAGGCTGAGGCAGGAGGATCATGCGTTCAAACCCAGCCTCAGCAAAAGCAAGGTGCTAAGCAACTCAGTGAGACCCTGTCCCTAAATAAAATACAAAATAGGGCTGTAGATGTAACTCAGTGGATTGAGAGCTCCTGAGTTCAGTCCCCAATATCCCCCACCAAAAAAAGATGCAATTAATATTTTAAGGGCTCATCACAACTGTTAACTAAATGCCTTTAAGAAAAAAAGAACAAATTATTTGAAGCACAGAATTAGGAGCCACATAGTAATGAATGGCCATTTTCATAATTTTATAATTTATGCATGTATAACAACCTACAGATCATAATGAAACCAGGTACATTAATGTCTTCCATTATTTTTTTTTTTTTGGACAACTTGGAATAAAAAGCAAGTTCTTATAAAATTGCTGAGTCTTCTTGCGACCTAGCGACTGCTACCATGACAGCCAGAAAGAACATCAACAAACTAATCATAATGAATCAATGAAAATGCAGTAACTAAAGCAGAGTCATCCAAAGAGCAGAGAACTGGAGCCTGGAAAAAAACACTTATCCAATTAAAAAACAACAAGACCAACAACAATAAAAAGAATTTAAGCTCTCATGAGATTGAGTGGAGGGTTTACTATTGAAATGTACTTTCATGTATCTAGTCAACAAATCTCTCACTGGAAAGTATTTGTTGGACCTTCCTAGGAACTGGAAGTAGACTGCATGATCAGACCAGCTCATAGTCCACCTGAGAAAGACAGACTTTATATTGAAGATACACCTAAGTTGTTAGTGTGTACACAACAGGGTCAATGAACTTTAGGAATGTAACCTCACTTAGTCTTTCAAAACAACCACCTAACAGATGGGGAAATGGAGGCACAATGAGTGGAAGCCACCCAAGGTCATACAACCATCATATGGTAAAGCTTATATTTGAATCTGAGTGAGTTTCCTCCAGAGCCCACACAAATGGTAACTGTGCTATGCTGCTGCTCAACAATGAGGCATGTCTGTAGCAGGGATGGAACCTAGACCAAGAATCTTTAATCACTTATGCATGTTAAATATATCCATGTAATACAGGGAGATTCAAATTGCTCACTGAAGAGTAATTATATCAAAATCAGAGTTAAAAATACAAAATACATGTATTCAAGTAAAATTTATTATGAATAAAGTATGAGATAGCTGCTAGCTGGGTTTCATAAAAAATTGCCATAATTTAAGAATAGACAGCCAGCAATGGAAATAAAGCTTTGGGAGATTAATAGATTATTTTGTTTCTAATCAATGGTCACTAATGCAATAAAGTATTTTTATGGCACCAAAGTTATTAAGTAGCTCCAACCTGGAGCAACAGAAATAACTAGAGACTTTGTAAGAGTAGGTAGAAGGGTAAATGATGAAGCCTGGACTAAGGAAAAGTCAGCAATGGCAGGAAAGTCCTAGGGATTATCTGCCATGGCAGAAGGGCATGAGGGCAGTGAAGCCCAAGAGCAGAAGCTCAGGAGGAGTGCTGAGCTGCACACTCCCTAACAAAAGAAAGGAAGCAGTGATGGCAAAAGGAAAAGCAGAAGAGCAAGGCTGAGGGACAAGCTGGCCTGCCTCTCAATGCCTCAGGCCCAGAGGGCCTGGGGCACCCTGACAGCATGCCAACAGAGCAAGGAGGAGACCAAGGAGCATAATGGGGCTACAGAGTAGAATCAGCCACTGATCAGTACTTGCCACAACTAAAACCTATAGCAGCCGAGCAGGCAGTAAGGAGGGAGGACGTGAACTATATGAACACAGCCATAAAAAAAAAGCAACAGATAAGTGACCATCACTTCAACTGTCTGCAGACAGATACAGGAGAGTCATCCAACCTCTCAAAGTCTCAATGACATCATTGGTAGGGCAGGAGAGAATGACAACGCAGAAGGCCGCAGATGAGATCATGCTTACACACTGTCTGGTGTTCAGTATGCTCAGCAAATGTGAGGTATTATCTACCCACTGCCACCACCACTGATATCACTATGGTTATCTTGTCCACAGGGAAGTTCACTTCCTAGTAAAAAGGAGCAAGAGTGAAAACTAGCCCAGATGAGGAAAGTCTGGAGACTGTGGAGTGTGGAGATCTAGGTCAGTTTCAGAGAGCCCCTTACATATGCCTCTAACACCACATAACCTGGACCATAAATGAAAGAGCAGATATGACAGAATGGTTTAGCTGCCAACCCAATTAGGTTGTCCTCAGTCATCATCTATGTTGACACATGGTCTCTGTGGCTTCCAGAAATCACATGTGAGTCAGTAATTTAAGGTAGCAGGGAAGTTTCAAGTTCTATCTCCTCCAGGAGGCCTTCTGAAATCCTGGCTCACCAAGCAAGTGGTTATTTCTAAGTGCCACCCCTGAGACACATATAAAGTGATGTGTACCATCACAATTATAATATCCTACAAAAAGTTAGAAATCGTATGTCATCTTTATTGTAGCTCCATGCGCTGGCAAAGTTTCTGACATGCTTGCCAGAAAAATTTAAACAGCTGTCTGGAGCATCCACCTGTTAAGCTCATTTCCTTAGAGGATCAAACAACTTCGATGCTGTCAGGAAGATATATATATGCATACATGAAATACATGTATGTATGAATATACATTTATATCTATATATATTCATATACAAATATTTTTAATTATCTTCATACAAATGTTTGTGAAAATAAAATACAAATCTAAATATCCTCTTAAACTGCCTTTTGATGCAATATCTTGAAACATAGGTCAAGCAGCCCCATTCTCTTTAACTACAGGTCTGATTTATCATTATGAACATCAGTTCATGCCCTGGGTTAAGATATATGGACCGTCTATTAAGCTATGGATGAAGAGGGCTGCAGCCTCCAGCCTGGGGAGCCCCTTTGGCAGGGTCTTTTTCTTCCCTCCTCTTCCCTAACAAGGCCTCTTCTTCTTCATCCTGCTTCAAGTTCATCTTTTTATCCTCTCTGGTCTCCAACTCCTATAGAGACTACATGTGGAAGTCAGGCACCCCATTTCTTAGAAAGCTTTTATCTCAAAAAGCACTTCTCATCAAGAAAAGTGTTCTTTTTCCTTCTGGCCAGAAAACGGACACAGTGTTTTGTTCTCAATGTAATCGACCCCTATCACTTCTGAACTGTGGACTTTACTTTTTGTCTCTCCCTTTGTCAATTTTGAGGCACTATGCTGGATCCATGAAGTTATTCAAAGATGATCTTGGAAAAATAACATTTCCTTTCAGTGAAGAGAATAGATGTTACACAATTATGAGTCAACCCCTGTGATTTTTTTTTTTTTCCCTCTGTGTCAGTTCACTGTGATTGACCTTCTCGGCCACGCCTACATGTGGCCAAGCAATGACAATTACAAACACATTTAATTCAGGACAGAAGTATCACAAACCTAAACCTTTATTAATTCATGTTACAATATTTCGAAGTTCATAATAACTTGATCTGAAGTCACATTTATGTCCCGGCTACTCATTCACTCATATACTTTATTAAGTGCTTTGTATTTTCATTGTGCTATTTAAGGCATTATGATGAATTAAAACAAACAGGCAAACAAAATGAGGCTTTTGCTTTCAAGGAGGTTACAATCTAATTAAGGATATGAGATATGTATATCTCCAAAAAATTCATTTTCCAAATAAATTAAAGATGCAAACAAAATTTCAAGGGCTTAACCCTACTTAAGGGAGAAAAAATAACTTACGAAAAACTTAGAGCTCAGAAATTGTTTTCATGGAAATACACACTTTTAATTATAAATGAGTCATTCATTCATCATACTTCATCATAATAGGCCCCCAAAAGACCACTCCTTGGCAGCATGTAGAGGTTAGTACTTAGAAATGTGTGCTTGAAAAATAATAAATCAGGCACTAGAAGACATTTTCATGGCTGAGGAGGATCCTTAGAGATAAGCTATATTATACCTAGGTCTTGAGAGTTCAAAGGCCTTGCTCATGTTTTCAGAGTTAGTTCATATTCATAGAAAATCTAGGGCTATACCCCAGTCCCGGATGCCAAGTCCAGCACTTTTCCAAAAACCCCATATGGATCTATTTGACGTTCTTTGCCATCCAGTCTAAATCTAGTAATTTCTGTTCTAAATACTGCCTAAAATCATAGAAATAAGCATACAGGAATCAGAACTAATACCAATAGGATTTACATGTCTCCATAATAATGGCTTACCCATTTGATCTTCCATTTTTCCCACTTCAGTCCCTCCTGTACACTGGCCCTGCCTGCCACCTGTCTAAAATACCATTTTAGCATATCATGCCTCTCTTGCCTTTGAAATAAAGTTCCTAACCATTCAATCAGGACTCCATAGTTTTGAAATTCCATAAAGCATTCAGTTCTCAAGCACCCGTCTGCTGAGATTGAGTCCATTATTCCAGCAAGATGGACATCATCATGATCAGAAGGATAAATAAGTTGGCAAGCTTCATTCTACCCACTGATCCTTGCTGGGCTAAGATAGGAGGAAGCAAAAGTAGCATGTGTATCAATGCAAAGGTTGACATCAGTGCTAGAAGTGCAGTGTGATCCAGCCCCTTTGGGGTCTTAGAGCTCTTTCCTTCATAAATGTGGACAAATTCTTTACACTTCCCTGGTGGCATCTCTTGGGAGTAATGAACCAAACACTCTTCGGAAACAAAGCTCTCCCCATTCAGAGTACAGAAAGCTTTTCTTCACACTGACTTGAGCTGATGGTTTTCTACACTCTTGGTGGTTCTATAGCCTCCATCTATAAAATCTCTCCCCTTTCAGATGGTGCATTCCCCAAAGTGGACCCAATATTTTGGCTCTATCATAATGGCTCAGCAGACAATTCCAATCATCAGAACTACTATTCTGAGTCTCTTGCAGTCCCATAATACTCTTTAACCACCAACTTTTTAAGATCCCAACTCAATTTGTAGGAGACAAAATGAGACATATTTAGCAAAAAGACTTTCTTTGGTGTCATCTTGATGATGTTTGACCTGGTGAACTTTGAGTTAGAGTAGCAAGGGGCATTATGAACAGAGGCATCCCCACAATAAGCACTATCTCACCACTTTTTGCACAAATGTGTAGTTTTTATTTGTTCAGGGCTCTCACCACCCACCCCACCCACCCTCACCCTCACATACAAGTTGATTGTCATTATTGCTGCCTGGAACAATATAAATTGGTATTCACAACTGGATACCTTGTGATGTTAAAGTCAAAGGGGAAAAAACTAAAATTTATTTCAAATTTATAATTACAAAGACATACACTATCTTATACACAACTATCTACCTAAACAAATCACTCAATAATAATAATAATAAAAAGGCACAGCAGAGACTGCCAGGAAGTAGCATGAAAGACCACCCATGCTGTGGATGTAGGATATTCACTTTGCAGAGAAATGCACAGTACTATTCCACAGCCAGCGATCACATGGATGTCCATCAACCAACTGATGATTACTATGTGTTACATATCCATCTGGTCATTTCAACCTACACATTGAAATGTAACATAATATAGTATTATATATTGTTATTTAAACATATACACTATACAAACACTATAAATAGAACTTACAAAAAGGCATTATGATTTCTAAACAGTGTCTACATTAAAGTAAAATGATGAGTAATCACCACCTTTCGTTTTTTGAAAAACTAAGTATGGGCTATACACATGGAGACAATTCAAGATATTTAAAGCAGTGCTTTCCAAGAGTGCCTGAATCTATAAACCGTGTAGTGAAAGTACAAAATGCCCAGCGGCCCCTAGCCTCAGGTGAAACTGTGATTCAGCTCCTCCACTTCAAATGTTCAATGGAAGGTTGATGGAAAAGAGCAAATACTGTTATTTAAATGTTGAAATTTTTGGTATGTCATTTTGAGTAATGATATTTTGGGGTTATAAAATGCAAAGTAATGTGCATAACTTTTATTGTCATTTTTTTCATTAATAGGGTTTCAATCATTTCATATCATCATCTAATCCAACAGAAACTAATTTGTTACTTTCTTAATCTAGGCAACCTTATACTAGAATGCCCCAAACCAGTTTAACACATTTAAAATAATTGCAATTGCTGCTTCAGAGAAATTCCTTAACTTGAAGATTCATGTGTGTGTGTATACACACACACATACATCTTTCATAGGATGATCTTTAAAATATTTTTCAAAATTAAGAACAGACTTAAAATATTTGTTGTTAGAATAGTGTGACTTACTTCTACCTTCTGTTCCTGGTTCCTGGTCCTACATAGATCAGTGATATAACATTCCTCCTTCCCAACCATAATTCTAGGTTGGTTTGTCATTCCTTTTTGTGTTGTTGTAAAATAAAATCTTTGATAGAAATTGGGGAAAAAATATTTTAACATTTTTAAGAAATACATTTGTAAACCTACAGGAATAGTGCTGAAACAGCTGTGAATTTATTTCCAATACTTCAGCAGCAGCACTCCAAGTACAGTCTGTGAACCCCTGGAAATCCCCAGGCCAAAAATGTCCTTGTTCCTAAAAGGTTATTTCCCCCCTTTTATTAATCCTCTCACAAATTTACTATACTTTAAATTTTTTAAAAAATTCTTCTGAAAGTTCTAATTTTATGAAAAATCTGACTCAGAAATTTCTCTTTCATTCTAAAGTAATTTTGAATTTTTATATTAAAAGACAAGTTACCAGTTCAAAAGAGGAAATTGAATACTTTAAAATCATTAGGATGGCTATTATTAAAAATAATAATAATAAGTAAGTGTTGGCAGGGACATGAAGAAATTGAAATTTTATTCCTTGCTAAGGGGGAGATGTAAAATTGTGTGGCAACTCTGGAAAAGAGCATGGGGTGCCTCAAAAGATTAAATGTAGAATTATTATATAATCCAGCAATTCCACTTCTGGGCATACGTATGAAGAATTGGAAGCAGGGACTGGAGAAGGTATTTGTACACCAGTGTTTTATCAGTGCACTATTTGCAACAGCCCAAAAGGTAGAAGTCACCCAAGTGTCTTTCAAAAGATGAATGGATAAACAACACATAGTACATATCTGTAATGTGAAAAAGTTCAACTTTGAAAAGGAAGGAGGTTCTGACATGGGGTATATCACAGAGAAACCTTGAAGACATGTTAAATAAATGAGTCACAAAAGGACAAATATTACATGATTCCACTTATGAAATTCCTCTAGTAATCAAATTTATAAGACAGAAAGTAAATGGTGATTGCCAGAAGTTGAGGTGAGCCAGGAATAGGGAAATACTGTTTAATGAATATGGACTTCCTGTTTAGTGAAAATGAAAAAGTTCTGGAGTAGATGGTAAAGATGGTTGCACAACCATGTGAATGAACTTCGTGGTGCTGAAACGAACTCTTAAAAACAGTTACGGTGGTAAATTTTATGTCACGTACATTTTTAACATTTAAAAATCCAACATAAAATGGGGAAATTTAAAAGCCTGCTTTCTTAAGCCACAGCTATCCTATGTCTAAAGACACTCAAAATATCAAAGTGACACATTAGAGGCATCTGATTCATATAAAGAACTGGAAGAAAAAATGATAAATAAAAATTGTGAATGTAACTTTTGTCTTTATAGATACTCTATTGCATAAGACACAAGAAGGCAACACAGTATCTTCAAATAGTTCAGTTGTAGCCTCATTTTGAAACCAACCATTAAAAATTTAAAGGAATTGATTTTTTTTTAAATGTAGACATGATGAGACCTTTAAAAGACAAACATTGTTACATTTTTTTCAAAGTAGAAATGAAAAAGCCACTGCAACATCTTACAGGGCAAGCTGTTGTATTACCCAGAGAAGCACACACAATACCCAAGACACCAAAGAAGCTTTGAACAATTGACACTGTGGAGTGCCTGTGGAAAAGTATGGCAGAGCCACTTTCCAATGACACAATAACTCCTCATGTGAAAGGCTCGTCTACAAACATTAAAACCAACTTAACATCCCAACTAAGGAACCCTACTTTTCCCTTATAAATGAATTATGACTAACTGATGCTCATACCAAATAAAGAAATTTTAAAATGTAAATGCCTGTCAACAAACACTAGTGCTGAACTAGTCAACATGTTGAATAACTCTGGGAATCTCATCATCACTGAACAACTACATTGACACTGACACTGCTGGTGAAAAGCAATGGTGGGTAAAATTGCTAGTGTCTTAGCTTGGATCAAGGCAGCAACACTAAGCTATTCCAGCAGTTACCATATTGTTCACTGTCACTCATTTGTAATTAAAGGGGGGAAAGGGCACCAGTTTAACCTAAAAATGCCCATGATGAAGCAGTACAAATGTTATCAACTCTTGGCTATTAATTAATTTCTCATGCTTTAAACATCATATGACACTTGTAAAGTACACCTAAAATATTTCTGCTGCATCCTCAGGTACAATGGTCACCTCAGGTGATCAAGTTGCAAGCTGAACTACCTACCTTTTCCATGGAGTACCATTTCCACTTGCAAAAAAAAAAAAAAAGAAAAGAAAAGAAAAATGACTCTCAGATAAACTATAGTAATTTATATCTGAGACTTGGCAGATATTTCTTGAAAATGAACTATGTACAACTGAGTACTTCAAAGACAACCAATGGGAGTATTTGTTATCAATAATAAAGCAAATATTTTAAATTTTAGAAAACCTGCATTCACAACTTTGTGCTTCCTTCTTAGAACTTTTTGATATGCATAACAATATGTTAGCATTTTAGAAGATTGATATAACTCAATCGATGTTTTCCAAATAACCAATGATTAGTGTCAAAAACAAAACTTCATGATGATAGATGATCTATTCAAACAATACAATATAAAGTAATGGATTATAACAGAGTATGAAAAAAAAAAAACTACACTGATATGGTTTCAGATTCCACATTGCAGCCAACCTTTAAGAAGCCATGTGGAGTCGCTGTCTTGTGAGTCTGGCATGTCCTATAATACTCCATCCTGCTAGCTCATGCACTCTAGACACTCTCTGCTGACTTGATGAAGTAAGCACTTGAGTTGGGAAAGCTCACAGGACAAGGCACTGCAGGTGGCCTCCAGCAAGTAGCAAGGCCCTCAATCACACAGAACCAGTTCCACCTTCCCCATGGACTGTGGTGAGCATTGAGCAGTTCTTTACAGTCAAGCCCCCAGATGAAGACAGAGCCTAGTTGACATTTGATTGCAGTCTGGTAAGAAATCAAGAAAAGGACTCAGTTTAAAGTGCTGGCCAGACTTCTGACCCACAGAAGTTATGATATAATACATGTATTTTGGTTTATGGAGAAAAAGAATCAAACTACTACTTATTGGATCTTTGTGTAATATACCTACCAAAAGCCTATCTATAATTATCCAACAAAGCTATTAAAATGCCTCCCTTTTCCAACTACATGTCTGTGGTGAGGGAAGATTTCTTAGTATGTTTCAACCAAAACATTTTGAAATCGACTGAATGAAAAAGTGGATTTGAGAATACAGCTATCTACTAAGCCCAAATATAAAGAGATTGGCAAGAATGCTATTTGGTGATATGTTTCTGAAAATAGTTATTTTTTCATAAAATAACTTACAATGAACCTATTACTTTAAATCAATATATTTTAAATTTCTTAGGCTTAATTTATAATATGGTAAATATAAATTGGTGTAATGCACAAAAACCCACTATTTCAGAGCCTCCAAAATATGAGCAAAGGGATGTTAGGGTCAACAAATTGAGAACCCCTGCAATGCTATTTCTTTTTTTCTATGCCACATGACACATACCCCTCTCCATTTGTTTGGAGAGTTGGCATCCTTTGCCCAGTTGGCTATCCCAGACTAATGTGAGCCCTTTCCTTCTGAAAACCCAGGGAACTTATCTGGCACCAGCTGCTGCTTTCTTCAGTTTGAACATATATACACATCTAGAGTGAAGCTCAGAAGGAAAGGGACTTTGATGAACACTCACCAACACCCCACCTGTCACCTCCATAGATGATGGAATCCTAAACTGAACAGAAATGCAATTCATACAAGATACTGGGCTTCCACTCATGCATGAGAAGCAGACCACACAAGACATGTGATAAGAGTGTAGGACATATGTCTCTCAAAAGGGTCATTGGGAGCTGGGGTTGTGGCTCAGTGGTAGAGCACGTGTCTTCCATGTGTGAGGCACTGGGTTCGATCCTCAGCACCACATTAAAACTAAATAAATGTATTGTGTCCATCTGCATCTAAAAAAATATTTTTTTTAAAAAAGAGTTATACTGGAAGAGGCAGATGAGAACAAATACACAGATACTAAAATTTCTATATGTAAAAAAAGATAATATAGATAAGTGATATCATACCGTAAGACCTTGATTCTCAATGAACAGAAAATAGGTTATTGGAGGATAATTTTGCAGGGAAAAAAAAAGAAAAAGAAAGAAGGGAATAAAGAAAGTACCATTGTGGGGCTGGGATTGTGACTCAGAGGTGGAACGCTCGCCTAGCATGCATGAGGCACTAGGTTCGATCCTCAGCACCACATAAAAATGAGATATATTGCGTGCACCTATAATTAAAAAATAAACATTTTAAAAAAAGAAAGAAAGAAAGTGCCCTTGTGGGAAAGGCAACATAAAAATCAATACAATTTCCCCAATATCTCTTCCTGAAAAAGAAAAAAAAAATACATTAAATAGAATATCAATTACTAGAGGCTGAATTGTACCCTCCCCTCAAAGTGAGTATGTTGGGGTCCTATCCATTAGTACCTGTGAATGTGACCCTCATTTAAAAATAGGGCCTTTACAGATGTACTCAAGTTGAAACAAGGTCAATTGGGTAGACCCTAATGCATCATGACTGGTGAATAGACAGACAGGGCCTGTGGAGATGGAGCCAGAGAGATTGGAGGGATGCTGCCACAGTTCAGGAATGCCCAGGGCTCCCAGAAGCTGCAAGAGGCAAAAAATAAAAAATAAAAAAGGATCCTTGGCTGATGGCTTTGAAGGGAGTGTGGCCTTGCCAACAACTTGATTTTGAACCTCAAGCCTCCAGAATAGTGAGGAATTTCTCTTGTTTTCAGGCACCCAGTGTGTGCTACTTTGGCATGCAGCCCTAAGAAACTAGTGCAGCAATAGAATGAGTGTTCCTTCTCTATTCAGTCACATTTCCAAGTGGCCTTTCCTCAGTAAAAACAAAAAGGGAAAGAAATCTGAAATGCAAATCTAGTAATAGTAGAAAAAAATTTTTTTTAACTAGGAATTTCCTGAGTTAGATTTTTTTTTTTTTTTTAAGGTTCTGGGAACATGTTTCTGATCAGACACTGCTGTCAAAACTCAAGCCCACTGAATCTCTATAAATGTGCCTATAAATACAGAGAAAAAGATTATTTATCTCTCTCACATTTCCTCAACTCTTTGCTACAAAAGGAAGTAATCCAGACCCAATATTTAAAGTTACCAATACTATTACTATGTCACAAAAGAAATAAGAGATGACAAGTCAAACACAATTCTGCCCAGACTGTATCAAGCCACAGGGACTTCTGGGCTAAGATGAAGCTTGGCTCATATACCAGCTTGCCAGCCATTCACAAGTCTCAAGACCCAGATCTTATCTCTAGCATATAGAAAAGGTACTTGGCATTATATAATTCATAGAAAAAAATCATTTGAACATATAATCAAGCTTCACTTTATGAATTTAGCTTCAGTCTCACTCTTTGTTTTAATCCATAAAACAAGTAGATCTTAGAGCTGTGGGGATTTCCAGAGTCACTTGAGCTGATGGCCCATTCGATATCTATAAACATCAGGTAACTCTACTGGTTTTCTAACTATGGGCCCTAACCCTTTAGAGGGCAGTGAAATTGATTTAGTATATTCCAACCACCATTTTTTTTTGGGAGGGGAAGCAAAACAATATTCAAAAGGCCCCATTCCTAGTAAAGGTAAGTACTCTTTTGTTTCAGTTGTTTAAGTATGCAGATGCTATAGGTCCTATTGTGAAGGAAAACATTTTTTGTTATGTGCCTTTCATTCCAAATTCTGTCAGGAAATAGTTGACTTGCTCAAACTAGGCACTTAGGAATTTAATAAAGAAATTATTTCTGAAGTTTTGCCAGGGCTACAGGAAGTCATCAAGGAGTAGTTTAGACAGTGGTAAGTCCTTGCCATAGACTCAGTCCCATGGAACCAAGGATAGGAGTGATTTGACACAGAGAAGAATGGCTTATGGGTGTGTCACTGGACCTGAGCTATGACCTTTTAGAAAAGGATACAGACAGCTGACCATGACCTGGTAGGAAGGGAGCTGCCCATCCTCTGTTCTATTGCTGGGTTCTCCTTAAGGGCTGATCAACTCTAACTAAAAACCAGAGGGCAAGAGGGTTGATGCTGCTCAGCCTCCTGGGTCTCAGGGGAGACTGGAGAAGGTACGGAGTGGGTCTTGCTGGGGCAAACAGGATGTGACTATTGAAAACAGTCTAAAAGCCCTTGATTTTATTTACACATTCATTTATTTAATTTATTCTAACAACTTTTATTCCTTTGGACACATTGTTACCACATCTGCACTCAAATCCCAATCTTGAATCAAGAATCTAATTCCACACTGAACAATTCATGCAGAAGATTGGCATCTCTGTGAAGTCATGGCTTATGATCTCAGCCAGGCCCTCACAGTACTCATAAACCCTTTCATCTGTCCTTAGTCTCCTACCTCTCCTAGCCCTACCTGTGTACTATAAGGGCACAGACCATGTCTTACTTAGCTCTGTATTCCCAGGCCTCAGTGGCTTAGAACACAGGTGCACTCACTGAAATGCCCACTGAACCGTGAATGGGCAAAGCCTAGCCTGCTACCTCTTCCCCAACTCCCCCTAGGCATTCCTGACCACAGTCAACCCCCAAGCTTGGTAGCTTTGGCCCGTAATCCTCAAAGCTCATTTCCTCTTCTGCTTCAATCATCTAAGCTCCACTCACTCCCACAGTAGGATCTGAGCCAGTTCCTCCACCCCCAGTCTCAGCTCCCTCTATCTTCATTTTCCAGATCAATCAATACAAAAGCAAATCAAACAAGGTCCCCACCCTGCCCAGAATACTGGACTCCTCCAGCTCATTAGCTAGTCATAACAAAGGCCTCCTGGCTTTGACTCCAACTCTTCCCTCAGTACTTCCTCCCACAATCACTCTTGGGAAACATGCCATTAACACTATCCTTTTCTCCCCTGCTTCCACCTCCAAAACAAAATAAATCAAACAAAAACACCCACCTTCCCCATCCTTCACGGCCTGCCCTGGTAAGAATCTGAATATCCATTCATCCTTCAAAAGCCTGCCCAGGTACAGTTCAGAGTGATCCTTGCCCAAAGCAAAGCTACCCCACCACTTCCACAGTTCTCTATCATGATATGTACTGTTTGGTTACAATGTCTACTTTGCCCTCTTTGTCCAGAAGCCTGACTTATGTTACTCTATAACCCAAGCAGAAAATATGAACGCTTGACTCAGAGTCGTTCCCTAAATCATCTCCCAAGCGACTAAAGTGACTTTAAGTTTGTTACAGAAAACGGTAGCAAAGTGAGGTCTGAGACCTCACTGAGTACGAATTTTTGTTTTTGTTTTATGGGATGCAGATAGAATTAGGAGACTGCAGCTATTTCCCATTATACTTTTGTTTTTTTCCCCTTTTGAGGTATCGGAAATCAAACCCAGGGTGCTTGACCACTGTGATACATCTCCAGCACCCCCCCCCATTTTTTTTTTTTTTTAATTTTGAGACAAGGTCTCACTAAGTTTCTGAGGTTGTCTCAAACTTGCAACCCTCCTGCCTTAATCTCCCAAGCAGTTGGGATTACAGGCATGTACCACCATGCTCAGCTTCCCATCATTCTTAATGTAGGTACCCCATGACCTCTATACCCCTCTGCATAAACAGGCCACTTCTCTGCTGATAAAGGGAAGCACAAGATTTATCTCAAATCCTTTGTCAATAGCACAATGTCGCTTAGAGGTCATATTTAGAGGACTTATGCATCTAAAATAATAGTGGTGAAATCTATCTTAAATCTGCCTTAAAAGGCATCAGAAATCTCTGAATGCAACTGCCTGTAGACCCTTATTTTCTGCCCCAAATGAAGCAATAAAATAGATCTGATCATTTCCCCCCATGAATGTGCTCCCTGCTCTTGCTAACATTAGCCAAAAGTTGAGGACATTCCTTCTGTCATCTGTTTCCATCTCCAAGTTGGCCGTATCACCTACTCTGCCAGGGTGCAGAACCACCCAGAGAGTTTAATAACCTCACCCTGAAGTAGAGGACACGAGCAACATAGGCCACGTATATCTAGATGATACTTGGCACTGCGTCTGATTGATAGAAACTAAATTGAGACTAAAACCTTTTTAACAAGCTTGTTTCATGATATCCTGCGATCTCATCACACTGCAATCCAGTGAGAGCCCTGCAATCAAAAGAATGGCTAAACCCAGCACCAGGAAGCAGACCTAATTTTAGCAGCCCCCAAGACAGACATCAGGCCTTTCAAAAATAGAGAAACCATCAAAATGGGGATCATCTAGCATCATCCTTAAAATCAACATGAAATTAATGAATACTATCTTGAAAATCAAACATTGTTCAAATATTAAGAGATTGCATTGCACAAATCTTCATGAAGCAAAGTCACTCTGATGTTACTTCATTGAAAATCAGCTACAGAGCACTCAGTCTCAAAAATCTAAGAAATGAGTCAACCTGTCAGAATTTGAAGCTGTTATTCAAGACAATCAGTGTAATGGACCACTAAACTACTGCCTACAGCAAATGCGGATATGATGAGGCATTTGACGATAATCAAGAGAAAAGTTGCATTTAGAGTGTTTTTTAAAAAGAAAAAAAAAGTCTACCTCATATAACAATTTCAAACTTACAAACCCTTTGCTGAGTACAAGGTCATTCTCATCTTTATAAAGGAAATATAAAATTCAATGAAATTTAACAAGAATATTTGGAACCCATACTATGTTTCAGGTACTATGCTGAAAACAAGGACAGAGAGATAAACAAGACACACTCTCTGTTCTCAACCAGTTCACAGAGTAGTGGGGGAGATACAATGGTCGAGGCATGTGGCAGAGCCTGCCTGGCAACTCGGTGATATCCAGGTGGGCTACTTCTCCCAAGCCAGTGCACTTGGAGAACATGGCGAGTCTCACCAGTAAAATTCAGGCAGAAGGGATGTCTGCCATTTTCAGGACAACCCCAAAACTCCCAATGAATCCTTCACATATTCTGAGAAAAACTTTGCTGTGATAAGCCACTGATTTGGGGGCTGCCGTTACTCAGCAGATCCTAATAAAGAGTGTAATATAAAGTGTGTTTTACAAAGCCAAAACATAGACATGGCGAGCTCTGGGAACACAAGTGTGAGGTCTGTGAGCTACAGAAAGAGAAAAGGAGGGAGGGGATCCTAGTAAAGAGGAGACTGGAAGACTCACTCCAAAGGATGGGCAGGATTTACCCTGGATGGAGAAAAGCCTGAGTAAACACTAAACTGCCAATAGGAATTTAAAGGGGGGGGGGTAAAAGAATAGAGAAACTGGGCAGGGGAGCAAAGTTTGGGTTTTCACTAAGAGCAAAGGGAACCACTTAAATATTCTCAGCAGCACTGAGGGCTTCATTAGATTTTCACTACAGGAAGAATGGTTTGGAGGAAAGGAGAAATGGTAGAAATGGGAGGTCAACTAAGGATCTGCTGTAATTTCCTTCTATAGAAATGAGAAGTGGTGTGGCCTTGGGGTAGAAAGGAGGCCACAAATGCATGAGATGTGACATCTAAGCATCAAAGGAATTTTGTGACCCACTGGACATGTGGTAGAGAATGAGGGAGGGTAGGTCACCATGGAGGAAGGTTTCCAGGTTTCTGAATTAGAAAACCAATTAAATGATGGCACCCCATACAAAGCAACAGACCAAGGGGGATTGGGCAAGCAGATACAGATGGGCAAGCAGATGGTTTTGCTCTAATGGGACCTCCAGGTGATAAAGTCTAGAGGAAGGCAGCTGTTGGGGTCTGGAGAGCACTGAGGGCTAGAGGGGTGTATCTGGGGACAGGATGAGATAGAGAACAAAGCCAGAACCCCAGGGTATCAGCACAGAAAGAGGTAGTATAGGAGGTATTTATGAAGACTAAAATGAGAAAGAGGCATTTATAAGTTCTGAGAAATTCACACAGTGGTGGGACAGCAACAAGAATAAGTATAAAAGGTAACCATGAATTTCAGCTACCAGATCTTGATAATCTTGTTGAGAATAGCTCATTTGGGGAGAGTGTGAAAACCTAGTAATCAAATGGGTAATGAGACCTTAATAGAAATAGTATCTGATTCGTTATCCAATTTAATGAAAACTCTCCACTTTTAAAAAATGGATACAAATATTTTAAACAAATTGACTAAAATGTGAGTGTATCTGTAACATAATTGTATGCCTACAACTATAACCCCTCCAAACACACTCCCTGTTGCTTTTTCCTGCTTTATTTCTACCCACAGAATTCATCCCTCCTTACCCTAAGGCTTATTTTATCTTTTATCTCCTCCCACTAGAATACCAAGTTCAATAAAGGTAGAGGTCTTTGCTGAACCTGTGGCTCTGAGAAGAGTGTCAGGTACAATAGAGAGGGTGGTTGGAGGCTTATAGTTGTAAATAGCATAATCAAAAAAGCTTCTAAGAGAAGGAAACAATCATCTAAGATGGAAAGGATGAAGGAAGCAGACAGGTGGACAATGGTTAGAAAATATTTTTGGCAAAGAAAACAACATGGGTGTTGGGGACTTGCCTAGAAGTTGGAGAACATGTGAGAGGCAGGGGCTGAGGCAGAGTGAGAGACAGACAGGTAACAGAAGATGAGAATGGAGAGGTAGAATATCAAGCGTCAAGGTCCCCAAGAACATCCAGGTTCAGTGGTTCACTGAAAGGCCTCAAGGGCTTTAGCAGAGGAATGCTTATGGTTATGACTTATTAGTGAAACAACACAAAGCAAAACCAGTCAAAGGAAATGGAATTAGGCATGAAATCTGGAGGAGACTAAGCATAAGCTTCCAAAGGTCTTCACTGTGGAGAGGACATGCTTAATTCCCCCAGCAATGAGTTTGTGATAGCACAAGTAAAATGTCACCCAACAGGGAAACGAGTTATTAGAGACTCCACACCCACAGCTGTTATTAGGGACTGGTCAGGAAGGCACCCTTTGCTTAACATGTGAAAATCCTAGCATTCCTGGTCCCTGAAATAGAGCAGGTATTCAACAATAGTCATGTTGTTTGCATAAACAGTTTCGGCGCAGTTATGACATTCTTATAGGGAAATGATGAAAACTCTCCACAAATCTAAGTGACAGGATGCTAGCCAAGGGCCAAGCTTTTCAAGCAAGCCTTTCTAAGGATTGCAATTTCAGGTCTGCCATGTTAACTTTCTTCTGCACAGATAGCCAGGTCAGGGAGCACTTTATAGGCCATATGAGAGAGATGGAAGCAATCAGAGGACCTTGAATAGAAGAATGGCAGGACCTGACTAGATTTTAAATGATCACCCTAGCTTACATGTTAAGAAGGAGTTATAGTGGGGAGTATAGAGGGCAGAAATAGGAAAACTTTAAGAAAAAAAAAAACCAACAGAAAACTCATGAGAGCAAAGAAGTCATCAAGGATGAGGATGAGGACTTCTGTCTAGAACAACTGGAAGGATGGTATCACCTTCTAATAACATGGTTAAATTATGAGAGGTGTGGATTTGGAGAGCGGGACCAGGACATGCTTTTAGTGCTAAGTGCCCACCTGACATCCAAGCAAAAGTGTCAAGGAGAGCCCTGGATGGAGTTGGTAGTTCAGAGGAGAGATCTGCACTGGAGCTATACAAATGGTATGTGGAGTCACATTACTAGAAGAACTCACCACAGAATAAGTAGAGAGAGACCAGAGGAGGTTTAAGAACTGCGTCCTGGGGCATACTAATGACAGGCTGTAGTGGAGGAAGGAAGAAAAGAGCCAAAGAGACTGATAATAGCCAGTAAGGAAGGCAGAAAAATCAGGAAAGTATGAGATATAGGAAACATACTCTTCAAATATTTCGTATTTTTAATAGTCAGGCAGCATCTCAGTTTCACTAAAAATGGTTCTGATAATTGTCCAGAAATTGGTTCAGTGGCTCTTTGTTGGTCCATTTCTTCCTGATACATTCACAGGCTGGTACAGCAAGGTAAAAACTGGGGCAGGCCTTAACTTGCTCTCCAGTCCAGCTGCTTTTTTATCCCTACTGTTTACATGGGGGATTTCAGATTTAGAGTCTCTCTGCCACCTCTGAACAACAAAGAATAAATGAAGATCCTTTTCCAATGGCAAAGTTCTTATCAGTACAAAGTGGCAATATCTTTAAGAATGTCAAGTTAAGAACTGCTTGGGATCCAGGCTTTAAGGAAGTGGTTTTCGGAAGCAGCTCAGAGAAACCATCAGAAGAGCACAGAACCTGAACTGTTCATATAGGCAACCTGTTTGTGGCTAATTAAATGAAAGTGAATTAAAATATACAATTGAGCCCCTTACTTACAGTAGCCACATTTCAAGTATTTAACAGCCATATGTTTCTAGTAGCTATTCTATTAGACACAGATCCAGAACATTTCCATCGTACCAGAAGGTTCTTTTGGGATGCACTTCTGCAGACTTTCCAAGATAGGCCTAAAGCTCTGAGTTTTTAAGTGATTCCTCAGATGATTTTAACTCTCAGTCTCTTTAGAAAACAGTTTCATAAAAATCTAATGCCACTTGTCCATCTTCCTCAAAAAGATTCTAACACAGAATGCCTGGAAATGAATACTTCACTAAGCTATTTGAGCCCAAGATACCAACCTCCATATCAGAGTTGTGGCTCCTAATCCCACACAATGCAATTACCCTAGCTCAAATGAACCAAATTGCAGTCAACCCCTGGTCAGCAAACCTTGTGTGCAGGTTGTAAATGTTGAAGAGAGAAAGAGAAGGTCCAGGGACATAACTCAAGTGTCTTTCAGGAGGCCAGACAAATAGCAACAATGCATTAAGTGGGCCATAAGTAAGAGAATAAGAACAGGGAAAAGTTAAACCCAACAATAATCATTTAACCTCACTAGGCAATAATGGAGACTGGAGCATTAATAATTCCTTCTAAAGACAAAAGAGGTGTCTTAGTTCCAACTGATAGTTGTCATGTGGGAAAGTAAAGCCCAGTATTGAGAGTTTCTGATTTGTTTTTCCCCAAAAGAAGATCGAAATTTGTATTTTTATGTGAAATCTCAACAATTTTAGACACTGACAACTAAATAAGAAGAGATCATTAAGACCTAAGAAAATATGTCTGTGGGTCACAGCAGATCCCAGGATCCCAATGTTTACAAATTTAGAAGCTTTTCAATACTCTAGTCCAGTGGCAGAAGCCAAAGCAAGTTAGAGCTGATAGTGAAACAGTTCTATCCACATTCAGGGAAGAACATCTACTCTATACAAAAGAAGAGGAGAAGACTGAATAGGAAATAAAGCACTTAAGTACGTCAAACACACAATAAACATTTCAGGAATTCAGTCTGGACTTAAACTATGTACATAAGAACCTTAGAGCCTATTTAGGTAACAAGGCATCACATGCTGAAAAGTTCAGAAATTCACGTTAGGGCCTACTTCTCCAGGGTAATATCACACCATATCATACGAGATTTTTGTTACTGCACAAATTCACTTACATTCTGATCCCACAATTAATCATGGAGTTGTTAGTCTTATCAGAGAATTCTAAGTTCTGGAAAGCTGGTCTCCACTTATAAAAACAAATTCTCCAAAATAGCTGAATACAGAAAAGCTTCATTTTGAAAAGCCTATCAAATATTTATTTTAAAATAAAAAGTATATTCATATATACAGTCAGATCCATACGTTTGCATTTTTAAAATTCTAGCATGCTCACTAGCTCATGAACTTCTTATCTCATTTGAACTCCTGAACACACTATACACTCTTATTACTATAGGAGTCTCTTCCTATTCAATTGGACTCATGGTGTGCAATTTCATAATTTGAGTACTTTCCCAGGAAATAATTGATTCAGGGTAAGAATAGAGGGACAGTCATGTAATGAAAGGGTAGTTTACAGGTATCTAAGACATAGAATCTGCTATCAAAAGAGTTTAAAAGTGGAGTTTTAACTTTAGCAAAAGCAAAAGATGAGTGCTAGATAACCTGTTCTCAACTCTGGCTGGGCTTGGAATAACTTGGAGTGCTCTTTGAAATACTTATGCCTCCACTCCATACCCACTGGACGAAAAAAAAATGGCAAAAGGGACTTGGGAATGTGTCCTGTTCAAAATGTTAAACATTAAAATTGGAGGCCTGGATTGAGAACCCCTACAGGTTGTGATTCAATCATCCATTCACCTGTGACACCAGTAATTTTGATGATAAATTTAACTAATTACTCAGTGATTCCCATCTTGACCACTTAAGAAGACCATCACCTTTCCACTAACTACTTTGCTAAATTGGATTTAGAGCCCAGGACACTGATAAAGTACCAGGATCCAAAGATAAGGCATCCTGTAATTCTCACCCCTTAGACAACTCACCTCTCTAAGGGAGTTCATGGGCAGCAGGAACCTCAAAGTCCCAAATTTCGGAATATCATCAGAGCCTTCCCAAGAGTTCCCTGGTTCTTAAGTATCTCACCTACTTCTGTTCTGTTGATTCAACGGGTTCCCAACATTCCACAAATACCAGTTTTCTTTGTTTATTCTCAACAGGTGGTGGTGACTCCTCTGATGCTGTTTACAAAATCCAGAAGGGCTTCTATGGGCTTTCCCCTACCTTCTAAACCTCAGAAACTACAACTTCCATCCTAATCTTAAAATCTACCTTTCTCCAATATCAATTATTCAGGAAAAATATATTTCCCCCAAAAGTGGAAAACTCAAATTCATGTTCCAGTCACTGTGTTTGCTTCATTATAGCTCTCTCCACCTGGATGACTAAAAGATCTTGACCATTTTTTTTTTTTTTGTAATTAGGCTGAGGATTATTATTATAGTTGCTTTGAAAATCCTACAATATTTGTTTCAGATGTTGTCCCTCTCCCTATAACATGTACACTTGAACAATGAAAAGATATAATCAAAAGAAATTTGTTGATGTCCCATGGCTTGGGTATAGTTCAATTATAGAGCATTTTCTTTACATATGTAAGGCCATGGGTTCAATCCCCATTACTGGGGTGGTGAGGAGGATTGCTATATTGAGGAATCAGTAGGGGGCAATTGTCTTTTCAAAATCTGTAAAAAGATGCATATATTCTGGTATATAACATATGAGGTGAAGTTGTTAATGACTGATAGCAATCCAATTCAAATTTACTATTCATGCCTTTTTTCCCCAATCTGTGAATTGGGGACATCTACCTTCTAAGATTGTTTTGAGAGTGAAGTCATGTAATATACATAAAGTTCCTGGCATAGAGGCTACATGCAATAAGTACAATACACGTTAGTTGTTACTGAGTGCAGGGCTTAAACTTTGCTGTCCAGGGGGGGAAAAATCTTTTAAATCTTTCACTAAATTTACAGAAAAGTGAATTTATTATAAATTGTTTTTTAATTGAATTTTGACACTTATGGCCTTTTTCCATTATTTTTAAAATTCAATGAATAAAAGCAGAGAATTAGAGTATTTCTTGACATTTTTGTTCCATTGTAAGTGCCATTTATCAGTTGAGCCTTGTTATGATTATATTATTTAAAAAGAAACTAGAGGAAAAGAGTATGGGGAGGAGGAAAACACCACTTGTCAAATTGAAACTTTAAAAGCTAAAAATGAGGAAAATTTTATAAGCTGCAGGTAACCTTTAAATGTCACATTCACTAACATATAAATGTAAACACAGAAAAATGTAATGTCTGTTAATAGTAAACCGATCAATGCAATTACATTGCACATTCTCTGATATAAATTATTCTTCCAGTCCAGAATCCCAACAGTTTTTAACACCTTTTAAGATCAAATTACATTGCATTAAAAATCAGTTGGTTAGTTCTCTGAATGTTATTTAGAAGCTTGTGGTTTACCTCCATATTTGGACAACTTAGCCCTGTAGTAAACTTCTAAATGTGTAAGAGTTGGGAGATCAAATTATTTTTAATAATAAATTAAAAATAAATTTATTATCTTAATAGTATATCTTAAAGGATTATCATTACTCCTAACCCTAGCCAACTTTCAGAAGTTAAGGAAATATGATTTCAAAAACAATTGGTTACACATTTAGATGTGTTTTTAACTGACATATATAAATAACACATGCTAATGTAGTAATGCTAAGGGGTGAATTCTCATATTGCTTTATAGACCACCTTAAATTTTTTCCCTCATCTCAATTCTATCAGCAAAGAGTTCAGCTTCACAGATTATACTTAATATCCCAATAAACCTTTCACTGTACTATCCTCCAGTTATTGATGCTCAAAGTAAAATACACATGTATTTGTCCAGAATCAGATTTTTCTATAGAGTAATTCATAGTGGAAGCATAGAAGGTACAGGTATTTCTTAAATTCCTCTACTATATACTTGAAAGAAACAAAACTACTTGATTACTTTGGATATCCTATGACCTTAAAAGAAATTAAGACTTACATTTTTCCATCCCAGATTGGCCAATGTACACTACTTAGGTAATCCCATAACATGAGAACAAATATCAAGAGAACCGCTGGCACCTAAAACAAGAGTTTGTGACTTGCCCTGCTTGAAGAGGATTTGGGGCATATAAAATGTTCCATGTGAGAATTCAACAAAGTAAAAGATATCTTTCAAAGTGCTCATTTAAGAAAGGCACAAAGGCACATATTACCCAAACACCTGAGTGAATTCTAGAACATAGCTAGATTTTCTGCACATGTATTGCATTATTTTAAAGAAAGTTAATTTTTACTTGTTACTGACTTCAGGGACAGAGCTGAGGGCATCTTCCTCATTTTAATAGTCACTCAGGACCAGGCAGGACTCACCTAGTAATTGCTCATAGAATCTACAGTTAAACTGAAAACGCGTTCAATGTAGACTGATTGGTGCAGGCAAATGGCATCCTTCCACCTAAATCCCTACCCAGATCCTTAAGAGGTCAGCTCATGAGGCTGAAACTCCAAAGGCCTTATCAGTTATAACTTTGTGTAAGTGTTATTTGCACCAATAAACTTTCTAACTCCACGGAGCCTAAGTGAGGCGGGCCTTAAGGGGTCAAAAATCACACTTCAAGTGAGCAGCACCTAGTGTCCCAGCAAAAGAGTTCTAAACCTGTGAGTCTCAAACTTCTTAGGGTAGTGCAATCACCTGGAAATCATATTAAAGAGCAACGAGTTAGTGAGTTTGGCTTGGAGTCCCAGATTGCTTATTTCTAAGGAGCCGGCAATTGAGGGCGATGGGATGCTGTCATTCCACACACAAACGCCCAAAGGCACCTGAGTCACTTATGTTAGCAACACATCAAAGTTGTAGCCACAACTTGAGCCCAATAGTCGCCTGGGTGCTGTGCGTCTCCTTAACAGCGCCTTCAGGTCTCAGAGCACCTGGCAGGTGCACTGGCCTCGGGGCACTCGTGGGTAGCCCGCGCAGCAGCCGCGCCCCCTTTCTCGGGTCCTGCCTGCACGCCCACCGCGCGGCGCTCACCTTTTCCCGGGTCTTCAGGTACCGCTGCAGCGCCTGCTGGGTGAGCTCCCCGACGCGCAGCTGGCCCTCTTTGCAGGGCACCACGATGCCCGTCCGGCCGAAGCACACAGTTACTTTCATCCTGGCTCCGGTCTACCGCGCCGGGTCCGACCGACAGGTGTCTGGCCCCGCGGATGCAGCCCCCACTCGGGGGATCGCCGGGCGCTGGCGGCCCGGGAGCCCGGCACCTCTCCCCGGAGACCCCTCGGGGACAGGGGCTCGCGGCAGCTCCCCTTCCACCTACGTAGGAGGCCGCTGGCGGGTGGGAATCGAGGAGGGGGCGGCTGCGGGAAGGGCTACCTCTCAGGTGGCCGGTGGCCGTGACGACGGTTCGTGGCCCGCTCCTCCAGCTGCTGCTCGGGCCCGGCCCAGGCGGCTGCTGCTCGACCGCCAAAGTGAAACCGTAGGCTCGGCCCGGCCTGGCCCTGAGCTGGCCTTGGCCCTGGCCCTGGCAACGGTGGCAGGGCCGGCCCCAGGCCCCGGGCTGGAGTGGGCGGCGGCGGCGGCGCGCGAGGCCGGAGTTGGGAGGAAACTTTTGCGCCCGCTCCCAACTCCACTGCGGCGCGCGGCGCTCTGGGCTCCCGCGGCCCCGGAGCCGGCCTGGGCCCGGCTCTTAAAGGGGCCGCGGCGTTCCTTGGCCCCGCCGCGCGCTTGGCGGTGTTGCGCGGGGACTGTGAGGACAGGTAACTGGAGCCTAGATCCTCGTGCCCCAACTCTGTCTCTCCCCGATTCTCTCCTCCCGCACACACGCACTCGGAGCTCTAGGGAATTGTAACGGGACCTGAAAGCTACCACCGGGAGACTGACACTGGATCTCATAAAGCACACTTGAGGGAATAGCTAGGAGACTGCAGAACTACTCCTTTAAAATAAGCAAATTGGAGCAAGATTCAAGGAAAGCCCGGGAGCAGGTGCTTCTCGCCACGCCCACCAAGAACACCTCGAGGTGAGGAGCGGCTGCTCCCAGGTACAAAAAGGCAGGAAAAACCTTCTAAAGACCCTGTTAGGAACTTGCGTTACAGTTACCCTCTGGAGCCCTGAAAAAAAAAAAAAATGCAGAGCTGAAGGGAACCTTAGGGGTCAAATGCCAGTGAAACCATTCTTTTCACAGTTGAGGAGGACACTGAATATTCCACCAAAGATCACACCCCAGATCCAAATGTGATCGCGTATGTTTGCACGGATCTTCTTGAAATGTGACTCCCATTGTGTATTTAAGTAGGGGGAAAAATTAACACCTGTAGGTACTTGATATGACAGGTGTATATTCATCACCAATTGAACCCCAGGTATCTGGAGGGGAGGTGAACAACAAACAGCATTTGTGTCCTTTTTAGTCCTATAAATGAGATCCTTTGAGCTGTAAGGTAGATATTATTTTTTCCACCTTTTACGGAAGAATGGTGCTCAGGGAAGTTAAGGAACAGAGCAGATGATCACTGAGATGCTTATGTTGAAAAGAACTTAGTTCTTTCCTACGGAATCTGGAATCTCTGGCCTCTCCTGGCAGTTTTCTTCTGAATTCTATTCATTCAACAAGGTCCTCTGGACTAATGTGTTTCTCTACAGAAGAATTTGCTTCATGTGCCAAGACACACTTACGTTGAATTAGAATTACCTAGGATGATATGTTGATGCACAAGTGATTAAATTAATGTATTTTTTTAGAATTTTTATAAATTTTAGATCATTTATATGTTTAATAAACATATATTCTTTTGTGTATAAGACTCTATACAGATAACAAAGAGATTCATATGATCCAAGTCAAATTGAAGAAGATTTGTATTAGACATTAAAAATTGGTTGCAAATCCAACACAAACTGGTTTAAGAATCAATTTCCTCATAAAAATCAGAAGATCCAAAGAGCACACTCCATTGAGATAAGATTGGAAACAGAAACTCAAACCATGAGACTTCTTTCTCCCTCTCTTGGCTCTGTGTTGTTCACTATGGTGTCTATTCATAGGCAGGCTCTCCCCATGGAGATACTTCATGCTTCTTTTAGAGAGGAGGAACTGAGGCCAAGGGAGGATAAGCAATTGGCTTAAGATCCCTTTCCCAGAGAGTAGCTGAGCCTATTTGGAAACTAGGCAGTCTGACTCTAGAGGCTTCAAAAGGGGAATGCTGACTGAGTGAATCAAACAAATAAATACTAAAGACATGTACTAATGTGTGGCCCTCACTTCTAGTATTGGGTATTATATGGACATGTCCAGAGCAAAGGGTTTCAGCAGATGAAATACCTGATGCTGCCATCCTTCCTGTTTTACTGTATTTTTTTTCTCCATAATTCGTCCAGATTCCTCTTGTCCTCTGGCCATGAATAACTCCTGATCTTTCTGACAAACTCCTTCTCTGCTCATCCTAAGACCCTCCCCAGTATCTAAAGCCCCTCCCCCAGTCATGGCTTTGAGAATCCCCAGGTGAATCAGGAGGAACACCCAGGCTCACCCAATTCCACTTGGAATCAGGCCTTCTGGGGTGCAGAGAGGCTGTGCCATTGTGAGGTAAAGATGCTCAACACAGATGTGCACAATGCACCCTGCAGTCCTTCATACCATGGAATGAATGTCAGGACCCCCGATAGTAATTATGAAGGTAGTTGAGTGTTTATAATCCATGTTTATTAAATAGCCAGGCTTAATTTGTTTTTCAGCCTCATCATAGCATACATACGAACAATTTATCATATATTAAGAAGTGATATAAAAGAACAAGTTGCAACACAATCATGTCCAGAAAATTCCTAAATCAATACTTCATGCTCTATGGGACTTCCCAGACAGAAGACAATAAATAATGAGACTTGATTGAGTACCAATGGAAGACTCTAGGCCTGGGTTCTATTTTCCCGTTTGCCTGCTAGATGGATAAACATTGCCTATGTGATATTTTCTCATTTGTGATCTAACAGCAAATGAGAAAATAATACTGACTGATATTATTAAACTTTCCTGATTTGTAATAAGTACAACTAAAATGTCAGGTATTGTTAGATGTATGTTGAATAAAGAATGATAATGTTTAATCTGTAGTTGACCAGTAACCCATTCTTATGTTTTGTACTATGAAAACAGAAACTACTTTTATCTTTTAATGAACTGCTTATAATCAGCATTATTTACCACTAAAATTAACTGAATTATAGATAATTTTATTTGCAAGACCATTGAAAATTGGTATAATAGATTAAAATTAGTACAGATTAGTATAGTATAAATTAGCATAAGTTAGAAGAATATAGATATATAATAAATATAATAAATCATGTTCTTATCTTTTATTCTGAAAGTAGGTACCAGAATGATTTCATAGAGGAATTAGAAAATGGGTATGATTTTTCATTGTTCCATATTTGAAAGCAAAGTGTTTCACTTACTGTTTCACTGGGTAGAAATGAATTACTCTTAATAGGTTTTATCTACAAATACTTCATAGTATTCACTTGTTGATTATTTCATTGTTACATTGATGATTTCCTGTTTCATTTTTAATGGATACATAAAATTGTACACATTTATGGAGAGTACCATGGATATTTCAATATAAGTATACATTATATAAGAGTCAAAGCAAGGAAAGCAAATCTGTCTCCTCAAATATTTATCATTTGTGGTGAAAACATTTAATATCTTTTCTTTATTTGAAACATTAAAACATTATTAATATCTTATATTACCCTACTGCAAATACCAGAACTTATTTCTCCTAACTATAACAGTATCAGTTGACCAAACTTTCCTGGTTCTTCAACCCCTCTACTTTCCTCAGCCTCTGGTAACCACCATTCTATTCTAAGCTTCTAGTGAGGTCAACATTTTTAAGATTCCATTTTTAAGATGAGTAAGATCATGTGGTATTTGTCTGTGTCTGGCATGTTTCATTTCAGTCCTTTTAATGTTATCACCAATGAGAGGATTTCACTAGTTGATATATTAAATTTAATTTTAACACTTTACTGTAAAAGTAAAAAGTATTAAAAATTAAATTTAATATATCAATTAAGTTAAACTTAGTATATCAATATATTTCACATACAAAATTAAATTTGTATGTGAAAGATACAAAGATAACCACACTTAGCCCTGTCTTCCAGTTTATGTGAATAGTATTCCATTGTGTGTATCTATCACATTTTCTTTATCCACTAATCAATCAATGAACCCTTAGGATGATTTCATTTCTAGACTACTGTGAACAGTGCTGAAATAAACATGGGATTTCAGGTGTATCTTCAACATATGATTTCATTTCTCTGGGTATATACCTAAGAGTAGAATTGTTGGGTCATATGGCATTCTACTTTTAACTTTTAAAGGGGCTTTGTACTTTTTTCCATAATAGCATGATGGTACTGCTAATTTACATTTCCACCAATGGTGTGTAAGAATTTTTTTTTCTTCCCAACTTCATACTTGCTAAGTTTTGTCTTTTTGATACTGTTCACTCTAATCAAAATGAGGTGATATCTATCATGTAGTGGTTTTTATTTGCATTTTCCTGATAATTAGTGATGTTGAACATTATATATATATATTTGTATATCTTTTCCCAGAAATGTCTATTTAAGTCAATGGCCCAATTTCGAATAGTTTTTCCCTTATTGAATGACAAAGGTTCCTTACCAATTCTGTTTATTAAACTTTTATTAGATGTGTAGTTTGCAAATATTCTCTACCATTTTGTGGTTTATATATTCTTCCTTGTTTCCTTTGCTCTGCAGAAGCTTTTTAGTTTGCTATAAATCCATAATTTTCCTTTGTCATCTATGTTTTCAACTATTATCCAAAAAACCTTCAATCATTCCAATGTCTTAAAGCATTGCGCCTGTTTTCTTGTAGTAGTTTTATAGTTTCAAGTCTTACATGTAAATCTTTAATCAATTTTAGCTGATTTGGGGGTATGGTGAGAGATAGGCATCTAGTTTCATTCTTCTGCTTGAGGATATTCAATTTTCTTAGCTCCACTTATTGAAAAGACTATCTTTTCCCCAAGGCTTATTCTTAGCCCCTTCCTCAGAGATCAGTTGGCCATAAGTATGTGGATTTAATTCTAGGCTCTCCATTCTGTTCCATTGGTCTATGTGTCTCTTTTTATACCAGTATCATGCTGCTTTTTGTTTGTTTTTGTTTACTTGTGTGTTTGCAGTGCTGAAGGTTAATTCCAGGGGTTCTTATCACTTACCTATCCCTTTCTAATTTTTTTTTTTTTTTTTTGAGACAGAGCTTCACAAGATTGCTCAGGCTGGCCTCCAACTCCAACTTGCCAAGGTTGGTCTCAGTCTTGTGATCTTCCTGCCTCATCCTCCTCAGGGGCTGGAATTTTATAGGCATGTGCCTCCACACCCAGTTTGCTGTGCTGTGTGTGTGTGTGTGTGTGTGTGTGTGTGTGTAGTCTTAAATGCTTTAAGATATTAGAATAGTCACATTATAATGCATATATGTGTGCATTATAACTATATATAATAGTGGAGTTCATTAGGACATATTCATAAATGCATATAGTATAGCTTGCTCCATTTTAGTCCCCAGTACTTCCCCCTTCTGTAGTCTATTTTGAAAGAAATTAGTGTATATCCCCTACTTTGTTGGGTTTTGCTCAAAATTACTTTAGCTCTTCAAGGTTCTTCATGATTCCACATAAATTTTAAGACTTTTCCCCTTGTGAATAGTGTCATTATTAATTTAATAGGAATTGCATTAAATATATAGATCACTTTGGGTATATGGAAATTTTAACAATATTTATTCTTTCAACCCATCAACACAAGGTGTCTTTTCATTTTGTGTATATGTGTGTCCTTTTCAATTTTTTTCATTAATGTTTTATAGGTTCTTATTGTAAAGATCTTTCACCTAGTTGGCTAAATTTATTCCTAGTTTTTATTTTATTTTATTTTTTAGACCTTATAAATGGGATTGCTTTCTGGATTTATTTTTCAAATAATCTGTTAGTGGCATATAGAAATACAACTAATTTTTATGTGGATTTTATATCCTGTGACTTTTCTGAATTCATTATTGTTTTGGTGGAGTCTTTGGGGTTTTCTACATATAAGGTCATGCAGTCTGCAAAGAGTGACAGTTTGATGTCCTCCTTTTCAATTTGGATTCCCTTAATTTCTTTCTTTTGATTGATTGCTCTGGCTAGGATTTCTGGAACTGTGTTAAATAAAAGTGATGAAAGTGTTATCCTTGTCTTATTCCAGATCTTAAGAAGTTTCAGCTGTTCCCCATTCTGTATGATTTAGCTCACAAGCTTTCTGTATATGACTTTTATTATGTTGAAGTATGATCTTTCTATACCTAATTTGTTCAGTTTTTATCATGAAGGAATGTTGGATTTTATAAAATGCTTTTTCCAGGTCTATTGAAATTATACGGTTTTTGTATTTCATTTCATTGATGTGGTGGTGTACCATATTTATGGATGTATGTATGTTGAACCATCCTTGCTACCCTGAAATGAATCCTACTTGATCATGATAAATAATCTTAATGTGCTGCTAGATTTGGTTTGCAAATATTTTTATTGAGGATTTCTGAGAATATATTAATTAGGAATATTGACCTATAGCTTGCTTGCTTTCTTGTGTCCTTGTTTGGATTTAATATCAGGCCTCATACAATAAAAGAATGGAAACATTCTCTCATCTTCAATTATCTAGAAAAATTTGAGAAGAATTGGTATATGTTTTTTGGTAAATGTTTGAAAAAATTCAGCAGAGAAGCCATCTAGTTCTTTGGTTATCTATTTTGGGTATCTAATTCAGGCTTTTAGTTAAGAGGGGACATAAATAATAGGAGAATTTCTATTATGTATTCAACCCTGTCACTTTTTCTTGGTCTTATGGGGTTTTCCATTTCTTCATAACTCAATATTGGTATATTGACTGTTTTAGTCAGCTTTTTCCCTGCTGGGACTAAAAGGAGAAGTTTATTTAGGGGCTCATGGTTTCAGAGGTCTCAGTCCATAGACAGCAGACTGCATTCCTCTGGGCTCAAGGTGAGGCGGGACATAACAGAGGAAGAATATGGCAGAGAGGAGCAGTTCACATGGTAATCAGGAAGGAGAGAGAGAGAGAAAGAGAGAGAGAGACTCTGCATTTGTCAGATACAACTATATAACTCAAAGTCACGCCCCAATGCCCTACCTCCTCCAGCATGGCCTTACCTACCTTCAATTACCACTCAACTAATCCCATCAGGTGATTAATTTGCTGATTGGGTTAAGGCTTTCACAACCCAATCCTTTCCCTCTGAACCCTCTAGCATTGTCTCACACATGAGCTTTTGGGGGACACCTCACATCCCAACCATACCATTGACTTTCTTTGTTGATAGTTTCTGTAGCTCTCCTGAAAAGTGCTGTATACTCTGAGGGGAGTACTGTCAGTACCCAGCTCTCTGGAAGCCCCATCTTTATGGTTATCCTATAAAAAAGGTCTCCAAAAGTGGTACACTAGACTGCCTCTCCTTACACGGAATCCCACTCCATAGACATGAACATCCTTCCTTATTTTATTTCTCTGAAAAGTACCTGAATCATGAAATAAGTCTCTTTAAAAAACAAATTATAATAAACCAACCAAAAGAAAAGAAATTGTTCTGATGGTGTTGTATTGAGAGTTGATTTTTAGTTAGATGTTTTCCCTCATTGTGTGATCTTCTGTGACGTTTCTTAGGGCCCCTGAGTTCTAATCACTAGGAATAGGCCTGACACAGAGCAGCACTAGGTCTCTCGACCTCTAGGCTTTGACAATAGACTGTTAAGAAGGGTCAGGGATGCTCTCCAACAGCTTAGTTATCCAAGGATAGTCCCCACACTGAGGTGAGTGTGCAATAAAACTTCTCTTGTCAGTTCTACTCACTTACTCTGAGTTCACTTCTGCTGCTCCTTTGTTTCCTGCAAGGTGGAGAGAAAGCAAAATGGTATTCACATTATTGACAGGAAGTAGGGTGCTAAGATTTAGCCCTGGATGCTTCATGTAAAAATGGACTGCAAGTCAAGGAATTTAGGGTTTCTAATTCAGGCTTTTAGTTAAGAGGAGACATAACTAATTAAATCTAAAGAACTCTTGAAGAAAGGTAAGGCCTGGGGATGATGAGGAAAGGAAGAAGTTCATTTGGGACATTCTAAATTTGATGTACCTGCAAGTAAACCAGGTAAAAACATTTAGTCAGGTGGAAATAGGAAATTTGGAGCTCAAAAGAGAGATGGAAAACTAAGGATCATAGATTTGGAGTTGGACTTATTAGAAGAGAAATTATCCAAAGAAGGAATTGAGAATGAAGAGACAATTGGGCATGAATTAGAATCATGGAGAAAGTCAATCATTACAAGAGGGAGATCAGAGAAGTCATGTATTTGTATGATGATGAGCAAATTGATATTCGAATTTCTATGTAAGATATTATCAATGCGATAAGAAAGGGTGGTGCTGTCCCATTCAAGACACAGTGATGGAGGATAGGAAGTTGAATGTTAAGAATAGAAAGCAAGATAGTTTGAGTGGAATGGGACAGGCTTCATTGAAGCATAAAACAGGATATAAGGTTAAAAAGGTGCCAAAAAAGGGGAAAGATTGAGGAAGAGCTATTAAAACTAGATTGAGTTTTGGTTTGATACACCAAAGAGATGTCTAAGGGTTGAACAAAGGAATCATATGCATAAAATGGCATTTGATAATCATTATTTTAACATCTTTGTGTACTTACATTGGAATAGAAAGTGAGTACAAATGGGGAACTATCCAAAAGATGGAAATTAAAGAAATTCATATAAGGCTACATTTAAGTGAAACAACAACACACGCGCGCGCGCACACACACACACACACACACACGCATTTGTAAAATATCACCCCCCCATGCATATGTGTATCCAAAGTAGTGGACCACATGATTGCTTCACATCTGGCCCAAATGGAAAAGTGTCATATGATTCCAGATGCATCGAGGCATACTGAAAGCATACCCTATCTCAAACTGAAGAAGTGGACATCTGAAATTAATTACACTATTGATGAAGGAGCTCAGAAGTCCAACAGGAAGGCAAATCAGAGATTAGCCACAGCAAGAAGCTGTTTCTTTCTCTAGGGCCAGCTAGATGCACAGAGGTGGTAGTTAGCAGATCCCAGGAGTTCAATGGACTGGCAGGAGCTAAAACCTTAGTAGGCTCTGCCTGTCAGAAGCTGGACACATGGAGAGAGGTGCTGTCCAGAGAGAAGACCTTGAGGAGAAGTTGCAATCATAGCTGGAAATACAGAGTGGGGATGTGGAGCAGGGTGAATATCCCCTTTTAGAGCCTTCCAAGCTTTACCCCCAGTGCCTCATGCTGACTGCACTTGCTGGATGCCTGTTTAGCAAGAAAAAGCACAGAAAAGTATTTGGAAACAATAACAGGCCCCAAAGGTCTTGCCCATTGGTCTTCTATAGAAATGCATGGAGATTTTAAGTCTCATTACTATTTTAAATTTAGGAAAAGCACACAAAATGTTTCCAATTTAATTTGGTGTATGTATAAAAATGAACATTTTTTAAACCAGTCTAGGCTAAATTCATGCTTTTCTCAAGTCTTTCCCTGATTGCCAAAATAACTATTAATTTCCATCATCATTTAAGAAATAAAAAAATTCCTACTCTTGCTCAATCATCAAATTCAAATTAATCATTTTGTTTAGTTATGATTGCATAGTATCATAAGCAGCAAATCTCAAAAGCCTGTTAATATTGAATGCTGATGTAGTCTAACAACAATTCTATTGGGTAATATTTCATTTATTTTATATGCTATAATTTCAGACACTAATCCATGAATTCATGATGGAAGCTTTGAAAGACTAAGCTTAAAGTTATGATTCTTTGGATAAAATTATTTCATAAAGTTATTAGTACTTTACCACATGTGTACATGAATGATAATATCTAATTTTTTATTTCAATACTATCAGGAATGCTTGATTTAATTCGTCTCTTGCCTTCAAAAGTGTTCACTATACGTATGTGTTACAACTTTTTGCCGTGATTTTCAAATTCCTTCATGGATAACCAGAATATAATTAAGAATATGAGGCCTGGGGCTGTAGCTCAGCAGCAGAGCACTTACCTAGCACTTGTGAGGCACTAGCTTCGATCCTTAGCACCACATACAAATGAACAAATAAAATAAAGGCATTCTGTCCATCTACAACTACAAAAAAATTTTTTAAAAAGATTTTGAAAAACTTATATGTAGATATCAACATATTTCACAAGACTAGAAGGAGGTAACTTCACAGCACACAAAAGTCAGTCTATCATTCACGGCACACAAAAGTCAGTTTACCAAATAAACAATAAACTTTTTTGTGCTCAATACCAACAAAATGGTGTTACAGATAAAGAGTAACATATGTAAGTCATAATCTCTACCAAATCCACTGAATTTCATCAAGTTCCAAGTCCCTTACTCAAATGCTGCTAGACTGAAGGACTAGGATAGTTGCTGATCAGATCAAGGTGATCCCTGACTCAAGGATAGCCCTGGCTAGCTAATGACCCAAGACATAACTTGATATTAAAATTCAGTATAGTCAGTGATGATTTTTAAGCTGATCAAAGTGGCTCATGGCTCCTTGTTTTGAGGGTGGAGACAGAAAGGACTGTCTACTTAGTAGTGAGATCATTAAAAAGCCAAAACTTTGAGATACTAGTGGCTCCTGAGAAAGAAGAAAGCACTTTTGGAACTGTGTCAATCCTCCATTGACCTTCTACTACCAACCTGCTGTCATTGTCATAACAATCAATCCTACCAATTGTTTTCTATTACATTATTTTGAGTGAAGCCAAGCCTTAAAACCCAAACTAATTAACTTTAGCAAAAAATAAAAATATAAGCAAATTCAAGAAGAGAAAATTCATTAACAATAAGTCATGGACACATAGGCTTAAATATGCTTTTTCCATTATGAACTAAGGCCTGCTGGCAATAAAATGGATTATAATTAGAGTAATCGGGTAGTCAATGGATACTTGAATACATTTTCTTGAGGAAAATAAGTTGAACGCTAGTTCTCAGAAGTTGGTTAGAACATCAGAAGTGGGAACAGAATGAAGACCTGTGACTTTTCTGGGCCCCAGAAGGGAAGGATGGACTTTTCTTGCTAAATGACAGCATTTGATGATTGCAAATAGGGCCAACACATCCACAGGCAATGGAACTGTGTTCTGGAGAAGGAGCATGGTAGGAGGAATGAAGAGGCTACTGTAGAGAAGTGACATGCTGTGGTGCATGACATCCAGTGCTGGAATTATTGTCAAGTAAGGCTCTCAGCTGTGCTGCCATCCAGTAATGTAATCAAGCCTCATTGCCCGAGATCATGCCTCACCCACAGGCAAGTTCACATACCCACATCCAATGAGCAGCCCTTGTATATGCAAATTTGTGTGTGTGTGTGTGTGTGTGTGTGTGTGTGTGTGTGTGTGTGAGGGGTGGGCATCTAAAAGTCCTGACCTCTTAAGTCTGACCAACTCTGAATGGTCATTCTGGTTATAGAGACCTTTGTTGCAAACGCATCGTTCTTTCTCTGCACAAACCTGCTTCCTTCATTTCCCCACAAGAATTGATTTTGAACATATTCCCCAGTGAAAGTTATACATATTAATATGAATTTCATAGTCTGTTCTCCAGGTAACCTTACCTAAAACATAAAGGAATAAAAGAACCTGGTAAAAATTCAGATACAACACTTTGCATGGAAATGAGAATTCAGGTCATGCCTGATGAACCAACTTCAAAATCAAATCAATGGATGAACAGATGAAAGAACGTGTTCTTAATGACTCCAGTTATTTAAAAAAAAATACATACCACAAAATGCAGATTAGCAGTAAATGGAAGCCCAAGAAACTTAGGTAATAACTCAGTAGTGGTGGCTTGCCTGGGCCTTGATATAATGGCCAATTTTTATTACATGCCTGTGAGCAAGACTCCTGAAGGCACGGAAAAGGCAAAATGAACTTGCAGGACCTTGGGAAGGAAGCCATTGCAGAAAGGCATAACTCTGATGTTTCATATTCTATCTGAAAGGAATCATTTAAATTATGCATTCTACTCTATAGTGCATCCATCTTGTTTTAATAACAATATGTTTTAGATTGCTTTCCATCAGGAAGAAGTTTCTTCACTGTCTCCTTGGCTAAAGGATGAGAGTCTGATCCAATTAGTCTTTTTTACTTCATCTAGGCAATCTCTTCACTGCTTTTAGGTTTACAGTGTTCTGAGAAGTCAATCACCTAAGTGCCTACAAATGAGAATAGTTTTTCTACAACTTTATGAACTAAACCAGCACAATCGCTAAAGAAACACCCATATAGATGTTCAGCAAATGTTTATCAAGTGATTACTATCTGTCAGGGTTTTTTGTTTGTTTGTTTTTTGAGGGTATGAAGTGGTAAATAAGAAAAGCAATACTTCTACTCTACTAGAGGTTACATCCAGGACCAAGATTCCTAAGGTGTAGCCCAGGGGACATTTAGTACAAATTTTCATACAACAGTTGGGGAAAATTTCAGTTAAGTCTTTCTTCTGTCACTTCTAATGTGTGGTAACTAGTAAGAGTTTTTGACTCCGTGTAGACTCATTGTATGCCCTAGAGAATTACTCAAAGGACATTTTAAGTGATAAAAGATGGCTGATGACAGTGTTGCTTATTTTATTTCTAAGTCTATAATTTACATCAAATTTAAGAACTAAGAGTGGAAATCCACACGATGAATTCTTTTTGCCAACTTTCAAACCTGGTTTTTATTATAGCCATTTCACCTGATGCAATGAAATCTCCCATAATTTTATCTCAAGGGTACTAATTGCAAGATCTCTCAGAAATAATCTGCTCATCTAGCCAAATTTTAGTGTCTCCTTAAGTTATCATTAAATGAACAATGAATTCATTCTTTTCGATCTAAGTTTTTAGCTCTAGTCCTGGTATCATCTTTTCCCTTTCCCTCCCCATGAGGTAAAATAAACATTCAATCTTGAGGAAATTTATCCTTGACCTTTTCCTATCTAAATCAATGTGCATCTGCATAGGTGCCTAACTATTCAAAATGGCATCTTATTTTATTACAAATGACCTCACCTAACACTACTGGCTTTTAGCTTTAATGTTTATTTCCTTCAGATTTCTAGAAAGAATCAGGTGATCTACTGGAACAGAGTTAAGTGATGAGACATTTATAAAGGAACCACTTACAGGTGTGGGCAGTTTAAGCAATCCAGCAATGAGGGTGCAGGGGAGGATTCAGGGTAAAATGGGGAGGAAGCACCAGCCTATGCAGAGGGATGTGGAAATGGCTGCCCCATGCATCAAAAACAGTAGCCTGGGTAGCCTGGGTAGCGATGCAGCCAGCCTACAGTGACACTGCAGGAAGACAACTGGGGGACCTGTACACCAACTGCATATTCTCCTACATCTGGTGTCCTATAGGTGCATTTCCCTGGTTGGGCTCAGTAGAAGGCAGGACACAGGGACTCCAATAAACTCTTGGAGCTGAAAGTAGAATGAAGGTAATATGTCCAACTCTGTTTTTGTAATTTTTTCTTTTCCCCACCCCAATGAGCATTGTGACAAAAATCCAGACTCTGAGGTAAAGTAATCACCATGAAGGAGGCACCTTAGGTTGTACAATGGTGTGGAATGTGGACTTCTTCTTTTGTAATTTCACCCATCCATTTGGATGGATATTTGGCTCTATCCATCAGGCTTGCTTAAGGGACAAATGGTTTCCATGTCTCTTTGGTGTAACTTGATCTCTCAATAAATATGACTTTCACTAGATAATAAAGCCCTATGTTATTGTCGAACAAGGGAAACCTTTACTGGGCAGTTAGGACATTGAAATGTCTTACCCATTCTCTTGGTGTTGTGTTTTGTTGTAGAGACTAACCAAGCTTTGATGCAAAGTATCTATTGGAATCAGCATGAGAATAAGATCAATGACCTGAAAGTACTGTTTTGTACTCCATTTGGTATTTCCATTGTTATTATATTTGTTCCATTGTTATAAATAATTTTATATTATTATATTATGCATGCTATATATTTAAAAGATTAAACTAAAGTCAGGTGCTGGACTTATGTTTCAGAGGAATATGTAAATATGCTCAGACTTATGAGCCACTTGTGAAGGACATAAGTTTATAAATGGGCAGTTGGATTTTATGCTTCCTGGGTTTGTGTCCTTAGGTACAAAGTGATGGTGGCAAACACTGTAGAAAAGAGGTAAAAATGAGATCTTTCTTTCAAATTTCTTTTCCTAAGATTTCTTCAATGATCCTGACAACAACCACATCAACATTACCCGTTTTAAAAAGTGCCACTTTTCCAGATTACTCCATGCAGACAAGTCCTGCTGCTTCTGCCTTTGTTTTGTCGAGTACGGAAGAGCCCTGGAGTTTTAATATCATCTCATCTCTCCCTAGCACCCCCAGGAAACCTTCTTTCATCCCTGTACAGTTGACTTCAGGGAACTTTGAACAAAACAATCAGAATAAAATAGCACACCAAAGGTGTAAATGCCAGGGGACACTTGAAAATGGTTGACTTGGAAAATTTCCCCCAATATTACAAAGGAATTTTAAAAAGCTCAGCTTTAGAAAAGGGATAATTTTGAAGTTACATAAGAACTACAGTAAAGCATCTCAGAACTCAGAGAAAACTAAGCAAATCGACCCAAAAGGGTGAGACCAGAGTCAGTAAAAGCAAACCCAGAAGCACGGATCAGGGAGGGCTGGTAAGCGAGCTCCCAGATGGAGTTCCATGATGAGATGAGAGGGTAGCTGTGCCCAAGCCTAGCAATCAGTACGTTTAAAACTGGTACAGATGATGACTTTGGCACAGCAAAGGAAGAAAGGGTTAATAGAAAACTCTGAGTGGCAGAGTCGGGAAGAAGAGTGGGCCAGAACTTGGCCTTTCGATCCCTAACCCAGATCCAGAAAGAGGTGCCCTTAGCAGAAGATTCTAGTCACCTCTTTGGTTGGTGCTTTCCTCAGTGGGGGAAGATCTCTCAAGTACTCTCAGCTGAAGAACCCTTCATTAAGAAAAACTAATTCCTTTCTGTTTGTACTTAATATTCACCGAGTAATCTTGACTGGAGGCTGCATTTCCATCCTGTGCCTCAGGGAGAAATCGTGCTATCAAACACCACAAATGTCTAGTCTAAGTGCCACCTTGAAGTGTGATGCACCTGTGTAGGGCACAACCCTAAGCTGGCTGCTGGGTCACAGGCCAGGCTCTGCCACTTACTTCTGTCAGATCTGGGCCAAGTTACTCATCCTTTCAGTCCCTCGGTTCCTCACCTTACTGGAAATTAATAATAGAACCAGAGTAGCCTTCAGGATTGTTATAAAGAAATGACATTGATCTATACCTCATTTTTTGTGACTTTAGTTGGCTTTAGTCAGTTCCTCAAGAATTTCTTGTTGGGCACTGAAACAGCTTTGTGTGTAGACACAGGCTCAGAACTGACAAAATCTCTGGAAAGCACCTCTGGACTAGACAATACTCCCATTCTTTCACCTGTAGGGAAGGGGAAAAAAGAGAGAGAGAGAGAGAGAGTGGGATGGACGTTGCTTACCTAAGGGAAATTCCTGTAACTTCATGGTCAAGGAAATCACAGTCCCACGGCTTCCAGGGGCAATAAGGGAGTTTAATCTGGCTGTGGAAGTTAAAGAGTTTCCCAGTCTCTTTAGTTGCCTGTTCCCCCAACCTTCACCAGGGTGGGAAAAATCTGAACTCAAATGGGTTAGAACTGAAAGTCCTTGGAAGAAAGGACAGTGTGCACATAAAAGATTTTATTGCTCAATTGCTTTGACCACGAGCTCACATTGCAAGGCCAAAGTCTAGCCTTTGAAGAAGTCCACATGGAGAGGTGTGTCTATCATCTGGCCCAGCAGAGGAAGTGGAAAACTCAGGCAGAATGTCAAAAGAAAGTAAAGTGATACTAGCTAAGTATGAGGGTGAGATGTCCAGGCAACACCGCAGAAGGCATGCAATTTGAAAAGGAGCTCGAAGAGGCTAATTGGTGTCTGCTCCAAAAGCCAAGTTACTCAGCACTGCAGAGAAGGCAAGATACTCTGCAGTGCTGGGGTTTTTGTTTGTTTCATTTTGTTTTTTCGTTGTTGTTTTGAGTCCAAACAAATTCTTACAACCACTCTTAGAAGGGAAATGGCACTGAAGCCCTGAATGCCATCCATAAACCTTGCAGGTAAACTCCTCTGAACCATCATCCTACTCTCTTCACATTTCCCACGAGAAGTCATGAAACTACTAACTTTATAATTAGGATTCTGTAAATTCAACTTCTTTCATAACACTGTCCCACGTGAACCCTGACTTTTGAATAATGTCATAACTTTTCCAAAAAATGTCTTCAAGCAAAACACTTTTTACCCAGACATCTCTCTGCCCTTGGAGCACCAGGCATCTGCTTGTGCCAGCTACTGTATTTCTTAACCATCATCCCAGCCAGGGACTGGCCAGGGGCAGATTGCACTCAAAGGATTAACTTGAAAGAGTTTAGTGTGCAGACACTATGCAGGGGTAGGAAGGGCAAAGGGACCCAACAAGGAATAGTGTTCAGAGGATATAAGCAGGAAGCCATCTGCCCAGTGACCTGAGGAGGCATGGGAAATAGATCCTGGACCTCTGTCCTGGCTTTGGGAAGGAGCTGCCCCACAGGATCTGTGGCCACAAAGTAGCATAACCACTGCCCAGTGTTCCAGGTTCTACAGAGAAAATATGCCAGATTTCTGGGAGAAGAGAGCCTAACTTCTTTCTTCAGTTCCCATTCTCCTCCAGTGCCTCTTATGGACCAAATTCAACCAGAATTCGTGGGCAAGGAAATCCCAGTGATACACATGGAGGGTAGCATCTCCCAGAGCAGGGAGTAGGACAGGCAGAGGATCTGGGAGGCAAACAGAATAATCAGCAGGAACATGGCTTCTATTGTTGTTTTAAACGTAGCATTTATGAGCTGCCTTTACCTTGATTATAATATACGTTCATGTAGAAAAATTTTTAAGTGCATGAAAGTTTTTTTAAATGCATGGAAATTTTTTTAAATGCATGATATAATAAAAGAATAACTGATAATTACATTACCCAAAGCTAACTGCTGTGAACATACTATCTGTATAGATACGGGTTTTGCTTTTCATAGTTTATGCAATACCATGAGTATTTCTCCATGTCACCAATAGTATTTAAAAATACTATTTATTTAAATGGCTATGCAGATTTCCATCCTTTGGACACATCGATTTATGTAAACAGTCCATTAATACTAACATTTAGATTAATTCACATTTATTTATTACTGTACCTAATATTGGAATTAGTACTGTCATATGTCAATCTGATTATTTTCAAAAGGGAAAGTCTTAGGAGTGGGACTACTTAGCAAAACATTCCATAAATATTTCAGGGCCCTTTACATACAGTATTGCCAAGTTACTCCTGCTGACAGTATTTAGGCATCCCATCTCACCAAGCCATATCATCTTCTTCCTTTATTTATTATTGTGTTTATCTTTATGTACAATTTTTGTTGTTTCTTTTTTGTCATATTTATAATCAATATGATTCATTTTGATAAATTCTTTTAAATGGAATATAATTTGCTTAAATTTAGTCCCTAGTTCTTCTTCTTTCCCTCCCTTCCTCCCTCTCCTTGTTCCCTTCCTCTGTTCTACTGATATTTCTGATAATTACTTTTAGATGTTTTGATTTTTCTTAGTGTCTTGTAGATATACATGATGGTGAAATTCACTATGCTATACTCATATATGTACATAGAAAAGTTAGGTCAGAATCATTCCTCTGTTCTTCCCTTATTTCTCTCCCTGAAGCCCCTTCATCCAGCTCACTGGTCTTCTTTCTTTTTTTATGTAAACTCCCCCCCCCCAAACACACACAATTTTTCCTTTGTCTCTCTTTCTTGTTTTTTCCCTCCTTATTTTGGACTAGTTTGTACATACCAGAGAAAACCTTTGAACTTTGGCTTTCTGAGTCTGGATTTTTCACTTACCATAGTCTCCATTTCCATCCTTTTACCAGCAAATGCCATGATTTCATTCTTCTTTATGGCTGAGTAATACTCCATTATGCATGCATTCAGCATTTTCTTTACAAATTCATCTGTTGAAGGGCACCTTTGTTGGTTCCGTAGCCAAGCTCTCATCTGAAGAGAGTCAGTCCAGCATCTAACTTTGCTTGTTACTGCTATGTAGAATAATGGTGTTAAACTATCAAACGGTAAAAAGATATAATATGATAGAGCAAGCAACATAAGGAAAGAGTGGTTATGGGGGGGGTGCAGAAAAGAGTCAAGGGCACATATGTTTTAATTTTGTAACTCTAGGATCTGTCACATTCTCTAGCATGAAGAAAATGCTCGTTAAGATTGTTAAACCAAGGAGTGCAGTTTCTAGCCTGAACACAGGCTGGTAGGGATGTCTAAATTGGAATGAAATCCACCCTGGCTCTGTCCCGTAAACAAAGCCAGTCCTTCCTTGACCTGTGGACATTGAGCACTCATAAATCAGTCCTGATTATAGTGGGCCCCTACACAATCCAGGATAATCTCTCCATCTCAAGCTCCTTCACTTAATCACATGTGCAAAGTCCCTTTAGCCATGGAAGGTAAGGTAACATATTCACAGGTTCTGGAGATTAGGACTTGGACATCGTAGGAGGCCATTGTTTTGATTACCTAAACACCTCATACAATTGCCATAAAGTCATAAATGATAATAAATAATTATCTATGAAAACAGTAACTTAATGCTCAACATACAAGAAATATGCAGTACATGTTGGCTACAATTTTTACTAACCTTTCCCCCTCCTCTTTCCCTACTCCCCATGCAAAAGACTCTCGATGTACTCATTTGGCCCAAACTTCTTCCCTCTATTCCTTCTTGGGAAGAATTTTACAAACAAAAGTGAAGGGTCTGATGTAGATCTATTTCAAATTTGGTGCATTTGAAATGCTCCCAGGGAAAATTGATGAAAATGTTTAGCAGGCAATTGGGGAAAATTGGCTCAGGGCAGAGATTGAGGTGAGATATAGATTTTAGAATCATGGGTATTATTAAATTTATAGGAGTTGATGTAACTGATGAGTGTATAAAACAAGAGGAAAGATTGAAGTTGGATCCTGGGAAGCCTCAACATGAAAAGCAAGGAGGGAGGAATAGGGTTTCCAAGGAGACTGAATAATGGATAAAGAGGTACCAGAAGAGGTGGGAAAGAAGGATGCAACCGAGACTAATGTGGGAGGGGATTCCAATGAGGAGGGATTGGGTGGCAAAGTCTAACAGGAATGAGGAAAATGAGGACTGAATATGGTAGATACGTCAGTCGTCTTTTAGGATAGAGTTTTAATTGAGTGGTAGATGCATTGTTTCTTGTGTCAATGAATTGCAGGAGTAAAGAGTTGGTGTGGAATTAGGAAAGGGAGGCATCATAAAATGTGGTTGTTAAAGAAAGAAAAAGATGTGGTTGCAGCTTAAGTGATCATTAGAAAGGAAATATTCATTTTAGAGTGAAATAAACTTACATTTACAGGCCCTGGGGAAGGATCCAGTAGAAAAGCAGATACTGTTACTACAAGCTAAAGGTGTAATCATGGGGCAAGTTTGTCAGAGTTGGAAGGAGTTTGGAATAAGGCAAATGGCAGAAAGAGGTAAGGACAGTAAAATGATGCAAAAGTCTGAATATAAAAAGGAATGATTTTAAAGAAGTCCCCAACTGATTGTTTCCATTTTTCTGTGAGGTTGGAGGTAAAATTGTCCATTGAGAATAAGAATGGCAGCAAGAAGGGCGGATGGCATTGGGTTTGAAATATATATAGTTGTGAATCAGAAGGTGAACCAACTAGGATCATCTAAGAGTGCTGAGCATGGCAAGGGTCTACGTGGAGTTTGAGAACCATAAATTTCCAAGATTGTCCATGAAGTGGTGATAGTTTTCTCTAACAGTAATCTAGGGATAAGTGTGGTGAGAGGGAGAGTTAGAGGGAAGACAAGAGAACAGAAGATTTGGAGAAGTAGGTAGTTGGTGTGATTACTAATAGGATTTTGTTTCTTCACTATCAACATTCATTGAGCTGCCTGTAACATTCCCAAATTTCTGAATTACTGGTGGCCTTCAAAACTTGAACTCACACCTCAGTTCAGTCATCCATACACTCAACTTCCATATCATTTAAAATCACTACCCTGGGCTGGGGATGTGGCTCAAGCGGTAGCGCGCTTGCCTGGCATGCGTGCGGCCCGGGTTCGATCCTCAGCACCACATACCAACAAAGATGTTGTGTCCGCCGAGAACTAAAAACTAAATATTAAAAATTCTCTCTCTCTCTCTCTCTCTCCTCTCACTCTCTCTTTAAAAAAAAAAAAAATCACTACCCCTTAAAGCTTTTGTTTCTGAAATTACTCTCTATGATTCATGGGTTTATTATTCTTCCTGTTCCTTCTTTCTATTAGTTTTCCCTTTGTCCTCTCCTTGACCAAAATTCAATCTCCAGTCTCCTAGTCCAATACTTTTCTTTTGAGATAATTTGCTTTACTTTCCAGCTTATTCTCTGCATTTAGACTTCATACATCTCCACTCTTGTATCTATGTGAATACCAAGAAGAAATTGATATCCTTTACTTCCCCACATCTCTTTCCTAGAGGAATACAGTCTAAGAGTGACTATCAGGCTTTCAGTTATTCTGCAAGATTCATACTATTTGAAATAATTCTGGTCCTGCAAGAATGGTTAAATTTCATGGTAATTCCCAGGGTTTAAGTCTATTCTTGAGTGGATCCAGCTTGGGTAAGCCAACATGTGGGATGAAAATCCTGGTTCTGATTAGCATCACACCCTACTCATTCCTAGCCCTGGACTTCCAGAAGGTTCACATCCTCTCCCTAACTTTTATTTATTACTCTTCTCCATTGGGAGAACAGAATCACTTTCTGTCCGCTGAAAGGCAGGCTGTTATTTCACTGGGGCTTAGTATTAAGTCAATTGTGGGAGTAAGATTCAAATTTTGCACTCTGAATTTTCCTATCAGCTGTGAGATTACAATGGGTCCTAATCTGGAAAAAGAATACTTGGGAAATCTTGACCTTCATTTGTAAAATTCATCTAACATAAACCCACTTATTCTCATATACTTTGTTTTATATAATAGAAAATATTAGTTCTTATGTTAACAGTAATTTGCAGGATTCTTAAAATAAAAGGGAGCTGGTCTTTCATAATTCACAGGAGAAGGGATGTTATGATAAAAAGCTTGAGAAATGTGAGTTCATACCTTGTCTCTTTATATGACTTTGAATAAGTAACTACATTTCTCTGACCCCAGTTTCCTACATCTCTTTCATCCCAATAAAATGGCAATAAAAATACTTACTCCATATGATTCCTGCTAGCATTGTGTATAACAGTGTCATAAAGGGCCAAGGACAGTGGCTGATGGTACTTCTGCTGTGCTGTCTGTTGTCAACTCATCACCACTAGCACCATACCCTCCTGAGGCTGGGAACTATATTTCCCAGAATCCTTTCCCTGGAGCAATTCTGAGTCACATTTTGTTAATGAGCATCAGACATAGCAGGAGCTCCCTCTATGTGACCCTTTGAAGAACTCTTTGCCATCCTTTACTGGAGTCCTGGTTTCTGGTTTTACTTTTCTGGGTAGATTCTGTGGTTTCTAGACCCTCCTGCAAGTTCTGATTATGCTATCCATGCTGGTGCTTTGTTTTAGTTACCTTTTCCACTATTGTGACTAAATGACCCGACCAGCACAACTGTAGAAGAGAAAAAGTTTATTTGAGGGCTCATGATTTCAGAGGTCTAATCCATTCCTTAGAATGGACTAAGGCTGGCTCCATTCCTTGGGGCTCGAGGTGAGGCAAGAAATCATGATGGAAGAGTGTGGCAGAAGGAAGTAGCTCATGTGGTGATCAGAATGCAGAAAGAGAGGTCTCCAGATACAAAATATATACCCAAAGCCACACCCCAATTTCCACCTCCTCCAGCCACATCCTACCACTTCCATCACCACTCAGTTAATCCCATCAGGAATGAATCCACTGATTAGGGTAAGGCTATAACCCAATCATTTCTCCTCCAAACCTTCTTGCATTGTCTCACACTTGAGCTTTTGGAAGATACCACAACGAAACTATAACATACTTCAAAAGAGTGGTTTGAGACTGTTTCTCCCAAGAAGGGTCATTTTATGCATTAACTTGACTGGGTTAAGGAATTCTCAAATAGTTGGTAAAACATCACTCTGGGTATTTCTATGAGGTGTTTCTGGAAGAGATTAACATTGGAATCAGTAGACTGAGTAAAACATACCACATTCACCAATGTGAATAGGCATCATTCCATCTGCTAAGGGCTCTGACAGAGCATAAAGGTGGAGGAAGGGCAAATCCTCGCATTCTTCTTGAGCTGGGACATTGTCTTCTCTGGTTCTCAGGCCTTCAGACTCCAGGACTTAGCTCAGCAGTCTTCCCAGTCTTGGGCCTTTGCCCCAGATTGTGGATTACCCTTTGACTTTCCTTGGTGCTTGGGTCTTCAGAAACAGAAAGAATATACCACCAGCTCTCCTGGTGGAAATACCCTGACCTCTCTCTCTTCTGAAATCTGGACTGCCTGTTAAATGAACCCCAGCAAGTCTCACTGAGGCTCAGTTGTTTAGTGGTGAGAGCCAAAAGGAGAACAATCAACATGACTTTATAGTTTCCAGATAGCAGATTGTGTACTTCTTGGTATCTCTAATTGCATGAGCCAATTTCCAAAATAAATCTCCTCTTACATCCCCGTTGGTTCCGTTTCTCTGGACAACCCTGACTGATGACACATTCCAGTTCTGCAGTTTTAGGCTTGCAGCCCCTAATTCCCCCAGCTTGAATCAATTATTCTCTTAGTCAATCCTAGATTGGTATGGTACCCAAAATGTCCCTGGGAAAGTCATTCCTACAATTATGCAACTCTAGGTTTGGAAATAATCTCCCTAAAGCATTCATTCTTTGCTTTAAAAAAATTTAAAGCTATTGGCTCTATTTTTTTATACCATTCCAAACTTCTTTACTAACTTTCAAAGGCAGATTTTACACTCTGTAAAAAATCAGAGTTTAAATTTATTTAGCCATTTCTGTAAAACCTCAAATATGTATAATTGTCTTAAAATGAGACTTTATTGATATTTTATTTGCTTCTGCAATTAATGACAAACTGAAATTTGCCGTGATTGCCATTGCTAATCTATGATATTATTCCAGTCCATTCTTCCCTTCATAATATACTGAGGATTCATCTCCTGTTCAGAGGTTAACTATTAGCTTTTCATCTATTTCTCTTTAAATTATCATGCTGCATACATATTCTAAAGCTATAATTCATGGATGAGAGTTAATAATGTGGCCACTCAGTGTATTTTTTCATTGTGAGGGCAATCGTTTTAGATTGGTTTTGTTTAACAGTGGAATGTTTAATTTTGTACAAACTCCCTACTAGTAATAATTAGAAAATCAGGATCTCAGAAGCTGGGCTTGGGTGGTAGTGGGAGGAGGGGAGACATGAGTCAGATAGAGATGATTGTTTATCTCTAGGCTGAGATGGAAGGCAACGCAGAAAACCAGGGCATCGATGATGGGAGAGAGCAAGATGAGGATGACTGATGTTTACTGAGCACTGATGTCTCAGTCCTTGTTCTAAGTGATCTCCCCATAATATTTGCTTAATCCTCAATTGACAAGGAAGAACATATTATTATTAAGCTCCAGTACCAGTCAGGGTCCTAATAGAATACGAAAAGCACATGCTGATGAATCATGAGGACAATTTAGTGAAAAGGCTATTTGCAGGTGTGTTGGTAGGGTTAGGGAAACCAATAGGGATGGGCAGATATCAGGGACTAGCAGAAGAGTGGGCTGCCCTAGAGTAAAGGGGAAAGGGCAGGAAGAGTGCTCTGGAGTCCAGGGATTGCTAAGACCATGGAGGAAGAGCCACCACCAGGGCTGGTCTCATAGGACTGTGACCAGGGGCAGCTCTGCAGTATGGAGAGGCAGGGAGACGATTAAAAAAATACCCTGACCTCTCTCTCTTCTGCACCTGGACTGCCCATTGACTGAACCCAAGCAAGTTTCACTGATGCTCTTGTTAGGGGTTGGACTCCGAGGGCAGTGAAAGAAGGCATATGACCTTTATTTAGTGGTGGGAGCCCAAAGGAGAACAACCCACATTACAGATAAAGAATTGAGGCTCAAAGATTTAAGTTTTTTTTTTAAGGTTGCATAACTACAAAGTGATGGGGTCAGGATTCATACCATCATATCTCATTATCTGAAAGGATTGCTTCTGCAGTATTCTGCAAGAAAGCAGATTGATGGGGTAGGCAAATGCCAAAATCTTTTTAGTTAACAGGACAAAAAAGGCAGAATCCAGACAGGGGAAGCTTATGTCTGAAGGTATAGCTGAATTCATCAAAAAGAGCAGTTAAGTTGAGAGGAACTGAGAAATATTCTTTTTCTGACTAAAATTTACTTTACTTGCAGAGGAATGTATTTGCACAGATTTTTTTTTAAAGATTCCCATGGATGTGCTTGTATGATGCCAAACATGTAGATTTAAAAAATAAATTTAACTCACATATTTCTCAAAAATCTAAATTTTTGGCAGCAAAATATTTTAATGTTACAGTGAATTCATTAGCTAGTTCTTAAAATACTTAGATTGGAGGTCTTTTTGTTTTTTACAAAAACTCATGTGCATTATCCCACTTAGTCCACACAACAATCTTGCCCTCAGCATTACTATTCCAATTTTGTAGATGTAGAAGTGGAAGTTCAGAAAAACCTAATGACTTGCCCAACTTCCAAAAGCTAGTCTATGGCAGGTTCAGTTATCAAAACTCTGATCTTTTGGTTGAACGTCCCATGTTATTTTTGATTCATTAAGCAATAGCCTCAGCAAAGAGATATCATAAGTCTTTAACAAACTGAAAATATACACATACACACAAAAACAATCCTGCTATCATTGCTTTTTCAGGAATTCAAGTGAGAATTCAGTGACTCTATTTGCTTTTCATTTGATATTTCCATATATTCCATCATTCAACCTTAAGTAAGACAGGATCATGAGGAAGTGGAAACTTAGTAGGGGCCACAGCAGAATCCAAAGGCATAAAGGGGACCCAGGTCCATTCACAGCTCTGCAGACCTCATACTGAACCCTGAGTTTGAACAATAGCACTGGTTGGTGCTATAATTAGGCAGGGTCTCCTTCTCACCAAGGAAATGGACTAAAATCCAAAGCTAGGTATTCACAGGGAATGGGCTGCAAGAGGAAATAAACCCTTTCACAACTAGTGCAAAACCTGGCACATAGTAGACTTTCAATATGTATTACTAAAATAAGTGAATAAAACATTCCAACTACAACTACATATGAACCACCAGACCACCTGTAAACCAAGATGTGGTCATTCACAAAGCAATCAAACACCTCGTAGTTTGTCCATCTATTGGGGCCAATGGGATATGTGTGTAAAACCTTTTGAAGTTTGAAGTGTTCTGTGAAATTAAGATGATATCACTGAAACTACTGCAATCAATGCTACTGCTGTTGTCATATTTGTCCTCTTCATATTATTTTTATCATCACCATCATGTACAGTCAAGTAAAAAAAAAAAAAAAACTAGGTGAGCATATTACACACGTGCCCTTCTAAACTATGTTCTGCACTTCTATGGCCAATAGACAACGTCAGTTTCCTTACTTTCTGGCTTCCTGTTAGGTTTGGCCAATGGGAGACTCAGCAGGAGACTGGAGACCATGAGGAGAGAGAACTTCAGTGAGACTTGCTTGGGTTCAGCCAATGGGAGGTCAGGTTGCAGAAGAGAGAGAGGGTATTTTATTTCTTAATCCTCTCCCTGCCTCTTCATACTGCAGAGCTGTCCATAGTCACAGCCCTCCAAGACCAGCTCTGAAGGTGATTCTTCCTCCATTTTGGTTCATTCCTCCATAGCAATCACTGTACTTTGCTGAGATTTGCCATCTGTTTCCTGCAGGACCATGACTGATACAGACAGTATAGGAAGAGAAAAATGAAAGAAGCTAGGAAGATGTTTCCCTCCCTATACATCAACCTTTCTGCCTATTCTCTCTGAAAAGCTCCTGCAAACATTACCTCCTATACAATGGAGTCACCCCCTCCTGTTTTATGGCACATACTGCAGCCTCTGTCCCAGTGTCTATGCCAGTGGCAAGGACTCAGATGACAAGACACACATATCAGCAGTCTGCCCTATCATTGGAAGACAACTCTAGAGAGAAAATCACTTACTCTGTGTCACCACCAGGGAAAAGGACCATGGAAAGCAGAGGAGTAAAGAGATGCAGGCCTGAGAAAGAGACAGAGAGTGAAAAGAGAGAAGAAAAATTGGTAAAAGGAGGGTAAAGAGTGGAGAAGGCAGCAAGACCATCTATTGACATTAAAATACAAACCATTAAAAAACAAAGGGAATGTAGGACTAAAACATCTTCAATAGGAAAAGCACTTGAGATACAAGTCTGCTTGATGCACAGGTGTAAACTGTACCCATAAACAAGCCAAGAAAGGTGAGGCTTGGTTGAATTGGGCCATCATAGTAGCATGAGTCCAAGCAATAAAATGTCGTCTATTCATTCCAGGCAGAAATCAAATATTGGATTCCTAACAAATGATTAAACTCACTATTCAACTAATCTACGTGAATTTTCCACTTTCCATACAGATACTAACATCTCGTTGACTTAAGTAGTAGCTGGATAGTTTTGCAAAATGACCTTGAAATTATTGAAATAGCTCTCTGCCCCCAAATGTTGCATCCTATTTTAGCTCTTCTGATGGAATGCAAGGAAGGAAAGTGAGATCTGCACAGGAGACCTCCAGGTGATCTGTCTGTAAGAGCTCTTTCATGTGCAGCAGCACAGTTGGGAGTGCACTTCAGAGGCTGATGACATTATTTAATTATGCTGCTGTTTCCCTGTGTTCTGTGTGTTCTCTGAATGGTAAGTTAATACCTTGCCAGGTGGATGGGCAGGAGAGATGTACAGAGGGAGGGGTTTCCTGCAAACATTTGTATTATATTTAGCCAGCTCATGTAGAAGACAAAATTGATGAGAAGTGACTCAATATCCCCCCCAAATTACATCATGCTAATTGAGGTTTGGGAAATTGAAAAGGATTTTCAAAAAAAGTTTAGAGATCTCTTTTATATATGGATACTTTGTTACCAGAATTTCAACCTTGGGTTCAGGTTTTCCTATACATGTTAGTGAATAAAAGTTTAAAATAACATTAAATGTAGCTTGAGAAAAAGGAATCTAAATATAAGCATTCCATATCTTGCCATCCTTTTAAACTTGTCTTTCAAGGGGTGTCTTTGCTTATTTCTCAGTTCTCTAATCTCTGGTTTATTACTGTGCTCCTATCTTGTTGGGCTGTCTGGTGCCAATTAAGGAAATTTATGCTGCAAGATGGGCTCCAATTTTTAATATAGCTGTTCTTATATCACAAACTCTTCTTGATATTTTCCATCATTTTAAAGCCAAAATGGAGTCTAAACACTTTAAGAGCATTTAATTCTAACACATACATATTCTTCATTTGAAATTGGAATTGATTTCCATTTGGTGCTATTAAAATAAATGTACTATTCCCAGACATTTAAGGGCCTTATGGTTGCTTGATTTCTCTTCTATATCATCTTTAGTTCATCAACCCAAACATAGCTTCTCAATCATTTTAGGACATAATCCATTTTTTTGCACATTGTTATGAATATAAAATCAGATGCCAGAGTGACATTTATTTCTCTATTCTTAAACTCCCGAGTATCTGGGATGAAAGTAAAACCTCAATGGAATCAGTTTTTATAATAATCTCCATTGTTGTTACCTTCAATCTCTTTAATCTGAGGTGCTGGAGGAGTCATTTAATTCTCACTTGTACAATTAATGGAACATTAATAACAATAGCATAAATAATATTGAAATAATAACAATACAAGTAGAAGTTAACATTTACTGAGGGCTGTGACAAGAACTGCGAGTTGTCTCCAATATCGATTTCTCTTTTCTTTCCTTAGTAATAAGTCTTCTGGTTTTCAATTGACAGCTGTTCACAATAAAAACATTTCCAATGTCCATCTTGACCCATGATGACCTTGGGAAAGGCAACCACCCAGCACACAGTGACAAAATGGGAAAGCCTCTCAGTCCCCACCCAAGTAGGCCATACAACCCTGTTTTGACACCTGTTCACTTCTTAAATACTGGACTAAAATAAAGTTTTTTTTTAAAGCCTCTGCTTTTTAGTATATTTCAGTTACTTGTACTTAAACTTGACCCTAAATGGTATAAATAGTTCCTCTAACATTCACACTTAGCTGATGCTTTACTTCTTTTAATTTTAATATCTCTAGGATATAGTTTATCCCATGTATGTGGACAAATGATTTGCCCATGATCCTATAGTTGTTGAGTGAAATAAGCTCTCTCTATTCTAGTCTGTGCTCTTAATCACGTTGTCTCTATGGAGCTAGAAGGAACCTGAGAATTGATGCCCCATTTTTATAAATGAGGAAATCAACTTTTAGAAAATGAATGTAACTTGCTGACGGTTTCTCATTGAGTAAGAATCAGTGCTAAGACTGGAAGCCAGGTTCTGGCTCAAGTGCTCTTTCCTTCACCTGACTGTTTCTGGACTGTCTTACCCTGGCTTCTGGGACAGGGTTCCTCCCCAAGCAAGAAAAGGATCAGCTTTGGAAACTTAGCATGGAAATTTGCTCTGCTCTGCCTTTCCACTACCTGCACTATCTGCATTGTCTTCCCTCACCCAAATATTCACCTGTCCACATTTCTAGTAATTCAGCCCAAACTTTCCCCCTCTACCTTATGCCTGAATTTTCCCTAGAGGGAGAACCTAGAGGTTGTTCCAGACCCAGGCTGAATGCCCTATTCTCCGACTTTGTTGGGCATCCATCCCTATTGTGCATGGTGCTGGACCTCATCTCTTCAGTGGATCTCTACCTGCTACCTAATGCCACACTATTTTGCTCTTGATCCACATAGGATGAGGACCTCAGGGGAAAAAAAGAGCATTAACAGCCCCAGCTTTGAAGGTGTTATTGCATTTGGATAATTTCCTTTAAAACTCTCAGCATTTTAATGAAGTAATGATAGGGCCATCATAATATTTATTGTCCAAATTAGAACCTTTTGAAAGAACAATAGGAAGCTGGAACAGATAGCCACTTGGGGTGGTGGTAATGATGAGACTGATGCTGATACAAACCATTGGTAACACTCTTCTCAGGGCTGTGTATGCATCATCCCATTTAATCTTCCAAACAATCATATAGCAAAGGAATTTTATTCATCCTAGTTGGCAGGTGAAAAAATTTAGGTACCTAAAATAAGTCCCTTGCCTAAGATCAACCAGTTAGCTATTCCGAGTGCCAGAGTTTGAACTCAGGCTGCCTGGACTGGGTTCTAGCTCTTAGTCACATGATACTGACTCTTTGCTATCTATTCCTGGAGCTCTCAGTCAATCCCCCGCAGGTTGATCCTGTAGAGAGACACTCTACTTTTTACATTTTGCCTACTACTCTCTTCTGAAAAAAAAATGAAGCCTATATAAAAGCTTTTTTTTTAAATGTGCAATGAGCATTTCTATATCATTATCTAAATTCACCAACGATTGAAATTTTATCATATTTGCTTTTCTGCATGTGTATTTTAAAAATTTCAAAGCAAGTTGTAGACATCATTCTACTTTACTTCTAAATACTTCTGCATGTGTTTACAAAGAATAAAGATCTTCTCCTAGTAGCCAAAAGGTCATTACCATGCTCAACAACTATATTGTTTTTTAATTCCTTTATTTTGTTTATTTATTTTTATATGCCTCACATTTGCTAGGCAAGTGCTCTACCTCTGTGTTACAACCCCAGCCCAAGAACTATATTATTGACATAAAAATGTTACCTATAAGCAGGTCATATTCAAATTTCTTCAGTCATCCCAATGTATTTATAAACTGTATTTTTAAAAATCTTTTATCAATGAAAAATAATGCACTACATGTAGTTATTTGTAACATCTCTTTTTTTAATTTTTTTTTATTTTTTTTTATTTTTTTTTATTGTTGGTCATTCAAAACATTACATAGTTCTTAATACATCATATTTCGCAGTTTGATTCAAGTGGGTTATGAACTCCCAATTTTACCCCGTATACAGATTGCTGTATCACATCAGTTACCCTTCCATTGATTGAGGCATCTCTTATATAGATTTTATTTTGTCCTAATTACAGAAAAAAAGGGGGGAGAGGGTGCCTAGAGGTGTAGCAAACACTGCTAACGCCCTGCCTCACAACACCCTGGCACCTGCCGCTTCAAGTGGACACTTAGTAATGTGAAGACAGCCTCTGGCCTCTGGCCTCTGTGCCTCTGATCTCTCAGCCTCAGGGCCTTCTCTGGCGCAGGAGAGCTTGCTCAGCTTTCTCACAGGGCAGTCTGAGGAGCTGGGATTTCAACAGCCCCAGGGACAATTCTCAATCAATGAAGTTCCCAGGTTGATGCACAAATACCCCAGCTTTGTCCTCCCTGAGGTCTGCCTGATTTTCAGAACACTACCTAAGAGGGACCTGAACCCCAGTTCTCTCCATATGGAACTTGCCCTTCGACATAGTTTTTAGGTCTTTAGCCCCCTCCCCTGTTCCTTGGGTACTCACATGTGCGTCTTCAGATTACTCCCCAAATATACTGCCTGCACCCAAATCCTTGTTGTAAGATCTGCTGTTGTGGGGAACCTAAACCTTGGTTGTCTGTCATCACACCACTCTAGCAACAGGATTTGTACCCAGGTGGCTTGGTTGCAGAACTGATGCTCTTAACACCTAAATCAAGCATCATTTCATACACAAATTTCCGTAGTAGGTTAACTCATTTTTGTAAAGTCTCAAGCTGAAATGGAAATGTAAACTCATGTTTGACTCATTCCAAAACTCCCAACAATAACAACAACATCTTATAACCCAATAGAGCTTCAAAAATATACAACATGCCATAAGGTTAGCAGAGACTAGATTACTTTCTTTCAAACGATAAATTTTAACCTTGTCTTTATTAAAGTGAAGATTTTCTTCACTAAAATCTATAATGCAACAATTATTCACCAAACCATGATTGAGACCTCATGGCTATGTTTGTTAAGAAGTAGTCTTTAATCTTTACCCTAAAGCAAATTACAGTATGGTGATTGCAATTTATTACTATAGTAATAACATGTTCATAAAACAACAACAACAACGTTCATAAAAATAAAACATTAATACCCACACACATGCACACAATACTTCACTCAATAGAGAATTAATTTGTTAATTTTCTCTCTTTTTTTCCCCAAATTTCTTTATAAATGTTCTTACTAAGTCCCTTCTTATGCTTTATTATAGTTGTCTATTTATTATAGTTATATCTCCCACTAGACTCTGAATTCCTCAGGGACAGGCATCCTGTTTTATATACGGTATCTAGTGTCGGTTTTAGCAAACAGTTGATAATTTATCTATTTCTCCCATGTGACCAGGGACTATGCAAAGCATATTTAGTCTGCAAAAAATCCTATGGCATAGGACCTATTATTATATTCATGTTGCATATTCTTTAATAGAGGCTGGTGAGAAGGTGCTATGTTTGCATAGCTAGTAAATGACAGAACTGGGATTCAATCCTGAAATTTGATGTGACCCTTTGCTCCTTTCTACACCGTGTGTGACCCTGTAACTGAACTCTTCTAAAACCAGAGATCACTGAAAATGCTTCTGATCATTTTAAAGTCATGAAAAATATTGCCATTGCCAAGCCTCTCTGTGTGGGATGCACCCCCCAGCAGATGAGACAGCTGCCTTGTCTCAATTAACCTTTACCGCGATTGAGCTGGGTTGACATTAGCTCCCTAAGCACCTCTTCAATCACTCATTCATTCATTCATGCATTCATGGGTTTTCATTTCAAATCACTCCTTTGTGAACCAAGTTGGGAAATTCTCATTTTCACACATCACCTATTTTGATGGATTCTGCTTGGTTATTTTCTATTTTCATGATTGACCAGCAGCCGTTTATACATTTTTCCAACCATCATCTCCTTTGCAGCAGTGGGCCTTAGACCTGTGATTGCTTTCAAGGAGGTATATTACCAGTTGTTTTCCCTTTTTATTTTTTTTTCCACCGTGGTTCCTTGATAGCTTCAGTTTTCAAATGAAATTGAACAAAATGAATCTTTGTCACTTCCAAATCAATGAAATTTCAGAATACACACACACACACACACACACACACACGTGTATATGTATATACAAATCCATATATGTCTAGTATGTGTGTATATACAGAAGAATACTTGTATACTATACATACATACTATATATGTACATAATACATAGCATATATGTATATGTAGTGCATGAATATATATTGTTACTATATATAGTATATAAAAATATGTACATTATATATATATATATATATATATATATATTTCCAAACATTCAGCACCTTTATTAGTACTGATGGGCAAAATATTAGCCATTGACTTTAGGGACATGCCAACCATAGACATTCATGGTAGGGTAGCAAAGATGTTTTTGTAAATAAAGTTTTATTGAAACATAGCCATACTCATTCATTTATGTATTATCTGTGATTATTTTGTGCTACAATGACAGTGTCAAGTAGTCACAACAAGAGATCATATATCCTGCCAATCTAAAATGATTACCTGTTTTTTTTTTTAACAGAAAAAACTTTGAATAGAAAAAGGGGCATAGTTATATACTCTGAACCCTAATTCTGCCATTTAATAACTTGGACAAATTCAGATATATCACAATTTTTCTGAATGAGAGTTTTCTGATTTGCAAATTTGTTAAAAATGAAAGAGGAAATAAAATTAAACTTATTTGTTATGTATAAACTTTTATCAGAACAACTGTAAAATATTTGTGGAGAGAACGGCATTATTGACATTATTATTTAGCTATTATGGCACAAAATACCCCCAAAATTTGTAGTTGAACCAATTAATAATTTATTCTTTTTCACAATTATTTGGGTGAATTAGTCAGCTTTCATCACTGGGACCAAAATAACTTATAGGAAGAAAAGTTTATTTTGAGCCCCTGGTTTCAGAGGTTCATACATGGTTAAGGGACTCCATTTCTCTGAGCTTGAGGGGAGGCAGAACATCATGGCAAAAGGGTGTGACAGAGAAAAGCTACTCAGTTTATGGAAGACATGGAGCATAGAGTGTGACCAAGATGCCAGGGACAAAATTCAAACCCAAAGGCACACTCCCAGTAACGTATTTCCTCCAACCACATTCTACATGCCTGATTACCACTCCATACATTAGTCCTTTCAAATTATTAATCCATCAAAAGGATTAACCCACTGATTAGGTTACAGCTCTCCAAGTCTAACCATTTTAGTTCTGAACATTTCTGCATTAACACATGAGTTTGTTTTTGTTTTTTGTTTTTGTTTTTGAAGGACACTTCATATTTAAACCATAACATCGTGTCAACCCCATGAGTGTTGGTTGATCTTGACTGAACTCCAACAATGAATTTTCTGGGCTGTGATGGACTCAGCCACACATTTTGTGGCCAATTGGAGGGTGGAATATTTTGTGCTTGCCTTTCTCCTCTGCCTGGAAACAATAGGCTAATCTAGACAATAACAGGGGCCCCAGAGAGCAAGCCCAATTGCATAAGCACTTTTAAGAATTCTCCATGAATCACAACTCACTAACTTGTTGACCAAAATAAGCTCACAAGGTCAGGAGCAAACACAACAGAAGACCACTTACTACAAGACCACATGGCAAAGGGTGTGGACACGGGGAATAATGAAGACTTGAGATCCTAATGAAATGTATTGAAGCTATTATTTGAGAAAATGAAATTTCTCAGACTATAATGGTGAGAGTAACAATTGGCACAACCTCTTTGGGCAACAGTTTGGTAGCATGTAAGAGAAGCATTATAAATATGGGTAGCATTTGACTCGGGGACCCTATTTCTTAGAATTTGTGCTAGGCAAACAAATCATCCTGTATATAAATAAAGATTTATCAATAAAGATGCTTACTATGATATTACTCATACTGGAAACAAATGTTCAAAAAGTGAAATCATGGTGGATAAATTATGGTCTATCCACATCATATAATAACATGAAGCCATTAAAAACAAGGATAAAGAGGAATTATGCTGTGGGAAAATAGTCATACTATTTAACACATCATGTAGTGAAAATGATATGAAAGTTTCTATATATATAATGTATAGAAGAATAATATTAATAATATTAAAACAGTAATAGTTTCTAAATGTGCAAAATAACAATAGCATTGGAGTTTTATTTTTTTTCTTTGTAATATTTTGGGGTTGCTCAAATTTCCCAGCGTTCAATATTACTTTTGTAATAAAATTATTTTATACAAAACAAAGTAAATCTTCTTTTAAAAAAAGCATGGGAAAGAAGTATAGCAGAACAATCAGCATATATGCCATGGATTGCCGATTCTTGCTTTCAGATTTTTTTCTCCCAGAGGCATTGTAAGATAATGTGCACTTCATCTATTGATTGAAAATGCATTTTATTTCAAATGAGTAACTTGTTGGACAAGAATCATTTATAGCTATGTAGCTATGCATCAATTGTATTGCTCTTGTTTAAGTTATTTATTGTGAATTAGAATTATGATTATTCTCTCTCTGCCTAAACATTTTTTATGTATAACTATTCCCTTGCCACTTGCAAAAGCTTATGTTTTAACTTTGAAACACCTAAGTGAATGCAGTTTTCAATAGTATTGTCAGTTTTTATACTGAAGTATTAAAAGTAGTATAATTGCCAGTGTTGGATGTATTAGAAGCACACTAGATTTAGACTACATATATGACTCATCTAGATTCTTTTCTCCTCAGTATTTTATCTACTTCTCTATTATATTTCATGTTGTTGTGCCTATGAAGGTTTATATTGTGGAAAGAAAGTTTTCCCCCTCCATAGCTCTTTGCTCAATAGAAATGTATCCAACAATGTGATACAGCAATCTGTATACGGGGTAAAAGCGGGAGTTCATAATCCACTTGAATCAAACCGTGTAATATGATGTATTAAGAACTATGTAATGTTATGAACGACCAATAAAAAAAAAAGAATGAAAAAAAAAAAGAAATGTATCCAACAAAGCTTTAATTCTATTTTCAACTGAATATTACTATGAATGTTCATAGATGCAATACAGCACTGAAATAGTTGTTAAGAAAGTATGGAAGAATAAGGCAGTGCCACTCATTTTGAGAGTCATATAGTCCACCTGTTTAGAACACAATGATGATATTTATTTATTTATTTATTTTTTTTTTTTAAGAGAGAGTGAGAGAGTAGAGAGAGAGAGAGAGAGGGAGAATTTTTTTTAATATTTATTTTTTAGTTCTTGGCGGACTCAACATCTTTGTTGGTATGTGGTGCTGAGGATCGAACCCGGGCCGCACGCATGGCAGGCGAGCGCGCTACCACTTGAGCCACATCCCCAGCCCCCAATGATGATATTTATGACAATAAATCTGATCATCATAATCATATATGCTTAAATCTTTATACTTGCATATGATTTAAAATTGACAATTGTGTTTGTTTAGCAAAATAAGTGGCATATCCACATTCAACCCTTGAAGCATATATGTTTCAGGGTCTTCCATGGAGAAAAGCAACCTAGAAATACTATGCTCTCTTTTTAATAGCTTTAATGCACACCCAAAATTACAAAAATTTGCTTGTAATTCATGGATAATAACAAATGGTTTTATAGGAAACATGTTTAGGGAACTGGCTACGTAAATTTTGGTATATCATACAATGCTATGCAATGGTGAAAATAAATTAACTAGAGCCACGGTATCAACAAGGATGAATTTCATAAACAGAATGTTACAAAAAAGCAAATTGCAAAAGCATATTTACAATATCCTTAAATGATTCAATCCATTCGAAGTTTAAAACATGCAAAATAATAGTGAGTATTACTTAGTGATATACATTTAGTATATACACATAGCATGTCTATATATTACTACTCATGGTCTATACATTGGGATTTAGGAATGATAACCTCTAAACTGAGCAGAAGGATTATTTTTAAGAGCAGAGGGTAGACTGCATTTGAAGAAGTGTTTATATGGGGCTTCAAATACACTGGAAATATTTTAAATTCGTTGCTTGGTGAGTGAAATGGAATTTATTGTGTTACTTGTAGGCCTTTCTATATGTCTCGAATATGTTATAATCAATTAAAGAATAAATGTTCTGGATGGCCCACATAGATGCTACTAAATATAAGCATGACTATAAGACAGAAAATACTTTCATCAATAGTAGATTAAAAGGTAACAAATGGATTTAAAAGGATTTACACCATCTGTCGAAACAAAACGCTTTATGGTAAAAAGTTAAACAGAGTTTTTAAGAATATGAACTCAGTTTGACTATGTAGACCAAAGGAGATTTGTCCATCTAGAAACGTATTTATGCTGACACAAATATTCATACTTGAAGGCCCTAAAATTCAAAATGCTGCTTTGTGAATATTGGGGAAAGTTTCCACACCAGAGAATTTAGTGCTGTTAATCTCCTGCCACATTTGTGCCAGGTCCATTAGACCATTTCAGGTCTTGTCTGTTTTTATTACTTGTTATATTTCTAGTAAAGTTAAAGCTTTTAACACTGCATGGGCGCCTATGAAGTTGATGAATTCCTCTGCTACTGATGGTGTCTCATGCTGATCCTCTAATGGGTGCATTGAAATATAATCTGCTGGGTTATTTTCTTTCCCTGGCCCATGCACAATTTTATAATCATCACCATGTAGATAGTGTAAACCCCATCACTCAGAGCACATTGCTGCCTTGAACTGTGAACTGCCAAATATTGTCATGAGTACCTGATGATCTGTTACGACAGTAAATGCTGAGCCATAAATGAATAAGAGACAGTATATGAAAACTGGGATCGCTGGCAGGCCTCAGTCAAACCCCCAAGGAGAGTTGGGACACTCTTAAAATCAGCCTTGCATAGGAGAGAGTAAGTGCACTTTCACCTAGGTGGAACACGAGATATATTTTCATAGATTTAAGAAAGCCTTCATAAATCTGATGATTGAGACTTTTTTTTAAAACTGTTAGGTAATGGCCTGTGAGTTTGAATATTGCAAAGCGTGCAAGAGTTATTACCTTCATTTTCATTTGTCAAGTGGCTGAGAATACACAAAGATTATTTTACAGTGCTTGACACTGACAGCTTCCCAGTCAACACAACAGCAGAAAAGCCATATTTCTGACTGAATGCCCCTTTCTAATTTCCTAAGAAACTAAGCCTCGCTTGGTCTTTGTGACTCAGCTTCACTATCTGTAAAATGGATACGGTACTATTTTCTATGTCCTGGATGTTCTAAGGAGTAGTTCATGAGCTTAAAAGGAATTTTTAAAATGCAAAGAATTGAATGGAAGCCAGGCAAACAAACTATAGAATATCTAAATTTTGATTTTTCTTTTTGACAGTAAAGCTCAATTATATGTTTATTTTATTCAATGCCTTTATTTATATTTTTCATGTTGAAAATGAAAACTAAACTTACTCTACCAAATGTTCCATAAACCTTAGGGATTAAAGCAGCTTTTATGTATCTTAATGAGTGCTAAAGATAATAAAACACTTGTCATTTCTAAAAAATTTATCTTATTTGTGAAGCTCTTTGATGTGTTTTAAAAACATGAATGACTTTTCAATATTCTCTTTCAAAGATAATTTTTTTTCAGTGAAAAATTTAAAGGACACAAGATTTTTAAAAAATTACTTAGTGCACACAAAATGTTCTCAGTGTGTACATTCAGCATGTACCCTTGTGCCTAGCTCTCATCCCTTTTATGTCATGTCTCAGTCTTAATTACAAAGTTTCTGGTCTGTTTATTTCTAGTACTTTGGTACATACAGCTAGAGTCACACATTTTTGTATCCATGACCTTCTAAGGTTCATGGCAAGGTGGTCCTTTGAATCACAGTGTTCTGTTCTTTTAGCATCTCTAACAATTAGTTAAGTGAAAATATACAGCAGTTTAGTGAACACCTATTATGTTCCAGACACTGTACTAGGTATTTACATATTTCATCTGATTTAGCTTCTCCTAAAACTCAATGAAGTAGACACTGTATTCATCATTGTTTCCTAGTTGAAGAAAGAAGCTCAGAAAAGTTAGTGATTTTTCCAAATTTACTAGTAAGTGGAAGAGGCAAGATTCAAATTTATGCCTGTTTAGTAATTTCTGACTCCTCCTATTTTTAATATGTCTATAAATCAACTATTGTGGTTTTAAATATATCGGCAATTCTTTGACAGTTCCTCTTTCAGAAGGTGGAGTTAATTCCCTCCACACAACTTGACAGAAGTGACTATGTGGCTTCTAAGACACCTCAAAGACATTACAGACAGCTTTCTCCTTGCTCTTGCTCTGGGTTCAAGCACTGGGGGAAGTCATCTGTAATTTTGGAGGATTCTCTGTCAACACTAGGAGTCCTGAGGATCTCTACCAACAAGGAGCACGAACTTACCTGTCACATGAATGCTCCATCTTGAAGTGGATGTTCTAGCTCAGAAAAGTCCTTGGATAACTAAATCCTTGGATGACTATTGACCTTGGCCTTATGAAGCATCCCTCTGAGCTAGAACTACTTAGCTAGGCTACTCTCAAATTCTTCACTCACAGAATCTGTGCGAGGCTATAAATGTTAGTTGTTTTAAATTGCTAAGATTTGGGGTAATTTCTTATGCAATGATATACTAGCTCATAGAACAGATATCAGAACTAAATATGTGAAGTGATCATAACAATTTGGAATCCTAGAAAAATTTTAAAACAGCTACTCTTCCAAACACTTAGAATCAATTGTGCAAGTTCAACTCCTAATATGGAACCAGTTAATTTTAAAATAACTGGAATTGATCAAAACTTCACATTCAGCTAACAGTGTGATTCTTAAAAAAAAAAAAAAAGAATCAATGTTTGTGTAGTGTTGAGGTATATTCATGGAATCAGAGTCCCACTTTCTCTGCTGTTATAGCTGAAAATCCAGTTTTATTCTGGGGACTCTGTTTTGAGAAGCACCTTGACAGCCACATTTCCTGGGGATGTGTCCAGGATCATGGGAGGCTGGAAACCATGTCCTGTGAAGTACTGCTTAAGAATCTGGGGCTCTTTGTTTCAGAGAAAAGACAATGTATAGGATTTTGCTGGCTTCAAATCTTTGAAGTATTAGAGCACAGAGTGGGAGAGAATTTGTTTTGCTCCTTGAGACAGACCTAGAGCCATGGGAAAGCAGGCCTGGGATGTAGGGACATCATATTGATGATTCCAGTCCTTGCGCAGCGGGACTGGAATATCTAGGAGGAGATGGCGCTCACACTTCGTGAGGCTCTGGAAGGGATGATTACTCTTGCTGGGAAGTTAGTCTAAAAAACCCAAGAGCTCCAGACCTAGTGGCACATGCCTGTTATCCTAGGTACCAGGGAAGCTGAGGCAGAAGGATTGCAAGCTCAAGGCCAGCCTTGACAATTTAGCAAGACCCTGCCTTAAAATAAAATAAAAAGGGCTAGGGGTATAGATAAGTGAGAGAGCACTTGCTTAGCATGTGACAAGGCCCTGGGTTCAATCCACAGCATTGCAAAAATATAGGTGGATGGCTGGAGAGAGAGGAAGGAAGGAAAAGGGGGGAGGGTGGGAAAGATATGCAGACATAAATATTGGTAAAAAAAATAAATTAAACAAGCAAACAAAAACAAAATCCCTTTATAATTGCAATTCAGGGCCATTCGAATCCATTTTGGCTGTTAGTCAGGGTGGTAGAAGTTATCCTGTACTATTCATACACTCCCTCCATATTTCCAACTTGGTCCAAGGACTTTATGATTTTTATACAATGCAGGTAAAGGACTATCTCGTTACTGTTGCTTATAGGTCAGGGTATGTTCACTCTTCTGGGAGATGTCTGCTGCTTGAGGTTAATTGACAAAGAAATAAGCTGCCCTGTACCTTGCCAGTAATTCTCCAAAGCAAACATACACTGAACTTGTTGAAAGTTTTACCAAGTTCTATCTTATACTTTATTTTTATTTCTTTCTATAGAATTCAAAATGTGTTCATGTCATATATGCTTTTTAGTGTGATCTTTTTTTTTTCTTTTTTGATTTCCATTCTCCTCCTTTCTACTCTATTCACTTTAGACCTCATTATCCCAAAAGGTTATTCATGTTAACAATCCAGTATACACACCTTCCATGCACATACACATCTAAACTCCTATGTGCAAATATATCGATATATACAGAGGGGACTTTTGGTGTTGCTTTATGATGTGGAATAATATAATACATAATTTCCTGTATCTTGCCTGTAATGTTCTCATTGCCCTTTGCAATGCAAATGAGTACTCTTTTGCCCAAGGTATAATGACTCTCGGTTTTTTTTACAAACCAATGCATGCCCATTGTTACTTTAACTTGTATCTCCCTGACTTATTTGTAGTTTGAGAATTTTTGTATAAAGTCTGCTGCCATTTGGATTTTACTCTTGTGTGAGTTGCCCATTTGTATCTTTGATCCTCCTGCTATTGGGTCTTTTTCTTGACAGTATTAAAGAGGCTGTAGGTTATTAATGTCAGTCCTTCTCTGAATGCTGGTGATTAAGCAGGCACTTGTAAGCTACAATAAGACTGAGGAATGCCTTGTAGAACTCTCACTCTCATTCAGATTCCTTGGGAATTCTTGTGTGATACCAGAGTGTTGACATATTGAACAAATGGTGTTGCCACGGTCATCTTCTCATTAAGTTACTATTAGAGCAAAAATGAAAATTAAATAAAAATAAAAGGTAGAGCATTTTCCTTCTGCATACCATAGCTCATTTTAGATGTCACCTGGGAGAATGTGCCCACTTGTTTAATTTCAACCTTGTTTAATGTTAACCTTCAGGTAACATCACTGTCATCTTAGTTCTTGCAAGATAACACCTTATTTTGATAAAACACTATAGGGACTTATTTGGGTCATTTAGGGTACTAGTATCTCCTTGATCACTATTTTTCTAAATGCTTTATTAGAAGACACACATTCTTCCCTGACTGAAGTGAGAAGAGTTAGAGAGGGAACTAGGAGAGGAACTGCTCAAAATCATCTGTCTCAGATTCAGTGTAGCAAGATAGCAATAAGTAAAAAAAGAAAATTGCACAGTAGGATAAGAAAGAAAGATTAGTCAGGAGTAAGATTTAACCTATAAACTTGTGGAAATGGGCTACAAGTCTAGTATTGAACTTTCTTGGAGCCCAATAAAAGAGGGAAAAGCATTGCCCATAAACTTCACAGTGCTTACATGTTAAATATTAATCTGTTGCCCAGGACACAACTCCAGTATTCCTATAATTTGACCAGAGATTACTTCCCCCCCCCCCCAGGGCTTTTCACAGGAGACATATGCTTGATCCTTGACTTTTCCTGAAGGGGAAGCTGACCAAGATTGTTCTCTTAGTTTCTTCTAGCTCTCGTATGCTCTGACATTTTGCATTATGGTGATGGCTTTTACATTTGTAGTTTAACGTCTCAGGTATCATCCCATAAGACATGGACTGTAGACATGTTCTTCTGATTTCAAAATTTAGTTGTGTAGAATTTGGTAGAGCTAAACATCAAATTAGATGAGCTCTCCTTAAAGCTTCATTAACATAGTTCTTTGTAAGTACTTCTTGTATTCTATATCCAGGATCTATGGATAGTGAAGAACTTTTCATATCAAAACACTCATGTTCAATCATTATTATTGTATGAAATAACCACTGCTCAGTGCTATTGTTGATATAGCAATTTGCTGAGTTGCCATTATATGGAATAGCTCCAACAATATTTTTAATTATTGACTATTGAGAATAGTTCTACATTTATAGAAAATTGAGCAGATAATACAGAGGTCCCATCTACTCCCTCTCTCTCAATCTTCTACTTTCTCCTATTACCAATAATTTGTATTAGTGTGGTACATTTACTACAATTGATGAACCAATTGTTATTTATTATTAACACCCATAGTTTTTATTAGGTAACATCACTGTCATCAGTGTAGCAAGATAGCAATAAGTACAAAAAGAAAATTGCACAGTAGGATAAGAAAGAAAGATTAGTCAGGAGTAAGATTTAACCTATAAACTTGTGGAAATGGGCTACAAGTCTAGTATTGAGCTTTCTTGCAGCCAAATAAAAGAGGGAAAAGCATTGCCCACAAACTTCACTGTGTTCTGCAGTTCTTTAGGTTTTGTCAAATGTGTAATGTCATGTATTAACCATTATAGTATCACATAAAATGGTTTCACCCCCATAATTTTAGGTAAGATGGCCCCAATAGTGTTTTAACATTTTAAAATATCAATGGGGCTTTCTCATCCATGCTCAAAGATAAAAATTATAAGATGCATGACTGCCCCCCAAATATGACTACATATTTTAACTTAGTATATGGCCAATATATCTTTCTTAGGGTATTTATTTTTGTGGAACTAGGTTGTCATTTTCTATAGACATAAAATGTGGAGGGTGCTCAATCCCATTATTAATTTATTATTCCAAAAGATCATTTAGCTTAGCACCACATTCTGATATTATAAGATGTTTAATTAAACATCTAAGACAAAGCACCTAAACAGTCCTTTTCTAGGAAGCACTGTTATTTTTCAAAATATTTGATGAATTCAACAAAATGAGATAGTCCTGTGAAGTCCTGTGAATTTTAAAGTGCTGTGGATTTTCACCCAGTTGGAAGCATTTCTGTCCCAGAAATATGAAAGCACGCAATGCTTATTTTATTTTACCATATGTCCCTTAAGTTTATTGTGCATACAAATAAAGGAACTAAGACATCCTGACATGTCTTTACTGGATGTTTCCTGAGGTCACAGGGCCACCTGGGGTCATCAGACAACTGAACACATCCTCAATGAACATATCCATATGGGTAAAAAGAGATATTTATATTTATTTTTATGTGATAATTCATTTAATCAACAAATATTTATAGAGTCCCTACTGTGTTTTAGGTATTGGGTTGCAAGTGATGAGACAGGTAAGTTTATAGGCAATTACAAGTGAAGGTGAATGTGTGTGTGAATCTACTTTAAGGCTCAGGGGTATTTAATAGCTGAGTACGTTTAGGCTAAGAAAGGTCACATACCAAATGAACACCAGAGCCAGGAATAGAACTAAGTCAATCACACCCACCCCGCCCTTTTTCTTAAATGACACTATATTGTTCTGAAAGATGTGTGATATCTTTAATATTTTAATTTGTTCCAACTATATTCCTTGGGATAATAGTAGAAGAAGGAAGATGCTTATTGAATTCTTGTGAAGTTTGATTTAATTTGCCTTAGATAATATTGGAGCTAAAATTGTTAGCTGAAAGACATACATAAGGAGGTCTGAAAACCCAAGAGTATTGTTGTTGCTCTTTTCCAAGTTTGCTGCAGATTAGAATTTCATCACTGGAACTAAAAGCATTGGGGACATGTTGAATTACTTTTCTGATTGTATCTTAAAAATTTTTCAACAGCTGAGTTTATTTTAGGCATTAATCTTTGAGACTGTCTTGAGAAAATACAAAAATAAAATGTTGTTCAAATAACAAGATCTTGTAACGAGTTCTGAGGGTCACCTTTGTTCAAATCTGGCTCAGAAAAGACAGATGAACCGTTGAGCAATTGAACTGTATCTGTTAAAATTGACCAGATAATATATGTGTCTCCTTCTTCCTATCTCCTCATCTGAGTGATTCACACCAATGCAAATTCTGACCTACCTCTATTATTCAGTTTAAGAAGAGAAAGTATAAAAGATATATTAGTGCATGGTGCTGGATCAGTCACTGTCCTGATTTTTATCTCTGCCTTTTCCATTCTTTAAAATTAGATTCTCCATTTTTCTTAAACTTTCATGTTTCTTCATTTTTATCATGCAGCGCCAATAATTTCTCTACATTTGCAGTTAAGTCAGGCTGTAGAATATATCAACTATATTTTTAATGGTATATATGAAATTGCACTGTAATATCCCAAAGGCAGAAAACCGATTTTATTAAATTACAAATATATGTAGAACATTCAGGGATGCTGGAATTATAACAAATGGTACACCATCTAACATATGGAATAGAATGTTTTCTCAATAGCTTAAAAATTGCTTTTATAGTATGACTGTCATAAAGCATCTTTAAGTTGTATTTAAAGCAAGCTAATAGAGTGGAACATGAACTTGGAAGACATATAATGTTACAAGCTAATCAGGTTCTAGGGAGCTTTTCCTCTTTGTGGGTGTCCTGTGTCTAAGGATTAGCCTTGACTAGTGGTCCATCTGAACCAATATAATAATGTTTCAAAGATCTCAGAGTAACTCCTCTTTGCCTTTTACAGTTCACAATACTGCTTTCAAACAATTATCCTGTTTATGATCACACAAGGGATATGACTCTCAGCACCTTACTTATTATGCATATGGTGCTTTGTCCTCAGGGGGCTGAGTAGGAAGGGAACTGACACCCTTGGATGCCTACTATGGGACTCATTTCTGAGAGCTCCTCTTCAAAGAGTCTTTTGGAATCTTTTTGTTACCAGAAGATGTAAATGTTCTGAACATGAAGCACTTCTCATCTTAATAAGAACCAATCAAGTTGGAAAGTGATGAGAAAAGTGGTAGGAAAAAAAAACAACCCAAATCATTCCTTTTACTTATTCAGATCACTGAGAAAGAAAAAGCAAAGTGAACTTAATCATGGCAAAAAAAAAAAAAATTATCTTTCCCAACAAAAGTCTGGAAATATTTCCGAAAGCTCTCCTTTACCCCTGGACATACATCACAGTAATTTATTTACACATTTGAGCAAATAAGCAAAGTGTAATCCTAGTAGCAGACACTGTCACTATAGTTGCCCTGCTTAAGCACACCAGGAGCCACTAACTTGTTTTCTCATAAGATACTTCCTGCTGACAGTATTTGCTGGCCCTGGGAGCATGTGGACCCAGTTTGTGAGTTAGACTGAAAGCACTAAGAAGTTAATGTCCCAGAGGGACCGTCCACCAAGGAGTAATGGTTGGTGGTAAATGTATTAGTGTGGGTCCTCTGAGAAGTGGACGTTAAGAGGATATTAAAAAAATACACAGGGGAATTACTGTGCAAAAGAAAATAGGGAGAGGGATCAGGAAGGCTGGGAATAACCTCAGACCACAACACAAGTCTGACCTGGAGCAGATGAAGAAAACGTTGGATAAGTGCATTGTATACTGTGGTGAAGTCTCAACTATCAGCAGAACTGTCAGGAAGTCCTTGGGTCACAATCAGCAAGAAAGGAGGGATTCCCAGGTCTCCCGGGTGCAGGTTTGCTTGAGTGTCTCCAACCCTCTCAGTCACTGATCAGGAACAGCCCATGGGAAGTGTGGCCCAAGTTTACAACTGGCAATGGGCTTTGAAGCCTGGCCACTGGGCCTCGGTCAGTTAGCTCTGGCAGAATTTGATCTGTAAGGTGCATTCTTCCATTGGCCACACAGGATAAAAGCCAGGCTCTGTGAGGGGATAGTTCTGAGATGAGCTCATGCAGTTGCCCAATGGGTTTCTGGTATGACTGAGCCCAGGAGTCCATTGGAGAAACCCCCCTCTTACTGGCTTTTCTTGTCTTGTTGTTCCACATCCTCGCTATGTTTCCTGGGGTCACCTCCCAAATGAACTATATGCTCCCAGGTTCTCCTCTCAGGGCCAGATTTTGGAGAAACCCAAGCTTAAGACAATGCTTTTTAAGGACCATTATTTACTGAAACTCTGCTTACCTTGAAGCAGGCCCCTCTTCTGTGGCAGATATGGGTCAGCATTTTTGTGCTGAATTCTGCCTTCATCCTGATTTCATAATTTCTAACCCCACCCAAATGAGTTTGAATGGTCCTCAACAAGGTATTTCTTCAAAAACAATCAGTTTTTTTTAAAATGTGTTCTAATTAGTTATACATGACAGTAGAATGCATCTTGACACATCATACATAAATGGAATATAATTTCTCATTTTTTTGGTTGTAGGTAATGTAGAATCACACTGGTTGTGTAATCTTTTATGTCCATGTGTGCATAATCATATGTAATGTCATCGTTACCCTATGTTTCTTCAAAATTTTTGCTTAGAACTGGTTTCTTCCAACTTTAGGAGCACAAGAATATGGTTACTTAGGACCAAAATAATCATGCCAAAATATCCACAGAAATATTCCATTTTATCTTTGAGAGACACACATGGCCCAGGTATGGTTTGCCTGATGGTGGGGCCATGGTCTGACATAGCAAGGAGAGAAGTATTTGATTGCCACCCTGGGCCCATCACCGGAGCCTGGGGGTATATGATCTGCTTCCCTACTCTGGCAGAGTTGAATGAGTTTTGAGTTTTAAATTCTGCCTTATCTTGAACCCTCTACTAGGAAAACAATCAGTCAAGCGAACAATTCAGGGGTCTAGTCCCTGAAATCTCAGGTTGGGTTTCAAGGTAAGTTTGCCTGAAAGTTACAGTGGTGATGTGATAAATGTGCTGCATTGTATACTGATCCTCTGGTGGAGGTCATGGGAGTCACCCAGGCACCTCTCAGCTTCTCCTTCTGCTACCCTGAGGGAGTCAGACAGCTGGCACTGTTCTGTGTGCTGCGTTATTACAGGGTTCATTCCTTACCCCTTCCCATAATGGGTGCTCTTGTTGCAGTTATGTCCTTACAGAAGCTCCTCGTTCCTTTCTGAGCCGGTGGGTCTCCTAGCACTAGAATTGAGATGGCACTGTCAATAGCAGCCCTCGTGAAAAGCCTCTGATCCTAACTCTCTTCTGCTCTTTTTTTCCCATTTCAACCCCAAATAGCAATGGGGGAGTGCAAGAGTTATGGTATAGCTGAGGCTTTATGATTCAAATAAATCAATGCCAATCCCTATCATCATGATAGAAGTATTTCAACACCTCAAATTAGGAAGAATATTACCCCAGGGTAAGGGAAAATTGTTCCCAAGAAAGGACATTTTGTAAATATGTAAATGTTATACTAACATTTACATATTTAAAAAAACCTTTCACAACCAATACTAGTCTGTGAACCTGTGTTTGGGAACTAGTAATATGAAATATCAGTAATGAATCTTTATTGTGTGCTCACTGTGTACCAGGCACTGTGCTATTGCTTTATAAGCAGTATCTCATTCACACAATAACACTGAGGTAAGTCCTGTTAATGCTTCCATTTTATAGCTGAATAGATGGAGACAATAAGAATAAGCTTGTCCAAGATTATACATCCAGCAAATAGCAAAGCCAAGATTCAAGCCCTGCACTTGAACTCCAGAGCCTACATTAAAATGCATCTAATTTAATTTGATGATTCTTAAAGTGCAATTTGAGAACCAACAGCGTCAGCATCACCTGGGATTCTATTGAAAATGCAAATTTTGGGGTCTCACTCCAGGTCTATTAGATCAAAAATAAGGTGGGGCCCAATAATTTGTGCTGTTAAAAGACCTCTTAGGGATTTCAAAGAATCTAAACTTTGGGAACCACTGCTGTAGGTCATTCCAAGATATGCACAATGTTAATAACACAGTAATTATTTTCAACTTATTTTATGTCTCTTGGGGAAAAAAAGTCACTGTATATTTCCTCAGGATGGGACTGAGTCAAGTTCTTTTATTCTGCGTAATACAAGTGATACTGTAGACCTCCATGAGGCTTATTAAATTGGAAAGGAAATGCTACCATTTGTCTTGAATGACATAAGTTCAATTGGGTCTAGAGATGAGATGCTAGATTAGAGAACTTCTTGAGATTCTTTGCATTTCTGGCACCCTAATATTGCTCCTGTCTCTCGTTGCATGTGTCTGTGATAATCAGGAATTACATGAATATAAAACTAATATAGCATTTTGCTTGCATGAGCGATAATCATTAAAAGCACAGCATGAATCATAGCAACATATGGCATTTAAAAATAAGGTTTTCAATTGTGCCAGGAGATGCAGAGCTCATTTTGTTTTGCCAGAGAGCGTGTAATACTGGTAAGTAAAGGTTTGAAGAAGTGGCTTTCTTTGGAATACATTAGAAATATTTTTTTTCTCCTATGCACAACATTGGTGTTGTACTTATCTTACAAATATGGAGATCAGTCAGAGAATTCTCAAAATTTGATTTTCACATAAAGCCCTCTAGAAATATGCAGCATTATTATTATTATTAGAAATATTATAGCCCAGAAGCCTTGCAATCCCCACAACTGAATTACATTTCACATGGTAGACTCCGGATATTACATGTGATTGAGCACAAACAATATGCTTTGGAAAATATCAAGATATATAATTATAAGAAGAATTTAAAGTGCATAGGTATTCTGCGGTTTCTTATCAAAGATTTAATTGAAGACTTCCTTTATTTTCCTATCTCAATGATGGCATTATATGCCCATCACTGAAAAGGAGAGATAAACAAATTTCATGCTCATTTTTAATCTCTTTACAAGTAACAACATCCTTACCCATCAGGCTAAGTTCTCATACATAATTTGTTAGATTATTAAGATTTAATAATAACTATTCACAGCAATCCAAAGGGTACTTTACTATTAATACTGTGCTCCCAGGTAGTTCTATTATCTTTCACTAAATATAATTGACAATATATGCCCAAAGAGTTCTTCCAGCAGAAGTTTCTCTAGTGAAAATGAAATTTGTTAAATTTCATTTCTCCATCTTATTCATTTTACTATTTTTCTCTTTTTTACATAAGCTATGTCTACAAGGGGTAACATGTAAAGAATAATAATTTTTATTGAGATTGCTGGTCATTTCAGGAAAATATTAAATAAATGAACAATTTTGCCTGAAGACGTATTTGTCTTATTTATATGTCTTTAACTTTAGATGCAAGCTACAGAATTAGTTCTGTTGATGCTAAGTTAAAGAATTCTCTCAATTGATTTTAAAGAAGAAGGATTTTGTTATAGGATCTTGGAATATTTTCCTTGAGAGCATGGTCAGGACCCGGGAGTGGAGAAGCAGAGTAAGGAGCTGATGTGGACTCCTCCTGACTTAAGACACCAGGGCTTTGGCTCATGTTGCACACCTTTTCTGTCCTCCCTTCTCTCTGCAGAGTGGCTTTCTCAAATTCCTCTAATGTACATCACCAAATCAGATGCCTTCAGGGCTGCCACCAGCCCATATGGTACTTACATGTCAATTAGAAATAGGTTTTCTTCCTTAATAAACTTTTATTCCATCCGTCAGAAATTTGTCACAATACATTGATTTTTGTAGTAGCAAGACTTTACTGCCAGATAAATGTAAAAATGAACATGCAAAAGATCCAATAACGGCAATGCAAATGGCGTCCCCTAAGATGTGATGGTCTGATGCAGTGCATAATCCCCTAAGATGTGATGTTCTGATGCCATGACCCTGGTTTATATCCTCTCAATTGAAACCTGGATCAAAAAGGAAAGGATAATCAAGCGATGGCATGTTATTGATTTGGTGGGAGTCTGACTAGCACCTCTGTTTTATCTAGAGGAGGTAGGTGTCAGGCACAAACATGACTGCCAAGTGGGATAACCAATCATCCCAATTTGCCTTAGCCTCTGAGATCTTGGGGGACAGGTGGAAGAGTGAAAACTGAGCAACACCTGGATACACCATGAAAGTTTTTACCATTATATCGAAGACCAACTCTAACACATTGGGAATAGTTCTCAAAAAGAAGTATAGGTGAAAAGACACCCAAACAGGTATAATGCATATCATCTGTATTATTGTTTCAGTTGAATTATCAAAGCTAGTTTGTTATTTTGACATTGCAGAGGCTCAATCCTCTAATTCTATTGCTTTTGGCCTTATAAGGCTATCATAAAATATCCAGGTAATCTTTATTTGTGTATACTAGGATATATATCATAGTGTTATTTCTTTTCTGTTCAAATTCTATTTCAGCAAAGGAATTATTGTTCTATATTAAATTTGGGGGTTTTTTGGTCTTGACATTTTGTTTAGGTTAATGTTACCATTGTTTTTTCTTAGGGAGTTTTGAAATGTTCTGTTCTTAAAAACTTTAAAGAGGAAAAAGAAAAGCATTTGTGAACCGGGTTGTAGAATTTATTATACTTTTTAATGAGGATGGATATTCATACATGACATCTAGATAAATAGTAAAGCATTCATTTTCTCAAATTAATGTTTTCATCCATTCTGGTGTTTGACACAGACAAAAATGTGGAGCAGGAACAGGCTTCTTTTTTGTGACAGAGCAATAAAGGACAATGGTTATCCTTGGAACTCTACTCCCCCCCCAAAAAAAAAAAAAACAAAACTTAATTTTGATTTATCATTTCTAACTTTTGCATAAAAGAAATCTAGAGAGAAGCAAAAATAAAATGTCTTACTTTCAAATAAAATTATTTTCAAATTTTAATCTATAACCCACTTCAAGACCTACAAGAAGAGGACTTATTGAAAATCTTAAATACCTATTGAAAAACTTAATTGACCTGATGCTGAATTTTTGAATGAGAAAATATATTTGGTAGACAAACAAGAGTCAAAAGTGAACTTCAATTCCCGTTGAGGTATAAGGTAAGTCATTGAGTGGGAGATAAGCAGAGGAAGGGAGAAGGATGGAGACAACATGAGAGGAGATAGTGAAGAGGAATGAAGAAGAGAGGAGATCCCCTCAGGATGAACCAGAATAAGAGCTATTTATTTATTTATCTTGGTAGAAGAAGCTCAGCAAAACCAGAGACAGATCCAATCCCAGTCCCACAGCATACCAACTGTATCACCAACTTCCTTTTCTTCTGTGAGCCTTGATACCTTATGAATAACATGTAGATGACAGTGCTTCTCCTGTGAGGCTGTGGTGGAGGTTGGACACATTGTGTTTGAAGGTCTGACACTTACTGTTTGCTTCGAAAGTAAATTCTTTTGCTTATTCTGTAGAGTGTTTTCATTGTCTTTGAAATGCTAATTATATGGTGAACTGTTGCTTTTCCAATTTAATATGATTGAAGTCATTATTTATGGATGTGAGATGCTTTGTTTGGTTCGAGTCGAGAGGGGGAAAGGTATAATATTTTTCCTAACCTAAAGTTCTCAAAATCCTATTAGAATGAGAAGTGGACAATAGAAGTGTGTGCTAAGGCACTTGACTCGAGAGGCTTAGAGAGGTGTCTTCAAGCTCGGAGATGAGCCTCAGGAGTATTTCTCAAACTTTGATGGGCATGCAAATCACCTGTGTATCTGGTTCCAAAGTCAATTTTGAGTCAGTAGTACAGGGTGAGTCCTGAGATTCTGGGTTTCAAGGAGCTTCCAGATGATGTCAGATTGCTGGTCAGCAGACTGACATTGAGAGGCAAGTAGAGAAGTGGTTCTCGACCACACTGGCACATTAATGTCACTTGGGGAACATTTAAAAGATGGTTGATGTTTAGTCCTCACCTCTGAAATAGTCTATTTCATTGCTTAGGGAGTGGGGCAGGCCTCAGAGTTCTCAAAGCTCCCAAGGTGATTCTAATGCACAGGCTAGGCTGAAACCACAGCCTTAAAGGATACGCTGGAACTTGCCAAGAGTCTTTGGCAGAGGAGACTGCTTTCCAGAAAGAATGAACAGCATGTGGGAAAAACATGGATGTGTGGATCCAAATGATATACTTAGGAATTGCACGTCATTCCATTTGAAATTGTGACTGGAACAAAAGATGGGTGGGGGTGCTGAGAGGAGAGACTGGGTAGACAAACTATATTTCTTTTTTTATTTTTTAACTTTAAATCATATTGTTTATCCATTCATCTATTAATGGATTTGGATCCTTTTTAGTTGAAAAGCAATAAAGGGTAAGGGTTATCCTTGGAAACAATACCTAGGTCGTTTCCACCCTTTGACTATTGTAAATAATGTTGCTTTGAACATGAATTCTACTTAGAGATCAGAAAAACATGTGGAACTTTAAGAAATCACGGCTGTCTGGTCGTTAACACAGGACAACCAAATTAAGCTCTCTGGAGATGAAAAATTGCTGTGGCTTTAGACTTCCCCAAGTGATTCTCACTGTGCACCAAAGTGTGACCTGCTGATTTGCATAAGGCTAGTTGAGTCTAAGTCTCAGGTGCGATTCCTGTAAGAGTTAATTACTTTAAGAATTAGCATAGAGGACAATCATTGGAGAGATTGTTGAGAGAGCCTGGACTATGTATCCAGACTGAGAGAGTGTAATTTTATAAGGCCTTGGACAGGCTTTAGAAATTCTGATGTAAGGAGCCTGAGTTGCTTACTGCTTTGCTTTTTGCTGAGCCTGGCTTTGAACTCCTGATCCTCCTATCTCAGCCTCCTGAGCCCCACTGGGATTAAAGACATGAGCCACCACGCCAGCAAGACCACATAGCTTAACACAGACATTGCACATCTTTGGAGCATTTTGATACTACCTATACATCTTTAATTGCAAGAAGCATTTTACTATAGGAGAAAGCAAATAAGAGGACAGAGGTAACCCAGAAAAGCTATTCACCATTATGGAGAAATAATACAGGCCAACATCATCCATACAACACTGGAAATAATAGTCATGCATATATCAGTAGAGAAGAATCTTGGGACTCCCTCTCCTACTTTCTCATTTTTTAAGTCCTTTCCCTATTGTAATAATCACTACTGATATTTGAAGAATTTTACAACCCGATTGCATCTACTAGTAACTTACAAAGAAAGAGGCATTAAGATGATTGAGCATTAGTCTTATATTCTTTCTGACCCTAAAACTCCGTATTATATTTGGATCACAAATGTGTGTCACATAGATACACATTTTGAGACTTCACCAAGTTGTGTCCACATTCATTAATCCAATGTTTATTTTATGAGATAATCCTTTAGATCACAATATTTAAACTCTGAAGCATACATAACTTTTTTTTAAGAATTAGAATGTTTCTTTTTATGTGTCTTGTTGTCTCCAGTAACACTTTCAGGAGTGTTGATCAATTATTCCACACCTAGATGCCTTCCTAATGGAATGACAATGTATCTTCCACATCTTCATGTTCATGACAATAAAAAAGCTTTCAAATTCATCCAATCTTCTGAGTTACTGCACGGCAGGGTTATTGGTATTTGATGTGTCAGACATGAAGAGAATTCTATGTCTTTCCAAGCATGGACAGAAATGCACTTCACTTAAGTGTAAAATTACGAAGGATGTAATTTTGCACTCAAACTTTGATTACAATAATTCTTTCAATTAACATGTCCTTGTTTCTTGTTTACTTGGGTCCACGTATCTGACAGTTTTCTTTTTCCATAAGGGAACAAAAAGGGGCTGGTGATGCAGCTCCCTGGTACTGCTCTTGCCTAGTGTGTATGAGGCCCTGGGATCAATCTCCAGCACTAGGGATTAAAAAAAAAGGGGGGGGGGGATGGAGAACAAAAAGAATTCTGCCTAAATACAGCTTGAAAAATAAAGAAGAGTTGGCAGTTTTATTACTCTTTCTTATTTTCATTACCCTCTACATGTAACTCCTGTATTTTGACAGCTTCAAAAAAAAAATACTCTCAAGACTTTGCTGTATTCAAAAAATGAGAGGTTCATGGGGAATTTTAATTTCTGGATATCATACAAGGACATCTCTCCCTTTTTAAGGACCTCCTGAAGTAGTGTGGAATGCTAGCTACCTGTCAACATTGGGTGTGTGTACAGTGTTTACCTTCCCCAAAGTCCAGGGACCATTTATTCTGGGTTGGGTTGGGGGGGGTCCAGTCTTACTCCAAGCATCTATAGCAGCTTTTATATGCTATCATATAGCTTAGATTACTTAGGTAGGTTAACCAATCATATTTGGGAATTAAAACAAAACCCAAACCAGAAAATGATCTATGAATGGATCTGGCCCTCTTTAGAGGGACTTTCAGGCAAATCTTACCAAAACGAAGGTGGAATCCAAACACCCACACGTCTTCAATGATTAGTGACTTATTGATATTTAAGCTAGAGGGATAAAAAGACTTAGTAGGTGATCTACTAGTAGACTTCAGGAAGAAAGGCAGGTCTTGCTATACATGCAATGAGAACCGTGCCTCTGTTCTTTGGATCATAATAGAGCCTCATTACCTTAAGCTGATTTTTTTATTATTGGGGAATGAATGAGCTGGTCTCACAGTTTGAGGAGAGGAGCAAAACTGCCATTCAACCCTTTCCCTGGAGTTCAGCCAGCAGCTCTTACCCAGCTACAACATCATTGTCCTGTCATTTGGTTTCGAACAATAGCATTTGTACAAGTATTACAGCTTACAGCAAGGGAAAAGATCTTTATTTTTTGGTCTCTTTTCTAATGAGAGCTTCTTGTCAAAGCAAAGAATACCAAAAAAATTACTAAATTTTCAACTAATAAGACCATCAGAAACATATCTTCCCAGTGGGATTTTTCAGCAAAAGTCTCAGTCAAGGGCCAGCCTTACTATTTCAGCAAGTCTCCAGCAGACTTGATGAACTTTTAAGGTCTCTTTGCAACCCATGTGGTGCTTGGTAGATATTCATACCATCATGCTTGTCAAATTATTGCCATTCAATGAATGCAATGGATGATAAAACAAAATAAATTATTTAAATAATACTAATAGAAGTAAAAGCGGTATACATTCTTATGGATGCTATATCATTGTTGGAATAGGCAATTCCTTCCCATTAGCATTAGTTGCTTTGGCTGCATGTCACACTGTATGTTTATCTGATTCTCAGGTTCAAAGATATTATCGGACAGCCTGAGCCTTTTACTGGTCTGCAAGTGTTATGTGGCACCCTGTGGGTGCATGTGATCACAAATCAGCTAACCTCCTTTTGTCTTTGCTAGGACTTTACCATGCAAACTCAACAAGTTTCATTTCATGAGTAATTTTCTCCAGGATGTGATTGTGATTTGCTGGAGTTTTCTTGTCACCTGGGCAGAAGCTCACAAATGGATACTGTATCTTCAAGGATTTACCTCTATCTAAAACCAGGCTTTCAAGTGTTGTAGTTCCATAAAGCAAAGCTTCTTATTTCCTTGGAAAGAGTAACACTAATCAAACTCCTTACACATTGACGTAAAAATCAGAAGATTACTTCTCATGAAAGTTCAAACCACCTCAAGGACTATATGGTCATTTTTTTGGATGACACATCCTATTATGTTAGGCAAACCTACATAGGATGAGCAATTGATAATCAGAAGGTTAACTTTGTGACTTTTCAACACAACAGAATGGTATTTTTGATCAAAGCTTTATGCAACAATAGCTAACATTTGTTGAGTGCTTACTATGTATTAGGCATATTCTACAGGGTTTCCTTGTTTTCAGCTTCTACTGTCTGTGTGTTAGGCAGTGTTCCAAGTGCTTTTACATTGCAATTTATTTTGTTATTCATGAGAAAAGCATTATTGTCACCATCTCATTTTATAGGTGAGGAAACAAGCCTAGAAGGGTTGAGTAATTTGCCTAAAGTCACCAGTAAGCAGCAGAACTGAGATTTGAACACAGGCTTAACACCCATATATATCCAGCCCAGTTATTCCCTCTGCTCCTTGGGGATGCAACCGGTATACTTTCTCACACTGATTGATGGAATCCTCCTATCATGAAAAAGGAGAATTAGAGAATGTTGCCTCTCCCATTTTCTTCCTAGATTTTGGGGCTATGAATCCCACAGTGTTGACCCATGCCTTCTTAGTGGGAATATATCAACCCCACTAAACAGAAGTTGCCAATCCCTGATCTTGCTGCAATCTTCCTAGGCCATATCTGTTAAGGTGACTTTTCCATGTGTCTGATCTCACCCATCATGAGCTGACTTTATTAATCTTCCTCTCAGAGTCCTGGGGATGACCCTCTGACAGTACAATTTGCATCATATTACCTACAGACAATTTCAAAAGTGCTAGGAAAATATACATGAAATGAAGCAGTGATTAAAAGTCAAAGGTTAAGAGATAGAACAGGGATAACATGATGAACAAAATCATAATATTCTTCATAATATATAGTCCTGGATTTTTTGCTAATATGATTTATAAATGTGGCTCTGTTATTATATATCTTTATCTGAGGACCATACTTAGCAGTTCACAGCTAGTAAGAAGCAGTTATTGAAATCTGAGATGTAAGAGAGAGAAAAAGTAATGAGGTACAGACCATACATAAGCCAAAGATACTGCTTGCAATTATTCCTTCACCTCTCTGAGAGAAAAATCACAAATATCAGTGGAGTAGACACTTGACAATGACAAAATTCTGTCAATAGCAATTGGTGGATGATGTTCTGTGTGCTCATCAATGCACTTTTGGTACCCAGAGGCTATAGATGTTTCTATACAAAAGAAATCATTCTAAACAGCCAGGAGCTTCCAACCATTTCAATATTTATTACAATCTGTAGAGAAAATAAGGGGTTTTTCAATGACTCTCATATTTAATTAGGAGATTTTGAAATTGTGAGAATAATATTTTACTCTATATATCATGGCTTAAATGGCTTGTATACATTAAATATTCCATTTTAAGTCTGTATAATAAACTGAACTTTGATTATTCCTGTCATTATTTTGCAATTTGTATGATAACTATGGCTAGATGTTTTAAGTAGTTAGCAGTAAAACACAAAAGATATTTTGAACACAAGTAAACCACATAAATATCCCTATTGGAAGAAGAAATGACTACATTACAAATCACAAGAAATATCAAACTTGAGAAAGAATTAAGTAAATGTTTGTGGAACAATTTGTAAACAGTACTATAAAGCTCAAGAATGACATTTGGCCTATATTATTCTCTCTGGTTGCTTCCAAATTCTGATTTGCTGAACTCTGTTCTAATTAGTGGATGCCTTATTCTGGTTAATTGACTTCTGCCAATTATTAAATATTTTGATTACTTTTTGAAGCAATTGTAAAATATTTGTGATATTACCTCTGTTTCAACCCATGCTCTAAAAAACTTCAAATAGTCAAAGGGCTGCTATACAACAACACTTTCCCTAGCAATCAACGGACATACTTGGGTTTATTTATATTCTAATTAATGTCATAGAATAAATAATAAAAAGAAAGTCACAGAATGGAAAACTTAAAATCATAGTTGTAAACTTAAAATCAAAAGCTTATTTGTATTAGTAAATAAGCACCTAGTTTTACTATGTGGCAGCCATTGTTTTAAGCACTTTACATAAATTGACCCACTGAATCTGTCCACAGCAACACTGTCAGATAGGTATGATTATTATTGCCATGATAATGATAAAATAATAATAAAGTCACAAACTTGGGCAAACTGTTCAATCTCGAATAGTTTGCCCATGTTTATGACTTCATACATGGCAGAGGCTGAACTCAAATCTAGGAATTTGGCCCCAGAACCATGCTTTCAATATTTGTCCTTTATTGTCTCTGTTATAAAAATTGGTAAAAATTCATATGAACATACTCATTTTAAAAAACCTCAAAGGGATGAGCTGAGATTTTGTACATGAAGAAATACATACTTATAGAAATAAATAATCATAGAAAAATCACAGGCTTTGTTGAAATAGAGACATAGGAATAAAAGTCATTTGATGACTTTCTCAAATTAGCAAAAATGAATAAAGGCGAGAATGCTGTTTTTATAGGGGACATGGGAAATCAGACATACTGTCAGTGGTGGTTGGCACGAGGAATTGATGAAGCTTCTGGAGAATAGTGTGAAATTGGGTTCTGAGAGATTTTGAGTGATAGCTCATTTCCCGTTCATGGAGGAATTCCAGTTTGGGAAAAATGCCTCAAAGGATATAACCTAAAGAAGAAAGAAATAGGTGATATCTTTTAAAGATGTTTGTGTCATTGTTATATGTAATAGTGGAAATTTGACAATGATGCAGTTGAACTACAAAAGGAAAAGAGATAAATAAACTGTAGTGTGCTAAGAACACAGAACATTAAATGGGTCTTAAAATAAGAAGCATGTGAGTGGAAAAAAATCTGAAAATAAAATAGACTCCAAGATAACACACACACACACACACACACACACACACTGATGGCAATGAGGAGAAAAAAATGTAATTTCTTTAAAGCTTAGAAAAAATGACATATTTAAAAATTGAGTTTTTATTAATGTGCATTTGCTTCTTTATTCATCTTATGTTACTTAAATCCTCAATGGCTTGCTCCTTTGTGTACAAGAAAACAAAAGGAAGAAAGAAGGGAACACATTTCAAAAACAGATCTGTTTTGTCTAAAGGGAATTATGCTATATATCTCTAAAATGATCCTGTATGGGGCTGCCTGGGAACCCCGTCTGATAGCAAACACTAGGATAAGGGCACTTAGGAAGAAAAAAAGAAGAAGAAAATGCATGTAAGGTCAGGAAAAATCATCTGAGCATTCATCATAGTTGGCTGAAACAGGCAAGAACAACCCCACCCATAACCAGTCACAAACGGCCTGCCAAGTGAAAAAGTAAAATAGCAGCATATGCTGGAAATTTTGCTGTTTTCATGATATGTAGAGACTTTAAAAAAAATTACACACACACACACACACACACACACACATTTCCTTCTTTTACACTGCTGAGAATCCAGCCTACCATTTGCTGTTATCCTTTTAGACTTTTTCTGGGCAAATTTTCCACGTTCTTCTCACCCTGCATAGTGCATCCAGGCTGAATGTGTCTGTCTGATATTTCAGAAATACCCTTGTTCACCCAAGCCTGCCTCTATCAATTCCCCGCCGCCTCCTCACCACCACCATTTACCATGTACTGGGCGCCCTACACAACATCAGATTTGCTTCAGTTGGTGTCATTATGAATATTAAAAATAGAGTTTTGAAAGAAAACACATAGACGCCTCTGTGCTGTGCATTTCTCCAAGGAGCACAACACTGCATAATTTCTCAAATGCAACCCCCTTTTCATCTTGCCAGCAATTTGGCAGTTCTCAAAAGGTTACTGCTCTGAATTTGTTTTCTTTGTAATTTTGCAGTCCATTTGTTCTGCCTTAATGCTGAAAATCTATGTAAGATCTTGACCTCCATATGCCATACACCACTAGATTTACCCTTTTCTGAGAAATTTTATTCTATACTAAAAATGAGAAGAAAAGAATGCATTTCATGATTTGTTAAAATGGCAGATGGGCTAAATGTTTAAGGTTAAAATCAAGGGGATCTTCAACCTTAGGTAGGACTTAATTACCTGCTTTGCTTCTCAGGGCTGGTGTTTTTGAGAGTAAGTATCTTCCAAAATTTCTAAGACACATTTAAAAAAAGAAAAAGAAAAGCCTTACATCTGAAAAGAAAAGTGCAGTTAATCTACTAGAGCTGTTAGTTACCTTGCCCTGAAGGTAATTCCACCTCTATTTTAATCGCCACATGAAAGGGAATGATTATAGGATAATAAACCAAAACTAAAAAAGTGAAAAGTCAGCCCTACCTACAAAATAATGGGGAGATAAGTATTTAAGTAAAAAGTAAACTTTTTTTCTGGCCATTTCCTATGCATTGATGCCTGGAGTTTTCCCAATTGTTCAAACAAGATGCCACATTCCAAAATACAGCCAGCAGAATCTTAAGGCAAATTGCCCAACCCCAGGAGATTTCTCCCTGATGGAAGGAGATTAAATAATTAGAAAACAGTAAATGCTAAACTACGTGGCCATAGGCATTTGGAAAAAGGAGAGAGCTGCTGAGCCAGAGAAGTGGGATGTTTCATAGGGGAAGCAGGGTGTGAGTTGGGTTACAAAGAAGGAGAAGGCCAGAGGAGAGCAAAGAGGGATGAGAAGAGGGAAAGGCGGTGGTGTGCCAGGCAGAGCAACAGCATGGCAAGGCCCAAGAAGGTCGTGAGTGGGGTGAGTGTAGGCACTGAAGACCTGGGAGAAAGTGGCTGAGAATGGAAGACAGTTGTAGACTCTGTGCGGCTGGCACTAGGAAGGAGTCTCTGGGACTTCTCTAAGTCACTGAACTACTGCTACTAATTCTCTAGTCTCTGGACTCCTCTGGGAAGTCCTGCTAGGTGGATGGTGGGGATAATGAGACCGAGGTAAGGCAGATGTTCATCTCACTCAAGAAAGCTTGGGTTCAAAGTGTGCTGTTTTCTTAGAGAAGAAGAACAAAGGGGCAGTCTAAAGAATGCTCTGAATAAGGTATAAGAAAACTGGGTGAAATCCTTAATTCATGGTTGCTATGTCCAGGAGAGGTGTCGGGGAGCAGGTGGTATTAGAGATTTTACATTTAATCTTATACTCAAAACATTTCTGGACAATTTTATATATTTTAACAAAGGCATTATTTTTATAACAAGTTAAAAGTATAATCTTGAGATTGACAAAGGACTTCCAAAGTAATGCCACTGCTGGCAAATGGGTTAAGTATAGAAGAGAGCTGGCCTGTTCCTGGAAATGTGTCTATGCCTCGGGGCACACACACACATGCACAAACATTCCCCTAGATCTGATGTGACCTAGACCTCAGTCAACTGGTTTCTGTCTCCCAGAACCTCATACGTTGGAGTCCTGGAACTGTTTTGCTTCTTGTCTGTCTGTCTCTGATTCTTCTATGCCAGAAAGATCTGGCCTTTGCTGCTGCTTCTCATTTGTCAGGCTCTACTTGAAGATATTCTGCTGAGTCTTCCTCGAGTTTCTTCCATCTAAAGTCACCCCTGTCCTTTGCGTCCTGCCAGAGCAATTCGGGCTGCTGTGATCCATCTTCCACACTTGTCGAACTTGGTGAACCTGACTTGCAGGCAGAAGTGAGCCAGTGCTGGTGGATTGGCCCAGTGCCAGGACTCTGTTGACTGCAGCCTGGTATGGATTAATGTTCAGGGAGCTCACATTCACTAACAGGCAATCAGGCTTTCCAACTGATTTCATAATTTATAGAAGTGATAGCTCTGCCCCTATAATATAGAGCGGTGGCATCACACATACAAATTAAGAGGCTGCAAACTAAATCATGCCACAGAACCTTTGCAGGCTGCATGTGTGCCAGCTGGTCAGCAAGAGCTTTGTGACCTACGCAGCAAACAGTGAAGAGGCAAGGAGGTATTTTTCTGAACTCCAGCATGTATATGCATGGATTTGCATTAAGAATGTTCTGGGGTTGGATGCAATGGTGCACGCCTGTAATCCCAGCAACTCCGGAGGCTGAGGCAGGAGGATCCAGAGTTCAAAGCCAGCCTCAGCAAAAGCGAGATGCTAAGCAATTCAGTGAGATCCCGTTCTCTAAATAAAAATGCAAGATAGGACTGGGGATTTGGCTCAGTGATTCAGTGCCCCTGAGTTCAATCCCCAGTAACCATACCCCCAAAAATAAATGTTCTGGGGAAGAGAAACCACATATTATGGGAATGTACAGAGTGTTGGAGAAAAAGGGGTTCGAAGTAGTGGTTTGGCCAATGATCACCATGGAGGAGGAACTGTTTTCTTTAAAATCAGGTTGAAGATCTTAATGCCCAACCAGAACAGAAACTGTCTACTATTCGATCTCTCAAAAGGTTTTTTTTTTTTCCTTAAAGTTCTTAGCTTTTTAAGAGAAGTAACATGTCTATGATACAATGAAATTTTATTTAATGCTTTATTTCATGAAAGCATTAAAAATGATTAAACTGGAAAAAAGTCAAGAGACATTTTGCTTTAAGGTAAGCCTTTAAGTAAAGCAAAATCCATAGATTTGTTTTTAAATATCTTTACTTCATTTATTTATTTTTATGTGGTGCTGAGGATCAAAGCCAGTACCTCACCTAGGTGAGTGCTCTACTGCTGAGCTACAACCCCAGCCCCAAATCCATAGATTTTGAACAATGAATGCATGTATATTTTTGGCCCTAATTGTAAATATTTTGATACCTTTAAATAACATGAAAATCTGTAATACATATGAGACTCTGGGTAGAATCCAAATAGTTGATAAAATTCTTTTAGTCATTTTATGGTTTGGGAAAAAAATTGTCTTGAAAGAATTATTATACACTAGGCATGGTGGCTGGCACATGTCTATGATTCCAGTGACCCAGAAGACTAAGGCTGGAAGGTCACAAGTTCGAGGCCAATCTGGGTGACTTAGCAAGATCTTGTCTCAAAACAAAGAATAAAAAGGGCTGGAGATGTGGTAGAGCTCCCCTGGGTACAATACCCAGTACCAAAAAAAAAAAAAAAAAAGGCACTGTGTCAGGTGTTAGACCCTAGAGAAGACATAAATGTGTCCTACCTTCTTAGAGCTCATGTTCTAGTAGAAAAGACAAAAATTAAAAAGTAAAGAAACATATTCAATAACCATACAGTGTGATACTTCATAGGCAATAAACAAGGTTTTTAAGAAAGCTCAGGGATGGAGGAGGGAGTGATCAGGGGAAGACTTCTCTGAGGTAGTGATATTGGGGCTGTGATTTGAAGCATGCCAATGAGCTAGGAAGAACATTCTAGGCATAGGAAATAGCCAGCTGAAGCAAAGAACAGAGGCCAGTGTGCTAGAGCTGGAGGTAGTAGAGTAAGAACAGTAAGGGAAGCCCTGGCCAGCTTTTGTGGAATCTTTTAGACTACTATGAAAATTTAAATTTAGTTGTAAGTGAAAAAAGAGCTATAGGAAGTTTTTTTTTAAATTAGCATGTATAAATTGCATATATTAATGGAGCACCATGTGATATCCCAATACAGTGTGCACTGATCAAATCCAGCCTCCCTTTATTCACCCACTTATGAACATCTTGTAATCACTATTACGCATGTAGTTTAACATTTTTTAAAACTTCCACATGTGAGAGAGAACATATAGGATCATGTAGTCAGATTTAAGCAGGAAAATGATCTGATCTTATTTGTATGATCCCATTAACATGGACTCATGTGAGGAAAATAGATTGGAGAAGACAGGAATTGGAACACAGAGAGAGACTCCAGGGGAGGTTACTGAGGCAGTCCAAGAAAGAGAGAATGGTAGGTAGTGTGATATAGTGGATCATCGGAAGATGGAAAGAAGTAGAAATGTTTGAGTATGTTTGCAGGTGAAACTAACAAGACTTGAATCAACACTGGACTAGAAGAGAAGGAGGAAGGTTGATTCCTTGGTTGTTGTCTTTAGTAATGGGGGATAATGGTGCTATGTCCAGGGTTGGGAAGTCTAAGTGAGGAACAGCCTTTACAGAGGAGGTAGATCAAGAGCTCTAGTTTGAGATCTAGGTTTAGATTCCTATATAGCTTCCAAGTGGAGATGTCAGACAGGAAGTTGGATATGGAATTCAGAGAAGTCTGTGCTTGAAATATAAATAGAGAAACTACCAGCAAGTGGATTTAAAGCCAAAGTTAAGATGGGTTCACCTAGGGACAGTGGGTAGACAGACAAGAAGATTTAAAGTGCTTCAAGAAAAAAAAAGGTAGGTAGAAAAATATCCAGAAAAGGTGAAAACTAGAAGATAGAAAACCATAAGTGTATGGAATTTGGGAAACAGGAAAGAAAAGTGACCTACTATATGTAATGCCGCCGAGAAGGCAAGTAAAATGAAATGAGAGGAGCAATCATTGAGTTTATTAACTTGGAAAAGCACAATTTCAATGAAGAATGAAGCTAGGTAGAAGTTAGATGAACAACAAAGGAACAATAAAGATAGAGATATAGCACAAGTAGTAACTCATTTGAGGTACTTGGGTGAAAAGAGGAACAGGGAAATGGGAAGCTGCCGGAGGGGAATGTGAGGTCATAGGACTGCATTCTTGTTCTCTTTAAAACAGAGAACTGGTTAAATAGGTTATGATACAGCCACACAGTAGAACCACACAGCTGTAAAACAGAATGAGGAGGCCAGGTATGGAGTAAGATGGAATGATCTCTAGCCAGTACTGAGGAATGAAAAAGGTGAACACAGAACAATGTGGGCAGCAAGCTACTTTTGTTAGTAAAAGGGGAAAACGAATATACACATCTGTGAGTATTTGAAAAAGGATATGCCAGAAGGTAAAAAGACCATTTACAGGGAGGAGAACAAGGTAACCTAAGCAAATTGGGAAAAGAGAACACTGAAAATCTTTTAGTGCTTTTCAAAATTTGGACAATATGAATGTGCTACCTTTTCAATAACTAAATGAATACAAGCTGATGCATGTTCAAACTGTCAAGTGGAGAAAGTGAACCATTTGTGATGCAGGAATAAGGGATGATGACCAAGGATTGAAGTCCAGTAAAGAGAGGGAAGAGAGTCCTAGGAGCTCTGGTGAAGCAAGTCTACTAGGACTCCTTTCATCAGGAACATGCCAGGACACTGTGTCCTGTGTAACAGAAGACAGCAGGAGATTTGTATAGTTGATAGTGGGAAGATGAGGTTGTTTTGTTCATTAGGTGTTTATTTTATGAATAAATGAAAGGGCATCAGCTCAGAGAACCAAGAAATGAAGATGTTGGGAAAATTTAATAATCTCAAAATATGGTCTCTATGCCCTAGGGAAAAGAATATAATATCTATATAAAATTGGGTGGTCCCAAATTTAAAGAGAAAGCAGTGAGACCAGTTATTTAGTGTTTTCCAGTCACGCTGAGCTGGCCAGGTGTATGTCCAAGGAGGAGGTATGGTTGGCATGTTACCATTCCAGTATGACTGAGGCCAACCAAGGCAGAAATTGCGGATGTTTGCAAAAGAGGGATTCAAAGAGGAAGCTTGGAACTGAGCTGGATAAATTGGAGGGCAAAGATCAGGATAGGAGCATAAAAACAGTTAAAAATATGTGGTTTCACATTATGTACAACCAGATCAATGGGAAGTTGTACTCCATACATGTAGAATACGACAAAATACATTCTACTGTCATGTATAGATAAAAAGAACAAATTTTAAAAATTAAAAAAAAAAATGTGGGTTCAACAAATTGGGGGTTTCTCTGACAAGGATGAATTCTTGCAATAGGGATTTCAAAAGGAAGTGAGGAGGAGGCACAGGAAGTGGTGTCCAAGTATGATGTGTGACACAATGGATGACACCACAGATCAGATACACAACTAAGAGGCAGCTGAGGAGGAAGAAAATGTTGGTGGAGATGATGAAAAACCCATAGTCTGGTCTGGGCTATTGAATGAGTCCTTGGGGGGAAATAATGGCCTGTGGAGAGCAAGATAGTGAGCTGAGCACTGAAGTATTTCATGAAGATGGAGGATGGAGGTGGTGTCTGTTCAACAGCTGAAGGGGAGCGATGGAAGTCTTGAATTTCATGTGAACTGAGGTACATGTGTAACAGTTAAATTTTATTTTTATTTGACACATGATAATTATACATATTTATGGGGCACATGTGATAACTTAATACATGTATGCAACGTGAAAACTGGAGTATTTACAGGAGGCGCAATAAATGATTCAAAAGCCACAACGTGGCATGGGACCTAAGGAGTGGTATTTGGAAAAAAGAAAGCACAGGAGCCTGTGCTTGAAGGGTGTGCAGGGAAGCACCATCCTCAGGGGAAACTAAGACAAAATGGTTTCAGAAATCCCGAGAGAAGAGTTTGAGAATGCAGAGGTGTTTCCTGAGGGCAGTCATTGCAGAGGGCACAGTGGTAGGTAACCGATATACATCTCTTATCTTTAACCTCATTTCTTTTTCACTCAGCCAAACATCCACACCTTTGCACCTGGAGCGAAGGCTCTTATCTTTTGACCTGGATCCTCTGGCTCAATAGTAATGTGCCAAGTGGAGGCCCGCCATGACTCCTTCTTGATTTCCCTGTGTTGGAGGACATTACCTAGCAACTCTGAGTGTTCTGGGTGGTGACCAAGTGTAGCCCCAGGGAGAAAAGATTCCATACTAGCCACGTAAGGAAAGGATTATATCAAGAAACTGTAGCCAGAAGTTGAACACAACATCATTCTCACACACAAGCAGGTATACTCAACCTGCCCTGTATACTTAGGCCTTTCCTCTTGCACACGGGTAATTAAGGCACTGTAGTCCCTTAGGTGGAGTAGCCACTAGTGGTCTACACTGCAGAGGGGTGAAAGTGTAATTGGAATGATGAAGGGGAACAATGAACCACGGCAAACAATTGTTCCTATATTTTAAAAACAAGAAGGATCAAGAAGGAGGTTGATTACCTATTTCTGGAGTTGTAGAATCTATAGTTTTATAAGGTTTCATGTTGGCATGAAGGTCCCTTCACTTAGAAGGAAAGGGCCTTGGGAAAGCTTTATAGAATGCCTGGGTATTTATATATTTATATATGCAGGTGCCTGAGGCACTGAGGAAAGGTGCTTGACTCACTTCAGGATCCCTGCCATCAAGGAGTTTTATTTTAGAGAATTTGAGATTGGATCACCTAATGCTTTCTGCCTAATTTAGAGTGAGAAATAGAGGGTCTTTTAGAAACTTACCATCTCTTGCCAGGCATGGTGGCACACGTCTATTATCCCAGTGGCTTGGGAGGCTGAGGCAGGAGGATCGTGAGTTCAAATCCAGTCTCAGCAATTTAGAGAGGCCATAAGCAACTCAGTGAGACCCTGTCTCTAAATAAAATATTTTAAAAAATGGCTGGCAATGTGGCTTAGTGACTGAGCACCTCTGGGTTCAATCCCTGATACCCTCCAAATAAAAACTTATACCATCTCTCCCTTTACCTCTATACCTAAAACTCTGCAACTCTAAAATCCCAAAGAGACTTTAATACCAAGGACCTTGCTTTGTCACTGACTTCCTGAGCTTCCATACATATCCACCTGAGAACTCTGGGGACTGGTCACTCTGCTGGTTTCTAGCTCTAGTTTCTAGTTATAACCTCTCATATACAAAGGTGAGTTTCACCTCTTTTTGAGCTATCTGTCTTGCTTCTCTTTTAAGATCAATAACTCATCTTTAATTCCGGCCAACTCTAGACAATTCTAAATTCAAGTAAAACCAGCTCAGATAGTCTCCACTGGTCTTTGGATGTTCCTAGGAATATAGTCTTGGAATATGCCTTGCCTCCTGTTCTTTCCAGCCCTGTTAATGATGCTGATAGGTTATGCAGAAGTGGTTGAAGTTTTCTTCTCTTTCTCTTTCAACACATAAACAGCTGAAGTTGGATGGATCAGAAAATTGAACTTGCTATAATGCCAAGATACAAAATATAAGAGCAAATCAAGGACAAGGTGTTGACTTATCACCTCAAGTTAAAACTGAAAATATTTAAGCAGTTATTGAGGAAAGCTTTGGATAGGGTAAGGTATCAAATAATATCACAAGTCACAATCCCAAACACCATAATCCCGAATGTTGAAATCTCAAAAGATCGAAATCCCTGAAGTCTTCCATCCCCAAATCATAATCCCAAGAGATTAAAATCTCAAATATTGAAATACTGAAAGTTGAAATCCCCCAAAATTGTAATTCTTGTTTAAAAAAAAAAAAGCTGCATGACAGTATAAAACCAAATTTTGGAAAAGAGATTAGTGCATTTTCAGTTGTGTCTAGAATAGTTGCATCATGTTGGGGAATGAATACCTGGAGATCTGGTAAAGCATTAATTTTGGGTGTGTCTGCGAGGGAGTTTCCATAGGAGATTATCCTATGAATCTAAGTGGAGTAGGTAGGGAAGATCTGCCTTCAGCATGGATAAGCCCTATCAGATCTGTGGGAAACCAGGAAAGAACAAATACAGAGTCTGCATCAGTCTCCCTCTGAGAGCTAGGACAGAGTTGTCTTGCTGTCTTAGATATCAGAACTCCAGGTTCTCTGGTGTTTGGACTCTAAGACTTACACCTGAGACTCCCCTAAGGCTTATTTCTTCACAAATATGGTCTGTCTGCTCATAACTGTTATACCTGTGTGGCTGGTGTTAGTATACCTGAGTGTTTATGCTTGCAAAAAATAAATGTTATTATTGGCCTCAGAAGTATTCTGTTCTGTTTTTACATTTCTCAAATGAACTCCCTTAAAATATAAATAAATGTCTTTTTTTTTATTAAGACTTTTAAAATTATTTTTTCCAGAATAATTTGGGGAGTTTGATCTTTTGGGATTTTAAACTTTGAGGATTTTAGACTTTGGGAATTTTGATCTTTCAGGATTTCAGCACTTGATATGATGGCACTCTGGATTGTGTCTTTCAGAATTTTGTCCCAAAGCTGGGTTATGACTGCAGGGTGGATTTTCCACCAAATGGTATGGCACTAGCTCTTTCTGGTTTAGGGAAGAGTAAGCACTCTATCAGTCAGGACATGTTGGGGATGAGGAGAAAGGAGACCATGCAAGAATGGACCTCTGCCATGGACTCAGAAAGATACCAGAGCACTTTAGGCCTTGGAATACTAAGGCACAAGGATGCCCAGGTTGTTATGGATTCTACAGACACTGCTCTGGTACCATAGTGATAGGACTTTGTACAACTGATTACACAAAGGATTGAATGATAGCATCTCAGCCTGTTGCTAGGGACTAATTACTTCAATTTTCTTCCTCATGGAGCAAAAGAATGTGTGACTTTAGGCAACAGAATGATATAATTGTTCTAAAAAATTGGTTATCTTCCAGGCACACAAGGCCTCTCTTCTTAGTTCCATCATTTCCTTCAGACAAAATGATTTTATTGATTGATGATTGATTTATTGTCCTGGGGATTGGACTCAGGAGTGCTCTGCCACTGAGCCACATCCCCAGCCAGTTTTATTTATTTTTTTTTTATTTTGAGACAGGGTCTCACTGAGTTGCCCAGGCTAGCCTTGAACTTGTGGTCTTCCTGTTTTAGCCTCTCGAGTAGCAGGGATTACAGGCATGCACTACTGCACCAGTGAGACATAAAGATATTTAAAAACTAAAATACAGCACAATTCAATGGGAGGAAATTGGGCCTGTATCACTGTAAAGTGCTCAGCCAGTTTCTGCAGTGCTTGTGTAGTGACTCACATGAAGGTGCTTGGCTGGTTGGCAGCTGGTCTGATAGCTGATCTCAGCTATCAGACCAGCTCTGCCCACAGGAAGACTGCTCTAAAAAGGTACTGCCTGAAAGCCAACTCTGTTTTGGGACTCTTCTTAGTGCTTTGTGTAAATCCTAATTTCTCACTATGCATTTTATTTTCTATAGGTTCATTCTCTCTAATTTGGTAAGACTGAAATGTCAATTGACATGACCATGATTTTCACTAGGAGGATACGGCGGTAGAAGGTATGTGTTCTGATTTCCATTTAGAATCTGCAGTGAACAGAGATTTAAATGCAAGGATTCTAAATTAGGTCATTGAATCTAAAAATCACATGATTCCCATTACAATCAACTAGTGCCCTATTTATACATCTATAGCCAGGTAATAGTAGGATGGATTCCAAAATTACCTCACTAGACAGCTACCTCTTGGGACTCCTGATTTTTGGTTCAATTTTCCCTGGACACATAAAAATTGTATAGCTGATAAGATAATGGGTCTCCTGTGACAAAGAAAAACATGACACTTGGTTTCCTCAATCTATAAGCTGTTTGACTTTCTTCATAAGAAAAATCAGAAAAATCCAAGGAAACCCCAGTGTAGTTCTTTGACATTTGACAGTCATGGGGCATATTTTCTGATTCTAAGAGTTCCAGACATCAAGTACAGAAGTGAGGGAAATAGCTTGATATTCAAGATTACCATAACCAAACCAATATTTCCCTCAAGAGTGAAAAAGAAAGAGAGCCACTTAATAATACATGACACAACTCCCACCCTTGGCAAAGCAATATTTTAAAACTAAAATTATATTGTAATTAGCCTTTCAAAAATGTGAACACTTCAATATAGGAGTCCATTAATAATCCAACTGCTGCTGCAAAGCGTGTTCCTCCCACACAAGAAACTTAATTAAACTCAACTTCTCATTCCAACAGTCAGACAGTCATGAGGAACAGGTGGCTCCCGACTTACAGACAATGGAGGGATGGATCTCACTAGGACTTCACGCACCCAGGTGAAATGATCTAAATGACTTTCTTGCTCGCTCTTCTGGCAGTTTCTATTTCAAACCCTAATTTGCTTCTACTTTACAGGATTTAAAGTTCAAACACTACCTAGGACAATTCTAATGAAATTAAATGTTAAGTTTATATAATTGTCTGGGTCATTTCTCATACAAAGATCTCAACAACAATGAACAACCCTCCCTTTCTTACGGAAGTGGAAGATGAGAGAAGTGCTAAGAATAATTACCTACTAGAACAGTCTGATTTCAAGGGCACTGACAGAAGACAACTAAAGGTAATAGCCTCTTAGAATCTTTTCTCTAATAGGTGCCATGAATGCAAAAGCCTATAGAACCAGGAGGGTTGGTGGAATGAGGGAACATGGCTGGGTGCAGGGGTGGTAGAGACACGGCTAACTGGAGAAAGAGTGTCCTGTCCAGATGGGCAGTCACCACTTCACCCCAGCAGGTCCTTGCCTGGCCTTCACAAGGATTGGGGTGATCAGCTCAGAAGAAAGAGGACATTCCAAGTTTTAGGTAAAATCTTTGAATATCTTCAAAATTGCCTGTTAATTACACATTTTAAACTATAGGTGGGTCAAACCAAATATATAGGCCGACAGTCACTCTTGGAGACCACTGTAGATGAAGACTTTGATCTGCTTTGCCTCCTAAGAAGGGAGGTATTTAAATATTGGTATAAATCCATAATTTGAAGGGAGACTTGAAGAGAGGGGGTGTCTCACCAGTAAGTGGGAAAACAGGTCATGTGAAGGTACTCGGCTACAGAGGAAGCAGAAAAGGGCCTATTGCAATTAAAAGGTGAAAAACACAGAGATGCTGGGGAAAAATTTGCACAGAAAAATAAGCTAAGGTCCACCTCTGTGTTTGCTCTACTCAGAGTAAACTGTAACAGCACTGTAACAGCACAAGGATTTTGAAGATAGAAGGTGTCAGCACTCCTGGGCACTCAGGCTTTCATTGGCCTGTCTCGGTGCCCTACAGCAAGCATCTGAAACTGAGTGGGCAGAGTGCCCAAGTTAATCCCTTTACTCTCCAAAGGGGAAAGAAATTTCTTTTAGACACAAATGGATAGGAATTAGAGGATTGCTACTTCACCCTCCTCACTTTCAGCAGGGGATTAGTCTACACAGGGTCCAGCACAGTTAAGCCCCCAGGGTCCACAAGTGGTGACCTTCTCTATAAAGCACCTTTATAGTCTCTCTTCCTTTAACCTGTCTAATTTTTTTTTCACTCCTCTTTTGGTACTTCCTAGGACCACCTCCCAAACCGCTCCAACTCTAATCTGTGTCTCAGGTTCTGCTTCAAGGGAACCTTGATGGAGACCCTGCACTATCACAGCATATCTCCTGAGATCCTGCTAGTAGCCGACTTTAGGCCTTGGGAGCCATTTTCATATGACTTAACTGTATGGTGCTGTGTTCTCTCATCCGTGAAACTGGGATCATGGGATCATTCTGGAAAAACCTGCCATTGCAAGCTCAAAATATTGTGAAGATCAAGTAAGATGATGTTCTTTAATGTGCTTCATATGTGGAATATGTTCCACAAATGCTAGTTTTATAACTCTTATTGTTATTAAGACCCAATTATGGTATTTCTCTAGGAGCAAAGATAGGCATGTGTGGGGGACAGGGAAAAGGTGCTTTTCTGAACTGTGTGCTAAGTCTCAAATAAAAGTGTCTGGTTGGACATGGCAGCTTTTTTTTAGATGCCTTCAAATTTATGACACCGAAATAAGCTCTATCAGTCCATTGAGGTGGTGCTGTGGAGGCATGTACTATTCACAACACATTTAATGTGTTTGGAAACTGAGTTATTGTTTTCAGGACTGGGGGAAGAGGAGAGTGGGGACAGAAGGCATAAAACCACAGCTTGGAAGAAAATTTCATCTGCGTCAACTACAGTGACTAATTCCAACAATGAAGTTTTTAATGTCTTTGACTATTTATAGTAGAGAGTAATGGGTCTTTTATACCTGATTTAATGGCCATTTAAAGAGAAAAAGTGTAATCACAGCACATTCAATGGAATAAGTGATATTTACAGATTGAATGATGATTAACCATAGAAAAAGAGGGAAACAATTTTTTTCTAGCACTTTTGACAGTTGAGGTAACTTTGAGCTGCAGTTAGAAATAAATAGCTTTTCTCGCCTACACATATGCATATCTGTGTATGATTGTGTGTGAGAGACAGAGACAGGGAGAGACAGAGACACAGAGAAGCTGGAAGTTTTTAACATTGCAGGCAGCAAGCACGTACTTTTGTTTCTTGCCTTTTACTGCAGCTAACCTGTTTTTTAGAATTTTCTTTAGTAGACAGTGGTTTTAGGTGATTCTTCTTTTCCCACACTGCTACATATGCTTTTATTTTCCATAAACATAGGCATGCCTTTTAAGAGGAAAACTCTCCAATAATCCATCAGTACTGAAGATGTTTCACTCATTCCACAACCTGCTTCTTGCTTGGATGGTTTTTAGCAAAGTATTTTATGCAAAAAGGAGTCCTGTCGAAGCATTTAAACATGAAAACTCTTCAAAAGATAGCCATATGTCAGTGTTTCTCAACCTCAGCACTCCTAAAATCTGGAGTTGGATAATTCTTTGCTGGGGAGGAGGGGGCTAGCCTGTGCAGCATAAGATGCTTAGTAGCATAATTGGCCTCTATGCATCAGATGCCAGTAGCATCCCACCAATTGAGACTACTAAAAATGTCTCCAGACATCAATAATGTGTGTGTGTGTGTGTGTGTGTGTGTGTGTGTGTGTGTGTGTAAAACCATCTTTGGTTGAGAACAACTGTTCTGTGTGTGAAACATGAGGATGCAAAATGTATCTAAGGTTTCTCTCACTTTGTACTCATGCAGAGCACATACTTGAGAGACAGAGGACTTGCTGTGATTGCTAACTCTGCCAGGCCCTTGTGTGGTTACTTCACAATACTAATTCCTCTTTGGTCAGGTAGTACTTACTCTCATAGGACTGTATGAGAATTAGAATTGAAAGATAGAGTTTATCGAGCACTTATTGTGTTCTTAGCCCTGTTCTAGGTATTTCAAATAAGTTAATTCATTTAATCCCAATTAACAATCCTATGATGTAGGTACTATAATTATCTCATTTTACAGTGGAGGAAACTGAGATGCAAAGAGCTTGAATAATTGACCCAAGGTCATACAGTGGGTGAATGGCCAGGAATACCAACACTATGGCGCTGTGGCCTTTGAGTCTCCCTCTCCATCTTCATACTGTCCGTCTAAGATTAAGTGCATGTGAGTATTTTGTAAATGTTAAAGGTTAAAGCAGGGGGGCTTATTAATAACTTTCCAATGCATGTCCAGATCAGGCTTTCTAGGGCCAAAATATCCTAAGCAGTTGAAAAGGACCCTGTCTATTCTGGTATTTTCTCTTCTACTTTCTTTTTATTTTGAGACAGGGTCTTTGTTAGAGTCTGTAAACAAGTCAGGATGGCGCCTGGCATTTTGCCAGAGGGAGTGGTTTGTGAAGTAACGCCAGTGAGCCATTAAGTGTGGAGATTCCTTATTGGTTGACTGCTGTATCTAGTTTATGTTAATTAGATAAGCTGTGTGGAATGTATAAATACCCCTCCTGTCCTACAATAAACGGCTTCCACTCCTGCTGTATCAATGTACACAAGTTGTTCGTCACCCCCCAGTTATTTTGCCCAGTCAGCCGGGCTGCGGCAGGTCTTGCTAAATTTTTGAGGCTGCCCTCAATCTTGCGATCCTCCTGCCTCAGTCTCCCAAGTCTTTGGGATTACAAGTGTGCACCACCACCCTGAGCTCTGTTCTGATATTTTCCATTTGAATTGTGCATGTCCATCTCTACAGATTTGAATTCTCCATATTCTTTAAGGCCTAGCTCAAATGCCACCATCTCCCAGGAGCCCTCCCCTTAATTCTTGCCACAAGTGTCCTAGTCCCACTTGGAAGGCTCTTGTGCTTTATTCCTATTCTATGGAGCTCATCATATATAGAAATGACATGTATATGATCTGTTTTCTTGTTAACAGAAAACCATTCACCATGGCCAACACAGAGCCTATTCATTGTTCATATTGAAAGTGAAAGATTTCTAAATAAATCAATTAAGTAGATCACTGGATTGAATAATGTTAATTTTTACCTGTAACTATGTACCACGATCTTATAGGTGAAACATTTGGGGTGGGGGAAGTTACCCAAACAGAGACCTTTGGACCCTCCCATCCTGAAATACAGCCCAGATACAAATGCCATAATCATCTCTGTAAGTAGAAATTAGCTGAGCCAAGTCACTTGCATAAAATAATGACTGCATTCTGCTGGATGAGCAACTGGGTACAAAAGGCTCCTAAAAGTCCTAATCTGCCTTATGCAATGCTCTCCTCAAACCAGGGTTCATTTTCTCACTATTTTTTTAAACCACTGCTGTTGAGCATCACCTTGCACTGATTGATGATTCACCATAGATGTTGAAAAACATCTCATTGATCAGATTTTACCAACTGACCAGGCAAGAGATCATGAAAGGAGAGACCGGCTGACATGGGCCTGATTACTTTGCTTACAAAAGCTTTTTGTAGCTGTCATTATCTGGGATTTGCTCCTGTATTCTACAGTGTCAATTTCTTAGAGAGATTGAGCAGGGCTGCCAAAGGCATTCTTCTTTGTCAAATGTTTTGCTTATTATTGAGTTTGTACCCAGGGAGACATTTATCTTTTGTGGAAGCATTGTTGCCGCACTTGCTCTGATGCCAGGTTCAGTCCCAGTGTTGTTTAAGGAGGTCCTGTTGGAGCAGAAGGGATGGATGTTGAGTGAATGCAAGTAATTAGCTCAAAGATGTGTGATCGGAGGGTCAGCATAGTAAACTGCCAGAAGGATTGAGAACCGGAGGCCTTCCTCAGCTGGGGTTGCCCAAAGTTAGCTCACTTGAGACCACTGTATATTCCTTACACACACCTTTGGTTGACCTTTATTCCACACTGTGCTTTTAAAAGAGGTAATTCCACAGGGATACTTTACTAATGAGAAGCCATAGCTGTATTTGATTCATTGGTGATATAAAAGGGATTTTATCGCAAACTTACTGCATCCTAATCCAAAATATATTAATATCATCACAGCACACACAATAGGATCAGAGACTGTGGCTAAAATGGCATTGTGTCATGGACTATTTCTTCACTTTTCTATCTACTTTTACAATAACCTTGGGATCCAGTGCCTCCCTAAAAGCAGCGCCAAAGTCTGTATCTATTGCGTTGTCAATTGCTAAGTGCTACATGAGACTGTATTTTATGATGCAAGGGGGAGAAAGAGCGTAATTTCTACTTCTGATGCAAGAGGCAGAAATAGCCCAAGTTTGATGAATGATCCATGTTTGAGCATGCAATCAGAAAAACCTTCTTCTCACTTGTAAGATGAGCAAGCATGGTACGGTTGTAACGGTAAGAAAATAGATATCTAACTCTTAAGTATCCTGATCTAAGGAACTCTGCTTGATTTTCTCCCCCCAGGCATGGTATTGAGGGGAACAAGCTCAGAAACTTGACAAGTTGGGGGTTTTTTTGTTTTGTTTTTTTAAGATTTCTTGGTTGCATTCAGCCAACTTTGTGTCTATCTCTGACTTTTCACACCATATAAATTCAGAACACAGACCCTATTTTAAAATATCTCTTCAGAATAGAAAAATAAACTTGCCTGTACATGGAACATCTCCAAAGAGAGAACATGAACAAACAGGTTTCTAATTTCAGGTGGAAAGGAGACCTTTTGGCCCGAATCTAATTGCAGATAAGAAACTCTCCTATCTAGTTCATAACCAACTACCATCCAGTAGTGACTTTTTTGAAGTACACAAATTTAGATCTGGTTATTTATTTACAGAGGAAATGGATAATTAACCATGTACAATACAGGGCTGCATTTGCAATCTTGGCTTCCAGAAATCAAGTAGCTGAGGAAGTTTTAGTCATTCTCTTATACCCTTGGATTGTGCTGTCTTCCAAATGAGTAGCGTTAAACTGCTTTCTGTGTAAAAACTGAAAAGCTGAAGAGCTGTACCCTACGATGGTGAGTGGGGAAGTGCTTGTGTGACAGCTTCCGACCTCTGTGAGAGTTTAATCCTTATGAACTTGTATCTTTACCCATATGACTTTCTATTCCACAGAGCAAGAGTCTGACTTCTGTTTTATACTCTGCTGGGTTTTGAAAATTGGAAGCACATTGTTCAATTAAGAACCAATTAATGTGACATTCCAGCACGAAATAAGTGTTAGGCAAGAGGAACCCACTGCAAACTAATCAGTCTAAGTTTCACTGCTCATGATCTGCTGTTTCTTAAAGCATAAAAGTAGTTTGCATTCATTCCACCTCCAGCTCCTGTAACTTGACTGAGTTCCTAAACTATGTAGGATCAAATTGAGTCAAGATCACTCGACAACCTTCCCAGGGTACCCCAGTTTCTGGAAAATTGTGCACAGCAAGGCTGTGCTCTTCCTCTCACATTAGTACCAAGTCACTGCTTTATAGCTGATGCTTCTATTTGCCATGTGACTCAAAAGATAAATAGCAACCAGAAACTCAAAGGGCATACTTGGCAATCCAATCCTCTCAAGCATAGTTTGAGCCTGTGAACTTTAGTTTCCTCATCTCTTAAATGGAAGAAGCAGAATCTATTAGATGGAACTAAGTTACTCTGCCACTCACTGCCAGAGAAGAATAAGCCCTGTTTTTTTGAATAAATGCCAGCCTCAGCAATTAGTCCATCAACTTAAATTCTTCTTGCAGTTTCAATTAGATGGAGAAGCCTTCCCTGGTTTCCACTCAGCCTGTTGTGCAACATTTCTGCAAGGCTAACAGATGTCTTATTCCACCCCAGAGAGAGTTCTATTTCAGCTAGCCTGCATTCCTAGTTCCTAAAGCACTCCAGGATCTAGTGGGTGAAAGGCACTCATTAGCATCATAAGATGATATGTGTTAGTAGTAAATAAGCCATGGTAAAAAGGCAGGCAGTGATCACACTCTTGTTAACAAGTCTTCCAACAGTCTAGCTGGATTCATTCTATACCGAGATCTGGTTGAATATCAAAGAACTTGGAATGCCATCTTTTACAAGGAATTTTTTTTTTAATGTCAAGATTGAGAGAAAAATAGAGAAACCAAAACCCCTAAGATAGAAGTTCACAGTCTGTCAGTATCATCTCCCACTTCAAGATGAATGTGCCAGGAGATATTCCATACCATTCTTTTGGCAGGTTTATTATTTTTTAACATCATTTAAGGCAGTTGTCCAAATAATATTCTAAGAGAAATAGCTTCACCAAATTTCTACTGCATCCCAGAGGGCCGTATTAGATTTCTTTCCCCCCACCTTCTCCATGTCCTTCTCCATTTTCTCCTCCAGTCATTCACCTCCTCCTGCTGCGCTATGTTCAGAGCCCTCAAAAACAGCTTTCTGTTGCTTATTGTCAATTTGTCCCCCGCCCATTCTTTCTCCTCTCCCTTGTTCTGAGCCAGAGAGCCTGACCCTGGGGCCTCCCTCTGTCAGATTTCCCTGGCTGGCTTCAGGTCAAGGGCAGACCAAAGTGAGCCACTATTGTGACAGGGCTGGAGCCTTCGGGGAAACTGAGACAGTGCAAAGACCACGCCCCCTTCAAACCCCAATTCTTGCAATTAAGTCAGAAATATTTTAGACATGTTGCATGAATTTTATAGAAGGGATAGGAAAAGGGAAAGGGACACTCTCAAGGGAGAGAGGGGGTCCTCTCAGGAGTGGGACAATGCCTCTTCTGCATTCCAGTTCTATTGGGGGATCCCAGAGAAGTTTTGACTTTTGACTGACAGGAGGATAACATTAGACTTTCAAATTTCTACTCCCATGACAACTCTAGATCATGGGAGAAGAAAGACTCTGTTCCAGCACCTCCCACTTTGGCCCATGCTGACCAGTTCTAATTGGATCCTGTTTTGTTTTAGTTGTAGAAGGGCACAATACTATTTATTTATTTGTTTGTTTGTTTATGTATGAATATCAAACTCAGGGCCTCACACTTACTAGCAACTGCTCTACCACTGAGCTATAACCTCAATCCCTCTAATGGGATTCTTTTTCTTTTTATTCTAATTTGTTCATATGACAGCAGAATGTATTACTGTTCATATTACACATATAGAGCACAATTTTTCATATCTCTGCTTGTATACAAAGTATATTTGTGTCTTCACACATGTACATAGGGTAATGATGTCCATCTCATTCCACCTTCTTTCCTACCCCCAAGCCTCCTCCCTTCCCTTCCCACCTCTTGGCCCTATCTAGAGTTTGTCTGATCCTCCCTTGTTCCCCCTCCCAACCTCACTATGAATCAGCCTCCTTATATCAGAGAAAACATTCAGCATTTGGTTTTTTGGGATTGGCTAATTTCACTTAGCATTATATTCTCCAGCTCCATCCATTTACTTGCAAAGGCCATGATTTTATTCTCTTTTATTGCTGAATTATATTCCATTGTGTATACATGCCACATTTTCTTTATCCATTCAACTACTGAAGGGCATAAAGGTTGGTTCCACAATTTAGCTATTGTGAATTGTGCTGCTATAAACATTGATGTGGCTGTGTCCCTGTAGTATGCTCTTTTGGGATTTTTTTTAAGAGAGAGAGAGAGAGAGAGAGAGAGAGAGAGAGAGAGAGAGAGAGAGAGAATTTTATTATTTTTATTTTTTGGCAGACACAATATCTTTATTTGTATGTGGTGCTGAGGATCGAACCCAAGCCGCACGCATGCCAGCACACTAACACTTGAGCCACATCTCCAGCCCATCTTTTTGGATTCTTAACCATAAATTTTTACAGATTTTTTTTAAGGAGGAATTATCCTTATCTCCCTCAGTTTTGGGATCTGATCTGTGTGAAGGGTCATAGAAATCTCCCCCTTCAGGGTAACTTAGGTTCCTCTTATGAACATTATTTCAGGCCTGCATTTCTCTTGCAGATAACAGGTCATTTGCTGAGGAATGTGGCATACCTTGTTCACTTAAGCCAAGCAAGCCTGCAGGTAAATTGTTTCTCGGAAAAGAAAGCATGTAGGGGTCAGCACAATGGGTCCATCTTATAGAATTGTTCCCTGAACCTGATGTTCAAATGACTCACATCTGTCTGTCCCCTGTCAGTTTGGCAGTGGCTTTACCCCTCTGTAACCAGAACTCATAATCCAGAGTTCCAGCTCTGGTATTTGTCTGGTATTTGTCTCCTTGCCCTTTCTCTTGGAGGCCATAGTGGTTTCTGCTGTTGCTAGCCTCTGGCTACGACCATCTTTTTATTCCCTCACTCCAGTTCACACTTCTGCAATCACTTCTGAGAACCATTCGAGTTGGATCCTGAGTCTTGACAAGACTCTGTTCCTGTACCTCCCACCTCCCACATACACAAAAGGAAGGAAAAATATAGATACAAAACCATGTTGAACCCATGTGGGGCTTATGGCCTGGTTTGAATCGATTCACTGCCTAAGTTTTCTTCAAGTCTGCATATACAAGCCTTTATTTCTGTTCTTTTTAGTGATGTAATGAAACTTCTATTGTGGAAGAATGAGTCACTGAAGACTCCTACTTTATTTGGGAGCTTTGTTGATATAAAAGTAAATAGGATAACTGTTTAAAATGGTTTGAAAATCATAATTAGCTTGACTACTTTAATGAGAGTGAAATATTAGCCAAAATAAAATTTCAATCCATTTATATGTTTATAACAAATGTCTTTTATATTTATTTATTTTAAGCTGGTAATATTAGCAGCTCTCTTGAGGATTAAGCCTAATTTCAGCATGCTCCCAAAGGAGTCCTATTAATTTAAAAGGCAGTAAGTATTTAGTGAGAGGATTCAACTTTAGGAAGTATAAATTCACTTTCATTGCATTACAAAGGACATAAGATACTTTTTAAATGGTAACCAAATATTTGTAGCTGGTGTACTTCCTTTCTCATTACAGTGTTTGTCATGAAGATGAATTAATGTTGTGCCATTTTCTGTTCTTATTACAATCGTGGTTTGGAGATGAAATATTGGATGTTTAATGTCTTTATGAATTACAGCAGAGAACTGTATGATGTTGACCTTTTTAATATTCTGGCTTCTGACTGGCTGGCATTTCCACTGCTCCTCCTCCTAAAACTATTCCTACAAATATGGAAGAAAGGTTGAGGATAGGTGGCCAATGAGAGAGCAGAATATTAAAAAGGTCAACAGAGAACAGTCTTTTCCATAAATTAAAAAAAAAGTATTAAGACATTAAAATTCAAATGCTATAACTCATGAACAAAATATGCAATCGATAGTTGTAAAAAATAACTCTAAAATCTTCTCCTGATGTTGAAAAAGGCACAACATAATTATTCAAGGTTAAAAATAATCTCTTAAATATTTTATAAAAGATTGAGGATTTTATTCAATCACAAAGTTACTAAAATGAGACATAATAATTTTTCTTCTCTTTCCTTCTGGTTAAAAATTGTATTGTTTGTTCTGCAATAACACAAATGCTAACAGAGAATTGTAGACATGGAAATTGAGTTTGTGTGATTACAAGGATATTCAGTTTTAGAATAAAGAATTCTTAAGTTAGATGTTGGTAAAAAAAAAAACAAAAATAATTTTAGATTTATATTCACTATTTTATCTGATATATTTAAATTGTTCAATAAATATCGACTGATTGAATGTGTACACGGGAAAGGTAGAACAAACTGTCCAATTATAAGAGGTCAAATTATTGGGGGGGGGGATTTGTGGCTCACTACAAACAACCATCAAGTAAGGGTTGTTAAAGTACTACTAGGCTTTATAGTTCACTATCCTGCCTTCTATAGTGCCTGTTCAAGAAATCTGTCTGGATGAATAAGGGAAGAAAAGAAGAGGAAAGGGGATGGTATGCATAGCCTGTGAATTGCAGGGACACCCTTCCACTCCCTGTTAATCTGCTCAGCATTTTTGCCTTTAGTGATAATTATCCAGCCCTAGCTATTCCCCACCCCATCCTCATGTGGTAGTCACATGGTCTTTGTTGACAAATCAAGTCTCTTTTTCTCTGTATATATTTCGTGGGGGGGAAGAGCCCTGAACTCAGCCAGGGGCATTAGGAACTACAATGGGGGATGAGAAAGATGATGCATGAGAAAGTGGCTGTTCCCTTTTTCCTAGATCACTGGCTGTAAGGATAGAACATTCCCAGAACTGCTAGTGGCCCTCTCTGCCACCAATAAGAGAAAATCAACTGGAGTAAGAAGACAACAGAGGGGAAAGCAAAGTTAATAGATGGAGGGACAGAGAGGAAGACATGGGACACCAATTGGATGCCTGGATTGGGCCCTGTTTAAAACTATTGCCACCTCTTGACTGTCATTAGTTAACTAATTAGTTCCCTTTTTTGTTTATATTAATTTGAACAGAGTATCTGTCACTTATAATTAATTGAAAGACTCTTAACTATGAAATCATTGTAAAGGGTTCTAAGATTTGTATGGACTTGGACTGCAAGCATCAAATGATTACTGAATAATACATACAACTATTTTTGAAATAAATGTGAATGTTTTGATTAATAATTTATGAATGTATATGAATTCATAACAACTTTTTGTCATTATTTAATTAGTGTATATTAAACCTATTAGTATGCAGACTCTGTAAAGATAGTCTACATTCAGAGAATATTTTCTTATTCAAACATATTGGAAATATCTATACAAGATATCTTTATTTATAATTAATCTTCAATCTATTAGTACTATAGTTAATCACAACTAGTGCTCATAGAGCTGTTTCTCTAATCAATGAATATGAATGCGGGTCTTAATCTGCCTATGAATGTCATTAAATATTCACCATTATTTACAAAATACTCAGACCAGTCTACAAGGTATAAAGGTGAGTCTAACTTCATTGCTGCTTTCAGGAAACTTACAATCAAGGGAGAGAACACAAAGCACATACACATGATAGGCAACGCCCCCCCCCCCCACAAAAAAAGTCAAAATAACTTTTAAAAGAATGGTGCTAACTACAGTTTCAAGGAATTTAAAACCCATCTATTTTGCATCCATAAGAACGCCAAAATGGTAAAATAAAAGAACCTAAGTGGAGTAAATGAGAGAGACAGGGAAAGAAAGAGAGACGGTTTATGACAATTTCTTTTCTTCCATTGGGACAACCATTAGATCCTTACCTGGAAACCTGTAATTTCTGAGCGAGGGAGGCTGCTATCTGTCTTGGCTTATGTCATTCCCTTTGTCCGGCATGTCCTTTCCTACAGGGGACATCTCTCAGTCCCACTCTTCCCTATACCTGTTTAGAGGCTAATCTCCAGCATTATGCATTGATAAATAATACTGCTCACCGGGACTTTCTTTGCCCTGCTCTCTGTCACTGGAAGCTGAACTTTAGAGACTGCATAAATTGAGAAATATGGCTCCCTAGCCAATGGGAGGCATCTTTGGGAGACCAGAGGATGGAATGGTAATAAGAGTCAGGGTGTTTACTCCCCTGGCTCCCTCCCTATTGGTCACTACAGGTTGCCTACAACCTTCTACTGAAAGCCACAGATATTTTCTCTGAGTTCTAGTAGGGCTCCTTCCTCTTTCCCCTTTGAGTTCTAGGGGTGGTAATGGGACAGCACCATGGGTTGTCTCACCATCCATTGCCGGTTTCCTTTACCCTACCCACACTGTTTCAAGTCACCCCTTCATTAACCTCCCTTTCATTATCACCTCTTAAATTCTGCCTTTTTAATCTGTCTGCTGACCCTTCTTGATGGCCAGTTCAAATGACCACTGCTTCCTTAGTTTCCCCTCTTGTCCTCATGTTCTCTGGAATCTTTGTCCTTGTCATACTGCACTGGCCACATTTGTGCCTATCATCATGTCCTGTATGGTCTGGAAGCTCCTTGGGAGCTGACTGTGCCCATTCCCCAATCCCAGATTGCATAGCAGGCACCTAAAGGCTGAATGAATCAATGAAGACCTAAATCAAAGTCAGGAGAGCAGACATTAATATTAGAGTAGTTGAAATGTCACAGTGTTCTGGAGGGTCTAATACTTCCTTCATCATGGCCAACTTTAGTCAAGGATTTGATCATTCGAGTGTATCAGATTTAGAAAGTCAATTCTTTATCTCACTTAGACTCTAGTCAATTGGCTCGAGTTTACCATATTCAAGAGATATGGATTGTTACAATAAAATTATTCCATAATAATATTTGATGATAAAACTATAACTGCCAAACTAAAAACTGTACTATTTGATGACAAGCCCATAACAAGCTGTTTTCTCTGATTTTAATTATCAAATATTTCAACATGAAAAATCCTTGAACGAATAGAATATCTTTCTAATTGCCACCTATATTTGCTATTTGTTAGCGTCTTTCATGTTGGGTATATACCATCTGTGTGTGTGTGTGTGTGTGTGTGTGTGTGTGTATATATATATTTCTATATGCATATACATGTATAGATACATACATATATGATTTTTTTGCTGACTTATTGAAAATAAATTTCAAACATCACCAACACTTCAGCCTATACACTTCTGCAAGTTTTTCCTAAAACTAGGCCTATTCTTTCTTCTTTTCCAGTATCATTCCTAAGAACACTAGCAATAAATCCCTGATAGCAGCTAATACACATTGATACAGTGTGTTGTCAGCCAGACTTGGGGAACAGGGCCACCTTTGGCCCAGAGAGCTGCTTTGGTTTAATCTCAATTTTATCTGGCCTCCAGCATCTTTTCTAAACGTCAATATCTGTCAGCTTCGGCCGCAACTGTTGAGATCAACAAATTCGACTGTGCGTGTCTCGGACAGTCCAGCATAAGGGGAGTTCCTTCTAGAAGCTCCTTCTCAAGCATGAGGACCAGGACTGCTAGAGACTGGAGGAGGCAGGGGATCAGCAAGAAGGGGCTCTATACCTCTCTCCTTTTATTTGTCTATCTTCTTCCTAATCTGGGATATCTCACTCTGGACCACAATTGATTTCTTTTTCTTTAAAAAGGGGAGAGAAAGATACAGATTAAAAGACGAACCCCATGAGGGACTCATAAAATAATAAAACTCATAAAATAATCCATGCAGCTCCATGACTCTTGCTGGGAGGCCATCCTGAACACCTTCCCTCATTCACACACACACACACACACACACACACACACACACACACATCTTTGTCTCTGTTATTCTCCACCTTTTTTTCCTAGACATTACGGGGACCTATTGGGGGGAATGCATGGTTGGCAACCCACACAACCCAACACAACAAACATCATTCTCTGAGAGTCAGCTCAGAAACATGAGGAGGTAGAGGAAGAAGGAGAAACTGGGTCCCCTAGTTCTGGGTTCTTACACACTGGTGGTATGCGCCAGACAAGGTCTCTCTGGCTGAGCTCTTCGGCGACAGACACCTGCATGGTGCATGATGCATTTCACAGCCCTTATATGATGGCTCCATTTCAGCTAGAATCAGGCAACATTTTACAGGGGAGCTAGAGAGGAAATCAATTATCTAAATGCATTTCTAAAATATATTCTTACAACCAAGTAATACAGATCGCTTCCCAAGGATGCTTTTCCAGTTGCTCTATCATATGAAAAATACAAAATACCCTCCTAATTAAACTTATTATATTTGACTACTGAATGCCTGCACTTAGAATTGAAATAACCTCTTGCAAATAATTTGCTTAAGGCTGTTGGACTTACTGAAGGACCTCACAAGATGTGACTCGGGTGCTGCTGACAAGCCATCCGAGGGCATTGTTAGCCCTTTCCAACATGCCAGTCACGGGCGCTGGAGGAATAGTGGTGAACCAAACCAGAAGTCATTTCTTTACAGCGACATAAAGAAAGAAGAAAATTTCCATTGGAGGAAAATGCAGTGATTTGAAGCATTCTAACTTGAGTCATAAACGAAAGCAAATTGGCCTTGTTACTCTCAAGGGAGTTTTAATTTAAAATGTAGTACTTAACAACCGACTTGCAAAAACGGAAAATAATCTGCTCCACCTCTGATGATTGTTTAACTAAAACCAGGTTTAACTTCCTGTAGCAAGTTGAATTTCAGACATGCTCAGTTCAAGTGGTTAAAGCTAGTGGCTTACAGGGAGACCAGTCCATCTTGTGCTCTGAAGGGGAATTGTGAGGGTTTTTATATGGCAGACTGAACTCTCTTCCTTTGGGTGCAGAAAGTGCATTTCACCTCACAGGATGCTTTTGCTACCCTTTTCTTCAACTGCTCCTTAGGTTTACACTCAGAATGGGAGAGCCTCCCCCAGCTTCCCTGTCCCCCTTTCCCACGGCCCTAGAATCTGTGGCCCTCATTTCCTGGCAGTGACCAGCTGCTGGGCTTCCTGTGTGTCCTTTGTGAAAGCAGGAAACACCGAGGAGGTGCCTAGAGGCTGAGGGCAGCTTTCCCAGTGGCACGGCCTCTGCTCCACCCCACCGCACCCCATCTTAGGCTCGCTGCCAAGGAGTTCCTGGAAGCCATGTGACCAGACGTGGTCCCCAGACACATAAGAATCTCTCTACCCCCACCCTGGCTTCACTATGACCAGACTCCCAGCCCGTTCTGTTCCCTTAAAACTAGGTGCGGAGTCAGGAAGAACTCACTAGGTGCAGAACAACTGAAAATCGATATGGAGACATTTGTGACATTCCAGACATAAAAAGGGCCAGGACTGCAGGATTCACACTGTTCTGTTTCAGCCAGTGCTCCGGACAGAGAGGGGTCACAAGACAACTTTAGCTTTTCATTGTTTGTTGTGCACTTTGCCTTGGCCTCACTTTGAATAACAGAAGGCAGGAACAAATCTGGTCAAAGTTAGCTTGGCTTTATATAACAGAAGCTCCTCCAATGAAAGGGGCTTATGCATTATATAAGTTTAATTTTTGATCACATAAAGGAAGTTGACATCAATTCAGGGATTTTGTAGCTTATCTCCTTACTATTCCTAGAGTGTGGGACTAGATCAGCTTTCGAGCTCCTTGGTCTCAGGATCTCTTTATATTCTTAAAAATTATTGAAGTTTCCAAAGAACTTTTCTTTATGTGGATTGTTATATGAAAAATTAAAACAGAATTATTTTTTCATATTGATTAGGCTCATTTAGAATTATTCTAAACCCATTGCATGCTAACAATGACAGATGAATAATAAAAATAATTATAATTTCTAAAGCAAAAATATCAGTGAGAAGAATGACATTATTTTATATTTTTATAAATTCCTATCTGACCTAATAGAAGATAATTTGAATCTTGCATCAGCTACTATATGCAATCCTTTGCAATGTATTGTTTTGGTTGAAGTATGTGAAGAAAATTCAAGGTTTCCTGTATAGATGTGACTAGGAAAAGAAGAATCCTGTGAACCTTTTGAATAATGATTCTGTCTTCTGTGTGTTTTAAGTTTATGCTTTGAATATTGCTGTCTTAAACCTCATAGTCTAAAAGAGCTGCTAGAGCTCCAGCCATTATATTCACATCAAGGTATCATGACAGAAGAAAGATTGAAAGAAGAATTGGTACCCTCCCATAATGCAGAATTCCTGGAGGGCACACAGCATTCCGGCTTACATCTCTTTAGCCAGAAATTTCACATGGCAACAGAAGCTACAAGGGAAATGTTTTTGTGGGACGGTGATGTGTTCAGCTAAAACTTTCTTTAAAAAGAAAAGGAGAAAGGCTACTGAGAGGCAATTAGTAGTCTCTGCCACAGGAAGCATGAGTGAAAAGCATTCAGCGACCCAGACACTTCAGCTGTGTTTCCATGGCTGCAGATGGTCAAAACACCACCGATCCCCCAGGAGCACCCTGCAAAGAAATTACTATTTGCTTTGCTAAATGATTGGTCTGTCGTGTTCAAGTGGATTTTAAAGTGTCTGCAGAGGGGCAGGGTGTGGGAAAAGGGAGCAAGACGTGGGTTCTCTATGAAGTACTGACCAGCATCGTGTTGTGAAAAGGAAATGAAATTCCCTTCAAGAGAAAGACCATCCTGACAAGATGTTACTGCAGCCACACAGACCTCTCTTCCTGTTTTGAAAGACTTTGACACTCAATGAACCACTGTCAAGGTTAGAGTGAGTTGGGGGGAAAAAAAAGAAACTGTTTTCTCTCAGCAAAGGTGACGTCCAGGATTTTTCCAGTGAAGGAGAAAGTGTTAAGAAACAATTTAAGATGCTTTTGCTGAAGGTTTACTTTGTGCGGGTCATGATTCAAAATGCTTTATGTATGTTATTGACCCATTCCATCCTCATAGCAAATGTATTATTATCCCCATTTTTTATAAGAAAATTGAATCACAGAGAAGGTCAGTAACTTATGTATGATCATATAGTCAGTAAAGGGTGGATTTGGCTCCCTAGTCTATCTTCTAAAACCACTGAGCAATATTCCTATCTATTCTGAGGAACTCAGACTGAAGACTAAAACATGTCTATGGCACAAGACTAAAATTCATCACAACACAATTTAGCAATACTGAAAGTTAGTGATAAGCCCTCTATTAACTGTAACTGGATGCTGTAGTTCATTTGCGTGAGTACTTCAATTTTCCTTATATTGAAAAGGAGCTATTAGCTATTACTAAAAGGCATCCATGTTAGAGTAATATTTCTACAGAAGTGGTGTCAGTTCATTCAAATGCCTCCTGTACTCTCTACTTGCTCACAGTCTGTGGTTCCCTCCCACTTTCCATCCTTAACCGAGTGGCAGCTATCTGAAGCAGGAGCAGGAGGTAATCAGCCTCACAAAATCAACCCTCTGCAGCAGAGGGTGCAAACGGGTCACTAGTGGATGAAATTTTGCTATGGGTATCCTTGATTTGGTTCATAAGGTATAACTTCAAATTCATGGTGTAATTTTATAAACTGGATTTTTCTTTTTTGCCAAAATCAAAACCAAGATTTTAATAGGAATCCAGAGGAGATGCTCAGCTCTTCTAGATAGGCTCAGTTCTCGCAGGTTCAACTTGCCCCCAACACCCCTGGCTTCTCCTCATGCCATTATGTTATCTACCTGTCCCCTGAAGGCGTTTGCATTTGCAACCCTGTCTTTACCGGCATTCGACTTCAAATCACATTAAACTCCATCTTCTATTGTAGCAGAACCTGTTTCCAAATTACTCCACCTGCAATCCAGCGGAACTGATGATTCACTCACAGCGTATCTATACGGTGGGTTCTGCAATCAGTGGAGTGGTGGCTGTTAGGATTCTAGCTGCCTGCTGATAGAGAAATGATGGGCTGAAGCCACAGGTGCCACAAAATGATAAGATAAATACCTGCAGTGTGGTAATGCAGAATCTGACACTTAGTAGGAACTCACACGTGTATTTCTGAAGATTTGATGGTGCACAGGCAGAGTTTTACTGAAGCAGCTGGAATTTCTATTCTGCCTCAATTATCACTATTGTCAGTCACCGATACTATTTGCCAAATATTTCTGGATTTTCAACTTCAGGCACACAGGAGGATTTTACTTCCCATCCTTGAGTCTGGGCGGGGCACATGTCCAGTTCTGTCCCTTGAGTTGTGAGTGGCACTGACCTGTGTCACTTTGGGCCAGATCATGTGATTGTCTGAACACCACCCTCCAGCACAATCTTTCCTCTGACGTGGTGGCCCACGGTGTGGGAGACGGTGGCAGCTCCATCAACCTGGACTTCTAGGAGCAACTAGAACGGGTAGAGGCATCTCCCAACTCATGATAAACACATTGCTTGAACCATAAATTAAATTTTGTATCATAACCCATTAAGCTATTTGGAGTATTTTTAATTTAATTTATTTTAACAGCAGCATAACCAGTCCAGCCCTGATTAAAAGAGTCACCAAGTATTCATTAATAAGTAGTAAGTTAAAATTGAAAAAATCTGAATTCTGGTCATCGTCAATTTAGTTATGAAAATGCTTGTGCAGGCCATCCGCCTCCATGACTCACTGACTCCAGCTCCCTTTTATGAATCTCCCATTACCCATGCACATTTCTCCAGCCTTTATCCTTTACCACTGAGCTTGTCAATAACAGGGCTTTTCTTCTTGCTGAAGGAGAGATCCATGGAGCATCAGGAGACAGCCGACCTCTGAAAGCAAATGTGCAGGTTTTTCCTGAGCTGCATTTTGTGGCAGCATCGTGCTCACAGCCCACAGAGGATAAAAACTATTTGCTTCCCAGCTCTGCAGAGCCTTGGCACAATCTCTCCTGTGAGAACATGTGTGTGGTGGTTGTAGCAGAACTAGGGCCACTACTCTTAGGAAAGATGGGGACCTAACTAATCCACTCTGCAGTGTTATCCCTTTGCTACACACTTCTTCCTGTGTGTGTGTGTGTATGTGTATGTGTGTGTGTGTGTGTGTATTTTAACATTGCATCCATAATTGAGTTTACCTGCTAAACTAGTGATGCATTTTCTTGTTGCCACTGTCGATATTTTAAAAAATAATCTCTTTCAAGGTGCAACAAGTGACCTACCCACTTGGAAGTACTTGATCTCATTTGTCAGTGGAAAATATCTGATAAAAGCCTGATTTTAGATATTTGGAGTATGAAACTTTGGGGTATGGTGGGGTCATTAGTGGCCTTAATATATTGTTGGAGTGTTGGTGTCTGGTTAGCCCTTGCTTCTTGCCAAACTTTTTAATATGACTTTTCAAATTTTTAGCAAATCTCTATTATTAGGCAGGCAGGACCAACTAGTTGCAGGAATCACAATCTATTTATTCAATCAGTGAAGAATTTATGGAGCATCTATAAATAGACCATGACTGACATCTTCAGTGGAAGATACCAGGACTTGTTCACTTTCTCTCTACCACCAAGCCCAATGCCTTTACTATAATGGGTGCCCAATGTATGTTTCCATAATTGCTAATTAAAGCATTAGGATATACACTCTGAGAAATACAAGTAAGTCCTCATATTTTATGAGCAATGGTCTGGTGGATTAGATACTTATTCAATTCACTGTGGTTTGTGGCAGTTAAGAAAACATTTCTGAGAATTGTGATGGAATAGGGAGGAAAGTTTGATGAGTCCCCCAAATAATGTAGGGATTTGAAGTCCTGGGTTTTACTGCATCTCCACTGACTAGCAATGGGACTGTGGGAACAACTTTTCTGGGCTTCTGGGTCTCCAAGTGTAACATGAAGGAATTAACAGAACAATTAGTTTTTTTTGTTTGTTTTTTTTTTTTTTTTTTAATCACAGCTCTGGAGTGCATCGTTAAAAGTTTCAAACAATGGAGAGAGAGAAGAGTTTCCAAGTGATTTCTCTGCATCCCATGAGTGTAGGAAGGTTTGTTGTCATTTTCATTTATCTCAAAGGTATTTTCTAATTTCCCTTGTGATTCTTTTTCTTTGATCTGGTGGTTACTAGGAGGTTTAATTTACACATATTTGTGAATTTCCTTCCATTTTTAAATTCCTAATTTCATTCCATCATGGTTGAGGAAAATATATTATTTAAATCCTTTTAAGTTTATTGAGATCTCTTGTACAATAGACTAACGTATGGTCTATTATGAAGAATGTTCCAAGTGCATTTAAATATTTATCCTGCCTTTGGCAGAGATTTCTACTGACCTCTATTAGGTCTGAGTTTTGTATAATGTTCACGTGTTCTATTTTCTTGTTGATTTTTCTGTCTAGTTTTTGTCTCCATTATTAGAAATGGTCTATGAAGTCTTAATTATTATTGTTAAATTATGTCTTTCTTCCTTCAATTCTGTCGGGTTTTGACTCATATATTTAGAAATTGTTTTGTATCTTTTTTTTTCTCTCTCTCTTCATATACATATGTGTGCATGTTTGTGTATATGCATATATATGTACATATGCACATCCAAATATTCTGATTATATTCTTGATAGAGTTGTCTTTTATCATGAAATATTCATCTTTATCTCATAACAATTTTTGGCTAGTCCAATTTATCTATTATTTCTAGAGGATTCAACTTTCCTTTGATTAACAAGGTATATTTCATCTTTTCTTATTCATATACTTTCACTTTTTGTGTTTTTGGATATAAAGAAACTCTCTAGTAGAACAGTGTTTAGATGGATCAGATTTTGTTTTTTGTTTTTTTAATCATCTGCCAATCATTGCCTTTTGCTTATTGATTATTTATTTACTATAATTAGTAAGGCCGAATTTACACTTGCCATTTTCTAATTGTTTTCTAGGTATTTCATTTCTTTAAGCTCATCTATTTCTCCTTTTCTGCCTTATTTTGTGTTAAATAAATATTTCCTAAGTATCATTTTTATTTCCTTATTATTTCATTTACTATATATTTTGGGGTTATTTTCTTGCCTGGGGATTATAGTTAACATTTTAATTTAAAATTATCTGGTTTGGATGAAAACCAACATACATTTAATAAAATCCTTATTCCTATAAATCTCTTCATGACATTATTGCCATAAATATTGCATCTTTATTCACTGTATAAAACAATAATTATTATTGTTTTATACAGCTCTCCTTTAATAACATCAGAGGGAAAAGTTTTATGAACAAAAATAAACCATTAATTCTGACTATTTTTTTGTTTGTTTTTAATCTGGGAATGTCTTCAATTCTTCATTAAAAGATTGTTTTGCATGAACTGGAGCTCTTAATTGACAGCTTTTTTCTTTCAGCGTTCTGAATATATTGTTTCCTGGACTTCTTGGTTTATGATGAAAAAGTGATTTTTTTTAATCTTATTAAGAATTTTTTGTATAAAAAGAGTCAGTGCCTTCTCATGGCTTTCTTGTCCCTTTTGATTCCTTCTTCCTTTTCTCTCTCCTTAGGATGTGTCTAGAGGTGAATCAATCCTACATTCAGTTATTGAGCTCCTGGGATGTAAATATTAATGTTTTTCATCATTTGGGGCGTTTTCATTATTATTTCACTATTTCTGCCCATTTCTCCTTCTCTTCTCCTTCTAGGTCTGCAATTATGCTTATATTTCCGTGCTTCATGGTGTGTCATAAGTTTTTGAAGCTTTGTTCATTATTCTTTTCTCCTTCTGTTCCCTGGGCTGGGGGATGTCTGCTGACCTGTCTTCAAGTTCTCTGACTCTTTTGCTTGCTCAGATCTGCTGTTGAACCCCTTTAGTGAAATTCTAAGTTATTGTACTTTTAAATTCCATAATTTCTATTTGGTTCTTTCTTTATATTTTTGGTTTGGTAAGACATCATTCTTCATTCCTTTAGTTCTCTGGATATTCTTTTAGTTCTTTGAACATATTTTAAATAGATGATTTAAATAGAAGTCTTTGTCAAAAAGTCTGGGCTGCCTTGGACACTATTTCTATTAATGTTCTTCTTTGTATTTTTCATAATTTTTTTTTTTTGTTGAAAAGTGAACACCTTAAACAATTGAACACAGCTCCCCAGGGAGTTCCTGTTACTGTGGTGTAACCGTACTTCAGTGCCTTTTCAGAACTATTTCTCTAAGTCGTCATTCCTTATCATATCAAAGCTACTGAAGTCTCTGCTTGGTTAGCTTCATAGTCATCCAGATTTGTCAGAGATTTCTGTAACCAGCTCAGGGTCCTTTCTGACCATGTATTCCATCCTGCATCTGCTGGAAGCCCTGTGCATAACTCAGATATAGAGCGCACTTAGCAAGAACTTATACCCCCAGCCCTTTTTACTTTATTTTGAGACAGGGTCTCACTAAGTTGCTCAGACCAACCTTCAATTTGTGATCCTCCTGCCTCAGACTCCCAATTATCTGGGATTATAGGTATGCACCACTATACACAGTTATCATAGCTTTTATATTTTTATATGTATTTATTTCTAAACCAATCAGTGGAAACACTATATAAAACACTATGAAAACTAACCCAACTGTTTTTATTTTACTTTTTGATCCATGAACATTTTAGTACATCTTCTGCTGGAAAAACTGGCAGAAAAAGGAATTTGGGGTAGTTTTCTCTTTCTCTTTCTCTATGGGATCATATTAGAAAAGCTTAAAAGTTTACCTAATGCAGGCAAGATTTATATGAGCAAGAAATGATATAATAATTTCTAGGTCATTTGTGTTTCTTCAGTTCTGTGTTACTTTCCATCTCTGTTTGGAGTAAGCTCTGGTTTGAATGGAAAACATGGACTCTCAAGGCTGTCGGCACCCCGTGCTTATTCAGTTACAGATGTAATTAATATTCTTACCTTGTACTTGTTTCGAGTCTCACTGTACTTCCCTGCATTGTGAGGGACATTTCTCATGGGGTATCATGAATGTTATATGCAAATAGAGCAGCAAGGACCAGCAAGCTTCATATTGTACATGTCTTCTCCAATCATGCACCTGCTCCATTGTTCCATTGGACTTCACTGTGAAAACAGTTTCAAAGATAAATGATTAAGAATTGCAAGATGTCCACAAGAGAGCATTAAACCAACTATGGGGTCTTGTGTGACTGCACAGGCCTCATACCATAGATGCTGCTCAATGCCTACCTAGCCAGTTTCTCTTTTTCTTGATGGAAAGGGAAAGTTATTTTATTTATAGTGTCAGTCAGTGTGCCTAGATGAGAAAAAAATAAAATTTTATATAATTATATATATGTGTGTGTGTATATATATATATATATATATATATATTCCTAACTTTTTGACATTTTGTTTTTGTAACTAAAAAATAAAAATTGTATGTATTTATCATGTATACCATCTTGTAGAAATATGCACACATTATGAAATGGCTAAATTGAGCTGATAGCCTCACATACCTACTGCCCCCCACTTCTGTGATGAGGAACACAAAAATCACAATTTTCAAGAATACAATGCGTTGTCACTAACTATGGTCATCACATTGTACAACAGGTCTCTTGAACTTAGTCCCCCTATCTAACTGAAATTTCCTGTCCTTCAACAAACATCACTCCAGCCTTTCCTGGTGCCCCCATCTTGTCCTGAGGCTTGAGTGATTTCATGACAGTTTTGATCAGTGAAATGAAAGTAGAAGCCTTAGTTATACTGAGACTTCTGGAAAGTTTTGCTTGTAAGACATATTCCTTTTTCTTTATTTTTATTTTTATTGCTGCCTAAAATGGAAATGTCCCACTAGGAGGGGCAATAAAGTGCCTATGAAATGCTATGCATGAAGGCAAGGACCTGTGTTAAGGAGCTGAACTGGGGAACATGGATATCCCAAGCCTTTGCAACAGCCCAGGACTGCAATCTACTTCCTCTGATGGTGGGGACAATAAATCTCTTTTGGATTAAGTAACTATTTTTCAGATTTCCATGACTTGTCACAGAATACAATCATTATTTATTCCCATGAATTGAGAATTCCTACCTTTATCATGTACTAAGTTCCCATATTCTGTATTCTTAAACCATTTCACCAATTTCTAAAATACCTTTATGTGCTAACATCACACATTTTAAAAGCTATAGATTTATAGTATGTTTTGCAATCTGTTGCAGCAATGCCTCTTTGTTCTTTTTTTTTCCAATACTTAGTTATTTTTGTCCATATTCATTTCCCTATAAATTTTAGAACATGCTTGTTAAGTTCCATGAAAATGAGTAGAATTTTTATTAGGATCATGTTGAATTTATGAATTAATGAGGAAGAATCAAATTTTAACATTTTCATGGTTTTCATCTAGGAAGATAGTGTAATCCTCATCTATTCAGATCTTCCTTGTATCCTTTAATAGAGTTTAGTTTTACTCACCCAGATCTTACATACCCTTGTTAGATTTATTGCTAGGGCCCTATTTTTGGTTACTATTTTGAATGCTTTTTTCCCCCCTCTGTTTATTGTCAAATTCATTTTTGCTACTTTATAGTAATATCACTTTTTTGTTAATCTTGATTTTGTATTCAGCCATCTGGATACATTTTTTATTTTCCTTAGATGCTTTCTAGAATCCCATTTCAACTTGAAAAGTGCAAGAACTTAGATATTATCAAACTCTGTGACTGGAAGTTGTATCGGGTCCAGGTCAAAGGACAAATTTCATGGAAGGAGCGGAGATTTTATTGTCATCATTATTTAAGACCATCTAGTTCTTCTGGTGGCCATATCTACTCATCTGTATAGTTGTTTTCAGTGACAGCGTTCTTAGAGTCCCTTAAGGCTCCTTTGCATTCCTTTCTTATTTAATCTCTACCTCCAGGGTTGTTCCCAAAGCTGATTTGACCTGACAAACTAAGAATTCCTGCAAAAAATTCCGAAACCTCTCCAGCCTTGCACATAGATTTTTTAGTGGTAATCAATATCTCCTTTCAACCCCAAAGCCAAAGTTCTGGGACCTAAATTCAGATTCCCCTCTGAAAGAATATATGAAAAGTCCCAGCTGAAATTGATACTAAAGATTTTAGAGTTTTTACTTACTAAATTAAAGTTGAACTTTAAACAGTTCTGAAAGCCAAGAAGTCATAGTATGTTCTCACTTCATAGCCTCCAGTTGTAGTCCCAAATCCTCAAGAAATGTGTCTCCTCTTGACATTGTTAAAAATTCAACTCCCAATGTATTACTTTTGATCATGAGAATATACATGGCTTAAGGGACCACAGAGGAGTCAAACTTAGATTGTCCACAACAGCCAGGGAGATGTCATGCATGTATCTGCACATCTGGGATGTTTCAGTTCCTTCTGTCCTACATGAGCAGTGGAGGGAAGAAGCAGGGAGATTATATTAATTTTCCAAATGAATATAATCCTGCAATTTTTTTTCCTGAAAAATCTTAGAAAGGATTAATTTTAGAATTAAAAGATCATTTGAAAACCTGGCTCTGCCACTTGCTATCCATGCCATTTCTATAATTCATTCTTAACCTCCCACACTCACAACTTTCACTCACAAGAATGTTGTGGGAATAAAGTAATGTGAGATTGACAAAAGAAAAAAAAATCATGTAAACTGTGCATTGCAGGTGTGACTTGCTGGTAATTTTGCTATGTTGAGCACTTCTTTCCCTTGTCTGCTATACCATTATGGGGATGTGCAATGCAAAGGAGAAAAGAACCTACAACTGACCTCAATACATAAGAAAATTCATAGTTAAGCATGCTGAAAACCCTACAAAATATATAATTAAAGTAAAACTCGTGACTTCATGATGAAATATTGATGAAAATGCTTGAAAACAAGTCATAAAATATAAATGCCAAGTAGTTAGCATTGTTTTGATGTTTGAATGAGTGGCTTAGAAATATAAAGAAAAACAACCATGACATCGTGATTGAAGCTTTTGATCATGAGAATATACATGGCTTAATGGACCACAGAGGGGTCAAACAGACTTTCCACAACAGCCAGAGAGATGTCCTGCTTGAGGCGCTGGTGTTCATCAAGCCCTTATCTGTAGATTGGCCTAGGGTTGGAAGCATGCACTTCTCTTGCTGGTCTCTGGGAGGTGCTGGTTGCAGATGAGTAGCGGCAGCATCAAAGTCATCATCACCTTGATTTCATGTTGCTGCTGTAACAATTTAACAAAATAGTTTTTTTTTTTTTTTTTTTTTTTTTTTAATGGTGGGTTAAAACAACAGAGACTTGTTATTTTTTTAGTTGTGGAAGTCAAAAGTCCAAAAAGGTCAGTAGGGATGGTCTCTTCTGGAGGCTCCTGGGGAAATCTATTTTTTTTTTTTTTTTTACTTTTCTGGATTATAGAGGCTGCCTGCAATCCTTAGGTCATAGCTTCTTGCTTTCATTACTCCAAGCTCTGCTTCCATCATTACATCTCCTTCTATGACACTCCTGCTTCCCTCTTAAAAGGACCCTTGTGATGACATTGAACCCATCTGAACCATTCAGCACATACTCTCCCATCTCAAGATTCTTAACTTAATCACATCTGCAAAGTCCTTGTTGCCATGTAAGGTAATATATTCACAGACTCCTTTGAATGTGGACATCTTTGGGGTAGAGATGTTATTTAGCCCCATCACAATTATCAATAACCATCAATGCTTAGTGAGCAGTTTTATGTGCCAAGCAGGCACCTCATACACAATAAATCTCTCTCTCTCTCTCTCTCTCTCTCTCTCATGCGTGCACACGAGCACACACACACACACACACACACACAAATGTTATGAGGAAGATAGTATCATTTTCTTTACTGTAAGGTCATGGCATTGAAACATGGAGAGGTTGAGGAACTTACCCAAGGTCACCCAGCTAACATCCATATGGTTGACTTCAGAGCCCAAACTCTTAACCAGTTGCTCTTAAGAAGGGAATAGATTGGCTCACTCTACTTATAGGAAGTAGAAACTTCTAAATATAATTCTTGAAGAGGCAACAATTTAATAGCAACAATAGCAGCAATGGTAACATCTTATATTTTTTATAGTGGTTTATAATTTATAAGCACATTCCCTGTGATTTTCCACGAACCTTTCCCATAATTCTGTAGCTTGAAATAATTTTTCCCTCCATTAAATCCTTTTTTCTTTTTTGGCTTATATAAATAGCAAGTGTTCATATTGTGCCTTTCCCTAGAATTTATGTACTTGTTTGTGTGTTCTATCTGTTCAACTGTGAACACTTTAAGTGGCAAAAAGTTCCTGACTCCCCTAAAACATTACAGTGAGATGAATGCTGAAATATGTGTTCAGCTGAACAGTATACTTGAGGCAGAGAATCGTTTGGGAAATACTATAGAACTTAAAAAATAGGGTGGTAGAATATATAGTTTTGAAAAGCCCCAATGAACCACGATTTCTGGTATTCATTCTTTAGTGTTATCTCCTTTTAATTTGGCTCTGGAATGAGTCTACAACTATTTAAATCGGCTGAATCTGATGAAAGAGATGTTGTGCCAGTTTGAGGTCCAACCCTTCCTTGGCTTAGACATTTCTAATTTTCCCATCTTTGGATCTTGGTCTTGGAATACCACTTTTGGAACCAAACTGCCATTCTGTGAGGCAGCCCAAGCAGCCACAAGGAGAGGTCCATATGGAAGAGGACTGAACTTCCCCCAACAACACTGACTTCAAAAGAGCCTCCAGAGCATTGCAACCATCTGACACCAAAGGGAATGGAAGAACGACCCAGATAACCTTCAGAATTATGAGGGAGAATGAATTGTTATTAAGCATCTAGGATTGGGGGTGTTTGTTGTGTACCATAGAAAACTAGAGTACTGGGATATCCATATTTCTGCAGCACAGGGATACCAGGCCTCTTTCCTTCCTTCTGAAGGGCTGTGCGTGAAATCATGGGTTCCGAGTCAAGGAGGCAGAGATGCTGCCAACCTCCAAGACATTGAATGGCTCCTGCAACTTGGAACAGAATCTCCTTGCAAGTAGAGACTGTGGAGTCAAGGCTGAGAGTGGCTTTCAGAGCGTGGGGACACAAATGGTCAGAGAGGGATTTCTGGGACCCAATACTGACTTGAATTCTCCAGAACCTTTGCAATATTTAAAAAAAAAATTCTTAACTTAAATCACATCTGCAAACTCCTTGTTGCCATGTAAGGTGACATATTCACAGACTCCTTTGAATGTGGACATCTTTGGGGTAGAGATGTTATTTGGCCCCATCACAATTACCAATAACCATCAATGTCTAGTGAGCAGTTTTATGTGCCAAGCAGTGTTCTGAGCACTTCATACACATTAAATCATACACACACACACACACACACACACACACACAAGTTATGAGGAAGATAGTATCATTTTCTTCACTGTAAAGTCATGGCATTGAAGCATACAGAGGTTAAGGAACTTACCCAAGGTCATACAGCTAACATCCACATGATTTGAGTTCAGAGCCCAAACTCTTAACCAGTATGCTGTTTCTGCTTTTGAGGACTTAGTAACTCATACAGTTTCCTTTCTCCTTTTCCAATGGTACTATCTTCTTACTGGGTAGTTTTATTTTGGGGGGGCGGGGGGAACACACATGTGTGTAGTGTTTTGACCCCCTATTCAGCTACATGGGAATGGGCTTGGTCCAGGACACTTCCTTACCAAGGGACAGGAAGCCCATGTATCCTCTCCCTGGCTTACCACCTGCCTCACCTCTGCTCCTTTGTTCTGCTAAATTGCGTGTCCATGTCTCTCAGACACATCTCAGCTTTCCGCATTTCAGGTTCCTCAGGGAAGGCAGGGGTCCTTCTACTGCAGCACTAAGTGGGTCGAGTGCAGCCACATTGCCTTCAAGGGCTGTGAATTTGCTCCTGATGCATTGCTAGGGGCTGGATCTTGCTGCTCATACTCTCTCCTTTCTTGCTGTAAGTAAATGCTGAGCCTGATGTGTATGTCATCCATTCTCAGTGACCTCAGATCATGCACGGGGCTATTCCTGGGGTGGCATTTACCTGCCTTTTAATATTGGTTGCACTCACGTGCTGTTCTCTCCTCTGGCACAGCCAGACCACGCTGTGAAGGGTGAGACACTTGCTTTATACACCCCTTCAGCTTCTCTTGACTTTCTATCCTTGATTCAGGGTTTCCCTCAGGCTCCAACTTGTCACTGTGAGGACAAACAAGAAATAAAGACTAACACAGATTTTATCTCTCAAGTCTCGTGAACCAAAATTGCTTAAAGAGATGTTGTTTGAAGGCTCATCTGTCTGAGCTTGGAGGCTCCTGCAGAAGATGCTCTGGTGTTGATTCACAACAGGCTCATGTACCAGTGACATGAAGGAGAATCCCAATGACTACAAGAAACACAAACCAGGAGGGTTTCCTGAATGCACAGGGAAAAGGCCTCCTCGATCAGCTCTCCACCTGACCCCTGTTCTCAGCCCTGTCCAAGAAGGCATTAAGCCTATGGGCATCTAGCCCAGCACCAGCTTCTTGTGCTTGTGTGTGTGTTTGGGGAGGGAGTGAGATGAGTGGGAAACAAAATGAGAACTGAGATTGATCCAAGGGACTGGAAGGAGGGTTAACAGTTGTGACAAAGGGACTGAGAAATGCAGCTGGGGCCCACCTCCTCCCTCCCTCTCCCTTTTTCTACCACCTGCTGGTGTAAACTCTATTCCAATATTGGGGTAAAGAGAAAGAAACAGGCCTGGGGTGGGAGTAATTGTCTAAAGTAACAGGGAGACTCCTGTGGGAACAGTGGGAAGGGGAGGCTGGGAAGATAGTGGAAATCTCTGTCCTGGTAGAGAACCCAACCCTTTATTCTCTAGCCTCCCTCAAAAACTGTGATTCTTGTGTTTTTGTAGAACAAGGTTATACAGTTGTTAATACAAATAAACAACTTAAAGAAAAGATGGATGGGATTATTCATTTAGTTGATAATTGCCTGCCAAGTCCTGTTCTAGGCACATTACAAATACTACTTCATTGGATCCTTATAACAATTCTGTGAGATAGATACTCAGAATTCAACAGTATTTTTATCTCCATTTTGCAAACAAGGAGGCTGAAGCCCCAAAAGGTTAAGGGTCTTGTGCAAGATAGAGTTGTAAACAAAAATAATGAATGCCCAGTTAAAGCTGAATTTCAGAATAGCAAAGGATAATTTTTTGGTAAGCATATGTCCCATATGTCATTTGCTCACAAATTTTTGCTAACAAACAAAATATTGTATGTAATAACTAGAATATACTTGTAGCAAAAATTGTCTGTTTGAAATTCCAATATAATTAGGTATCCTGCATTTTATCTGGCCACCTAAACATTTTTTTTTCTGTTTTAAAAATTTTTTATTTGGTCTTTTTAGTTTCATATGACAGTAGAATGTATTTTGACATATCATACATATATGGAGTATAACTTCCCATTTGGGGGGTTGTACATGATATGGAGTTAACACTGGTCATATATCCATATATGAATATGTTCAATTCATTCTTCTGTCTTTCCTATTTCTATTTCCCCTCCCATTCCTACATTCCCCTTTGTCTAATCCAGTGAACTTCTATTCTTCCCTTGCCCCACCCCACTTACTGTGAGTCAGCATCTGCATATCAGAAAGAACTTTCAGCCTTTGGTTTTTTGGGATTGGCTTATTTCACTTAGCATGATAGTCTCCAGTTTCATTCATTTACTGGCAGATTTCATAATTTCATTCTTCTTTATGGCTGAGTAATATTTCATTGTTTATATATACCACATTTTCTTTATCTGTTGAAGGGCACCTAGGTTAGTTCCATAGATTAGCTATTTGGCCACATAAACTTTAAGGGTAGATTTAGAATAAGTGACGAATTGGGATTTGATTCCAGAAAGTGGCTTTCTAGTCTATGTTCCAAGAACTTTGCAATGTTTACTCTCTGCTAAAGACTGGATTGCAAATAGTTAAATAAAACCCTAACCAGGTTGTGTTTCCTCTGCTGTAGAACTTCTAAGAAAAAATAACAAGTGTTTCCTCTTGGAAGAGTGGCCAGGGGAATGTATCCAGTGATCTGAGCTTCTCTGGGCCCAAGAGAGAATTGACAAGTATTCATTTCCCAAAGTCCAGGCCCTTGAAGCCACAGGACTGGGTTGTCTAAAGGAGTTCCTCCAGATTGAGGGATCCAATCCCAAGGCTGAGAAGTTGGACTGTTCTGGAATCTGCATCAGGATGTGAGGAACTCAGAACAGCTGGCTGCACGTGTACCTGGAGAGGCTGACACTGCATGTCACACTTGGGAACCTCAACCAAGAGCCTCACAGCTTAAGGTTGGAAAGAGTAGCAAGGGCCACTAGCCTTCTAATGGACCATAAAGGCTGCAGGTGAAGAACCTATGAAGGGCTGCTATGACCCTGCCCTAAGCTTTCTGCCTAAATCACAGAACTCAGAATGCCTTCAAAAGGAAGAAAGGGCTGGATTTCCATGTCACGCTGTGTGTAAGCCCACCCCTGTTTTGTTAAAAATAATATGTTTACTGAGTAGTTACTGTGGGTCTGACATTTGCATATCATGCTTTCTCCGTCGACCTTTACAAACTTCCCTATTGCCATATAGACTAAGTCACAGAGCTGGAAAGCGTTTGATCCATAAACACAAATCTTTTCAATCTAAAACTCTGGTTTTACCCACCTCCATTGCACCATTGTATCACCTCTCTCCGTTCAAACCCCAATTTTAAACTTGAGCCAAATTTAATTCTCACTCCCTGACATTGGAGGTTGTTGTTTAAGAATATAGTGTATAAATCTATTATATTTTTAAACCTTGAATCCTATAAAGGAAAATCATCCTCAAACATCAAATGCTTCTGGATTAAAGAGATTGTATTTTAATAGAGTTGCTACTTTTTTTTAGAATTAAATGCCCTCCTTTTTAAAATCTTGTGTTGGAAAATGAAATATAGATACCTGTTGTCAGCTTTTTTTATCACTGGGACTAAAATATCTGACAATAACAACTTAGAGAAGGAAAAGTTTATTTGGGCTCATGATTTCAGAGGTTCAGTCCATGGCCCACTGGCTCCATGGCCCTGGGCATGAGTGACAGAAGGGCAGAGGAAAGGCACTCAGCTCATGACAGCCAAGAAGCAGAGAGGAGCACAATTGAGGTTCTAGGGACAAAACATAAACCCCAAGGGGACATCACCAATGGCCTACTTCCTCCAGCCACACCCTTTCTGCCTATAGTTACCACCCAATTAGCCTATCCAAATAAGAAACCCATCAAACTGATTAATGTACTGATTAGGTTACAGTTCTCAGAATCAAATCACTTCAGTTCTGAAAATGAGCTTTTAGGGAGGGCGCCTCATATCCAAACCATAGCACCTGCATAGGGATTGTGGAACAGTAGCTGAGTGGAGTTCTTTCCACAGCACAGACTGGAATGGGATGTGGCCCTGGTCTTGCTAATGCATGCCTCATGTCTAGATTCCTCTGTCACAGTCACGGCTGAGTCACCATTTCTTGCCAGTCAGAGCTTCAGTAGAAACCCCAGAGGGCCTTGCAGGGACCAGAAATTCCGAACACTCCAGAGTCGAAGATGTTTCCAACATGAATCAGCAATTAATAGCAACTTTTTCTCCATCTAAAAGTCACATATTTCATATAAGCAATACTAATTATGCTGTTTAGTTTTGTTTTTCCAAGCCCAATGACAAGAAAAATGTATAACCAGGGGACTGGTTGACAGAAGTGAAGAAATATGAGACAACTAAAACAGAGAACGAAAAATAATGAGAAAAATGATTAAAAGAACCGAATTGCGTGGCTTGCTCCACTGCTAATGAGCCTGAACTAAATGAAGAAGTTGCATGTATTGATGAAACCTTCAGGAGACATAGAGAGAGTAGTTTTATCCCGATGTCTAACTAGATACTGTTTTCAAATTGGGTGAATAATGTAGAAGCAGCATGAGAGAGCTGTTCAGGGGTTACCCTATCCATGGTCCTTCATGAGGGGATGGTCCCATAGATAATTTTTGTCTTTGTTTCCCCCTCTGCCCTTCAAATTCCAGTCTATCTGAACTGACCTGGAATTTCACACAGATTCAAATCCAGTCCCATCTTTCCACATCTGCATATTCATTGCCTCCCCCACCCCATCCATTCTAGGTCCTTAACAAGAATCTTGTATTTCTCTGCTCAGTCTATCTTCCACATTAGTTTCCTGGACTGTGTAATAAATTATCTCAAACTGGATGGTTTTGAAACAACAGAAATTAATTATCTCCCCACTCTAGGGGCCAGAAATAAAAAATTAAGATGTTGGCTGGACTTGATTTCCTCCAAAGGCTCTGAGAAAGAATCTCTTTGCTTCCTCCTGCCTCTGGTGGCCCCAGGTGTTCCTTGGCTGATGGCTGCTGAGGTCGAGATTCTGCTTCTGTCTTCACATGGCTTCTCCTTTTCCTGCCTTTCTCTTCCAAATGCACTGGTTACTGGATGTAAGGCCCACCCAGCTAATCCAGGATGATCTCAACTCAAGATCTTTAACTCAAGGACATCTGCAATTCTTTTGAAAAGACCCCTTTCAAGATAAAGTCAAATTCACAGGTTCTGGGAGGACAGACCTTTGGATGGAGCCACCATCAAACCCACCATCCCTCTTTTCCTAAATACCAGAAACTCCTGCTCCCTAGGTAAGAGGAATTCATTTCTAATCCACTAAGGCATGTTTTTAAAATAGCATTTCCTTCCTTCACCTCTCCAATCTTCTTATAAGCCATAGCTATTCAAGGCCATTCTTTTGCAAACTCCTCCACAAAATTCCCTGGTCTACTTGGTCTTTGGGTTCCATATATTCAGCTTGCTTTCTGCTAGGAAGGATCATCTTTCATAGTCCTTTCATCACTGCTTTTCTATGTAGATCAACTTAGGTTTCCCAACCAGTGGCTGCAAAGTACATGCTGTTTTGTTTGAGACAGTGCTGCTTTAAGCCTGTTTCCTAGTGTCTTTTCTGGTTGGCATCCTCTTTAATTCTCCAAATCCTGCTTTGGAGGATACTCTTAGTCAGAACACATTCACTTCTGGAGGAGGGTTTTGAGGGACAAATTACAGAAAGTGTTTGTTCAGTGAGTGAGGAGGAGGCCTTTGCCTGAACTTGCAGATTTGGAGACTAAAATAGGAGTGGAGATGATCTGAAGGAGAGAGCTGGCAGACAGAATGTGTCACCATACGGTTTAAGACAAGACTACTGTTTCTACTCACTAGGAGAAGAATGTGCATCTGCTAACAGCTTAAAGACTCAGTTTCCCTACCTAAGAGTCTAAAATGAGTTGTTTTATGAAATTTGAGTTTCTGATCCTATCTTACTATTTGGTTTGGTGAAATGTGGTCTGAACACCTTTGCAAGCCAACATTCTCCAGAAGCTTTGGTAGTAATTTGGGAGTGGGGTTGTGATAGTAATTTTTGATTGTGGTTATCTCTTCTACCCAAGGAAACAAGAGATTTTGGCTCCTGGAGAATGTGCTCATGAGATTATGTCCTTATCTTCACCTGGTTCTTTCTTAGACACAAAATATGGGGAGCCAGCTAAAAAGTTTAACATATTGTTCTTTGGTTTGAGGGGACCAGTTAGACTCTCTTGCCATACTTATAGTCCAGGATGTCACCAAAGAGAGTATGAAATTGTGCATTCATTTTGGAAAACAGTATGGCAGTTTCTTAAAAAGTTAAATATATACCTCCCCTGTGCCAGCAGTTTTGCTCCTAGGTATTTATCCAAGAGAAAGAAAAGTCTATGCTCCTCATCAGAGTTGCATGGGAATATTGATAGCAAAAGTTCTTCATAATAGTCCCAAACTGGACTCAAATATTCATCACCAGGAAAACTGATAAACATATTATGATACACTCATGTAATAGAATACTAATCAACAATTGAAAAAGTGCATTGCTTTAGTCAATCAATCAATCACTGGGTGCTATGGATCCTATCTCCAAAATATATCTGCTTCCCTCCATCTCACCAAACTTGTAAAACCTTCCATATCATACCTTGCTGTTTGTTACAGGGCTGGGGCCTTCCAGGAAACTGAGGCAACACAAAGATCCCTCCCCTTTCAACTCTAATTCTTGCAATCAAGTCTGAAAGATTTCAGACATGTCACTCAATGTAATATGCATGAGTTTATTGAAGGGATAGGAAAAGGGAAAGGGGCCACTCTCAAGAGAGACACGGAGAGGAAAGGGACAGTGCCTCTTTTGCATTCCAGTTTTATTGGGGATCCCAGAGAAGTTTCCAGAGAGTTCCACCCAGGTCCACTTCTTGACTTTGACAGAAGGATGATGTCAGATTCTGTCATGACAGCTCTGGGTCACTTTGGCCCATGCTGACCAGGTCTAATTGGATTCTTAACCATAAATTCTTACAGATTTTATGGTTAGGAGGAATTAACCTTACCTCTGAGTTTTGGGATCTGGTCTGTGAAAAAGGTCATAGAAAAAGGTCTTCCTCTGTGGGGTAACTTGGGTTACTCTGATGGACATTATTTCAGGCCTACATTTCTTCTGCAGATAACAGGTATTTTGCTGAGAAATGTAACATATTCTCTCCACTTAAGCTAGTCAGGGATGCAGGTAAATTGCTTCCTGGAAAAGGAAGCATGTGGGGTTCAGCATGGTGGACCCATTTTATTTTATTTTTTTTCCAATGGGCTCATTTTATAGGATTATTCCCTTAACCTCATGTTCCCACAATTCACTTGTGTCTGTCCCTTATCACTGTGATGAAGGAAGGCAGCAGCCTCCATCTGTCATCTCCTTATCTGCTCCCCCTTCCTCCCATCCTTTCCCCACACAGCAGTCACAGGGATTTTTTTAAGACACCATCATCATCTTGATACCCATTTGTTTCTACTCTTCAGAGGTTGTCCTTTTCCTTTTGAATAAAACCTAAAATATTTATAGTCTACAAAACCCCAAGGATCTGCTCCTTTCTGATGCTCCTGCTGCAGCTGACCCCATCTTTGAGAGGCTGCAGCCTCTCTGACTTTCTCCAGCATCCAATGGGTCAAATTCCTTTGGGAATTTGGAGCTTTTCCAAGGTTTTCTTCTGCCTGTAACATCACCTCCCATCTTCTCCTGGCCACATCACTCCTGTGTCTGCTCCAGAAGAGAAAAAAATCAAGGGGCACTGGCTTGGTCCCACTTTAGCTGGGGCCTCCCTTTGGCTTCCTGTTGATGTTATCAGATATCTTCTCATGATACCATCACAAGGATGGTGACATGGGGTATGGAATGATTTTTTTTTTTGCTTATTTATTTGTGTATTATTTTTATGCTGCTGTAACAAATTACTCTAAGTCTAGTGCCTTAAGACAAAAAAATAATTCATTATCCTGCAGTTCTGAAGGTCAGAAATCTGAAATGGGTTTCATGGGCCAAAATCAAGGTGTTAGCAGGACTGAGCTTTCCCTGGAGGCTTTAGAGGGGTATCTACTTTCTTGCCTTTACCAACTGCTGAGAGTCACCTGAATTCCCTAGTTTATGGCCCCTTCTTCCATCTGCAAATCTAGCAGCATAACATTATTCCTCCCCAACCTTTGCTTTGTTGTGACATCTTCTGGTCCCTGACTCTGATCCTCCTGCCTCCCTCTTATAAGGACTCTTATGATTACATGGGACCCAGCTGGATATAGGATAATCTCCTCCTCTCAAGATCCTTAATTTAACCACATTTATAAATTCTCTTTTATTCGGTGAGGTACCATATTCACAGGTTCTGTGAGTTAAAATGTGGACATACTTGGGCAACCATGCTGAAGGCTACCATGTTTCTTCTCCCAAAGTTGTAAGCTCTATGAAGGAGAAGAATCCTGTCTGCCTTGTCTATCACTGAATTCTGGCTGCCTAGCAGATTTATTTATTATGATAAATAATTCATTCACCAGATAAAATAATGGCATTGAGGCCACTTACATAAAATGGTTAGATGTTATAATATTTATTTTTCAGTTCCAATTCCAAGATTAAGACTGGATCGTCTTTTGTACCATTAAAGGAGGACCTGTTCTACTTCTAGTCCCAAGACAAAATTGTTCTAAAAACCCCTCAGTTATTCACCAGTTCCATCCATTGTGTTTTCCTGAGTTAAACTCTCTTTGTTTAATTATCTAACACACCTAGGAGCAAACATTCTTAAACTCCTCCTACTTAGAAGTGTTCTCACCTACCTCACCAGAATTCACAGATTCAGCCTGCAGCCTCCTGCTCAACAGGTTTTGAAGAGCTTTCTGCCCCGACATTTCCTCTATAAGCCAGATTTCTTCACCTTCTTCCCAACCTCAGCACCACCATTTCACAATGGAGAACCTGATGCCACTATTCTGAGAGCAAAATGCTATCATTAAAAAAAAAAAAATAGAATAATTGCCAATCAATTCTACTGGTATTGTTTTAGTCTTTGCCATATGGACCATCTCCCATGTCTGTTTGTGTCTGTTTGTGTGTGTGTTGAAGACATAATATTTTTTTAAATGAAAACTTTTTAGATAAGAGAAATGAATGAATTCTTTCAATTATCTAAAATAAAAATGAAGAAGAGGAAGTCAGCAAACCAGTTCCTTGATACCATTTGGTCAAGAAAAGAAAATCTGAATAACTGATTTTTTAAAGAATTTGTGTTTTTTCCCCCTGAATCTGTGTAGACATTGTATGAATGACAGATTACTGATCTGGTAAATAAAAGAAAATTAACCAGACAGATTACTGACACTTTAAACCTAATTCTGCTCGTGCACATCTTCTTGTCCCATCTAGTCTGTTTTGAAATTTTGTCTTGGCTTGTCTCATAAGGACTTTATGAACAGGCCAAATTTAAAAAAAAATTTAAAATAAAAAAGCGGTCTCCACCTCGCCTTGCCTGGACTTAGAGCATGATGCTTGGACACAGGAGCCTGTGGAGCATTATTCATCTCTCACAGAGAAGCCAAATGAGTTGGGATTAGCTTCAACAATGTGCCCTTCTGTTTAGCCAGGAGCAAAGTTCTCCTCCAACACAATGCATGTGCATGATCAGCTCATTGCTTGTCTGTGCATATCCCCACACAGAGAGAGAACATTCACAACCCAGAGTGACAACCATTACCCCCTGGCTCCATTCCCACCAGGGGTAGGGAGGAAAGTACTCAACTCTGCATTTTATCTCATCAGCCACTGACCCTCTAATGCCATTAGCAAGACAAAGGACTTGAGGGTACTTGGACTCTTTATACAGACCACTTAACTTATTATTAAAAAATGTTCATCAGTGAAGATCTATTGAGGTTTAACCTCAGGTGTTCACACAGGTATCCAGGTGTGTTACATTTATAGTGCTGAAAATACTATATGATCTCTAATTCTAGGTCTTGTAAGTGCATTGCTTCTCTTTCACCCTTGTTTAATTTGGGTTCCTCTGGAGGTGGGGGTGAAGGTTGAGGACACACTTCTGAATCACAGGAAGCCAGTGTTCCTACAAGTACCTACCCTGGAGCTACCCTTATTTTTGGCCCATTTATTCCATCGACGAAGGCTGACAGTGACATGCACTTTGAGTTTGGTTTTTCATACACTAGCAGGTAAAGAATGTCTACCACTCTATGAGGCAAGTTTACCCCCCTGGCAACCTCACTGTTAGTATAGAAGCAAAAAGAAGCCTTTCTAGTCAGCACCTGTGTAAGTTTCTTATTGCTGCTATAAAAGATTACCACAAACAGTGGTTTAAAAAAACATAAATTTATCATTTTCAGTTCTGGAGTCCTGAAATTGAAACTGGGTTTTGCTAGGCTAAAAAAAAAAAAAAAAATCAAGATTTCTGCATGGCTGTGTTCACTTCTGGAAGATCTAGGGGAGAATCTGTTTCCTTGCCTTTTCTAGTCTTGATTATGACTCATGGCCTCCTAGCAACCTATAATCCTATCACTCTGGCCATTGTCACATTTCTTTTCAATAAAGTTCATAGTTTTTAAAGAGACAGGAATTTTACATTGTCATGTCTTTCTCTTGCCTCAGTTTCATATAAGAACCTTCATTATTTCCCTGGATCCACTCCAAAAAAAGCCTAGATAATCTCCTTATCTTAATACCCTCACAATGCTTAATCATAACTGCAAAGTCCCTTTTACCCTATGATATATTTACAGTTTCCATGATTAGGACTTGGGCATCTTTGAGAGGTACACTCTTCTGCCTGACACAATGTCCTTTTTCACTTTCAAACCAGAAGCTATTGGGCATTTCTATTCCTCAGCCTTTCTCCCCTGACCTCAACTCACCACTTGATTTTTCTTTTATTCATTTTATTTGTAAACTCCCTTTTTTATATAAAATTAAGAGTTCCTGGGAAATTCAAGTATTGTATTTTATTTATTATTTCTGAAAGCTATTAAAAAATCTGGACAAAATATGTGGGATAATAGTAAGACTTTGGGCATCAAGCAATGAGAACCAGTGAGCACTGAGTGATGGCAATCAAATGTAGAGAACCCCATCATTGCCCCTGTTTCCTGCCTGGAGGGAGGGAGTCTCTGGCCAAAGTGCAGGTCTCAGGCAGAGTACAGTGGTCTCCCAATACAGGGAAGAGGTGGGATTCTATGCTGTCAGGGTTTGTAGGGTTAAGGATCAAAGATGATTCAAGAGAGAGGGTTCTGCTGCAGTCTTCCACTTGTCAGCCTTTACCAGAATACTGATCAGCACATGTTTGTAAGGTCACTATCCAGACCCAAGGAAAGAATTTTCTGAAAAGATTACAGGTGTTCCTACCAGCCAGAGTGCAAGACCATAATTCATGACCACTGGGTAGAGTTCTTAGGAGGATGTAGCTGAAGTATAGAGACAAAGTTACCCCTAGAGTAAAGGCTGCCCCAGTCTCATAAAGAAAGAAGATTCTAAAGGGTCAAAATGTCAGTAATTCAAATGCACCCTGCAACAAAACTCAAGAATATTTATAGGAATACAGATATATCCAACACCAATAAAGGTAAAATTCATAATGTCTGTCATCCATTCAGAAATTAGCAGAATTAGCATTTGGAAGCACTAAGGGGCAACTCAAAACAAGGACAAAAATCAATCAGTTGAAACTGATCACACAGATAAGGTTAGTAAACAAGACATTAAAGGAGTTATTATACAGTACCCCATGGGTTCAAGAAGCAACAGGCAAGATTGCCTATGACAGCTAGAGATATGAAAAATATAAAAGACCCAAATAGATCTTCTAGAGATGAAAACTACAATATCTGAGAAAGAAAATATAGCAGATTAAACACTAAGGAAAAAAAAAGATTTGTGAACTTGAAGATGTAGCAATAGAAGTAATCCACCCACAATGAAACCCAAGGAGAATATTTTCTAAAAATTTTGAAAAATAAAACTAGCAGAGCATCAGTGAGCTTCAAACATCAAATATACATGTAAATGGAGTCCCCAGAGGAAGAAAGGGACTGTTTCCACTTTTAAGCAACTTTGAATAAAGCTGCAATGAATACTCATATATTTATGTAGGCATATGCTTTCAACTCCCTGGGGCACACACCCAGGAGGTAAACTGCTGGGTCTTAGGGATTGTGTATGTTTAACTTTTTAAAGAAATTGTCAAAAAATTTTCTAAAGTGATTGTACTAATTTACAGTCCTGCCAGAATGTATTAAAATTCCAACTCCTCACCAACATCGTTACCAACATTCAGTGGTGTTATGATTCATTTTACTTTTAGCTATCCTATTAGGTGTATAGTAATATTTCAGGGTGGCATTCATCTGCTTTTCCTGATGGTGAATATGGCTAAACATCTTTTCAAGGGCTTATTGTCCATTCAAATATAAATGTAAATATAAATACATATTATGAATGATATTGAAATCTTCTGCCCATTGTTCTATTGGGCTATATCTCTCCTTATTGACAAGTTTAAGAATTCTTCATATACTCTAAAGACAGTTCAAATAAAGTTATTGCTAATATCTTTTCTGTGATCTTTATCATTTTTATAATGGTGACTTTTTAATGGCTTTGTTGAGATATACTTGGCATCCAGTAAACTGCACATACTTAAAATATAATTTGATCAGTTTTAAAATATATGGACACCCATGAGGCACTGAATCCAATCCAGTAAATGAGCATATCGATCACCACCAAAAGTTTCTTAGTGCCCCATTTGAGTTCTTCCATGTTTCACCTCCACTTAGGCAACCATTAATCTGCTTTGTATCACTATAGGTTACTTTGCACTTTCTATAATATACAAAGGAAATCATATGATGGGTCCTTTTTTTGCTTGGCTTCTTTCACCAGCATAAGTGTTTCTGGATGCATCCACACTCTATAAAAGTCCTCCATTTTTATTGCTGAGTAATTGTCCATTGTACAAAGAGACCACAATGTATGCATTTGTTCACCTATTGATGAGCATTTGTGTAGTTTCCAGGTTCTGATCATTAAAAATAAAGCTGCTATGAACATTTGCATAAAAGTCTTTGCATGCATAGATGATTCTGTGTCTTTTTGGTCTAAAAATCAATGACCTTAGCATCTACCTTGAGATGAAAACAAAAAACAAAAAACAAAAAAACAGTTTGTACGGTGATGCAGGCCTGTAATCCCAGAGGCTCAGGAGGCTGAAGTAGGAGAATTGGAGGTTCAAAGCTTCTCTCAGTAATTTAGCAAGTCCCTCAGCTACTTAGTGAAACCCTGTCTCAAAGCAAAAAAAAAAAAAAAAAAAAAAAAAAGGATGGGGATGAGGCTTAGTGGTTTAGTGCCCCCGAGTTCAATGTACAATAAATAAAAGTGTGGCAGAGTGATTGAAGAATGAAGAAAGAATACACCAGAAGAGATACTGAAGGCTCCCTTTGTCTGTGGATTCTGCATCCACAGATTCAACCAAACTCAGATTAGAAGAAGGAGGAGGAGGTGGAGGAAGAGGAGGAAATAAGAGAAGAAGAGTAAAAGAATTAAATTGGAAATGAACATGTTATTTTTTTCTCTTGTCATATTTCTTTAAACAATACAATAAAACAATTATTTACATAGCATTTACATTATATTAGATTTGACAAGTAATCTAGAGGTGATTTAAAGCATATATAAAAAGCATATGCCTTTTATATAAGAGACTTGAGCATCTTTGGATTTTGATATTCATGGTGGGGTTCTGGAAGCCTCCCTTGAAGATACTAACTGTAAGCATACAATATAAATAGATATGCCATCATTAAAATTAAGAACTTCTGCTCTTTGAAAATACAGTGCCAAGACAATATAAACAGAACACTCAGATCAGTAGACAATATTTGCAAATTATATAACTGTTAAGACTATTTCCAGAATATTTAAAGAATTCTCAAAGACCAATAATAAAAACCACTGGAAGTAAAAATGGGCAACAGATTTGAATAGGCATATCACCAAAGAAGATAAAACAGATGAGAAATAAAGATATGGAAAAATGCCAAGCATCATTAGTTTCTAGGGAGGTGTAAGTTAGAACCTTAGCAATATATTAGAATCTCTCAAATTAAAAGGACTGGTCATATCAAGTGTTGGTGAGAATGTGAAGGAACCAGGACTCTCATGAAATGCTGGTGGAAATGTAAATGGTGCAATTACTTTGGAAAATAGTTTGGCAGTTTCTCAAAAACCTAGGCATACATCTACCAAATGACCTAGACTTTGTATTCCCAAATATTTACTAAAATACAACGTTTTCCCAAATTGGAAAAACTCAATCCTTGGAGCTTCAACTTTGTGATTTAATTTATTTCTAAAGGAAATATCATACAAATGTTAATATAGATAAAAATATTATTGATATTTTGAACATACATGCTCCTATTGCTGGTTGAAGAGCCATGTGCCTCCTCTAGGTTGGAATGTCATTTTATGTCTTTCAAAAGTCTCAACATCATCTGAAGAGCATCTTTCATTCATTCAACCTTTATTAAGCTTTCAATAATTATTCATAAGCTTTTCCTCCATTCTTGCTTAAAGACCTTAAATAAACATTGTTAATAAAATTATTAACTTGAGTACTTTTAGATTTCTTTTTATCATGCCATTATTTTGTATATTTGTATATTCCTAATACCTAAAATCCCTAATAGTGCAATTGTATTTGGAGTATTGTTTCCGATTGCCCAGCTCAGTTCTGTTATGGTCTCTAGTTTATATTTTCCACTAGGAAAAAATATTTTTTTAATTAAATACATATTCATTCCGGAGACTTCAAGACAAAAATTTCAGCCACCAAGAACCTGACTGATTATTTTGAACCTGAAAACAAATCTGATGCTTATTTCCTCTGAGCTGTTTTGTCTCTGGACATGCCCAGCAGCGAGGTTTCATGATCCAAAGGTGTGGTATGAGGAGCACATTGGGTCAAGTCTGTATTTTAGCATCAGGGAAGATCAGTTTGCTCTTTCATAAAAGCGGAGCAACTTGTTTTCCAATCCCCCAGTCTCCTGCAAGCACTGGCATTTTCTTTTGGTTTATGAGGAAGCTCAGCCTCTGAATCTCCTGCTGTTGTGACAGTCTTTGTCTCTGCCTTGGCAGCCCAAAGACCAAAGGAGATCTCAGAAAAGGGGACTGGTAGCTGCTTGCCTTGCAGTGGCGATATCTACATGATTTCACAGTAAGAAAAGATATCTGATCTTTGTAGTCCTCTTTGTTCCCCCTCTCCAAGTTCTACAGCCCTTTTTATCTGTAAATAATAAAAAAAAAGTTGTACATACATTTTCAAAATGTGCTGCATAATACAACTTCATACATTTAGGAAGCTGACAGCTGCCCTCTGAGGTATAGCCTGACAGCCTAAAATCCAGAAATCAATCATTTAGATATAGCGATGCTATGCTCTTGCTCCCGGTATGTATTGCGGCACCCAGGAACCACTTATTTGAGATATGCCATCGTAACTCTGATAGATTAAAGCTCCACATCCAGGAAACAATTGTGTGTGTGGGAAAATGCTCTCATAGATCTGCCATGTTACAGCCCAGAATCCAGCAGCCAGCCCAGCAAGTCTGTGCTGCATCGGAGCTTCTAGAAACCTGTGAAGCAGCAGGATGACAGTTCTGTTCTTCAACAGCCCATTATGAACTAATTAGCATACATGAATTGCAGATTTGAAGCATTAAAGTGATGTACAAATCATTAATTTTTTGTCAAATCCATGTCATCCTTGTGTATGCCTTCCTATTTTAATGTTGCATGACAGTGAAAAGAGGTAAAATCCTCTGTATATAAAAAGGAAAGATTCGGTGTAGCTGATATAATGAGATCTATTTAAACACTATGTATTTTTCAGCTTTGAATATATCTGCTTGGGAAAATGCTGCACTTGTCCCATTAGGGTTAATTGTGAAAGGATGTTAATATATTCAAAACCCCAGGGGTAGATCTACATGTTGTCTGAGCGAAACAGGGGATATAAGACCAACTTCACATTTGAGATTTCTTTTTGAAAAGTCCTCCTTTTGATTAATAAAATCTTTCTCACTGAGTATGGAAGGTGTACCTATCTAGGATGAGAGCTGAGTCTTTAGGTGTGTGAGAGCTCCAATGTAGCAGATCTATTCTTGTTAACCCAGTGCCAAACTTAATTTATAGAGATGTAGACTGTAATACGGTAGAAAAGGGAAAACAACATCAAAGCTTCCTTTCATACTGCAAAAGGCTTCTAAATATTAATTTGTGGTTTTCCGTATTGTCTCTGTGTATTTAATTACTAAAGCCATTTGTGCTTAAACAAATGCTTGGTGTTTCATTTGAATTTCTTGTTTCATATTACAGTGGAGTCACAATGCTTAATTTGTTAGTACTGTAATAGTTTCCATGGCAACAGAATCTAATGTTATATATAAATATGTATGTGGGATGTATATATGTGTGTATTATAAATGTGTACTATAGATGATTATGAGTTCATTCCGACAGAACATTGCAAAAGTCTTAGCTCTGGAGGAAAACCCTAATTAAGAATACAGATATACTTTGTGAATGTAAAGATGGACACAGACTTGGTTCTCTTTCTTATTTGGGAAAAACAGGATTTCTGAGAAGTGGGGAGATGTTTGCCTGGAAGCAGAACCATTCATGCTAACTCTTGTTCCCACCCTCTTCCTCACCAACTTTTTTTTAAACCACACAAATTCTATATTATGAAAATAAAAGCCAAACTCTGCAAGGAGAGAGAGGCAGGGGTGCTTTTTCCACAGGATCTTAAGCTAGAAGACCAAGTGATGCTTTGAGAATGAAGTTGTAAAGGGTAAGAGGATTTGCTCTGTTTGCATTGGTGAGAGAGGGGAATTCATAATAAAGAAAAATATAGATTTATATATCATTTGCATTAGGCATTTCACACATTTCCAATTTTTATTCACTCAGTAAATAACTAGGGTCTATATTATAGTCATTTTAAAGATAAGGAAGCTAGGGCTCAGAATGGGTGAATGAAAACTGCCCACGGTTGAACAACTAGTCATGAAGGTCAGTTTTGCTAAATGTCACCTTACTTTTCCAAGGCTTTCTTTAGTGCAACATACCAGAGAAATAAATCCACTCTTTCCGGTCTAAACTTCATACCTGATCTCCCATGCATTAGAGGCTCAGGCAATGATAATAGCATACCCTGTGCTGGAGATGATTCTTCTAGAATTAACCTGATTGAAAGGGGGAGTAACATGGACATTTCTGTGAGGAAGAATTGTTTGCAGCCCCATGTAATAACAATATACCATCTATAGTGACTTCACTAAATAGGAGTTTGTTTATCGTAAATCATCCTAAATCCAAGGATAGGATTTGTCTCTCTCTCCCTTTATCTACACCTCCTTTCTCTCCCCCCCCCTCTATGTAGTGAAAACACAATTTCAATATTGGATGCTACACATTGCACTTGGACTAATTTCATTTCCCTGGGGTTAACCTGCAAAGTGTTGAGCAACCTCAGGAACTACGCAGAAAAATGGAACACTAGAAATTTGCATGTCATTCTTACACAGGGATCATACTAATAATATGTACCATTTCTATTTTAGTATATGCACTACAAATAGACCACAAGATTGTCTTTTTTCTTTTATAGCAATTAACCATAAGTTTCCAGGTAGTCCTAAATAAAACCCTGGGCTTACTTATATGACATTGGCCCGTCTTTTGACATACGGCCATGCTGTAGATGGCTATTACATAGGCAATAAGCAGCAGTTATCTTCTGAGATGATTTCCTTGTGACTTCATCAGGAATACACACTAATCTGAGGAAAGGGGCCACTGAGTCATTGAAAAAAATATCAAGGGCATGTTATGGTACTGGGTGTTTGCCAGTGTATGTGACTCATCTTCTTGCTATTTCTTAAATTTTTAGTTTCCTTTCTCAGGCCCCTCCTCTGATAAGTCATTTCAATTTGGTGGAATACTGTTAGCTGCTGCTCTGTTTTGAATGTATGTCTCTCTCCAAAATGTATATGCTGGAGTTTAGCCTCCAAGGTAATTGTGTTAGGAGGTGAGGCCTTGGGAGGTGATGAAGCCATGAGGAATCCACCCTCACTTATGGGGTTAGGGCCCTTGTAAAAAGGTTCAAGGGAACCTTGAAAGCATGAAGACAAGAGCCATGAAGAGATGATGATAGAGCAGGAAGATAGATCTTGGGTACCTGATGGCATCATGTAACTTTTAGATGGCCTCATGTAACTTTAGATGGCCTAACTCTAAATTTATGATATGACAAAAGGAACCCTTCTATCCCTTCTGCCATGTGAGGTTACAATAAAAGGCACCATCATGAATGCAGAGAGTAAGGCTTCACCAGACACTGAATCTGCTGTTGCCTTGGCATTACACCTCTCAATATCCAGAATTGTGAGAAACATACTTCTATTATTTATAAATTACTCTGTCTAAGGCATTTTGTTATAGCAGCAGGGCTAGACGGATAGAGCTGGCTCATAGGTATTTGGTCATTGGCTTGTTCACTGGTGCCTCTAGGGCCTGCTTAATATGGCAGCCGTGTACACAGTTTGAGCAGGTAGATTTTGCAGTGGTTGTGGAGTAGAGTGGTCTAGAGCTAAGTAGTCACACAGAATTGGCTCAAACTTGAACTTTACCTGTTACAACTTGTGTGACTCTAAACAAGTTTCTTATCTTCTCTAAGTCTTGGTTTTCTCATCTGATAAACAAGGACAATAAAAACATTTCTCTCAGAAGATCTCCATGAGAAGAAATGAGTCAACGCACAGAAAAAGCACCTAGAGATATCCCTAACCCATGGCAAGCACTTGACTCATGTTCATTGTTTTTATTGTTGTGACTATAGGTCAAGTTGTCTTGGATTCAAATCCAGATCTGCCATTTTCTTGAACAGGTCATTGAAAGTCTTTGATACTTAGTTTTATCATGTGGAAAATTGTTAGTGTGCAAGGTTAGAGATTACCTTTAATATACAAGGTATATTAAAGTCTCAATTAATAATTGGAAAGTACTAGAAATGGCACATACTCTAGTTACATGTCAGTATTTTGTCTTTATTCCTTATCAGGATTTTACTATGTTCAAGATTATGATATACTTGGATAAAATTATTTCCTCCTCACTCCCTTGCAGATAGGAGGAAATAGTGATAGCAAAATTCTGGCCAATGTAATCTAAGTGAGTTTCCTTGGAGAGAGCTTTCTTAAATAAAAATGGCAAAAAATCTTGATTTGTGAAGTCCCCCTCCCCTCTCTCCTTCCCCATTATATACCTGGAGGTGATGTCCCCATCTTGAAAGCATGAGGACAAGAGCCATGAAGAGATGATGATAGAGCAAGAAGATAGATCTTGGGTACCTGATGGCATCATGTAACTTTAGATGGCCTCATGTAACTTTAGGTGGCCTAACTCTAAATTTATGATATGACAAAAGGAACCTTACTGGCTTAAGCTGATATTCCTTGAGTACTATCATCTGTATAAACAATCCATGATGGTATAGGTTTTTGTCACATTAAAATTGTATTCTCTTTCTTCTCCTTATTATTCTTCTCCTCCATCACCATCATCATCATCGTCGTCGTCATCATCATCATCGTCATCATCATCCTCTTCTTCTCTATGAAATGACCCCAACATATCCATATGGATGTTCTACTTTTATGGACCATTTATCAAAGAGGTTGATTTTGGGCCATGGAAGAAATTTAGTCAGCAGAAAGTATTGATCAGAATTCTTTTAGGGTCTTCAGTTCCATTGAGGGAACTAAAGAAATTCTAATTGCCTCTGAGACTCATGGGCAAAGCCCAGGCAATAGTTAAACCAAGCCCTAGGGTCCTGAAGTAATTGCTAATCAGGAGAGTCCTATGTATGCATTGAATCCACGGAATCCTGCAGGATGTGTGCTCTAGAGATCTATAAGTCTCTCCCCTCTTTGCTAATCTATGTTGAAAGTAAATCCCTGACCAAATTTAGTCACACTTAAAGATACATATTAAAGGTTTTTCAGAAGCCAGAATAATATAGTTCAGATAATCTATTCTACAAGTTCGATGAAATTCTATCTCTTGACCCATTTAAGTATTCTAACTGCACTGGGGCATGCGATGCTCATTTGGTGCCGATATGAGCAAATTCTAGAGGATGGGTTTAATTAACCTTACAGCAGCTATCAAACACTCAGAAACTGAATACAGGGTCAATGGCCAAACCCACAACAATCTAACAATCAGTCTCTAGAAAATATCCCTGAAGGTACAGGACACAGGATTTTCTATATTTTTTATACGATTTTGCAGAGGGAGTCTAGAATATTCAAGCAGTCCTCCTGTCTTTGACATTACCCTAGTCCTGGTATCCCTAATCTAATTGGCAAGCCATTGATTTCACTGATGAAAACCCATTCTTTTTAACATGAATTATGCTAATTAGGAATACTCTGATGTTAGTGAGATATTAAGATAGTTGAATCCACCCTCCAGAGGGTGGACTTTCTAATTGAAAGGCTAATTGATGACACCTAGGTTTTTTGGTTAGGGCAAATGACCAGTTAGCTTAGGCTAACAGAAAATTTATATAATATTGTACTTTCTATAAAGTATAGGGGAGATTTCAATTACACAAATGCTATTAAGTATTATATGCAATTGTTAAAAGACAAATTTCAAAGTCTTACCACTATAGCAACCCAATTTGGTGTTAATTCTACAAACTGTCCAAACTCATTGGTTTAAGAGATAACCTTTTTTAAGTTAGCCTACTAATATCATCAATTAGAGTAAAAATAACAAATTTGGTGGCTGATATTATTTTGGAGCAGTACATAAATAGAGCAAGGCAGGATTAAAAAAACAGATCCACAAATAGTGAATATTTGGATCCATATAAGATATCAAATGTAAAATTATTATTAGATCATTAGAAAATGAGAAAACATAAATTTCAACTAAGAAGTTCCAAGCAAACCTTATCTTTTTATCATCCGTCTCCATTTTGACCCTGCAACATCTGTCTTCGCAGGCCTGTTCTGATTTCATAACAATTTATGTGTATCTCTTTGATAATTTCTTTTTAGTTAATTAGCATTCACTCCATGGTTTCTAAAAATTTATTTTTAAACAGGAAACCATGAGAAGGCAATTAAAGATTTTCCAAATATGATGACTGGTTTGTAGTGGTATTGTTTCAACTTTCAAATAAACTAAAGATAGATTCTGATGAGGGACTTAAGGGTCCTCTAAGTCATAAAGAGATTCTGAAGTCACCATCCCCGTGCTTCCTGTTCTTCAGGACTGTGCTGACCACCAACACACCCACCCACACAAAGGGGAAGTGGCTCATTCCTGCAATTGCTTTATGGCTTCATGTAAATTTTTTAGTACTCTTTGGCCATTTTTGAAAAGAAAAATCATTTTTTTAAACTGTGCTCTTTTGTTTGTTGCATCATTGTAGAGGTGGATATTGCCAATAGAGCACATCTTAGTCTAAGTTCTTGCTAATAACACAGTGCTGTGGACTAGATAAGTTAGAAAAGAGGTTTATTTTGGCTCATGGTCCTGGTCCAAGGTCAGAGGGTCGCACATGGCGATGGCCTTCTTGTTGGCAGAGATCTGAGGCAGTGCAGGGTATCATAAGACACAAGACAGGGAGCTCGCCAGAGACCTAGTCCAACTGGCTTTCAGAGCAGACTCACTCCCAAGATAAGCCATCAACCCATGTATCCATTAATTATACAAATGGATTAATCCATTCAAGAGGGTAGAACCTAATCACCTGGTCCTACCTCTCACTGTCTCAAAATGGAAATTAAATTTCAACTTGAGTTTTCGAAGAAACAAATCCTATTCAAACAAGAACAGAGAATATTAAGAGGAGTTCTTTCCTACCAGAGAATTTGGTTCAGAAAAAATAAGCACATTAATTGAAGCCAAAACTATGATGAAATTGTTGAATATTCTTGAGGATGTGATAGAGAATGGGTAGGAGTAATTTCTACTTAAAGAAATTGCTCTTTTACATGCCCCCACCATGAGATATTGATATTTCACATTTTCTTGTTCTGTAAAATACAGGTAATTTTTAATCTCCTTTATAGAAATAACAAAGACTTGTATGAAAGGCTTAGTAGATACTAAATATCAAGTCAGCTCTTAATGATAATCTACTGAAGTCTTTATGGCTTGATCTGCTGAGAATTAGAAACCACCAGGCCTTCCTTGAAACTCTCCACTGGGAATAGCATATGGCTCCTAAATTCTGTGTAATTAACCTTCCTGGAAGGGAAGGAACTGGGAACCCCATAGACCACTGAATCAATAGATGAAAAAGCACAGCCACAACAATAATTAACAGGTAAAGGGGTTAAGTGGCTAAGCGGTGACCATCTGCATATTGGCCCTTTCTCTATTAAACCTATTATCAAAGGATGAGTGCCATGGTAAGGAGTTCAAAAGCATCCTAGCTCCCAACAGCTTTGGAAAAACCAAGCTGGCTTAACTGATGTAATTATTGTGGATTCACTGAAGTCTGAACGGCCAACTATTTAAAGCACTGTCAGGAAATATTAAATCGCCCTTCTGAGACTAGGATTGAAAGAAGGTAGGACATCTCATTTTTTACATTAACGCAGGATTGGGCCTGATTAGTATATGAAATATTTCTTTCCCAATTTTGGGCAGCATTAGATTTGGGCTAGTGAAATATAAATGAACATCAATTGTACATGACAACTGCTGATCCAAGCCACTTAAAATTCCCCGAATGTTCTTTCCTCTCTTAGACTGGCTGCCAGGGTCTCGTCATCAAAGCCAGCACAGCCGACCAGAGGCAGCTGTGTCGGGGAGGCCCCCTCTAAACTGTGAAGGGTTAGGGAGATAGCTGTTTGTTTTGCGAGGACATGAATCACTATCAGGGCCATTACAACATTTCAAGCTAGGTCACAGTCCTCTAAGTCACTCTGCATTTTGCTCAGAGACTTGGAGCTCAGAGACTCTCCCTGCCTTTTTGTTTCAGTGGGAATGTGATCTGTTTGCGTCACTACTCCTTCCTGCCTCGGATTGCAACCAAAGAGTTCAAGAGAAACATACAACCTCAAATGTTAAAGTCATGGTAGTAAAGATGGCCAATTTACCTAATAAATCATTTTGCTCATGATTTGGAAAATGGGTGAAAACTGGAAAGTTTTAATGACTTTGCTCTTAGGTTTGCTCTTGGAGAGAAATGGAAACAGAGTTAATCCTGGGTATCTTATATGGTTTCCTTGAAGCAACTTTTTGGCCAAAATAAACAGTTCATTATTTATGAGCTAATTCAAGAGGTAGGACTGATTTGGCTCTTTAGAAACAAGGCCTTCATCCTTCTACTAGTCTAGGGTAGAAATAAATACCTAGCCAGATCCACCCAAGACAGCAACCCCTCTCCAACACTCTCCTCCCCTACCCAGTGTTAATTTCAACATGGTATCTTTAAGATCTATCAGAACAAAGAGTCCATTAATTAAGGAACTCACTCCAAGACTATACCATTAGCCTGGGGGGACTTGTTTTATTCCATTAATTTGAGAGATGACACTTTATATCCAGTGGTAATTGGTGTAACTCTATCTCTACCCACTTATAGGGGAAGACATGCTACCATTTACCTTAATTTAAATTCGACATTATACCACAGTTTAGACTGGTATCCTACATTTTTCATTGTTAGTGAATTTGAAGAAGGACCCTTTTTGGTGTTTTGGAAGATGATTCTATTTTTACCTATTACCTATGCAAATATTTTGTGTTTGGCTAAGGCTGGAGCTGATAGAACCAAAATGCCTAGCAGATTTTGGATTGATTCTGGTCTCCACAGCCCGGTCTGCTCTTTGCTATATGAATTGAGCATGAAAGGTCACAGTGAATCAATCCTGGCCGAGGTTTGCAAAAAATGTGAATAGAAGGTAGTCAGTCATAGTAGCTCCCTTTTGTGAGAAGATTATTAAAGTTCACTGGAAAACAATTTCCCCAATCTCACATTTATAATTGAATACTGCTGTTGTGAAGTTTCAATGAGATGAAATATGTGAAAGTGCTTTGTAAACTCTGTAAAATAAAAACTCTGAAAGAAGAGCTGTATAACTATTAACTGTGGTAAGTGCTAAAGAATGGGATTGCCTGAAAAAGTCTCTATATAATTTATACATTTCTCTAATTTAAAAATTTTAAAGCTCAAGTATGTTTTACGTACAAAGTCAGCAAAAATATGTGAGAATTTTCCCTTGTTTTACATGTTTTCCACAGGAAGGGTTGTAATAATAGGGTGCATTTTGCCATAAAACTCACTTTGCCCGGGATGTCAAAGGACTAAACAGGGATAATTATCAAGAGTTTTTCAAGGAAAAAATTTAATATCATACATGTAGTAGAGGGAAAATGTTGCTAGATTTTTCTAGAATCATAACATTCTCTGTGTGTGTGGTGTGTGTGTGTGTGTGTGTGTGTGTGTGTGTGTGTGTTTAAAGGGTTGCTGGGGATTGAACCCAGGGCCTTGCACACATGCTAAACACATGCTCTGCCTAGAGCTATACACCCTGCCCTGTAGTTATGATTCTGAAGTTATTTTTGACAGAATTTGAAATGAGAGCCTGTTGTGCTTTCAGCCCAGTGTGTAAAAAAACAACAGCACAATCATGAATATTCTGGGGAAACCAAAATGAGAATTGTTTGGCAATTGAACATTGGGCCATTCCAAGTCACCTTGAGAATTGCCCTGTGGCTTCATACAAGTATAATGAGAACAAATTTAAACACCATGGGGCGTCCTAATGGGGTGTTCTTATGAAGGAGACAAGCACCTCATCCCTGTCCCTTCCTTAAGAAGTCCATACCTGCTGCTCTCTTATTCTTGGGTTTTATCATCCTGAGTTCTAGATACTTCCTTTGGACTCTGGGGATTTCAGAAGACTGGAGTTGGCATTCTACCTCTGCCATTTTGAACTGTTGAAGTTGGGATCTTGTGGTTTCAGCTGTTGCACATCTCTGTGGAAGGTCTGTGGAATGAAATGAGATTGGCAACAAAAATAATAAATGCATACTCACAAAGAAACACAAGATGGAACATTACTTATTTCTTGTCCATTCTACCTTGCTGGCCAACATTTAGGCAACTAATGATCCATTGCCTCAGGACCTTGTTTTCTGTTGTTAATTTGATCAACTAAATGCTGCTTAGGAGTTGGTGATGCTAATGAGTTAACTTAGTACCCACCTCAGGTAATATGCTTACATTCCTCAGGTTTGGGAAGGGGAGGAGAGTATGGGAAGCTGGTCTATCTATATTTGGCTCCTTGCCAGACACTCTGATGGAAATCCCTTATTCCTCAGTTTTAAATCCACACAACAAACCTATCAGGTATGTATAGGTATAGGATTTCAGAAAAAGTATTGACTATATGTAAGTGGATCAATTCACTAGGGAAACTTAAGTTAACAAAATGATTGAATAGGAACTTACACTATGATTGGGAACTTGGATCTTAAGAAAAGAAGCTGTGATTTGGAATTTATGTATTATTTAGTGCTTTGTTTATCTTAATAATAGGTAATCAGGACTATTAGAATGTGTGTATAATCCAGGATTAATGATAGTGCTGAAGGAGATAGAAAAAGAAAAGGACTCCCTCTCTCTTTTAGTAAAAATTCCAAACATAAAACAAGAGAGAATAACAGAGTGCCACTCCACATAGCAGAGTCAATCCAGATTCAACATTTATCAAGATTTTTCATCTCTTGTTTCCTCCGCCCTCCCCTTTTATTCTGAAGTATGTTAAATCCAAGACTTCACAATATTTCTGTTTTACAAAATGATGATGAAAAGTTATCATTTTCTTTAAATATCTTTCCTTCATCAACCAGGATTAATTGATTACCCTAAAATACAGTTCAGTATAGAAAAGTGAGGTTAAATGTTTAATTTTCCTCAAAAGTTGTTAATTGTCATAGTGAAGTATTATATACCAGTTACCTTCAGTTGTGACCAAGAAGGAAGTGTGTGTGTGTGTGTGTGTGTGTGTTGTGTGCATGTTTCATTTTGATTTTACTTTTATTGCTTTGACCACCCCTCTCTGTTTGAGTAGCTAAAGGGACCATGGCTTTTGTTGTTGTTGTTTTGTTTTCTGGATATTTTTTTTGTGTGTGTGTAGTTAGTGTTTTAGCAGATGTTGTCTATGTCCTGATAATATTACTTCAGTGTTCACCATTTCTTGCATGTGATGATGCAAGCACACTAGCTCTCCATCTGAGAGTTTTATCAAGCCCAGGAAAGAAGGGAGTACAAGAGAATTAATGCTCCAGGAACGTTCTCAGTGAATAATGTAGGAGGACAAGTGTAAGGTGTATTCCACACAATTTCTCAGGATTATCACCAGGACTCAACCCCAGTTGCTCTCCACAATAATGTGCTTATTAAGATCTCTAATATTGACCTCCTACTTTTTCCTGTCATACTTTGCCATTCCCTTACCCCTTTCTTCTAGAACCATGTCCCAATAAACCACATTCCCTCTATTCCTTATCTTGAGGTCTGCTTCTGAGAGAAACTGAGTTAAGCAAGCTAACCCCAGGGTGGTTATAGGAAATGTACATTCAGGAGCACTGGAATAGCCTTCACTTCTGGCAACTGGGTCAATCATAACCCCTGGTAAGGCAGAGCACCAGAGTTTCTTAGCTTTCATCCATGGTCAATGGATATGGGGAACATGTGGTAGGGATATACTTGATGCAGTAACTCTAGTGCTTGAAAGATGTGGAGCAGGAATTATTAGGAAGATTGGGCAATGTGTTAATGTCCATGGGAAAGAAGAAAATAGCAGTCAGGTCAGTAACCTATCAATTCAGAGCCAGAATGCCTCAGTGGTTGTGTTTAAAGAGACCTCATCTTCTACATCCAGAAGGCTAACTTAACATTCAGGCTTGAGATTTAAATATAAGACAGGTAGATCTACAATCTGAATTCACAGCTCTTGTGTCTTCTACATCAAAATTAGGGCCTTTAAAACTAGATTGAGAACTTCTGGGTGGATATTCTTGAGTATTGTCAATGCCCGGAAATTCCTTTGAGTCTTCTGAACCCAGATGTGATCCACTCTTGCTGGCGAGTGAGAAGCAACCTTCCATTTCCTGGAGGCCATGCAAAATTTTGTCCGAGATGTATATCCTCTCAGATAATGTTTGCTCTCCCTAAGATCCTTCTCCTGACTTCTTTCATTGCTTCAAGACGTATGTTACCCAATCCAGCAGCCAATAGCTCTATGCATCTATAAGCCAAATCAAATGAAACTAAAATAAAAATTATTCTTATTAGGTATGATCTATGACTGCTTTCAAGTTTAATGAATGGCAGAATTAAATAGTAGCAACAAGAAGCATTTGCTAAAAAAAACTAAAATATTTACTGACTTTTTTAAAAAAAAAATCTATGAATGCCTCGTTTAGATCAGTTGCTGTATTGGACTTTCTGCAATGATGGAAATGTTCTATAGTCTGCACTAATAAGAATAATTTAAAGTATTCAGTAACCACATGTGGCCAGTGATTTCCAGCTAAATTTAAAGTATTCAGTAACCACATGTGGCCAGTGATTTCCAGGTTGGACAGTGCAGACAACAGAACATTTCCATTATTTCAGAAGGTCCAATTCAGCAACTGATCTAAACGAAGCATTCATAGACTTTTTTTTTTAAGTCCATAAATATTTTAGTTTTTTAAACAAATGCTTCTTGTTGCTACTATTTAACTCTGCCATTCATTAAACTTGAAAGCAGTCATAGATCATACCTAAATAAATCGCTGTGTCTGTGCCCCTTAATTTTACAACAGTTGTAGGTTGCCAGCTCATGGTTCCTGGTTTGTCAAGCCCTGGTCTTTACAAAAAAAAATGGGGTCAAATCCAAGCCCTGTCCATGGCATGGAAAGAAAGGAAATTACCACTAAGGGCATATGTATGCCAACAAGTTTGAGGACAACATGCCTGGGAATGTAACTTTAAGCTCCTCAGAAAGGATGATTATAAGGTTAGATAGTAAAGAATATTGATATGAATGCAGACAAGACTTTCAATCTGGCAAGGGCTTCTGGAGCCAAGCCTAATATACTCCAGAGTGACTCCTTACCTCCCAAACCTACCATTTTCTGGAGACCTATAGTAAACGAAGTGGAGATGCCAGAACTGTCTTGGCAGAGGATTAAGAAAAGGGTCAGAGATGTGGCCATATTTGAGTGCATTTATTGCAACACATCAAAACCTCAGCTATCTCTGTTCCCTGTGAGAGCCCAGAGGACATCCCTTCACTAAGGTAGTAAAGCATGAGATGAGCTAACAGTTATTGTCATTTGTGGGCCTGGGGCTGGACTGGGAGGTTGTTATTGACTTGGGCTACTTAGTATCAAAAGAGAAAAAGAGTTTCTGGCACACAAGAGGCCAAATGGCAGCACTTGACCAAGGTGAATGCAGTTTCTACAGTGGGTTAGCATAGCTCAAATGACAATGCAGAGCCCTAAACCAACATGAGTCTGTGAAGATATCTAATAGACCATGTTATTCCAATTGTATTCTTGGGTAAGAATGTTGGGCAGGCAATGATATGTTATTTGACTAGTATAACCCAAGAAGATCAATTGTGGGTGTGAAAAATCTGGTGTTAAATGCCATATTGGAAAATCACACTGTTCTTTGACCCAAAAATCCATTAATTGAAGAGGAAGGTGTTTAACTTTGAGAAAATACGCTATGATGCTACAGAGCACATTACAGTAGTTTTCTCCCAATTTATCCCCCAAAATTATAGTCATTTACCAGATAACTATATACTTGGGGAAAATGGATCATTCAAGGAATTTTGGGTATTTGATTATAGTTGATACTGATAAACAAAGAGAAACAGAATTCCTATGGGTACTTACTTCGACATGGAAGCTATGTGATAATTGGAGTCCCATCTTAGGTCCATTTCATACTGAATATAGAGGGTATGTGATCCCACCCAGTGATGATTTTTTTCCAGTTCCTTAGTGCATTAGCAGGATGGATTTACCTAGAAGCTTTACAGAACCCTGATGTTCATTGGTTGACTTTGTGGTGTTAACTATATAGGAAGTAAAGGATATGAAGCAGGCAGAATAATGGCACTTCAAAGATGTCCATGTCCTGTTCCCTAGAAGGTTAGGCTGTTGCAAAGGATAATTAGGGTTACAAGTGCAGCTAACATTACTCATAAGCTAATCTTGAGTTGAAAAAAAATTTTCATTATTTGTGTGTGAGAATGTAATCACAGTCCTTTGGAATGAAGAGAAGGGCACAAAAGAAGTCAGAGAGAGAGATGAAGATACAATGCTGCTGGCTTTGAAGGTTGAGGAAGGAGTCATGAACTGAGGAATGCAAGTGACTACTAGAAGCTGGGAAAGTTAAGGAAACAAATTCTCCTTTAGACCCTCCAAAGTGAACATGGCTCTGCCAACACCTTGCTTTTGTCTCAGTGAGACCAGTTTTGGATTTGTGACCTCCATATATTTTATTGTTTCAAGCATTACATTTGTGGTAATGTGTGGCAATAGCAACAGAAAACAAACATAGGAAGCTCTTGAATCTGAACCACTACCTTTCATACCTATGGGGGATTAAAGCTAAAGCACTTATACATCCTAGATGAATGGCACAGATGAGTGTCATCCTGGAGAATCTAAAGGCTGTTGAAGTGAAACATCACATGCTCTTTTAATTCACTAGAATGGCTCCTGAAAAATTAAATAGATTAGTTAATTTTTTTTAAAGATATTGGTTGTTGTTGGCGTTGTTGTTTTGGTAGTTTTGTCCTATTGTGGCATAGTACTCCATTGTGTACATTAAAATATGTACATCTGGTCTCCTGTTGATGGATGTTTTGTCTGTTTTCAGTTTGGAGGTATCATGAGTAAAGCTCCTATGAACATTCTTGAACAAGTCTTCTTGTAGCTCTATGCATGATTTATTTGGAGTATATAGCTAGGAAAAAAAATTGCTAGTTATCAGGTGAACATATATTTAACATTACCATAAACTGCCAATTTTACAAAGCAGTTGTATCCTTTTATCCCACTTAAGCAACATATGAGTTTCAGTTGCTCAATATCCTTGTCCATACTTCATTTTATCAATCTTTTAAGTTTAAAGTTTTAGCTTCTCTTGTGTATACATAATAGTTCCTCGTTGTGGTTTTAATTTTTTAATTCTCTGATGATTGATGATGTCAAGTGTCGTTCATGTATTATTGGTACTTGTATATCTTTATCTGGTGAAGTGCCTGTTAAGACATCTGCCCATTGTTTTATTGGGATATTTGTCTTTTCCTTATTGGTTTGTAGTTCATTATATATTCTGGATATTAATCCCTTGTCAGATATATGTATTGCAAATATTATCTCATGGCCTAAGGCTTCCACTTTTACTTTCTTAAACATGTCTTTTTGATGAGAAGTTTTAAATTTTGATGAAGTCCAATTATAATTTTTTTGTAGTTACTGCATTTTGAATTCCCCCAAGAAATCTTCCTTTACCCCAAGGTCACTGATATTTTCCTCTAACAACTTTAAAGTTTATGTCCTTCTATTTAGGTCTATGATCTGACCCAAAGTAATTTATATGTATGAGTTAGTGGTCAAGGTTTCCTGTGTCCCTGTAGGGATATCTGTTGCTTCCTTATTGTTTATTGGAAAGACCTTCCTTTCTTCATTGAAATGCATCAGGGTCTTTGTTGAATATTAAGTGATTGAATGCATATGGGGTGTTTCTGAACTTTGCTATTCTGTTCATATCCAAACACCACACTATATAAATTGTATAGCTTTATAACAAATCTTAAAATCTGACAATACTGCAAATTTCTTCATCTTCCAGATTGTCTTGGCCATCTAAGTCTTCTGCATGCATTTCCATATAAATTTTTAAATCATGTTAGAAATTTACATAAGTAAACCTTGCTGGAATTTTTATTGGGATTACATTAATCTATAGATCAATTTGGTGATTTTAGTAGATTGTTTTAATAGATTATAGATTCCTCTTGATTATGTACATAATCAAATCATATACAAAGTTTTACATTTTTCTAATTTAACCGATTTATTTCCTTTTCTCACTTTATAACACTGGCTAGGACCTCAAATATAGTGTTGAATAATAGTAGAAACAGTTGAAATTATTGCCTTGTCCTCAAGGCAATAATTTATCACATTCATTAACCTGTAAAAGGATTCCATTCCCAAACTTTGGGAGAAAAAGTGCTGGGTCCACTCAAAAACATCAGATTTCCAAGTCATCCAGTAAATGGCTTGGAGCAATATTCCCAAATGTAATCTATGCTGTCTTGGTTTCCACTTCTAGTTAGTATGAGACTTTGACAGATTGTTGTTCTTAGGGTGAAAATGAAAAATTAATATTAGAAAAGTCACATTTTTAAAAAAATACAGTAATTTTTAGAGAATTTGCATGTCACAGTAAAACTATGCAGAAAATATAGAGCATTCCTATTTACCTCTGGGCTTCTTCATACCCACAGAGCCTCCCCCACTATCAAAAGGACCCCAGAGGGATACTGTTAGAGTTTAGATCTTAAATGTCACCAAAGGCACATTTACTAGAGGTTTGGTCACCAGTCTGTGGTGCTAATGGAAGGTGATGGGACCTTTAGGAGCCCAGTAGAAGAAGTAGGTCATTGGAGACATGCCCTTAAAGGGGATATTGGAATCCTGGGCCTCTTCCTCTTGCTTTACTTCCTGGTTATTAAGAGGTGAGCAGCTTCCTCCACAAACTCCCTGCCATGATTTACTGCCAGTATAAATGTGAAGCAGAAGTTTTTAAATTTAACAAACTCCAGCTTATCAGTTGCTCCTTTCAAGGATCATGCTTCAGTGTTGCATCTAAAAGTCATCTCCACACCCCAGGCTGTCTAGGTTTTTGCCCATATTATCCATTTTGGATGGTGACCTACTTTGAGTTAATTCTTATGAAGGATATAAGATCTAGATTCTGTTTTTTCTCTCTCTCTCTTTCTCGCTCTCTCTCTCCCTCCCTCCCTCTCTTCCTTTCCTTCCTTCTTTCTTTCAGTGCTGGGGACTGAACAACCTAGGCCCTCACATATTGTAGGCAAGCAGTTGTACCACTGAGCTACATCTCAAGCCTTTTTTTTTTTTTTAATGTGGATATCCAGTTGTTCCACCATCATTTGTTGGAAGGACTGTCTTTTTTCTCCAAGATCATATATTTAAAAACACTGAAGAACTATATGTTTGCAAAGAAGTCTAAAGAAAGTAAATTCTAATAGGGCCTATGTGATGACCAGAGGTTTCATTCACCTTTGTTAATAACTCCATGAAGTAGAGATTATTATTAAATTGTTTGTTCAAGGTCACATCACCCAGTTCCACTAGAGCAAAGTAAAAAAGAGGAAAATCACCAGTGAGCTCTGACTTGTCAAAAATCAGCGGGAACACTTTAGCCCTTTTCTCACCAGCAATATTTTGGTAATGTTAACTGAAGCCTTCTTGAAAATTCTCCTCCAAAACTCTGGTGACACTGAATTTATCCTCTCTTCTCTCTTCTCAGTTCTCTTCTCTCATCTTGTTAGTTGTTGGTTTTCCCAAGAGTTTCTCTTATATCCACCTCTTCTATACATTTCTGCTAATATCTCATTTCTTGCCTTTCTACTGAAACAGTCCCAAAACATCTTTCCTGTCTCCAGCCTGATTCCTCTCCAATCTAACATCTGGTATGTTGTTAGAGTGACATTTAGTCATGTGCCTTCTCTACTGAACACCCTTTGAGATCATCCTCTAACTTTGAGAAAAAGAAACATCATTTAATATGGTTTCTAAACCATTCAGAAGTGACAGATCCCAATTCATCTCCAGTGTTATTTCTCATGATCTCACTTGCATTTCCTTGAGCAAGCCACGTCTCTCTCATCTAAGGAACTTCTTGTGTGCTCTTTCTACTTCCTGGGAATCCACATTTTTTTTTTCTTCTTGCCCTTATAATCTCCTGTTGTATTATTTACTTTATTTTATTTTAATTAAGTGTTTATTTTTATTTTTCTCTGTTACATGGTAGATACCTTAGGGGCAAGCCCAAGTTGGCCTTAGCATTTACAGCCTCTGTGGCTTGGTTGGCACCTGTTAAATGGGTGAGTGAATGAGGTCCCCTCTGAGCAGATGAGCTTCTTGCTCTGATGACAATGACTGGCTCCTCTGGTGTTTTCCTGGTGCTGTCTGTGTCTCAGTATGACATTCTAGCTTTTCCTCAACCATTCATGGTCTGTTTTCGTCATATATATCCAGTCCTGTAATGGTTCCTTTGTGATATTCCACTACCAACTCCTGACATCAGACTTCCTGCCTTTGAAGATCTAGGCATTGGCTTGCTGACTGGGCATCTTTGTAGACAACTCTCCATTGCCTGTAATCTCCAGACCTACTTTAGTTCAGCTTAGAGCTTCCCTAGCTGCAAGGCAAAAATGTCAAGAAGCTTCTTTCCAAAAAGCAGTTCTCTGCCACCTACAGGCCTCTGCTTATCACCTTAATAATAATTGATCCTTGGAGTCCCAGCAGCCTAGCAATGAAACAGCATCAAGATCATTAAACTAAGAGTTTGGGAGAGCTGGAAGGTTATTAATTATAATTAAAGGTTAGAAATAAGGTACCTGTCTGGTAGAAATTCTTGGCATAAATTATAAGGGAAAACAAGGTGACATAATTAGCAAATGGATAAACAAAATACCCCTGCCCCAGCCACGTATCTCTGCTGCAAGGAGGGAGAGAACCTGGAATGAATAAGCAATATAGAAAACAATGAGCAATGGAAAAGGAGAGCCAAGAAGCCTGATCCCTGGCTAGGATATTTCTAAAAGTAATTTTGCAAAGGACATTTTGGAAGAAGATTCTCAGCCATGGCATGAGGCTCAGGGCCCTCTGCCAGTGGCAGGTGAGGCGCTTCAGGCCCTGGTAAGTGGAGACAGCAGAGTATAGGGGTGACAGGCAGGTGGTGGTCTTGAGGGGATGGCATGGGTGGCGAGTAGTTTCTGCAACAAGACTGCCTGTATATGCTTACTATGACACTTACTATGCCACCACTTACTATGACAAATCTATTTTGTATCTTGATTTTTCTCATATGCTTATTGGGATATTGTGGTTTATCAGAATCTAGTGAAGATCACATAAAACAGCTGATGTACAGTGCCCAGCACATAAGGTTTGGTAAATTTCCCTCTTGAGCAGTGAGTTAGCTCAAGAAAAATTGGTGGGGGTGCTGGGGTTATGGCTCAAAGGTAGAGTGCTCGCATAGCATGTGTGAGGCCTTGGGTTCGATCCTCAGCACCACATAAAATTAAATAAATAAAATAAAGATATTGTGTCCATCTACAACTAAAAAATAAATATTAAAAAGAAAAAGATAAATTGGTGGGGACTCAGATATTCCTACTTTAAATTGCAGGGTTAGATGGTAAGTTCCATCCCAGCTATCTATTCCTCCCATCCTATGCAGTCTGTCCTGGGCTATTTTCTCTCAGATCCATTCCAGTCCTTTTCTTGCTCAGTTTTATACTGCAGGATGGTGTTTCAGGCTCTCATGTCTGCTGTCTTTTGATTCATTTAGCAAGAGGCATAGGAAAGAAGATCAGAGGATGGAAGGAAAGGAACCAGCATATTTCTTCCCCTCCCTGTCTGACCAGGAAGTCTATGGTAGTTGCTGAGTCTCTTCTCTGGTTCCAGATCTCACTGGAAAAGCCCATCATGGTTCTGATTTCCACTGAGCTCTGCTGGAAACTGTCTCCCTTTTATCACTCCCACTGTAAGGTGGTGGCAGGGGATTCCTACTCTGGCTGATCTCTGTGTTCCCTTACTGTCTCCTATTTGGTTTTTGGTTCTTTCATTACCTGTGCAACAAATCTTTACATGCAATTTTTTCTTTCTAAGAAGAGAGTGGGTTCTGTTTTCAGGCTTGGATTCTGACCAATGCCTTCCCCATTCCTGCCCCAGTCATCCATCCTTTCAGGGGGCACTGCCTGAAGTTAAGGGGCACTACTTGGAGCTTGTGTGATATTAAGAAGCGAACTGACTGATTTCCCGCCCCTCCCATTCCTGGAACTTCTCAGATTCAGAGGTGGGAAGTCCCTCAGTATGTACAAAGGCTGTTAGTCAGTGACATTCCCTAGCCTGAGCTGTGTGGGATGATTCCCCAACAGTCCCAAACATTGCTGCTATCTTTATGACAGCAAAGAAGTGTTTTGGCAGAAGCCAGTCTGGGCATCAAAATGCTGAGGCCCATATGTTTCTGCTAACTTCCTGCCAAAATGTTGTTGTTGAAGAGTACAACTTTTTAATTCAGAATAAAAAGCGAACTCTAACCCAGGGATATCTTTTAAGGCAAGGGGTGGGGGGAAAAAGCAAGCAAAAATGAGTTTAAAATATAATACAAATGATAAGCAGGACAGAATGATCAAGATTGGGGATGAAGCAAATGAATAAAAGACTAGCATCTCCTACTATCTGCCTCCGCCTGGACCTCAAACCTCAGGAACTCATTCTTGCACAATAATCTGACCAACTTTCAAAACAAAATTGAAGAATACAAGAATTACATCTTCTTGCCTATGTTCAACCAACCCTTGTTCATCTCTGGTCTCCCTGATATTTGGATTCTTGATGCTTCTTCAGTGTGGATAGTGTTTCTTCTCACTGTGGCTTTTGGGACTTAGCCATCTCCCCTTCTCCTTCCCTGTTTAATGGGCTCAGGTTCCTAGTTTGCCTTCAGCACTGCTTCTACCTGGAGCGTATACAACTCTTTGCTTTCAGGGTAAACAGTTCCTTGCATCCCTCAGGAATGTACCAGTAGGGCAAGCCTGAGTGCTTCAATACCCTCCTACCAAGGAAGGCATTTAAAAAATATAAACCAAAGAGTTGAGTGACCGAACCTAGCACAAAGAGATAACACAACAAGGGTCTGGGAGGTATGTAAATTTTCTAATGTATAACCTTTTCACTCCCTGTCACAAATCATCATTTGCAAATTTTAAGGTACATTCCAGAGCTGGCAATAATGAAAAGGAGATGCTAGTCAGGAATTATGGATCCACGGCCCCAGTGATTCAGAGATTTCAAGGACAATTATTTTAAACATAGGCTCTGTGTCATTGATCATATCCAGATCTCCAGGGCCTACTCTGAAGGTCACTTGCAGAGAGTTCCCAGTATTCTGTTGGTGTCTTACCTCTCTCTGCCTGTTCCCTGGTTTGCTCATTTATATACCAGTCAGGCCAAAAGTATGGAGAAGAACAGCCAAAGAAGGAATCTCAATCATTCAGACACAGACATAGATGGAAAAATACCTAGGTTCTTTAAGCTCTGATGGGGAAATTATAAACCATCTTCTACAAAGCATTCCAGAAGTTCTCATAGTGATAAACCAGTTATTAACATATCTTTCATTTCTTTCCTTGTCTCAATTTCTCATTCCTCCACTGTGCTTCCTAAGATCACACCCCCTCGTACCCGCCCCCTCCCCCCCCAAAAAAAAACATTTACACTGAAATTCTTGTCTTGAATACTTCTTTAGGGGAAATTCAACCCAGAGGCAATAGCATTCTTCATAGCCCATGAGTTGGCCCTTCCTACGTCATCCTTCAGTAGTTATTCAACCTACAGTTGAATTAGGACTTTTGAAAGTCACATCAATAAGGAATTCTGAGAGCAAAATGAAAAACTAAAACCTTAACATTAAGGATACAATCAACAGACTTCTTAAAGAGAACTTGCATGGCTACTAAAGTCAAAATTGCTTCCTGTGATTATTTTATAAAGAACACTAAGCCCTGAATAAGAATATGATTCCCTTTTCATAAACCTAAATTAGAAATACTCTATTGAGGTTTTATAAACCTTCTTAGGAGAGCCAATCCTGTATCAGGAATTATGCTCAGTGTTTACATATCATGGTATTAAATCCTCACCATTTTTCTAGTATGATTAAATAAAATTAAGATCATTTTTAAATGGGAGAAATAAAGACTTAATGTTAAAGTGACATGCCCTAAATTTTAGAATTCCTTTGTGAGCATTCTTTACCTTATATTCTTGGGATGTATGTGATAGACTGAATACTCTGTCTCTAAATTCATATGTTCCAGGAAGTTTCTGACTTCTCCTGAACTGGAGCTATTTAATGGGGTTCTGGCCAATGAATAATAAGTTGATATAATGTAAGCCATATTCAGACCATCCCTAAAATCTTCTAGTTTGATTATTCAGCTCTTATAGTTCCCCAACTTCACAACCTTGGAGGCCAGATATTCAAGATGGCAGCAGTATAGGATGGAGGAGGGCCACCAGTCATGTATTACATATTGTGTGAACTGGAAATAATCTTTTTAATGTCACTGAAATTTGGGAGGTTGACTATTCTGGAAACAAAGAGGGGATTTTTTTGCTTTGTTTTTATCATATCCCTGGAACTCAAAATTACCAGTATATAGCATTGGATTTATGCACAACTAGTAGGTAGTGAAGACACTAATATTAAACACTGGAAATTTTTGGATTCATTTTATGTAGAGGCAAAATACTTGGAAATTCACCACCTGAAATAATTTGCAAAATATACCATGTGATTACTGAGCTGGCACCTGTAGGGAGAAAGGCTAGATTAGGTATATTAGTTTATACTGGCTTTTAGCTGTGTTTGGCAAGATATTACATAGAACAGATGAGTCCAAAAGAGGACTAACCAGTTTTACACATAGAAATCAAATCCAGGAATTGAGACATTGTAGGATTGAAAAAGCCTACTGCTTCTAGGTTCTGAAAGGTAAGAGGTGATGTTTAAGAAGGTATTTTGCAGTGAACACCCAGTAGGATGTGGAGAAAGTTGACTCTGAGCCCAGATCAGATTAAGGGAGTGGTCTTACTCTCCAAATTTCAAGTGTCAACACAAACACAATGCAGTTGAAAGAGACAGATGTAGAGGTAAGAAATAGAAATAGAAATACATTTGAGAACTATATCTAGAAGTTTATTTTAGATGTGTTTATTAGCACATGGAACTGATTAGAATCACACATATTAAAGGTCCACTGAATTTTTGAGGAAATAGTATTCACCACCCAAAAAAACTATAAGCCTGGAATACAGAAGGACTTTGATGATTTGAGATATAGGAACATTTGGTGCCCAGTAATCCATAAGCAGAAGCAAGCAGTGAAGGCTATATATCCTGGAAGAATGATTCCTCATACCCATTTCAGATGTGGCTGAAAAATGTAATAAAAATAATAGGAGACTTTCCTAGGGGGCAAAATGGAGACTAATCAAGTGACATCTCTCACTTGGTGGTAGGGAGATCTTCAAAATGTGTCTGGCAGCATTTCAGAACTATAGATCTGTGATTGCTTTATGTATTCTTTTCTTCCGTTTTCTGAATGCAGCATTGATCTAGTGTTCTGTACATCTATTCTACCACTGTACATTGAACAGGGAAGGTAATTCTTCTTTTTAAAGTTCATTGGTCTCTGGACCAGGAGAAACCACATTCGGGGACTTGATAGAGACTGATGCATATCACCCAGAGGTCATGGACTTCAAGCTGAATGCAGTGGACTTGGGATTAACTTTCTTGCTGGAGGGGAAGTGACTTCACCAGGGAGGAAGGAGCACAGGGGTATATGGAAACAATGAAGCAGGCTGAGGCACAGCTGTATTGTTGTGTTGCACATGCTTCTGTGGATTTCCCAACTCCCTAGTAGTTAGGTCATGTGACCACTGGGAGTAGACAGATGATTTTCTACCTCCCTCTTCCTCCATCATGGTGACCTTGGAGGCCTGACCTTCCTGATGATGGGCTGAAAAAATGAAAGAAGACAGTCACACACACATTGCACTTCTTATGCTGGAGATAACCATTCATGGAATTAAGTCATTGAGATTTGGGAGATTATTTGTAACCATGTTTAATATATTCTATCCTGACTGATATCCTCTCCTATTGTATCAGAGAATAATAGTAATGTGAAGGATTTTGAGACACTTGTTTTTTTACCTTTATTTTATTTATTTATGTGGTGCTGAGGATCCAACTCAGTGTACCATTCATGCATGGCAAGCACTCTACAACTGAGCCACAACCCCAGCCCTTGAGACACTTTTTAAAAAAAAATGTATTAGTTATTGATGGACCTTTATTTATTTATTTGTTTATATGTGGTGCTGAGAATGGAACCCAGTGCCTCATGCATGCTAGGCAAGTGCTCCACCACTGAGCCACAACCCTAGCCCGAGACACTTTTTAAGGATAAGGAAATGAATAATTTTGAAGCATTTTTGTGACTACTAGAGGCTGAAGTGATACAAATAGGTGACTCTAAGCAAATTTGAGATGAAGGCAGGCAGAGTTGTTTTTATTTCATAGTATAAATTATGTGTAAGATGAGATAAGATTTTAGAATTTTGTGATATGACATTTTATATAAATGGAAAATTAAATCCAAAGGTCTATTTCCACACAATTTTTGGAGAAAAGCTATTTTGAAAAAGGTTGCACTCTGCCATTGCTAAAAATATTGGTTTAGCCCCTCTATTAGATTTCTCTTGCCTCCTCACCATCTGGTTTGTCTTCATGCTTATAGCATTCTCTCTTCTGATGCACAAATTCATGAATTTGCTCAAGAAAAATTTTTAGCAATGTTCGTTCATCTTCTGGGTCAGGAAAGAGAATGACAACACCGTGTTTAGCAAAAATGAACAACGTAAGGTTTCTTCAAACTGGAAACATCTTTAAAAACCTTCAACAATGCTGTAGATGGACACTCCTACTTGGAATGCTGGAAATTTTATTATCAAATAATGTAGAGTAACTATGCATGTACACTACTAGTGGCAAAATCCAATGTCAAGCATTGGAAATAACATCCCTTACTTAGCATTTCTTGATTGGAAACGAGAAGGAAGATTATTATTAGGATACCACAGTTCTTGCCCTATGAGGATGTCTGGAGTAATGATTGAATAACCTTATCAATCCTTATTGCTATAATCCTTATCTCACATATATCTGGAATTGGACTTTTATCAGCTCTATAAAGCTTGAATGATAACCACAGGTTTGCTTTTGTTGACCAGATTGTTGATATGAGGCTGGAAATGTTCACATAGGAATTCACACCCCATTATCCTCCACTGTGATCTTATGTCCAATGTTATATGGACAAAGAAGAGTGCTATGATCCATTGGAATGATTAATGTTTTCTTGTTATGAAATTAAAGTGCAGATCAAAAATTACTTGCTCCAGTTGTTGGCCTCGCATCTGCTTTCTAGTCACCAGGAAGAACAAAAACAGAAAAGGCTTCTGTTTGCCCCAGACTTTTGCATTCTCTACTACCTTCTCTGTCGGTGCTCTCACTTCCTCATGGAGACATCTCCTTCTAAGAATCTCCCTAAAAATAAATTCTTAATGCTGGCTGACACTATGGGCCACTCACAGATTCCCCTTCTTTCTTTCAATGGCCTTGTTGTTTTTCAGATCTCTGCCCAATCCCTAAAACTCAGGTTTTCCCTGAGATACTGTGCTTACCACCTTCATGGCTGGTGCTGCCAGGCTGTACTGGATTTATACTCTTCACCAACATGAAGCTCTCCTCTCTGGCAGTGAAGCTGCTGTTTTTCATGACCCTATCCTAGAGAAAGCGTCTTCAGCCATTTGCCCATGTTGGTCCCTCTGCGTGCAGTGGTTTTCCTCCAAATAACCCATCACCATTTCCTTATTCTTTCAGATCTTGGCTCTGGCCTTCCCTGACTACCTGATCAAAGTTGCCGTTTCTCACTCAATCCTTTGAATTTATATTCTCTCTATCTAATACATCTGAAATACTATTTGTTTATTTATTTATTTTTATTGTCTCTTTCCCACATTTAAATGCAACTCCACGGAGGCAAAGTGTTTATTCACTGTGATATCTTCAACACTTCAAATTGTGCTTGGCATGAACAATACAATGTGTGGAGTAAATGACAAAATTAAATCCCACAATCACACGAGGAGCTGTAAAAGGTCAACACTTTTGGGGTGTACTCTGAGGAATGTAAGGGGTCCAAGAATGTAAGCCCAGTGCCAGGGTAAGCCATTTTGAGTCTGATGAAAATGGAAAAATCAGCAATGCTGATCTTGTCCTCATTTAACATTTTAATGTTTTCTTCCCAACCAGTTTTATCCCACAATCTCTTTTTCTTAAGTAGTGTATTAAGATATTATTTGAATATGGGGTTTTCTGTCTGTTTAATTTTGTGCCTAAAGCAGGTAACTCCCTGATCTTGCCTATTCCCAGCCCTGAAAAGGGGAGAACAGAGGACCCTGGAATTAACCACTGAGTATGAACTGAAAGCCTGGAAGAACTATGGCTTCTCTCCACAAGGTGTTCTGGGGATGGTTCTGATCATGCAGCACGTGAAGAAGGGAGAATTTCTAAATGCAGGTTTTTAAGAGGAAATCTGAGCACAATGCCAAAACAGGGGATTTGTGACAAGCCATTAGTGAAGATGGTTTTAATAATGGTGATGCCGATGATGACAATGATGGTATCTAGAGTGTGCATGTCTCTAATGAAGGAATTAGAATATCAATTTAAAGATTAAGGCAAAATTGACATTTCACTAAATGTTTCCTTGATAAAGAGTCATTCTGGAAATAAGCAAGCAAACAAAAAACCCCAGCCAACCAACAACAACAAAAATAAATAAATAAAAAACAAACCCACAGTTTTATATACACCTAACACAATTAGGTTTACTTCCAAAATCAGAGTAATCAGTGTTTTTTCATGTATACTCCAGGTGAAGTAGCTGACTTGCATTTAAAGGACATGGTATGTAACAAATACATGCTTTATAGATCCCCTGGGGGTTTGGAGATGCTTCTGGTATGAGAGATATGCCAGGGGCTGAGACTGACAAGGTAACCCCAAAATTCATAGCTCCCTCCTCATTCTTAGACTGTATTAAGGTGACTATGAGATTAAGGTTTCATATTAGATTATTTTCATACCATCTTCACAGCTCAAACCTTTCATTGTTCTATTTTATGGCTAATGCACTTATAGTTGCCACAAAACTCTTACTTGAAAAAAGTCCCATGGCAACATTTTATTGAACAGTTGCTACTTTCAAACCATTCTCCAAAGCCAAGATAGGACAGAAAAGTGAAATAGGAAACAATTGCAGACAAAAAGAGAATTTCAGTGGAGAGGATTCACTCAGCCTCAAAGACATCCTTTGTCGGTGTGTTCTCCAAAAGCCAAGAGTATCTATACCACGCCTTTGCTACAAAAGCAGGACATATTTTGAGAGAAGAGAGCTCTTTCACACACAGATAGCTCCGTTGGCCTCCCACAGCTTCAGTGTCCCAAGACTGTGGGTGAAAGCAACTGTGGATAAGCAGCTGTTGTTAGAGTGACAGAAGTAACACTACTGAACTCTGTGCCTGGAGGAAGAAAGACTAAAGCTTCAGGGATGAGTGTTCAGTTATTCAGACAGACGAAGTGAAGGGTTTTAAAAATCAACACCAAAGCACCAGTGCCAGGATGGGATCCTCAAGGAAGGAGTTGGGCGAGAGATACAGAAGCACACGGTGACAATGACTATGGCCTGACACCTCTACTTCACTGAGACCTCTACCCACTCCTCAATGAGGCATAATGCAGGGCTGAGGATGAAGCCACACTTGGCTCGCCATGTGTGTTTACACATAACTGTGATTTTGCTGTAGGTGCTTCATTTTAGGAGATAAATCGAACTTTTCTCAATTAATTTTAAAGTCTCTTTATAATATTCCTCCTTCCTTCTGCTCTTTCTTTCTCCCTCTCCTTCCCTTTGGTGGCCTTATTTGTATAAAGATGGTGAACAAAAAGACATTATTCCTGTTTCATAGAGATTTTGGACTTTGGGGGACGATGCAAAATTTCTTCCAGTCATACTAAGGAAGAATAGGTGAACCAATAGAAAATAATTGACATTTTCTTTCGCTATTTAGTTTCCTGGGACTCTAAAGGACTCCTCATACATTAATGTCCTGTTAAGTGACATAGCTTTACATAGCTCTCCTTTAAGTAACATCTACTTCACTTTCTGGTGAAGCAGCAGGTAACATAATTAAAAGTGCAAGAAGTTTCAAGAGATTTTTTCACTAAGTTAGGGACAGTTCCAGAAAAAATACTTTAGAACTTTGGAAAATGACTTTATACAATCTCAGTTCATTTCTTCTCATATTTATTCAACACAGACATGGTGTCCTCTACCAGATCATTGGCTACAAATTAGCAGGTGAGCATCCATGGGGTAATGTTTTTCCCTGGAGATTCAAAGATGAGTAAGACATGGTTCTTGCCTCAACAGTGTTCACAATTTATCTGAGAAGAAAACACATACATAAATCATTATAAGCGAATGCAACAGAGGACAGGAAAGCAAGTATTTGTAAGTAGTGCAGAAATGAGGAAGACTAGAGAAGGTCTCCCAGAGTAGAATCCTCTTGAAGAGGGTCTGAAAAGTGGAATAGAAATTTCGAGACCTGAGAATGGGGAACTAAGGTGGGTTGATACAGCAGAGGCATTCCAAGCAAGGGCACAGAGGTGTATCCTGAGGAGGGAACACAGAGCATGAGGCTGGGTAAGCTGGAAGAGGAGGGCTGAGGATGAGGCACTGCTCCCTGCGTGTCCCTTTAGAGCTCAGATTGTCATCTTCTAGTCTAGGTCTTCAGAGAGCGAAAGGCAATTGAGTTGAGTTCAGGAATATGATGATGTTATATTTGTTTATCCCAGTTTTTCTGAAAATGTGTCAAACAAAGACTTTTGCATGGGAACATGCAGGCCATGCTCAAAATTGTCTCCTTCCCCAAATCATCAGTCATGTGCCATGGTCAGGTGCTTCAACTTGCCTGCCTTTGGGGGAATCCTGCTCATACCCCAGTATTCTCTGAAAAGCTGTAGTTAGCAGGTGACTCAATCTCATGTCCCAGGATTTGACCTTCCACCTCCTTCCCATTTCTCTCAGAGAACCCATTAGGTCCTCATGAAAATAACTTTTGGTCCTGAGAGAGGCTGGACAAATCAGTTTTCTCTTGGGGATGAATTTATATGTATAATGTGTTAGTTCTGATCTAGTGTGTTGAAAGTAACAAAATCAACTCAGTCTAACTCACTGAATGAATATAAGCATTTAAAAATATTATTTAAGGAGGCAGTGGTATTCAAGGAACCTATGTGTAGTCATATGTTCAGATATCAGGGAGAACTTTGGGAAATTTAGATAGAAATACACTTTTATCTGTATTCATGTCTTCTATAATCATTTATTTTTTTTCTCTGTAGATAAGATTTCCAGTTCATATGGAAGCATGTAGAAAACTTTAGTTTCTGACTCTATCTTTAGAGATGCAGTTATATTAAAAAGTTCCTAAGTATGAATTTCCAAGTTTCCACAAGAGGATTTGATTATACTGACTTGGGTCAGGCATGACTGCTGGTTCAATTAGCTGTCTGCAGAAGTAGATGTCATACTTCCAACATGGCTACAGAGTCCCACACCTGCGACTTCAAGGATCAGATAAAAGGGGGGATAGTTCCAAAGTAAGGAATTCCTTGAGAGCTTGAAAGATACTCTGAAAGCATGTCCTACAAATGCAAACACATCATACTGACCACACACACACACACACACACACACACACACACACACCATCCCCATGTTCCCAATAAAAAAATACTAATAACAGCAGCTAAATAAATTGAATCACTTAAACTTCTGCAGTGGAGGAGAAAAATATTTTCCAAGTAAGATTTTACCATTATGGCCTTTTGTGTTTCTCCCAACTAAAGAATTGAGTTCTATGACTTCTAAGTTTTCTTCTAATGCTGTGAGTCTTTGATTAAAGACATGGGGGCTTGTTAGGTATAGTGAGTGTTAATTTCCACATCTTGTGATTTCCAGCAGGAAATGAACTAAGCTCTGTGGACACTTTCACTTTGCGTTGCACCGCTGCACTTATGAAAGAAGACCTTACACTAACACCCAGCTGCTTGTTCACCAGTTACCTGGATCTGCATCATACTAGACCATTGCAAAAATCGAACCTACCCTCAAACGACAAAGATTTTTCTGCATTGACCATAGTTGATAGAAAATGCTATTGGTCTTAGTAGCAATTACTACTAAAGTGTCACAATAATACAAAATTAAAAATAAAACCAGTATTGCTAAAAGCTAAAATGACAAAAAATTTGGCCTCTTGAGGTCAAGAGGTCTATGACTTTTAAGGCATCTATAAGTAAAAATCTGGATTATGTTTTGGCATATTTGTTTTAAAAAGTCAATACTACTATCTTCTTATTGTTGTTCTTACTATTGAAATTACATAGCCTTAATTAAATATATAGACATTAAGTTGGATAAAGAATTTGGATATTTGACTCATAGTTTTAAACACGTTTTTTAGGTACCCTCTTGCTTTCTCAGGCTAAAAGAAGACACGGAGAGTTAAGAAAACACACAAAAAGATCCCAAAGTATATATGAGTTCCCATGAAAATGAGAAAGAAAGAGAATAGACAATGTGCATTAATGTCGTCTCAGCCTTCTGCATAATTTAGGGCTCTCTGCAGGCTGATTCGGTTTAGATCAGTAGTCCTTCACACGACTACATGCACATATCCTTACATTATAAATCTACTTATTAATTTTTGCAGGAAAGTATTCTGGAGGCGGTTTCTACGCAGAGCTCTTCACAAGGATGATAATGGTAGACATGTCATCAAAAATTCTTCTGATTTTCTCTAGTCTAACAAGTCATTTCTTCCTATCACAAATTTAGAAGCCCTGAAGCGCACATGGGGCAAAGCAGTATTTTTAAATGGACAAAACAAAATCTTCATCCCATATATATTTCCATTAGGAAGAAAAATATGCAAATCTCTTCTCAGAGCGCAGCTGAGGGATACACAGGCGGTTGACGAAAAGACATTCATTTGAAATACAATTTCTCTGCAGTTGTTGGGTCCCCCTCCCCAGGCTCTCTCCAGCTGTCTGGACTAGATGGGGGAGAGGTTACTGAGCTATGAATGTATTTCCCATATTGGAGAGGAAGCAGGAATGGAGCTAATGTACTGTGTATTCAAATGAGACTCTTTAAAGCAGAGTGGAATTGAACTCACATGCAAATCACTGTGGCAGGAGCACTTTCTGCTGCCCTTTGTCCTTACTGTCTGTGTCCTTAAGCAGGCAGTCAAGGACTCCCAGCTGAGATGTTTAGCCTTCTGAGAAAGTAAACAATCTTGTCCTCCCTCCCTTAATACAGACACATTCCTGATGTGCCCTGCCTGCTGAAAACGGGACGGCCAGAGCCTTGGGGCTGAGATGGGGTGTGGTGGGGGAGGGGTCCTGAAGGACTGACCGGAAACAGCCAAGGAGAGTGAGCAGGCAGGCTCTGTGCTGGGGAACAGAGAAGCACTGCGCATAAATGGAAAAGAAGTGATAAGGAGAGAGAAGGACCTGAAATTCATGGCAGAGAAAGGAAGCAGGAAAAATGAAAAGGAAAGATGTCCTATAAAAATATAAATAATGCTGCATGGTGTTTGTAACTACCCATGATGAGTTCTCTGCACCTTACAAATAAATGCAAGACTGAAAAGCAAGCCCAAAGCCTCCTGAAAAGGGCTATTTCCCACACGAAATGCTCTCTAAACAAATAAAATGAGACAAAGAAAATTTACCCTTCCCCATTCTCCCCCCAAACATGGCATATTTTAATTTAAATGATACATGGGGATTCAGCATTGGTTCTTCAGGGAAAGAAGCTCTCCTATATGCTCTTCCTGCTAATGCTTCCATTCCTGAAAGAATTCTTGCTGGGCAAGGCTTTCCTGTCACACATGGTATTCCACAGGACAGCAAAGCAACAAGCCCAGGTATGCTCCCCAAAAGTCACCTACCATCAATCAGCCTGTAGCTGAATGAAAATTTCTCATTCCACATGCTCTGTGCTGTCTTGGCCTCTCTCATCTGCCTCCTCCTTCTCTCATCTACTATCCCTTCCTTCAAATAAGTTAAAGATTCACTGGAAAAATGATGCCTAACATTGAGAGAAAACTATCCAGATCATTTGACTGGAAATGGAGCCCTAAACAGCCTTTCAAGGAAAGATTGGAGTTGGGGAGTTTGGGGTGAGGGGAGCTGTCTCTGTGTACTAATGGCTAAACTAATGCAAGAATAAAATAGCTTGCAATCTCCTTGAAAATTACTGAATAAAATTCAGCAGGCCAATTTAAAAATATGAGCTAATTAAGTGTTACAAGTGAATTAAAAATATGCAAAATTTCACAAAGCATACTGATTTTTTTTAAAAAAAAAAAGTAATAATTTTGCTTCTGCTAACTAAATGTCAGCTCCACTGGCAGGATCCTATCATATTCGCTTAGTTTTCAAGATTCTATTTATTATTCATAAGAAAGAAAAGATTCCCATTTCACAACACTGTAATGAGAAACATCCTGCTCTGAATGGACATGAGAAGTAAAATTTTGAAAGGCAAGACACCTTATGGTTTTCTCTGAGGTACTTGGATGTGGCAACACTAAACATCACAATGTCTGTGAGTTAATTTGGGCCCAGTGTTCATGTATATAGAGTCATCATACGCTGAATGTACAGAGAAGTAGCTCTAATGGAATTTAATCCACAGCAAACAAATCCCAACCCCTGTTTCTTGTTTATATTGTTTCTTTTTTAATTTACCATTTTTATTTGTTCTTTTTAGTTGTACCTGACAGTAGAATGTATATTGACATCATACATACAAGGAGTATAATTCCCCATTCTTGTGGTTGTACATGATGTGGAGTTACACTGGTCGTGTATTCATATATGAACATAGGAAATTTATGTATGATTCATTCTACTTATGTGCTAAGTTTTGATCCCAGCATCAAACCCATGACAGAAAGGGGCAGTGTTATTTTATAGCATGTGGTTTTAGAAGGCACACATAAATTGGCCCCAGCTTCCTTATTTTTCCATCACTGGTGGTAGTTAACAATTATTCCTCAGTGTGGGTAGAACTTCATTTGACTGAAAAAAAAAATCATGTCCTATAACTTGTGGTGGATTGGAGGGTTGGAGGGTTGGAGGCTGTATTTTTTATTCCTGGAAAGAAAATTATCCACTCTCCCCTGCTACCATGCCAAGTAATATCTCTGTCACTTCAATCATTTTATCAAATGAAAAACCAAGAGAGAAAAATATGCAATAACACCTGAATCAGAGGGATCCCCAGAAGTCAAAAGATGAGTGGAGGACAAGAGGAAAGACTGTTTTTGGAAGACAGGGCTCTCTCTGATCACCAAAGGAAGGCAGCAGGTCTGGCCTTCAGAACACTGGTTAGAGCTAATTCACAGCATCAGCAATGGGCCAGAATCATCACCAGCCTGCTCAGACAAATAAGTGGCACCCTCAGGCAATAGAAAAACCAAAAGTGATGAGCCAGAGGTGGATTTTAGCAGGCAGCATTTTTGCTTGCTGTCTTTACCCAAATGAGCTTCCTGTTGAGTCACAAAATGTAGCAGGTTCCTGTGGGGCTCATATATGTGGAAAGAAAATAGCATGGAATCAAGAACTTGGTCTGAAAGATTTTGATATGCTCTGTCTCTCTCAAGACAGCATAGCTTTCTCCACTTTTCAATTAATCATCTCTTCTCAGAATCTTTCTTGGGTGAATGAAGAATGCAGCAAGATATTTTGTAGAGCTGCCAGGAGGTCAGAGGTCAGCTCTAGAAATGATGTTGAAAAATAATTAATTAGCTGACATGCTGGGAGAAAGCTCTCTTTGGAAAAAGTCTTCTATAACATTGCAGAAGGATTAGCTGAAAAGAAATAGGAAAAGAGAAAGGAAAGAACAGAGGGCGTCATGGCGTGGCGATTTACAAAAGGGAGACGAAATTGCTTTTATTGTCCTTTCAAAAGCATTTGGAAGGGGATTTTCCTTCAACCTGCCCCACAATATTCCTAATCTGTTCCCCTAGTGAATTAACAGCAAACTGCTTTTGGAGAAGTGAATTGTATTCACTGCATACACAATTAGCCATAGTCCATGTATGCTCGCACATCTTTAATGTTGTTTTTGTTCACAGTCTGCTTGTGTGGAGGAACTTGGGAAAACACAAATGGGCAAAACTCAGCGAAACCGACTCTATCCTCTACTCAAGAAAGCCGATCTGCTCTTCCAACTGCCTGCAAGATGTCAAAGATGTCTTTGACTCTCCTGGAACAATGAAAGCTAAAGGCCAAATGACTGATTGTCTATCTGACTTCCCAAGACTTTTCCTTTCCTTTTGGGGGCTTAATATATCTGGCTGCAATCTTCAAGGACAGAGGATGTGTATGTTGATGTTTGCCCTTTCCATCACCTCCTAATTGTTTCTATTCTTTGAAGGTGGCCATGTGGCTGAGGAATGGGTGAGGTCCCAAGTTCCTGGGGGAGTTAGATACTGTGGTCATCTGCTAAATTTTAACTCTTCGCTTACAGAAGGTACTTAGGAAATTTTCTCAGGGTGCCTCTGTTGTGTGATTTCTGGTCCACACAGAAGATGGTGTGTTTGGCAAAACCTGAGAAATGAGAAAATGATTACTGACAGGTGGACTATGTATCCGGCTGCATGTTTTGACTGAACAACTGAAAACAGTTAAAGGTAGCATAAGGGTCCAGATATTTTCATATCTGGAAGAAGCAGAGACCCAAGATCCCATATATATATTTAGGAAGGACATAATAATTTAGCTGCAGAATGGGGTCTGAGGTTTAGATTCAAATAATAGTAATAATAGGAATACTGACAAGGCAAGGCATTTAGTATAAACCTAAGGGCTATTTGAAATGCTTTATGTGTAGTTAATTATTTCATCTGACAATGACCCTATAAGGGAAGTAAAAGAGTTATTCCCTTCGTATAAATGAGGAACCCGTGGCTCACAGAGTTTAAGTGAGTCGAATTCTATAGCTTGTGAGTGGTGGAGACAGACTTGAACCCAAACAGGCTGGTCCTAGAGCTCATGATCTTCGCTACTACGTGAACCCTACTCAGGCATAAAGATCTGTATTCTATCTGTATTAACAGGAATTTCCCCATATCTACAGATACTTGCTTGCTGCATTGAGAAGATGTTTCTGACACATTCACTGCCACATTTTGAATATTCGATGACAGGAACATGTTAGCAAATAAAATGTTAAAAGATGATCTTTGAAAATCCTGAGTGAAACTTCTAGTTCCCTGGGTACTAACTCCCATGTCACTTGTTATTCAAAGTAGGCTTAGAGTGATTGTGAGATTGTACATTTCAGCCAGCTCTCAAGGAGAAAATACAGTCTGTAATCTACACTCATAGCACCTGGATCTTTCTCAAAGAAGTTATTACAGTTGTAATGAATTAATTATTTGTTTTCCTATTTGTTCAATGTTCCCCTCCCTTGCTGAGTTCACCACTGAACTTCTGGTGCATATTCTTTGTGTGTCACTCAGTAAATGCTCAGGCCATATCTGTTGAATAAATGAAAGACTACGTGAATGAATGAATGAATGAATGAGTGCAGCTCAGCAGGATCTTCTTAGTTCACCAAAGTCAAATTTTCCCTCTAGTGGCTATTACCCCCATGGAAATGCGGGCAACATATGGAATGTTTACCCTGTGCTCTTACTTGGCAACTCACCAAGGAATTTTCCTGTTCACTAGCAGACTCACATGCTTGCTTTGTTTAAGAAGGATTTCAGTATGTCACACAGGGGACATTTTTTTTTTCTTCCTAAGGATGTGATTATTCCTGGCTTGATCCTGCTGCTGTGATATGGCCACGTTTGGCACAGAGCTCACGTGGCATGGGATTAGGCTGTCCTCATTGTATGAAGTGACTTGGACACGTTGCCGTGCTTATTAGAGTGGGGTATTATGGATCACTTTACAAAGGCAACAGCTGCAACAGTTATGTCATAATTTGGTGCATGCGACACCTCTGCAGGGCTCACGCAACAAAAACATTTATTCTTCTCATCTGTCAATATATTTGTGCCTCTCATCTCTCTCTTTCTCTTTTCTTGCTTCTTTTCACAAGTGGCAGAATGCATCCCAATTCTTGAACAATTGGCTTCTCTGCAGAAATATTCTTAAGGCAGCTGCTTTCTTATAGCACATTTTTGAATGATTATATACATTTTTTTCTTAATAGGAAACAGGCTTTTTGAGATGCAGAGACAGTTTCAAAGCATATAATGATATTCAATTAACCAAATATGGGCTCCATGTCAGTGCTGTGGGTTAGCACAAACACTCTGCTTGACTCCTGAGGAAACTGAGACTTTCATGGGATTATCTGGTCTAAAAGACACTGAATCCTTGGAACAAGCCAGAGGAGGGCACTTTTCATAATGCACTCATTGCACCTCTGCCCCTAAGTGAGACAGGATCTGAGATGGTGTGAGATAATCCCCCAGTTAGGTGCTGGAGGAATCTGAGCTGAAATGGCTTATCTGAAGTCACATGGTTAATCAACACTGGGACAGGATTAAGCTGGGGATTGCTGGATCACAGCCAAGTGCACATTATATTCCTTTAAAGCCGTTAGTCTGTGAGTGAACTTGATAATCGGTGGTGTGACCAGGGTTGAAACATTAGGCTTAGGTGGCCCAAGTCAGGCATGACATGAATGTATGGAGTAGGCACCACTGGGATGTGGAAGCAAGTTTTCCCCCATGATTCCATTTCTTCTTGAGAAATGAGACATTCTGCCCCTGTGAGCTGTTTGCCTTCCTCTACTTACAGACTTAGAAAATGTTGATGGCTGGTCTTGAACCTGGGAAGTAGGCTATTTGCACTGTGAGTGCTAGTCCTACCTGCATGTGGGCAGCTGCAAAGATGTGATGGATACCCAGGAGGAGGAGGTGGTATCCAAAGTTAGCAAAAGCAGTGAGGAGGCGGGAGAGGAGAAAGCAAAGAATACAGTATCTTCTGAGTTTCAGCCTCCAGCCAGGCATGATGATAGTTTGTGTTATTCTCATTTTGTCAAAGAGAGAATGAGGTTCTAAGAAGATACATGATGCCCACATTCTGGTAAGAGCACAAGGCTTTGAACTCGATTTGTCTGATTCCAATATTCTTGACCAGGATACTGCTTAGGGCTGTGTCAGTTGTGTTCTGATGCAGAGAAGCTGGGGAGAGGTAGTAAATGGGAGATGAGTCCAAGCAAGAGTCTCTTTGCCACACTGTCCATCAGGAGACGACATGTTTTTTTAGCAGCAGCACCTCTATGATTTCTACTTCATCCCACTATCCCCTGGACTGAGAAACCAGGGAGGTTGGTATCCATCTTTTTATTCAAGAACTAACAGTATATCCAAAAGCTTAGCCCCAGATAAAAGGATCGCTTGAGATGATTTCAGGGAGGGCTTGCTTACTTTGCTGCCTCTATTGTTGCCTGCTTGTTTGCTGCTGGGTGTGGTGGCGCAGGACCCTTAGGTAGGTGTTGATCACAGTTGCAGAAGGCTCAGACCTTTCAGGTAAATCCTGGTCCAGAGGGAAGCAAGACCAGACATACCCAAATTTCCTGGAGAATACATTTGCTGAGTTTTCTCTTTCCCTTGCTTTTGATTCAGAAGTGTTAGGAGAAGTTTAGGAATAAAAGAGTTTTCAGCAAAGCTTGACTCCTCCTCCAACCAAGGACTCAAGACGAGTTGGTGGAAGTCGCAAAGTAGGATCATACAGACTTATGGTTCCAAAGTGATTAGGAACATCTGAAAAAGCAAAAATCTTCATTTCACCTGATCAAGTCCAACGATCTTTAATAAGTGAGAATAGTCTGTATCCGAGGTCTAAACCAGACTCTGAAGCTACTTTAAGAGTATAACAATAATTCTAGCTGAGTATGGTGGCACATGCCTAAAAATCCCAGTGACTCCAGAGGCTGAGGCAGGAGAAGCACAAGTTCTAGGCTAGCCTCAGCAACTGAGTGAGGCCCTAAGAAACTTAGTGAGACCCTGCCTCAAAATAAAAAATAAAAGTTCTAGAGATGTTCCTCAGTGTTAAGTGCCCATGGGTTCAATTCCTGGTACCAGAACAACAACAACAACAAAAGAATATAACAATTCCAGCCAGACTGGCTTAAACCATAGGGAAATTTATTATCCCATGCCAAAGAATGCTCAGCAGTAGGGAAGGCTTCGGGATTTACTAATTTCACAGATCAAAGATATTTTCAGACCTAGGTTCTTTTTGGCTTATGGCTTTGCTATCAGTTGTGTCAACTTTATCCTAAAGCTGGTTCTCCACATGGTCATATAATGGCTGCCAACAGCAACTGGTAGAGCATACTTGTGTTTATTTCCAGTTGGATAGAGATAGACTCACTTTTTACTTCCAAAATCCCGTCTTCTTGCACCGCATTGACTTAAATTGACTTAGTTCTGCCCGACTCTGAACCAATCCTGGCAAGAGGGAGGGAACCACTCATTTGGCACAGACTAATTATCTGGAGTTGAGTTAATGTTGGGAATATTTCCAGTTCCCCTTCAAAGTGCCACACACACCCTGAAATTCCCACTTGTACACATATCTGTCAAGGTTCACTCTGAGAAGCAAAACTGCTACAAGTGACATAAACTATAATATTTTTTTCTAGGGATTAGACGTTATTCTGTCGTAGGAGCTGACGAAGCTGGCCTGCGCAGGCTGCAGCCTCTGTCTCATCATGATGGGCCAACCACACCAGCGACTGGGAAGGAAGGTTCATCACGGGACTCAGAATCTAGAGGAGTGGATCTGAGGAACTGATGTTATGGTGTCACCTGTGCCAGCAAGACAAGCCAGCAGACCAGTGGCAGCAAGCTCAGGTTGTCACAGTGCCTGATACTCTGCACTGAACAAACTTCAGAGCATCACCAAACAGCTGAGGCTTCACTCTGACTCCCAGATCTCATGTAGAATGTCTCTTGCCATCAGTGATAACCTGGAACTCTATAAGGGAGGGAATTCTGGAAGGAATTACCTCTGGCTTAACTAAGTTGATAAAACACAGGGCAATTACAATGAAAATTATCGAGTGTAATGATTACCAACCAGGTGGTTTTGCTTCTCGGAGCAGGGAGAAGCAACTGCTTAGGTTCATTTATTATTGGAAACATAGATCTGCATTTGAGAACTTAGTACATGCCCAGGACATGTGGCACCTGTCACACACGCTTAGTCTTAGAGGGCCCTTACTTAGACAAAGAAACACAGAGGAGCATACCTCTTATCCCTAAGTTGATTTCAAATCCATTAAAAATATGGATCATCCTCTGTATTTCTTTGACTCTTTCCTAACTCCCCATAATGACTTGCATGCAAGCTGATTTTTCTTGGGTATGGGAGCTCAATCGGCCCTTTATATAAAACCACACTTATATATACACACAAAATCTCTTAAAGGCTAGAAGTTGTACACAACACCAACAGCTGGATATAGGCCTCTTGAGACATGTTTTACAGGTAAACATGGATCCTTTCTTAGGAGGATTTTTATCACATTGTAAAAGAGGATGGAATGCCAGCATTGATATTTCCAATTAAATTCTCAGTAAAAATTCTTCCCGGTGATTTAATGGCAACATTTGAGGCAGATGTCACTTGATTGATGAGATGAAAACTAGAGGAAAACCTAAGCCAAGAAGAGTAGTGGGTCCCTTCACAGCCTCTGTTTTCTGTTAGATTGTTGGCATTTCCAGGGAATTCCATGGCATGGATTCTGTCCTACCCTGGGAACAGTAGGAAATAGAAAAAGGTAAGAAGAGATACTGACTGATGGCAACTTGCTTATGGATCTGATGCTGGAATTGATTAGGACTTTCATACATTGAAGGAAAGTCTCAGCATTTTAAATAACCACCAACAGTATGTAATTAATAAGATGAAACATACTTTGCTGAATCAATTCTCCAGTATCGAAATTTTGGGATTCTGCTTTAAGAGAACTATAAATAATCTCCACTGAATAGGTTGCTATGCAAATCATTATATTACTGTGCACTTGACTATTTCCTAAAGATAAAATTCCACATATGGAGTCACTGGGTAAAAGGGCATTTATAGTTTAAAGCCTGAGATGTTCATTTTTAAAAGGAGCAAATATTTCAATATGAATAGACTTAATCCTGGAGGAGGGTTGTATTTGAAATATAATTATAGGACTTTTAGGATATAAGTGGCCCAACTCTATACTTTTCAAGAGTGAATGTGCCTGCTCAGAGTAAATATTAAACCAAATCTCAGTTCTGCAATCTGCTACTCAATTGTTCATTTCTTCAACATCGCAAAGGGGAAAAATAGTTTGGATAGTGTAACAAACATATTGATCTATTGAAATATCACCTCAGAGATATTCAATTTCTGTAAAAATAATTGGGTCTGTGGGAATAATTATAGCTATCAAATAGTTTCTTTCAAATAAAAAGAGAGAGAATTTAGGAAAGGGGGTTAAACCATTAACTATCCGAGTCCTAGATCTTTTGATCCTCAGGAAAAGAAGCATGAAACTTGCTCTGAAATTGGGGATGGGCAGGGAGAAAGAAAGGAAAGGGGTAGTTCTTATTTCCCATCCTTCCCAAGTTCTAAGGGGTTGGCAGCATATCAAGCTCCATGTGTCTGTCCATCTGTTAGTACCTCTTGGCTTTGGGTGAGGGCTAAAAGGAAAAGATAGAGGAGTGCTAACTAAGAAAGGGCCTTAAATTTTGTGCCTTCTGTATCACAAGGGCAAAAGCCATGTGGCTTCGGATTAAATAACTGGTTGATATACTTTCACAAATTCTCTTAATCATCAGCTATTCTCTGAAGTTTGTACCATTATGTCCATTTTCCAGATGCACAAAAAAAATGATAAAAGGTTGCCATGGTTTGCAGTTGTCATATAAGTTATAACAGAGCAGGAAATGAAGTTTGAACTCTCATTTTGTGATTCCAAGCATGTAATTTTCTGGTACTCCACTGGTCCATTTGTGTTCATCAACAACTACTATGTACCAAGTACTTTCATATAAGAAATTGTGTACATTTTATCCTCAGAAAATACTCTGAAGTCAGTGTTACCATCTATGTTAGTTTGCTAGGGCAATCACAACAAAGTGCCACCAACTGAGTGGTTTAAATAACAACAATTATTTCTGAAACACAAATCTCACTGTCTAGAGGCTGCAAGTCCAACATCAAGGTGTTGGCAGGGCCATGCTCCCTTTGCAGGTACTAGGAGGAAAGATCTGCTCATTCCAGGTTTCTCTCCCAGGGTCTTCTGGCAATACCTTCAGATAGTTTTTTGACTTGTGATATGGTAACCCCAATCTTCACATAACATTGTCCCTGTTTCGGGGTATCTGTCTTCAAATTTTCCTTTTCTACAATGATACCAGTCATGTTAGTGCCCATCCTAGTCCAAAATGATACCCTTGAGTTCATTGAGAATAACCTCATTCTGATTTAATTTATTTTATCTTCAATTACTTTATTTCCAAATAAGGCCACAATCAGAGATACTGGAGGTTAGGGCTTCAATATATAATTTTGTGGGTATACAATTCAACCCATAATACCATCTTCATTTTTCACAAAGCAAAATTAATTGATGTAAGATTGCTGAGCATGCAAATGTCAAGGGCAGCATTTGCAATCAGTTTCTCTGACCAGGAGCCCACAGATTTTCACTGTTATAGTTCCCCTCCCCCTAAATAAATATAGATTCAATCAGAGTCAATCTGACTGAGGCATAAGCAATTGTTATGTAAATTGTACATTAGCAATGCAAATGAAATGTAATTACAGAGATGATTTAATCTCAGGCCAGCCCATTTGGTGGATTTAAATGGGCTGCAAAAGGCATGTAAGAGTCTTGGTTTGGAGAATATAGGGCCTTCAAACATGTAGGGCTGCTACAGGAAAACAGGGTTGGAAGCTGGGAAGAGATTAAAGTGACTCTTGAACCAGTTCATAGGTGCTACTGAAGAGAACATTGAAGACAAAGTGCTAAGTGGGTGCATGGTAACACTGAGGCTGCATATCCCAAAATAGACAACTTGTCTAATTTATGATGAATCCAGTTGTTATGGTTTAGATATTAGATGTCCCCCAAAAGCTCATGTGTGAGATAATTCAAGAAGGTTTAGAGGAGAAATGATTGGATTATGAAAGTCTTGTACCCAATCAGTGTATTAATCCCTTGATGGTACTAACTGAGTGGTAACTGTAGGCAGGTAGGGCATGGCTGGAGGAGGCAGATCATTGGGGGTGTGGCTTCTTGTATTTTGCATATATTTTTTGTATTTGGAGAGTGGAGCTTCTCTATCTCTCTGCTTTCTGATCATCATATGAGCTGCTTCCCTCCACTACACTCTTCCACCATGATGTTCTACCTCATCTAGCTCCCAAAGGAATGGGGCCAACTGTCTATGAACTGAGACCTCTGAAATTGTGATCCCTTAAATAAACTTTTCCTCTTCTACAATTGGTCTTGTCAGGTCTTTTAGTCACAGCAGTGAAAAAGCTGACTAAAATACTAGGCTGGGCCCTGGTGGGGGTTGCTGAATAATCCCAATAGAGTTACTATTGATAAATAAATAATCCCAAGGAGGCCAGTTATTTGAGCTAGGGTGACCAGTGCCCTACTCTAGCTAGAACAGAGGGATTTCCCAGAATGGAATTTTCAATGCTAAACCTTACAGTCTCAGACAAAACTGGACAGTTGTTACCTACCAGGGAGTGAAACCTTGAAGTCTACAAGAGAACTTGGTTAATTAGCAAAGGAAAGCCCTCTGCTTTAAGTCCCAGGGTAGACAGTGGGTCAATCATTTGCCACAGGAACCCTTCAACTTGTGCTGGAAATAAGACTGCTGCAAGACACAACAGCTAATCCATATATAGCATTATTCCTAGAAACATACACCATATTGCATTATGATGCTCTCTTCTTAGTGGAGCTAGAGGTGTTAGAAAATGGGTGGTCACAGATAGGCATTGGTCCTTAGTTAGCAATGTGAGCTGTATCAAAGGCTAAACCCTCCCTCACTGAAGGACCTATTCAACTCTCTCTCTCCACTCCCTTCTCTGATCCCTTATATGAATAGCAAAGAGAGAAGAGAATTTCTCAAATCTTTTGCATCATAAAAAAATCAAATAAGTCCCTTATTAAAAATACAGATGCAGAGGCCAACTTGTTCAGAATCTCCAGGGGTGAACCTAAGAAAGTCTATTTAAAAAAATTAATTAAAATAAAGACATTTCCCAGGTGATTGTCAAAAGTGGGCATCCTTGGAAATTCTGGACTGGATGCCAGCAGGATACCATGTTCTCATGGTCCTCTCAGAAGATACGGGAGCCCCTCCCCTGCTTTATACCCACAGTCGGGCTGTGCTGGGGGGGAGGGCATCTGGAGATGCTCTCTGTGTTGCTGTCCACAAGCAGATTTTTTTTTTCTTTTTCTTTTTCTCAAAACAAGCACCTAGGCAAAGGGGCAGATAGGGACTTTGTTTTCCTTTTATAATTTATCCATGACGTGTTTTTTAACACAGTCTACCTACTGGAAATGTTTTTGGCAGCCAAAGAGAACTTGGGAAGAGTTAGGATGTCATTTGCCTTGATCTGGGGCTAGTGTTATCTGGGGGTAGTCAGGGGAGGACAGCGCAATGTGAGTTAGAGGGGTTTCCTCTGTGTTGTGCTCAGGTCTGGGCGGAGGAAGGGGAGGGTTCCAGATTGTTAACCAGTGGCAGCTGGCAGCTTTATTGTTTTTTAATTAAATAACCCCCAGCTACACAAGCACACACCAATCCCCCTCCTCCTCCTCCTCCTGAAACCTCATTAAGCAAGAGGACTATAATTAAACCCAGAATCCTTGGTTGACACTCCTACCATCAGTCTATTGCTTGTGCAGCCTGGCTGTGGGCAAAAAAGCGGCCTTTGCATTTTATGGGCAGAGGGTGATAACGGGGAGAGGCCATCTTTATTTGTCACTTAATGGGCAACTTGGCCCTCCCTTCAGGGCAACCAGATGTGTCTCTTGTCCTTAACCACCTCCACCGTGGATGGCTGCCCATCAAATAAAGCAAGACATCTGCCTGGAAGGGCCAATTTACCTCAAACAGGTGAGGACTTTGATTCCTAGAGCGAGGGAATGTTCCTGAAGTTACTTTGCAGTGCGTTTGGGCCCAATATGTCAGGAATATTTTCACATGATTGGAGGTGGATCGCCATGAGCACTTTTAACTTATTATGCCTGCTTATTTCCTACCAGGGACATATGGCTGTAGATGAGGAGATGAGGATGCTTTTCCTACCCTGCCACTCATTCTTTCTGCCCGCCTCCCTTGCTCTGCCTCATCCAGTGTCTCTCTCCATCTTCTCCCATTTCTGAACATTTTCCTCCCAGTTTCTAACTGCAGAGTTCATTCACGTGGTGACTCTTCTCATTGATATTAGGAAACTGGTTTCTTAAGACAGGAGCAGATTCCTTTAAAAATTCTCCTTTGTGGGGAGGAGTGGAGGAGGAAATGAACACAGAGAGGCAGGGCTGTTTCCAGATGTAATCTGTTCTGTAAGGCCAAGTTCCGTTCCCCACCCCCCGCTTGGGCAAAGCTCTGGTAATACTGTTTCCAGCTAAGCCCCCAAACCCAGTGAAAATGAATTTATCATTTACATCATTTCTCTTTGTAGCTCTGACAATTCATATTACCCCAGAACCTGACATCTCCACTTTCCTCCAATTGATAAATAATCTCTTTTTGATTTCTGTAACTGAGAAACATCATAAGCCCAACATACAAAGGAAGATTCATGGGTCTTTTATTTCACATGTGAGCTCCTTGAAAAATGGAGTCTGTGTCGCCATTTGGGCATTAATTCCTGACACGCCACTTATCATATTTTGATTGTTTCTAAGAGAACACCATATTTTAACTCTTTGGGAATGATTTAACTGATCAAATACACCGGCATCTGGTTGTTATGGTAACTATAGTTCTAAAAATAATATAAAGAAAAGACCACCTTTAATTGAAATCACAAGAAGTTGTTATGGTAACTGGAATTTTTTTTTTAAAGTAACTAGGTTAGACTACATTTCATTTTATCTAGCACTTTGCACAAACAAATTCTGATTAAAATATCAGGTTTAATTTAATCAGTTAATTAATGTCACTAAATGTCATTTATCTTAAAACTCTCATTTACATTCAGTGCTGAATTATCCAACTTGCTAATTTGTAACCGTTTTCTGCCTTCGATTTAACATTCAGGGACCTGGGGCAAAGTGTGCAATGAGTGTGCCAAGCTGTGTTTTGCTGTGCACTAAGGTCTGACCCTGCCCCTCCTTAGACCCTGGAAGACTCTGTTTCTTTAGCTGTGTAGTGGGGATGTTATTACCAGTTCTGCTTTTGCAACATTCTTATAAGGAACACATAAGATTGTGTACCTGAACATGTTTTGATATCCCATAATTTACTACAATGTAATGCTTTATTATTTTATTGTATTCCTCTGTTTGTACATGTTTTGGATATTGAATTTTTAAAAGGAAACTATATGAAAATAAGCTGGAAATATTTATCTTACAACACTGACTACAGAACTTTGAGTTTAGTGACTAAATTAATTGAGGAATGTAATGCATCACTCTTATCTCCCATGCCAAAACACTCAAAGAAAAATTGGAGGTGTCTTACAGATAAGGATAGTTCTAACCCCTTCTTTGGTATCCCCTAGAGTGTCCTGCGTATAGATGGTGCTCAAATGCTACTTAATGAATTTACACTAATAGGCAGTGTTTTAGCAATGTGTTCCACATGCCTGAGGACCTATGGTGAAATATACTCTTAGGACATTCAAATTATCCCACCTTGAGAAGGGAAGTGGGCTTGTTAATAACTATTCTCACGTCAACTTTACACTTTCTATGATGGAAGACGGAGAGGTTGGCTCTGCAAGAAGGTGGGTGGTATGGAGGATTTAAGAAAGTCCCAGTGAAAAGGTCACCCTTGAAGAATACATAACAAGGCCTAGGAGGATTTGCAGGTATTGGAAATCATTCCATTTGGTGAGAACAGTGTACATGGTGGGCTCGAGCCTATTCCAAAATTTCTCCTTGGTGATGTCCAGAGAGACAGTAGTAGCTGGAACTGGAATATTGAGGGCTCTGGGTCATTTTCACCATCTAGAACTAAAAAGGCTAGAACTCTGAAACCAAGAAGAAGAAGAAGAAGAAGAAGAAGAAGAAGAAGAAGAAGAAGTAGTAGTAGTAGTAGTAGTAGTAGTAGTAGTAGTAGTAGTAGTAGTCGTGGTTTTGGTTCCAAACAGAAAAATGTAAAATTGAATTTCAATAAATGTTTAAACATCTACAAAATCTAACATTGGGCCAACTTCATTAATTGTCATGTTTACTATTCCTAAATATTTAATTACACTTAAAAACAATTTGAAGCTTACATTTTTCTCACTTTGCAAGAACTCCAACAACGCAAAGTGATTGCCAGGAAATCATAGCCAACCTCAAATTAAGTTAGTTATCCGTAGCCAAATTATTTCAAAAGTGAAATCACATTATTGTACCCCCAAAGTAGATGCATGTTATTACATTCAATTTAGTGTAGAGTGGAACTTCCAAAAGTAAGAATTCCAAGAGCCTATAAAATTTTTAATATATACACAGGGCTTATTTTTTAACATAAAAAATTCCTAAGAATTAAAAATAAGAGGAAATGACATAGCAAAACATAGACAAAGTCGGGATATGCGTGTCAGAGTGATAACCACACAGATTTAATAAGAAGCAAGACTGTGTTATAGAAACAGTGGTGAACTGAGAGAAACACCTGAGTTCTATTCCTGGATCCATTACCAAATGGGAGACTCTGGATGAACAGCTGGACTTCTCCAGAGCTCCCTTTCACATGCTGCAGTGTGATAGGCTGCTGTGATCATATCAGCATTTCTCAAAAGGAAATCTTACAACTTCCTCACTCTCTGAAAGCCAGTAGCAACACTGAAAGGGGGGCGGGGGTGAATTTTCTGGTCTTCTCTCAATCAGCCTTTTCAAATATTTTATAATCATCCAATCTCCTGCATTAAATACCTTCCTACCTGAAATACCTGAAACTGATTTTCTTTCTTTTTTTTAATATACTCTATTTTTCTTCTTTTTCCTCACATTTTTTTTATTGGTTGCATTATAGTTGTACATATTGATGGAATTTGTTGTTTCATATTTGCACATGCACACAATATAACCATATAATTTGACCAGTGTCACTCCCCAGCACTTCCCTCTCCCTCTCCACCTCTCACCGCTTGGTCCCTTTCCTCTACTGATCTCCTCCTTGATTTTTAAAAGATACACCTCCACCTTTCTTTTCTTTTTCCTCTCTAGCTTCCACATGTGAGAGAAAACATGACCCTTAACCATCTGAGTTTGACTTACGTTGCTTAATATGATTGTCCCTACTTCCATCCATTTTCCTGAAAATGCCATGATTATTTTTTCTTCATGACTGAATAAAACTCCACTGTGTTTATATACCACAATTTCTTTATCCATTCATTCATTGATGGACACCTAGGCTCATTCCTTGTTTGACTAATGTGAATTGTGCTGCTATAAACATAGGTATGTATGTATCACTGTAGTAAGATGACTAATTCTTCAGAATAAATACTAAGAAATTATATCACTGAATCATATGACGATTACTTGTCTAGTATTTTGAGGAATCTCCATACTGATTTCCATAGTGATTATATTAATTTATAGTCCCACCAACAGTGAACAAATGTTTCTTTTTTTTTCTCCATATCCACTCTAGAATTTCTTACTCTTTGTATTCTTGATGCCTGTCATTATGACTGGTGTGAGATGAAATCTCAGTGTAGTTTTGATTTGCATTTCCCTAATTTCTAATGATGTTGAACTTTTTTTCATACATTTATTGACCATTTGTATTCTTTTTAAAAATATTTAATGTTAGATGGACACAATGCTTTATTTATTAATTTTTTGTGATGCTGAGGATGAAACCCAATGTCTTATATGTGCTAGACGAGTACTCTACCTCCGAGCTATAACCCAGCCTATATTTCTTCTTTTGAGAAGCATCTGTTTAGTTCATGTGCCTATTTATTAATTTGGTGCTTTTTGGGGGGATGAAAATTTTTTAAGCTATTTATATATTTCAGATATTAATCCTCTGTCAAAAGAAGAGCTAGCAAAGATTTGCTCCCATTCTGTGGGTTTTCTCTTAACATTCCTGTTTCCTTTTGTTGTACAAAAGCTTTTTAATTTGATGTTTTCCTCTTTATTAATTCTTGGCATGATTGCTTTATAGTATAATTTGAAGTCAGATAGTGTATGCCTCCAGAATTGCTCTTTTGACTTAAAATTGCTTTGGCTATTCTGCATCTTTCATTCTTCCAAATGAATTTTGGGACTGTTTTCTCTAGTTCAGTAAAGAATATCAGGGTATTTTTATGGTGATTGTATTGAATCTGTATATTGCTTTTGGTAGCATGACCATATTTAACAATATTAATTCTGCTACCCATGAACATGAAGGTCTTTCCATCTTCTCAGGTATTCTTCAATGTTTTATAGTTTTCATTGTAGAGGTCTTTCACTACCTTGGTTAGATTTATTCCTAAATTATTTATTTATTTATTCATTTAGAATAATGTGAATGGAATTGTTTCCTGATTTATTTCTCAGAAAATTCAGTGTTGGTATATAGAAAAGCTTCTGATTTTTGTATGTTGATTTTGTAACCTTCTATTTTGAAAAATTTGTTTATCAGTTCTAGCAGTCTTTTTGTAGAGTTTTTTTCATTGTCTAGGTATAGAATCATATCATCTGCAAGCAGTGATAATTTGTCTTCTTTCTTTCCTATTTTTAACTCTATTATTTCCTGTCTTGCCTAATTGCTCTGGCTAGAATTTCTAGCACTATGTAAAACAGGAATGGTGGGAGTGTACATCTTTGTCTTGTTCTAGATTTTAAGGAAAATTATTTCAGTTTTCCCTATTACTATGCGGTTGGCTTTAGATTTTTCATGTATAGCCTTTATGACGTTGAGATAGGTTTCTTCTATCCTAGTTTCTTCATTTTTTTTAAAATTATGAATGGTGTTAAACTTTGTTGGAGGCCTTCTCTATATCTGTTGAGATTACTAAGTGATTTTTATCCTTAACTCTATTAATGTGATGAATCACATTTATTGATTTGCATATACTAAGCTATCCTTGCATCTATGGAGTAAAACCAATTTGGTCCTGGTAGACAGTCTTCTTAATATGTTGTTGAACACAATTTTCTAATATTTTACTAAGAATTTTTCTTTCTAAGTTCATTAGAAACTGGCCTGCAGTTTTCCTTCCTGATGTGTTCTTATCTGGTTTTGGTATGAGTATGATATTGGCTTCATAGAACAAATTGGGAAGTGTTCCATCACTTTCCATTTTATGGAATAACCTGAGAAGTATTGACATAGTTCTTCTTAAAAGATTTGGTAAAATTCAGCTGAGAATCCATATGGCCCCAAGCTTTTCTTTGTTGGAAGATTTTCCATTACTGCTTGTGTCTCATTGTAAGATATCGGTCAGTTTAGGTTTTCTATGTCTTCTTGATTCAGTTTTGGAAGATCATATTTGTCTAGAAATGTATCAGTTTCTTCTAGGTTTTCAATTTATTGGAGTATAAGTTTTCAAAATAGTCCCTAATGTTCTGGATTTTTGAGATGTCTGTGGTGATTTCTCCTTTTGCATCTCTAATTTTATTAATTGTGTTTTTCTCTGCTTTTCTTTTGGTTAGTTTGACTAAGGGCTTCTCAATATTTTTCATCTTTTCAAAGGTCCAGCTCTTTGTTTCATAGATTTTTTTTTCAATTCTCAAGTTTATTGATTTTGGCTCTGATCTTAATTATTTCTTTCCTTCCACTGGTTTTGGAATTGGTTTGTTCTTTTTCAAAGGTCTTGAGATGCAGCATTAGGTTGTTTATTTGGGATCTCTCTGGTTTTCTTATGTAGGTGCTATAGCTATAAACTTTCCTCTTAGAACTGTCTTCATAGTGTCACAGAGGTTCTGGTATGTTGTATCACTAATCTCATTTGAGTCTAAGAATTTTTAAAGTTCTCCTTTGAATTTTTCTAGCATCCACTTATCATTCAACCTCCATGTGTTTATACAGTTTCTGTAGGGTTTTTTTCATGTTGATTTCCAATTTCATCCCATTATGATCTGATAAGATTCAAGCTAAAATTCGGTCTATTTTGGAGAAAGTGGAACTGATTTTTCTGACATAATTCTAATATACTATAATTATTGATAGAACTATTCTCCCCTAGTCTTAGGAACAAGATTTTGTCTTTTGAATATCCTTTGAACCGAGTGACTTGTGAAGAGATTGAATATGCCTTTGTTCTATTTTCTTCTTTGTCCAGTGCAGGAAAAATTGAAAATCAGCTGGCTTACCCAGAATATCTTCTTCCTTCTCAATACAGAGCTCCAATCAGCTACTCCCAGTTACGAGGAGATGGTGTTAAATATGAAATAAATTTGTCATTCCTGACCCAGCTGGGGAAAAAAGATGTTGAAAGAATAAATTAGTTCATGAATGTAAAATAAACTTTAATTTAACTCTTTACTCTTTTAAAGACAGAGCACACATCACTTAGCCTTCTGCTGATAGCTGTGGTTGCTGTTTAGAGGAAGAACAAGTAAAAATAAAGGCATAGAGAATTCTGGAGAAAGTTTCTTTCTTGTTTTTCTTTGAATACAGAAAGTACAAAAGGATTAATGTGATAGGCAATATGAAAGTAAGCAAAATGGTATTTATAATAATGATTTTATATATATGCCTTTTACAAAATGTATCTCTGGTTTAATCTTTTTATATCCATTAATTAGTACATGTCCTAAATATATGCATGCACTATTACATGAAGGAAAGACATTTTCTTTGCCTTTTCTGAAGAACTAAAAACAGGATGTCGATAAGGTGATATTTTAGTTGATGGTTTATGAGGCCTATTAATGTAATAGCTTTTAAAATTTTTGTTTTTAATCATAAAATCCTTAAACCAGAGAAGGTCTCTGGGGGTCTGAGGCTCTAGCCCTCTGCCTGTACCTAAGTGTTCCTAGACTAATGATCATCTTTTCTTCCCCTCAGTAACTTACTTCAAAGAAGTTAATTTTTGGTTTTACTTTTATCTTTTAAAAACCCCACTTTTGTCACCATTTCTCCATAATTAGCATTTATGTGTTTAATTGGCTTACTCATGTCCCATCGCTCAACTGGTTCTTTCTTTTTTCACTGATTTTTCAAGAACAGCTGCCCAACCTTTGAGTTGAACTTTGCTCACCAAGTCATCATTTCACCTACACTATTTTTATGACTAGGCATATATTTGAGCAAAGATAGTTAATTTTATGCTGTTTTACAATCACTTTTGTTAAAAGAGTCTGGAATTATGATGCTGTATAGTCCAGGTAATAGTGACATTGTTTGCTTATGTATTAATATTACCTACTTTGCATTAACACTTGTAGAAAGGCTATCTTAGAAGTAACTGACTGTGGTTTCCATTTGGGGAAAGTATTGTAGTTACTGATATCAGAAATGCCCCTTCATTGTAAATAACTAGAAACCAGGAGGTATTCTCCAGCTATTTTTGGGCACTGGATAAAAGGCAGCAGAGGACTCCGATCCAGAATAGAAGGTACATAGACAGGTGAGCCCTAGAATTACACTGACTTTCTACCTGAAAACATTTTCTGGATTGTGGCCCAGGGAGGGGAAACCCAAGCACAGCATGACAGTCTTGTTAAATTATAAAGATGGCAATTGGAGTTTGAGCAAGCTAAGTCAGCTGGGATTTTTCTTGTAAGACAAATCACTGGAGAAGAGAAAGATAAGAGTAGATATGACTCTAATAATCAATTCAATCTCAACTGTTGCCTCATTCTGTAAGTTGTTTTGTTCTCTTGCTCTTCGTTCTGTTTGTTACTAGGTTTACAATATCTTGATTTATTCTTGATTCAGGACAAAAGCAAAATATAGAAAGTATAATATGACCAATTAGGGTACTCTAAGGAAGCAACACCATGAGTTTCTCAAGAAAAGCAGAAAAAAAAAATTTGACAAAATTAAATACCACTTTTTGATAGTCTCTCAGAAAATTGGGAATAGGAAAAAATGTTGTCAATCTGACAAAAAGCATCTACAAAAAAGAAAAAAGAAATGGATATGGTTCTTAGTAATGAAAAACAAAATGTTTTTCTCTTTTATCAGGAAGAAGGCAAGAGTATCTGCATTAACTACTTATCTTCAAAATTGTACTAAAAGACTTAACCAGTGTAATAAGAAAAAGAAATTGGCATACAGAGTTGAGAAGGAGTGAAAAGCCAACCTCTTTACTTGCAGATCATGTATGTAGAACATCAAAAAGTAGCTAAAAAACAAAGTTGAAAAGGAACCACTAATGAGTCAATTTATTAAGATCAATTGCATATAATTGTACAAAAGATCAACTGTAAAAATCATTTATATTTCTATATACTATCAACAAACAACTTAAAAATAGTTTAAAACAGTTTTCAAAATAGTTTAAAATATGAAAAAACCCAACATACTTAGACATAAATTTAACAAATTCAAGATTTATACACTGAAAACTACAAAATGTTTCTGAGAGAAATTTAAAAAGATAAACATGAATCTAGACATGTATCAGAGATCATATTAATTTGTTCCCTAAAGTGATCTTTACATCTAATGCCATTCTAGTCAGAATTTCAGCAGGGTTTCATGTAGATTTGACAAGTTAACTTGAATAACCAAAAATTTTGAGAAAGAAGAACAAATTTGGAGGTCTTCTCTCAGGACTTGCTAAAAAGCTCAAGTAATCAAGATACAATGATATTATTATGAGAATAAACATATAGACAAATAAAACAAAATAGAGAATACTGATTTGAATCCACACAATATTTCTAACACAGATTGCCTAGGAGACCTTTCCCTATCTTTTCACTGAGGAAAGTAAAGTCTTCTCAACTAAGGATTGAAAATTGGAAACTAGATGTCCACAAAGGACACACAAAAAAAATTTGAGCCCTTCCTTACATCTGGACTCTTTAACTCTAAATTGATCAAATTTTTAAACATAAAAGTTAAAATCATAAACTTTAGAAAAAATTTGCATAAAAAGATTTTGTTCTTCATAAGTAAGCATTTTCATAATAGAAGGGCAAGTCACAGACTGGTCACTAATACATGCATCTAACAAAGGTCTTGTAAACAATATATGAAGAACACTTATAATTCAGTTAGAAGACAGAGTAATCAAAATGTGCAAAAGATACAAACTAATATTTTTTTATAAAACAAGATATATGAATGGACAATAAGTACATGAAAAAATCCCTATTTCATTAGTCATCAGAGAAAATGTAAATTAAAACTTGAGGCTACTACACACTGTTTTAAATGGCTAAAGTGGTAAAGACTGACAGGCTGGGGGTTTGCAAAGATGTGATGCAACTAAAATGCTCACAAAATCCTGGTGGGAACATAGCTTGTCAGTTTCTACCTGAGGGAGAGGGAAAAAATATATAGATAGATACATCTAGATACAAAAACTTCTAAATATGTGTTCATAGCAGTTTTCAAAAAAATACCTAACTACAGCAATTCCCATCAGCAAACTACAGAATAAACATAATGTGATATGCCATACAATGAAATATCATTCAACCGTGAAAACCTAATGCTTAATATATACAACAATATGATTAATTTGGTTCATCCACTCTATTGTAAGTAGCCTGGCACCACTAAACAGCCTGATAGAAGCTGCCAGCAGGCAAGAAGGAGGGGCTAGCTAGCAATGGGGATGATTAACTGTTCCTTGCATCCCACTCAGTCTGATCCACCCTGCTTCCTATGACTAAAGAGTCTGATTGGAAAGAGTAGGGTGAGGAGCAGTTATGGGAGCTCTGAGATAGCAGCAGTTCTAGGTTCTAGTTTTAGTTTATGAAGATTGAGCAAGGATAATGCAAGGGATACCAACAACATGAAACAGATATAGAATAAGGCTCAGTCCATTTGGCTCAGGTTTAGAGATTGGCACTTGTTGGCTCAGATTCTGGATTTGTTCATTCTGCCCAGTGACTAGGTAACACTAAAAAAAGCAGGTACTGCCCCAATAAGATCAATATAATGGAATCTAGAGTTTTATATACCACAGAGATTTAGAATTTAGCTCACATTAAAAGGTTCTTAAATAAATTTTTGAATTTTGGAATAGGTTTGCATAATAGATCTAGATTTACAGAAAGGTTTTGAATACAGAGAGATCCCATATACCCCATGCCTAGTTTCCTCTTTTTGCATTTTACATTAGTATGGGACATCTGTCATAATTAATGAACTAACATTGATATGTCATTAACTAAGCCCATACTTCATTCAGATTTCCTTAGTTTTTACCTGATGTTCCTGTATTATTCCAGGACCCCCTGTAGAGTACCACATTAAAATTAGTCACCGTGTCTCCTTAGGCTCCTCTTGGCTGCAACAATTTCTCAGACTTTTCTTGTTTCTGATGACATTGCCAGTTTTAAGGAATACTGGTGTATTTTAAGGTATAGCTTGTAGATTGACCCTTGGATAGAACTATCTGATGTTTTCCTTATGACTGAATTGGGGTTATGGGTTTGGGTAAGGAAGAACACAAAGGTAGAGTGAAATTCTTAATACCATCATATGGAGGGCACATTCTACAAATGTGACTCAACCACTGTTGATGTCAACCTTAATTGTATCTGTCTAGTTTCTTCACTGTAAAGTTGCCATTTCCCTCCCTGATCCATAATGTACTTATGTTAACATTAGCTTTCCTTTATAATAAAAAAAAAACACCTGAGATAACCAACTTGTAAAGATAAAAGGTTCATTTTGGTTTACAGTTTTGGAGATTCCAGTCCATGATCAATTGGCCCCATTGCCTTTGAAGCCAGTGATGAGGAAGCACATAATTACAGAGAGTGTAATGGAGCAGAATTGCTTACTGCATGATCAGGATGCTACAAGAGAGTGAGTGGAAGGGACCAGAGTTCTACAATCCCCAGTGATATACCCCTAATCACTTAAAGACCATCCACCCACTAGACCCCACCTCTTAAACATTCCACCACTTTCCAATAACACCTCCCTGGGGACCAAGACTCCAAAATGTAGGCTTTGGGGAAACATTCAAGATCAAAATATAGCAATATTCTTTTTAGAGAAATCACCTGGCACAACCCACACATGCAGAATGGGATTTATGCTCTGTCTCCCAGAGTGCAGACTACGTACATAAGTTGTATGGAATTCTGCATGGTAGCTCTGTCTCTTTTCACCTTGGTTATAACCCCAACTACTTTATTCTCTGAAATTGTTAACATTTTAGCTATGGAGAGTTCTTTCATTGACTCTTCTGTCTTTCTCATATAATACCATTATTGTGTTTTTTGAGATCTTCTTTATCTTCTGGCACTACAAGATGCTTCAGACCCATCTTATACATGTCCTTCCTCAGGTTTATCAAAAGTCATTTCTCGAAGGAGCCCTGCTTTCTTCTATTGGAGAATGGAATAAAAAACCAAATCTGGGTGTGAGGTTTGCCTGTGACAACTGAAATCTCATTGTCTTTAGGCCTTCTCAACTGACAGAACAAGGAAATACATGTGTATATGATAACTCATGCATATATACATATCTATTTTTCTCTCCTTCTCCCTCTCTCAAGTAAAGCATGAGTTAATCCTGAGGTTTCTGATTCAAATCCATTTCCACATGTATCATTCCAGACTTCCCTTCCTGCTCCTCTGTAAGCCCAGCCTCAACAGTGAGAAGCCTGGCTCCCACCCTCTCGTCCATATTTCCATGGGGAAGACTTTATCAACCGAGTACAATTGCTTACACAGTTCTATTTACCTTACAGACTCCACTCATATCCAGAGTTATTTAGGTTAGTATTTTTCCCCTATCCTCTTCAGTTTCACAAATTTATAATGTAGTTAGATTCTTTTGACATTTCATCCTGAGATCCCACAGTTTTCTAATTTTCTTTTAAATATTTATTTTTAGTTGTAGTTGGACACAGTACCTTTTTTTTTTTTTAATGTATTTCTATGTGGTGCTGAGGATCAAACCCAGGGCTTCTCTTGTGTTAGGTGGGTGCTCCACTGCTGAGCCACAACCCCAGCTCCTATTTTTTTTTTAAATTCGCATACTTTACAACCCACTTTTCCCCATAAAGTTCTGTGTTGTGATAAATGCATCATACTGTATATCTACCATTACAATGTCATGCGAAATAATTTCACCATCCTAAAATTATACTGTGCTAAGACAGTAGAATGAATGAGACATAACTTTCCAATGTTCATATGTGGATACAACACCAGTGGCATTCTACACATGTAATACCAAAGAAAAAATGGGATCCTAATTGGAATAAGTTATACTCCATGTATACATAATTTGTCAAGATACACTCTACTGTCATGTATATCTAAAAAAGAACAAATAAAATTAAATTTAAAAATTTTACTGTGCCTCACCTATTCAACCCATCCTCATTTACCCCTTGCCCTCACAATACTGGCAACTACTGATCTGTTTACCACCTTTATAGTATTACCTTTGTGCAATGTTATATAAATTGCATAGTACATACCCTTTTTTTAGGATGGCTTCTTAGAACATGCATCTGTAATTCATTCATCTTTTTGCATAACTTGATAGCTTATTCCTTTTATTACTGAATAAATATTCCATTGTATGGGTGTTTCACATTTTATCAATTGACCTATTGTAGGACATCTTGGCTCCTTCCAGATTTTGATGATTATGAAGAAAGCCACATTGCATGCAGGATTTGTGGTTTTGAAAACATGTTTTCAAATCAGTTGGTAATTTCACCATTTCTATGTTGTATGATAAGACTGTGGTTAACTTTGTAAGCAGTAGTCAAACTAGCTTCCAATGTGACTGTACATTTTGCATTTCTACCAACAGTGGATGGGGATGCTCTGCAATTGATATTGGTGTTTTGGATCCTAGCCATGTAGCTATAGGTTTGTTCTGGTTCTGTTTTTTGTTTTAATTTGTATTTATCATATGAAAATCTTTTTATATGTTTGTTGACCATCTGTGTATCTTCTGTGGAGAAGTGTCTGTTCAGATCTTTTGCCCATTTTAAATTGGGTTGTTTGCTTTCTTAATGTTGAGTTCAAAGAGGTTTTTTTGTACATTTTGGTTATAAGTCCTTTATCAGATTTGTGTTTTCAAATATTTTCCTCCCAGTCTATGGCTACTTTTTTCTTTTTATTCCATTAAAATTGCCTTCACAGAAAAGAATTTTAAGATTTTAATAAAATCCAAATTGCAAAAAGTCCAATTTTAATAAATACAAAGTGAAGTTTTTTTTTTCTTTCATAGGTCATGCTTTTGGTATTGAATTTAAAAACTTATTACCAAACCAAAGGTCATGTATATTTTCTCTTACTTTTTCTTTTACTAAAGCTTTTTAGTTTTTATTTTAGTCTTATTAGAGTTTTAACTTTTTATAATGTATTATTTTTTAAGAAACTGGATTTGTCGGAAATGATAATTTACTTGACAAGGCATAGTATTATTTCTGTATCTTTAGAAAGTAACAGCATCCTCCCATATCCCCCTCCAAATGGAGTAGAGCAGAAAAGAAATAATGAGCTCTATATGAAGATTTTGATGAGTTTGGAAAGAACCTGTGTCTAATATGACTATAGAAAATGCTAGGATGAATTCTTGTTAATTCTTACAATCCTCCTATGCTAATTAAACTTGATATAAAACAAAAAATAAAAATCCATATGCAAATCCTAAATTTTTCATCTATGATTGGGGAATATCACCACAGATCTAGGTTGCCATAAGAAGGACTGGATTTTACATAATGAAATCATTCCAGTCCTCAACATCTACCTAAACCTCCCTCTTATGATGATGTTCCTCTCATAGCCACATCATTAGCTGGGCAGTATTTTTCTTATCCCTCCTTTGTTTAAAAAAAAAAACGTCATTAAAATCTGTTAATTTTCTTCTGAATTAATTACTTAGGCCACATCCCACAATTTTGATATTTACTGTTCTTATTGATGTTAATTTCTAAAGTTTTTGGAATTTTCTCCTTGACTCAATAATAAGTTCTTGATAATTAAAGTGTACTCTGTACTTTACCTTTTTGTAACTTTACTGATGCATTATCACTTTATTATTTTTAGTTGATTAGTATTAGATAAAAGTATATTCTATAGTTGTATGGCATAAATTTTGACTGCCTTTTTTTTTTTTGGACCTGTCAAAAAAAGAAAGAGACATATTAAATCTTCCCTTTGACATTATATTTCCATCCCTTTCTTCTAATTTATAACAGATTTCATTTTTTGTATTTTAATGTAATGTTATCTGATGCATAAAATTGTATGACAGTTTTAGGTTCATTGTAAAGTATACTTTGAGACTGGACATGCCTATTTCATTTAATATTTCTGCCTTAATTTTTTGTGTTTGTTATTAGCATTGAGATTATTTCTTATTGTATTTGCCTGATACATTTGCCCACTTTTTAATCATTTAATATATTTCTTGTTTAATAATTATTGATCATATCTTTGGAAAATGTCACATAGTTTTCTCTTCTCTTCCCTATAATCTAAAAACATTATCTTTTAGCATGCTCTTATTAGGTCTTTAGGGAATAGACCGAGAAGGGGAATAGCTGGGTCAAATGGTGGTTCCATTCCCAGCTTTCCAAGAAATCTCCATACTGCTTTCCAAATTGGCTGCACCAATTTGCAGTCCCACCAACAATGAACAAGTGTACCCTTTTCCCCCACATCCTCGCCAGCACTTGTTGTTGTTTGACTTCATAATGGCTGCCAATCTTAATGGAGTGAGATGGTATCTTAGGGTGGTTTTGATTTGCATTTCTCTGACTGCTAGAGATGGTGAGCATTTTTTCATGTACTTATTGATTGATTGTATGTCCTCCTCTGAGAAGTGTCTGTTCAGGTCCTTGGCCCATTTGTTGATTGGGTTATTTGTTATCTTATTGTCTAATTTTTTGAGTTCTTTGTATACTCTGGATATTAGGGCTCTATCTGAAGTGTGAGGAGTAAAGATTTGTTCCCAGGAAGTAGGCTCCCTGTTTACCTCTCTTATTGTTTCTTTTTCTGAGAAAAAACTTTTTAGTTTGAGTAAGTCCCATTTGTTGATTCTAGTTATTAACTCTTGCGCTATCGATGTTCATAGCAGCACAATTCACGATAGCAAGATTGTGGAACCAACCTAGATGCCCTTCAATAGAAGAATGGATTAAAAAATGTGGCATTTATACACAATGGAGTATTACTCTGCATTAAAAAATGACAAAATCATAGAATTTGGAGGGAAATGGATGGCATTAGAGCAGATTATGCTAAGTGAAGCTAGCCAATCCCTAAAAAACAAATGCCAAATGACTTCTTTGATATAAGGGGAGTAACTAAGGACAGAGTAGGGATGAAGAGCATGAGAAGAAGATTAACATTAAACAGGGATGAGAGGTGGGAGGGAAAGGGAGAGAGAAGGGAAATTGCATGGAAATGGAAGGGGATCCTCAGGGTTATAAAAAATTACATACAAGAGGAAGTGAGGGGTAAGGGAAGAATAATACAAGTGGAAGAAATGATTTACAGTAGAGGGGGTAGAGAGAGAAGAGGGGAGGGGAGGGGAGGGGAGGGGAGGGGGGATAGTAGAGGATAGGAAAGGCAGCAGAATACAACAGACACTAGAATGACAATATGTAAATCAATGGAAGTGTAACTGATGTGATTCAGCAATCTGTATACGGGGTAAAAATGGGAGTTCATAACCCACTTGAATCAAACTGTGAAATATGATATATCAAGAACTATGTAATGTTTTGAACGACCAACAATAAAAAAAGAAAAAAATAAATAAAAATAAAAACATTATCTTTTAATGAAGGAGATATTCCCAATTGAACATATTTAACTATATTTTGTGACATATCTTGTCTTTTTTTCCTCATGGTTTGCTGGCTCTTTTTTCTCTTGTTCTTTCTTTCTTTCTCTTTCACTTAAGCCTTTTTCCATATGACTATATATATATATATGTATTTTTTATTTTGACCTTCCTTTGTATTTTGGAAGGAATCTATCCAGTGTTTTCTTTCACTAATTGTTACCTTATTTTTAAATCTCCTTCAACCAGGAAGGGACAATGTGTGATGTCATTCTCTTCCCATGAAGACAGTAAATGGATCACAGCAGTTTCTGACTGAGCACGGATGTGATCTCAACAAAGTCCTTAGGTGATAATTAACAAGGGTGCAAACACCAGCTGAAATGTACTTACCATCCCTGCTTTTTCCTATGTAACACGTTCAGCCAGTGGTTCCCAAACCTTGCTGCACACTGGAAGTAGCAGAGGGGCTTCTAACTGCACCCCATATGAACTGAGAATGCTTGAGGGTGTAGGACAGAGTCAGTGTATCATAGAGGTCCCCAGCTAGTTTCAGTGCTCAACAAAATTCTTCAACTACTAAGTCTAAGCACATTTTTCTGTCATTGTTAATGTGATTCAAATGTAATCTCTTTCTTGTTCTCTTCACCCACTTCTCTCTCTCTCAATTCTCCTTCTACCTCTTTGTTCTCTTTCCTTACCCCTTTCCTGTCTTCCAACCATTTATGTGTCTTCTGATTTAAAAATAAGTTTTGAAATTGGCATTTACTTTTATAACCACATTTACAAAAATCAATTTGGATATCTCTCAATTCTAAATGGTTCAGTGCTTACAGCCAGTTCTTTTATACAATTATCTTCATATTTTGAAACTTCTAAAATTTTGATCTATCAGGCATAACTGTTACAGCTTCAATAAAAATGTTTTTTTTTTCCAGGAAATTCAAGAGAACCATACATTAAACAATGGAAAGCATTTTCTTATTTTGCAATCATACACCAAATTCAGATAGATACAAAATTCTTAGATGAGAATTATTTCTCTTTGAAATTCTATAAACATTAGTGTGTTGTCTTCTGTCTTGTTGAGTTGCAGAAAAGATGCTGAGGCCAGTCTTATTTGAATTCCTTTCTATTTGTATATTGTATTTTTTGACAAATAGTTCACACATTTCCCGCTTCCTTCCTTCAATTCCCAAAGTTGGTCAGATGTGCCTTGATTTGGGTATTTTAAAATCCATGTTGCCTGGGTATTGGATACTTGCACTTAATCTGCAAGTACAAAATTTTTTTTCCAGATGAGCTAGACTATTTTTTAAAAGCTTTCTTTTTTCATTTCCATTTATATTGTTCTCTTCTTTGAGAATATCAAGGAACTGTTTGTTCTCCATTTCATTCCTACCATGTCTACCCTATACCTTTTATTTAATTATTCTGAGTTTCCTTTTGCAATCCAGGAAAGCTTTGCATGTTTGCATATCATATGACTGATTCAAGTTTCACAGCATTAGCCAGGAGTGGTGGTGTACACCTGTGATACCAGCAACTCGGAGGCTGAGGCAGAAGGATCTCAAGTTCGAGGCCAACCTCAGCAACTTAGTGAGACCCTGTCTCAAAATAAATAAAATAAAAGGGTTGGTGGTGTGGAAAGCATCCCTGGGTTCAATCCCTAATACCAAAAAAAGAGTTTCACAGCCTCAGGTAGATTTTGGCCACCACTCTCTTGAATTCTTATCATCCCATTGCATTTTATCCCAAAGACCCTTTTATTTTCTGTTTGTTGTTATTTTGCTTCTTTGTCCTATTTTTTAGAGCATTCTGCTCTTGTTTCACATATGCAAATCCTTTAGATTTTGGAAGAGATTAATTACAATTTACATTTTAATATTCTCTTCTCTGTACACATTGCCTTTTTATTAGTTTCCTTCTCTCTCTCTCTCTCTCTCTCTCTCTCTCTCTCTCTCTCTTGTTTTCTCTATTTTTCTTTCATACTATGTGCTTTTCTTGGATTAATGGAAAAATTTAATTGTTTGCTCATATTTAAGAGTGGGTGCTGAAAGACCAATCGGAGGTTCCAATATACCTGTCCTCTGTGAATCACTGAAGAGTTTTTATTATCCCCATTGTCAGTATTGGGGGTTCTAGACTATGAATGGTCATATCCTCTTGAGAAGACTCATCCCTCTCTTTCCTACAGAGTAAAGGTTAACATTCTAGAAGCCAATGGAAGAGGGAACTGAGCTCAACAGTCAGTGGGCAAACATGTTCTTAGTCCTGTGTTTGACACTGAGATTGAGGGGTTTCATTGCTGCCCCAGGCCTAGAGATTCCCTTTCTCACTCTGTCTGTATGGAAACCTTCAGGCTTTTCTGGGCCGAAGACCCAGCGATGAGTAGCAATAGGGGGAAGGGAAATGGGAGGCTGTTATGAGACCTACTTCTTTCTTAATATTCTGAATCCTCCAAGTGTTTTGTCCTGCCTTTCTTCAACCTATTTTCTAGAAATATTAGCGCTGCTGATTTTTGAATTTCCTGTCATGGATCACATGGGTTCTGTTTTCCCCATCTACATTTCAGGATTTGGCTTTCCTCCGATCTGTTACATCATTTTTCCATACATTTGCCTGTTTTCCAGCTTCAAACTTTTGCCACTATTTTCTCTTCTTCTTCTATTTTCTCTAACCATGTGGGTTTCTATATTTTAAAAAATAACAACTCTGTTAAAACTGTAGTTTTAGACATTTTGGAAACAGATGTGTTTATGTTAGGTTCCATTTTTACATGGAAGTCCCATAACTTATTTTGAGGGTTCCATGTTGTATTATTCAGTTTTGTATCACTGACACCAAAATATCTGACAAGAACAGTTTAGAGGAGGAAAAGTTTATTTTGGTTCAGGGGTTCCAAAGTTCTGTCCATGGTCAATAACTCCATAGGTCTGGACCAAATTATATGGAACTTCATGGCAGAAGGGCATGGAGGAGAAAAGCAGCTCAGAACACGGTAACCAGGAAGCACAAAGAGACAAAATATTAACCCCCAAGGCAAGCCCACAGTGACCTACTTCTTCCAGACACATCCTATCTGTCTATAGTTACCATCCAGTTGATCCGTATCCGTGGATTAATCCACCAATTAGGTTACACATCTCATAGTCAAATCCCATCACTTCTGAAAATCCCTGCATTGTCTCCCACATGAGCTTTTGGGGGGACACCTCATATCAAAACCATCACACTTGTCACTTTCTTTCTTTTACATCTTTTGGGTTCCTTTTTAACTTCTAAATTTTAATCTCACCTTTAACCTCGACTTTCTTTCTCCCTAAGTTCCCAATTTGTAGTGACCCATGTAGTGACCCATTGTTTCAATAATTCTTCTGAATTATTGTTATAGATCGTTCTCAGAGATGATCCATAACTTCTGATCTTCTTTGACTCAAATGTTTGTTTTCTGTTGTATTTTTCATAAGTCTCAGTTATGTTTATGGTATCCTTACTCATTCTAGAACAAGGGAAGATAAATCCAGACTCCATCTTTAAATATTTTAAGACCCTCTCCTCCCAGCTCCTTTTCTTCCATGCTCCTTCCTCCTCTGCCTCCTCTCCATTCGTCTCACAAACACAGTTGTTTACAAGTTTTCATTTGTAATCTAGATATAGAAGGATGAAGTGGTAGAGGGCCAACAGGACTCATTTCACAGAATAGCACCGTAAATTAAGGGTGGAACAATTGCCTGCCTTTTCTAATTGGGCCTTGAAAAACATCTTTCTCTTTTTAAGATCCTCTCTGTGAAACCCGAGTAGATATTTCTCATCCAGCTCTACTTCTTTATAATTTGCATAATTTTTTCCAGATGCTAGCGTGAATTTTATTGTTCATTCTACATTTGGGATCATAGATTTGAGTTTGGGCCACAAATTTGGACCTCAAGAAACACTGGCCCTCCTCCCCAGCTGGACATGTGGTCTTAGTTGAGATGCTTATCCCCTCTGCCTGCAAAGTGACCATATACCTCTCAAGGAATGTGTCTTCTTACAAACGTAGCCAAAGGCAAGAAAGGAAGTTTTTCTCCTAGCATCTCTTTTTATCAGGAAAACAAACAAATAACAATAACAAAACATAGCTGAGAGCTTCCAAGCACTCTGCTCTTTGGGTTCCATTGGCTTTGATTAGGTCACAAGTTGAAACAAGACTGCAAGAGTGGGTATCTGCCATTTTTCATTCCCTGATGTATGATCTCACGATGGCAAAGGACAGTGTTTACAGCAAGGAAGAGGTCAAGGAATGACTGTTATATACATAACCAACGGTCTTGCTACCACCCTATGAAAATCTTCATAAATACTCTACACAGTAGATACTGTCTAGAAGAAATCAAAGTCTTCTTTATATGAGAAATATTTATTTCATTTCCATACCTGGTGTAGCCCTCCTTTCCCTGAGTATAATCAATATAGACACAGACAATCATAGAATTAATTGATCATGTTTCCGGCTTTGTGAAGCCATCCAGAAAGTTTCAAGATAAATTTATGGCTCCTCATGGTGTATATTTTCTAAACCTATTTTACTTCCAGCTTTGTTCGAACTTCCCCACCCTTAATTTTCCCCAAATCCTTCTTATATAATTCTATTTTATTGCCTTTTGAACTATTATATGTATTTTTGCAAGTATTATTACATCTTAAACCATTTTGGAACAAGGCCAAGTCTAAATAACAATTAATTAACTACTGATGTTTTTATAACCTGATATTAAATTATACTTGAGAATTGGGAGTATGTCTTGCTGTTCTTTATATATCCTGTGTTTCCTTGTATGTAGTAGCACCCAATAAATGTTTGTGGAATTGAACTGATTTGTCCCCAGGGCTATTTGACTCCAGCAACCCTCTAAAAGTGGCCTTCCTTTTATTTTCTAAGGGATCTTAGGATTACAGGTATCAACCAGTTGATCTTGCATGCACGGACAGATAATGGGAAACAAGTCTTTCCCATCCATGTGGTTCAAAGTGTGAATCTCTGAACTTGACTGAGATTATTATATCAAACAAATGCTTAGAGAATTATTGATCTGATTTGACTAAATAGTGACCCAGCCAAGCCTGCACACAGCTGCCAGAGTCACACTGGGCCACAACAGCTGGAGACAGACATAGGAAACTAGAAATTATTCAGTTGCAGCCCCTCCAAACCATGTTTGACATGCTATTTATCTTCTTTCACTGAAACTCTCTCTTTCCAAATAAATGGGGGTGGGTGATAGCTTGGGGGTTGTTTACCTTCTATTGAACAAACAAGTCTGAATTAGGAATTAGAATCAGTGAGTCTAAAATGATGAACACGCTTACCCTGGCATTACTTAGAAAATGGGAAAAATAAATTAGATTACTACTTGGAAGGACTCATTGGTTTGGAGAGCAGCAGGGACTTAATTGCAGGTCTAAAGCAGCACAGCCTCCGTTTTTTCTCCAGCACGAGCTAGAACCATCCTCAGGGCAATAGGAGGGAAAGCACGCCAGGGGAGACAGCAGGATGGGACCTGCTGCATGCCCTCAAATGACAAGGTGATGTCACATTTCCATGGGCCCTGGGATTATTACCTGGCATCTTGTTTAACACATTTACTGTCTTGGAGAGCTTCAAGGCACATCTTTTTGTTCCACGGGATATGTTAGGAGCAGCGTAGTGACAGAGCTTATGATGTGAATGAAAGGATTTTTATTTCTTAGGCAGAGTAAACAGGATGCTTTACTCCATCAACAGCTGTCCTTGATGTGGTATATTCTTTTGGAATAACACATAACAACATAATGCAGTTCACTTGAAATTCTAATTAAAATGAGGTACATGTCTCCTGCCTCAGCCAAATGAAATTATAGAACACGACTTATAAGCAGCAAGGACTTGTTTCCACAGTGCAACAGGGTTACAAAGTCAGAGTCCCCCAGCAACAAAGTCAGCTTTCAGAATTATGGGACTCGGGTGGCTGTTGGTCTCAACATCCATCGGCTAAAAGCATATGTGTGTCTCTCTATATGTGCACATGCATGATTTTCCCTTCTTCTTCTTTTATTTATTTATTTTTTTAATGCCCACAGACTGGCAAACTAAGGGCTTTAAATAAGCATTCACATAACAGTCATAGAACATATGCTAATACTGATTAGTATTATAACACAGTAGAAGCTTCCTGTTTCTACTGTTATAATACTACTTCCTGTTTCTACTGTGTTATAATACTGTAATGCCAGTCTGCAGCTACATGGCAGAAACTGACCTTTTAGGTAAAACTAACTTATAATTGGGTCCATTTGTTGCTTCAGAAATGATTGCTCTGGCTGAGGCTCAAGGCCCACCAGTTGCATGTTGACTGTCAATAAAATCCTGATGTATTAATAAGGAATGGTATTCTTTGACTCCATATAGTCTCTGTGACCTTGGTATATCTTTTTTTTTTTTTTTAATATTTATTTTCTAGTTCTCGGCGGACACAACATCTTTGTTGGTATGTGGTGCTGAGGATCGAACCCGGGCTGCACGCATGCCAGACGGGCGCGCTACCGCCTGAGCCACATCCCCAGCCCCATGAGCCACATCCCCAGCCCCCCTTGGTATATCTTAAAACCAAACTCTATAAGAAATCAGAAAGAGTTCAGAACTCTATAGTCTACCTATATCTGAATGTTATGAACATGCCATATAGTTTACCAAAAAAAGAAAGAAAACAAAAAATACTGATATTGTATTTATGTACTTATGGTTTTATATTGATATCACATGCAAAATGCAAACATTTGAATACATTATCCATGGCTTCTCAAAAGAATTCCTGACACATTGATACACAGCACATTCCAAAGGGTTTAGTAACCTGTTCAAAGTCATGTAATGAGTGGCAGATCTGGGATTTGAAATCAGACAGCTGTTCCAGATCCTAGGCTCTTAAATCCCAACATGTATATACTTTTTACTTCGGGCAAGGAACTAAGTGCTTTGTAGTTTTGAAACTCAATCCTTACACTGATTGTATTAGATAGATACTTTAATGAATCTTGTTTTTATTGGTGAGATAAATGAAGAATTCAGAGGTCACATGGCTTTCCCAGGGTCAAGCACCTGTTAAATAGTAAGGTGAAATGGGCCAACAACTGTGTTTGCACTATGATGCTATCTTCTGTCCATACCATGCCATCCCATACCTTTAGCAAAGCTTCCTGACACCTCTGCCATAGGTCTCCATGAGCAGCAGTTTGTTAGTTCTGAATTTCTAGACAGCACTGTTTCTAGACTTTTCTTATTAAAACCACAAAAAGCCTTTTATTTTAAAATAAAGGAGTTTCCCATAAGTATTCTTTTTATCTGACTCTGCTTTTGCGGTTGTAAGCTGGCAACTGGGAGAAAGAACAAAACAGGTGCAACAGGCTTAGGGCAATGGGGATATTACTGGACATAAATATTTGGAAGCCATCCTTCATTTTTAAGTCCCCTGTGATTTCTTAGCAATAAATGAGTGGTCCTGCCTTTAACTATCACGTATACTGATATGGCCAGAACTTCTGAGTGATCAGGTGTCTGAACAGTTTTGCAACCACAGCCAACATCTAGGAAATCAAATGAGGTAAATTAAAAACAAGAGTGGTCTTAGGAGGGGTCTCCAGTATAAGAAGGTCAATTGATGCTGATAGCCACACCACATACAAAGCCAGGAAGCTGAAGAAGAGCCAACAATATGGACAAACCTGGACTCACAGGCCATGGGAGAGGCACAGAGAAGACAGAAGACCATGTGATAAATTATATTGGACATCTATATCAGTGTGTGCTCAGGGAATGCCAGTTCATCTTACTAGTAATCTGGAAAAATATAAATAGTAGAACATAACTCCTTGCATAAACTTCAACATGATGCAAAATATTCAGAAATAAACTAAGAATGCCATCTCTGCTATTTACTTCTTGAATGTAAATTGCACATGTAGATCAAAGGTTGAAAAAGCAAATATAATTAGTGGCTTTCCATGGTTTTAATGAAGAATTAGAAACATTGGTGAAACTCAAAACTAACAAAATACCGTTTCTTTATAAACATATAGAAAAAATGTTCAGGTAAATAGATGTGTACACACACATTTAGCAATATATTCATCTGGGTATTTTTCTTCTCAGGATATCACTTCTCTTTCTAGAAACTGTTGGTTACTGTATTCCTTTTCTCAAATTGTGGAATCCAGGTTACGTCTGGACTCATTAATAATAAATATGGCTTATCTGGCACCTACTATGGGCTAAGGTCTTTTAAGCTGTTATCCATTTATCCTCCCAATAACCCCAAGGGATTTACACTGATTTTATGGATGAGGAAACTGAAGCTTAGTGAAGTTAAGCAACTTGTTCAGGGACCCAAGTGTTGGAACCACCTGGGGAAGTAAACTCAGTTCTACTGGATTCCAAAGTACTGAGTCTATTATCCCTAGAAGAACTTACTTTGAAGAGCATCCTACCTCAGGGATACAGCAGCATCACTGGGAAGCCCTATGGAAGGAAAGTGACCACAGCTATCAACATTGTAGAAACAACTCTAGGGAGGCACTTGGAATGAAATCCACCAAACCATGCTATGTGCATGCACAAATACGTCACAATGAATCTCACTTTTCTGTATAATTATAATGCACCAAGTTTAAAAAAATAAATAGAAAGGAAACCAGTAGGGAAATGGGATTGGGGAGGGAAGGGGAGAGGGAAAGAGAAAATACTGGGAAATTAAATACAGCAAACTATTATGTGCATGTGTGAATATGCCACAACGAACCTTGCTATTATGTATAATTATAATGCACTAATAAAAAACATACTAATAAAAAATTCTGCTTTGGAAAGGCATCCTAAAGATATTCTTGCACATGGGCTTCAGTATGTTCAGACTTGTTTGAAATAAGAAAAATACATAAAATCATAACAATAGAATAATATGTAAATATACTCTGATTCATCTTTAACATGGAACACTGGCTAGCTATTAAAGAGAATGAGGGATCTGGTGTAGCTCAGTGAGAGAGCACTTGCTTAGCACATGCAAGGCCCTGGGTTCAATTACCAAGACGAGAGAGAGAGAGAGAGAGAGAGAGAGAGAGAGAGAGGAGAGAGAGAAAAAATATGAAGTGATAATAGCAATACTGATACAGAAAAAAAGAATCTTTAAGTCATATTTAACAGTCAAAGTGAGTAGTAGAACAGTATTTTGATATGATCCCATGTATGTTTGTTAAAGAAATGCACATAAGTACAAATATATTATGAAATCATGAGGAAAGTATCAGGAGAGGACATCTCTTTTTCTGGAATAGATGTGAGAGTCTACAGGATAGAGGAGGAGAAAGAGAAGAGAATGAAGGATGACTTTCAAATTTGGTCCGATAAATTTGCATAAAGGTTTGAGTCTCATAATAAGAAAGGACTTGTTATTTATTTAATGAAAACAGAAATGATGTGGATGTTTTAGCAACTACAGACATCTGGCAAAAGTGTGTTTTTGTTTTTACTTTTCTGGGAGTCTCTTAAATCCTTTCAATCTACCCCATAATCTTTAGCCAATCTCTGCACTTTAGGCATATGCTGGCAAGGGACAGTGAAGAAGAATAATCATTTCAGAGAGGAGTCTTTCTTCTACTCTGTGATGTGTTGTAAAAACATCAACAAACCAAAGCCAGCAATCTTAGATCTCCTGTTCAATAATTCCACAGAATGAAACATGGGATCTGGGAACATCCTATTGATAATTCTAGTGAGGTACAAGCAAGAAGGGGAATCAATGACATATATTTTGAGAGTTCATTGTGAGAGAACTGAAAATTCATCAGAGATTTTCAAGATAGCCATCCATTCTCCAAGAAGCCTCCATCTTAAGAAGAGGAAGCAGGTGGAATGGCTTTTGCAGAGAAAATACCATATCCCAGGACACATCTTCCTGAGGATTCACAGAACCCATCATCGGGGCTATTCAGGACATGAAGAAAGAGTGGCCTGATGGTTTTGCCTTTGTGCCAGAGAAAATGTACCTCGTGGACTAGTCCTCATCACCCCAGTAAGCCTAACGACCCGTGTTAGAGGTATAATCTGTTCAAGACTGGGAGGTCATGGGACATAAAGAAAATTGTCCCATTTTGCATTGACCAAAAAAAGGGTGAAAATGTGACTTTTTCTAGCTGCTAAATGGCTGATGTCAGATCTGTTAAAGCGTTACCCAAGTGACAAGCCAAATTGACTAAAAGATAGCTGAAATTATCAGGCAGCCCGGTCCACAGTCTCATTATTTTGATAGTGCAAATGTGGCCTTTAACAACACATTGTCATTGTCATATTTGCCTCAGGAACATCAGATGATGATGGCTATTAGTTTGCATTTTTGAGAATATGTCTGAGCTATCTGATGGGGTTTACATACGAATTAAAATAATAACAAGAATGCAGGCTGGTGGTTTGTCCTGAGATTGTCCAGGGTAATATTATAACCCACGATGACATTTTCCACCCCCATTAGTTCCTAAAGCCAAGGAGAAAAATATCTATAATAATCCGTCCTTTTGTTTTGAAAATGGAAAAATCTTTAAACAAACAAACAGAGTGTGCCATTTTTCAGGCACGCTTCCATAACACGTAAAGAAGCTGGTTCGGTTTTACCTCAGGGATTAAAGACTTACATATGAAAATATCTCACTCTTCACAATTCTAACACATCATGCTTAATACCCCCTAAATTTGGCTTTTGTTTGGTTTGCTAATTATATTTCCTCCTAATCTGCAATTATCAATTTGCCCATTCCTGTTTTACTTTATCCTATTATCCACGTAAGTATCATCTATTTAAGATTATTATCTCATGGAGAGCCACCATCAGCAATATTTTTACATTGCATGCCAGAGAGAGAGAGAGAGAGAGAGTGTTGAAGAAGAAAGGGGGAAAGGACAGACAAAATAGAATGGGCAGTGATTACAAGGGTTCTAAGTGAGACATGATCTCACTTTCCTCTTGCCAATCCAGTGGAGGAGGCCCCAGACAGTGCAAAGAAGAGAAGACGGAGGAAGCCATCTGGCAGAGGGTAGGGCATGCGGGGACCCAGCAGCGTCATAAACTAGAGTGCAAGGCAGGATATCATCAAGAACCCCTTCAAATGTAGCTTCTGCTCTCCGCCAAAGGGACCCATGCCCCAATTTCTCTTATCTATTTTGTGCAGTGCTCAATGGCATGCCATGCACCTGAGGTTTGTTAAAGTATATACGATGATGGTAAATACAGATTAAAATAGAGTGCTCAGAAGCCAAGCCTATTAGCTCACCTTGAGGTCCTTGCCCTGGTAGAGAAGCCAGGCAGAACAAATGGCCCTTTAATGCTCCCAGCCCAAAGCCCCCAGTGGGAAGACTTTGCAATCAGCATGTGTGGAGGAATTAACTACACACTCCCTTTAATGTTCATCAGAACTGAACGCTGCTAATTTACAGCACTTCAGCACTTCAGGGCCCCTTAGAGTTTTTCCAATTATGCTAGTGGGGAGGTGACCGGGCCCATGGTCCCCATGGTGAGACTGTGGAAGCAGAACCTAGCAATAGAATCCTGGGGTTCTTTTGCTCCCATCCTAATGAAGCCAGATTGTTCACTCCATTCTTAGTGCCCATGACCCCTGAACTTGCTTAGCATTTCCTCCTCTGCCCTGGTTCCTCTGCCGCCGGTACCCACAGTGGAAAGGAGAAATGGAGCATTCATGTGCCAGCTCTGGGAGCAGAGTGTGTGTAGCCTTATATTTCTAGTTAAAAAGCAATAAATCTTAAGTCAGGTAATGAATTCCATTATGAGTAATTTCATTATGGACATCTATTCAAAGAGTCTATATAGCACAGGCAGAATGACTGGAAACCCTAGTATAATGTGCTGGCTTTTTTCCCTGTGCCAAATTAACAGTGAAGGCCTTTTAAAGGATGCTTCATTTGGGCTCTCTTATTATCAGAAATATTATACAAGCTGGAACTGGGGCCTGAGTGCAGTTGTACTGCCGAGATAACTCTCGCCGTTGGATCAATGGCTGGCAGGATTCCACCATTAAAAGAGCTCTGAGCAGTGATGCAGGCTGGTACCCAAAGGCCCCGTGCATTGTTCTCTGCTGGAGCCAAGAAGAAGGAAAGAAGAGGGGAAGGATGTCTGGGGAAGTATAAGTGGCAAGTAGACTTCTTCCTATAATAGTCCTGCAGGACCAAATAAGATACATCGTGCAGGATCTATTTACTCATTCCATCTTATATTCAGTTAGCAAATTGTTCTTCCTAGGCCCCTAATCAGTTAGGCTATCACCATTGAGCCTTCAGCTACTCCTTATTAAAATGAAGAGATTTAAAACATGGATTCCTAGCTCCAACCCATACTAATGAAATCAGAATCAGGATGGAGCCCTACCACCAAAAAAATATATACATTTTTTTTTTACCCTGAAATTCAAAGTGCTTCCCAAAGTTTAAAGTGCACCTCACTTCTGGGGGTCATGTGGAAGCTGCAGTTCTGATTCAACAGTTGGGAGGTGAGGTCTGAGATTCTACATGTGTAATAAGCTTCCAGGAGGACCACACTGGGAGGAGCAAGGCTCAAGAACGTTGATTCTTAAACTTTGACTTGCATTAGAATTGCCGGTGGGGTTGTTAAACAGATTCTGGGTCCCACCCCCAGAGTTTCTCACTTAGTAGGCCTGGGATAGGGCCCCAAATTTGTATTTTCTCCACTTGTTCTTAGGTGCTGCTAAATCCTTGCTCCAGCATAATGGTTCCCTAATCTGACTGCATCTATATATTATCTGATTAAAAATGAAGAGATTTAAAAACATGGATCCCTAGCTCCAACCCATACTAATGAAATCAGAATCAGGATGGGGCCCTACCAGCAAAATATTTTCCTGCTTTAAATATACATTGAGAATTGTTGCTTTAAACCATGGCATTCAACACAGCCTCCATAAAGTGTCCAGACAGGAAAAAAAGACCATGTGCTCACCCCAAATTTACCTTGTGTTGTCAAATTACAGAACTTTAGTGTAAACTGAGGTTTCTCCCTGGGATGATCTTCTCTATGCCCTGTCACAATCCCATCCATCTTTCTTGGTGTATCTCAAACCCCAGCTCTTTCATCAGGCCCTTCTAAGGGCCCACAGGAGCTGAGAGCACCCCATCCTTGAGCTTCCTTGGGCCCAGTGCTTTCTCATTTCAGTCAGGATTCTGAGATTCTCACCTCCCTTACTTCGTCTCTCCTTCCTATGCCCACAGTTCTCTTGTGGAAAATTCACAGCTGCTTGGAACATTTGTGCTTCTACTAAGGTTATTTGGGTACCTACAAGCCTTCCTCCAGGAGCTAGCAAATGCCTTATGTTTAGGAACTGAGTCTTGTTCACACTGCTGATCTCTCCCAAGGCTTTGTGAGTGCATTTTATACCCTAGAAGTCCCTCACTTAGTATCTAGTGTTCTGCGTTTGTGTTTCTGACCTTGCCATACACACTTTCCTAATACTGCTGCTTGAGTATTTGTCTTAATCTTCCTTACAATATATGACCTTCTTGAAAGTAGGCATATACTGCGTATCCTCCTAAGGAGAACCTAAGTTCTTGCTACTCAAAATATGGGCAACAGACCAGCAGCATTGGTACAACCTGCCATTTGCCAGAAATGCAGGCACTTGGGCTGAGGTGTAGCTCAGTGACAGAGTACTTGCCTAGCATGCACATAGGCCCTGGGTTCAATCCCCAGCATCACCAAAAGAAAAAAGAAATATAGATGTTCATTCCCACCTAGACATACAGAATCAGAATTGCATTCTAACAATCACCCCAGGTGATAATGTGACACTGTTTAGAATAGCAAAATAATTAAAATAATTGGTTCTGTATGACTTTGAAGCTTGGGATCTTGGGCAAGTTATGTGATATAACCTATATCACATTTTCCCCATCTATAAAATGAGAATAATAATCATTCTTGCTTCATGGAGATGTGGGGGCATTAACTAATGTAAGTAAAACAGAAGATTATAAGCACTCAATAAGACAGTATCAACTATTATTACCCAATTAAAACTGGTTAGCTTTAATTGAATTTGAACTGTCACCTAGAAGAGACTAGAAAATGAAACACAATTCTGCATGGATTTCAGAAACATGAAATGTAAAAGGTAATAAATAAAAACATTTAAAAACCCTTCAGCAAATGTTAAGGAGCATGTCAAATAATTTTTGTGTCAAACTGTAAGCAGTTTGGTGATGGAGCTTTAAAAATTACCATCCCCCAATTTTCTGCTGTGTCACCAGATTTTCTTCTACTGTGCAGTTCTTCAGGGGGCTTTTATTCTGCTCTACCTAAAGAACAACTTCATATAGTGCATTTTGTTTCTTAGACCCCCAAATCTCCTGTTGCCTTGGAATCACCTCAAGGGCCATAAAATGCTCTCTTGGCTTGGCTGAAACACATGCACACACTGCCCCCTAGGGGATCTCCTCTGTCATGACGCCTAAGACAAAAACAAAAACAAAACAAAAAATCCCTTGGTATATGTGTAACTGGCTCAGAGGAAAAAGACAGAAGCCTTGACTGTGAGGACCTGTACAGCTTTGTAACTCCCTCTGAACCACTGTGAAGATTAAGTAAGAATATTCTGCACCACTTTGGAACCTCATTAGAATTTGTGAAACCCTATCTGATAATATATGATCTGGGTGTGTTTCCTTCAACTGTTAGGAATAGGGCATTGATTACCTACCATGAGAGTCTGGAATGGAAATCCACATTTGAAATGAAACCTTGAATGTTGTGTTTACTGATATGAACATGGAACATTCACACTATAGTATGCCCAACACCTAAGATGTTGGAAGAATGATTAACAGTAGCAACTGATGAAATCCATTCAACACATGGTGATTGAAAGGCCACTGTATACCAGGCAGCATTCCAAGCTTGTGTGGTCTTCACTGAACAAGAGGACAAAGACATCTGCTTTCATGGGGTTGCCAGTCCATGACCATCTGCTCTCCTGTCTGCTGTCCCCTTCAGCTTCCACTGAGCTTTGCTTGGCTCTGGGGAGGTGCTGAGTTACCTTGGAATGGAAGAGAAGGGCAGCTATTGTGTCCTGGTTACTCCAAAAGCATCTCAGGTATTCAACTCTATCTCTTTTATACAGCCTAATGGGGTTTTTCTTCTTCTGTCTTTCCTTTTTCTTATCACAGTGTTCTACTGATGTTAGTATTTGTTTTGTTTTCCTTGTCTTTGCTCATTCTTGGCATCTTTCTAAGCCTTTGGGAGCCATACCAACCGGGTAAGAGAGCAATGTCTCACAAACCAAAGCCTCAGCCCAACACAACCCTCCATCCTCACCTTGCTGGATTCTGTCTCCTGTGGTTCCTGCTAGTGTTTCCCTAGGTACCAATTCAGTTTTTCTTTTCTTGACTTAGGTGAGCATATCACAGCTGCTCAAAGTGAGAAATAAACATCCAATATACAGATTGCAGTGTTGTTATACAAATGTGCCAGGAAAGATAATATTTAATTTGGAGGGAAAAAAAAGAACTTAAGAACATGCATATGTGTATGATAGTATCTGACCCTTATCTTAAATCTGAAGTGAGGAGAGAAAAGAACTATGAGGATCCTTAGAACAAGGGAGATTTTACCACTATGCTTCCTGGAGACAATCAGAGGAATTACTCTGACTTCCAGTCATTTTAAAGCCCTCCAAAGTCTGTAATGGCTTCAGTTTATAGGGCTCTATTTAAATCCATAAATGTAGTATGTTTCTTTTCTTGTAAATTTGTGTCACTATCCTCATTCTGAGCCCATCTATTGGTCTCCTAATCTGCCTCCCGATAGTTCATAATTCTTTCCTGGTCACCATTTTGGAGAGACATTGTCCATGCCCCCTTTGCTTTTGGTGTGCCTTGGAGATGGGGAGAATACCTTTACTTGTGAAGTTGCTGGGGGCTTCACTTGCTGTGACCACTGTGTCTTTCCTAATCCTAGAACCCTTCCCTTGCAATGTGGACCATATGTGCACGTATCCTAGGTGATCCTGCAGGTCACAATTTCATTCTCTGCTTTTCAGGGTTCTCTGGAGATTGAATCAAGAACTTTCAATGAAAGACAGTCTTCCACATCATTCTCAGTTAAATTTCAGCTACAGAGCTTACCTGCCCTTTCCTTCTACCAACCATTAACAGAAAACTATGTGTCTTGCTCTGCGTTGGGCCTTGCCTGTCTTGCTTTTTACTGAGGCTCCAACTCTTGAAGACTACTGAGCACATGGAAAGGCGCTCAATAAAGAGAAATGATAGCTGCATCTGGGAGACACTGATGGTGTGCCAAGCAATATTCATTTTTTATCTTAATTAATCTTCCCTTGTCTCACATTTGAGAAACAGAATCGTACAGAGCCTAAGCAACCTGCTCAGTGTCATATGGCTGTGCATAGTGACAACGGTATTTAAAGGCAGGAAATTTAATTTCAAAGATTGATCTCCTATGCCATGCTGCTTCCCCTTGGGGTAAGGGCCCTATATGAGAACCTCCTGTGTGCCTTGTTTGGGGAGCAAACCTAGTAATTCATTTCAGTCATTGGGGATACTTCTTGTAATGCAGGCATTAAGTGTTAGATCAACAATTATTTCTCTCTTCTCCCATCCTTCCACCTTGAACTGGAATTCAGGCATCTCTTCCCAATTTTATTCTGCATCACTCTAGCTCAACAGGATATCCTTCCCCTCTACTGCCATCAAGGCAAATGTCAAATCTCAGCTGTGGCTTCTTAGCTCGAGACACAATATGAAACTCGGCAGCACTGAGTGCCCCAGGAACCAGCGGCAGGGACAGGGCTATAACCCAATACTTAAAGTGCCTGTCAGTGGTTTCCTAACAAATGGCTACACTTAGACTCTCCTTCCTACAGGTCAGCTGCTGCATGTCCACCCAAGGCTGCTAAAGGCCGTGCTCCTGCACTCTCTTTCCTGTTCTGGCAAATGACACTGAAACGGTAATGAGCCTAGAGGAAGCCAACCAGACAGGAAATAAGCCCACTTGGGTGTATGTGCTTGTGGAAGAGTTTTGTAAGACCACTCATCTGCTGGGCGCATACTTGTTGGATACAAATAAGGTCAGGAATCATTCCCCATCCCATTGGTGGGGAAGGCAGGTGGGGACTGATTTAAAACTGAACCCAGGCTGAGAAGACAGGTCGGGTGTGGCTCAGGTGGGCTACTCTGATGAGGGCCATGGTGATGTAAGACGCCCTCTGGTCAGGATTTCCTAAAGCAAGGGCAAAGTTGACAAACCTTATTTTTAGGTGGTATTGATATTTTTAGTGAAAGTTCAACAGCTTTCCCATTTTTGGAGGTGTGGAGGGAGAAGGGGTGATTTCCTGGAGTTAGTCACTTCCTCTCTGCTGGTAAAGCAATTTCGTGGTGCTCCTATGTCACAGGAAGTGCCTGGTGATGGTGAACAGTGCTGACATAATGGGAACTTATACTGCTGATGTGTCTGAACACACATATTCCTTCCTGGCCCCTGGGCCAGGTGAGTGGGGGATGCTTCCTGTTTTCGGCTCTAGGAAGACCTTCCACTTCCGGGAGCTTCTCTGGAGAATAAATCCTAAGAACTGCTGGGCTAAGCAGCCAGGGCTGCAGATACCAGACAGCAATTTGGTGGAAAGCATTGTTGATTGTGCCCTGACAGCTCCAGGAACTGCTGAATCATCTTACCCTCCATGAGGTGGACATGGAAGCCAAGTCAGTTTGGTTCCAGTACCATAAAGTAATTCTCATCTGAAACTTGCTTACTTGCCAGAAATGCCTTTAGTGCCTGGATCTCATCCATTCCTAAATACGTTCAGCCCAGCCCACTGATTTCTTCTCTGAAATCTCTTGAATTTGCTTCTTCCACTCTACTTCTGGGATGTCAGTGTTACCGCTGTTGACCGGTGACGAGTTCTTGCTCCCCAATGTTGAAGAATAACACCAAAGAAGCACGCCGAGGCAAGGTCAGAGTAGAAATTAGAAGTTTATTAAAGGACAGCAGAAAAGACTTCTCCCGGAGGAAGAAGGGGACCCAGAAGGTGGAATCCGTGGAAGTGCAGTTGTCTCCCCTTTTTATAGTTCTTTCAGTGATGGAATGTAGGTTGGAAGGGGTGGGACACAGGTGGGCCAAAGAAGTGGTCTGAGCAGGAAGGACTTCATTATCACTCCTTTGTGATGGGCTACCTTCAAATCTGCTGGGGGCTATTCATTAATACTTCTTCCAGGTGGAGTTTGGCCTAGGGCCTCTTCAGGACTTCATTAACATTCCATGAGTTGTCCTGTTTTCCCTGAGTCATTCTCAGCATGGCCTCCATTTTAGATTTCACTCGGTATTAGACCCGATTTACCTAACTACACTGACTACCTAACTTTAAATCTGGCTTCATCAGGTATGTCCATTATCTCTTCTAAAGAGTGGTAAGTCATTTGCTGTCCTTGACAATGATCTCTCTCATGTCCCTTCTCCACATGGCTAGTAATACCTGCAGTCTTGGGAAACACATAGCAACTTCCTTACCATTTCCTTTCTCCCTTGTCCATAGTAGACATTGCTGATTGGTCATGGCACTTGAACTGCTAAGCCCAAACTTAAGTGACCACACAGTCTTTCTTAACATTGTCCTTCAGCTCTCATGACCAATCAATGGAACTGGCATTGGACAAAAAGTCAGTTTGCCATATTGGCGCTCATTTTATCTTCCTCAAAACCAAATCTTATTGTGCTTCTTACCTGATGAGAGATTTCCTCTGTCTTACTGGTGCCTACAACATGAATTCCAACTCCTTGGCAGGTGACTGGACCTTTCACAGTCTCAGTTCTCCCTACTTGTGAGTGTAGATGGAGATTATAGAGGTATATCCTTCATCCTGTTGCCTTCCCTTCCCCAGTTTCTGCTTTTCCCCTAATACAGGCTTCAGAGAACTTTTTATTCTTTGCCCAAATACCCTTTGCTTTTGTGTAACTCTTCACTTTGCCCAGGGTGTTCTCGATTTCTAGTTTTTCTTGGCAAACTCTCAGGTTTTCTTGTGTCTCTCTGTCTCTCTGTCTCTCTGTCTCTCTCTCTCTCTCTCTCTTCAAATCTTCAGTTAGAGCACAATCAAAATCAGTGTCCCCTCCTCTCTGTTCCTATGGGCTTCTGTTTCTACCTCGATTAAAGCAATGTTATCATGATGTGTGTGTATGTGTATGTATGTGTGTTCATGTGCGTGTGTGCGTGTGTGTTATGATACATTGTGGTTATTACAATTATATGTGTCATGATCATGCATTTGCTCATTAAGTTAACTATTTCTACTGTCTTCTATGTGTTGTATTACTCACCAATGAATTAAATCACAGAATAGATAAGTAATGAACATTTATTGGGTGAATAAATGGTACTTCCTTGATACTCTAAGATAACTTTAACCTTTTTTTATTTAGAGTAACTTTTTCAAAAGAATAGGCATCTTGGGCAGGATTTAAGTCATGTTTTATAGAAACTTATAAAAATAAGTATTTTCAAAACTTATTTTTACAAATACCAACCAGATATATAATTTTCCATGAATGCATATGACTACATGACTTTCATCATACCTTTTCCCCCTTCTTTCTTTGCTTTTCCTTTCCCTCTTCACCCTATATAACGACGACATCTATAGGGTGACCTTCAATCATAATTTGAGACTGTCCCAATTCTAGTATAAAACCCCACCTGCTGGAAAAACTCCTCAGTTGCATGAAAAACCAGAATAGTTTATCACCCACCCCTTCTATGCACCCATATTTTTTTCCCAAAGAAATAAATTTTAAAAATCAAGTCAATCCTCTATATTTTTCTCTCTGTTAATAGGTTTTATAATTGTCATTGTTGTTTTATAATATGAGGTCTTGTGATATTATATTATTGTTTTAGTAAACTTTTTTGCTGCTGTGACCAAAAGATCTGACACAAACAATCTTAGAGGAGTAAAAGTTTATTTGGTACTCATGGTTTCACAAGTCTCAGTCCATAGATGGCCAACTCCATAGCTCTAGGTCCAAGGAGAGGTAGAACATCATGGTGGAAGAGTGTGGTGGAGGAAGTGACTCAGGATATCATACCATGAAGAAGAGAGAGAGAGAGAGAGAGGGGAGGGGAGGAGAAGAGAGGAGAGGAGAGGAGAGAGAGAGGAGAGGGGAGAAAGAGTGTTCCCCTCAACATGGATAACATATATACCCCAAAGGTATCCCCCCCAATGACCCACTGCCTTCATCCACACCCTACCTGCCTACAGTTAACACCCAGTTAAACCTTATCAGTGAATTAATGACTGATTGGGTTAAGGCTCTCATAACCCAATCATTTCATCTTTAACTTTCCTGCATTGTGTCAAACATGAACTTTTGGGGGTACCTAATATTGAAACCATAACATTTGCCCCTAGTCACCAAAAACTCACCCGTCTCATAATGCAAAATACACTTAGTCCATTTCCATGAGTCCCCATAGTGTTAACAGTTTTAGCATTGCCCAAAAGTACAAGTCCAAAGTTTCCTTTGAAACTCAAGACAAGCTATCAGTGTAAGCTCCTATAAATATTAAAATCAAGTTACATAAATCCAATATATGAAGGCATATAGTAAGCATTTTTGTTCTACAATGGAGAAATAGGGGCATAGAAAGAGGGGATGGAACTAAAACAAGACTGAAATCCAGCTGGGTAAACAAGTCCTATAGCCCCGTGTCTGGCATCTGGAGCACAAGGTATTGTGATGTTCTCTCCCAAAGGCTTGGGTAACTCATCCCCTATGGCTTTGCTGGTGGCAGCCCATATGGCCTCTCTATTAGCTTGTCTCTACCCAACTCCTGTAGCTTTCCTTGGAAGACATCCCATAGTATCGGCATCTCTTAATCTCAGGGGTCTCCACTGCAGCTTCACCTTACCTTCCTCTTCACATCTCCATGCATCACCTATCAGGGACTTTGACCCTGATGCACTTTGCCAGATCTCCAAGTCCTTCCTTTTAAAACTCAGGGGAGCCTTATGACCCCTTAACTCTAGAAGACTGACTCTTGTAGAACCAGCACCATGTGGTTGACACCAAGGTCTACCACCATCTCAAGCAAAAACCAAGCCTCCAGGGAACACAGCTACAGCAGCCTCTGAAAGCCTGGGTTACTGAGCATGGTGAAACAATTTCCTAGGCTCTCCTGTGCAAGCAGGGTGCCCTACTGGTCTTTTCTCAATTTTTACCTTTACTTCCTTAAGCCTGAGATAGGTGTGATCGTGCCAATTCCTGAGATGCCCTAAGCTATCTTTCCTTTTGTCTCTGGGCAAAATCTTCAGCATTTATTTAGTGGCTGTAATGTCTTGAACAACCACACAGTCCTTCACCCTAGTTTTACTTGCAATATTCCGACCAAACTGCAAGTATTTCAAATCTTTCTGCTTTGATTTCTGCTCCTGCTTATCATAATAAACTTGGCTAAAAGATACCAGGCTACCATCTGAATGCTATGCTGCCTGGAAATTTCTTCTGTCAGATTAAGAAGTCCATCATCTTTAAATTCAGCCTTACAGAAAATCTCAGAACATGGGCAAAATATGGACAACTTTTTAGAACATCACATGAATGAGCTCTAATCCAATTTCCAATAGAGTGCCCCTTTTCCTCAGAAACATGATCGCTGTCTTTACTGACCCCAGACCTACTGGCATTTTGGTCTGCTGAACTCCCACCACAATCACCCATTAAGGTCCACTTGTGATAGTCCAAAGTGTTTCAAGCTTGCATCACTAAACTTTCCAAACTTTCTCCTACAAATTCCAAAAAGCTCTAAAACTTCTGAACTACATGGTCAGGTTTTTCAGAGCAATGACCCCCACTTCTCAGTACCAATTTCTGTTTTAATCAGCTTTTACACCACTGTGACCAAAAGACCTGAAAATAACAATTTTAGAGAAGGAAAAGTCTATTTGGCATTCATGGTTTCAGAGGTCTCAGTCTATAGATGGCTGACCCCATAGCTCTGGGCCCAAGGTGAGGCAGAACATAATGGTAGAAGAATGTGGCAGGGGAAAAAAAGTGGCTCAGGATATCCCAACAGGAAGCAAAGAGAAAGATCCTTTCAACATGGAAAAAATATATACCACAAAGGCATGCCCCCCCCCCAATAACCCACCTCCTTCAGCCACAATTGATTTGCCTACAGTTTCCACCCAGTTAATTCCTATCAGTGAATTAATGCACTGAGTAGGTTCAAGCTCTCATAACCCAATCATTTCACCTCTGAACTTTCTTACATTGTCTCACACATGAGCTTTTGGGGACATCCAATATACAAACCACAGCAATTATATCACATTTTATCATACACACCTTTTTCCCAGTCTAATTTGACTTCCAAAAAAATTACTCCAAGTCAACTGATATAGCTCTAATTCATTTTTTTTAAATTTGTTGTCCAATACTTCATGGAATAAATATTTCATAAAATTCTGACAATTCACTTATTGATAGGTATTTGTTTTGCTTCCAGAATTTTTTGTCACTTTGAACACTGGTACTATGCACACACATATATAAATACCTTCACAGGTTGGTGCTTTTATTTTCATGAGATGAATATTCAGAAATAGAATCACTGAGTTGAATAATACATATAGTTTTGATCTTTGTGTTACTGAAGTGTTTTCCTGAACAACTATAATGCAGCACATTTCTGCCATCATTTGTACGAGTACCTTTCCATCATATCCTCTCCCATCCATCATCACTAGGTGTGATAATTCTTAAGAACCTGAATTCTAATAGTTATAAAATGACATCTCATTGTTACTTTAATTTTCATTTCCTTAGCTACCAGTGGATTTGAGCATCCAAAAAATGTGTTGGGCTATTTAGATTTGTTCTGAAGTGATCTATTTGTATCTTTTACCTACTATTCTAATGGATTGAGTTTGGAGAATATTAAGAGTTTTTTTGTATGTTACAGGTACTAATTCTTTTAAATCTGGTGCAAATATTACCTCTAATATTTGCCTGTCATTTTTATTTTCTAGACCTTTAGCCATAAAAGTCATCTTGATTTTATTTAATTATGCCTATCCTTCTTTCTCTAGTTTCGAATTCCAGGCTCGGTTAGGAATTTCTACTTAACCCATAGAACATTTTCTTGAAATGTAGTTTCTTATTTTACTTTTGACATTTAACTCCACAATTTTTGTCTTGTATAATTTGACTGACTTACAGCTGATTCTTATTTGATCTCTGATCTGATTGATCCTAGCAGTGTTAGACTTCCCACATTCGTGGTGTGACAGGCAATTGTTAGATCTCCTTCCAGGTATCCAGAGACCAGGTGAGTCTGCCCAAGCTCCCTTCTTCTTGCATATTTCTGCACATCTTTCATTGGGTCTCCAACCCAAAGGCAAATACTTATCAGACTCTCGAATCACCTTTGTGCTAGTGCAACTGCAATATTTTAGAAACATGGACTGTCATACAATATTTATTTATTTGTTTGTTTATTGTTTTGGGTTGAACCCCAGGGAGGGTCTCATGTGTGCTAAGCACATAAATTTTAGTCATTTAGCTTCTATCCCTCCTCCTCTTTTCTAAAACCAGTATTCTGATTTTCTTCTGGGAAATAGCTCTCTTATCCATTCTTGGTCCTGAGCTTTCAGGTGAGTTGATGCTGGGCCTAGATCCAGAAAAAGCTCATTGCTAAGCCATTCGGGACATTGCCTTGCTTTCACCATCATGACTGCTCAAGGAAGTACCCCAGCCAAAGCCAATGAGACACAGGAGGGTATTTGGGCAGGGTTCTGGGAAAGAGAAGTTAATTTGCCCTCTCTCTCTCTCCTACTGGTTATAAACAGAGAATGATATACTACTGGGATGTGTTGGCAGTTATCCTGGCACCAATCAGCCTGTTAATGGAGCCAAGGAAATGGAGTCAACAAATGGAAGAGTAGAAACTGAACCATAATCCCCTCCATTGAGTGCTGGATCAAACTCTGTCTGAATGGATCCCTTGGTTGCTTAGTTAAATGAACCAGCAAAATTCCCTTATTTAAGAATAAACAAACAAAAACTATTTTAGATGAGTTTTCCTACCTCTTATAACTGAGTCTTAATACACAAGGCATTTTCTTCATAGCTATAATAATTTAATGATGTTTAAGGAATTCTTCATATACTTTCTCTAGTTATCACACATGGTGAGAGTTGTCTCAGCTGTAACATAAACCACACCCCTGGCAGAGACTGAAATAAGTCCAGTCACATTAGTGAACTTGTGTGGCTTGTGTGGTAAGCCTGCCCTATGTGTGTTTGCACAGGACAGAGTTCAGTCTACACAGAGAAATCCACCCAAAGAGTGAGGGAGCACTTTGGTTGGGGATGGGGAAAGTTCTAGCCTGGGGTTGTCCCTGGTTCCCCATGTTGATGTCTTCAGAGAGAAGAGACTATGTTAGTCATCTTTTCATTGTTGTGACAAATACATGAGAAAAACCATTTAAAAGAGGAAGGCTTCATTTTGGTTCAGTTTCATAGGTTTCAGTCCATGGCAGCTGGCTCCAAGGCAGAAACATCATGGCAAAATGGCACAGAGGAGGAGAGCTGCTCAGCTCCTGGCAGATAGGAAACAGAGAAACAGGAGAGGGAGGAGCCAGGGACCAGACAGCCCTTCCAGGACACACCCCCAGGGACACACTTCCTCCCATAAGGCTCCACCTTCTATGATTTCACCACCTCCCATAATGCCATCAGATTATTAAACCATCAGTGGATTAATCTGCTGAGGAGGTCAGAGCCCTTGTGATTCAATCACTTCCCCCAAAGTACCACTTCTGAACATGGGGGGGGGGGCTTCACATCCAAATCATAACAGAGATTGTACATGAAAATGGAACTAACTGTGGATTCTATAAGACTCCATCAAACGAGGGGGTAACATTCCCATCCTGTAACAGGTATAGTGACCAGTCCTGATATCTCTGAGATTCAAGAACAGTAGAGTGGAAAGGAAAAGGTAGTAGCAGTGGAGAAAGGACGGCATAGGAATTCACTGACTCCAGGCATCATTGGCGCTCAGGGGACAAGAGAGGCTCTGCTGGTGCAGAAGAACTCAACAGAACTGGCAGTTGTGACAACAGGCACAACACAGCAACACCTAGTAGCCTCTAGGCTTCCTTGCAGAGGAAGCCAGGGAGAGGAGGAAAGACCCATGGATCCACAGGGCAACTCACTGCACTTCTCATGAGCAACTAAGATACCTCTTGGAGATTCCATGAAATTTTTTGGATGATGGGGTGAAAGGGGAGTGGATTTGAAGACCTGTAGTTCTGCATTGGTGGATGGGAACAAGAACTTGCAAAAGAGTTTACCGTCATAAATGACAAGTGAAAGCATGTTGTCATTGTGACTTTTCTTTGCTGGGCTGTTGGTGGCACAATTCCTGTATCTGTCTAGGTTTTCCATCCTCAGCCACATCCTCTTGCTAAAACCCTACCTCCACTGCAAGAAAGTATACCCTGATGTCAACTAAAGCAGAGTGTCACACACCCTGCTCTATATTCCCATAATACCATTTAAATACCTCTATTTGTAATGTGTTTACATACCTTCTGTGATTTGCTTACATATGTGTCTCTCCATAATACTCTGAACAACTTGTGTTTGTTTTCTATTTTCTATTTTCTATTTTCCTTGAGTGGAGCTCCATAACTGGTACATAGTATATGCTCAATAAATGTTTATAGAATTACCAACTGGTAATTTTAATCCAACTGGATTAAAAACAAAACAAAATACAAACTGTTCTATGTTGTTGAGATAGAACATATTTTGGATGAAAATCTAGTTGAACTGGTAACCCATTTCATTCCTAAGAGTTTTGTGTGTCCAAACTGAACTTGGTTTTGCTTTACTGGGAAATCACAGTCCTTCTTGATATTTTTCTGGACAAGAGGGGACATGGCTAGAAATTGAGGGCACCTGACTAGGTTTTTTGAATTAGTGACCTTAGTCTCCAATGCCAGAATTAATCTTTCTTTTGTGAGGACCATTTAGTTGAGAAAGAGTTAATGCTGACACTACTTTAGGAACAAATTGCCTCATTCAGGAAAGGAAAAAAAAATTCTCCCAGAAAATTGGATGTCAATGGATTATTCCCCCTCAGATCCATGGATTAGTGTGCGTGGGGAAGGCATCCAAGTGGAAAAAATGTAATATCAATGTGTTCGAGGGCAGCAGTACTTTTTCCTTCACCACCTCAATCACAGCCCTCTTTATCACCAGCATCAGATAATGCGTATCTTGGTGCCTACTTCACTTAAGCCTATTATGGAATTTTTTTATTATTAAATATTTGAGAGCTCTTTGGAATTAGGATACACTTGCATCAGTATTGACTGAATCAGCTGTCTTATTTTTCTCTCTCACACAAACATTGTCAACTTAAGAATTCTTTAAGATGAAGAGGATCTTACAATTTCCTTCCTTTACAGCCTTATCATAAAATGTAAGTTTTCTGTAGTGAAGATGCATGGGTTTGTAAACTATAAAAACATGTATTTTTTATTTCAGAAAAAAGATTCCCAATTTATGATGTTCAATGAAAAAAATAAAGGCTTAATAAATAGGCTTAATTAAAAAATAGGCTTAATAAACCAAAAGTCAAAAGTCAAGTTACTGAATAGCGAGTAAAAAAAAAAAAAAAAAGACTTTGAAGTACAAGTGCTAATTTTCCTTGATCATTTAGAGATACCTTGTAGAGAATCTTTAAATGCATTCTTCATTACTAATGACACTTTTATGAAAGCGGATATATTTTATTTAACAGTCCATCTATCTCTCCTGCATACTCTCTACCTTCCACAGCAAAAAACTGGGGACACGTTTAAGTTTTTACAAGGTGACTATTAGAATAATAGGCCTTATGGATATTCCAGGACCTTGGATTTTTCTCTTAAAGATTGTCACTCCACCAGTCCTAAGAACATTGGCCAGAGGAAATTTCTGCCTGCAAGGAAACAGACGAGGAGTCATTAACACCCCCAGGAGGAGCCACAGCTATCGATCTACGGGCTCCTGAACATGTCAATCAGAGTAAACACTTGATGTCATCTCAGGTGTTTGAAAGCTGCAATTGGTGCAGCCGACCCTGTAATCCCAGGCCACTGCTGGGCTTGAGAATTATGGTGACACAAAAAGAAAATGAAGCTTCCCTATAGGAGTGGTGAAGGAGGGGTTCAGATGAACAAAGAGCAGAGCTTTGGCTAATGTCACACTCTTCACATCTGAGCAGGGAATGAGTAACCTATTTTCTAAATAAAGTCTTTTTTTTTTTTTCCCAACGCTGCCTTTAATGTGCCAGCTGTTCGTGTGTACACATATGAGTGGTTTCTCAGGTATAATATCTGCTGAATCAATGAAGTTCACTGGCAAAACACTTCAGTGGCCATTGGATGTTAGCAACAAGGATGCCTGCCAGCCCCAAACTAGCGGTTGCCCCAATTTCTCACCAGGCACACTGCCCCGTGGAAGAATGGCACGTTCCCAGCTTCCTGGCATCTGAATGAGATCAGACGTACATCTCACCAGCACGAAGAGATGAAAGTGAAAATAAAGTGTGAGGAATCAAAAGGAAGTTGCAGAATGCATGGCAGATGTTGTTAGATTTGTCTAGCAAAGCCCACGTGCCAAGTGCATGATGGGTGACATTAGCAGGAGAGGTTAATAGCTCTGGATGGTGCTGCTTGGGTTTTTTAAAAGTACCCACAGAACAAATGATATGTCCACAACAGGAATGGCCACATGAAGCAAGTGGGATTTTCAAAACAAATAGCATGTCATCCACTTATGGAACATCAACTGTGGAGGCAGAAATAGTAGTCATGGTCCCTGCAATGACTGGGAAGAAAGGGTCCTTTGCTAGCTGGCTGCCTTGAAGGTGACAGGTTTTGAGTGACAAGCAGATTACTATGAATTCTGCAGGAGGCAATGACATGCATAGTTTACATCATGAATATTTTGGCCTTAATTTATGCTGTGCACAATGGCTGAGCCCAAGTCCATTACGTGCCCACTGAAGATGATTTATGTGGGTTTCATGTAGTTGGACTTTAATTATTCACATGATTATCAATAAAAAATAAGGGCAGAACAATGTTGAATGTGAACAGGTTGGCAGGGCGAACAGTTGACCGTCTCGACTACATTTACATAGGACAGGCGATCCCTGCCTTTTTCTCCACATCAGGTACGAGAACAAATTCATAAGCAGAATTTACACTTTTCCTCCTTTTTTTTTCACAAACATGCAAACTGCCAACCTGTTAATCAACTCCCTGATGGCAGACAAATGTCTCTGGGAAACATGTGCCAAATATCAATTGTTATTGGCTGAAACTCAATAGGATGAAATGAATTGATGCTGCCATTCCATTCCATGCAATGCGATTGCTGATCAATAGTGAGTAATTGAACATCACTCTGCGAAGAGGAGAATGCTGAAGCAGGGATATCGCAATGAGTTATGGTGCATATTAATCACTGTCTAACCATTTCATCAATATCATTTCCTTGCAACAACCTGCTATGGGATGTAACTCTATGTGTATGGGGGGAGAGGCTCCCTGTCACCCCCCCCCCCACAGGTATTAATTTGAAGGTTTAAACTGCATGTCTCAAGAGATTCTAGTTGAGTGCTCCCTCACACCTGATTTGTGGTGAGTCCCACTATGTCAAGTTATAACCCCACACAGCTAAAAAAAAAAAAAAAAAAAAAAAAGGCTCTATACCTAAGGGAAAGGGAGAAAAATGGGAATGAACTAAACAATAGAAATTCATCTGGAATGTGTTTTTTTTCCCAGAAGCAGCATTTGTTTGAGCACTAGTTCTTCCTCTCTCACCTAAGAAATTGCCAGGGGAACAGCAGAAAGAGAGAAAAGAAATATTTTGTAGTCAGGCCTAAGAGAAAGTTGAACTATTCTGACTATAAAAAATGAAAATGCTCCATAATGGTCCCTTCTGAGATTCAACTGTTTGTGCAAATGCACGTCCCAACTCTGGGCAGTTGAATGAATTGGAGGTGATGGTGGCCCGTGTGACTGGAGGTGGATCCAGAGCTCTTTCTGCTAGAACGGCTGTTGTGTTGAATTCAGTAAATTAGTTGGTGTAATTACTGTTGAACAATGGCAGCCCTGTTAAAGAGCAGAATTTTCCTGGGCTTAAAAAATTTAATGGTTTATTCTCTTTTGTTTCTCTAGCCATTAGCCCTCTCCTTCCACCAAAAACCTGTTTACTTGTTTTTCTTATCTTAGTATTTTTTATCCTGTTTTTTTTTTCCTCTCTTTTTTCGTTCTAGTATTTTTGAGATAAAACAATTTTTACATTAGCAAGAGGAGAAGCCTGGAAAGAGCCACAATGGAATCTTTCTGAAGTAGAATCCCAAAGAAGTTTTTCTAGTAAAACAATATGGATACCTAGGAAAGGGCCAGCTCCGGGACTCCAGGAAGCTATCTCACCAGAGGAGGCAGTTTTGAAACAAGAAAATGGCAAGGGATCTTGGAAGGTGGTGGGAACACACACAGTGGCAGGAGAGTGGCTTCCCCTCCTGTTCAACCAGGGCCCCTGGGAACTGGCTTACAGTAGGGATGTGGTTTCTTAATCAACCCTTTCCCAATTAGTTAGACACTCACGGAGTTAAAGAGACACTGTAAGAAGAGAGAGGAGAAGGTTGAGTCTCTAAGGGCCCTCTGCAGTCTCTCCTTCCCTAGCCTGCAGCCAAGCAAATGACACCAGCATGTTGTAACTTGAGTCATCTTTCAGAACCTGTTGTGGAGTCTCTTGGGCAACTATCCTTGCCTGCCTTTTAGCCATGTGATCCCTCCAACTTTTTTTTTTTTTTTTTTAATGAGAACTATTTGGGAATAGTTGGAGCAGGATGATAGACTGTTCACCTGGATCCAACTGAGCCAAGTGGTGGACAGAAGCTCGGAGGTTTGCCCAGGTTTGAAATTCTAGTTGGAAGTCCTTAGGATTTTCAGACTACCAGGAAATATTCCAAGGCCAGACTTCAACGTGAAATTCCCTAAGCTTCCTCCTTGACAGTGGGCTAAAGATGTGGCAAAGAACAGCCACACTTAGAGATTTGGGGGTTTCCTCTTGTCAGCCCTGACTCTACAGAAAGAAAGAGAGAAATATAGAGGTGTTTATATAAAAATATCTTTTCAGTTAGATGAGGAGGCACATGCTTATAGTTCTAGCAGCTCCACAGGCTGAGGCAGGAGGATCGTGTAGCTAAAGACCAGCCTGGGCAACTTAGTGAGACCATATCTCAAAATAAATACAAAACAAGAAGGGCCGAGGATGTGGCTCAGTAGTAAAGTGCACTTGGGTTCCATCCCCAGTACCAAAAAATAAAAATAAAAAATGCATCAAAATACCTTTCCATCATGATGTTCTACACTCTATAATCATTTTTTACTGTTGACAGCATTTCCATGCTTTATTTGATACGGTAACTGTGAGGTAAGCAGGGCAGGGAGTTTGATTGCAATTTACAGGCGAGGAACCTGAGATTGAGATAATTCTCTTTCTAGGAACAATAAACTAAAAAAAAAAAATTGATCTGTAAATGATAGTTTTGTGCTTTAAATATTGCTGTTTCCTCCTTTTTTACGTTGCCTCATAATTTTTATATAAATTGACAACAGAGGATCAATGGGATTGTAAGTCTGGTTTAAATGTCTTGCAAAGAACAATTTTGAAAATGTCTTCTTAGTTTTGAAACCAAAAGATACTCAGAAAGAGATTATCTGGTTATATCTTTTCCTCTGTTCCCTCCTCCCCCCCCCCAAGTGTGAGGCAGAACCTTTAAATCATTCAAGACAGCTAAGAAAATCTCCTCTTTTTAAATATCCCAAGGGAAGGAGATTCCTCAACCCCTATGGGTAACTATTCCTGGTGTTTAACATTTCTCAAAGTCAGGAAATTCTTTCTTGTGTCCTAAATCCCTAATGCTGTAGCTTGAGCCCGTTTCCTCCCGGTTGGTCTTCTGTGGAGATGCTGAACAGCTGGCTGAGCTCCTCCATGTGAGAGATCATTTCAAAGAAGAGGAGGAGGCTGTTAAATCACTCCGCATCCTTTTCTTCCACAGGTTCAATAATCCCTGTTCCTTTCACTATTTCTCATAGGTCTCATTTTCCAACCCCTGAATAGTTGTGCTGCTTTCTCCCACATAACTCAAAGTTTCTGTTGAGGTAGTAGACTGAGGGTTTTCTTGGGGTGGGGAAATCTGGAAAAAGGAGTAAGCCGACCGCCAAACCTTTTTAGGATTGGCCTGCACCCAGGTCCCCCTGAATTCTGATGATGGCCCTGTGCTGGCACTCAGGAATCTAACATTCCTAAAGAAATGGACTTGGATAATGAGTGCATTAAATATGGAAATACCTCTGAAATTATAAGGGGGTGTTTTCTAAAACGCTTCTGGAATGTCTCCATTTGTATTGGTGTACCCAGTTCTTTGGGATGAGGAAAAGTCTCTAACATGATATCAAAAGCTGTATGAAAATGACTCATTGGAGAATTTTTCTGGGATGGAAGTTTCCAGAACAACATTACTTATTCAGCATTTCAAATGTTTCTTATATCTTTACTATAATACAAAATGGGCCCATTAAGGCACAGGCTTTATATAGAGTGCCATGATTTTTATCATGTATTTTATATTTAGTCATTGACTTTGACACTATTTATTATAAAAAATAGCATAGTGAATAGGATGTCAAACAGCTTTAAATAAAGAACAAAAACTATGGATGACTTTTAACTTAAGGCTATTTTATTTTCTTGCTGGATTCCTAAAGAAATAGCTACAGGTGTTCCTGCAACAAGGTCAGAAGGTCAGATGGAGGATGTGGTGATGGGGATGAGTCCATCAGGGGAAGTTGCTAAGCACTGTGTGAAGCTGTTATACATCCAATTCTGGGTAGGCACACAGAGCATCCAGAGCTCTTTAACTAGATGATGTCAACAGCCACATAATAACTTTGATGGGGATCAAGTTGGCCCCTGTCAATAAGCTAAAGCTGAAGTCATTGGTTTAGTATTTGGGGTGAAGTGACTAAAAAATAAACGGGCATCAGAAGCCCATTTATGTTTTATTCACTAAAATTTCCGATCCGAATGCCCCCAGCTGGCCTCACCACTGGGTGGTGATTTACCAGATGCTTCCCACCCCTCCACACATACTTTTTAGTCATTAATTTAGCCAAACATCGTTACTGAAAGTCTTTTGACACAAGTCATAGAGAAATTTAATTTTTGTTGTGAAATATGATTGATAAGATAAAATGGAGGTTGAAAAAGAATCTATTCATAAGACCTCTTCACAAGGTCACCCAAATGACCTTTTTCTGGGCAGGAAACAATTACCCATTTGTTTATCTTCTTCATTAAGACCAAATGACCCTCTTCAAATAATGTCCTTTCATTTCCACTGGCTCTTTGGTTCCTCCCAGGGGGCTCAATAAGAATCAAAGCCCCGGGGTTGCTATTAACCACCTGAATTTTTTTCCTTGTCCCTGTTCAAGACTAACTGTGGGTAACCAGACTCAGAGCTGGACTTCCCTAGTTCTTCTAGACTTCGGCTTCTTTATGCTTGCTACTCTCTGTCTACACCATGTCCTGGACAAAGTAAAAAAAAAAAAAAGAAAGAAAGAAAAGAAAGAAAGAAAAGAAATAGAAAGAAAAAAGAAAAAAAATCAGCCATAAACCCTAGGGAAATGTCTTAATACCATTGGTATTCCTGGGGCCCATGGCATTGCCCAACAAGAAGCAGACATACAACTTTAAGGAGGATTCAGTCCTGGGGTCTGGCTGCTCATGTGGGATCATGATTTAACCACTAATGACCATAGTGGCTTGCCCAAGTTACTTAAGTTTTCCAAATCTCAGTCTTCTGCCCTATTAAAGGATCTAATAAGAATCCCATAGACTTGTAAAAACAAAACTAGGCATTCCATGTGAAGTTCTTACACTGACTAGCACAAGGTAAAGACTCAGAAAGTATCTGCTAATATTAAGACATCGTGACAAATGAGCATGTAGGTCTGAGCCTGAGCCAGGCCTTCATTCCTTTGCCCACCTCCTCCCTGCCCTCGACATCTCTCTCAGGCAATATGAATGCAGACGTTTTTGTCTTCAGAGCATTGACAGCCTTCCTGTTCTCAGGGTGCTCCTTGCATTTCGGGAGGTGCACCTATTTATCCCTGGACTGCTTCTGCTTACAGCCATTGCCTATTATTTCCTCAATAATAGGCAAAGTATTTGAATTGTATCTGAATTCATCTGAATAAAAATGCTACAGCATGGAGCAGAGAGCACATAGATGGCCTTGCACTGGATCTACAAAACCTCAGTGTTCAGAATGCCTTAGAAGTCCTGGCATAGGATGCCCACATCTTCACTTATGCTTAACTTCCTGTAGCATTGAGTTTAGTCCCCTTACACTGTGGTTATTAAAATAAATATCATCTGGATTCTCACAGACTGCCAGTAGGCACTTCTAATCCAGGTGGAATGTTACTAAGCCATCTGATTGGGGCCAGGCAGTACTTATTAGTTGACTGGGGAACATTGATTGTTAGCCATCCCTCCAGAAATTCCCTCTACATGATGTATGCTTTTCCTCACTTCTTGGAAGAAACTCAGTGTGATCTTTCCTATCTAAAGGTAAGAGGCAGCTAAGAGGTACCAGGTTTTTATTCTTCTTTTCTTTCATAAATCTCTGATCAAAGCAAGAAGAATATCCCTGGAGTTCAAGGCTCGTGGGGTGCTAGAGTTTAGGATCAAATCTCTCTTTATAATTTTCTTCTCCAGGCACTTTCAGGGGAAAATCATTTAGTCTTGGTACAAATGAAAGACTTGTTTGGGTTTGACCTGCTTAATTCTCCCTGAGTTCAACTGCATGTGAATAAAGAACCCTTTAAAGCTGATCCAGACTCTGTCAGGAAACCACAGCTCAATAAAGAAAAAGAAGTCCCTTCTAAAACACCCCATTTTAAAGATAATAAGAAAGAGATTTTTCCGTATAACTTTACCCCCCACTTGTGTGTAAAGGCACTGAATAGCAATAGTGTATTCTTTTTTTCCTTTCTTTCTCATGTAATGGTAATTCTAAAACACATTTTAGTGGGGTGAGGAAAGTGGTAGAAAAGAAAAGTCTAATTTGTTATTGCTGAAGCAGGTTGTGAATTCATTTCCTTCCCTCAAGTTCACTTCTAACTAGCATTTAGTAACAGTTGGCTTTCCATTACTATAACAAACACCTGGAATAATCAACTTACAAAGAGTAAAGGTTTCTTTCCTTTTCTTTTTCAAGGAAAAAGAGATTTAATACAGTAGTCCCACCCATCTACTTTCTGCTGTTTTTGTCTTAATTTGTTTTATTTGTTCTTTTTAGTTGTACATGTCAATAGAATGTATTTTGACATATTAGACATACATGGAGTATAACTTCCCATTCTTGTGGTTGTACAGATGTGGAGTTACCCTGGTGGTGTTTTCATATATGAACATAGGAAAGTTATGTCTGATTCATTCTACTGTCTTTCCTATTTCCCCCTCACTTCCCTTCATTCCCTTTTGTCTAATCCAATGAACTTCTATTCCTTCCCCCCTCCCCCCTTATTATGTGTTAGTATCTGCATATCGAAGACAACATTAGGCCTTTTTTTTTTGTTTTGTTTTTTTGGAGTTGGCTTATTTCACTTAGCATGATAGTTTCCAGTTCTCTCCATGTTAAAGGTTTATTTTAATTCAGAGTTTTGGAGGTTTCAGCCCATGATCATTTGGGCCCATGGCTTTTGGGCATATAACAAAGCAGTACATCCTGGTGGAGAACATGTGGTAGAGCAAAACTGGCCTCATGGTCAGGAAGCAGAAAGAGCAAGAGGAAAGGGTGGCCTCCTACGATCCTCTCCAAAGGCACAGCTCCAAAGATCACTAGGCCCCACCTCTTCAAGTTTCCATCACCTCCCAATCGTACCATGGTAACTTTTATTTAATCCCATCGCATCCTGCCATTTAGAGGACAATCTTCATTTTTATTATGAAAAATGAACCCTCCATGTTTCTGCTCTCTCCTATTTACCTGTTGACCTATCTCTATTCCTCAGGTGTTTGGCTCCACCTAAATGCAATGGCATATTTTCTGTACATTCTATTACAATCAGTAATAAATGCACACGTTCTCTGTGACACCATCTCAGAAATGGTAGTCTCTGATCTTAAGACAATATTCTAACCAAAAATTAGGGAAAGAACACAGAATTTGAAATGTGCCCCTGTGTTATGACCTTATACATATGCATTCATCTTTCTAAGTCTTAGTTTTCCTATCTGTAAAATGGAGATAATAAAACTGATGGGTCATGATTCTGGGTTCCTTTGATCTTCCTCTCTGAGATACTCTCATAGTTGGTTGTTTTTGAAAAAATAAATTACTGTTCCTTCAATTGTCTCGACCTCTTTCCATTCAGGAAGAAAGGAAGAGAGTAGGTGATAGACAAAAGGCATGTCTTGTTTGTCAGAAAAACAGTGGCTTTCCTGAGAGTCTTCCTGGGTGGACTTATGCTTTCTACTCATAGGCCAGGTTATGTCCTGGGGTCTTCCATAGTTGCAAGGAAGCCTAGGAAATCAAATTTGTTTAGCTGGCATATTGTCAACCTGAAAAAAAATGCAGCCTGCTATTAGTGTGGGGGACACAAGAAAAAATGGATATTGGAGGCCATGGCAGTGTTTATATTCACCTACTTCCCAGCATTGTTGTGAAGATAAATGAGACATCTGTGTTGAATGCCTAACCATCTAAGGAGCGAGGTATGGGGTCCTTTCACAACGTGACTCTGATGGAGCCACATCCCTCACATGGATGTGGGTGTGCACAGTTCAGGAAGAAAGTCAAGCACATGCTGATGGGCTCCCCAGAGGATTCTGATGCCTTCTAGCAACACTCTTGACCCTATTCCAAGTCCTAAGGAGACTTATGTCTGGGTGGTTAAGCCTCTCTCCCTGAGGAAACTTCCATGGGTGCAGAAACATAGATCTGCCAAGACCTCGGCTGGTTTCAGAGCCCTACATCATCCTCTGGGTTGCCTACATCTGAATATAATAATATGTTGATAAAATACCTTGTCAAGCTCCACAGCAGTTTTCTGCCACACAGTCTCATTACACTCCTGCTTCATAATTAAAATTGAAAGAACACAAGCCTGCTGGACCTGTCATTAGAGTGTGGAATGGCTGCCATGGAAGGAATATCACGTTTGATTTCTGGGCCTGGACCCATAGGCTGGCAGGGGCCTGGGGCCTGGGGCCTTTGTTCATGGTGGTGATTCAACCTTCTCCAGTTTCTTACCAAACAAATGTGTGTATGTGAGGTGCTGCTTTCCTGCTCTCACTGGGGCGTGTAGGATAAGAAGCCTTGTGATATAATAAGGTGGGAGATTAAAGAGCCATATGAGGAAAAAATAACCTGGGAAAGATACCAAACTAGTCTCATGTACTGGTAAGAAAAATGCAGCCCTTCCAATATTCCCATGCTATTCACACAAAGTAGGACTTATTCAGAATATCTTTTAGCTTACATTTCTGAAATACCCAGAGAGCTGGGAAAGAATAGAAAAATAGACATGTTTGGGTAGCTCTCTTCATTTCTAGTATAAGCTGGGACATAGATGGACCCTCTAGCCTCACAGCTGGCAAGTCAAGCACAAAGCTGCCAATCTCATGAACTAAGTTTGGCTGCAGGCATGCCTGCCCCTAGGAAGAAGGAGGAAACTGAGTCTCCTAGATTCATTTACAGCTTACAGAATCTGGTTAGTCTTCTCATAGGAAAAAGAAATTCTGCCACAGCTGATGGAGACCAAGCCACGTCCCCTACAGACCCAGTTCAATGACTTCTTGTGTAATTTGTACTTTTGATAAAATTTCAACTGTATCTTTTATGTTTATTCTTTTATGTTGCAAAAAGCTATTTGACTGAAAGCCAGTTTTTCAGGTGCTAGCAATGGCAGTATCAGTAGCAATAAAGAGTGCCATCAAGAGGGAGGGAACACATCTGAGATGGCTTCCATGACACATATATTAGTCAAGGCTATTCTTGTTTCAAGTGATAGAAACCATGTTCAAATATCTTAACCCCCCCCCCCAAAAAAAAAAAATGAAAGGAACTTGTTGCCTTGTGAGTAGAAGCTCCAAAAGTAGATCCAAACACTTCAGGCAGCAGCTGGATCCATGGGATCAAGTGGATTTGCTTTTCTCCTTGTCACTTTCTGCTAGCCCTTACCTGGCCATCTCCATAAGATAGCCACTAGTAACCCGAATTTATGTTTTCTTCTTATGTAAAGAAAATGTACTGGTTACCTACCAGTTTTTTAAATTGCTGTGTAACAATCACAAAATCATAATAAGACAGCACAAGAAGCAGTCATTGCATCACTTTAGTCTGAAGCAGCCTGAGATGTTTCCCATGTTTCCCATCTTTGACCAAAGATGAAGGGCAGAAGTTCCCTTCTGGAAACTCTTCTCAAGTATCAGAGGTACAAATGGGTAAATCCCAAAGCACACACATATTTCAAGCCTCTTCTTGCTTCATGCTTACTACTATCTCATTTCCTTGCTGCTTGACTTTGGGCTTGGTCAAGCAGCAAGGAAATAAACTTACCATTTATTGGAGGAACTGCATAGTTACATGGAAAAAAGGTGTGGCTATAAGAAGGGGGTGAACATTTAGAATTAATAATTTGACCACAGAAGACTCTCCTCTCCAAGGTCCAGCTATCAGTCTCAGGGTACATGCAAGTGGACTTTGTTTGAACATCATGCCCATTCTTGAATTGACCACGAGGATGCAAATAAGGAACTCTGAGTGGCCAGCCCAAGTGAGCCGGTACATTCTATGGAAGTGGTGTTCATGGTGGCAACAGGGCATCATAATGTTAGCTCCTGAGAACCATGAGAAGTGCAGGGAGAATTTTCCAGAAGAATAAAAATAAACACAAAAATAACATGCACAGCAGGTAAGAGTAATAGCCACCACTGTCTATTTGACACTGTAAGAGAAAAGGGGTCTGAACAATAACAGACAAGAGCACCTTTACTCCTTGACTCTCTGGCAACATTCTTGAGATGGGTAGGGGGGTAAGCATGGAAGGGAGACATATGTTTATGATTCTTTGTCATGAATTCCATTAGTGCCATGTTCAAGGCCTCCACATTTATGTATTCAAATTTACGCATACATCATTGCTATGGCTTGGTTGCACTTTGTCCCAAGTTTTTGTGTATTGGAGGCTTGGTCTCCAGTGTGGCCTTTAAGAGGTGAGGCCTAGAGAGAGGTGCTAACCTCAGAAGGGATTAACATACTTCTCCTGGGACCCCCGCTGGTTCCCTCAACAGTGAGCTGTTATAAAAGGGATAGGAAAGGTAGCAGAATACAACAGCCACTAATATGGCAGTATGTAAAAATGTAAATGTGAATGTGTAACCGATATGATTCTGCAACCTGTATTTGGGGTAAAAATGGGAGTTCATAACCCACTTGATTCTAATGTATGAAATATGAGATGTCAAGAGCTTTGTAATGTTGTGAACAACCAATAAAAAATAAATAAATAAAAGAGCAAGACTGGCCCTCCCTGCTCTCAGAATTTCTATCTTTTCATGTGATTTCTTATCTCACATGCACTCCCACCATGATGCATTTGTTAGGATGTGATAGAATGAAAGCCAATCACCAGAGCCTACTAGATGTAGGTGCCATGTTCGTTTTTGTTTGTTTGTTTGTTTGTTTGTTTGTTTGTTTTTCTGTGGTACTGGGGATTGAACCCAGGGCCTTGTGCATTCAAAGCAAGCACTCTTCCAACTGAGCTATATTCCCAGCCCTAGGTGCTATATTCTTTTACCTCCAAACCTATGAGCTATATAAACCTCTTTTCTTTATTTGTTTCCTCAGTCTCTGATATTACAGCAATGGAAAATGGACTAATACATATAAACACATGGACATTCATGCATATATACATGGGAGTATGATCTTACCCTCTATGCTAAAATCACTATTCTAATTAGGAAGTTTACATTTTTCTGTGATTGTCACTATTACCATGGGTACATAGTAAATTATCCCCAAATGCAATGGCTTAAAGCAATGACAAAATTGATTTGGTCACAAATCTACAATTTGAGTCTGGCCTACATAGCTGATCTCTATTCCAAGAGGTATCAGCTCACACGTTGTGAGCTGAATCTGAAGGGTCACTATGAGGGACAGCAGAAAGCCGATTGCCTTTTATGACCTAACCTTGCAAACTTTACAATATCACTGATGTTGTACTCTCCTTATCATGATGGTCACAAAGGCCCATACCTGTCCAAGGAGAGGATATGGTCTCTACCTCTTAATGGAAAGTGATACTATTGCCAAAGAGTGTGTGGGACTGGAAATACTATGTGGCCATTCTTAAAAAAATATATAATCTGCTATAGTCACATGAGATTTGAAACCATTCAGATGAGAGTTAAAATTCTGGCTCTACCATTAATTGGCTATATGGCTTTAGTCAAGTTTTTCAGCCTCTCAGGGCCTTTATTTCTTCATAAACACAACGGGAATATGTATGCACATTAAGGTAGGCCATTGTGAAAATCAAAACAGTTTTTTCTTAGAAAAGATCCCAACCCAACAGAGTACTGTTTCCTATTGCCTGACATGTCCTCAAGGGTTTTCCTCAGTCATTGTGGTGATGGGTGTTATGGGCACAATTTTTTCTTGACCACTGGAGCATAGAGAGTGTAATATCTGATGTGAGTGAGCCAGGAACTGGAATCTGCCCAGTGGCAGACAGGACCTATTGCCCTTTGGGTCTATAGATCTTTGAAGTGAAGTCAGCAGATTGTAGCGTAATTTATAAGTGGTAGAAGGGTACATGAGGTGCTGGATGCTAAGTTCAGTTTAGTACTATGTTTAGTATAAAAGTTAGCTCAGAATTGGCAATAGTTTTGTGTTTCCCAATCCTATAAAATAATATGAAAACCCAGATGTCAAAAAGAAAAAAAAAATTACCTAAACAGTTCTGATCTAAAAAGTGTTCTAATTTCTAATACTTCTATGTGACATGTGTAAATTAGTACAAAATGCCATCTATTGGGCCAGACATCTATTGGGCTCTCCGGTGACTCCCCTATCAAGAGCCTTTCATTTGAGAGCATTCTCAAATTACCTTTCTCCAAAGATAAATCTTCTTTTATAGAAGACAAAACCTTATTGCCAACTTCTTCCCAGTCCACCTTGCACTTCTAATGAAGAATTACATTCTTCCAAAAAAAATGGCTTTCTACTTTGATGCAACTAGGACTTTGCAAAGCCCACACTCCAGCTCTTTCCCTGGGCCTCTGTTCTCATAAACCAGAGCTCCCCAGGGTTAGTCCCTGCCTGACTCACTCAGGCCTAGAGGACTTCCAGGAAAAATGGAGTTTGTTTGGGGTCATCTTAAGATTTTGGTTCAGAGCGTCCAGATAGATATTCCAGGCCATTCTGGAAATCTAAATACACCCACTGACCTAGTAGTCTCTTCAAAGTCCTTGGGTTTGGCTTAGATTCGAAGGCCTCAACACTCAAATCGAGGGTAAGAGATGTTCAGAGTAACAGAAAAGGAATTTGCCTTATTAAATGTTCCTCATGACAGACCCCCTATTCTTTCCCCAGAAGGAAGGCAGAGCCCCAGTGGGGAGGCTGGCTGGTTGTGAAATGACACACATACGGAAGAATTGTTTTCCAGATATCCCTCAACAACTAATTTGTCTCCTGAAGCATGAAATTTAATTACCCGTGTTGGACATACTTGCATAATCACATATTTTTATTGCACAAAACTGTTCAGTCTTTTAAAATGTAAGAACAGAATCCTGGTTGCAGAAATGTCTTTGACATCAGAGATTTGTACAAGTAAACATTTAGTGCAAATAACTGTTTTCTCGTATTGATTTGTATCGCTGCCTTTTGGTATTATTGAGAATTCACTCACACTCATATTTTGCTGTTATGTTGACAAAGAGGGACCGATGAGTTTTTATTAAACTCTCATAATGCTGAGGCCTGCTATCAAATTCATCCTAATCTTTTGCTAATCCTATTCTTTGCTGCTTCTCATAGTACATAAATCTTCCTCAACCTCTGAGCAAGATCATGCCCTTCCCCAGCATTTTTCAATCTCAGCTCCACTTCTCTTGAAACGAGGTGACCAGAAGTAAAAATGAGACTCCCCACAAGGACAGAGGTACACCACCTCTTCAAGGGGAAACCAATTAACTGTGAAATGACCAGCCATATTTTTAGCACTCTCCTCTCTTTTATAAAAAAGATGGAGATGTCACATAAGGAGGCTAAAAGCTTCTGCTCTTCAGAAAAGCTGGATTGAGCCCCAAATTGGCAAATTGTGACAATTAGGGCAAGGGGGCAGGAGATTGACCCCACTGGGAAGTCAGGATGTCTGTTTGAAGCTGTTTTCCAAGTTCTTTGTGGAATTCTATCTGGATTCTAGGGGTGTAGATATGGGAGCAAGCAGGAGGCTAAGACTTGGAAGGAACAAACAGTCCACAAAAGGGCCAAACAAGGATCTAAATATCCAGTATTTATCTAGAACTACATAAGTACCTGCATCTATTTATAAACTACTTCATTTACTCTTGCCAACACCTTCAAAAAGTGGCAAATTGTGTCTCAATCATTTTACAGAGGAAATTTCCTGAAGCTCTCTTTGCCAACGATCTTAATTTTAATGTCTCTCACATCATTACACTTTTTCTCACCTAATCTCAAAATGATCCTAGGAAGAAGGTACTTTTCCTTTTACAGGTGGCAGCTGAGTCCTTGAGAGGTTAACTAACTTCCTCAAGTTCACAAAGCTAGCCACCAGCAGTGACAAGGTCCAAACCCAGTTCTATCTGATGCACCAAATAGACTTTCTTGGCAAATAACTTTGGGGCTGCTGTGTGGTGGTCACTGTCTTAATGTTTCTATCTGAGGGTCCACAGGAGCTGCAAGTCAATACCTTGCTCAGGGACACGTGTGAAGTCCTGGGGTATCACTGGACTTCCATCTTTCTCAGTTCCTGTCTTGTCTTTTCTCTCTTTGGAGAGAGAAAACTCTCATGGGAGTTTCTCTCTTTAGAGTTTGACCAGCTCAGGCAGCTGGCATTTTAATCATGGCTCTGCATTCTTGGGAAGCTCAACTTACCTTGTTAGTTCCTGGGGGGAGCCAAGTTTGTAACCAATGACTGAGTCCAGCAACCGTGTGCTATCAGTAATCGATAAAATCATAACTTTCAGGCTGTCGCTAGAATGTAACGGTCCACAGTGGTGTAGGGACACCTCTCCACCCCCCACCCATGCCTGAGATTCCATCTGAGTACCTGGTCATACCCAAGTCTCTGCCTCCTACAAGGGTAGTAAACTACACTTCAGATGTTAAGGAGTGGGAAGAAGTAAGAAGTCTTTTGAGGTGTGTTCATCCTGTGAAGACACCCAGGTGTACGGCTTTACCTAGGTTCATTATTAAAGCTGTTTTATAGGTGGCAAAACTGATATTCTGAGATTTTAAATAACTTGTCTACAATTAATAATGAAAAACCAAGATTATGTCATATTGTCAACTTTGAGAGTCTCAATGAGTTAGCATTGGGCCCCGGGCCTACCCAGGTCTCCAATCTGTTTCCTTTGCTACTGCATAAAGCAAATGCCACAGTCCATTCTCTAGCTTTTCTGCTTGCTCTTTGGGGGGCAGTTATCTGTGTCTTCTATTTGTTATTTCCATACTGCCTTGAGGATTTGCCCATAATGGAAAATGAGACAAGAACAAAAGCCCTGTCAGTTACTAAACCTTCTCTCAGATGCCTGTTGTCATGGAGAACACAGTTGTCAGCCGTTGCAGTGGCTACAGCTGAATTTCCCCAACCTGCTAACTGAAGTCCATGTACAGCTGGTCCAGTGACCAACAGAACAAAAAGCTACAAATTATCTCTACAGAACATTAATAGAAGGTCTCTGCACCATAGAATCCTTCTCTCAATTAGAGAGCTGTCTTGGGAGTAATGTTCTCTCTAAAAATCATGATATACACAGCTCTATAAATCGATGAAAGACTTGTGACCATTAAACTTAATTGATACTGAATTTAGAGGAATGCATTTCAATCATGTTGCCATTTTATTTCAAAATTAGTTTCTGGCATTACCTCTTTCTTCCTCTTGACATGCTGGGGCACGTAACACCCTGAAGTGAGAGATCTAGGAAACAGGAGAAGCAGCTCTGGACAGAAGGCCTCAGAGCAGGGAAGACAGGCAAGATGTATCAAGGTGCTGTAAACAAGTAGACCTAAAACAGGAAATAAAAGCTGATTTTAAGTAAAATCAGCAACAGCTTGGTTTTATATAGTACCCCATATGGCATTTAACAGTGGAATAAGGTTTAAAAAAAAAAAAAAAACAACTATCCAAAGACCACACAAGGAAAATAACTTCTTGAATATGTTCTCAGGGTACAATCCTTTTCTTGAGAGTAACGCCCGCAACAGTGCTAGGGAGCTATTGTTTTCTGTAATTGGCTCTGGACAGAAACTGTGCCAAAGAGAAAGAGAAACGCAACTTGTAGTTAGTGCTGGGACTGTGTGTGTGTGTGTGTGTGCGTGCACACACACATGTGTTCATAAGTGAGCTGCAGAAACTGATCTTGCTGTATGTAAACCCTCCCCAACTGACATCAGATCACCTGACCTAGAGTTATCGCTGAAGTACTCAGAGAAATCCAGAATTGCTTATGTCAAAGTACCCAAATACACTTACCATGTCGCCACTTTCTAAATGTATTCATGGAAGAAGAAAAAAACTGGGAGAGAGACACAAGCTTTCTTTTCAAAAGAAAACAAAAAGTACATTTTATACAAAACCTTCTGGAAATGCATGATATGTATGAATTTTTTTTTCCCCCAATGGGCCACACTTATCCCTGTCAGTGAAGAACTTTCTACATATGTGGAGTTGGGTTTTTTTTCCTGGCTCTTCTTTGCTGTCTAGAAACCCTATCCTATCCTTATCTGTTATTAAGGTGTTATGCTTTCTTTAAATCCATTTCCTCTGAGAAATAAAATACATGAATAGAGATGATTGACTTTCTCACTTAACTTTGTCTAATTTTTCTTTATTACCTTCTCTGATTCTCTGTATACCTGAAGAACATTTATGCCTACAAACAAGTTTAAAATGGCAAACATTTGCCACAAGAACAATGCTTGTTTATTTACAGGGACCGGCTGCCCCTAGAACTCCACCTATAGACACAAAATGCTCCCCAAATACCTAGAACATCCAGTTAAATGAGTCAAAATAAAATTGCTAATTTACTCATTCAACACATTTAATTGTTAAAGTTTTGACTTTTTAATATTATTTCCTTGTTAAGTTGGAGATGATAGAATGTAATCTGAGATAACATAGTATCTTATCAGACAGTGCATAGGTGGGGTTTTAGAGACAGGAATATGTATTTGAAGAATTCTAATAACATCAACTTGAGTAAGAAAGATGCATGCAAATCTATTTCAGTGTCTGATAAATATATAGATATAAAACAAATAAGTATTTTTCTTAAAGCTCACATTCTATGACAGATTGAATACAAAAACAAAAGACCATTTTTTTTCCAATGTGGAATGTGTATTTGATGTAAGAAAGGAGGAAAATGGTATAAAAGGTTAAAGAATATCAAGGTCAAATCCATTTTCCAGAGGTTTAGGATCCTCAGTGATGTCTTGATACAGGAGTTGGCATCTAGAGGAATATGAAATCTCTGGTGCCTAAAACTACAGCAGATGTCAAACTCTTAGCCAGATTATATTACTGGGATTTTTTTAGCTTGCTTTTTTTATTGGTGCATTATAACAATACAAAATAGTGGGATTCGGTGGTATATATTTGTACATGCATACGATATAACAACATAATTCAGTCATTTGTGTTTCCCAGTACTGACCCTCTGTCTCCCTTTTCTCCTCCCTCCTCTTGGCCTCCTTCCTTTATTCTGATCACTCTTATATTTTCACAAGATAACCCCCATAGATAGGTCTTTTTTAAGCAAGGAAATTGAATCAAGCTGACATATGAATGGAAAAATGTGTGACCAGAGAGAGTCAACTAGGCCAATACGATTAGAATGTAGGAAATATAGAGGATGGAGACAGAAGATAAACTGAGGAAGATATTCAAGGCACCTTTATTGCTAGGATGAGAAGTTTATTTTAGCATATGATCTGGAGCATGAGTTAGTGCAGAGGAATGATGTGATCAGTGCTGTAACATTGATTATAAACAAGGACTAGATTCACCTATACTTAAAGAACTTTCTTGGAAGTATATTTTGTTGCTCTGAGAATCAACAAGAAGATTGAGAGTAAGTCCTGGGAGATAAGTGAAGATGCTGACAATACAGATGATTGTGCTGCAGAAACAGTCTGGGTAGAACCAGACCCCCATGGCCTCCCCAGTGGGCACTGTTGGACTCCTGACTCCATGGACACCACCGCTCTGGACACTGGTTATAGACCCACTACCCCCACATGGTGGATGTTAAACTGTTCTTGTCTCTTTGCATCCCTGGCTCCAGGAGAAGACTCCTACAGAGGCCATGGGATCACCTGGACTTGGGTTACATATGCTCCCCTGATGGGCCATTTCTTTGAGAGCCTTCTTTTCTATGTCTGCTGCAGATGTCTCCAAACAAGAAAGAGAATTCAGATATTAGGTGGTCAAAAAATCCTACACCCATCATAGAGTCATGGTTGAAATCATGTTTGTGCAGGGTCACGGAGGGCATTGAGACCAAGAGATAATTGCCCAATGTTTCTGTAATGTAAAGAAAGTGGGGGGGGGAGAGAGAGAGAGAGAGAGAGAGAGAGCGAGAGAGAGAGAAAGGTGCAACTGGGCATTATAGTTGGAAGGTCATCATCACTGACCTGATATATTTTTTATAAATTTCATTTGCATATATCTCAGACCATATAAATGCGTATTCAAATTACATGACATGAAAATCTGAGGCTCCAATATTTTGCTGTACAAATTTACATTTTGAGGATTTGGTATATCATTTGGAGAAGATTATTAACTCTTTTCAGTCAGCAAGGAGCCAAACCATCTAAATCTATTCATGTGTGACTAGGTCTAAGTCTTAAAAGAGGGTAATATGTTGAATAATGTATGTCTATATATATATATATATATATATATATATATATATATATATACACCATGAGAGTCTATGCAAAATTGTAATCTGTCTTCAGGATGATTCCACAGCTTTCCTTAGCATTCTCATAGCCATCCTTTTAGAGTTAAGCATTCTTTGTGGGTATAAATTTGAATCTTAGGAGAGACAAGCAAAACTTTGTTAATACTTCCTAATTTGAACAGAAAGTGAAGCGGATGGCAAGCGAAAACCCACAAATACGTTCAGAAAATTTATAACATGGAACATCGCAGCAATTGCCAATATTTAAAGGTTATGTCCGTCATGTTGGGAAGTGGCATAAAGTTTCCACCCTTTTCAAATAATTGGGCATCATACTGATGGGTAAAATTGTGCATGTCAGTGATTCCTATGCTGATGTAGGGAAATTGACAGACACTGTTTAAAGGAAGCCAAAGTTTTTGTGCATCAACATGTCATGCTGGGAATAATTATACAACTGTTTTGTTACCCTCAGCACTGTGCCATATATTATACCATCCACCGAATCTCCCAGAGTTCTTTTGTTTGTTTTGCATAGCACAGCAGTTCTGGAAAATATATATTTGTAAAACAATTGTTGCTCACACACTTTATAAATGAAGCCCAAAGCTCACTAATACTAAAAAACATTGTCCTTACTGCCAAGGGTGCATTTAGATATGGCCCTCACTTTTTATTCATTAGCTTTAGTATCATCAACATGAAATTATAGGCTAATAGGTCTAGAAAGGACCTCAAGAGGCCAAACAGTGTTTGCGGTAACCATCAGGTAAGCACTCACTTTAGTCATCCATTCTCATGAGAATCATCATCAATAAATTCTTTAGTAGCCACTATGTATGTGTGTGTGTGTGTGTGCACACGTGTGTGAGTGGTGGCTGGGCAGCTGCCTGGAGATCTCTTCAGTAATGTCAACTCGAGTAGCTTGTTATTATTTACATAGCATTTCATATTTGCAGAGGGATTTCCCAACACTTATTAATCCTCAGAGCATTGGTGGAAGGAAAGTTCTTTTTCCTCATATAAAAGCAAAACAGTTCAGAGGCTTGAAGAGGTCTGCAAGCTTGTGACAGAATAAAGATCAGAATTTAAAATTCTTGACTCTGGGTTCTTTTCAAACCCATACTTGAAAAAAAAAAAGTATTGTCTTTTAAAATTTCACTTGACATTATTTTAATCTATTAGATTCTGAGAAATCTAGTGGGACCAGAAGGATTGGGCAAAAGGGAACTAACATGAGACTTCTCAAGTGTAAGGCGTGTGTTTACCAAGTGATGAGATGACCAGAAAACTCAGCTTCTGCGTGATTCACACCACTTTGCACCACTGCCAGGCTAGCTCATTCATGGCCCTGGGGAGGGCAAGCCTGGTAATGGAGGTACAGAGGGCACGGAGCATGCTCTGTGTGAGGTGACAGGAGTTTATATGCAAGTATACTTGACAGGCAGGAACTAGAAAAATGTAATATGTCTAGTTAAAAAAAAGAACATATTGTAATAAACCAAGACCTTTGACTTTTGTCATTGGTGTTAACTAATACTGTGGGCCAGTTGTAGTCATTGAGCCTACACAGGTGCAATGCAGGGCTGGGGATGTTATTCCACGTTGCAATGATTATGAGCAGGCAAACCAGTTGGAATGAGAACCGGATGCTTCTTATTCTTAAAACTTGCTTCAGATGTCCCTTTGGAACTGACAAATTGCTCAGGTGAAAGTCATCCCCTGCCAGGTTTCTGCAATTTTCTCAGCTTCGTGCAACTTTTCATTTTCTTGTTTCTTGTCATGAACATAGAAAAAGAGCCACCTAATACCTTTGGGATGGCATTTGCAGCTTGGCTGCAAAGTAGAAGTGCTGGACAAGTCAGCAGAGAGTTGTCTTTTACAATAGGATTTTGGAATTTGTCAGCTCCTTTGCAACCAGCTGACAAATAACAACATGGGGTGATTTCTACTATAGATAGGAAACACATTTGTTCCACGGATGAAAGCTGGGGAACACTGATTTAAAACTCTGTGCCAATTGTGCACACTTGCCCAGGAGGTAATCAACATAGATGTGATAACACCAGGTGAGAATTAAAAACTTACAGGCATGAAGTAGAAACTTTAGCCTGGGAAGATAAACCAGGAAATCTCAATATGTGTAATCAAATGATCTCAGAGATTTGACAGCCAACTCACTGCTCTATTTTGAGGCAGTCATTTCTTACCTTTGTAAATGAACTTCATATATTCATAAATATGTTTAGCTCTGAGAAGAAAGACGTAAAGTGGGTGGTAGTGGCCCTTCCATCAAGCTGTGATATTTGGTGGGCATGACCCTCATGCATTTGGATCTGGGCGTTGGAGTCCCACAGCAAGTTACACTCGGTCTATTATCATTTTCTTTGGTGGTCAGACCAAGCAGAAATTGGCCCATCCAACCCAAATGCCCATAGCAATTATTTATACAATAAAGCACGTGTCAAAGCAGTTTACTGACAAGAGGATCAGACACCCTTGTTGAAGGGGTCTTGTGTTGACACAAACCTTTTCTTGAAGGGGCTTGTGTTCAGTACAGGTAACAGAAAACCTTACTAGGAGTGGCTTAGCCAAATACGGATTTGTAACATGTAGTCTGGTGGGAGGAGAGTTCTGGGCTTGGCAGTGATCCCTGGGCATCTCACAGAAGACTCTAGAATGTCTGCTCAGCCTTGGCACACTGTCATTTTGTCCTGATGCTTATGGCTTCATGATCCCAAGATGGTGACTTCGTCTTAAACCCATGTGGCCACATGAAAGCAGGGGAGTTGGGAAGGGAGCTTCAGTTGCCTCCTTCTCCAGAACAAACGTTCTTCAAAGTCTCCCAGCATGTGCCCATGTCTCATTGATCCCACTGAGCCCTGTGGCCACGGTGAATAGGTGAGTTGGAAGAAGTAGATTTCATTTCAGTCTTCTCTGTAGAGAAGGGGAGACTGAGATTGGGAATGGATTTGGGGTTTATTAACAGCATATTACCTAAAAGGCCCCCTGAAGTGTTTGGAATTTCTTCATTCATTTGATCAATATTTCTGTATTCACCATTTGATCTAAATTAGGCATAAATAAGCTTCTGATAGCCATGTATTTTCTTTTTAACATCTGGTTGCTTCGCTCCATTTCCTTGGAATGCTCATCATGTTCTGACCGGCCAGGAAGAGCTGGGGTCAAGGCTAGATCCTAAATTCTCTTCTCACTTTACTTTGTATTCCTAGGTGACCTGTTTTAGGCACAAGCCTTCAATTAGCATCAGAGATTTTACAAATATGAATTTCCAAGCTGTGCCCTATTTGGAAAGCAAGCCGTTGCTTTGACACTACCTCAAAGGCAATCTCAAATTTCACATCTTTTTAAATGAGCTCAAGATTTTCACCTATCACCTCCCTTGAACCTTGTCTTCTTTGAAAGTTAACTGTTAAGATTGAATAAGACCAATCATGTATGCAGCTCCATAAGCCAGAATCTTCCTTTTTTCCCATATCCAATATATTGTCTCTTCTAAGAGCACAAACCCATTTACTTTAAGCTCATCTTCTAAGTTACCTTGCTCAGAAGACTCTAACCTTTTCCCAAAATCTAATTTTGTCCCTTACAATACCAGCTGGGTGAACCCAAGTCTAATACTGTCTTTCATCTTCTCTACTCACAAAACTTTCAGTTTGGAAAAACTAAGACCCAAATCTTGAACTTGGTTTTAAGGTCCCCCCGGTGGCCTGGCTACTACCTACCTCTCCAGGCACATCTGCTACCACACTTTTCTTTGTTTTCTAAACTCCAGCCACACAGGCCTCCTTTCCATGCCTTGTTCTTACTGTGTTCCTATTTTTTTCTCAGGATGCTTCCTACATATGGAGGTTTTTCACCCGGGAGTGCTATTTTTGTTACCCTCCTTTGTGAATAGACATCCTTATTAAACCATCCCATAGCATCTTCCTTCTAAAGAGCATTCCAATTGTCATTTTAAGTTGACTTTCATGATTATTTGGCTAGCGACTATCTTTACTAACAGATTGTGAGTTCCACGAACACAGAGCCATGTTCTTCCACTATACCCGACTTAGCCTACTGTCTGGCACTTATTAGACATCTATATATATATATTTTTTTTTTTAATGAGTGATGGAATGGGGAAGAGCAGTGATTGGCCAAAGCATTTTTTCTTTTCTGGGATGGATTCCGTTTGCCATTCATTCTTCAAATAAACATTTATTAAGCACCTATTATAAATAAGGTCCATGTCTTGGCAATGCCAATAGAAAGATAACTGAGATAATATACCTGACTTTTTATTCAGATTGGGGAAACAGATGTATAAGCCCATGAATATGAATTAAAATAACATGTTTCTATCCATTTCAACCTCCAGTCACAAATCTGACATCAAAGTCCTTCCCCAGCATAATGGAAACACGTTTCAGGGTTTTACTATTTCCTCATCTACTTCATAACTTTCCATCCATTGTTTTTTCAATTTATAGATTTATGGATTATGGTGATCTTATGTGAAGTTGGCTGCTTCCTAATGGCAAGTATGAAGAAGCTGTGTCCTCATAAACAAGCTAGGTGCAAACCCCACAGGGTAGATTTGCTTTTAGGCTTTTTTCTTATTAGACAGCTATCGTAACTTCAGAGGTGTGCATTCTTAGAGGTTTTTCTCATTCAGAGTAGAAAGTTTGGAGATGTCCCTAGATTGTAGGTCCACTTAAATTTGGGTCAGAAATAACTCTCTTTCATACCCACGTTACCACCCTTTGAAGAAAGTAGTTCCTAGGTAGCGGACAGAGAAAGAGCTGTCAACAGCTCAAACATAATGCAACATGTTTCTAGAAAGGAAACACATTCGGTAAAAATCTGAAAAATGTGCTTCAAAAAGCAAAAAGCCAGTGGCTTTGTAGTTATTGTTTCATTATTTTTTTTTTTTTTTGTCAATTGAATTTGGAAAATTCCTTTGTAAATATGGGCGACTCCTTATAGGAAATTCATCTCAATTAGGTGTGCAAAGTTCTTTGGTGTTTTTTCTGGTAGGTGTGAAACTTCTATATGGCACAAGGACCTGAGTCCTCTGGTGGAGTCACTCTACCAGTCTGCCACTATGCCTAGATATCTCAGGAATGGTCCACTGAAATTAAAAAAAAAAAAAAAAAAAAAAAAAAAAGATTCTACTATAGATACATGTCCAATTTTGGCTGTTATAAGACTCTCCTCACTCCCCTTTGCATAGACTTTTTGAGTTCCCACTCTGTTTAGCCATGGTAGAAGGGTGGTTGGGGTGCAAGGTGTGTAGAATTTTTCTCTTTCTTTGACCCAGGTATAGATCCCAGTATCTTCTCTCCTAAGACTGAGAACATGCAGCTGGTAAGACAATGAGGACAGTTAGGATTCAACTGAAGCACCCACATGACAATGGAGCTGATGGTGTTGAGTCACCAGTCACTCCTGCCAAAAGACAGGAGTGTATTTATTTCTAAGTGTGATTTCATGAATGGTATAGTTTACGAAGATGCTAAATATGAGCTTCCCTGAACATCACTGCAAAGAGAGTTTACTCAGAAAGGTATCCCAGGAAGAAGAAGTGGGGTTCTGGGAGATTAAAATTGAGTGGAAGAAAATAAGTATATGGATCCATGAATGAGTGGACCACTGCTACATACAACTAGAGTTCAATCCAAGACCATCTGAAGTGCCTTATGACATGAGTGTCAGGGCTTTGTAGGAGAGGGCAGGGGAAAGCATCCATTGACTCCCATCCTCCACTGATCAAAGATGGCTCCACACTTCTGGACTTCTTGGCTCTACAAGCAGGAGCAGCTGCAGTTGCAGCAGATGTTCTGAGGAGCTAAACAAGGTGTTCTGAGGACTGGGCAAAGCTGGTTGAGACCTACAGGAAACTGGTGGCTGCTGCAACAGGGGCTTGAGTAAGAGGGAGGCCCAAGAGTAAGTGAATGAGATCCAGAGGTGTCTGATATTCCATTCTGTATTTACTTTAAATATATACATAATTTTGTATAATTGTATATCATTGTGAATAATTATATACATAATGCAGGAGGTATTATTTTATGGGCTGATCCAGGTCTTCCAAGAAGAAGAGGAAAGAATGGGATTAAATGTGCAAGAAATGTATTCAAATTAATGCCTGTAAGAGAAAATGGAGAGGGAGCCACGGGAAGCTGCCAGAGCCATCTGGCTGTGAAGCAGGTCTGACCCTGAGTGAAGGAGAGAAAGAAGGAGGGAAGATCCTGTGGCCAAGTCTCAGACTGTGGTACAGTTCCAGGGAGTTTGGCACGGCTGCCTTTGAGAGTCCTCAAGTCCAATCCAGCAGTTGTCAACTTAGTCACGCATCCATGTATTGGTTTTCCTCCTTTCCTGTTCCAGGCCCCCACATCTGCTTCCTGGGATATCTTTCCAAGTGAACCCCCTACCAGTTCTTTTCCTCAGCTTTCAGGAAAGTCCCTGCTTCTCCTCTTGACAAACTATTGCATCTTTGAAATCACACATATAAATAAATGTACTTTGTAGCAAAACTAAACATAGGTAGCCTGGTATCCAAAATCAGCTCACTACCAAGTATATGTGTCCCTGAGGAGTAGCTCCTATGAACCCATGTGTGATAGCTTCCCTACTGCACTCAGTCATGGGCTGGTGCAGCTGGTGGGAAACATTTCTCATTGAAAATGTGACTATGGAGTTCAGCAGGCAGAACTGGAATCCTCCATCAGTGAACTCCCTGAAATCAGATGTCCAAGACTCAACATTCTCATGGCCACCTCTGATTACATTCAACAAGATTTAAAGTGAGAAACATATGACTGGGATTTAAGAAATCTGGTTTGTGTTGAGAAACGGTTTGCTTTCAAGTGCTAGTCCCCAAAATTCTATGAACGAGGTGGCCCTCATGTTTCTGAGGCAGAGGACCACATGAGTTTGGGGCCGATTTCTTTACGAATCTGTCCTCAGACAGTTTAAGTCTTGACCTAGTGACTGTGGATTTCTTTTCCTTTTATTGATCTCCTTCTCTTACTTTTTGACATTTCCCCCCTCAAACCCTTAAGTGTTTCTGCTCTTTTGTTTTCTCCCTTGATCCTTCCATACTCAACAGAGAAGCTCTTTTGAAGTGAACCTGAATGAAGAAAAAAATAGTGCTGCTATCTGAATAACGAGGGCATCCTTGAGGAGATAAGTGTTCTGTAGGCTTTGTTGCCTAGAGAGGAGGTGGGAGGAGGATAGCAGCAGGTTTATTGAATGACTGCTTATTTAATTATTCTCTATCGATGCAGGTACGTCGGAATTCATTTAACACGGATAAACTCTTTCCCCCATTCTCTCTCTCTCCTTTTGCTGCTAGTGAAGTGGCATCCCAGATCTGTCATTATAACCCTTGATCCCAGTTAAAATAAAAACCACCAAATGCAGAATAAGTCATATGAATGGTTCTAAAACAGACACGTGGATGCTTTCAGGTCTTCTTCACAGAAGAGGTTAAATTGGGAAAAATTTAGAACAATCTAGGAATTCCCTGAATGCTTCTGGCACATGAGTAGATTGTGAAAAACAAGCTTCTATTAAAGCACTATCCGGACAAATATTGAGAAGGATAGAAAATGGGTTTGAGCAGCCTGAGGCTTCAAGGAAGAGCAAAGCATCTTCAGTGGAACTTGTTTTTGGATACTGTCCCAGAACGATCACTCTTTTGCTCCTTCTGGTGCATCATGTGGATATGCAGAAGATGAGGAGATGATTTTTTTTTAACACAGTACATTTTTAATCCCTTTCCTGTCACACCAAGTAAATAACTCACTGAGAAGCACTCAGGGGAGGACGCTAAACTGCAGTAGGATGTGGAGTCCTGTAAACTGTTCAGGTGTGAACATTAATAAACCAAGCCAGGCAACATGGCTTGGTGGATTGCAGTGGTGCCAGAAACGCAGGCACCATTTAAAGAAAGTTTTATTTTCATGCTCTGTTGTCTCTTGCACTGTGAAACCAGGAGTCCTCGGAAAGCAACCACCCAGAAGCAAACACTACAACAAACTCACCTTTCCCCATCCCCAAAAGATTACATGCTTTCAGCAAAGCCCAGGTTTATAGATGCATCCATCAATGTCTCCTGTGTAGAACATGACTCTAGTTTCCATTTTGGAGTAGCAAAATAGGAGTCTTGGAAAGGTAAAGATGTTTGTCCAAAGTTACCCTGCAGGACTGTTCCAGAATAATAGACTAGGAGTAGGGCTCAAGCCTCCTGCCTTTTATTTCAATATTTTAACATTCGAACTCCCCCACTACCTTGCCCATGACTTATGTATGAAACTCGTGTCCACGCAGAGATTTCTCAAAGACCTATATTTAAGGGTACTTAGTTGCAGCCTAGCTATTCAAATGTCCCCAGTACAGCTACTACAGAGAGAATGAAAACAAGGGAAGAATTTAATGCCTATTGAAAGCTGATTCAGAGTGTGTAAAGGTGAAAGTGTGTGGTCGGAAGGCTTAGCTGCCTGTTGAGTTCTTTTATTCAATAACTCAAGTAGCCTGTTGTGAGCTGCTTTAGCGCTATTAACACATCTGGAGCTATTGGTCATACATTGGGGACATTTTAGAATGTAAAAGTAGCTTTGTAGGCAAACTTGCATTAGAAAGAAATACTTCTGAAGAACAAAGGCTAACTTTATAGAGTACACCCCTCTCTCCCTGACTCAATTCCACTGGGCTTCTGATGGAGCATGTGTTAAACCTATATACTTATTTGGAGTCATAAAAATTGTCCTCCTGTTTTGGATCGTGTTTGCTTTCAAAGTAGCCCTTTGGATCCCCGAGGAGATCCAAACATGAAACGAACTAACTAAACTGTCAACAGTGTGTAGATCCCACTGAAATTCCCTATCTGCTCCTGGTACTTTTCTCCACCCTGCCCCAGGTCCGGAGCTGATCTGTGGAGAGAGCATGAGAGGGTTCCCTGCCCTTCTGTTGCTGATTAGGTTTGGCTGGTAGGAGTCTTTAGCAGGAGGTCAGAGACTAAGAAGGGAGGGAGATCAGATATTTATTCTATACATCTGGTTTTATCATCATCATCATCTCATTTAATCCTTTGCTTTTCCAGATTTTTGAAGTAAACTTCAGAATAAGAGTGCATCATGACTGGCAGGCCATGGTTTAGAGATTTGGAATTCCCATCCTGCAGTCCTGGCTCCTGGCAGACAACCCTCTCTAAACTTCCTCTCTCTTGGTTCTAGCAACTGTATCCAAAGGGCTGTAGCTAAACCAGGAGATAAACATGAGACCAACAAAAGCAAGATCAAAATGGCTCAGGAGACATAAAGTGAAAGGTTAAATTGGCAGGTGTCTTCACTTGCCTTATTGGTCTGTGTATTGAATGCTGCAGGACTACTCTGAATTAAAGTAGTAGTCATACTCCCTTCTACATGGACTCTCCTCCTTGCTCACTCCTCTCCCAAGCATGAGTGAGGGTCAAGGGCAAGGGTAGTTACTGAACAAAAGGTCAGTCCATAAAGTCAACATGTTAACTCGAGAATTCACTCCAGAAACCTGGAGAGGTAAAGGATTAAAGGATATAGTGAAATAGACGTGGGGAAGGTGAGCAGGACATGAAGTAGCAATTGGTGCATGATAAGCAGCAAGGTCCTCCAGACAAGAAGGTTCCCTGCTGAGGTTCAGTGCCAAATCCACAGTCAGTTGTGGTAGAAGGCTCCTTGTCTGAAGAGAAGGTGGCTCTGGCAAGCAGACACAACAAAATAGCATGACAACAACATAACCGTTTAATAGGATTTGCAATAGCCACAGTCTCAGCAAGATTCTATCACCTCCAAGTAAGTAAAACAAGCCATGGAAGCCCTGGGAGGGAAACCATTTCCTCAGGCAGGACTGGGGATTGGCTTACTAGAGACGACACTAAATACTGAGCCTCAGCTGTCGTTTCCACCCTGCCAGTATCTGAGAAGGCCGGGTTGTCTCTCAGTTGACTTCAGGTCCTATTTGACTTTGTGAAAGAAGCTTTGTCCCCGTGGATCTGTTACTTGGGATGTGGTATATTGGCACTGAAATACGTCACCTTCACATAGATTGTGGCAACTTTTAGGAAAAGCCAAACCACATTAGGATTGTCGTCTGACTGATGTCCCTTTCCTACAAGTCCATGAAGCAGCACACACCTGTCTGGGAGGTAGAAAGCTTTGGCTAAATAGGACATGCCACCACTAGAGAGTAATTCACTGACACCCCCAGCCTGACCTCGCTTAGCTGCTGAGATCTGATGGGATCAGAGCAGAAGGTGACAAGGCTATAAGCTTAATTAAACGAATGGTTTTGTTCCATCCACGCTCATCCTTTCCCCCTTTACCCAGTAATGTTCATACATGCCAAGAAAATCGCATTGGGGATAAGATTATGACCCAGTGATCTCATACAGGATGTGACATTATCTCATTTCAACAGCCTGGGAAGGACAATGTTGTTTTCAGCTCTGGGAAGAATTTGACCCACAACAGAGCAAAATTTAGCCCTGACTTTTCACTTTCTTGTTCTTTTCCATGGCAAAGGGTCCTGCTGTGTCAGGGTACCCACATACATTCCCAATCTCTAATAAACAACTTACCAATAAAGAAGCCTCCCTATCCACATGTTAGTGGGATCCACCTGTGTCCTAGAAGTAAGACATAAATTTTCAGGGAATTAGAAAATTATATAAAGCATCCTCTTTCCAATATCTGGTTTGTTTTTTTCTTCCCAAGCAAGGGAAGAATTTCTTCCTTCACGAAAAGGCAGAGATTTCAACCTTTAAACTTCTTACTCAATATTAAGGATTTGGCTACTGAATGGCCTTAAAAGTATGGTCTTCTCAGCTTTCTGTTCTGATCTGCTTTTGGTCACTTTCATTCATCTGCTCATGGCTGGCTGCCTGGATTAATTTTCTGGACTGAATACATTTCCTTGCATTACCAACATATGTGACAAATAACTAATCTGACTCATCAAAATGCATTAGAATGCAGTGTTCCAGTTACTGAAGGACATTTGAAATTCAGCAAGTTGTCTTCTTCCTCTCACTGCCAGAGATAGTAAAAAATTATGAAGAGGTAGAGATGATGCTACAGCCCACTCTGTGCCTAGAATTTGTATCAGTGTCTTTGTTGTTGCTGTTTCAGCAATCCAAGAAAACTTGGATCCACCTCTGTTTGTTTTGTACTTCCTAAAATGTTTTCCAAATTAAAATTTGAAATGTAACAGGAATAATTTCTGAGAAACATAACATAGCCCGGACTATAAATCATCTGAAACAGCAATAAGTGGAAGTACTAAATATACCTAACACTGCTTAAAGTATTCTATATATATCATTCCTGTTCTAGGACTATTTCCACATTACACATTCCAACACAAGCCTTCTAAATCAGGCAATAGTTGGGCTGTCTGAGTAATAAGTCTAAATGAGATGCAAAAGAATATGTTGGAAAGAAAGTGATATAAGTGCCACTGTTTAATTGGGTGCAATGGGCATCTTACAAAAATTGCCTAATATATTTAAGGGGTCTACGGAAAACAGATTTACAGTGTCTCCTTGAAAGAAAAGTGGCATGCTTTTTACAACTGTATTTAAAATTATTATATCAGAAACTGTATTAGCACGAAGAGCTATCATCATGGAGTCAGAATTCCAAGAATATTAAGCAGAATTGCTCCACAAAAGACAAATACATTTTAAAAATTTTGCCAATGTACTAATGAATGATTTATAATTAATCTTTCCTGCATAGTTTTGTCTTGATTTTTTTTCTCATGGCTTTATCTTGTTTTTGTTGTGGATTCCTTTTTTGTTTATTTATTTGTTTGTTGGAGGTCTCATATGCTTTCACCATTACATGCTTGGTAGTAAGTATTTGGGCAGGAGCTGAATGAAGAGCCTGCTGAGAACTCAAGAACTGTCGAGGCAAACATAGATTTCCTAAATTTGAGTTTCTTCTTAAACTTGGAAGACCTGCTCTCTTTTTTTTCTCTATCTTCTTTTATTTGTCTATAAAAGGAAGATTGCACATGATTTGCCTCTGTGGGTGATTGTGAAGGGAAAAAAGTCTATTTCATAAATATACTGTAGAGTCCTTTTCCAATAGAATGTGTGAAACAGACTTAGGCAGACATTCAGCTGGGTGCACAGGGAGGCTACAGATGTTCATTATCACATCATAAAAGCTCATCCTTGATGCCTCTCAAACATTCTTAGGGAAAAGTGTTCTCCTGGCACAAGCTGGCATCATGTGCCTGCAGCATTTGATCAGCTCAGCCCAGGAGCAGTGCAGAAGAGTGCAACAGGGTAACTCAGCACATGGGGTCTGGGTTTGGGTGGCATAGATTCAAATCCTCCATCTACCACTTTTTAGATTTGTGCCATTTATTTAGCCTGGGTGCCACTTACTTAACCTTTCCAAGCCTCAGTTTTCATATATCCGAGGGGGATAGTAAGAAATAAAATGAGTTATGCCTATAAACCATTTAGCATAGTGATTAGCAGATAGTAAATACTGGTACATACTATTATTAATATGTGCTGAGAGATTTGAGGGTGTTCAAGCAAATAAAATTTAAAAAAAAACATATTCCCCCATCTAAGAGACATGTAATCTACTTGTAAATAAATAAATAAATGCAAAAACAAAAGCATATATAATCCAATATGTAAAAATCACTGTAGGGTTTGGCAGGGCATAAATTAGTCCTTGATTAAACTTCTGGGATTGTCTTATTCAGAAACTTAAAAGGATGGAAACTTGGCCACAACTTGGATATTGCATTTGAATTAACTTTCTTGTTAAAATTGCATTTGAATTAACCAGGACTAATGGTAGGTTAGGTCAATTTTTCTTTTGCATGGGGTCAGATTTTAGAACTTTTTAAAAGGGCAGAGTCCCTTCAGAGAAAATTTACTTAAATTTTTGCCAGTTTGTGTGCTTTCCCTAATCAAACCATCTCTAATGTATAGTATCTTTACAAATGTTAGAATCTTTACAAATATATATATTTTCTCCACAATGAAAGTGTTTTCTCCCACAGAAATGACTTCAATCCATTTACAAATTCCTTTTGTCTAACTGGGCCTGTGATAGTTTTTGACAGAACTCAAATTGTAATGTAATGAAATCAAATTAGATCTCATAATTTGAAGATTTTTGTTGATGTTTCCAGGGTGTCTTGACAAAGGCAAAATGGGCCTTGAATACCATTCTGATTTCTTCAACCTCTAATTGTGACCTTTAAGCCAGGTATTGGGTCTCTTGAGCAAACAAAGTCACTAATCAGATTTTAAAGCACCTTTGATAATCCAAAACTCCCCACATACCTCCTCCCTGGTCTTTGCATTTTATTATCTATAAAGTATTTTCAGTTTGGGAGGGGTATATCAGAAGTAGGTATATCTGAATCTTGAGAGCCACACCACAGAGAATTTACAAAAGTTCCCAGGTGATTCTCCGTCATCTCTCTCCACCCCAAATCCCAACATGCCAGTTGGGAACAACTGCTGCAAATTATGATTTCAAAGTCCAAAAACTTTTGACTTGTCAAAACCCCATCTTTATAGGACTAAAAACAGTAAGAACATGTTTCAGTTTTATTAAAATCATTTAAATTTCCTTATTGTGTCCAAAACACTCAGTCAAAAAATATGAATAAAATTTGGAAGACAGGATAAAAAAGGACTGATGGAAGATATAATAAACAACAATAGAATTAAAAAGCCAGTTTGCCTGTTGAACTGAGTCATGCTGCAGAAATGGCTTGGGATTTTGAAATTACAGAAAGATAGTGTTCTATAGAACATAGAGATGGTCCAGTGTCGGGTTTTAAAAATGATATGCCAAGAATGCTCTTGGCTACTAGTTTCTTCTCTTGCCATTATTACCCCTATTGCTCATCAAGAACATACTTGAGGGTTGGGGTTGGTAGAGCGCTTGCTTAGCACATGTGAGGCACTGGGTTCGATCCTCAGCACCCCATAAAAATAAAATAAAGGTATTGTGTTCATCTACTATAAAAATATTTAAAAAAAATAAAAAAGAACAAACTTGAAGTTCAATCATGGGCCAATGTCCTGCAGAAAGGAGTTCTTGAATAAACAAAGGCTCAACTGCATTGGCAGAGTTTTTATCTCCTTGGCTTAGCTGATAAAAGTACAATGTAGGTTCATTATGATTTCTCCTAAGAAGGCTCTCAACTTGGAAGAGCAAAATGGACTCTTTGAAAGAAAACTTGGTGACTGCTTATGGCTAAGGGAGAAGATAACAGAGAAACCAGAATGTTTTCCCTTCTAATGAGGAGATGAAATAAAAAGTCAGGGAAAAAAAAAAAAAAAAACCAAGGCAGGATGGCAGGATTGGGATTGGTATCCATGTGGCCTGCAAAGCCACTGAGCATAGCTAAGCCATGTCAAACCTACATAACTGTACATAGCAAGTACCCCTGCTCATGTCTTCAATAATCTTAAGTTAAAACAGTTGGTAGCTGGATAGGGAAATGGGTCCAGCAGAGGCCAGGGGACCCTAATCCCTGCTTGATGAAGGGAAGAAAGCAGCTCTAACGGAGTCAGAGAATCCAGGGTGAGAGAGTAGTAGCTTTAATCTGAAGAGAAAGGGTAGAACTTAAACCTATAGTGGGAATGATGTTCAGAAAATACTTGTGTGGGGTGAGTTGGGGGAGATGGAGATAAAAAGACCAATGTGGGGGCCAGGATATGTTATACAGTGATATTATAATAAGTACTTTTTGGGTCTCTGCCCCTGGTTCCCTCTACACAGCTTCTAAAACCCTTGAAATCTTTTAAGTGATATATCTTTTGTATGCTGCTGAAATGACTGATGGCTGGGAGCTCCTGGATAGCCTTAGGAGAGGGGGCCAGTTGCCAGGGGAACCGACCATGTGATTAGAGGATTGAAACTCTGCATTCCACTCTCAGACCTCCAGGGAGGGGAGAGGAGATGAAGCTTGAGTTGATCGCCAATGTCCACTGATGTAATGATGCCTACATAAAGAAGTCTTCAGAAAAAACTCAAAAGAACTGGATTCTAAAATCTTCTGAATTGCTGAATATGTGGAGGTATCTGGAGAGGACATGCAGCTACCCACCCCTACCTGTACAGTTATGCATCTCTCTTCTGTCTGGCAGCTTTTCTGCATCCCTTATTATATCTTTCATAGTTTGCAGCAACAGAGCTACAAACAGTGTTTCCTGGAGTTCTACAAACCATCCTGCAAGGTAGCCTCCAAGATGAGAGTCATGGGATGTCTAATTTACAGTTGGTCAATCAGAAACACAGGAATAGCGGTGACAACCGACTATGTGTAGTAGCTTGTCTACTTGAGGGACTGAGCCCTTAACCTGTGGAATCTAAAATCACCATCAGGTGGATGGTGTCAGAATTAAATAATTAAATGATAAGACACCCAGTTGGTGTCCTATGGAGAACTTCTTGGTATGTATGGGAAAAGTTCCCACCCACAATTTGGAGACCAGATTGTATTCAGAATAGTACTGAGCAAACTAAGCAAACAAACTTTGGGGTTTTTTTTGGTTTTGTTTTGTTTTGTTTTGTTTTTCCTGTTTCAAAGAGAATGAAAAAGGGAAACAAACCAGAAAGGACAAAGACTCAGGACAGAAGAGGAGCCTGACAACGATAATATTTGCAGCTGATATTTATTGAGCACTTATCATGTGCTGTGTTCAGTCCTCTGTAAAGGGCCAGATGGCTTTGCAGGCCAGATGGTGTCTATCACCACTATTTGGCTCTGCCTTTATACCACAAAAGTAGCCATAGACAATCTGTAAACAAACTGACATGGTTAGATTTGGCTCTTGGTGGGCCAGATTTAGTCCAAGGGTCACAGTTTGGCTAAGGTGGTGGCATTATTATTTGCATTGTAGACTTGAAGAATGAGGCTTAGAGCTCTGGGAGGGGAGTGGTTTGGTTTCCCCTTGGTAGGAACACCCATAAAGGGCCAACATGAGTGCACACAGAAGACTTGTGGAATGTCCAGCAAACTGGAAAACATGACACTGTACAGGTAACTAGCACACACCTGTCACCCTCCAGTTATTGCTCATATAGTTACTAGGAGTTCCCAAAGTAAGAAGCAAAAACTCTACCATTAAACGTCAGGGGTTCTCTATTTCAGAAACACATTGGAACTGAAGATATTAGAGAAGAAGGAGCAAAGCCTGTTGAATCCCTTGGTTGCATTCTTTGGAGGTACGTTCTCTTGACTCTTGGACCCTCCCAGCTCTGTCAATACAAGGTCAACCAGGGAACACATGAAGGGCTGGTATTAGGAAAGCCATCTTCAGCAACCTGCCTTCAGTCCCTGCTGGTCTTACTAATGAGCACACCATCTTGGGCTGTGGACAGATGGGCCCCTGAGTCTTAAGAACTTGGAATCTAGAACAGAAGGCACATAACAGATTTCACATTATTGTGGATCTTCCTGAAGGGACTTTGCTATTGCATCTTCAAGACAAACAGTTTGGATCACCTATTTGCTATTGACGTTCTGTATTTGAATCCTTGAAAGGTTGAGGTCTTCAGCTGCATTACTTGGGGTGTTCACAACCTGACTCTGATCTAATAAGTGACACTAATGGAGTCTGTGCCTTAATTGCCAAAGGAACTGCAAATCTTCAATAACAGAAGAAAAATGTGGAAGAAAGTAGAGTTGTGGCACTTCACAGACACATTTCTGTTTCTGTTGAAATCTTAAAATAATAGAAATTTCACCATCAATAGCCAGTTTGGGCAGCTGTAGGAATTCACAGCCATTATCTGTGATCTCAATGGGTCCTTCCTTACCACTATTGGCCCTGTACCATATTTACCTCCTTGGGACAAAACAGGAAACAATTTACAAATCAAGACTCCAAAGCCCGCCAACTTTCCTAACAACACTGCCCTGTGTGACAGAAGTGATTCACATTGGCCTTGGGTGAGAAGGGAGGTCATGCTTTGTCCTGTACCATAGTTAAGGGCTTGGCTTGAGAATGAGAAGGAGCCACTGCTGATACTGGTAAAGTGTCTTTTAATTGGACTTTCTGACCTGAGTTTTCCATTATTCTTGAAGGAGTATGATTGGCAGTTTCACTTTTAAGCTGTGATTTCTACACATGAAGTTTGTGGTGTAGATCCTGCATGATCCAAATACAGTAGCCATTAGCTACATGTGGCTATTTGCATTTAAATTAACTATAATTAAATAGGGAAGGCAGTACCATCAAAGCACATTACAGGCATGTATGAAAATATCACAGTGAAACCCATTATTTTGCACAATTAATACATGCTAATCATTATAATAAAAATTACAGAAAAAAGGTAAAAGAAATTAAAAATTATTTTCTTCACTATTGCTAACCACCCTCCGAGAGATTATTAACTGCACTGGCTAGTTGCCCTCATATTGTAAGCACAGGTATAAAACACTTCCACATTTCAAAAGTTCTCTTAGGTGCTACTGTTACTAGACTAGTAAATGCAGATGGTCTAAGGCGGTAATGCAGAACATGCCTCCAGGGCACTTAATGCAAGAACTGGGAGCCCTAGGTCAGCACAGTAGTTCCTTATTATGAAAATCATTCATGTCTTTCTTTTCATCTTTTAGATGCAATACTTTATCTCTGTAGGCTTAAAATTTACATGTGAACAAGGTAAGAAAATCTACATGAAAAAGACTGCAAGAAAACAGACTGAACTATCAAGCACAATTGTTTTGAGTGATGGGAATATGGACTATTATCTTTTTTTTCTGGCTATTTGCAGTGAATATGTAGACAGTTTTTGTCTGCCCTTCCCATAACATTTGACTCAAGAGACATTTGTTGCTTGAATTCCTGGAACAATCCATGCCTGAAGCTCAGTCCACTCCAGCTGGATTTCCTGATGATTGGAGCCAGTTAAGCTGATTTGAGTTGGGTTTTCATTACTTACTACCAAATGAATACTAATTTTGCTACTTTAATGATATTTAGTATCTTCTACAATGTACATGTATTTCCTCCTAAAAATAGAAAATATTAACATTTAAAAATGACTTGTGATAAACAGTGTTCTATTATATTTTGTGTATCATGTATGTGCTAATATTCATGAGCTCTTACAAAGCAATTTATCTGAATAAGCTAGAGCTGATTTCAAAAAATCCACAAGGCACACAGCATAACATGCCAAAGTAAATTTGTTTATTAAAAGGAAATTTGAGGCAACTGTTTTTGTTGAGCTGTTTGGAGTTCTGGCAGGAACACCCTTCCCCCCCCCAAAAAAAAAAAAAATTACAAGATTGAAACTTCAGTGACTCCTATTGTCAGACTTGGTTGTAAAATACAGGGTAACATCTCACTTGACCAACAAAACCCAAATTAGCATAATTTATCATTGGAGAGCATTCTCATTTGCTTATCTGGCTAGTTCCAAGGATACTAAATCACAATTTTCCATTTTTACAAATGAGCTTATTTGCAAGTCTTCTAACACCCATCGGTTTGGCTGATGGAAGGAATAGACCAGACTTGGCTGTAAGCACAAGCTAGGGTTTGCTCTGGGGTGCTGTTTTGGTTGGCAATGCTATTGGAAAGACTTTGAATTACCCCATTCTCTAGATCCTTCTTCCCTCCTAATTGACTGGCTAACAATGCAGTCACACGGGCATTCACACCTCTTCATCTTTGGCCACTGGGCTAAGCCTCAGCTTCCCATGTCCCCTTGTCCAAATTGTTGAGATACCTTGAGAAAAGCTATAGGAAAATAGCATGTTGCTGAGACTTCCCTGGGTGGCTTCTCTTTTAGCCCACTCCTCTGTTTTCTAGGCCCTTTCATGAGTCTTGGCAGTGGGTTCTGCTAGGCCTTTAAACACACTAATCCTTTCCTGAAAGCCAAACATTCCACAGTTTGCTTAGAGGTGGCTCCAGTGGTGGGAGAATGTTGGGTGGAATGTGTCGCCTGCTGGCCCCAGCCCTCCTGCAGATGTGTCACTGGCTCACTATAGCAACCACCACCATGTGGTTTTATGCTTCCCCCTCCAAGGGGGAAGGCCAACCTGCAGAGCAGGGTCATCTAAGGGCAGGGCCATCTACAGCTGTGCATGACATTAAGGAACTTCATGCTCTTGGTACCTGCTCCCTACACAGTAGCCTCTCTTCCTACTATTGTTTTTCCATGGATTTTCCCTTTGGATCTCCAAAAAGCACCGTGTATCTCCTTCTCTTGGCAGCCTCTGCCCAGGGAGCCCATGTAGCTAGCCAGGCCTAAGGTATTGGTGGCTTGAATGAATTTGGTATTTCTCTTAGCTGTTGTGTAATATCAATGACAGTGCTACGATTAGGGGATATATTTTCCAAGAGTCTTCACGTTCACTATCTCATATGAGCCTCTCTGAACTTAGGCAACGTGGATTATCACCAGTGTTTTAGAAATGAGGAGGTTATTGCATTTCTTTTTCTAATGGAAAGCTCATCAAACTTCCATAGTCTTTTTCACTTGACTGTCCAGTTCTGAAGTTAACCATAAATGAGCATCCCAAAAGAAAGAAAGGTTGCAATGCTTCATGGTCATTGGAAGAGTATCAGATAATAGAGACAGTTTATCTCTGTTCCCTGCCTTCAAAAAAGATTTTAATTATCTGTAGCTGGCTACTCTTGTTTAACTGCTTTAAGGAAATAAAACATATTATTTTCATTGGGAAAAATAGGCAAGCAGTCCCAATGATATTACCATTAGAAAGACTAGTAAGTAATATTTATGCTGGTATTTTACTGCATGTCAGGTGCTGTGCTAAACTCTTCACTCAGGTTATGTCATCTCATCCTTACAACCAACAATGCAGAGCATGTGTGAAGGAAAACCAAGACTAAAATGACTCTATCAAGGAATATATGAGAAGCGATTTAAACTTTGCTTAAGAGCACAGAATTTGAAATTAGAATATAGGTTGAATCTCAGCCCACTCACTCACTCACTAGCTCTGTGACCTTGAGCATGTGACTTTAACTTCTCTGTGTGGTTATTTTCTCATATGTAAAATGGAATAATAATAGAATTTATCTCCAACATTATTGTGGGAATGAATGGGTTAAAATGTTTATACATGTTAAGTTCTAAAAATTTTTTGCCCCACCCAACAAAAATGTTACATGTGTGTTGCTATGATTACTATGTATAATCACTGCTTATTAGTACAATATGAATGTTGCTTTGATTACACTGTGTGACACCTAACAAGATAAACTTTCTGTGCCTTCATTTCCTAGTTTTTCTATTTACAAAATAACATCACATACTTAATAGGACTGTTCGGAGTATGAGGGAAATAATCATAAGCTCTTATTAGTTTTCTGGCACATTGTAAATACTCAATAAATGCCAACTAGTATTGTCTGGGTCCTAAGTTAACAAAGTTGGGGGCTTAAGCAGTTATGAAGAATCTACACTGCACCAGCAAAGCTCTGAGTGCTACACTGGTACCTGTATTTAAGTTGCTGAGTCAGTGAGCTTTAGAGATAGCTGTACTTAAAGTCATTTTTAGAAAAAGTAAACAAAACCATTTGTAAAAATTACTTGTGCGTGGAAAGAAATGAAAACAATCTAATAGGATCACTTGTCAATTAAATCAGTCCTACTGCTTCATCTTTGGAGACAGCTCCACCAGCATAGTTAAACTTCTTGGTTAAAAACTTTTTCTTGTAAGAAAAGTGGCCTGCAAAGTTGCTGCTAATTGAGGCATTAAGCAATTTGGAAGGTCCTAGCTTCTGACAGAAGGGTTAGTGTGGCATGGAGAGCAACCCTGAGATTATGAGGACTTGGATACCAAATGAAGGCACAGACCTGCTCCACCGGAAAATGTTATGTCAGAGAAAGGTGGGCGTGCAGCGCAGAGGGAAATGTAAACACACACAGAGCTCAAAGCTGCTCCTGGGTTCAGAGGATCTGCATGTGCTGAGAAAGGGTGGTGTGGGGGCCACCCACCAGCAGAAGCACTTCCCGGAGCACTGGGAGCAGGTGTCTGGCGCCTCTCAGATCTGGAGTCAGTTTCTACCTCGGCTGACATTTAGAAGGCATAATGGCAGTGTGACTCTCTGCCAAGGATTGTGTGTATGAGATTTATGCAGCCTGGGCCCACCTATTTGCTTCATGTGGAAATTTGCTCTCCCGCCCACCCAATTAAGAAAATAAGACCTAGAAGATCAGAGGGAGGGATTGGTATTCTATTGTGGTTGGGTTTGGTCACAAAGTTGGTTTTACAGCCAAATTCTGGGTTGCCTGAAACAGAACAAAACAAAAACAGCCTTAATATCAATCTTCACCCTTTCTTTCCTCTGAAGCATCACAAAATTAGAAATCTTCACTGATCACCACCTGCAAAGACACAGTTTGACCTCTGCCTGGCCAGAAATCCAATACTGTGACAGTGTCACCGAAGGAGGGGAGTATGTCATCATTTTTTGAGATGCGGTGTGAACAAATCAAAGTCAGGGGCAGAGACTTGCTCTTCTCTGTTTAGAGCCATGTCAAAGCATGCTTTCAACATGGTCCACTTCATGCTTGATGGAGTTTGCTCCGAATCCAGACTCTCCAATGGATTGGTAGTCTTGGGCCTCTCAAGACTCCCATGTGGAATTTCATTACTGAAATTCTTCAGGTCATTTCCCAGGGAAGTCATCACCCTAATGACTGTACTCCTTCTGCAGGGCTGACGCAGGGAGCCACCATCCCACCAGGGGCTGTGAGCAGCACCTTCCATACTCTCCAGCAGTGATAGATCCCTTGGAGAGAGAAGAGGTGGCAATTTTTTCTTGAAATAGAATTTATCCACCTGGAGATATGAGCTCCTGCACCCTGGGAGGGTCCTGTGACTGGAACAAAATTCCTATTAACAAAGACTCTCTGGGCCACCATGGGGAGAGCTCAATGTGTCCCTAAGATGTTGATGAGCCCTTGGTTCTTCCCATTTTCTGCTTGTACAAGTTTTGTGGGCCTTTTTACTGCTACAAGGAAAGTCCATGAAAAACACACTGGCGGAATTTTCTTAAAAGATCATTGAATGGCAGTGTGACAAAATAGCCAAACACATGGCAAACTCTCCTGTAGCTTAAGCTTCAGGAAACCTAGAAGTCACCTTCTTCCAGAGCTTTGCATATTTAAGCCCCATGGCGCCACATGCTTCCTAACGGATGTGGCCAGGGCTGTGATTTGGGGTGTTTGCCTGCCAGACACACAATTTGTTTAACACCCGTTTTTATTGATAGGGTGAAATCTGTAGCTTTTGTGTTAGCACAACCATTAATAAGGTGGGTTCTGAAGGCCTGAGCAAATGGAGCTCAGGCTCCTGTCTGAGACGTGCTAAGTGAGCTGAACTCCAGAAGGCCCCACCTGGCAGGCCTGTGCCCGTTTGTTTTCTTTCTCACATTGGAAAGAGTGACTTGTTGGTGCTGACGGTTGAATTTTTCAAGCCCATTTAACTCCAAGGGCAACTGTGAGTTTTTTAGAGGCAGAACATATCCTGCCAGCCCTCATACTTGGGCTTGAGCAGCGACTTCAAAGTTTCTTTGATCCAAGGCCCCCTTAGTATCTGCCATCCCTGATTGGGGTGCTGAGTGATCAGTGGGACTGCTGGTCCACATGGAAGACACTATGTGACTGAAGAGGCACCAGGATGGGCTCCCATTGTGACAGGAAGGGCTCCATGATCTAAAAGTCTGTTCCATTTAAAGTGGTTGTACTTAGGGAATGTTTTCTGAATTTTCCAAGTCTTAATGGAGAAAAACTAAAACAAGCAAAGAAAGCTTTGAACAGATCTAAAACTAAAATGTGTTCAAAGCCTCCAGTAAGCAATTTTTGTGCCACTTCTTAAAAAAGAAAAATCATTTGGGTGCTGTGAGTTCCCTGAGAATGAGAGCAATGGCACCCATCCCCACTGGTCTTCACCTTGACATGACAATGGGTGCCTGGCCTGTTTTCATGATGTGTTCGCAGTATGAGGAATCCCAATTAAAAATCATAACACCATAAAATCCTAAGCACAGGGATCCTTTATATGCAATACTTAAGGCCTTTGAATGTCTTGTCTTATTAGCAATCTGTGCAAGAGTACTGAATAAATCTGAGCATACTAAAGCATCATTTTGTCAGTGGGGATCCCTGATCCCTTTTTTGTACCCCTGGAGGCTATATGTGATGAAATTCGGGAATTTTAAGACTCTAGAAATGGAATGAACCTGATTAATAGGTCGTCTATTACTTAATGACCCACCCCCACCACATCTGCAGCTCCCCAGCATCAAACATTCATGGATCTGGTAGTATAAATAGAACAAAGTTTCTAAACAGCCTCATTTCAGTTCAAATCAGTGCCAAATGAGTTATGTAAAACTTGTTCATTGAATCTTTTGGGATTCTGGAATTATGGGTAAGGAATCGTGGATTTATATTCTATGTAGAATCTCTTTCTCTCCAAAAGCAGAATTGTCAAAATTAGAAATGCTTTGCTGGGCTATTTTTGCTTATTTCTACCTATTGAAATATTTTAAAGTACAGTTTGAATCAAAAACTCTTTTATACATAAGCACCTCAAGGTGTTAGTGAGTTGACACTTGGGGAAGTTAAATTTTTAGCTGCTTTCTTTCATTGGCAAGTAGGTTAAACCAAACTTATTTTCCAATGCAGAACAATACTTCCATCCACAATTCCCTTCCTCATTCATTCATTCATTCATTCATATCAAACATTTATTTAACACTTAGTATGTGTAAAACACCATGCTAGGGTCTGACACAATCTCTGAATGATGTAGAAGTAGTAGTAAATAAAAATGGTACAATGCAGGAATTAAGACCATCAAACCTAATACTCCCCAAAAAAGTCAAACTTAGGAGACAGATACTTTGAATCAAGACAGCTAACAAAATTGACACCAGGGACCTCATCTGTTGTGTTCTGTGCTCCCAGGACATCACAAGAGGAAAGCTGCATGGACCTTCAGCCACAGTCAGGAAGCGTGATGAGGAAGCACTGCCCTTCTTGAAACAAGCAGGAGTGAGAGAGATACTTAGATGCTACCTTCATGTGGAGGCCCAGTGCTAGAGAAGGAGTTCATGTCAGAACCTCTTATTGGGATAGAAGGAATTGCCCATCTCTAATACCTGGGAAGCCTTAAGAGGGATAATCAGATTAGTCAGAGACTCCAAGTTATTGCCTTTAGGAGGAGAAAACCCTCTGAACCCTCATCTTATCTAATCTCCACCTATACCATGCTGTCACTTATATCTATGTCTCTAAAATTCATTGAGAGAGAGGAGGAAGGGCTATTTTCTCTGAGGTTACAAAAAAAAAAGTATGAAATAAAAATTTTAGAGGAAATAAGTGTATTAGAAAATACAGGGGAAAACACAAGAAAAGGTTCCTGGGGTAAGAAGAAATAAGACTTTGACCTTAAATAGACACTTGGACTAAACTATAAATTAGACATGCTCTGCTCTGTCCATGTTGCAGAAGTCTCCCTGGTTCTTTCAGGAATGCTTGGGTGGCAAACAGTGGTACAAGATGGGTAAGGACCAAGTGGCTAATTCCCAGGCCCTGGGTGCCACCAGGGAGGGAGCAGATGAGGCCAACAGCAGCCTCCCTCGGCTGCCATGTGGCAAGCTGGGCTCCATGAAGAACCCTTTGTCCTTCCTCTCGGTTGCCACTACAGTTGCTCTGTGTTTTATTTTCAATTAAATTTCAACTAATCCCAAACTACAGAAAAACATAGCTGTTGGCGCTCCCCTTCCCCTTCAGAAGGCAATACAGTCTGCAGAGAAACCTTTTATTGTACAAGCCCCGCCTTGTACACACCATAAAAGACGCATATGCCACTGGTTTGCCGACAAGTGCTTTCAAAAAGGTGCTTAATGGGCCTCTGGACCCTGGGCTTCCAAGGCGGCCTGTGAATAGTGCCTCTTGTTAGGGTGGTTGCTATAGCGAGCCCTTGTTTTTAATTCAATTGCACAGTAAATAATACTTAATACTCGGTGGGAAACAAATGGTCACTACAAATTGCCTACCCTTCATTTGGTCAAAAAGGGGCATTTATGCTTTGAGGAATGAAGCAGAACACCTGCTTCCTCAACTTATTTGGATTTCAACTTTTTTTTTCCCACCTGGCAAGGAGGTTCAGTGGGTTTTAAATACTGGCATCAACATAAAAATCAGATTTATTAACATTTTATTTTAAAACAACATTTTACACAAACACTTCCCAATTTATTTGGACTGAGCTCTAAATGGCACGTTGGATTTCTACCCATCCACAGACCCTCAGAACTCTACATTCCACGACATTGAAAAGTCAGGGACATTGGGGGAGAATACTGTAGCACTGAGAAACTAAAAATGTGGTTTGGTAAGCATCCACAGCACATGATAAATACTTGACAGCTTTGGGAATATCTGATTGTTCTGGAAACATGGAAAAATGGGAGTGGGAAGAAAGAAATCAGAAGGGGATAGCAAGGGGGCACTTCTCCTGGTAGTACACAACTGGTGTGTATGTTTGTGGGGGAGAGGATTGTCCACTGCAGGGGAATAAAAGAATAAAAGGAGCATAGAGGTTAATAAAATGGGGACGTAGTCCTCTCTCCAGACACGGTGAGGCGAAAATTACTTATCACCTGCTGGAGTGGATGTGAGAACAGGCCAGCGACCGAGTGTGTGGCAGGGAATATTTTGTAATGGATAAGCAACCCACACGAAGCCCTGCAACAGGCTTCCCAGCAGAACAGCATCCTGTGGCTGCTGTCTCCTCATTAGAGGACAACAGCTGTTTCTTACTATAATTAACTCACAGTTCAATAGGCAGCTCCAGTCTCTCACACCTGTACCACACGCAACATAGAAATTACAGAAGCACATGTTGTTTTTTTTTTCTTAAATCACCTCCACTTACACACGTTGTTAAGCATCTAATAGAAAACAACCATACCTTCCCTAGTTCCTTTCCTCCTTGGATGCCTTTTTTAAAAGCGAATTGGGAAAGTCTTTGTTTTTATGGGCCCCAGTTCCCATTTCCAATCTCACCTCCATGCTCCACAGCCCCCCTGAATTAAAGAAGGTCTCCAGCGTTGTCAACCAACCCACCATGCATCAGGCCATAAAAATCTTATTTTCAGCCACCTGCAGGATGATGGAGGGGAGAGGAAACTGAACTGAGAAAGGGGTGGAGGGAGAGCTCCAGCTGGCCGCTGAAGATGGTTTCAACAGAATTCTTTGGGGGGTGGAAGGGTGCAGAATCTCGGGTCATTTCCTGCCAGGTCTGTGCTGCATGGGGGGTGGGGGGGAGAATCCATAATCATGCTGTCTCACAGTTCCATTAGCGTCAGAACTCATTAGGAGCCCAATCCACTCGGCAGCACTGGGCACACAAAGGAAAAGACCAGCCAAAGTCTGCAGACTACATAGTAGTTGTTAGAATTGGGGGGCAGGCGGGAAGGAGGGATTGTAAAATTCCCGACTGGGTAATTAGAGTCAGCAGGGAAGCAGATAGGCAATAGCAGGCCTCTCATTTCTCTCTTGGCAGTTTTCAAGGATTGGCAGGGGCTGCTTTCTTCCAGGGGTGAGGCGATGCGCCTGTGTCATCATTCACAAAGAAAAATGATGGTCTGTTTGCGCTTGGTTCCTGGGTTAGGCCGAGGAGGTGGATGTGGTTACTGTAGTTATTGGCATCTGGTTAGGGCGAGCAGCGGAGGATCCCGTGAGGTGGTAGGCTTGGGTGTTGTTAACCGAACCAGTTTAGATAGTTGACTAGTTGACATCTGATAAGATAATATGGACAAGTTCATGTTCCTATGCATTGGGTGAAGAAGCATCAAAGCTGTGGAGCTGCAAAATATGGAGTGTTATTATCTATACCAACTATCTTGGGCATTACAGTACGTCAGTCTGATTTTCGTCAAGGTCAACTGCAGCAATGAAATTAATGTGATATAGGTGAAGTACATGCAAAAGAGCTCACTCTGGCTGTTGTGTTTGCCTTTCATGTTGGTTTTATAAAATATGAAAACTTATCCACCCAAAAAGGCATTCACATTTTTTTTGTAATTGAAATATAATGTATATGCAATAAAATTCATCTATCCAAAATGTACAACCCAATGAGTTTTGATAAATACGTGCCTTTATGTAATTACCACTGAAATCATGTTCACAGAATTTCTGTCTACCCCAAAAGTTTCCTTCTGCTCCTTTGCAGTTAACTCTCTTTCCCACCCCCATTCCTAGCCCCTGCCAACCACTGATCTGATTTCAGGATGATTCTTTTGCCTTTTCAAGAATTTTATGTAAATGGAATCATGTAGTGTATAGCCTTTTGAGACTGGGCTCTTTCAGCTAGTATACTGTTTTAAAGGTTTTCTGTGTTGTTGCATTCTTCAGTGATTGATTCCTATTGCCTACTGAGTAGTGATCCCTTGCAGGAACATACCAAATTTGTTTATCTACTCACCAGTCAATGGGCATTTGAGTTGCTTCCAGTTTGAAGTTATTGTGAATAAAGTTGCTGTGAACTTTTCGATAAAAGTATTCTTAAAGATGTGTTTTCATTTCTCTTGATGATCTCCTCCTCATCTGTTATCAAATAGGAAAAATAACTAGAATCAACTGATAAAATTGATCAGGCAGCCAATAGAAGGAAAGTGGCCATTAGCCTTGCTACATTGTAGGCACAAGTATGATTTTGTGTGTTTCAATGTGGCAGTGGAGAAAGAAAGGAGCAATGAAGAAATGAGAGTTGCTGGTGCCATCTCTCACACCGGCTTTCAACAGGGACCTGGGTAGCCTGTCGGTATTCAAGACTGTGTATGATGTGGTCCAGTTTGAAATCAGTGAGTTCATCAAAGCAGCAAAACAATAGCACTCCTTCAAGCACCAAACTTGAAAACAAGTTTCCTTTGAATAACTTAGAATCTAAAAAGTCTACAGATCAGAAAACTATTCACAAAATAGCAAATGAAAGTGCAAAAAGTGAGGGGGGAATAATTAAATCAAAAGGACTTTGTTGAGCTTCATTAAAACAACAGTTCTGAAGACCTCAGTGAACAGACTATTACCCACTGACTAGAAAGCACCAAGAGGAGGACCAATAGAGCAGTCCAAGTCGGAATGATTGGTGCTTGCATTCTACGGTTAACACGTTGGCTGGCCTGCGTGTCAGATCACAATGGCACACTGCCCTGCTTGCGGAACCAGACTTGTGAAAAAAACAAATCTTGTTCTTGGGGCTTCATGCAGGAGCAAGGTGACACTCTGAAGCCATAGCTGTGCTGGTGTGCAAGTGGGTGTGCTGAGGAAGAGAATGGAAGATGGTCATCTCCTCTTGCTGCATTTGGCTCTCTTTGGTCATCATAAAAACCTCCTTTTTACCCACAGAAATAATTTCTATCATTCTCCAAAAAAACTAGAAAAGTACTGAAGCAAGAAACCATTTTTAAAAAGCATCCATTTTTAAGCCAAAGCTTCATTTTCAAGAACACCTGAAACCATAATGATTCTGATGGCGTTGTTTTCCTAGTTCCTTTGTTTAAGGTCTTGAACTTAACTTTGCTATTATATACATTTTGGGATTTCTGGAGCCCAGCTTTACCCTGAGGGAAAATAAGGAAACAAATAAGCTTTAAAAAAATTTTTTTTGACCTAACCCTACATCCAAAGGTCACCACTGAAACACATCAGATTGAAAATCTGCAAGGTCTAAAGGCCAAGCTCACAGGAAAATCAGGAAAACTAGAAGCTGTGAAGGACATAGATCTGCTGAATATATTAAGCTTGCATATGTGTGTGTGTGTTTTTTTTCTAATCCTCTAAGGTAAATTTATACCAATCCATACAGATGTACTCTTTTCTGTTTATTATTCCCAATTGTGCAATGGAGGTTAATGTCGTGCAAAGGAAAAAAAAAAATCCGGGAGTTTGACAGCACTCCCCCTATTTTATTTTAAGGCAAAACAAAGAAAATAAAAAGCTTGCTCTTTGGGCCAGCATTTCTCCCTCTCTAATTCTACCCAGACTGGATCGTCTTAAATCTGATTTGGGATTTGAGCATTATTTGGATTAGCTCATTAGTGGGGCACCGTTCTGACAAGCCACTAATCTGGGGCACTGGTGCACAGCACCATGACAGTATTATGCTGAAAATGAGAAATCTAATGAGATTAGACAGATCCTAGTGCAAATGGTCTAAAGGTGCTTTGTATGGAGATCCACAAGCTTGGGAATGTAGGAGGCAGGCAGATTGAGGTGTCAGAGCAGCGGAGCTAGAACACAAGGCTCAGCACCCACCAGTGACTTCAATCTGGAAGGCAGTGTCGCACCTTTTCTAAGCAGGTTCTGTGGTATATCAAGCAACTGCCCAGATTAAAATGTAATAATAATAAAAGGTAATTACCTTGGGGGTGGAGGGAAACGTGAGCAGAGAGGGAGTTTTATGGTAAAGCTCTGATGGCAATTTCATGTCTCTGCAGTGAAAGCAGAACAAGTCACAGCCTAAGAACTAACTGGCAGCTGGGACCAGCAATCTATTATACTCTGAAGTTACTTGCCGGGTACTGGTTGTCCAAAAAAATCTCCGCTGATGTTTACCCCTGTGTTACAATGGTTTTCTTTCCTCCTTTCACTCACAACTTTAGTTGTTTCTAAGCTAAGAAGAACATGCTGGTTCCCTTTAGAGTGAGGCTGATGCTAAAATGCTGGACTCCAACAATGCATGATTTATAATGTCCAGATGTGGTTATGGGGCGGCAGACAACACACAGTGGAAAGGGACTTTGTGCCTCCCCCATCCGTCTCCCTGATTGTTCACTAGAAGAGGAAAACAAAAGTTTCCATGGCATTTTCTTGCTTGTAAGTGGAAAATCAAGCCATTAACAGAGGCTAGGAGTTGGCCCCATGGGTTGAAATTCCTTTTTCATATTGTGCTGGTCTGCCACCTAGTGGTGACTTTTAGGACTCCATGAAAGACCTGGTAGGTGAGAGTTCCCCCAATTCAGTATTCTTCCCTAAGTCTAGAAGAAAATTCAGTGTCAACCAATTCTATGAACCATCTCAAAGTGAACGTGTGTGGCAAAAGCACATGCATTTTCGTCATCTGTTCATATCATACCAAATCAACCACCTGACATATTTTTTTTGCCAGACAATGAATGAGCATTTTGACTAAAACATCAAGAATTATCATTTAAGTATTTATAACTCAACACAAGCAGAACCAGATTCTACTTTCTTGTTTTATTTTTTTCAAAAGTGTATAAGGATTTAGAGGAGAAAGTCATTCAGAAACTAATGATGATGGATTTTCATGTAGTACCTCACTTTGTCGGAAATATTTTCAAGAGTGGATGAGGAGCCAGTTTCGTTGGCACATGCCTGTAATCCCAGCAACTTGAGAGGTTGAAACAGAAGTATTGCAAGTTCAAGACCAACCTAGGCAACTTTGTGAGAGCCTTCTCAAAATAATAATAATAATAATAATAATAATAATAATGCTGGTGGGAGAACTGGGGGTGTGGCTCAGTGAGTGGGTAAGCCCTTCTCTGTTCAATCCTTGGTACCAAAAATAAATAAATAAATAAATAAATATCAAAAAGCCTGGGATATAGCACAGTGGTAAAGTGCCCCTGGGTCAAATCCCCAGTACTGCTTAAAAAAAAAAAGAAAGAAAGAAAGAAAGAAAGAGAGAAAGAAAGAAAGAAAGAAAGAGAGAAAGAAAGAAAGAAAGAAAAGAAAAGAAAAAATAAAGAAAGAAAAGATTAGGCTATTAAGGTTTTTAAGGGGTATTAAGGGTATTAGAACAAGCCATTACCATTACCTAAAACATATTTTAAGCCTCACTGCCTGATAATAAAAGACAAGTCCAAAATACTTGTTGGAGTCTCTGAAAACACTGTTAAGAATCATTGGGAGATAACTTTGGATACAGGGTTAAGTGTTTCTTTTGAAAGCCAAGCCTGGATATATCTGTAGGTTTCCATGTTCGCTAAACAGAAAGAAGGAGGGGAGGGGAGAAAAACTGAGGAGTGAACTATTCCCAAATTTTGATAAAATAGAGGGAAATGATTTATGATTCATAAGATCATTTTCCTAAACAGAATTGCTTAATAAGAACCTAGGCAGCAAGAGAAAGGCCGGTTTTTAACTTTCCCTTTCAACAAAATCCATTGTAGTTTTGTTTTGTTTTGTTTTTTTGCCTTTTCTTCTTGAGATTCATGAAAACCCTTTGTCATTCAATTGTAGCCGAGGAGTAATCTATTATTTCACTTAAACACACACCAAAAGAAGTGCTGTTGATTAATCAAAGTAGAAGAAGCAGACATGCTTTGGAAACAAAAACTCTGTTAGTGCTTCAAAAGGAACACCCATTGGCCATGAGGAGCTCCGTTGCCAGGGAGATGGTTACCAGGCGTGGGTGCTCTTATGGCAGTGGCATTTACAGAGGGGCAGTCCCCTGAAAGCTTGTTTGATACGTCTGGACTAATGTCACGAATAAAGGGTTTTCAAATATTTAATTTTTCCTGTGTGCATTGGCAAGAAGGGACAGTACGGTGTGACTGTTTTTCAAAGGCATGATTAGGAAGGGAGAGAAAACTTGGGAAATGGAGGACATAACCACATAGTCATGCTGAAAATGGGAGATGGGGGGTGGGAGATGGGGGTAGAATATGTGAAAAATGACGGGAGCCCAGAGACAGCACACCCTGGCAGGTCTGAACTAAGCCCTGAGCTGGGTAGCAAGGCTGACCCATGAGGACAAAGAGGACATCAAGATGTGACTCTGTTAACCACATTTTATTAAGGGAAGATCGTGTACCACCTACCAGTCACTCTGCCAGCCCTTTCCCTTCTCCATTGTATTTATTCCACACTCACCAACTTGAGGCCTTATTAGCATTTAGCATGCAAGAATACCCATACGCAGTATCAGAATGGTGAGGCACTTGCCAAATGCTGATGTTATTTTTTTAATTTTTTTTTGGTCTAATTTCTCTTTTGTATCTCCAAACTGATCCTTCCAGGGGCTTTTCTGAGATTGAAAATTTCTGAGACTTATTAAATCTCACTTTTGCCAGGACCAGCTCTTTCTAATGAACCATTTTTGGATGAAGTGTGTGCACATATACAAGCTCAGTCTAATTGCAGACACAGGTCTTGCCTTTATTAGAGCACAGAACCTGGTTAGGAAAAGGCAGTGAGTGCAAAAATAACAATTTTTATCTGGAGAATTGAGGAGTGCAACAGTGAGGCGGGTGCTGAGGAGGAATCTTAATTAAGCCAGAACTTTGGACAGGGGGTCTGTGTGGATTTCAGATACTTGAAGACAGAACACTTCCTGGTCTGGGGTTGTAAATCAGATAGTGCTGCAGAGATGAGTGAGTTAACATTTGATGAGTGAAAGGAGTCAAGTCTGTCTGTCTATGCTGTCCGGGGAAGGTAGGCAGACCTCAGTGAGGCAATAAAAGGGACTTTATGAAAGTGGTGATTTGGACTAAGAGGAGAACTGGGAGAGTTTGTGTGCATGAAGTAGCAGGCCTGGGATTGGGGGTAAGGAGGTGGCAGAGCGAAAGTGAGTGAGAGAGAAGAAAAAGCAGCTGATAATCAATTTAGCTTTCTTCACTACTTTGCCTGAAATCGGTGCAGGTTGATAAATAATATGCATATTCTGTCATGGAAGTCCCATGCTTCAACCAAGAAAAGAAAAACAAAACCGTAGCATAGTTATATTTTGTTATTTAATTTGTTATTTAATTAAAAATCCCATGTAGGCATGTTGGAGTACCACAAATTGGAAGACAGACATATTTTTGCCAAATCCAGTAGAAACCAAATGTCATTTAGGGCAGCAAGAGCCCTGCATTCTCAGCGTTCAGACAGCAGGAGCTACAGTGTCTGCAGGGTGTGGGGTCTGGGTGGGGGGTGCTTTGCAGCAGCTGCAAGCTCCAGCTGTGGCAGGCACACGTGGAAGCACTAGGTCATAAAGCCCCCGTTAGGAAAAGGTGAAGCGCTGAATTATTTTTATAGCCTGAAAATGACATATCTCATTCATTCAGTGAGTTATTTACCCTCTAGATTGAGTACATGGACTTATGAGTCATACAAACAAGTCTATTTCTTTATCTTTGCAGACAGGAGGAGGGTAGCAGGCTGTGCCACATGAAGGGAGGGAGGAGCAGGGGAGGGACAGGCTGATGAGTGTTTCAAGGCCTCATTGAGAGGGTCTGATGATACTAGGGCCTGTTGCCCTCAGTTCAGTCTTATCCCACATGAAGGTTTGGAAGCCAGGTGTACTTTGTCTCTGGAATAAAACTCCTCAATCACTAAAAATCCTGAATGAGGGTAGCAGGAAAGGCACATATCAAAAGAGAAGATTTGCTCTCCTGCAATTTGATCATTCCACCATTCTGGGAAGATGAGAGGGGAGGGCAGAGACTGTCCACAGGCACTGAAATCACTTCTGTGCTTTTTTTTCAAATCACACCAAATTGGACAAGGAATTTACTGACCGCCATGTGAAGCCTGCCTCACTGGTAATTATCTGCTGGCACATCTGGCTTTATCAAATTGCCATCTAAGGGGGAAAAGGTAACAGCCTGTGTGCAAATACTTCCCTGCTCTGTTTGGTATCTTAGTTTAAAAAAAAAATCAAACCTCTCTGCCTTTAGTCCCATTTAAATAAAAACATTCACTAACCTCCAACAAGTATAATACATTTTCCCAGCTGACTGATGCTTTTCCATTTATTTTATAATGCAGTTTCTCCTCAGCAAGGGATTGTTCTCCAGAATGTCAAGGAGGAAATATTTCCCAAATCGTGTGCTGTGATTGGCTGGTTCGGGTCTAATCAGATAGTACAGATAGGGAGATGGGAGGTAAGGAGGAAGAGAGCAGTGATTTGTCACACTGGTGCTCCAGTGGTGGATAAAGAGGTGTTTGTCATTCCAGCCCGCCCGATCTCTAGGCCAAATTTTCCCTTTCTCTCCCATTCTCTCTCGGCCCTCCCTCCTTCTTCCTCCATCACACACACACACACACACACACACACACACACACACACACACACCTTACCTCTTCTGATCTATCACTGACAGAATAGTTATTAAACAAAATCTCAGCCCAGGGAATTAATAATCTCAAAGATTCATTTCCTTATCAAATCTGTGGCCTGAAGGAAGAGTACTTTGCATCTGCAGAAAGTCCAAATTATATTAATCACCTTAGGGGAGAGGAGGGGCTGGTGATTTTTAATACTTGTCAAATGAGGAGAGGGAGAGAGAGATTTCAGGAACTGTTTGTAAACACAAAGAGGCCACAGAACTGGCTTCTTCGGCAGGGTTCATGGTCTCATGGGCCCAACAAGGTTTTGGTGGGAGAACAGGGTGTGAGATGGGGGACAAGGATGGTGATGGCACTGGCCGGTGTGGGCCAGCCACAGATTGACAGGGAAGTGTCATCAGCGGATCTTTGAATCTGAGAGTTGGATAGTTCTCCTGCCTTCACAGTCAGCCAGTGAGGAGGGCTGAGAGCTGCCGGGAGGTCAAGAGAGTCAGGGAAGACAAGAGCCACAGATGTGAGCGACAGGATGTTTAACCACATCACAAGGTGTGGAATGCTTATAGCTCAGCTCTGTGCTTGCACTCATTTTGGCAGGAGCTGTCATTCCCCAGCACGCAATTACACATGAAGGATATGAAGTTTGGGCAGGAAATAACCTCTCTTTGTTCCTCTTGACCTTATTCACTGGGACACTTGTGACTTGTCACTCCTGTGATACAGGAGGAAAGAGAAGTCAAGAGGCTCACGAGAGAACTAAAATCGATGCATCTCGGTAAGAAATGCAGGGCAGGCTGCTCCGTAGTGATCAGCATCGCAAACTTAAATTGTCAATTTGAGCAAAGCTGTGATCATCATCATAGACAAAGGGTATCTTCATCGAGTGTCTGCATTTCCTATTCTGAACGTCTGATTATTGTGTGAAATGTGCTGCCCGAGAAGTTTTCTTCCTGGTGGCTGAGTTGCAATTACAAATCAGAGCCACTTGTTCATTGCTACTCCCATTATTATCATGTGGAGCGTCCGTGGGTGGCACTCAGGTTGATGTCTGAGAGGCTGTGCCGGCTGCAAGGATGGGGGAACCAATGCCCCAGGGACAATTCATTACCACGGGAGGATGGGAGCTATGATAAATACCACAGTCTGTCCTTTGATAGATACTTCTGGGAACACTTCTTTACACTTCCCAAAGTTCCAGCCAAATGGAGCCCCTTTGGCCTGCAGCAGCAACCTTGAGAATGTCCCTGGATATTGGCTTTTTCTTCTTCCCTGTCCCACATGCCTCCACACCCTTGCTCTTGCTTCATATGATCATCTCCCAAATAAGCCACCTTCACCCAGGTCCTTGTTGGAGTTCTGCTTACAAGGGAAGTTGACCTCAGACAGCAGCTGTGGTCCATGCAGGGCACCCATACATGTGACAGAATTCTCCACCAATGCTTCCTTTCTCAAAACTAAGACCCAACTGCCAGAGCTAAGTGGTGTTTAGTACCCTCCATTCCTGGCATGGGGAGCAGGAGGAGGCCAGCCCTGAAGGTGGCCCAGAAGCTTGCCAACATCAGGAGTATCTGAAAGTCTGCAAATGCTGCTTCAGGTGTCATGGATGAAATCATTTAGTCATGGATTCATCAAGTATATATTGAAAATATTGCTGAATCCATCTTTACCTTGACCTTTAAATGTTCCTTCCCTTTGTCTTATAATGAGTGCATAATTTAAAAATAACAGTGTGCATATGTGGGATGGCTTTCTCCATCATCTTACTCATGGGACCTATGAATGAAGAACCTGGAGATCCCACATCAGTGTCTAAGGAAGGTTTGCTTGTGTTCAGATTCAGCCTCATCAGATACAAGCTGGGTGTTTGGGGCAATTTACTCAGTCTTGCTGTGTCTCTGTATGCTCACCTCTTAGCTAAGAAGGATAATAGTAATTGCTTCAAAGGGTTATTGTGGGCAATAATTTAGATAAAACCTATAAAGCATGTAGAATAGCACCTGGTAGATTGTAAGCACTCAAAGTTAATGGTGACTATTGATGCTATTAGAAGTTTGTGAAACCACCTCTCTTAGCTTTCTTTCTGGTTCTACGAGCTCAGAAGTTGGTTTTTTTGAACTTTCCTGGAAAATAATAACAATTCTAATACTTGTTTAATATTTCTTTGTCTTGTTTTATTAATAGCCCTGATGTTAACCTTACACTATGAAACAGCAGCAGTGTTAAAAGGTAGCCTGGTTTCTTCCTCTAGGAGAGATGCTTCTACTGTTTCACTGTTAAGTATGATACTTGCAATAGAGCTAGGAAATTAGCAAGCTACAGAAGATGACTACTATTTTTAGGTTGCTTAAAAGGTTTTATTTTATGTTGCAGAAGGAAAATATCCACACCCAATAATTGAAACAAAAAGCTGAATCCATTACTTAAAAAAGAAGAAGTACACTGACTAGCCACTCTCTCTGAGCCAAAGCAGCCTGCTAATCTTAGGAACTGGAGTCAGCAGTTGCTGTGGGATTATGCTGGTTACTAAGGCAATAACTGGTTATCACCAAACGTAAAAGTATGTTTGGTGGGAGGCAAGTATTATTGATTGGCTAGGATTCAGAACTCTGTGGCTAATAGGTTGACCCTCAAAAGTATGGGACTGTCACTATTTCGTTGGTATTCAGATGGGGGCTTAATGAAATGAGTAGCCATTGATTAAACTGTAGTGAGTTGTCATTGATTGACCAAACAGTGGGTAGGACATTGTGTCTGGAAAATATGAAAACAGCAACAACAAAAGCTGAACAAGCAGCTGTCACACAGCAGTTATCTTTAGAGAGACCTAGATAAACACTAAGAAGACGGCACACATGGGGACATTCCTGGGCCTAGGAAGTGGGTTTGAGGTTGAAGTCCAGTGAAACAGACTATGCTATCTGGAGAATATGACAATAACAAAACCTGGTTGTCCTGTTTGACCTCACAAGCCATTGTCACAATCAATAGTAATACAGCCCAGCAGAAACAAGAGGCAGCTACTTGGATGTCTAATTAGATGAGCACACAGGAAAGAAAAGCTTTAGCAGGTAGTAGACCCTTGGTTGAATTTCAAGCTCCAAGAATTGGGGAACAGTTATCAAGTAGAGTCTAGGGTTTAAATTCTAGAAGGTCTGGGGTACCGCACTGATTTATTTACACATGGCAAGAACCAGGTCTACCCTCACAAGACACACACCTGGTGAGCAGAACAGGGCCCCACCATGATCTCAGGAACACAGAAACCATTTACTAAGGCTAAAGCACAAGGACAGACCAGACCTGATGCCCAGAGTTCTCTTAGCATTTAAACCAGAATTCCTGAACAAGAACTGGCACAGGTAGTCCTGCCTCTATCGCCAACAAACAATTCACACAGGTGGCCCAACTGCAAAGCCCTTATTGAAGGGACTATTTGCATAGGTGTACACAGAATCTAGAGAGGAGGGGTAAGGCACACCTAGGGTTTAAGGAAATAGTAGGTTAGGAACCAAGAAGAGCGGGAGCCTGGGTGGAGGGATATGTATTCATAGTTACAAAGGGACTCAGCTACTCCAAGAGATGGTGTGAATCTGAGAGAGACTCCCTGACCTCTGCTCCCACTGTGACCTCTGCTGGGGCTTGTCGCTAGCAGCAGCCAATTGGCAGGCCAGCCTGGGTGATACATCTGCAAGGGGGTCAGTGTGCTGGGGAATGAATGAGTGCGGTGGCTCAGGGAATATAACCACCATGCTTCCTACGTGGGGAGGAGATTTCCAGCAACTGCAAATCACTGGTGTCTCTGAAAGGCTTTTTGGGATTTAGGGCCATGGCAAAGAGTCTCAGTGAAGAACATGTCGTTCCTGGTTCTGTTTGTACTTTTGTGTTGGGCTGTGGGCAGAGCCTTCTTCCTGGAGTTTCTGTAACAAGGAGGAATGGTAGGGAGTCCAAACCACAAAAGGGCTCCATGTGTTTTGTTTTGTTTTTTCTTTTCCCACTGTGTCAAGTGATGATACTTGTGGGAGGCAAGAAAGGGAACAAACTGGCTACATTTTGTGGTATAGATGCTGAGCAGAGATCCTCAACTCATATGAGTTGACTGCAGTCTCATTAAGAGACAGGGCCAATGCAGGAGTTTGCCCTTTTGTGCATAACCAGCTCAGGTCCCTGCCTCCGACGATAGCCAGGGGTTTGTGAGTTAATGGTGTGTGACGCAGAAAAGGAGCTGTGAAGGGAGCAAATCTCTCTTTAAAGTGAACATTTTATAGAAATCCCATTTTCTCTGGGGCTCAAAGCCAGACCGACTTAGTAGATTAAGCTCTGGGGTTTCACTACTGGGATGGATTTCAGGTCAACGCCAGCCTACAAATCTGTGTGGGGGATGGGGAGACCCAAAATGAGACTAACTGGTGATTTCTGGAGTATTACCTCAAGACCATCCTGAGGCTGCGTCACAGAACCATGATGAATTAACTTGGGAGGCGGCGAGGAACCGACAAGGGGACTGTGCTGTCAGAATAATGCTGGCATTCACTGCCATATCTGTTGAATTTTTAACCTGGGGCAATTGCCCTGTGCCAGCTCGGAGGAGGGTGGCCCTATTTTCTTTGTGCCAGTCAAATGTATTTTTTTGTCACTTCCAGCAAACTTATAGAATTGTTTCTGTCACCTCAGGATGATTTTTTTCCCTCCAAGTCACTTCAAATGTAGCAAGAAGCAGGTGCTTCTTGGCCTCCCTGCACCCGTTTTCAAACACCCCCAGCCTCCAACACAACCAGCTGCCACAGTCCATATGTACATACATTTTCACTTCCTGTGTGCAAGTACATTATGGAGACTGCCCGGGGTGTCTCAACATCAGGGGGATCCAAGTGAAGACTGTTCAATAGTCCTGGCATGATTAAAATGGCATCCTGGCATGGGGTGGGGTGAGGATGGGGAGGGTGACATACTTCTTTTGTTCACTCTCTTCCTTCTCAGCTAAGATGCTGATTCTGGATCTGATGGTGAGGAAATGGTATTGGGAACTGCAATTACTAGATCAAAGGTGTAATGAGTGTTAGGAAGCTTTTGAGCTGTCTCTTTAATGGTGCTCCTATTTTCCGTCTGGGATCCACACCACCTCTAACCTCATGGCAGATGTAGATATTAGAGAAAAGTCTCCAGTTTATTCTGATATGGTCAGGGAAGTGCTGGGATTTGCAGAGGTCTTTTAAAGTTATTATTTTTGTGGGTGTTTGTGGTGAAGATACTGGGCATTTTTCCCCCCACAATTCCTTCTCTTGAGCTCAGCAGCTCTGTGGTGGATATGACTGGAATAGTAGCTCATAGATAGAAAAATTGCATGCTCTCTGTTCTCTGTGCTGCACTTCAACTGTATTGTGTCTGAGCTTGAATAAAATGCTTCATATCCTATCACGTGAGTAGCAAGGGCTGGTGAGAATTGTTTAATGCTCTTTCAGTGCCTGGAGAAAGGAAGCTAAGTGATTTTTCTACAGGGTCTGGATTTCCACCTCTTGTAGATACTATGATTATTCCCACAATAATATGCTTATTTATTCAATCAACAAATATTGATTGAATGCTGGGCTAGAGTTGAAATAGAAAGACCAGTTGGGAGGCTATTACATTAGCCCAAGAAAAAGATAATGGTGGCTTAGGTTAGGACAGTGGTAGTGAAGGCAGGAAAGATAGCATGCATTTAAAAGATACACGTTGGAGGTAGAGTTGACAAGAGGAGCTGTATGCCAGGCACGGGGCTTGGCCCTGAGGCCACAGTAGTAAATAATGCAAGTGAGATTCCTGTTCTCTCTCTCTTGGAGGTTATATTGCAATGAAAGAGGCTGACAATAAATAAGCACATGCATTTAAAAATATAGATTTTAATCATCTCTAGAATTAAAAAAAAGTAATGTAGTAGAGAATAATTGGGGGAAAGTGGGCCATTACTTAAATTCAGTGGTCATGTATGATTTCCCATGAGGATGGTATTTGAAGGTTGAGAAGGAGCCAGGTAGGCAAGGAACTAGGGAAGCAAAGTCCAAAGTGGATGCATAAGCCTGTGTGCTGGTGGCAAGGCAGAAAGAGATGGACTCATCCCAGAGATTGCCAGCAGCCTGGTGTGCCTGGGGTTGTCAATGAAAGGGAGGGGGAGTGAGCTGGGTGGAGTCGCCAAGATCATGCACTGAGTATAATGTATGGATTTTGATACATTATATTAAAATTTCATCCTAAATGAAACTTTAACTCGGTGAATAATTTGATACAGGGTAGGAAAACAAATGCTTCATCTCCTATACAATATTTTGTTTAAAAAGATTACTCTGGCCAGTCTGTTAAGGATGGACTGGAGATGGTTTCAAGTTGAAGCAGGGAAATCAGCTGAGAAGATCTTGCAGTAGTTTAAGCCACAGATAATGGTAGTATGGACAAAGGTGGTAACGGAGAAGATATAAAAGAGATAATGCCTTCTGGATACATTTTGGAGGTATGTTGACAGAACTGGGTGTTTTGTTTGGATATTGTACTTGGGGACCCAGGTATGGGAGGAAATAAAAGGAAATGTTTCTGACTTAAGTAACTGGGTGGAGACCAGTGCCATTTAGCAAACTGAAAACTGAGGCAGGTTAAAAGTTAAACTATTTCTTTCCTTCCACTCTCCTTGCTCCATCTTTAGTATTACTTTATGCATTCAATGGCGGGGGGTGTTGGGAAGAGCACTGGACTGAGTTCAGAGATGTATATTTTTATCCAGCTTCTAGCATGACCTCAACTAATTGCTGATGTCTCCATTTTCTCATTGCTGCTGTGGACATCAGATGACCTCCACACTTTGAGTTTCATCCATTTGTTCTGCATGGCCCAGGAATTTCTTCCCACTTTCAACACTGCCCCTAGGATACCAAATCCAGAGGAAGGGTCATCAACCCTTATGTCTTCATATCAATTTCTATAGTAACGATGGCAGTTAGAAAGGCAAATTCTTTGGTTTCCAAACTAATAATAGCTGTTGCTTAGCTGCAAGACATGCCAGAAGAATCTTTAAAGGTATAGAACTAGAGAAGTTGATACATTTCATTGTTTTGTTAAGTACCTAAAACTGAGGCAATTTATTATGGGACATTGTTTTGACAGCCATCATGTGCTTTTTTATTAACTCATTTGCATAAAATAAGTCTTATAATTTTTGGCATTTGTAGTGTATTTATACACACCATTCAGTCTCTGGAAGCCCCTTCAAATAACATTTACAAAGGCACTTTGAAAAGTTTAAAGTGCTATGCAAATGCAAGATGTTATTAATATTGACCTGTCAACTAATTAGATACTGGAGTAAAGATGTTTCTTCTCTGGTAGATGCTATTTAAAATTCCAGCAACCATTTTAGAGTCTGACAGCAGAGATTTTTTTTAGTGGACATAGCTCACTAGCCATGTCTGCTTTGGTGCTGACCTCCCCGCAATTTTCACTGAAGAGACAGTCCTGGGCTGCTGATGAGTGCCACTGCTCTCGTTATAGACCCTTACCTCAAAAGAGGCATCCAACCTTAAGGCCCTAATTCACGTGTTGGCCAGCAGCTAGTGATGGCAATGCCAGCACACAACCAAGCCGAACTCCTGGAACTGTTGAATTCTTTCACTTGGGAACTTGGATTGAAAAAATTCTAAGTTAGAAAGTAGTTAGCACAGAGAACTGAAAAGTTGCATAGAGAGAAACTGGAAAGTCAAATCAGAAGGACTGCAAACTCAGTAATAGATGTTTGGAGTAAATAGGAGATTGTGGTAAGTGCTCTTGCAATGGCTCTCGTGAAAAGTTTCCAGTAGTCTGCTAATCACCAGGTCTCTGTCCTCTCTTCCTCATCCTCTTTGCAGGTTTGGATAATTTTGTGTTTTCTCTTTGAAACTCTCTTCTCCTTCAATTATTTGCTTCTTTCCTGCTCCCGTCTCAATCCTTCCTCCTTTGAGCATCCCACCCACTTCCTTGTAAGTTGCTGTGTGAAGATGATTTAGGCTATATTCTCAGGATAAACCCAAGACCTCATACTTCCAATTCTGACTTTCAGACTCTGGACTTATATTTGTCTTTTATACTTCCCACTTTTCTCATCCAAAGTGAAAATTAGGTTTTTATTTACTCACTTCATTCTTTCATGAACATAAGGTTTAAATCATGACATTTTCTTTGACTTGTCTTTCTTTATCACACTCTGTAGCCAGTTTAAGATGTAGATATAGAAACACACATACATATATATGTGTATATAGATAGATAGATGTCTTATCAATATGTCTTAAATATCTTTACATTCTCACTGATAGTCACCTCTCTTATCCAGATATCTGTTTCTCACTCTTCAAAATCTCTTAAATAACTTCTTTTTGTTGCATTATTCCTTGCTGACTAATCCTTCCAATCATGTGGAAATTCCTTAAGAAAATAAATTGTCTTAAATATCTCTCTATTCTAGTTCCTACTACCTCCCATAATGGCCTGGTACAATTTCTTCCACATAGGAGGTGCTGGATAAGTGTGTGTTTATTTATATAAAGGAATCTCACGGAGCACCTTTAATCAATAATCACAATTGAATAATCACAATAATCCAATAATCACAATTGAATCTAACTCCATTGACTATCTGCAGTTTCAAGCTAGTGAACTACGTTTCCTCTGCCAAATACATACCTTAGTATTTGGCTCATTCTAGAAGCCTGCTCTATTAACACCTACTTGCAATTCTCAATCCCCTACTAAAACTTTTATGTGTGCAAGTTTATTCAAGCAGGAAAAATTGTCAATTGTAGTGAAGTAAAAACAGATCTTGTGGGTGTTGTGCTATCTTGGGTATGTCAGATGGCAAAGAAATAAATAGGTTTAAAAAAAAACACATTCTTGGCATAGAGGAAAGAAGTTTGGTAATAAAAAGAAAAAGAATCTTGGAAGGATGGGGCTGGGTATAGAAGGCAAGGATTTTCTTTAGGAAGTAGCTTGATCAAGATGAGGCCATGAGTATAACATGGAGCCTAAACTGACACTTACCCTTTCTTCAGAGGCCTTATTTGGACCTATGAGCATTCTCAAAAATGGTAAGACATCAACACTAATGAAAATAGAACCATTTATTCCAGAAACTTCTATATCAGATATTTTTTAATGTTGTTCTTGCCATAGTTTACAGAGATGAGATAGAAGTTACATATTCTGTTGGAAGGAGCAATTGAGTTCGTTTTGAGTTAGTTTTTGCTGAACATTCCCAGAATTGACCAAAAGGGATCGTGTTGGCCTAGATATTTCCTAACAATGTAAATATTTGGTGATTCTTCTATCTCAGTAGTAAAGTTAATTTATGGAGTCTCTCTGAGTCGTTCTTCCCATGGAGAAGACACTGAACTTCCCTGGACCGGAAGGGCTGCTCCCATGCACTCTTAAGCTGACCCCATACTTTAGAAGAGCAGCTGCTTGTAAATTGTTCCTGGATATGTTTAGAGGCCACCATGGGAAGGTCTGTGGGGAAAGACACGAGTGGCTGGGGAGGAGGGCCCCCCACCTCAACTGTGAAGCTTCACTTTTATCTGTTTGATATAAAATTTTGTTTGAGGAGAGAACTCTGCTGCTTAAAAAAAAAAACCAGAAAAGATAAAGGGCAAAAATGAACTTTAAAATCACAGATCCAGTGGCTTGTGAAGCAACCTGTGCTTTTTCACTTCTGCAGCAAATCTGCCAGGATAAGGTAGAACTATCAAGCGTTGCCCTGGAAATATGACCTGGGGGCTTGCTTTTTGAGCTCTCTCTGGTCCCCAGTAAATGAAAATTTTCCAACACTTTTTTTTTTTTAGAACTTTGTGATACAGGCAGATACTCTGCCACCAGGGTATTGAAGAGCCAGGGGAGGCTGGGAGCATTTATCACTGACCATTTTATTCAGGTCCTGTGGTCATTGCAGGAACCAGTCATGAAAAAAAATGTTTGGGTTTATGGAATAGAGATTTTGTTTAGAGTCTTATTTACAGGGGATTTGAGAGAGGATAAAAAGGGAAGTAGTTAGATGGTATAAATATCTCTAGTATGTGAGAATAAGGTATAGGAAAGAATTAGGTGAACAGATGGAATTTATGACTCCTTATTTCATTAAATGCTTTACAAGGTGATTTGACATGTATTATTTCATGTAAATAAATAAACATCTTATATACAAATAACATCTTATATGGTGCAGTTGGAAGTGGAAATGGAGAGATCTTTCATTTCCTTTACCCTTCTGTTAAGCCCACCTGTAAACATCCTATTCTAAGTTACCCTCACTATCTGGTTGCTCTCTCTTGCATCCAGGATACCAAAAGCTGTTGGGGAATCTTGCATTCTTGGCCTATGAAAAATTCATGTGTCTAACTTCTACTTGACCACTGTCTCTTTTCAGTAATCACATTTATCTCTGTATTCCATGCTCCAAGGCTATCTTTTCCTTTCCCCTTCTTAGAGGGTTGAATGGTGCCCCCCACATATGCGTGCTCTGATTCATGGAATCCGTGAATGTCACCTTGTTTGGGGAAAGGGTATAATTAAATAAAATATATTGAGATGAGATTATCCTGGATTATCCAGATGAGCCCTAAATCCAATGAGAAAAATTTGAGACACATACACAAAGGAGAAGACCCCTGGACTAATGCAGCCACAAGCAAGGAATGTCACCAGCCACCAGAAACTAGAAAAGGCAGGGGACCATTCTCCCCTCTGGCCTTCCAAAGTTACTTGTCCCTGAAAACACTTTGGCTTTAGATTTCTGGCCTCCCAAACTGGGATAGAATGGAATCGTGTTGGCTTCAGGCACAGTAATTCATTGCAATAGCCCTCAGGAACAATTTCCCTCCTTAAGCTCCTGCACTTTCCATTTCTCCTAGCAATTCTCACTTGCTGGGAACTCCTCTCTCTCGCTTTTTCCTTCATTTTTAATCTCTTCTATAGTACATCTTTTCTTTTTTGTCTTTAGATATGCTTTTCTTTACTCTTAAAAGGCATTTTATTTTCGGTTTATAGCATACTCCTAGCAATAGTTGGCCTTGACTTCTAGTTTTTGAAGAGATTGGGGCCATTGCCCTGTTCACAGCAAAAATAAAATAAAATAAACAAACAAAAAACACATAATTTGCCTTTTCCTTCATTTTAACCTGTCCCTCTTTCAATCCCAAAATCTGCCTTGGCATAAATGTACCCACTTATTTCTTCCTCCTTTTTCATCTAAGAGGAAGATGCTGAAACTTCCCTTCCTTGCCAAAGCTGAATTCTCCATCTATGCTGCTAATTCCATCCCTTCCTGGGTCTTGGGGGAAGACCCTCTCCCCCTTGCACAGCCTTCTTAGTCCCAGACTAGGAGGGAGGAAGAGTCCAAGTCCAAGGCTCTAGCATTTCTCAGATGTGCATGCAGAGGATCCTTGATTGCAGTGAACAGCACCTGTGATTTGCTATCAGCCTTTAGGCTGAAGGATAGCCTTAAATACTGGTTCCCTTCCCTAGGACTTGAGTCCTCTGGGCAATATTCCTTCCTAGTGTACCCTGCTCATTTGCTGCACTTACCCAAGACTCTGCTGAGGCATCTGGCCAGGTGTATAACTCATATTCAGTGGTATCTGACCCTCCTGTAACTTTCACTGCTATTTCTACTTGGGGCCCAAAGAGTTGTAATTACCTTAAGTAAAATACTTTCTTGGTCTATAATTCATTTCAGCCTGAAAATATTTAATGAGAAGATTAGCAATATAGAAAAGAAAGTCTAAGAGTTGAATTGGAGGGGAGAATATAAACTAAATCAAATTATATTCAGTCAATTTCATTTTTTGATCAAAATTTTCTGTATAAATCATTTAAACAATTTCCATTTTTTTCTTTTCCTTTTTTTTTTCTTTTTGGTTTTTGAGACAGTGTCTCATAAGTGGCTGAGGCTAACTTTAAACTTGCAATCCTCCTGCCTCAGCCTCCCAAGTCACTGGGATTACAGGCATGTACCACCACACTCAATTCTCCATATTGTTTTCATTTTCATTTAATAAAACATTTTTTTCAAAATCAATTATTATGAATTTTATGATGAAGATTTGATTTATCCATTAAGTTTTTTCCCTAAATATGTTAAATGTTGTCTATTATATTTTCTGCTACTGTGAGTTTTCTTTTATGACCCTCACTTCTATAAAGTATAATTGTCCAGGGTCAAATTTTCCACATAAAAATGTTTTGGGTTAGAATATTTGTTTTTTTGTCAATTTTAGTTAAGAAAAAATGCTTCCATAGGTAGTTTTAGCCATTGTCTGTTTTGTGTTGGTTATTTCAACTCAGTCTATTTTTTTATCAGATCCATTTTTTAAATTTTCAATGCTATCAATACAATTGATTATTTAGAATAAATTTTATAATAAATACTACTGTTTGCAAGTTTCCACCATTGCCAATTTTGCTTTGTGAGATTTTTCTCTTGTATTAATTATAAATTAGACAAAAGACTGAAAAGTTTCTAGCATTTCTCATTTCTCTAATTAATTTCATTAATTTAGTCAAAAATATTATGAATGGTCCACCTACACACCAAGTACTGTTCTAGGCACTTAGGATATATCTGTGGTAGAAGATAAGGTTTCTACCCTTATGTAATTTCCTTCCTAATGTGGGCTGGGAGAGAGCACACAACAAAAACAACAACAAAAAGTGGTAAAAACAATTTCATATTGAAATAAGAGCTGTGAAGAAAATTAGACAGTGTCATATGACCATAACAGGTTAGAGCACTACATTAGGTTGGCTAATCCAGAAAGTTCTCTGTGAAGAGGTAATCTTTGAGCTGAGACCAGAACAAGATGGCAAGCATAGAAGAAGTTTCTTAACTATCACATTGCTAAAATAACAAAAATGTGCTCATAAACTCCTAAATACATTGTGTATATCTTTCCCACCATATGTGAATAATGAGCTAAGTACAGCGTCATGTGGTGGAATTGAGACCTGCCATTTTGCATTTTGTTTTCTTGCTTGTGATCACATATGCCAAGAAAGAAATGTGTAAATGAATAGTTTTTTTCAGGGTCATAGGAGAATAAGTACATTTCCTGCTTCCCAAATTATTTCATTTTTTTAAATAGTTTTTCCATAAAAATGTAAGATATATGTGCCTGTATGTTAGTTGTTCATTTTTCACTGATGTGGATGATGTCCCATATCCCCTGTGAGATTGAAAAATCAATTGTGAGAACATACTATATTTTATTGTTCTTTGCTTTTGCCCTTGAGGACCAGGCATTCAAAAAATATTTCTGGATTCTCAATGATCTTTTATCATCAAATATAAATGAAAATTTAAATATAGATTATCTGATAAAAAAAGTAGAATTTTAATCTTTAAAATAGTAACTTCTTCCAACAATTATATCTAAGTATTTGAATTCAAGGGCACCCTGTAATAGGCATTTGTAGACCTTTCTCTTTCAGCAAGACTTGCTTTAGAATGGCACACTCTTCTGACAAAGTGATATCAAGCCAAATCCTCTCCTTTCCAAATAGGAGGAACTTTTGGATGAAGGGATTTGCGAACACAGAACAAACTCCTAGAAAAGTGAGAGGACAGCAAACAGCTGCTCACACACAGATTGAGACAGCAATGACCATCTGCAGTTAAAATGGCAGTTAGGTTTGCACTGTCCTCCAAGGACTAATGCTCAAAATTGTGCTCTTGTTCCTGCCCACGGCCAGCATGGAACCATAACAAGGAGCCAGTGGAATTTCAGCTGTACCTTCACTCTGGGAGGGATGAGGGGGTGCTCTTTTCTGCCTCCCCCACCCCCTTTCCAGTCTGTGATGTGTAAATATGCATTCTCACCCACTAACACTGATAACATTGAGCAAAGCATAGGTTTTGTTTAGAAAGCCCATTTTAAACAAACAGATGAAGTGCACATAATATTTTTACTACTCAAAATCTGGACTACTTAGCATTAACATTGAATCATTGAAAGAGCTCCAAGGAAAACTGTATAATGTAATGCACCCTGCCAATGCTTACAAGGTTTTTTTTTTTTTTCTTTTTTCCTTATGGAATCACAAAAAAATGTCCTCAAAATAAATAAATAAAATTCAGTCTCTACCCAGGAATCTTAATTTATGCAGTATGGTTTCATATGAAGCAATAGAGACAATATGTAAAATTTTTGGTGTGTTGTACTTTCAGTGAAAAAAAAAAATCAGTCACAATAAATACCACATCCCAGAGAAGCATGTGAGCAACATCCCTATTACTGTGAAGCCTTGGGAAAGTCATCTTTTGCTTACATTCTTACATTCTATTTGTACAACAAGATATATTCATCTACTGATTCATTCCATAGATATCTTTTGAGTATTTACTATGTATATTCTGGGAATATAAAGATCAAACTCTGTGGTTCCTGCCCTCAAAAATTTCATTGGCTAGCAAGAGGACAGTCACACAAATAGTTATGATTTAACTACATTTATATATATATAATTTGTTATACTAATAATATATATTAATCACAACAGTCTTTGTATGGAATTTCAATTGTTGCTGTACCAAGTACCACAAACGTAGTGGCTTTAAATAACACAAATTTATTCTTCTACAGTCCTAGAAGACAGAAGTGTAAAATTAAGGTATTGAAAGAATTGTGTTTCTTCTGGAGACCTTGTAGGAGATCCCGTTTTCTTGTCTTTCCCAGCTTCCAGTGGCTGCCTATATTCTTTGGCCCATCTCCCCTTCCTTCATCTTCAAGTCACATCGTACCCAACTTTGGTTTCATCATCATATCTTCTTCTTCAGACTTTAATGCTTTTGCCTCTATCTTACAAAAATCTTTTTTTATTACATTGGTCCATGTGAATAATCCAGGCTAATCTTCCCATCCTTGACTTAATCACAACCACAAAGTCTATTTTGCCATACAAAGTAACACATTCCGAGGTTTGGGGGATTAGAACACTGACTTCACTGGAGGACCATTCTTTTGTCTACCAAGGGAGGTCTCAGCACAAAGTAAAATGTAGGCCTAGGGAAAGTCATCCTAAATCTAATGAGAATCAAAGGGACAACACTGAGCTGGATTTGAAAGCTGAATTGAGTTTTACCTGATAGAGACATCAGAAAAAAAGCTTTGCAAGAAAAGAGAACAATTATCCTTATCTGCTTGAAGAAAAGAAATAATTCCATAGGATAGAAGAGACCTTAAAGAAACTCTGGTTGAAATCAAAACATTTTTCAGTTGAGGAAACAGGAAGCCAAAAAGATGCAATGTCTTGCCTAAAGGACAATGGCTTCGGGCAGGCCACATAAGGGCTGGAACCCTGGTCCCCTACCTCCATTGAAACCTTTGAAAACCTTTCAATGCTTAGATATATGCTTAGGTCCAGATGGCTGGGATTTTTCCCTACTTTTCAATTTCAGCAAAATTGATGGAACTTAATGCAGAAATCAACCCATTGGTTACTGGCAAAGTACAGTGTTTCGTTTTTTAACTGAGAAACACAATATTTTTTCAAAAAATCTTTGGAGGCCTTCTAGATTGATATTTTGGAGCAGGATGAAGAATATAAACAAAAATAATGAGAAATAGTCATTTTTAAAATGACAATTCTACAAGCTCAGCAATTTCTTCTTAAAATACGAATTGGCAGGTGTCAGTGGCAAAAATTGACTACAAAATGGATGTTTGTTAAATAAAACCCATTAATGCCTGTAGAATACACTGTCTCCGGGAGGAGTTCATGACAAAATGGTGTTCACAAAGATGTACTAAATGGGATTTTCATCTATTATTTTAGTCACTGATGGGAAATGGGCCAGATTTTGCTCATAACCGGCAGCCCAAAAACTTAATAAATACTGATTTAAGTGATAGGCCATAAGGAGTCCTAATTGTGCCACACACAATGACATTACTTAAGTGTGGCTGCAGGAACATCCTGACTGCACTTGATTACTAGTGTCCTTTCATGGAAGTTTACAGAATTAATCCAAGACTGTTTCCCAGATTTCCCCTTGGGAAAGTTACATATTCATCTACAGGGCTTTGTTTTGTTTTAACTTATGGCAATGAAACAGTGGATAGCTTTGGCTGATTCTCTATTACTGGAAGCCCACCAACTCTTCTTCAAACAGTATGTGTGACTACACATACTCCTGTGCTTGTTGCCTAGTTTGGGAGCTCTCACAATGAACAGTTTTCCCTTGATTTCACATTTTGCATTTTGGATAGCAATGCATATTTGGCACACGCTGCATGGGGATTTGGAGTAATAGAGACTTAATTGAGTCAAAGATAAGTTAAAGTTCTGAAGAGAAATAATCTTCTTCACCAAATTACTGTGAATTTGAAAATTTCAATCCTATTTTCCTTGAAACCCAGAAGGTGATCACTCATAAGTATTTTTTTGAGAATGCTAATGTTGCAAGAAGATAAGAATGATGAGGCAGTCTTTCATAAATTCAGAAGAAGTGATTGGGCCCAGATTGGAAAATTTGTAGATTAGTCTGCAGGGAGTATGTTGGCTGGCAAATTAGTTAGAAATGGGGATCAACAGTTTGGAAAATTTGTCGAGGCAAAGAGAAATAGCCTAGAGAACATGAGGAACTGGGAACAAGGGATTGTGGGACCTGAATTGGCTATGGGCCTAACAGCAAAAGTGATTAAGCTAAGAAGGACAATGTCTTAAATCAGATATTAAAGAGAAAGATGGGCACATTGCAATAATAGCCAGGCAGGGGAAATAAGAATCCAGGGATAAGAAAACTATGGTGTCAGGGGACTGAGAGGCATGTACTTTGCACCTAAAGCCCTAGTGTGGAATTGCACCCCAAAACTCAGACAAGACATGACTGGATCTTGCTTTCTCTGTTAAAGAGTTTGGGGGCAGAGGGGAGGAGACACTGGTATTTTGAGTGCATCTGGAAAGTATTATCTCTAAGTAATATTTATACTACTATTAGTACTAATAATAGAAGTGATTTGGGTTGGATTGTGCAGCTGGAGAGATGGGGTTCAAAGCTGACCTTTTCAAGTTAGGAATCTGACTCAACTTAATCTCTCTGGAATTCAGTTTCATTGACAATAATATTATCTCGTGGTTTGTTTAGTGAGGATGAAATGAAATAATGTATGTAAAGTGTTTGACCTCAATCCAGTTGGGCTCAGTGACTGTTCTTTTGAGGCTGAAAGATTTACCACTCTCTGAACACAATACTGAAGAGAGCTGCTGTGCTCATAGTCTCCCTGTCCTTGATTTTTTATACCTTTCTTGATATTTCCTACCTCTACGTGTTTTGGGGGGGCAGGGGGGGGCACCCAGTATTGAGATCAGGAGCACTCAACCACTTAGCCACATCCCAGCCCTTTTGTATTTTGTTTAGAGAGAGGGTGTCACTGAGTTGTTTAGCTCCTTGCTTTTGCTGAGTCTGACTCTGAACTTTCAATCATCCTGCCTCCCACACTACACCCAGCCCTACCTCTACCTCTTATGGCACAAAAAGCAACATTACAAAAAGCTAATTTATGGACATGAATCTCAACTACAAACTTGGGGAAGCAAACACACACACACACACACACACACACACACATTAAACATTTGTAATCTAAAATCTGAACTGCTCAAAAATCCCAAACTTTTTGCATACCAACAAGAATATACAAGTGGAAAATTCCACATCTGACCTCATGTGACAGGTCACAGTCAAAATGTAGTTGCACTAAAAATATTGTATAAAATTACTTTCAGGCTGTGTGTTTAAGGTATAAATGAAGCATACAAGAATTTCATGTTTAGACTTGGGTTCTGTCCCCAGGATATTATATATATATATCCCCTGATTTGCCTCTATAACAAATTATCCCTGAAATTAGAGTCTTAAAGCAGCAAAGGTTGCCAGGGGAGTTTTTTCTACAATCTGAGTAACCTAGGCTGATGCAGGCCCTAGTGTCTTCTAGACACACTCTCTTTCCTCTAAATCTCCACAAAAAGAACAGGCTGAAGGAAGCATACCATCTCTTGACTGCCTCAGCTTTTGATCACTTTGTTCTCAGTTTGGTGGCAAGAACTGGTCATAAGAGTCCAAACTAGACTACAAGGAAAGCTGGTAAATATAGGAAAATGTATTTTATCTCCTTATAAACTTCAAACACATTAGGACTTTTATATTTCTTTCTTTTCTTTTCTTTTCTTTTAGTGACAAGTGGTAGAAGATTTTTCTCCTACGATATGCTATTCAACAACAAAGGAAATTTATTAGTTCTCAAAATTAAGAAGGAGATTTATTACTGGAACCCACATTACTGGAATCAAGAGAGTTAAACTGGGTAACAAGTTTGGTTTCTTTCCATCTCTGATCTCAGCCTGTCTTGGCTCAGCTTCCATCTTTAGGATATTTTTCTCCACATGGTTAGCAAAGATGATTGCCAATAGTCCTCATATATAGCACCCCCTTCCACTTAGTAACACTATTGTAATGAACACAATCTCCCCTCTAAGTGCTCATGGGAAAGTCCGGAGAAAGACTCTGATTGGTCCAGCTTGAGCCACAAGCCTATCTTTGTAGCAATGACTGTCTCCTCTGATTGGCCCAGCTTAGGTCACATGACATGCTGTGGTGGGGTTTAGAGGAAGAAGATTCATTTCTCTTCAACCCATATGATGCAGGTTTTCTACTGGAATGTTGAGTTCTCTTAGAGTTAGGGGGAGAACTGAAGGACAGTGAATACCACCAGCTGCCTATCACAGTAAGGGTACTCTGAACATGCTCCCTTTGCCATGCATCACTTGGGGCTGGTAAGTGTCTAATATAATGCATGCCCAAAGGAGTTATATTGGAAATGATAAGTGCCCATGGGCAAATGGCCCCTCAATCTTCCAATATTTTGTAGAAATAATGGTTATGTCTTTTGTAAATTTGATACAGAACACAGCTGGGAGATATTTGAAATAGAAAAGCACTGTGATCAATGATATGTGCCAAATCATAAAATAGTTCTTCTTTTAAAGTAAAAAAATAAGGATGCATCACCAGGGCAGGAGGAATTTCTCATACTGGCTTTATGGTGTGCTTTATGGCCAGCCTGGATTACTGCGTTGCTGTATCTCAATCTTTTCCAGGAATCTGTCGCTCCATCTCCCATGCCCATCAGCCCGAATTCAATCCTGTGCCTGCCAGGCTTCGATCTGAGTGGCCATCTAACAAAATAACCAATTACATTCCTAGCTGTGGCCTCCTGACGACTTCCTCAGTTCTGTTTCAAAAGCCCATTTAAAATACATTTCTCGTTTTACTACACATTCAAATTTTATTCCTCTGGTTATAGAACTATAAATGTCTGCATTTCATATAGACTCAAAATGAAGGGTATATAAGCATGTATAAATCACACTGCAAAAGTTGCATTTTTTTCATTGAATTGTACTCCATATTTGGCTGGATGAAAATTATATTATCTGGCGACCGCTCATACTCTTTCATATCTAAATATGCAAAAGAGGCCCACACACAATGCATTCTTTTCACAATCCGGCTACTATAGACCATATTTTAATGTGAAATAAAATTTCTTCCTGAGATCTAACAATGCTCCAGTGGGTATGTGTATTTTTTATGCCCATATGATTGGAGTTAAGTTTCATCATATAAAAATTTGGGAAGTTCAGTTGTTGGGAATTGAAAATTGATCTACTGTATAAAATGTGCAAAGTGGGAGTAATAATATTGACCCTGCTTTAGGAAGGTGATTTGCAAAGCAAGGACACAGCCTGTAATGACATATGGGGAGGGGGATTCTTGAAACTTGGGATTGGACAGTTCTATATAGGGGAAGGTCTCTGGGGCTTTGACAGAATAGGAAGAGAGTGCCTTTCCCTGATGCCTGGCAGTAGAGAGGCCATTTCTTTGTTCCCTTGAAAAATGTCAAACGCATGATAACAAAAAATTTTTAAATAGACAAAAAACCAGTTGCTGGTTATATCAGTGAATGAGGTGGCAGCCTGAACTGCATTCTACAATGTGACTATTGCACAGTAGAGGGGCCTCACATCTGTTTCTTCGACAACAAAGAAAACAAGTCTTACAATTTTTTTTGAAAAATAGTCTTAGGATCCCTGAATTTAACCTTACATTCACCCAACCACTGTGTATGTTTGACAGGTCCTTAAATCACTCCTATATTTATAGTTTCACAAAACCATCTGTCAATGCACCAAGATTTCTGCACAAACTAGCCATACAGCAGGACCATCAGAATAAAGATGTATAAGCACTCACAGTGAGTACCAGAAAGAAGAAGAATTCATTCTGAACATTATCTCCTTTTTGCCTTAAACTTTTCTGTGTACTTTGACTTCTGGAAAAAAAGATGGGACTTTTCAACCCACAGGTATACAATTTCTGGTAGAGACCAGTGGGCCAGATCTGGAATTTATAAACTCCTCATTTCCTGAATAAGTGACAACTTTAAGGAACCTATTTTTATATGTTTTATTCAATGTAATTACTGCATTTGAACACACATGAAATACGAACGCACGCAAAGTAACAAATTAAGAGATGATTGGAATATCTCAATTAGTTGTCCAGCAGCTGGCGAGACTGACTGTACAAGTCACGTAAGAGACTCTCAGCAAATTAGAGAGTTTTAATTGTTTAATGAGGGGTTTATATTTAGAGGAAGAGATATATGTCATTGCTAACGACACTGAATTTTAACACTTTGAAAATCTACACTGCAAAAAGTTCCATAAAAAAAATGTATAGACATTGAATCTGCATGTGGCAGTTCAACACCACTGAAACTTGAGAATGAGCAAAAAGACATCTTTCTGAAATTTAAACTTACAGTGCTAAAGTAATCTTGGCTTTGTACATATCATAGTATCAGTCTTCACCAGCTCCTGGCCCCCCCTTTTTTTTCTCCTTTTTCTCCATTTTCTTCTTCTTGGTATTTCCATTTCTTTCTTGATCCTACTATAGACCTTCAACCCTTACCTCCATTAGCTGCTCTCTCTCTCTATATATAATCATTTTTGTGTGTGCATTTTCATTCTGACTTCCCACGTCCTGCTCCTTTTCCTTAAATTATAAATAAAAGCCCTGACTTTAAGGTCCAGCTCTGGTTTCAACATCTAAGTAAACACCACCTGTTTACTCCAGTCTACAGCACCTGTTGGTACTCAGAGGTGCGATCGAACATATTATCCACACCATTATTTTGACACCAGATTGCCCTCCAGAATCTATTTTGTCTTTATTTCTGTTATGTGTTCCCTCTTCCTAACTAGACAAACTTGAGGACAGGAGAATTTAAATGTTACCTTTCGCTATTCCCAGCACCCTAAGTGCCTCCTAACTTCTGTTCAAAGAAGTCCATCTGTGGATGCCCTTTTCCTTCCTTCCCCAGGACAGACTGTCCCAGAATACAATCTGAGATAGAGCTTCATACTCTTTAGGCACCAAGTAGAGGCCAGCTGTATACCACATATACCACACCTTCCTACTGGCTATCATTCTCTTACCTCACCACTCCCCATTTCCACCTCTCCACCATTGAACTCTTTAAAAAAAATAGTGCATACAAGCTTTTGACTTGGGTTATGATTTCTGAAAAACTCAAGAAGTGCTGCTTTTAGACCTTTACAAAGGACTTGTTGCCCAGCCGAGGAGAATGAGGGCAGCTCGAGACATGTAACTGTCAGCCTCTCCCTGTTCTGCCTCAGCTGCAGAGCTGCCTCTGCAGAGGCCCTTCCAGAGGCAGCCCCTTCTGGAAACCTAGCAAAACAATGTTAAAACCTCAGCCATCCTGGCCCCAACACACGGTACCTCAGAAAGGCACTACTTGGTCCAGAGCACCTGCCAAGTTGGCTGAGTTCTTATCAGGCCTCCCTGCACAAGGGAGAAGTTTGCTTCCTCCCCTGGGCAGTCCTGATCCTCTCGCTGCCCTTCACAGATGTGAATACTTAATAAACATCCCACACCCTAAACCCTGTCTCATTATCTGGTCTAGAGACTTCATGGGACACACAAAAGCCAGCCCAAACTGGTTTGGGTAATAACAACAACAACAACAAAAAGAAGAAGATAAAAAATGAATTATACTCACATGATTTAAGCAAGACACTATCTGTATCTTTTTCTCAACTTTGTTTTCCTCGAGATTTATTCTCAGAGAGATTCTGTGCATCGTGGCCCCCAGAAGCAGCAGGCTTATCATTCCAGTAGCAAAAGCTCCACTTTCTCAAAATGTCCAAAAAAAAAAAAAAAAAAAAAAAAAGGTTCTGGAATTTGATGTAGATAGCTGTTATATTTGTCCAGCTCTAAACCAAGCACCTGGACCAGATATGAAATTTGTGGAGCCCAGTGCAAAATGAAAATGCAGAATATCTTATTAATTAAGGATTAATTATTAATTAAGGATTTCAAGATGGTGACATCTGACCCTCTGGTTGTGGGGTCTAGTGCAGCCTCACAGGATGAAGGTCCCTGAACCCAGCCCAGCCAGTCTTGGGGTAGAATCCCAAGTTTGACACTTCTGAAGGAGTGGTATTTAGCAAGCTACTTAAGTTCAATGAAACTAAGTTTTCTCTCCTGCACAGTGAGTATTTAAAATACCTGCCTGCCTTGCAGGGTTGTTATGGTGCACAGATGTGAACAATACACTTAAGTGAATAGCTGAGCTAAGTGGTGTCACCATGGTGGTGTTGGTGGTGGAGGTAGAAGGAAACTGCTTGGAATAGTGTATAGAGCAGAGTGAGAAACACCTGGATTCAGGTCCTGATCTTTGCTTCCTCTTTCTTAGCCTTAGGCTCTTCAACAATAAAGTAAAGATTTCATTCTTTCACATCTCCTGGGGTTGTCATGGAGCATAGTAGGCCTGAATGCAGAGAACTTGGCCTCAGTTGCTACAGCCCTCTGCTAACCAGGAGAGGCCAGTGGAGGAAAGCCAGGGAAGGTTGGCTTTCCAGAATGAAGTCCTGCTCACTCCAGGACAGAAGAGGAGATTCTAGCTAGTGTGAGTAAAGAACAAGCTTAAAAACAAATGAGAAAACAAACAACAAGAGGAAAAAAAAAAAAAACAGCAAACCAAAAATGAGCTTTTGCTGTCTTTCAGAAGTGGGTAATATGTAAATCTTAACATCTGTCTTTATCTAGTTGTGTCCACTTTTTTTTTTCTTTCCTTCTCTACTTCCCTTACCTGGATTGAAATCACCAGCATCTCATCCCATTTGGGCCTTGTATTCAGAGGCAAATCGTCATATTTAATTAACATCCCAAGTTGTCACATTTGCTTTAAAGCAAGGATTTTTGAAGAAAATACCATAAGCCAAAGAGTAGATGGACTTTTAGGGCAGAGGTACTTTGTCACAGCTGGACCATCAGAAAGATACTCTAGTATCAGAACGGATAATTGTGGAGAGTGTGCTTATTATTGGACATTATTGAAATCTTCAGAATTCTATCATCATTTCAACAGAAAAAGTTCAAGGATTAATAGTTATACTTTTCACTAGGGGCATTTATTTAGGACTAACAACTTAGGAATTAAATTTAAAAAGTATTGCTATCTTATGCTGGGAATGTGATAAGCATGACATATTTGCTATTTTTATTTGAAAGTAAGAATGAGAATCATTGGAAATACTTATCAAATGATGGTGAAACACAGAATTGATAGTAGATGGTACTTGTTTTGTTAGAGATAAGTTTTAAGGCTCATAGGAGGAAACCGGCAATGCTGTAAGAAAAAAAAAAAAATTGCTATTTTTTTTCAAAGCACTGTGCCCTGTCTGCTCGTGTATTCTCCTGATAAATATCACAGCTCAGGTAATGAGCATGAGATTATTGTCAATTTCCCAAGGATACTCATGAAAACCCTGAATTAGCTCACTGGTTGTGGTTATGCCACCAGCACTGATGGATTTCCAAAAGCATTTTGTAAAAACCCAGACAGAAAAATGCCACTGAAGACAAGGAAATGACCTTCTAGCCAGTTGTGATTCCTAAATTCATAAATGTGGCTTCTCCCTCTGTCTTGAAAAACTGAAGCAAAGCTCGCTTTCCACTGAGAACAAGTGGAAAGGTATTCTCTCATAGGGAAATCTCTAAGTTCAACTAAAAGTTATTAAAAGTAAGCAAAATAGTGTGAAGCGTCAATGAAAAAAAAACCTCAAACTAGAATTTTGTTTGGATTGGAATTCATAATCAAGATCCTGGGTTAATTACAAAATCATGGTTATCTCCCTTAATTTGGGGCTAATTAGGAATACCATGGACCTGATCCACTGTCCCTCTAAAGCCCCCATACGATGCTCTGAAAGAGCCCAGCGCCCCTCCACCTAGCATCCCCCAATCTGGGCATCATTGGCAGCTCTAATCCCGTGTAATTGTATTAGTCTCAATAGCAGATTAGAGCTAAGTGCCCCCACAGAAAGGGAGCTGTCAGCCCCGCTATTGTTTTTCATTTAATGCGATTCCGGCAGCAAAGAAGAAAGGCAGCCAGAGCCCTCCATCTCACATTACAGACCATAGTTTCTAAACCAATTAAGGAAAAGGGATTTACAGTCCTCAGGATTAGAGACTCTGTTTATATTACCCTATATTTCTTTTCATAATACCCTCCATTTTATGTCTCCTAACAGCAATCTCTCTGTCTCTGCAATGCTGCCATTCGCCTGCCTGGGCATTTCCGTTTCCTTCTCTGGGTTTGCTATTTGAGTGCAGTCACCAAGCTGCCTAATTCTTGCTGATTGTTTTAATTATGTTTCAGAATCCTCATGCATTTGCTGTCTGGAGAAGTGAGTAACGAAAATGCTGGTGTTCGGCCCAAGCCTGATATTCAAGTAGACCTTGATGAACGGTGCATTTCTGTGCAAGCAATCATTTCAATTAATTGAATAAAAACATCCTGCAGGATGTTTATCAGAGAAATAAAGCTTGGAGCTCAGAAGGCAAATTGGTCAGTATTCTGATATTGCAGCAAAAGGTGCCAATTTTTTTTTTTTTTTTTTTTTTTTTTTTTTTTTTTTTTAGAATCACATCTTATGTGGAAGGTGAACACATGGGAAGATGCTTTTTAGGAAGGAACTCCTGACCATTTTAAACAAATCTTGGCCTGATCTGGGTGTTGGTGTGAGGTTTTCCTTTGCTCTTCCTTTTCTAAGGGGAGCTCATGCCACAAGAAGTCCAACTGATTTTCTCCTGCCCAAATGTATGTATAATTTTTCCCTTGGCTGGTGCTGCAACAATGAAAACCTCACTCAATGGGTTTCTATTAGAACCAAATGGATTTGAAGAAGCATTTTTACTCTTAATGGAGCCTTTCTATTGAATTCCATTTTTCAGAATTTTATTTTAGTTTCAGTTGAATATTTAAACAGGTTTAAATTTTAAATATCTGTGCTGAACAAGCCCCGATATATATTTTTTAAATTGCTGTAATACTTCACTGGGTTTCATTTTTAACCCAATACAATATGCATAATCCATTATGTTAGCATTACATAAGTTGGGTATGCTCAGACACCAGCTAAGGCACCCTTTTACATAGTTAAGTCCCACTATTGCAATGGACTGTCTTATCAAATTATTTTTATAACAGCTTTGTTACTAACAAAGCATAAAGAGGGTTCTAAAATTCAACTGAGGGCTCATTATTATAGAAATACCCATTCTGATTAATGAAACTTTTATTTAAGGTTGTCCTTAAACTAAATGATCATATTGCAGTCTTTTAACATTATCGGGAAGAGAAAGCTGGGTCTCCTTTGGGGAGAATCATATTTCTATGCCTACTGGTTTTAAGTTTTGGTTGTTACTCTGGTTTTTCCTAGGATTGATTTAGCCCTTTATGTTAGTCAGCTTTTCATTGCTGTGACACATACCCGTGGGAAAATAACTTAAAGGAGGAAAGATTTATTTTGGCTCATGGCTTCAGAGATTTCAGTCCATGGTCAGCTGGTTTCATTGCTATGGCCTTGTGGTGAGCAGAGACTCATGGAGGAAAGGTGTGGCAGAGCAAAACCCTTCAGCTCATGCCATCAGGAAGGCAGAGGAGGGGCTGGAGATAAGAAATACCCCCAGTGACCTGCTTCCTCCTCTTTTGCCCTACTGCCTACAGTCCCCACTACTTCCTAGAAATCTATTCAAATGTCAATGGATTAACATAGGAAAATGGAATCACTTCCCAAAAGCCCCGCCTCTGAACACTGGTGCATTGGGACCCAGCCTTCAACACCTGAGACCTTGGGGGACATTCCAGATTCTAACCACAAAACTCTTGAAAACTTAACAAAGACTTGAGTGAATGTTCTAGGCACACTGTGGGGGAAACAAAGACACATGGGTAGCACCCAGCTCTCAGGAAGGTACATTCAGTGATAAACCACAAAGGGCTTTGAAGAGATGCCCAGTGTAGTGAATGAAAGTTCTGAATAGATTCAGGCTGCCTGAGTTTGGATCCAAGGTCTAGCACTTACTAGTTGTGTAATTGGGAAAAGTCATTTCACCTCAGCTGTATTTTTTTTCATCTTTCCAGTGAAGGCATTAATTGTACCTATCACATACAAGTATTCGTATTAAATAAGATAATCTGCACGAGGTGCTCAACATGGAGCTTAACACGTGGAAAGAGCACAATAGCTATTATGGTAGATGGGGAATCTCACAGAAACAAAACATTTCCAAATACAGGACACAACTCACAGATAATGTGCATTCAATAATAGTTTAAGTTGAAGGCTAGGTAATGGACTTGAAGGTGGAGATAGGGTTCCCATAAACAGAGAGATGAGGAATCCCTTTTCCCTGGTGTTTGGGGAGAAGCCCTGGCAATCTTCCCTTCTCTATGAAGCCGAATCCAGGTGAGAGATTGCAGGACAGTCTTTCTATCAGTCCAGGAAGATTGAAACCGGCACATGGAAGGAAGAGAGCCGCCAGAGAGGCAACTGTGACTTTTTACACCTTCACAATATTTAAACTGAAGATTCAGTGTACATTAGTAGCACTTTAGAGAAACAATCCCTGCTCCATCCATCCAGCACAAAACCCACACTCACAATTCATTCGCTAGGCTTATAAGATTCTCAGGCTATAGCAAATTGGAGAAATTGATGTTTACCCCGAAAGCTTGTACCATACACTATTTGTAGCTGCCGTTGCCTTGGTACATGTCTGCCAGCGTGCCCGGACTTAAATCCCTGAGTAATAACCTTTAACTCTTTGCTAGGAGGCAAAATCAATTGAAGGTAGAACTGAGTAGAAGGAAGGAGGAGAGCTAAGGTAGAAGAGACCCAGGTACAGGCACTGCATCTATCAATGGACTTCATCACATTCTGGACACAGGTGAGAGAAGCCAGGCGTGCTAAACAGCAACAAATTCAACCTCCTTCTTGTGCTGACATTTCTAAAGAGCTTCTGGTCAATGTAAGAGAAAAAGCATTTCTCGGAAATAAGGCTGATCACCTTGGGCAGGGATAAAATTGCTGAAGTAAGTGTATTTCTGACACATGCAGAGTGTACTAGTCCTATGTGAGCCCAGTATACACAACTGTGGCTATCACACATCACAGTTCTATTCTCGCTGGCTTATTCTTCATCTCCCCCTACCCCCACCCCACCTTATTCTCTCTTTCTCCTTCTCTCCCTTGAAGAACCAGAGAATTTTTGCTTGCTAAGGTATTTCCTTGTATTTGCTACAGGTGTTCAACTGGCTGTAAGGATAGTGTGAAACATTTTGATGTATGGAAATTATGCCCATACTTTGAGCCTTCTCATGATTATAAAATTTATAGAGAATAAGACACAGGCAGCCATAAAAACAGAATTTTTACTTTGATCATGGAAAAGTTTTGGGTTCCCTTGGTGATTGATCTTCTATGGGGTCTTAAAGACCACTGCCAATTTGAAGACCTAAAAGTCTTCCTACTTCTGTCCAAATCTTCTCAAACAACGGTGGAGTAAACAAAGCCCCGTGGACAGCAATGGTAGGGACAAACTTACTTGCAGAATGGTTTCAGACTTCACCTCTAAGCATGGAAATGAGAACAGCATAGGAAAGCTTGCTGCCTCGAAAATAGAACAGCACACCAAAATGGCCCAACAAGGTGGCCAGAGACTAGAAGGCTGGGCTCCCTGCTTTCCCACAGCCTTCTTTAAAGGGATTATTCAGGCATTTGTCCAGGAACTTAAAGTGGCCTACATGCTATTCCTTTATATAGATTGCTACCAACCCTTACCTAACCCCTCCTCCAACACTTCAGTCCTTCCTCCTATCACCTGGGGACAGAGGATTGCTCTCCTGACTCACCATGTCCTCCTTGCTCAGCATCTATCAGCAATACATATTTGTACTTATTCCCTAATGTGATGGTGTATTGAATTTGGGCTTTCCATCCAAAGAACCAGGGAGGGGCTGCCATAGACCAGGTTTTCCCTGGCACACCAGGAAGAAGACAGCATCAGACTCCCAGTGCCAGAGTGATGGTCAGGCAGACATACATTTGATATGGGTCAGACAAGAGCAAAAAGGCCATCTGCCAAGTGTCCTGTATGAAGGATCACTGGTCACAGGTTAGACAGCTGGGTGCCAAGCTGTCAGCCAAGTAAAGTAGTATCCCAGGAAAGGCACATTGTAAGCACCCACATCTAGCTCCCTTGCCCTTCCCACCAGGGCAGGGCTGCTAGCCACTCTGCTACTGGAACTCCAGTTCATCAGGGGCCTCTCAGAGGAGACAAATAAAACAAATGTACTTATCAAAAGCAGGGATAGGATTAAAAGTTGGAGATGAGCCAGGTGTGGTGGCACACGCCTGTAATCCCAGTGACTCAGGAGGCTGATGCAGGAGGATCACAAGTTCAAGAACAGTTGCGGCAATTTAGTGAGGCCCTAAGCAACCTAGTGAGACCCTGTCTCAAAATAAAAAATAAAAAGGGATGGGTTTTAGTTTAGTGGTAAAGCACCCTGGGATCAATTCCCAGTACCCCCTCCCCCCAAAAAAAATTAGAGGTGATTTGAATAGTACTTGGCAATTCAGTCTTGCTTTGTTACAAATTTGTTGGGTGATTTTAGCATGTCATTGATCCTCCTTGAACCTCAGTTTTTTCAACCACAAAATGGGGGACTTTAAATTTTTTTCTAGGGTCTACTTCAGCTTCACCACTTTAAAAGGAATTACATTATATATCTGTATTATTTCAGATAGGTGTATGAATAGACAAAATCTACCATGTTAGAAAGTAGGGAATTGTACAAAATAATGAGGTAGGTACTAGGGGTGGAGAACAGCTTTCCAAATTGAGAAAAACCTAAAATAAACAAATAAATAAACATCTGGAGTGAATAAGGAGCCATGCAACTGAGCAGGTCACTCAATTAGTGACACCTAATTCATCTATCCCAGCAAGCAGTGAAGTGTAAGCAATGAATGCGCTTGGGAAACAACAAAAATGGAAACCACTCTAGAGTAAGACTGTGCTAGTTATTGTTTTTGTTTCTCTCAGAAGAAGGAGTGTCACAAGAATGGGCACCTTTTGGTGGTTTACAGGGTCACCACAGAGCCTAGACAATGCTCACCACATCAAATATCTAGCCACCAAGTCTTGAATCCAATGGGTATTAAGCACGGACTATGTTGTCATTATCACTGGATCTTCTGTATTTGACTTGAAGCTTCAAGCATCAGATGCTGCTGAATGTTGGACTTAAGGGAAGGGACAGTGCTGGTGGAGTGCTACCAGCAAAGTGGTGACTGTTTGCCAGGAGTGCTCTGGGAACACTGGGGTCTGTTCACCTGAGGGAGGGAAGCTCACATGCTCTGCCCCAAGAAAGCCACAGCTCACATTAGTGTGCTAAAAGCTCTGGGCAGCCTGCAGCAAAACAACATTCACTTGGATTTAATACTGTGGTCACTGTATTTATGTGTGCCCTCAAATTCTTTCACTAACGTTTATTAACAGACACAGCAGCAGAATTTTACAAAACCCAGGAAGAAATGAGCTAAAAAGCAAGATGGACAGCTTTGCCCTGGCACTAATTTGGAGACCTCAGCCCAATCATTTAATTCTTCTGTGGCTCAGATTCTTCTTCAGTAAAACGATTGTCTTCCAGGACCACTGTGAGAATTAAATGAGATCACTTAGGGTTCCCTTTCTTAAATCATTGTTGCAGATTATCCCTGACAACCTGAACATGTGCCACCCTAAATGCCCTACCTCTCCCAAAACATGAGTTGTTGATATGCAGATTCACTTTTCCAGCAACTCCTTGAATCTGTAGGAAATTACCTTATTATATGCTATATCTTCCTGTTTCAAGAATTGTAAGGATTATGAGGTAAGGAGATGAAAACAATAGCTAGATCAAATTCTTTAGGCTACCATCTTCTGTCTGTACAAGAATTCATTGAGTCCCTGCCATCTGGCGATGAGAACAGTGCTAGAGATACAGTTGTGAACAAGAGAGAAGATTGCTATTTTCATGGAATTTTCTGTCTAGATGGAGCTACAGTTTTATATGCAACTATAATTTGTCATGACAAACACTCTAATAGTAGTAATAATTATAGCTAATGTTTTTTGAGTGTTTACTAGGTAATTTGCTTATCTTACCTCATTCACTCCTCATAATTACCAACAAGGTGGGCACCACCATATATTCAATTTAGAGATGGGGAAACGGGGGTTACAAGAAGTATGTGGTATTAGATGAACATATATCAGGTGCTCAGATATGTCTTCTGAGACCTTAAGGTGGAATTAGAGTCAGCCAGGTAAATGCATGGGGAGTATTTCATGGTAAAATGATATTAGTAACGCAATGGGGGAGAAAAAAGAAAGAGAGAAAAGGAAGTAATGGTGTATTGCACGCAGGACCCATGAGAGGCTCCATAGCCAGAATACGGTGGGTTCAAGCTGTGTGTGTGTGTGTGTGTCTGGGTAGGGACTTGGAATGAACAATGGTGATAAATTATGAGGTAGGGAGATGAAAACAAGAGCTAGATCAAAGAGCATTTCTGCCATTTAGAGATTTAACTGCATACCTGAGGCAAATCAAGATCAACAAGGATTCTGAGCACAATACTGGCATTTTAGGATGATCACTTTCTGAGAGTGGAGAAGGGATTAGTCTCAGGGACATCACAGAATTGTTTGGAAGCTGACGTGGTAACCAAGGCAAGAGGAAATTGTGTCCTGAAATAGAATAGAGACAGTGATAATGGAGAGATGCAGGTGGGTTGAAAAGCATTTGGAACATAAAACACCACTAATTGGTGGAGGTGAGAGGAAAGAATCAAGGGCAATGCTTGGCTTCTGGCCTGGGCACTTAGGTAGATGGTAGTGCCATTGACACTACCAGTGGAGAGATCGGAATGGGATGACTTCAGTTTGGGACATGATGGATGTGAGGAATCTACGGGACATCCACTGGGCATAAATACTTTGAAATGTTAATGTGAAGCACAGGGAGCACCCTAAAATGAATACAGCCTTTTGCTTGGCAAAGAACACTGTGGACAGCTTCTGAGAAGATGATGCAGGAAAAACTGTCCTCCTGGACACATCTGGATCAAATAGCTGGCAATTCAGAGGAGTAGGTGGAGACCAAGTCCAAGCAGGAAATAAAGGAAGGAAAGGAATAGGAAATTAATGGTCAAGGAGTCCCCACTGTTACTTTCTCAGTATGGTAGATGTTCTTGATGCCTTGACCCTATCTCCTTGGATTGTCTGTAACTTTAGCACAGTAACAACTATGAGCACCTGACATCTGCCTCTCATCTTGAGAGATTTCTCCAGTATTATTGTTCAATCATCTACATCCAAAAGAGTCAGTGCCCTTAACCGAGGACAGGACAGTTGATAAACATCTCAGCTTCCCAGTTCTTCAGTGTAACTATTCTAAGGAAATGATTATTCTATTCTATAAGATTCCTAGGGACCCCCAGAGATCTGAGTCCCTGTTGCTCATTGAAGCAAGTCATTAACACACTTTTACTGGCTTTTCCTTCTTTCTGGTCTCTATTTCCTCCAGGCCCCTGTTTCAGATTCTTGGGTCCATATTCAAAGTAATCTGCATATACCCAACTCATTGTCTCAGGATTTTGGGGGGAGAAACCAAACCAAGATTAACATGCCAAGTTACAATTATTTATTTGCTTCTCTATTTCTCATGAAAAGCATTGAGGGAATACTTAATAAAAACCAAACTGATGTTAGACAGGTCCACCTAGAGCCTCTTATTGTGTGGGAAAGCAAGGAAGCAATAAAAAATTAATGTCCAAAGGACCCAAAATGAGGTTTGAAAGAACTACCACTGGCAGTATTTGGGATAATTAGAAAATAAAAAGAAGAAGCTAATTGCAAAATTTAAAAATGTGTATGTCTATGATGATACTTAAACAATAGGGGAGAATAATGACTTTTGCTAACGTTGAAGGTGACTCTTACATCAACATCTTAATATGAAATTATTATACATCAACATCTTATATGAAATTATTAGTAAGAGGCAAGGAACAGAACATGTTTAGACACTTTGGTTAACGAATTACTAAGGAAAGTCCTTCTTTAGCTAATTTCAGCCTATAAATGCAAAAGTAATTCTAAAGTTTTAAAAATTTTATTTTGTACCTCCCAATGAAATAAGTTAATTCACTCAAAGACCAATACTAAATACTAACCCCATTAAGTGAAAAATTGACAAGGAACTTGGCCTTCGCATCATGCCAAATATCAAGTTCTGCATAACCTGCTAGTTGTAAAAACAATCTTTGGAGATATTAAAATCAAAGGCAATGGCAGTGAAGTATCAACCTTCAAATTATCGAGAAATGTGTATGTGTGTGTATGTGTGTGTGTGTGTGTGTGTGTGTGTATACATAGTGGCCCCCTAAAATTAATTTGTTGAAGTTTTAGCCCCAAAGATGATAGTAATCAGGAAGTGAGACTTTTGGAAAATGATTAGGTCATGAGAGTTGGAGCTGTCTTGAATGGAATTAGTCTTCTTGTAAAAGAGGACTGGGAAGGACTCCTCAATTTTCCACTGTGTCAGGACACAGCAAGAAAGCGAAAGCCATAGGAAAGAGGCTCCTTGTCAGACATCAAATCTTCTGGTGCTTTGATCTTAGTCTCTCCAGCCTCCAGAACTGTGAGAAATAAATTTCTGTTGATTATAAGCTACCCAGTTATGATATTTTTCGTACAGCGGCCCACGATGACTATTTATATGTATGAAATGCTCTAAAATGTTACCTGCCTGTGGCCACCTCTGAATGGTAGAAATAAGAATATTTTTTTCTTTTTCCCTTTATTGGCTATTATATATTTCATATATTTCCTACAATAAATTTCTATTTATTTTCATTTGAAATTTATTGCAACATTTGCGCTAAGTGTAGGGAGTTTAAGTAGCTGAATAAAGAAGCAGAGCAAGGAATAATACGAAAGAAATTAATCCCTTTAGGTAGAAGGGAGTGAATGCTAAAAAGAATGTTTGAGAACAGGTATAAATTTGAGTAATGGTAAGGAAAACTGAGTCAGAGAGACCAGATTTTGCTGTATTGAGTATTTGAGGTCAGAGCTGAAGTCAGCAATTTGTAGATTTCAGACTTAAACCTATTTGTTCAATGCATTATTTTGTCACTATTGCTATTGACAAGTTTAAAAATTACAGTTTGGTTGAATTTCTTTAATAAAAATCACAAATGCTGTTTGAATTGATATAAAAGGAGACAAGTAAGCATATTATAGCTGCTACAATTGTTACATTGTGCTCCTCTGTCCAGAGTCACACTGTGAACCAAGTAAGACACCTGGTTAGAAATGTTTTCTCAGAGCTCAGGAGCTGGGAAATTAATGGAAAGTTCAGGGAACCTTGGGACCCGGGGAACCCTTATGGGAAGGGTAGACAGAGGGAGGTTTGCTTGCCTGGTGGCCTTTGAGATACTGGGAAATGCAAGTCATTTTGACTGCCAAGGATTAGATAACCAGGGAAAACTAGTCCTGCTGTGCCCCTCACATATCCCTTTGGTGCTCAAGTATGGCTATCTGTAAAAATATGATGGGTCAAATTCCATCATGAGGAACTTAAAGAAAGGTAAAAGATCATTTACTAGGCTGAAATTTTCTATAATCAACATTGCTGGAAATCTCATTGCCAGTACTGCTAGGTCATTTCCCAAGGGTCAAGGGCTAGACATAAAACAAGGCAGGTGCCAACTTCCCTCAAAGATGATGTGGCTCATTAAAACTGCCCAAGCATGCAGGCCAGTGCAGAAAAGCTCTCTTGCAGAAGCCAATCTTCTTTCCCCTCTGATATTTTTCCTTTGGGTCTTCCCCCCCCCCCCCAGAGTATTGGGATAATTTCAATTCCTTGTATTTAGTAAGGAAAATCACGTTTTCCTCTTTATTTGTGGTGCATGAGCTAGAGCCAGTATGTTATATACATCATACAGTCAGATGTTAAATCTTTCATTATAATAGGACACAAGTACTGACAACAGAACATTAATTATGCTTAGATTATATAAAATGTATGTGTGTGTGCAAATGTATCTATCTTGACCACACATATATGACATACACGAGATAATTTCACTATAAGATTGAAAAGGTATCATTGTCATGGGCCATTGGTCAGAGCTTAAGAGATATTTTTATTGAACATTTTTTTAAAAATTTCAATAGTATTTTTCTTATAATAATAATGTATAAATCCCCTTGGTAGAATAAAAAGCAAATTGAAAACATAAGTGTGAATTGAAAACGCAGATTGGAAACTTCTATAATACCAAAGGCTGCTAGTGTGTTTGTAAATCAACTGAGAAAGTTAGTTCTACATGGTGAGTGTTTAGCAGTATTCTAGAGAATTTCAAGGGATTTTTCACTTGTTTATTCATTCAATAAATTCATTTAGCACATATTATGTATTATCCTTCTGAGCCATGGGCACACAATAATTAATGCAAAAATAATTCTGTAAAAATAAGTCTAGAAAATGAAAAAGGTAGATGATAAACTATATATATAGATGGTCCTTTACTTTGATGGTCCAACTTACAATTTTCAAATTTTATGATGGTTCAAAAGTGTACCTGTATAGCCATTCTGGGTTTTTTGTTTGTTTTGTTTTCAGTGCAATATTCAATAAATTATACAGTATAAAACACTTTATTGTAAAATGGACTTTGATTTAGATGATTTTGCCAAACTTTGGGATAATTTAAATGTTCTCATAACATTCAAGGCAGACCAGGCTAAACTGCTTGGTAGGTTATGTGTACTGACTGCATTTTATACTTGGAATACTTTGTATCTCTGATGGGTTTATTGAGATGTAACCCCATCATAAGTTGAGGAGCATCTGTACTATGTTAGAGAGAGATGTATCTAATAAGGGAAGCAGGACTGAAAGGGTTTTTTGTTTCCTTCTTTCTTTGTTTTAGGGGGGAAGAGTGGTAATAGAAATGAAAGACCACTTTAAAAATGTAATTTTTTAACAAAGACCTGAAATATGAGGGAAGTACTCATAAGACTTCCTAAGAGAGAGAATTTCAGGCAGAGAGACTAGTAAGTGGAAATTTTCTGAGGTTTGAGTATGCCTGGTATGTTTGAAGAAAAAAAAAATCAGAAGTCCAGTATGTCTGGAGTAGTTATTAGATGTAAGTCAACTAGGTAACAATGTCCAAATGAAGAAGGGTGTTATATGTCATTGTTGTAACTGAAAATCCTCTGAAACATTTTGAGCAATAGAAGCATAAAGAACTATGGTCATTTCCAAGTAAAGCTATAAGTCATGTTAAACATTAATACTCTGACACCAATCAAGTGCTATCTGAATATTTGTGTCCACCTGAAATCCTAGTTCCCAAGGCAATTGTATTGGAAAGTGGGCCCTTTGAGAGGTGATTAGGTCATGAGGGTAGAGTCCTCATGAGTGAAACTAGTGTCTTTACCAAAGAGGATCAAAGGAGATACCAAACCCCTTCCATCATGGAAGGACCCAGTGAGAAGGCATCAACTATAAACAAAAAAAAGGTACTCTCACTAAATACTGAATCTTCTAGCACCATGATTTTTGGATTCCTTAGCCCCCCAAACTGCGATAAATATATTGTTTAGGAGCCACTCAGTTTATGGTATGTTGTTATTAAAGCCAAAATGGATTAATGCATCAAGTTATGTGCTTTCCTAATTATAGTTTGATAATATATACAAAAATTTTTAAATAACAGATGTAAATATTTTATTAAGAGATTTTTTGTCCCATTTCTATTTGAGGCTGCTAACAACCTTTCTTTTAAGCAGCAAGTTTCTTTTAATTGTTATTAAACCTACATTGGTCAGACTATCAGAATTCAAACTAGCTAATCCCATATATTAAATGGAGACTATGGGATGCATAGCATACATTCATAACTTTCTTGTGGTATTGCTTCTTTACTTTTAAGAATATGCCCCATTTTCAAATTATAAACTAGCATCAATGGATAGCTTGGTTGAACCATCTGCTTCACAAAAAATAGTTATAAAATCAAGGAAAACACACACACACACACACACACACACACAATTATTTAAAGGCTCAAGAAAGTGACTGGTAGTAATCAAAAACTTGAAGCAGTGTTTTGTATGAAACTATTGCCTATTCTGCAAAAAAATGACAGAAATACACACCTTTACAGAATAAAACCAAAGAAAACCAGATGAAGATTCATCAGAGTCAAATAACTGAGAAAGAAAAAGATAAGAGAATCTTTAAAACAGGTAAAGAAAAATGATGCTTTATATACCAGAGAACAAGGATAAAAATACATCTGACTTTCCTGGAGAAACAATGGTGGACAGAAGGCAATGGTACAACATCTTTAAAGTGTTGAAAGGCAAAAATTATTAACCCAGAATTCTATATCCAATGAAAATATTTTTCAAAACTGAGATCTGAAATAAGATATTTTAAGATGAGCAAAAACTGAGTGCATTTATTGCTGGCAGACTTGCACTGTAAGATATGCTGAAGAAAGTTCTGTTGACTAAAAAGAAATGACACTTGAGTCCTCATGAAGAAGTGAGGATTTCTAGAAATAGAAATTATGTGAATAAATCTAAAAGACGTGTTATGTGTGTAAAGTATAGTCCCTTCTTGTTACTCATAGAAGACATGTTCTGTAGAGTAGATGCAGATACTGAATTAGTGAATACTGAATCATTGCTATGAGGGGAAATGCAGCATTAAGCCCCTGTACACCTCTGGTCAATGTTTTTATCAGTCAATAAATAAACTTATTTTAAGAGTGATTCTCTTTAAAGACAAGCGAATTAATATGTATTGTTGCTTCAGTAACATTGAACTTAAGCCACCAGCACCATGAAGTACCTGAATAAAGTTTCACTAACACATATATTTCTTCACAGTCTTTTTGTACTTACTAAAATTAGATAGTACTTGGTTTATACATAAAGGCCATTTAATAGCAAAATCATCAACAAGAAACACAAAAATGTGAATAATACACATTATGTAGACTATGAAAAGAACATTTGTATACAACATGAGAGCTGAAATAAGAACACAGAGAATATCCTTATTTGGTCTCAGCTAATAATATATGCATCGGGTGATTCAAAGATTTTGCCTATCTTCATCTGTCTGCAAATTAACATTAAATAAAAGTTAACATTGGTTTTTAGAATTACAAATAAATTTTAGTAACTTCACAAATACAGAAAAGCAAGAATAATAAGAATTAACTGTACATTGATGAATCTTTGATCTCTTAATTAAAAAATACTCATAACTTATTACAACTTATAAAATTATGAAGTTGTATCTGGGTTTTGTAACACATTCAGAGTTAATATAAATGACAAACTAACATAATTACTGAAGGAGTAAATAGATCTATTTCAAGTTAACTTAATTTTATGTTAAGTAATATATTATTAATTATAAGTAGATTATGAAAGTTAACAATACATATTGTAATCTCTAGAACAATAATAATAACAATGCAAAAAGATACAGCTAAAATCTCAATCAAGAAAACAAAATAGAATACTAAATATTCTATGATCAGATCAACAAAGATAGTAAAAAGGAATAAAACACATGATATAAAAAACAAATAGTAAATGTCAGAACTAAGTTCAACCACATCAATAGTTACAGTAAATTTAAATGACAGCACTGCAATAAAATTCAGAGATATACAAATGTATTTTAAAATATCTACCTCAATACTATCCATGTTGTTCACAAAAGATGTACTTACATATTAAAAAATAATAAGTTGTACGTAAAATTATATAAAATGTTAAATCATGAAAATACAATCATAAGATAGCTGAAGTAGCTATATTTATATCAGACAAAATAAACTTGAAGATGAGGTATTATTAGAGATAGAGCATAATATTTCATAATGATGAAATAATCAATTCATTAGGAAAACATAATAATTGTAAATGTGTATGGGCTTAATTTTATTTTAATATACATACAACAAAAATGTTAAAAAATAAAGGAAGGTCAGGTACAGTGGCACATTTCTGTAATCCCAGCAGCCAAGGAGACTGAGGCAGGAGGATCATGAGTTCCAAGCCAGCCTTAGCAAAAGCAAGGTGCTAAACAACTCAGTGAGACCCTGTCTCCAAACAAAATGCAAAATAGGGCTGGGGATTTGGCTCAGTAGTTGAGTGCTCCTGAGTTCAATACCTGGTACCCCTACTCTCACCCATCCCCCAAAAAAAGTAAAGGGAGAAATAGATGCAAAATCATAGAGATTTCTAAGACTTTTTTCTCAGTAATTGATGAAACAGTAAAACAAAACAAAACAAAACAAAACAGTAAAAATATAGAAGATTAGGTCATAATTAAGTATCTTGACTTAATTATATTTATAGAATATTATCCTCAACAACTGCAGAATACAAATTTATTCCAAATATATACATAGGCTAGCCTTATAAAAAGGTCTCAGTATGCTTCAAAAGATTTAAATCTTATAGAGTATGTTCTCTGGCCACAAACAATATAAATTAGAAGTCAATAACAATAAGATATGTGGAAAAGCCACAATATTTGGAAGATGAACAATAAATTTCTAATAGCCCATGGATCAAAAAAGAAGAATCAAATGAGAACTATAAATAAATTTTATCGAATTGATAGTGAAAATACAACATATCAAATGCTGTGTGATGTAGCTAAAATAGTGCTTAGAGTGAAAGGTCAGATTTTAACAGTTTATTGTAGGAGATACCATCTGATTCAATGATCTTCAGATGCTAGGAAAAATAAGTAAAATTAATCTTTAGAAAGCACAGCTAATACAATAATGAAGAGTAGATATCAAGAAAATAGAAAAAGGGGGAAAATTTAAAGTCCAAGAAAGTTCTTCAAAATTTTAATGCAATTGATAATGCCATAATGAACCTGGTGGAGAGAGAGAAAATACAATTACCAATATTGAGAAAAACAAGGTTTCATGGTACAAGGTCAATATATAAAAATAAATTGTATTTCTATATGCTAGGAACAAAAAACTTGTCATTTAAAAATTAATTCCATTTAAATAGCATCAGATAGCATAAAACACTTAGGAATGAATAACAAAAGGTGAGCAAAACCTTTTTACTGAAAACTAATAAATATCACTGACAGAAATTGTAAAAGGCCTTAAAAAACAGGTATACCAATTCACAGTCTAGAATACTCAATATCAAAAAGATGCCAATTCTCCTCAAATGAATTCACAGATTCAATGAAACCAAAATTACAGTAATACTAGATTTCAATCGAAATTTTTAAAAGCTGATTCCAAAATTTTTATGGAAATGTAAATAACTTAGAATAGCTTATGAATTTTAAAAAATAACAAATTCATAAATTGCTATCTGCCTTCAAGACTTCCTAAAATGCTATAGAATCAATGCAATGAGGTATTGGCATAGGGTAGACAAACAGATCAATAGAACAGAATGCAGAATCCAGAAATAGACCCACACTTAAATGGTCAATTGATTTTTTTTTACAATAATGCCAAAGCAATTGAGTAGGGAAGAGGAAATGGTTCTTAACAATGGTGCAGGAACAAGTGGGCATCCACAGAAGGAAACAAACAAACTCAAGTCCCTCCTTACACCATTCAAAAAAATTATTTTCAGATGGTGATAGTCTTATGCAAGAAAGCTAAAATTAAGGTTTTCAGAAGCTTTTAGAAAAACAGGCAGAATAATAGTTTCTTATAAAGTTATATATACAGTTTCTTATTAAGTTACGTATGTTGACTCAGCAATTTCATTCCTCATTATTTATCCAACTGAAATGAAAACTAATGCTGCCAAGGCCTTGTATAAGAATGTTTATTGCTGCTTTATTCACAGTAGCTGACAACTGGAAACAGCCCAAGTGTCCATCAACAAAAGAATTAATAAACAAACAATGGTGTAGTCATACAGTGAAATAATACTCAGCAAAAAAAAATGTAATGAACTACCTATATATTCAAGAGTATTGATAGATCTCACAGACATGCAAAATGAAAAGAGATAAAAGACACAAAAATATATAATTCCAGAATTCCATAGACAGATGTTCTTCAAAGAGGTGGAAACTGTCTAAGATGACAGTGTCCTGAGGGAACTTTCTGGAGAAACTAAAATGTCCTATTTTATAATTGGGGTAAAGGTTGCATGGGTTTATTCTATGCATCTCAGTGTATATAAAATACAGCTAGGATGTAAGTAATAACAAATACAAAACCTTGGTGATTGCTAGAGCTGGGTGATGGGTCTACAAATGTTTGATACGTGATTCTATTTATTTTGAAGGTTTTTTGTTTTTAAATTTTCAGTAATATTTGTTTTCAGAATGTTTTAAATCAAGCCAATCCAATAGTAAGGCAGAGACACTAAAATCAAGTCAGTGGCCTCAACTTGAGACACTTATGAATGTTTTAATTTTCTGCCTTCAAGTTCCTTGGAGGAACGCATACCCCAGGTTGAAATTCATTTTACCATTAGCATTCCAATAATGATATTTTCATGCCCTCTCCATCCTAGTCCTTTTTTCAACACCCCTTAGGAAAGCCCTCAGAGATGCAGCTGTCCCTGGGAATGGAGAGCTGAGCAAGTATTCTTGGGAAAGAGGGAAGTGTTGGGGTTAGGTAACTGAGGGACTTCAAAGTGCCTGTGTGTCCTGAGGGGTTTCATCTGAACTAAGATCAAACATGCCGAGGGCCACCCTGAGACGCAACTCGCCACAGCTGCTGCCTTCCCTGAATTTCCTTTGTGAAAGCTGCCACCTTAACAGCTCACCCAAAGGGCGGGATGTTGTGGGTGTGTTTGTTGTTGTTGTTGTTGTTTGTTTATCTATTCTTGGGACTGTACAGATTTCTGTGTTCTTTACCAAAATATCGCGAGGATAGACAGGAATATTTGTCTTGTCAGAATATCTTTTTAACCCTCTAAAGTCTTCTCCTAAGAGATTTTTCCTGGAAAGATAAGAGATGAGGCCACTTCTGTTGGTCTGACAACAGTTAACATCTGGTTCTGAACTCATGGAACTTTCTTGTCTGTGTCCCCAGGCCTCCTGCAAGTAGTAGGACAGTGCCACCTGCAAGCTCCACACTTCATGCTTTCCATTCAGTCCTTGCTCAGTAACATTGTGAGTGGAAGCAGACAAGGGGACATACATGTTGACAGAGTTTAGGACATACTATCCCCAAACATGGCATCTTGGAATTTGAAAAAAGTCCTAAAGCAGGAAGGTCTCTGACCTTCTCCCTAAAGCAGGCTATGAATGACTTTCCTCATTTTCTCTATAGTAGGTCATAGGACCCTTATTCTGGAGGGATCCTCTCTACACCAGGAGGAAAGGAGTGAAGACACAGAGACACTGCAAAGTGCCCCCTCAGGTGATCACCATTAGGTTACATCCACTATCTTAACACTTCTCCAGGACTATCTACTCTTCATCAAACCTACACATGTAAGTATCATTTCCTCTGCTTCTCTGGGTCTTCACTTCTGAAGGGGCCCATGTCCTGTAAAACTTATATCAAATAAAAATGTATGCTGTCCTCTTATTAATCTGTCATCTGTCTTCTGTTAGAGGGTCTCAGGCATAAGGAAAGCATGTTACCTTTTTCTTTCCTGTAATGTCACATTATATGATGCTGTTTGGGGGCAAATCATCTATTGCCAAAGTCACTTCTCTTAAGGGTCTTAGAAATGGTGAGAGGGAAGGAAGAGAGGGAGAGAGAAGAAAAGAGCAAGACTTCATCTTCTGTCTGGCAGAGTGGGTCAGAATGGCATTCATTCATGGTACAAAAGGATTATATACACACAAGTTCAGTGGAGTGGAGAAACACACCCTCTCTCCCCAGCAGATAGAAGGTTCAGCTTTAGAACAGCTTTTGCTTCTCTCTGAGACAATATGGTAAGAGCAATAAGAGAACTAAAATGCAAATCTTTCATGGACACAAATCTAGAAATGCCCAGAAATCTCTAAAGGCAAGGAAACCGAAAAAGGGAAGAGTTTTGCCTTTTTCTTAACACACTTTATCTTTTCACCTCATATCAGCAATTAGGACCAGTGTAGTTTCATTTGGTTTGGAACCATAATTCACTTTTTTACAGCAAGGCCTCTCTGACTTTACCCCTTTTCCATCTATTCCTCCCCCATTCCAAATAGTTAAAATTAAGTTTCCTTTTCTAAAAAAGGGTAAGGGAGTCAGAAATGAAAAGGACCCAAGAGGAGGGTGTAGACACCAGAAAGGGCAAAGGAAATTATTAAAAACCTGATCGAAACTGTCTATCTTGCTTCCTCTTTCTTTATTCCCCCTGCCAAGTAAACCTTTTCTTGATTACAGTAAACACCTTCTTCACAGATCAAAAGGAACGATTTTAAAGTGAGCTGCTTACTCACAAAATTCATTATGGTAATGCCCATCATATACAGCTGAGCCTGCTCCCCGGCTGCCTCACTTTGATCTGCACTGTGGCCTTGTGTCTGTTCCCGCAGTTAATCTACATTTTGTTGGCGTCAGACTTTTTCAGCACTTACACCTCGGGTTGGTGGTGCGGCCTAGTAGAATTAGAAGAGCCAGCGTAGAGACCAATTTTTTTTCTCATTATTTTAAAAACCATTTATTAAGAAATGTCAGTAACAAACATATGGGATATTTCACTCTTCTCTTCCCACAACTATCCCAATGAGTTCATCCCTTTGACTCTCCCCTATGAAATTCACCCTGTAGTAGGACTTTCTCATACTGCAGCATTCACATCTGCAATGCAGGTTTATCGCAGAGCATTATTTATTATTAATGATATAACAACTTAGAGCATGCTGGCCTCCTAACCCTCAAAGTATATAACAAAAAGTGCCAGGCCACCTAATGTGCCACCCTGACCTGAAAGGAACCATCTCTAAAAAAGTCATTCTGCCTGGGTGGTCCCCCAGGACTCTTTAGGCTGGCATTAGCGCCAATGGTGAAGACTGAAAATGAGTGTCTGGGACTCTCTAATTGGAAATTATATAACTTTGACCTTGGGGAACACAAGAACATTTTGATCAGATTTCTGCAAATGGACAACCTGAGGGATCTCTCTGCTGTTCAGTGTCCTGCTCAATAAAACTGCTGGAAAGTAGTCTCTTTCATTCTACAGTCTACCTGCAATCCTTTGAATCATCAATTGCCCAACTCAGCCTCCTAAATGCTTTCTCTTAATTCTTATCCTCCTTGATCTCTCTGGGGCATTAAAAGTGCTGATCATACCCTCCTCAAAATGTCTGAAACTGTCCTCTGGCTTCCCCAATTCTGGATGCCCTTCTCCCCCTCTTTCAGCCATTCCTTCATCCTGTCAATATGTCCACATTAAGCTATTTATTTTTGGGCCCCTCTTTTCTGTTCCTCTATAACCATTAACAGAATTCTCTCCCTTGCTAATAATAATAGGGATGATGATGATGGAGAAAATTCCTGAATGCCCACTGGGTTTTCTAATTCCAATGGTTCTACGTTATTTCTTCATACCTCACAGCAGCCCCCGACACTGGATGGGACACCTCATCACATTTCATTGTCATCATTTATTTCACATCCTGCTTGCCTAGACTGTGTGCTCTATGAAGGCAGGGACCCTATCTGTCTTAGCTCATAACAGTAACAGCATAGCACATAGTAGGAGCTGAAGGGATGATTATTATTACCCTTATTTTATAGATAATACTGCTTTTACATTGAACCCCTATGCTTAGAGAGATTTCCACACAATCAGAAAGCATAGGAATGTTAAATGTTGAGTAGATCTCTGACTCCAAGTACATTTATCATAAGTAGCAAAATAAAGCGAAACCTCTCTTCCCATCATTGTACACAACTTATGGCCAGAATTCCTACATTCATGGGACAGAACTATAGAGGTTACCTCCCACTGTTTCCCAGATTTACCTGATCACAGCATCTGTTGAAACATTTGGAGCAAAGCAGGTTTCTGGACCCCACTCCAGTCCTGCTGCATATGAATATGCAGAGAAAAGGCTAGGACATTGGGTGATTAAACAGCTCCTCCCTACCTACCATTCCAGAGTCCACATGACTTTCATGGGATCACTAGACCTGGCTTCAACCCCCAAGTGGGAAATAAAAGCTAAGGGACCCAAAGGGACTTTGCTCTGGAGCAGAAATAAAGGAAAAGAGACCCAACTCTATATCTGTAGGTGACTTAGGAAATCAATAGAGGAATTTAGGAAACAGAATTTCCAACCAGTGACTCTTAAAATGTGGTTTCAGACATATCAGCATCACCTGGACCATTTTAGAAATGCAAATTCTCAGGTCTAGCCATAGGCCTAGAACTTGAATATAAGTTGAATCTGAAAATGAGACCCAGCAATTTGTGCTTTAGCAAGCCCACCAAGTGATTCCAATGCACCCTATAAGGTAAGAATGTTTTCCTCTAATACCATCCTAAATAGATGAGGCCAGTTCTAACTCACAGGAAGAGACACCACCTCTTCATTAAACCTTCAATGTTTAAAAGTCATTTGAAGTCCATTTTTTTATGTTCTGAACCCAGGCCTTTATAAAACTAGATGTTGTATCTCTTCATGAACCAGATAGTTCGTATTAATGTTTCTTCGAAGTCATTTTAGTACTTCATGGTATGGATTCTTCTGTGAGACAGCTCTCCACCACATTGTCACAGCCAAGTAAGCAATTAAGCAAATGTATTGCCTGTTTGGCCTCCATTTTATACAACCATTTATCAGCACTGAGCTTGGTATGGGCAAAGAGCTCAATAAACATGTTTAGAATTTATAAAAAGAGACCTTTTGGTTGCTGCCATAGTATTCCAGTTAGAGGTTGCTCAAAGAGGAGACCCTTTTGAGAATTCTCTATTCTCAGGGCCCATACTCCTTGCTCTGCAGGTCAGCATCATTAATTTGGTCCTCCTTGATACCCATCATGTCCACCTCATACATTTCCCTCAGACTTTGCCATTTGCCTTGCCTCCTTGCCTGTGTCCAGATCTGAGACTCTTCCTTGACTTCCTTGGATTTCATGTGGATCCAACCACTTCCATTCATGCAGGTTTCTGATTCTGTTTCCCGAATAACTGGTGACTCTTCTCTCCAATTCACCATTGTGAGGCCAGTTGTGTTATGGTTTGGATGTGAGGTGTCCCCCAAAAGCTCATGTTTGAGACAATGCAAGGAGGTTCAGAGGTGAAATGATTGGGTTGTAAGAGTCTTAACCCAATCAGTGATTTAATCCCCTGATAGGGATTAACTGAGTGGTAACTGAAGTAGTAGGATGTGGATGGAGGAAGTAGGAATTAGGATGTGGCTTTGACGTCTAAGGAGAGTGGAGTCTCTCTCTTTGCTTCTTGATCACCATGATGTGAGCTATTTCCCTCTGCCACCTGCTCCGTCATGAGCCATGATGTTCAGCCTCATCTTGAGCCCTGAGAAATGGAGCCAGCATTCTATGGACTAAGAACTCTGAAAACATGAGCCCTCTAATAAACCTTCCCTCCTCTAGAATTGTTCTGGTCAGATCCTTTAGTCAAAGCAGTGAAAAAGCTGACTAAAACAAGGTGTAAATCTGGATCTCTTTTAACTCTGTCCCAGTGTAGAATCATTTGATACATCGTTCTTCATCTCTACTTTTGGAGCTCAAATCAGGTTCAGAAGACACAGAGAATTTATGTAGAAAAAAATGGCAGGGAAGAAGAACATTGTGATTCAATGCCAAATTGAATCACATTGGGGGGGGGGTAGTCTGTTATTAACATGCATTAAGCACTTGGGCATGCTAAATGCTTAATACATGTCAATAACTATAATAATAAGACATATCTTGAGGAAATGGCATTGTGTTTATACCCTCCCTGCCTGGGTAGCTATTTAACATGGTCAGTTGGACATTTGGACTCAGGCCAATTGGTACCCAGTCTGGTTTTTACTGTGAAGTGACTGCAGCTGTTACAGTCCATGAACCCCTTGTAATGCTGCCCAGCACCCAGCAGGGAGATGCAATTGTCCAGCAAAACAGATTTAAGAAATGGGCTAGGAATGGAGTTTCCCAGGCAGCATTTGAAAAACTAATTCTTCCATTTTTTAACACCAACTACAAAAGAAAATGAAGAAAAATGCAGCACACTGTGAGAATCAATTGAGAAGGGAAATATTTAATAATTTATAACATTTCTACATCATGTTTTCCTATAAAATTTTACACAAATTGAATCTTCACTTTATATCAGAGATTCTTCCTACCTCACAACTGCATGGCTATTAGATATTTGCTTAGTTAGCTGGAAGACTGGAAAAGAAATGATTATTGATGGGTTAGAGACTTCCCATGGAGAGGGACATTATTGAAGCCATACATGAAAGAGAAAGGACACTGCTCTTGGTATTAGGAGAACTGGATTTGATGATGCCCTCCAAAAATTACTAATTTCATGCTATTGGATAAGTCTCAAATCCTTTTTAAGCTTTAGTTGCTTCCTCTGTAAAATGGGAACAAGGATTTCTCCCTACCCATTTACAGAGCTGTTTTGAAAAAATTAAGAATACAGATAGAAAAAAGTCTATACTTGGGTTTTGCCATAAATATATTGTATGGTTCAGTGGTAGAGCAGTTGACTAGTATTGCATGAGGCCCAGGGTTTGATCCCCAGCACTACAAACAAGAATACATAAACAAAAGTCAAACAGTATAACAAATAACCCCAGAACATTAGCGATTTACAATAAGCATTTCTCCCTTATGAGTTTTGGATCAGCTGTGGGACACCTGAGCTTGGTTGAGTTTGAGTTCAAGTTTGTTTAATTGTCCCTAATTCTGTGACCCAGGCTGGAAGTTCAATGGCTATAAAGGTTATGCTCTTTTCATGGCTATTGTCTGCAATGCAACAGAGCAAATGGAAACTTACCATGTCTGAGCTTCCAAGTAACATAGCCTATTGAAGTCAACCTTCCACTGGTCAATGTAAGTCACATGGCCAAGCTAAATGTCTAATTGGCAGTGAAGCATCTTTAGTCTAACTGGAAGGCATGGCATAAGTGGGGGAAAAGTAAGAATGTTGAGCAAATATGATAAACTATCAAGTTGGATGGAACTATTCTGGAACTTGCAAGGTAACATTCAGATGTTGGGGGATACTAATGATAACTTTAGCCTTGGGGGGGGGCGGTTAATGGTCTAAAATTATCTTACAAGTGATGAGATCTGGAGCTTTGTGGGAATAAAAACATTTAGGCATTAGACTTTCTCCTATATATATTCTTTGTCAAAATCTCAGAAGATGCATTTCCAGCTAAGCATGTATCTAATAGACAAACAGATATGGGTTAGAATATACTATGCTATCAGTCAGGGTCTGATCAGTGAATACAGCTTCTATAGTCTTCCCAATTCTCCACAGGAAATGCATTAGAGTTGGTGGATTCGTGTGCTCAGGATATACTACAAGCCAAATCACATGAAAAGCCAGCAGGATTTCCTTATATAGTTGGGAAAACTGCCTTTAACAAGCCGTGTCTCTTGGATGTAACAATTCTACAATGGGTAATATAATGACTAGTCATCCTACCTGTGTAGTTATGCTGCTACTGCATGACATTGGCAATTCTCATGTGATCAGCCATGTCCAGGGGGCACAGGGTACAGAAGGGCATGGCCAGGGCTTGTATATGCTCCTCAATTTAAACTTGAAAGTGTTTTCAAATTGGCAGGAATGGTGGTCTCTAGAATCAAAAGTACATATCAACTTGGAAAATCAAAGGATTTAAAATGAACAGGATCAATTCTGATGATGATATAGTCTCTTATATACATCCTAATGCAAAATACAAATGACTGTTTCATAGCCAAAGCTGGACCAACTATATAGAAATGTGCCTGGAAAAGATAGGTAGTCTCCATCAAGGCAAATGTTTCTTGTGAATTTTCCAAATGGCCATGGTCTCAGCTCCCTAGAGCAGCATTCAAGTTCAGGTCCAGACCTATAATAATAAGCAAAGAGAGAATTCAGTCTTGCTTAGGACGATATAGTGAAGAAGAAAAGAAGATATTTGAAGAGAACATTTTTTCAGATACACCCATGAACTGTTAATATGTGTAGTCTAACATTTAAGTTCCTTGAACTGTGATTAAGCCACAAGCATGAGGGATAAAGTCCCCCCCCCCCAATTCTTTGGAGAGGTAAGAGAATAACTAGGTCAGGGCAGAGGAGAAGTGGTCTGGCAGGATTTGACCCTATTCAAGATTGGAAAACAAAAGCAGTATCATGAGGGCAAGAGCATGAGGTTTAGAATCAAACAATTAGATTCTAAGCCCAACCCAGTCACTTAGTCAGCCCTAACAGATAGTTAATCTCCCTGGACTTCTGTTTTGTCATCTGTATAATGAGAACATCTGCTTCTCAGAATTGTAAAAATTCAATGAGTTACTACATATGGAAGTAGCCCCGTAAATGGCAAGTTTAGGAATATCAACCATGTTAGACCCTTCTCCTTCCAAAAATAGGTGTTTCTTCAAGTACTTAATGGGAAAAAAATAGAAAACAGACCAGTTATGATGGGTTTCATAAGAAACCCTGTGCTCAGAAAAATCCAATATTAGGTGCCAAGGACTTAATCTATACAAACTTACAAAGTCACATAACAAAACTATTCGCAAGAGAAAGTATACATATGTATACATACGTAAAGCATCATGAGGATCACAAGACTTAACGCATGGAAGTGTTTGAACACTGCTTAGAACACAAATTCAGTTAATAATAGTAGTAGTAGTAGTAGTAGTATCATTAATATTGGCTGAATTGGCCATACACATTTCTTGCAAGTAAGCTGACAGGTCTTAATAATAATGAATCCTAAACTTTATAATTCAAAGTCTTAGATGTAGTGAGGGTGTCCAGGATGGAGAAATGAGTGGTTTGGCTCTGAACACCGTTGTTTCTGGTACCAGGGCACTGATCCTCTTTATGCTTACCGGGAAAACCGAACTAATGTGACAGTTATTTGTGGACTGTTTCCAGGGTACCAATATTCTGAGGGCCTGTACTTGCCTCAGAATAAGGGAAGGCCTTCTGGCCAATTTCCAGGTGGATGGGCAGAAAATTCTAATCAGTGACTCAGGTTTGGAATTTAACCCTTCAATTTCTATGAGAAAATGGTTTATGGTTTGTTTATTTTTTTTAATATAGGGGCAGGAGAGCTGTAGAAATAAGGCACAGATGAACATTAGAAATGACATGCATTATAATTGTTAGTGCTTTAAAACAGCATTCTTGCTATTCCACTTCCATGACTAATGATCTTTCACCATCAAAGGGTCTGCTTATGTGACACCTATTTCCACCTGTGCACAATGATAGGGAAAGCATCATCAGTAGATACACTTTATCACAACTGGAAATGTAAAGGGTAGATTTCCCATCACTTTACTTATGCTTGAACAAGAATTAAAACCATGCCTCCTGGGGATACATAGGTCCAGCAGCTTTCCTTTTTATCTCTGTGGCAATAATGGCTCATGCATTCAGACAAGATTTTGAAGGAATTTTAGCTCTAAGGAAATAGGTTGACATTATGTTTGTGACCAGTTCCCAAAACTGCAGCAAAAAAAAAAATGAGTAAATTAAAAAACACAGTGGCCCAGAGCCCCTCACAACCTGGGACACAGAGTCGGTGGATCAGCTCATGTATCCACCCCCTTCCACTTGTCTCTACTCCTTCCCAGGTGTGTCTGTAGTCAGATTGCTCCTCCTTGCCTCCTGAGCTTCCCAGTGGTAAGAACTTGAAATGAAAGCCTCCTCTTGGGGATTCATGTGGAAGTAAAAGACTTTCAGATGGGGACAGATTCCCAAGGCCATTTTAAATGTATGTCAGCATGTTAAGGCCCATTAATAGGTCAGGTAACAAGAGATTAAGAGTTTGAGTCAATAGAAGGGAGTTCCCAAAATCTCAAGGCATCATCCCTATTTTGGAGAGTGTAGCCCTGACTCTCATTATAGCCCCAGAAGGCAGGTGCCTTTGCCCTCAGTACCAACATGCTTTCCTAGGAGTATTGGCAGTATCTCTAGGAAGGCCATATGGCCAGGCAGGACTTCCCATGTCCCCAGGGCAGTGGGGCTTGGTGGGATGCTAGATGTGATTCCACCTTCGCTGAAATACATTTTCCTCTCCAGTTCTTCAGCTATTTGTTCTCTGTCAGCGACTTCACAGGTGGCCTTGGCTCCTAAAAGCCGGTCATCAAAAGATCATGATCAAAGCAGACCCTTAACACAGACTCCAGACCACCTGCCTGGAGAGTGCCTCCGTCAGCATCCTCCCCCTTCCATTTCCCATGTCCAGAGTTGCACGTAATTTTCAATTCTTCTCTCTGCTGCAAGCTCCAGGCATTGGTCTGTGCTATTAGATTTAAGCATCCAGGTCAACAGCATATTCGCCAGCCCACCTCACAGCTGGGGAGGGCTGATGTCTAGTCTTTTCTATACTTGATGTTTTCATTCCAGCTCATGTCTCCCTCCTTCCAAAGACAGTGGCATTAAAGATCATTAAGGTAAGGCAGCGGAAAACGTGAAGCAGAGTTTATCATGAAACCAAAGACTAAATCTCCGTGCTCACCAGACCCAGCACGGACTTTTCTACCTCTGGGCTTCTGTGTGCCTGGAAAGAATGACTTCTGCTTTAAAGCAGTTGTTCCCCTGTGGCAAGGGGCAGGAGCTGTTAAGATCAGATGTGCTGTGGCGTTAATACTTTGAATTTACAAGGGCTGTTTGCGCAATGCCCTGCAGCTTTATTTCTCTCTCCTGAATGCATGAAACCCTGGAAGGTCCAAAGATGGGGCTGGTATTAATAGAGTAAAACCTCAACTAATTGCAGAGCATGGGCTGTAATATCCTCTTTGATACCAGAAACTATGTCAGCTGAGGTAGAAGTAATATAGACACACATGGAGGCATTTAGGATGTCAGAAAGAGGGAGTTATAAAAATAAATTAGTTAAGCTAGCAACAAATGAGCTGGAAATGTAAAACACACCTCTGAATCTCTTGGGTCAAAGGTAGGGGGAGGAAGGGGATTGGTTCAAATTGGGAGGGAGGAGCCCAAACATGGGTAGGAAAGGGAAAGAAAGAAAAGGGGAAATGGCTGAAGAGTTTGGAGAGCAGAGAACTCTGGAGCAAAGGAAAGACTGGAGAAGAGAGAAAGACCAGAGCAGACCAGGCCACGAGAGGCATCAAACCAAGATAGACCCAGCCCCCTGAAACTCCTTGGAAGAAGCTCCCAACAGCCACAACTCAGTCACTGGCCTACTTTGTCTATAGAAATGGGAAGAGTTATGAAAATCCACTTCTGAGTCCTGTGCAAAGGAGGGGATTAGCTTGACCTTCAAGGCTGACCTTGATGACAGGGCTATCTGTTCTTCTACTTTCCTCCCTAGATCTCAAAAGCTTAAGTGACGAATACACACATACACATGTGTACAGTACCAACTCCTCTCAAGGGAGGAAAAACAATACAAACTGATTTGGAGAAGGGCCCCAATAGTTTACTGAGATGCAGAGTAATCATAGGTCTTTGATAAGGATTCGTTCTCATGGATTTTGATTTATTTATTTATTTTTAGTTTTTATATTCATTCTTTTAAAAAAAGAACTATTTTTTTCTTTCACTGTAGAAAAACAAGTAGAATCATAATTATGGCTTGTCATTTCCCTTGCTGAATTTATTTACTTTTTATTGTACATCAGCAGCTATGCATTCTGATATTTAGACTTTTTGTACTCCACCAGGAGATTTAGTAGGAGAGTTCAGATCCAGCCCCAATGCCCTCCCTAATCCTCTGATTCATCCTCCTGCTTATTGAGACCTGACTTCATTTTCTGGAGTTTTCATGCCCCAATTAGAGACAAAGGCTTTAAATGCACAGTCCTGGTTAAGGGACACATTGACTGAAGACCTGAGTCCTGATGAGTTTATCTGCCAGCAAGGTTAGTTGGTTGAGTGCAAATTCTTTTCATTCGGGGAGGGGTTGTTCCGAGTTCTGGGGTTTAAAACTGAATTTCTAAAGCTGAGATGGGAGTGACATCAAGTGAGAAAAAGACAGTGAGGAAAGGTGTATCCAGGGTACTACGATTTTCTGATTTTTGTTCCTTGTCGGGGAGCAGAGAGAAACGTTGGCTAGCAGCATTGAATTCACCTACTCCAACACTGCATTATTCATAAAGCTTTGTGTTTTGTTTTCATTTGTTTGGTATTACAAGACAAGTTCACTCATTCAACAAATGCTTGTTGAGTGTCTATGTAAGAGCCATGGTGACAAGGTAGGTCTTGTATTATGCACTTTTTGACAAATCTCTTCCTCGGTGTTTTTATTGGTAAGAGTAATATTATGATTGAATGTAGATGTTTAGATAAATACAGGCAGAGGCTAATTCCCTAGGACCAGGCCCATAGGCCTATAGGACCCAGACTTATCAAGGATATCAGCAGTCATCGGTCCTATATTCACACCTGACATGGAATCTCATACTAACACCCCCACTGTATATACTCCTATATCTGCTCCTTGAATGCTCAGCAGCAAAGAGTTTATTATCTCTCAAGGCCACCACTACCCTCTTTATAGTGACTCAGATCATTTCAGAATTTTTTCTTATATTGAGCTAAACGTTCTCTCTCCATCTTTTATCATTTCCAACCCTATTTTTGTCCAGGGGAGTTACTCAGAATGTCCCATTTCCCCCCTCCACATGGCAGTTCCATGGCAAATGCAACATAATCTTCTTGTACCTCATACCATCAAGTCACTTGTCTAGACTGGACACACTACATTCATTCAAGCATTTCTTATAGAGCATGGTTTTTAAGTCCCTTCACCAACTTTGGTGATCTATGACTTACCAATGATCTCCTGAAGGTGTGGCACAAAATATCCCAAGCATGGTTTCTAACCAGCTTAGACTATAATGGGGCTGTCAATTCTCTGTTTGGTAATATCATTTTATTCTTAATGCAAACTAAGCAAGTATTTACTGTTTTGGATATAAATCACATGGTTGGTTTGTACTAAGGTTATAGGAGACCATAGTTCCCATGTTGGTCATATCCACAATCTGTCCTTCAGCTATGTCCTGGCTATACACATTCACTGATTTTCTGCACCCAAACATGTTCATTCATTTCACTTTTAAATTTCACTTTGTTAAAATGGACATGTAATTATAGCTGGGTGAAAGTGCATTGGAAACTTTTTTGTCTCTGAAGACAATGAATCTCTCCCAGTGTCTTTAGTGGTCTACCATGACCAGGATGTCATCTGTGTCCATGGCCAACTTATAATAACTGTCCAGGTGCACAAGGTTTCAAGGCTGCTTTCTCTTTGAGGAAGCTAAATTATCACTGAAAACAACCTAAGGACCTCTGTCCATTCTGGACATCGACCTGTACTAGACAAATTATATGAATCAATATTGATTTGATGACAAAGTCGTCTAACCATTAAAGACCAGTGAGACTATTTTTGTTTTGGCAAACCAGTTGGTGGTAAATTGTACTTTAAATTCATCATTATAGTTTGTATCAAAAAAAGATTTATGAATTAGGGCTCCTTTAAAAATATTTGGTGAATGTGATAACAGGGAAGCACAGGATAAGTGGAGGAACTTTGGATGGGCAAGGAACATGGGGGTATGAAAGATGGTGAAATGAGACAGACATCATTACCGAAGGTACATGTATGATTGCATGAATGATATGGCCCTACTTTGGATACAACTAGAGAAGTCAAAAATTGTGTTCTAATTATGTATAATGAATAGAAGAGCATTCTGTAGTCATGTATAACTAATTAGATCAAGTTAAGCTCCTTGAAGGCAGACACTGTATTTTTGCATTGCATATAGAAGATAAAGGGCACTTAACAAGTAGATACTCAACAAATGGTTGTTAAATGATTGGATCACTGAGCTAATGCAGACAGAGACAGAATGATATTGTCAGCCTCGAAGAAGGATTTTAGGACTGCCTAGTGCTTTGAGGTCCTGAGACAAAACACAACCTCATGACTGTATATTTTTCTTTCAGATATAAAGCGAGTATATCTCCCTTAGCTCCAGGATCTCTGAATAAGAAGTATTTGCCTTTAAGATAGCCCGAGGCTTCTCATTCAATACAGCAAACTTTCTTCACAGTATATTTTCCCCAGAATCAGTAAGTTTTCCATCTAACCTGCCAGAGACAGTCAAAGTCTCCCAATCTGCAGCAATTATCTCGACAAGGTCAATTAGTATTTTTAAAAATGATTCAGTTACTTGGCTGCTGGTTTTTCTTTCACTCTTGCTTCTCAGCAGAATGCTCCCGGCATCAATTGCCATGGAAGCAACATTGCACCAGAGGAAAAACTGTCTGCAGATGCCAAAAGAAGGTGTCCTTCAGGCAGAGAGAGAGAGAGCGTGCGTGGTTCATGGGAGCTCTGGGAGGCACCACAGCTCCCAAAAGCTCACTCTGTGACTACATATTCTTCAAAGCTGAGACTCATCCCTTGGCCACTTATGCCTGAGGAGGTTGCTGAGGTACCAAGGGGGAAGTTTAGAGTCAAGATAAATCTGTGCAAATGGGAGAAAGAAAAAAATCCCCTGATGGCTGACTTTTAGAAAACCACCGAAAAAATAGTTCTCCTGCTGACCAGTGTAAAGGATGGAAATTAGATCAAGCTTCAGTCAAACACTAAATCCTTGTCTAGTTTGTTTTTGTTTTCCCCATACCACAAAATTCCCAAGGGTTTCTAGCCCTGTTGATGGAATACTCTATGTCTCCCACTGTGTTTTATGGGAGAAAATGATATTCAGACTCTTCTCTAAATATCTTCTCTTTCATGCTGTTTTTTTTCTTAATAGCATCTAGAATAAATTTCGTGATTTTTAGATCCATTTTTCATTGATAGAGGCTCATTTTTATTTCCATGAGATGCTCCAGGTTGCCCTTCACGTCTACATTGAAGGGCATCAAAGACAGGAAGAATTCCTCAGGGCTATGAAATTGCCTAGTGTTCAGATGGGTGAGGGAGCTTGTGGGGGAGAATAAAAAAGATTGCAAATGAAACTAGATGGAGATCACATTCTCTTCTTTCTCCTGGAGAACTTCTCTTTTCACTATATTTCTCTCCATGTGGACCTTCTCTGCTTTAAGCCCCTGAAAGGGCAGAGAAGGTCCCAAGTGGAGCTTTGGGGAGAGGAAAGTTGAGAGAATCCTGTCTCTGATGCATGAGTCCAGATGCGCTCTGGGCACTGCAGAAGCAGCTGAGTGTGAGAAATGCAGATGGCCAATGGGCAGAGCCCAGGGAGAGTCAGTGTCACCTGTCTGTGGTTCAGGCCACAAGCTAAATGGGCAGCAGGTGACCACCCATGCCCTAGTGATGCTACCGGAGGGTCTAGTTGGCATTTATCCCACAGCAGAAGTAGAAGTGGTTACACAAAGCAACGTTCGCATGATTGGGACCTTGGACACCAGTTATGTAACACACATAACACAAATCATAAAACTATCAGGGAAAAGATTAAACTTCCCTCAACTCTGGGAAACAGCACAAGGAAAAAATTAGATCCTCAAGGTAGTTTTCAATATTGATCGAAAAGCTGACCTGACGAAGAACCGCCTCAAACCTTGTTTGCTGTTGCTCCTCTCCAGGGCCCTGGGATAATTTGTAATTCAAACTTGGAAAGAATCCTAAGCTATTTCCTTCAGATTTATTCATTCCACATGTGAAACGAAATAATTAAAACACCTCATCTGCTTTTAGAACTTGAGTTTTTTTTTTTTAAGGTAAAACATTGCTGATTGAATCCATATTTCTTCCAATCTTCCACTAATTTAATTTAATATTAAAAAATCATTTTCTAAGGTGAACAATAAAGTTGCATACAAATGAATTTTTTTTCAGAGTGGATTTTAAAAATTTATATTGGTTAGTAAATTATAATAAGTTTATTCTCTTCATCCTTATTAATCAAGATGAGTTCTATAATACTTGAAGGTGAGAGGTCTCATGAGTATTTTAGCTCACTTGAGGGATATTATTTCTGTAAGGCCACAGGGTGCTAGAAACAGTTGAGAGAGGATCCAAGTGCTTTCATTTGGACACTTATGATGGTTATCAAGCTAAATTAACAAGAATTTTATAATTATGGCTGTTTGGGACAACTTTAGTTAATACAAGTTTCTTACGTATGTGTCACCCTTATCAAAGTAAAATCATCCAAATGCAAAATATTTCCACACAATTAGAATTAAAATACCACAGGAGCTCACTTATATGTGGAGAATAAAAACACTGAAGTCACAGAAGTGGAGAGTAGAATGGGGATAGAAATGGTTGTTCAGAGGATACAAAATTTCAGTTAGACAAGAGAAGCAAATTCAAGATATCTATTACCCAACATGGTGGCTATAGTTAATAGCAATGCATTCTTGGAAAACCACTTAAAAAATTAAATTATAAGCATTCTCATGATTAAAAATGATATGTGAGGGAATGCTGATTAGCTCAACTTCTACAATTCATATGTATTTCTAAACCACATATTGTACATGATGGATCCATACAATAAATCAATTTTGTCAATTTTAAACATATCAACGACTTGCAAATAAAAGAAATAAACTTTGTGCTAGGATGTATTAAAGAGTTCTTTCAACCAAGAATCCTGCCTTTGGGCAATAAGCATTGTCCTTCTGAAGACCACGGACTGAGCCCCATGATAATCATTATAAGAAGTGCTCAGTGTCCCCAATGTCTCTAACTTCCTAACAACCCAAGAACGTCCTCACATTATACTCATCTACATCCCACTTGAATCTACATATATTTTCTACCTGCTTCACTTCTTGAAGTTGTTCCAGTATCCATGTCTGAAAAGTCCACCCCTCTCACCCTGAGCCCTAGGACTGTGAGCATCAGGAGGGGAGAGTCTGCCTCTGAGTCCCTTCTGTTTCTCCAGTGCCTCACTCAGTGTTGTAGGTTTTCCAAAAATCTTGCTTATTTTTTTAGTGGATTGTAGTTAGAGGGCAGGTTTCCTAAGAAAACAAACATACAAACATGTATGCCTTACTTGTTTCTTTTTCTTGAACACAAGTTGACCAAAGGACTGTTAGAACCTACTCACTGACCTCCCTCCCTCTCACTGCAGGGACCTTCCTTCACACACACACACACACACACACACACACAAAACACACATAACTGCGATCTATTTGAAACTGTTGATGGATACTTGTCATCTGTAGAATAAAGCCTTCCAACTCAGGGTAGAACACAGAGTCCTGGTTGTTGGTCCCTCCCTGACTCCTGCTGCCCACACCTGCCCATCTCACCTGCTTAGCCTCATCTCCCCTCCCATCAAGCTCTAACCGATTTCGTGCCCTGGACACTCCATGAAAGCCCCCCTCCCCCTTGCTGTTTGTGAATTGGTGCCTTTGTCAGTGGTCTTTCAGTTCCCCACCATGCCCTTTTTCAGCTCTGCCCCCGGAATCCTAGCATGCTCCTGCTAACCCTTCCAAATCTAGCTCAAATATGACCCCCTCAGAAGTTTTCAGGATGACTCCTCTGGGCATCCTAAACACACCTCAATCCTTGATTGTGAATCCTGGCTGTACTTTGGAATCCCTTGGGGAGCTTGTAAAACTAGCTGAGCCTCACTCAATTTAATCAAAACTTTGGAAGAAGGGATCCAGGCATAGTATTTTTTTATGGTAATCTGTGTGTTTCTTTTTGTAGTCTTTGCATCATAGTCAAGGTCAATGCCTTATCCATCTTCATCTTCCCAGCAAACAGCATAGTTTTGGGTATATAAGAGGTGTTGGAACATTCTTTGTAAATTAAAAATGAAATATTCATGAAGGCAAAGCTACATTGACAGAGTTTAGAAAGTTCATAAACTTAATTTATAAGTGAGTCCTATAATGGAAAACCTTCCATGAACATATTCTTCAAAGTTCTGATGCAGACCTCAGGAAGAGAAGTACTTGATTTTATTTCTAACCTGGGTCATAATTTTAAATGAAAGCTGAAGTGTAGTGGAGAGGTGAGAAAACATTTCTTTTGAGCGTGTTCTCTAAAGATGGTTGTTAGGTTTTTTTGTTGTTGTTTTATAATTTAAAAGCTATTATGTTGACATGACACTGTTAAGACTATGGTTTAAAAAAATAAATGTTAGGGAGATCAGTGGGAAGCAACACCCAAAGACATCTAGAGAAAAAATCCAAGAGTATAGAGCCTTTTATAATGTGGCTACCCTGCCCCTCTCCAAGAAACAGTGCAGGTCCAACTCTTCCCTTATGTTTCTGCCTCCACCTCTTAAGTCAGGACCTGGCGGATGCTCCCTCCACCTTGCCCCCTTTATTTGGCCCTAGGTTAGGTTCTAGATGAATGTGAGGTAGGGTGGATCTTAGTCACTGCCTCTGGTATGGGACTTCCACCCATTAAGTGACCTCACTAAACCTCAACCTCCTCTCCTGTTAAACATGGGCAGCTTCCTGGGTGGATTGTTAAAATAGTTCGTTTTATAGAGCCTGAGATATAATAAATGCTCAATCACTGGTAACTGCTGTTATTGTTTGCTTGCTCTGAGCAGACATAGTTTCATCACATAGCAAAACAGGCCAACGCTGCAAACTGAAGCAGAAAGAAACTACTGGCATGTTCTTGGACAAGAGAGAACATTTCCTTATATAAAAGCATAATTTTGTTTAAGTCCAGACATTATGACCTTTAGAAATGCATTACTGACAATCTACTTAACACAAATTTAATTTCTGATCTACAGACATGATAGAAAGGAAGGCATGCTCCTTTCAATTGTAAAGATCTTAGGCATAGTATTCAAATAATTCAATCAGCTAGTAAAATTGAAAGGCTTCCTGAAAAAAAAAAAAAAAAAGATCTTTTAAAATTTGTTTGTTAAAGGACAAATATGCTAACATACAAACAATATTTCCTTTTGTTAAGTATCTGTCAAGTTCAAACTATACAGTGGCTAAGCTAACCATCCTCCTCCTCCTCCTCTGAGGAGCCCTCTGCTGCTTTTCTCATCCTGCCCCTCTGGTCTTGGAATCCTTGGTCTTCTCTTTCAGATCCTGAAAGTGAAGTTGGTGGCTCCTGCCCTTTTGTAGGTCTCTCCTTTTTCACTCTCTGAGGGAAAGGTCTCCTATGGGATAATGGTAGGATACTCAAATTCCTCCCTTCTATTTTTTTTTTTAGCTTCTTTTAAAATTTTGTTCTAATTAGTTATACATGACAATAAAACGCATTTTCACACATCATACATTATTGAGTATAACTTTTCATTCTTCTGGTTGTACATGATATAGAATCACTCACATACCATATATACACATAGCATAATAATGGCCAGTTCATTCTACTATCCTTCCTACATCCAAAGCCCCTTGCCTTCCTTCACTCCTCTCTGTCTAATCCACAGTACTTCTATTCTTCCCTAGCTCCCACCCCCTTATTGTGAATTAGCATCAGCATAGCCAAGAAAATATTCCACTTTTGGTTCTTTAGGATTGGCTTATTTCACTTAGCATTATATTCTCCAGCTCCATCCATTTACTTGCAAATAACAAAATTTCATTCTTCTTTAAGGCTGAGTAATATTCTGTTGTGTATATATACCACATTTTTTATCCATTCTTCTGTGGAAGAGCACCTACGTTGCTTCCATAGTTTAGCTATTGTGAATTGAGCTGCTATAAACATTGATGTGGCTGCATCACTATGCTGTTGTTAAGTCCTCTGGGTATAAACCAAGGAGTGGGATAGCTGGGTCAAATGGTGGTTCCATTCCAGGCTTTCTGAGGAATCTTTGTACTGCTTTCCATAATGGTTGCACCAATTTACAATCCTACAAGCAATGTATGAGTATATGTTTCCCCCCATATCCTTGCCAATATTTATTGTTGCTTGTACTCTTCTCCCTTCTATTTTTAACATATATATTCTAATCTGCTTAGAAGGCCCCTCTTTGAGTTAGCCTTCATTTTTACTACAGCATAGAAAGATTCCTTTGCCCTCTCCTAGGGTTCACATGGATCCAAGTACAAAGTTTTCATGGATTGGTTTTGTGATTCTTCATGCTTATAGTTCTTGCTTGAGAACTCACCCATAAAAGACCATCTCCACACCCAACACCATTATTCACATTATTATGGTAAACCCTGAATTCCTTAAGTCAAAACAGAGACCACCACCTTTATAGGTTTGCTCCACAGTGGAGTGATCTTAGATCAAGAGATTGGGAAAGTACTTACATGTTACTATTAACCCTGAAAGAATGCCCTTGGTTAGTTAATTTAACACTTTTACATTCAACTGCCCCTTCCTTATCTCAACATATCACCAGCATTAATACACATCAAAAGCCTTATAATCAGTCTCCCATTGACATACCAACTCTCTACAGATTTATCATAAGGAAATAGTCAAGGATGTTTTTCATGATTTTATTTAGATGGAAGTTAAAGATAATCATGAAGAGTTTTGTTGCAACATTGAACATAATTAATTAAGTTATATTCATTTAACATAATAACAGAATTATAATCCAAACAAATAATGGAGGACTTTGCAGTTTTACAACATTGTATAATAAAATTTTATGTCATCAAAGAATGATTCTTAAGTTAAAGACTGGGCTATAAAATAGTATGAGTTTAAAAAAGCTAATCACAGTAGACCTGTTATTTGTATCAGAGCAATAATAAATACACAATTCAAAATAGCGGTTCCCTCTTCTGAGAGAAAGACTGGGATTAGGTTAGTGGAGGCCTTAGCCATAGAGCATTGGTGTTGGTAATTTTCTGCTCTGAAATTAGTTGATAGACCTATTTTTAAAAGCTTTGCCCAGTAACTTGCATTTATATCCCACATATTGTTTGGTATGTATCAAATATTACATAAAAAAACATTACAACTCCAGAGACAATGTATCCTCACTTTAGAGCCATTGCATCCAGTTGTACCAATTGTCCCCTGACAGGGGTAGAAAGGTCCTGGCAAGAGAATATTTCAGGTCAGAGAAAAGGGAGTTCTAATTTGCATAGTTTCTAATTTGCATAAAAGGACCTTCTACATGCCAAAATACGAAGCTATAGGGGCTGTATCTGCCTAGAGAGGTAGTCTTTTTTTGAATGTGATTCCCATGGGTAGATACATTTTTCAGTTTTTCACACAGATGCTATAGATTTTTTCAGGGACACGCATTGTGTATGTAGGCATGAACACGCTCATATGCCATTATCTCTGTGTGCATGTATGTCTGATCTGTGGTTAATCCCGAATGAGGGGATTCTAGTTCTTGAATTCTTTGCTTGCATTTTATAGATTTACCACATGCTACATTTAACACACACACACACACACACAAATTTAAATATCTGTTTTTCAGACAAGATATTCTCTTTCTCAGATGACAGACTACCCTAAAGCTGAATATGCAAATAATACACAAACCCACCAGACAATTTCACATCTGACCTAATCTCTCATTTCAACTTTGCTTTCTCCTCCCCTCCCCCAAAGCAAGCTTCTGACAGAATTCCTTCATTGTTTTTACCGTCTCCCTCTGAGGCAGCAAATCTTCCCCACTGGAAACCCATCTTTTGAGACATGCCGTGCATCACCCTCTGCACTGTGGACTTTCAAGAAGGGCTGTTATTTTTAAATGTTTGTCAGCATACTGTGACTTTGGCACTGAAAAATGTCAGTGACGCCAACGCAAATTTTGCACATGAAAATGTGGAGTGAGAGATAGAAGAGGAGTTCTCAAGGCTAAGAGAGAATTTTTTAAAAAATATTATCACATGGCTAATTTAATCTACACTGTTTATATTATCCATATGTACATATAGGGGATGCAGGATCTAGTAATCTATTGTTATTCTCTCCCCAAAAAGGAATGGCTTTATTGTTTCTTTTCCCAGTTTTAAAAAATGTTAATATGTGTGTGAGTAACAATTTTTATAAAATATAGAAATTAAAAATAAAGGAAAAAACTAATAATTAACCCTTATATTAAGTAACTGCTATTAATATTTTATGATATCCCTCTAAAGATTTTGTTTTTAATTTATCGTAACTACTATTTATTGAGAACTTTTAGTGAGTCAGGAACATTGCTAACCTATGTGTATTATTTTCTTACAAACCTTAAAAAGAATCTTATGAAATACTGTCAGCTACCTAAGATATTAGTAAGAATTATCCCTTATAAGAAAACAGGCTCCAAAAGCTCATATAATCTGCTTGTCATGTAGTCAGGGTGGATGGGAATCAAAAGCTGTGCCTATATCCAAAGTCATGTCTATCTGGAACCTCAGAATGTGGTTTTATTTGAAATAGGACTCTGTAGATATAATTTAAGAAAGGATCTTGAGCTAACATCATCCTGGATTAGAGGGCCCTAAATCCAATGATTAGGATCTTCATAAGAGAAAAGGAGAAGACATAGAAACACAGGGGTGGTCAAGGTCATGTGCAGATGGAAGTAGAGTTTGGAGTTATGCATCTGCAAGCCAAGGAACATGGAGGATCACCAGAAACCACCAGAAGATAGGAGAGGGACAAGGAGAAGATTGTCCCTTACTGTCTCCAGAAGGAACCAACCCTACTGGCACTTTGATTTCACATTTCTGGCTTCCAGAGCTGTGAGAGAATAAAGCTTGCTTTTTTCTTTTTCTATCTTTCTTTTTCTTCTTCTTTTTTTTAATGCCACTCTGTGTACTGAAATCTATTATGGCAGTTCTGAGAAACAAATATATCCTATTATTGAAATGATCTTATGACCTCTTTTTTTACTTATCAACATATCACAGGTATATTGAATTTCTCAATATATCACCACCACGAATATAGGTTCACAAAACCATTTCAAATGCCTAAATAGAATTCCATAGTAAGGACTTAAAATGTTTTCAATCCATCAGTGGAGGGACTGTTAGATTATTTTTAACCTCTTACTTTTTATAAACAATAGTGTGACTAAAATCCTTATTTAATTTCATCATTTGATATATATATTTTTTTCAAAATTATTTCCTTAGAAGAAATTTTCCAAAGTGATTGCCTGGTTCAAATATGAACCCCCTCAATTAAATTTTTTGATATATCATTTCCAAATCACCTTCCAGAAAAAAATTCTACCAATTGATCATCCTACTAGAATTATCTGAACAATTCAGTGATAATGAAATATACTTCGGAAAGTCCTGTTTTCACAAAATATTTCCTGAGACTGTGATCAGATGGGTACATTTAATGCCAGCCTGGACGTGTCATTAGCCAGAACCAAAAATGAGATTCTAAGATATTAGAAAAAACAATGTGTAACTAACAAGTTAAAAAACTCTAATTTGGGGACTGGGGTTGTGGCTCAGAGGTAGAGTGCTCACCTAGCACTTGTGAGGTGCTGGGTTCAATCCTCAGCACCACATAAAAATAAATAAATAAAATAAAGGTATTGTGTCCAACTACACCTAAAAAAAAAAAATGGAAAAAAACCCCTCTAATTTTATTAAATTAGAGTCTTACATTGAAAACTATGAGTCTCATGCTAACTAGCTAGTTTACTCTTATGACACAGTTTCTTTGTATTCCTTGACCAGTCTGCCATCCTCACAGGGCTAGTACAAGATGGTAATTACAGACATGAGCCCTAGAATCAAATTAGCTATTTGAATCTTGTTTTCACTTCATATTAGCTGCAACCTGAAAAAGTTACGTAGACTGCTCAAACGTCCTCTTTATTACTTATGAAATGAAGAAAGGCATTCTTCATAGGGAGTTGACTCAGAGGAGATAATCCCCATAATGGTGCTCAACAGGAGACTGACAGTAAGTGCTCTGTAAATGCAAATCCTCACAATTACTATCATACCTAACAGCCTTGCCATACATGTGGCCAGTTAGTGCAATTGATTGAGAGTTCATGCCCAGGAGGCCAAGGTCATGGGTTCAACCCCAGTTAACTTGGCTCTGATCCACAGTCACAGATTGCATCTTAGTCCTAGCCAGCTGCCTCTTCAGCAGCCTGGTGAACGTGTGATTAAATCATCAAGTTTCTTTGTCACTGCCATCCAGGAGGGCTTGGAGAAACCCCTTCCACTGAGGACACTGTCTGTGAAGAGGGAAACTGGGAGAGCACCCGGGTCCCCCAAACCAACCAGGACTGGGGCAGAGCTTCACCAACAGCAGGTGGTGTGTAAATACAAATTCCAAGAAGGAAAAACACAGCAACCACCAAGTATGGGGCCTTTCTGGTTTTCCCTGTCATCATCTCTGCTAACTCTTTGAAGGAACTTAGGCTCCAATAATTATGGACAGAGCGAGATACATGGAACTAAATTCTTCCAGAAGAAAAATGAGGATCAAAAAGTCATATATTAATAGCTACAGTTGTAGCCAACTGCTAAATTCATGGAGAAATGTCGTCCTTCCTTATAAGAAAATTCACATTGGAAGCTTATAAAAATGTGTTATCTTTATCCTCTGGGGTGTAGTCATTAATAAAGAGAATGGATTTCTTTGGTATTGAGTTTTGCCTTGGGCACATACTCCAGGAGGGGGCCAATCAAGGCTGGCTTTGAAAAACTGGGGAGAAGTTTCCATAGATTTTCCCAAGGGGAGAAACTTCAGTGGCTCCTTCAGGCAGGAACCTCTCTTTTCCCAAAACAATTTCTTAAAAGATTCATCTTTGAAAAATTACACATGAACACACCTATTACTGAAAAATGGCACAAGTGAACTTAGATTGTAAAGAGCAGGGTTAGTGCTTGCTCTTGGTATATATTGGGAGCATCTATAAGAAATAGCTCCACATCTCTCCACTTCGGTTCTCTTGGCAGGAATGTTGTTGAGGAATTTACAAACCATATCATTCAATATCCTCAAAGTAAAGGACCCACGGGAGGAAATTCTTTTGTATCCGAGTGCCAAGAAAAGGTTTGCTTCCCTTGAGATGTGTCCTGTCCTTCCCTTCTGGGTAATATGAAGCCCATTTTCCTCTCTTGCTCTAGCTGCCTCAATTTGCAGGCTAACTTTAATTAATAAGTGGGAATCTTGACTTCTAACTTTTTTTTACATTGTTTTCCTAGTATGTGTGTTTCCTTGTCTACATTTTTTTAAAGTATATTGAAAGAAGGCCTTAAGCCCAGAGAAGATTAAAGGAGGATATAAACAAGTAATTTGTTTTAGAGACAGCCTTCTCTAGTGGCCAAAGCATTGGTTTTGAAGTCAAAAGTTCTGTTTACAAGTTTCTGCTTATCCTTTTACTGGTTTGTGACCTTCGACATGTCATTTAACCCATTTTTCTATGTCATTATCTATCAAATGGGGATGGATAATATTAACTGATGTCACAATATTTCTGTAGAGATTATATGAACTAATATAGGTTAGTTGTTTTGCAAACAATAAAAATCTATGCAAATTAAAGTGTTCTTTACAATATATATTGCTGATCAAGGCTCTTTTGAAATTGAGAGAATCAACAAACCCTTTTAAAACCAATTAGAATAGAAGATGATTTTTATCAATGAATCTAATGTTACTTAGGCTTAGACTAAACAACCTACAGAACCAGTCCATCAGAAGTTGAAAGACATGTCCCTTCTCTATAGTCCCTACATAAGTAAACTTCTGTAATAGCAGATCTCTCCCAAGACTGAACTCTTGAGAATAGGGTCTAAATTGTGTTCACCTTTATATTCCCAGCACCTAGTTGTTGTTGATCAGTTAAAAACTGTTCAGCATGACTTTTTCAAAATGAACCCAACTGCAATGTATAACTATAATATTCTAATAAAAAAGAAAACTGTTAAGTGAATTTATCGAAAGTATGCTCATGAATCAATAGGAGGGTTTAGTCATTAGCTAACCAGGAAGTAGATTCAACCAAAATTGAAAAGCTGAGTAGGGAGACTGTGGAAGTAAGATGGCTTCAAATCAGGAAGGAACAGGCCAAGCAGAATACAAACTGCAAGAAATTTGAGGACAGGCTGACTAGGTACATGAGTCAACATGAACACTCTGCCCCTAAAGATTTCCAGGAAATGAGCATTGTTTAATTTCTATGTTAAGAGTCTAGGGGTTTCTGTAGATTTCTAGGCCTGATGGATTGCAGAGAAATAAGCAGTGCTGCTGTGTATGGTTGTACTCTAAATAAATAGGCAGAGGGGATGAGTAGAATTTGAATCCAGATGCTCTTGCAAACCATTCACCTTGGAGCTTCTGCATCTGCCTCTAGGGGGCGCCTTTATCTAATTCACACGAAGTTCTAGGTGGTTATGTCTAACCTACAACATTTGAGTAAAAGCACCCCTCTTTGTTCCTGACAGATATTCACTGTCCAGTGTCTGAAGGCCAAGAAACTCATTTTAGGAGAGGCTAGTGGTGCAAGAAAACTCTAGAAAGGAGGAAAAATTCCATCCAAGGCTTAGAGCCAGACCTTGTGACGATGGTTTTGACTCCCCAGACTGCTTGAGGCAGGAGTCATAGAGATCCTGTGTAAATGACTGAATCCTCTGTGAAACCTTGTTACCCTTACTTTCCAGGACCCTAGCATGGATTTTTGCCAAAGTAGGCAGCCTGAAGGAGAAGTTTTCTTACTTTTAAGCCTTTGGTTTGGGGACATTATATATGCTTGTGTTCATCTGGCCACTTTTATTTGAGCCTATGTACCATAAGGTCTTAATAAGCTTAGCAGGCAGTATGTGTATTGATTACATTAAAGACAGGCCATGGATTCAGTTTCATCTCTGCCATTAAATTTGGACATATGTCAACCTTTTTATGAGGGAGGAAGGCAGGCAGGCAGGCTGGTTTGCTCTCTGTGGTAGACATGAAAATGAGTCTCTCAAATCTCTAACTGCAGGGAATATGGTTGACCTTGGCCCCAGGTGCTGCCCTTTGAGTTCAAGTACCAGCTTCACAGTGAAGCCACATTCCCCAAAGACTCTTCTCAGCCCATGACTGAGATTTGCAAAATATGAGTAGCTAAAGTCTATTATTGTAAGACACAGAAGATGTGGATCCCCTTTGGTTGAAAAACCTGGCATGGAAACTAACTTCCTGATGGTCCTTCCAAGCCTTCCTTAGGACATCACTGCAGTGAAAAAGTTTTGACCCAACCCTGCCTTCCTTCTGTCCTTCATTTGGTGTCAGTTCTACTCCCCCAGCCTCCCTTCACTCCCTTCTCATTTTCTCTAGCAGACATTTTCCCTAATAATTCTTTCACATTTAATTCTGTTTGGGTAGTATCTTCCCAGAGGATTTTTACTGATATTATTTCTAGAGTTGCTGTGCAATTAAATGATTTAATGTATATGAGGAATCTTGCAGTCTCCATGATATAGTCAACTCTCTGGTTTTACTTCATGTCATTGACCCTCCACCATCTTTTCTTAGCTATGGACTTCCTTGGAGCTGCTTACTTCTTTAAATGGTAGATGCTCAATTTTAATTTCTGGATTTTATATTTTCTGGAACAAAACTGTGGCAGAGACATCTTCAGAATCCATTCCCTCATTCTCTCTTTTAGTATTTCTAAAAAGAGCTTCCCACTCTGCTGAGTTGTAACAGAGCACATGGGCATCCAGTTAGAGACCTCACTTTCCAACTTTCCCTGCAATTAATGATGATCAAAAAACTAAGTTAAGTTCTTGGAAGGGGAATTGTAAATAGAAGTGGCAAAAGTGATGTGTGAAATTGTGCCATGGATTTCTTAAATGTGTTTGTCCTCCTGTTTTTCTCATTTCTCTTTCCAGCTAACTAGAATGTAGATGCATTGGTGAGATAACTCCAAACATTTGGGTGAATAAACCATTATAATAGATGTCAGAGCAATGAGATACAGGAATACAGGCCTGTGGTTCATCTCAAGGAGCAGAGATGCCTATTACTATGGTTTGGATGTGATGTGTTTCCCAAAAGCTCATGCATGAGACAATGCAAGAATTTTCAGAGGTGAAATGATTAGATTATGAGATCTTTCACCTAATTGATTGATTAGTCCACTAATATGGATTAACTGGGTGGTAACTGTAGAATGGTGGGGTGTAGGTGGATGAAGTAGGTCCCTGAGGGCATATTTTGGGGGTTTATATTGTATCCCTGGTGAGAAGAGCTCTGTTTCCTGCTTGCATTTTCTCAAACAGCTTTCCTCTGCCACACCCTTCTGCCATGATGGTCTGCCTCATCTTGGGCCCAGAGCAGTAAATCAGCTGACTTTGTAGTGAGACCTCTGAAACTGCCAGCCAAAGTAAACTTTTCTTCCTCTACTTTGTTCTTGTCATATCTTTTGGTCACAGCGCGGAAAAAGATGACTGAAAACCCTATATTGGGCCTCACACTTACCTCTGTTTCTGTAATTTGTTTTGGTTTAGTTTCTGTCTGAAAGGGAAAGCAACCATCTTTTATGAGTCATATTTTTGGTATTCTTTGTTACAGCAGCTTAGCCAATACTTTGCCTAATACATCATCTTTTTCATCTATTCCTGTTTTCCCTCTGCTTGGTTGACCCCTAACTGGTTGACAGTCCTGTCTCCTTAATCCATTAATGCCTACTCCTCAATATGGCATTTAATTACATTTGATGACTTTGAGGGACAGCAAAACTAGTTCCCTTTGGGCACAGGATTATCTCAAGTCAGAGTTAATAGCCTTAATGGTTTAAAATGGCACTAAATGGTTCTCTACATTTGGGGAAGGCCATCTGGTCATTTGCAGATAAGCATAATAATAAGCACCCGGGCAGATTTCCACATATGGGCTGAAACACAGACATGTTCCAAATTATATACACTATAAAATTTACTATCCCTCACTAAAACCCAAATCACAAACTATCCCTTGCTTGAATTGCAATAATAAGTTGTCATTCAGACAATACGACTGAAATGAATCTGACTGCAAACAAAGCCTGACAAAACCACAGTGCTCAGACTCAGTCAAGGTCAAAATGCAATCATAGTTCTGGGAAGAGCTTCTGAGCATGCACATCAGTAATGGTCCTCGGCTTCACCCAAGCACATACGTGACCAATGGGTTTGTTTACAACTGAGCCATAACAGTTGGGTAAAATCATGTGATTTTGTTCTAGAAGCATTTATATCCTCTGCATGCAATTGACAAGTCATGAAAGCAAATTGAAGAAATAATGAAGTAACTGTCTTTGCAATGACAGTATTTACTTCCACTTTCTTTCTTTTTGTCCAGCATTCTAGGTGGACTGGAGATAGACCTTTAGAAATCTTTCATATTGAAATTATTATGGTCATTCCTGATTGATAGTGCCTTTCATAATTCATAATAGTAATAATAAAATGTGAACTAAGGGAGTAACCAGCCAAGTTCAGATTATTTGTTGATATTTATGTATCAATTAATTTTTAAACTTTGGTACCAAAAACCACACATTTCACCTGCATAGTGAGCCATCTGATCATGCTCCTTAAATCTGTGGTGGCATTGACAATTCTCCAATTCCCTTTAAATCCTCTTAAAAACCTAAATCATTTAGAAGGAAGATGTCCTTGTGATGAACAAAGCACCAGACAGAGAGCCCAATGACTGGCATTTGTGAATGCCCTTGGTAACCAGACTCCAGCTGCTTAATATGTAAAACAGGGATAGACCATATGACTAGCTAGCCACTTTACCTGGAAGACTGCTATAATGAGACAATAATGAGGGAATAATGAAAGAACAGTAGTGACACATCTTAAGTTACAATGATTGAAGCTTCTATATGCAAATCATTGTGGCTTTATTTCTTCCCCTAAAAGCACTGACCATGAACTTGACATAATAATAAAGGCCTTATAGTTCTGGTAGATGATTTTTGTTTTATCCCTACTAACTAAAACCAAAGCAATGAATGGACTGAATTTCCTCTGTGAATGGCCAGCAAACAAGGACGGCTGAAGCAGACCAGATCTTTTCCTTTGGTAGCGTGTTTCTTCCTCGGATGAGGCAGGCCAGGATTGAATGGGCTTTGGGCTGCCCTAGCATATTTTAAACTCCAACCTAATTTGCTGTCCAGTATTGCACCTGGGTCTCTTTGGCACCAGTGTGGTCCAGATTTCTTTGGCCCAATGGATATCTGCTTTTTGAATTATTTTTCCCCAGATGTAGTTTCTATCTAGCCAAATTTAACTTTGTTTTATCATTTCCTGCCCCTCATTTCTAACCTCTTTGGGGACATTGTGATCAGCCGGGTGTTGACAATGCTGCCTTATTTAGAAGCATCTGCAATTTGCATCAATAAGCGAATTCCTCTTTCCAATTTATTAATAAAGACGCTAAGAAATAATATTTCTATCGGAGACTATGCTCTGTATTTGGAAACGATGGCATTTCTCATGGACCATTTCATTTATTAGTCCTCAGCCTATTTCCAAACCACATTCTTCTCCAGTCCAATTTTATTTTGATGCCAAGCAAAATATTTAAACACTGCCTTTGTGAGAAATGGTTTGCTCATCACCAGGCACAAGCAACCTTGCCTTCATCAGCTAGTGGTTAGGACTACTGAAGTGGGCTTCATTTGAGTCAATTAGGCATGACTGGTTCCTTGCACATGGCTCACATCTCCATTTTCCTCTTGGATTTTACCAGTTTTCCTCCTATATTTGAGACTAATCTCTAGGCAGATACAAGTCTAGCTTATCTATTTTTTTCATAGAGTTGCTGAACTTGTAAAACCTGCTGGAAAGAACAAGTGCTTACTTAAGGCTTTTTGTTAATTTATTCAGCATCTATGAAGTATTGGGCTCTTACAGGAACCCATTTATAATAAGATATATATTATAAAATATATATTATATATGAAATATACATATATATCTTACAATATAATATAATAAGGCAATAAGGTATATATGTTGTCTAGCTAAATTCTTAATGGGTATGTTTTCTCCCTGGGAATTAGCTTGTCACCTCCCTTTTTTTTAACCCATCCCCATTTCTACCACCCACCATCAGAGCATCTGGAGTAGGGACACCTCTTCCTGCCTCACTATTACCCCCTCCTGTTTCATTCTCGGTATCTTCAACACTGATCACATCACTACACTATTTAATTCCTTCCATGGCTCTGTAATTGCCCTAAGAAGGAAGTATAGACCCTTTTATACTTTCTATAGGGCCCTGATTTGACTCTCTAGCCTCATAGTTTGTCCCTCTTTCTCAGAGCCTAAGCTCTATCATGTCTGATAGTTGCAGTTAGCCAAATATGTCCTGTTCTCTCAAGTCCAGGCCTATGGATGATGGTCTTTCATTCTAGAATAATCTTAGGTGCTGTCCACTTCCTATCCTCCCTCCCACCTGCCTCCTTTGTAATATGGCAAGCTTCTATGAGTTCTTCAGGTTCTAGTTCTCAGTCTCACCTCTAGGAACCTTGAGAAAGCATCACCAAGACTAGAGTCAATGATTCGGCATGGATTCTGCTTCATTCTGAGCAAAAAACAAAAAACAAAACAAAACAAAAAAAACTGATTCAAATTGTTTCCTTGTGAACTATTTTCTTTCCCCAATGTCTGCGGATGTTCCCTGGGCTTTATGCACATCTGTAACAGCCTTGCCAGAAAACCAACATGAGTCAGAGGCATGAAAGTTTCAATGTGGAGGTCTGGCAGCCCCAAAATTGACACAGCCTCTCCCGCTGCTGCAGAAGGCTGCTGGGTTTTAGACTACTGGTCAACCTAGCAACATGTTTATTTTCTAGCTATGTGCATTGAAAATCAATTCCACAGGAAATGGAAAGTGCTACGTAATTCCAGGTGACTTCCTGTACACAATCGGGGTTCCTGAAATGAAAAGAGTAGTGTGACTTTGTGGATGAGAGGTTCTTCTAAATCAGGGGCAGAATGGAAGCAAATGTGGCATCTGCCGTTGAGGATAGGCATACTTGATTTTCTTATGGGCAGGAAAGGAGAGAAAAAAGGGTTTTACCAATTCTTGGCTAGCCAATTTTTCTTTTCTCAGTTTACTGGCTAAAACCAGCCTGAGGAAAGAGTTTAGTGTCAATATTTCTCATTTTCTCTATTTATTTACAGGTAGAAGCATTTCTTTCTGAGGTCTTTGCCTCCCTCTCAGCTTATCTTCTCCTTACCTTTCCCCCAGTGCCTCTGAATATTAGGTAAATGCTTCTTTTTCTTCTAATCCCTTTTGCTGGCAAGCTTTTGGTCATCCATTATATCCACCCAGGCCGCTTTAATCAAAGCAGCACATTCTTGTTTGGCTCTATTTCCAGGAGATTTCTGTCTTGTTATTTTTTTTTTTCATCCTCTTCTTTCCCTTTTCCCATAAACTTTTATTAGACCTTTGTGAAGCCAATTGAGATAGCAGGGAGTATACATTATAATTCATTTGAAAAGGAATCAGCTGCATTTTGATGAGAGGGATCATTTTGCAAGGCGTCTGGGAAGCACAGGGATTGTGCCCCCTGTCTGTGTGCAGGGTTGACGAGCACAGGCTAGCACTTGTCTGTTCTCACCTCGGCTTAGCAGTCTGGTCACATAGGCGGCCTGGCACCGATTGCTAGCCATATCTCACCCTCGCTATGGCAGGAGGCGATCAATAGATGGATTAATCACACTTTGGGGAGCTCACACCCCGGGAAGGAGAGAAAATGAGGTTTGGAAAAGGAGGCTGTTGCCAACGTGTTCTGCCTTGAGTTTTCAAACCAGTGCACACAATGAAATCCACTTTGCCCAGAAGGATGACCAAGACCAGTTGCATAATCAGAGCTTCCAGAAATTTACTATCAGCTTGATTTCAGTGTGTCAGCAATGTCAAAAAAAAAAAAAAAAAACTAAATGCACCAAAGATGGTTCAAAGCCTTTTTGAAAAGTGTAATGAGACTCAAGTGATCTAGAGGATGAGATTATGCTCATTTATGGGGACCAGTCTTAACTATACATACTTTTCAATATGTAAGGAACTGTGTGTGTGTGTGTGTGTGTGTGTGCACGTGCACACGTGTACTCACTCATGCATGAGTATGTGAAAGTGTGTCTTTTAAATCTCTCTAAAATCACTGAGAATTTGAAAGGGTGCAGGATCTTTTGTTTGTTTTGTGTATTTCTTTATTTGTAAATGGGTGGTCTACAATGAAGAACCATAGATTCAAAATCAGGGTGGGACTGAGGGAAGCAGGTTGGCAAAGCCCTGATTATTGGTGATAAGGTCCATGAGGCTCAGGAGCCCAATATCTTCTATAATAGGAGCCAGTAGATATACAAAGAACAATTCCTTTTGGATCAAGAGTCTATTTGAGTCTTGGCTCCATTACCAACTAGCTAACGGAAAGCACCTAAATCTCTGCCCTCAGTTTGCTCATCTCAGTGATGGGCTAAATCATTTTTATGAAGTTGCTACAAGGAGCCTCCAAAACAGTGCTGACGGAGGTGTTTTGTCAACTGCAGTAGACTCTGCACATTTAAGTATTATCAAGGCAGGCTTTTAGAAAGGGTAAGCAGGGAGAAATACCGACATATTTGGACTGTCACCAGTTCACTGGTCCTTTAAGATGGTTCTTCAATGTAAAAGGACATCATAGAAAATGATGTCATTTTGCACTTAAAAAATAAAAACTCCTACTAACTGATTTTTTTCCCTCAAACAAACCTATTTACTTTATCAACACTTATCCTTAAAACCCACTCTGTTTCACAAGGACTCAGGGCCACTGCCCTTGGCCCCTTGACAGCTCCGTCTCCCACTCTGGATAGAATCCGCATCATTTATAAGACGCTTTGATTAACGTTTGATTAAGGAGTTCTGACCTTTTTGGAATTAGTCTCATAATTATAGGGCTGTGGATCATCCCCAGCCTCTTGCCAGCTCCCCTGGCTCAGACGTCTGTGCAGCGGCAATGAATGACAGCCATTGAAGAGCAGTGCCCTGCTAATACTATAATCACCAGGTACCACTGAAGTGCAGCATACATTTTCACCCCAGAGTGGCGAGCAAACAGATCTGCAGTTTGAGGCTCAGAAGCCCTTTCCTTTGGTCCCCTTCCTCCTTTCAGCAGCTTTGTTAATTCAATCACCACCTCCATCTAAACAATGGCCAAAGGAGGTTGGAGGAGAAGAGAAGACAGTTTGGGGCTGAATCAAAGTCTTCATCACACCACCCTGAAATGGCTCACGTGCTAAGAGCAAGGACCAGCTGGGTGAGTTGGCTGAGAGGACTGGGCTGCCGGGCAGCAGGTGTTCCCTGTAACGTGACACTCTTGAACCAAGAGTCACACAAAATGTGGAAAAGAGGCCTTCCTCTGCTTTGTAAGCACCGCTCCCTTTGACCTCCAGAGTTTTCAAAAGTGTAAGGGAAATGAGTCAGAATGTGAGAATTAGCCTGTTCGGTGGGAATAGTCATGTTTCACTGCACTGTTTTACCCCCTTGGTGAGACATGATGAAGGAGAACAAACACTCACCAGAACCTAGCCACCTCCTCAGCCACTTCTAGGAACCCATGGACTAATGATGCTTGGCTCCTGCTCTCAGAAGCAACCTGAGAATTACTGTGCAATTGGCATCTCACATGGGTGGGATGCAAATTGAGCTCACCTGAGGAAAATTCTCTGGACAAAACTGTTTGAACAGTTCTGGATTAAATAAATTTAAACAGGTTGCTTCACTACAGGATTTCTCAGAGCTTAAAATGATTTAATTTGATTACTAAATCTCTAAAGGAAAAGTAAACAACAATAACAACAACAACAAAAAAAAAACTGCAGGTTATCCTAAACTTAGCTGACCCGTGAAACTTTTTTAGGGTGGGGTAGGGGCAGGTATCAGGAATTGAACTCAGGGGCACTCAACCACCAAGCCACATCCCCAGCCCAGTTTTGTATTTTATTAGAGATGGGTCTCGCTGAGTTGCTTAGTGTCTCGCTGTTGCTAAGGCTGGCTTTGAACTTGAAACCTTCCTAGTCTCAGCCTATGGAGCTGTTGGGAGTACAGGAGTGCCACCAGACACACGACCTGTGAAAATTACGCGGGCAGATAGACAAGGGTGGTATCCAGAGAATGGAGGAATTGAAATGTTAATTCCTTCAGAGCCCTTCCCCCACCCTTATCTAGAACTTGCCCCTGCTCACACCTGTTGCTAAGGTAACCTTTCCCAGGAATTGTCCCTCCCTACAGGGAGTTGTGAAAGTTGGCAGTTAATTCACCTGGGCCCCCTTCCTGCCTGGATCCCTCCTCCCTGGCCCCTCCAGCCCACCTGTTTCCCACCTGTTGGCCATCCCACCAAGCATTTCCTAGGCCTAGTCACCTAGGCAGGAAGGAGAGAGATAAGGGGGAAGGGAGCAGGAGAACAAAGGAAGCCTAGGATGTATAAAAAGGCAGAACATCCCCTTCTCCCTCTTGGGAGAAGTCTATGTTACCCCTTTTTAAATAAACCCTGCCTTATACGCTTGCCTCAGCGTGCTTCTCTAATATTATACTTCAACATGTGAGGGAACAGAACTTGGCACTGGTAACCGTCACAGATAACCCGTGGTATCACTCTTACCCAAAATACTACTTGGAAAATGGAAGTCAGGTCCAATCCACACATTTTCCCTTAGGAATGCAGCTTTCTTCTGCCTTCTTGTCTGCACTTTAGACTTAGTTGCTTCCGTGTGTGTGTGTGTGTGTGTGTGTGTGTGTGTGTGTGTGCGTGCACTAAACATATTGTGTTAGCAGCAAACTTTCTGGTGACCAGAACCTGTTTAATTTACTTAATGTCAAAAAGCCCTGATGGTGGAATCAGTACTGACCTTCCTCCTAGCAGCTTAAGTCCAGGGACCTTATGTCTCTTAGTCCCCATAACTCTGATCTTGGAACATAAGCACCAACAGAGAGATCACTTGGAATACCAGATGTATGGACATTTTCTTCTGCCAACCACAAGTTCCTTTGAGGGAAGATAGTGTCCCACACTGGGTTCAAATCCTGGCTCTGTTTTTATAAGTTGTATGACCTTCAACAAGTCAGTTTGTCTCCAGGCCTCTATTTCCTTATTTATTAAGTGATATTAGTAACATGTGCATTGCAGGTTGGTGTGGAGAGAAAATCAAATCATCTCTGCACAGCCTGACTCCTCATTAGAGACCCACAGCATCCCAAGGCCCAGCATAACACCGGGTGGAATAGACAGCCAATATATACTCGATTGAATTGGATACTGAGAATCTGAACCTCCAGCCACCTTTCTGTCAGACACTTTATTTCCATGCCTAGTACAGAAATCAGCAGATGGTAGGCATCCAATGCTGCTAGACTGGAGAAAAAAGAAAGAAAATTAAATAAACTTCTCTTAGGGTCATTCAAGATGTTACTCTTTGTAATTTTATAATTTATTTGAAGTTTCAAATATGATTTTGTTATTGGAAATAAAAGGAAGAAAAAATTCAATTTAGAAGAATTCTTTATGAAGAAAAATGCTCACCCACAGAATTACTTATTTTGGTGATAAAACAGAAACAAAACAATTTCTCAGCAATCAAGAAAGGACTCAGTAAATTTTGTTAGAGCTATATGATGGACTATCATGCATACATTAGTTTTTATGAAGAGTTTTATAAGGAGAAAATGGCTGTGATAGAATATTAGTGGAAAATGAGATACAAAATAATATAAAGCACATTTTCATAATTATGTAAAAATAAGAATAGAAAAATATTAGATGTAAATGCAACCAGTTATTTTATTTGGCCAAGTATTTTTGAACTATATATTTTTAAAATTTCTTTAACTGTGAATTACTTATATTTTGAAAAGATAACTTCAGTTTTTTAAGAAACTGAAACAACAAACTTGCTCCAATTCTTTAAAGTATTGACTTTTCTTGGTTCCAGGGAAAGTGACTGTTTAGCCTTAAGCAGCAAAATATCTCAGATCCAAGTGTCATTGTTGAGTGTAGGTAACAGCTGAGGAATAAGACTGAGGGCCTGGGGTCATCAACACAAAATAGTATTAGGGGGACATAATGTGTGCCTGATATTTCATCTCTAAGCAGATTTCTTACCTTATGCAATAATTTCCATAAGGTTTTATGCACCTAAACCTCTGGGGGAAAATGAGGGCAAAAAGGCAAGGTAGTTTGCCCATATTATTCTTCTATAGAGAATGTTCCCCTTTTTCTATCTTCAAATATCTGAACCATCTTATAACTCATAGGTGTTTATCCCTCCCCTTACACACAAAAAGAAATCTGATGCTCACACAGAAACCTGTATATTAATGCTTATTCATAACTTCCAAACTGGAAACAACCCTCAAGTCCTTAACTGATGAATAGATAAATTGTGGATATGTCCTTACAATGAAATAGTACTCAACAATAAAAAGGAACAACCCATGAAATCCTCAACAGTGTGAATAGAATTCCAAGTGCATTATGCTAAATGAAAGGGAACAAGACTGTATGATTCCATTTATATGATATTCTAGTAAAGACAATAAGAACAGAAATCAGTTCTGGGATTACTAGAGGGCTAAGAAGGGAAGATAGATTAAATCTGAGTACCAAAGGACATGAGGGGATGTCTGGAGGTGATAAAAATGTTGTATAACTTGAACATGGTGGTAGGCACATGACTATGCATTTGTACAGACTCATAACTGCACAAAAATGAGTGGTTTGTCTTATTTGTAAATTCTATCTTATTAAATCTAACTTTAAAAAGAAAAACAACATAAACCCCCCCCCCCCCACACACACACATACACACACATCTGTGGTTCCCAAAGAGTTTGGTTTCAGGACACCTTTTAACTTTTAAAAATTATTGATAAACCTAGAGAGTTCTTGTTTATATGTATTGTATCTGTTAGTATTCATTGTATTAGAAACTAAAGTAAGAAAAAAAAGTATTTATGTAAAATCAATTAAAACAATAATTTCATTACATGTTGACATAAGCAATATGTTTTTATGAAAAACATTTGTTTAACATTTTTGTAAATGTCTTTGATATATGACTTAACAAAAGACACTGGAATTCTCATCTTTGTTTCTGATGCTGTATTTTGTTTTGATTCAAGAAGATGAATTAAATTCTATTTCATGTAAATATGTATTTAGGGAAAAAAGAGTATTTTAATACCTTTTCAAATGATTATGGATATTTTGGTTTTGCATTATTAACAGAAAGGTCAACACAATGGAAAAGGCGCTCTTATGTTATAAGGATAATTTCTATTTCCCAGACTTCTCAAAAGGGTCTCCAGGACCCTCCATCTCAGGAGCCTTCTTACCATATTTTGAGAACTTCTGATGTAAACCTTTCTCATCTTTTTTTTTTCTTTCTTAAATCTCACTATCATCTCCTTGGAATTTTCTCATGCTAATTACTCTGCAGTTATCACCCTTGTCTTTGTAGTCTCCTAACCTTTGTCTGCTTCATACACTTATCTTGTGTCGTCCCCTTTTCATCTGTCCTGTCTTTCCAGTTACTTCTTGAGAGTGAGGAATGCTCCTTTGAATCCTTGCTTCATCCTTGGTCCAGTAACTCATGGAGTATCTCATACATAACAGGCATAAAAAATTGGACGATTTGTGAATCCTAAGAAGTCTGCATAAGTGGTAGCTCCAAGTACACAGAGTAGACCCAATGCCAATTTCAGTGAAATTTAGGAACTAAGCACTTTCATGGCACCATCACCTGTGAATATTTTCAGGCTTCCAGCATTTGAGGCCAACGCATTTGAACTCAGATCTTTCTCTTTGGGCTATTACAAATTTGTATTTTCTCCTTCATCTGCACTCACTTGCAGTTTAAGATAAAGAAGAGACTGTGGTATGATGGAAATAGCTAATGCTTTGGAGCCAAAGAATGTGAGTTCGTGTTTTACTTCTACCACGGACCTGATCTTAACAAGACACTCAAGATCTCTGAGTCTTAAGCAATCCCATCTGAAATGAAGACAGGAATTCCTGCCTCAGCCACCTCATAAAATTGTAAAGATTAAGGACAATAATATTTGAAAAGCACTTAACTCACAGATTTTCATAAAAATGCTAGTTGCCTTGTTCCAAGTTCCATTTGACATTCTATATCAAGACAGAAGAGCTGCCTTCTAGCTGTGGTTGAAGGTCCACATCAGTGCTCCTAACTCTAAGGATGGCATACCCTGCCTTGCTCAGTAGCTATAACAGAACAGCTTGCTACCCTTCCCCTGTTCTCTAATCATTTGTAGTTGGGTTAGCTCAGATTGCTCCCTCAGTCTGATAATTCCAGGCTTGGCACTTAAGTTTAAGCCATCATCTGGTGCATCACCAGTCACTGAACAGAGGGAGAGGGACAGATGGACCCCACAAAGGGATATTCAAGAAGTACCAAAATTGAGCTCCATTTTTCATTAAATATCTTTTGCAAATTTTCCAAGATCTGCAATTATTGCATGCTTTATTGGTAGAATTTTTGTTAGTACATTACTCATTCGTAGGTTTGAGGCAAGGGAGTTTATTGCTTTGTCTTCCTTTCTTTTTACACATCCATTCAACTAGATATCTTTTAAGCATATCTAATATGTGCCTGACTCAGTGTTAAAACTATTAGGAATAAATAAGAAATTTTCAGTTGGTCTGAGCAGGAGACCAGGATTGAATAGCTTGGTCTCTCCTCTGCAGCAGTATTCAAAATGATTCTATTACATTTAAATGCTAATCCACAGTCTATAGGATCCTGATTCACCAGAGAGCTAATGCTGCTGATAGCCACACAGATTGCCCGGTTGAATATTACATTCTGAGCAACGGCAGAGCAAAACCCTCTCAGCCTTCAATTCCTCCAAATGTTCATACACTCAGCTTTCTGACTGAGCTAGGAAACGCCCACCAATGAAGAGAATTTCTGTAAGTACCTATACATAAGGTTGATGAATTTTAAAAACACATGTGCACCCTATGAACTTTGCTAATCTCATTATTTCAAGATTTGACTGAAAGTTTGCCAATATGTATTTTTTAAACCTCGGGTGCACAGTTAAGTTTATTCCACTTTCCAGTTCTCCAAGTCTTGTCAGTGAAAGCCTCTTTCCACCTCTCCCCTCTCTTCATTTGCACTTCTCTGTTTTCTTCCCTCCACCCTGCAAATACCCAATCAAATGATCTGAAATTTTAATTTTATATGTGTTTTTTCTTATAAAATCTTAATGTTGTTGTCTATGTGTATGTTTGTTTAATTTATAAAAACAATATAAATTTTTATAAATGTTATATAAATGCTATTGTTTCCATCTTTTCTTAAGACTGTTTTGGTATCAACACACACACACACACACATATTATGAGTAAGTATATACATGTATATATATATATATATATATATAGAGAGAGAGAGAGAGAGAGAGAGAGAGAGAGAGAGTGGGTGCATGTATGTATGTATATATATCAAGTATATTCCTTTTGCATTTTGCAGAGTTCTAGAGTGTACATCATGATTTATATGTTCTTCTGTTGAGGTAACACTACGTTATCTATGTCTTCTCACCTGAGCAAACAATGTATTTGTAAACATCCCTGCACATGTTCCTTTATGGATCTTTACAAGATGTTTTTAAAAGACTAGATTAGTATCACTAAGTTATAGTATATACATACATCTTAATTCACCAGATACTACCAACACCCACCTAGCCCACTTCCACCCCCAGACAAGGTTTCCTCTCCCTATATCCTCACCAACACTTGATACTACTTATGTTTTTAACTTTGGCCAGTCCAGTTATTATGAAGTTTTAATTATTTGTTATTTTAAATTAAAGTTTTCTGATTATTAAACTAATTTTAACAATACTTTACATCCAGCTATTGGGGAGGGGACTTCCTATTCTGTAAATTGCTAATTTATCTTTTGTGTTTATTTTTCCATTTGGTTTTTATGCTTGCTTGCTTGCATTTATGTAAATAAATAGACATGACTGTGTTCTAATAAACGTTTACTTTAAAAACAGGTAATGGGCCAAATTCATCCCACAGTATATTCACCAGTTCCTAAAGCTACTCTGAATAGCATTTTAGATTTAATGATATTTTCTATTTTATTTTATTTTTTGTTTTGTTTTGTTTTTTTCTGCTGATAAGAAGAAACATTGATTTTTGTTAAATGATTTTGTACCCAGCAGTTTTGCAGAACTCAACATTTCTAATAGTTTGTTAATTCAATTAGATTGAATTTGCAATGGAGACAATTGTATTATCAGTTAAGCATTAAAATTTATCACTTCTTTTCCAAAGCTTTCTTTTATTCTTATACAATTGGTCAGGAGTCAGTGCTACATTAACAGGTAGTGATAATAATAGATATTTTTACTTTGCACCTGGTATTAACTGTGATAAATCCAGAGATTTTCTTCTAATATGATATTTGCTGTAGGTTTTAATCATGTAACAGTTATTAAGTTAAGGATATTTCCTTTTGGTCTTCACTTGATAAAAGGTTGTATTAAAAACTAGTCTGATTAATTATATATATAATTATAATATTATATATAACATTATATCTAATTAGATAATTGATAGATATATAGTTATATAGAGATAGATATAAATATAGATCTAGTTAGAAAATAGATATACATCTATATATAGGTTTATGTATATAGATTTACATATAAATATGCTGTTTGCTCTGGATAAATTGTTATAATCTGACTTTATTTTTATATCATTGAACCATATAAAATGCTTTTTCTATGGCTATTAATATACTCAATGATTTTCTTCCACTGTCCATTAATGTGGTGAGTTTCTGATGTTAAGCTATCATTTTATTCCTAGAATAAGCCTTCCTGATCATAATATTTGGGGGGACTTAATTAGATTTGTTAACTTCATATTTTAAGATTTCTGCATCTGTTTTATAAGTTAAATAACTCTGGTTCTTTTTCTTTTCTTGCACTATTATTCGATTTTTATGTCAGAGTTATATTAGATCTATAAAGTTATTTGTATAACTCTTTTTTCCTTCTGAAACAACACACGTAAGATGATCTGTTCCTTGAAAATTTGATAATTCTCACCTGTGAAAATATCTGAGTCAGGGGCTGTGAGCAACAAAAGGAGATCATGGATTATCAATTTAATTTCTTCACTGAATATGGTCTACAGTGCTACAGTGCTATTAACACACACACACACACACACACACACACACTGCAGACATATTTCCTCTTTCAGCTTGCAGCTGTGTGAGTAAAAACATAACTGATATTTTTGTTTCCCCCATAGAATTCCAGCGATCGAATGAGTGAGCATTACGTATCAACAATAAAAATGCAGACTCTCTAGTCCTGCAACCCATATAAATAACATACTTGTGAATTTTTAAACTGATTTTGCTTCATAATCTACCTGAGGCTCAAACACAAAGTAACACAGTCTGGATGAATTCTATTTTGCTTTACAGCAGTGATTTACAAACTTTGGCATTTAAAATCACATAGATTCTTGATGAAAATGCAGATCCTTCGGCCCCAACCCCAGAAATTCTAATGCACTATTTCTGAGAATAGGTTCAGGAACATTTTGATATATGAACCACACTTTGAGGCACCTAGTTCTAGACTCTTTGACATACAATGAGGTTTTTCCTACAAAGATACTAAAGAGAGGTTGGACAAATCCTTGCCTAATTTGAATGTGACCTTAAAAGATTAGGATCTCAGCAAATCAGAATTGAAACTTAAACAAAGTATTTGTCTGTGGCAGGGAAGCCAAGGTTCAAGATAATTGACTCCTGCCACTTCTCAATTGTGTGACCTTGAACAAGTCATTTTTTCCCTTTGACTTTTCAGTTCTCTCATATGTAGAGAGAGAATGAATTTGGTGGTTTTAAGTTTTGTTCCGATCTTCACATTCTAGTCTAGCATTTTTTTCCAAACAGCATAAATTGTGATAGCATGAGACTATCAAGAAATAAGATGAAAGTAAGACTGGGTGCTACATTTTAAAAATATTTGTAATGCTGATTCTTTCCAGGTAACATCTTCTCTTTTCCTGAGGCCTTTGTCCTTTTTAGAGTGAGCATCCAGGAAACAGGCCTTGCTACTTCACTATTCTAATAACCAGGGCTTTCACATCTCCTATCTAAGGTGCAATGTGATCTGACCTGACTTGAGATAATTAGCTTTGCAGCCTTCTCACTTGTAATAAGAGGTTCCACCCTGGTCAGAGAAGCCTAGGTTCTGCTCCCTGAACACCTCTGCCATCCCCAACACCAAATCTTTACTCACACAAGTCCTTCCTGTAGAGAGCCCTCCTTTCTCCACTCTCCTAATGGAATTTCAGTCATTTTTCAAGCCCATGTCCAGAATATTGTGACCTGACTTGATTTCTCTGACCGGGATTGATCACTGTTCTTTGATTTTCTATTGATATAATTTCCATAATTTACATTTTAGCATTCAATTATACACTGCTTTATCCTGTTAGTAAAAGGTTTCACATAGAAATAAGGTTTTAAGCTCCTTCAGATTGTCCAAGGAATCTAAGTGCTAAGCACAGAATGTATCCATTGATTCAAATTCAAAGTATTCCTTGGCCCTTCTCTTTCAAATATTTCCAAGAGAAAGGTGGAAATGCATTTAAAGCAGAGCAAACCTCACTTTTAAGGTACATAATTTTTTTTATGGCTACAAAACCCATTTTACCTCCAACCCATATAGCACTATAGAAGCTTCTATTTCCTCTGGATTCCATTTTAAGGTTTATCTGACCCTTTTCTACTAACTAGATGGGAGAAGTTTACAAATGGATAATATTTTCCACATACTTCTTTTTAAATCTAATGTTGAAGTTCCATTAACATTTTGGACTTCTCAGAAATGTCTGTCCAAATCCCATTGGTTTACAAAGAACAATTTCACCCTCCTGCTTAGACACCATCTGCTTTGCATTTTTTAACCATGACTTTTATCTATAAGTACAGTTCACCCACAAAATAATTACTATGACCACTCTCTTAAGTGCATACATTAGTTTCCAAACCTTTCCTTCCATGACCTATTCCTCATGTTTCCAGAGTTTTTAGCCTCCAAGGGACCAGTTAAGACTCATTTTGCAAATGTTACTTCATCAGAGAAGAATGGCATCTTGACCAGGGAAGGGGCTTAAGTTAGCATTCCTGAGGTCACAGCCCACTTTAGTTTACCAGCCATTTTAGAATCCCAGAATATTAAGATGAAAAAAAAATTTTTTGAGATAATTTAGCTCAACATTTTTATCTGACAGCTAATTAAACAAAATTCTCATGTAGTTTATTTATATATTGCCAATTTGAAAGTACCAAGTTCCATTTGGGAGAAGGTTCAAATAAAGTTAAATTAATTAACTCTTATAAAGAACTCTATTTGGTTTATTCTTGATATCAGATGAAAGGAGGTTAAAAAATAAATCCAAGTGTTAATATCAATTACTTTCCAGGAACTTGAACAATAATGAGGAGGAAGGAATGAGTAGAGAAATACCTCCCTAGTGCCATTTAAATTTCTTGATCACATACTTGCAGACCAAACAGAGTGGAAAAGGCATCATTGTAGTTCCTTAAAACCTTGGAAACCTCAGAATAGTATGATTTTGTTGCATAAATTACATCCTAAAGAGCTATCATGTGTGGCATTTGGTGGAGTCTTAGAGTAAGTCATAAGACATGGCCAAAATCTCATTATTATGGACAAAGAATTTGAACAGACATTTCTTTGATAAAGATAGACAAACAGCTAATGAACACATACAAAAATGATCATCATTAATCATTAAAGAAGGACAACTCAAAATGACAATGAGGTACCCCTTTATGTCCATTAAAATGTCTGTATTTTAAAAAAGTGTCATTGAGAATGTCTGCAAATTGGAACCATCATATGTTGCTGGTGGAAATGTGAAATGATAAAGCTGCTACAGAAAACAGCTCAATAGTCCCTCAAATTGTAAGACATGGAGCTATCATATGGCCCAGCGATCTCACTGCTAGGTATTTACCTAAGAGAATTAGAAACATGTTCATAAAAAACTTGTCTGCGAATGTTCATAGCATCAGTCATTCCTAATAGCTGAAAAAAGAGAACAACCCAAATGTCCATCAACTGATGCATGGAAAAAAATAGTGGTATATCTGTTCAATGAAACATTATGCAGCCATAAAAAGGAAGTGAGCTACTAAAACATGCTACAACATGGATAAACCATGCAGTCATTACACTTTCTGAAAGAAGTTGGGCACAAAAGATCACATATTATTATATTCCCACCCATAAGAAAAATCCAGAATAAGAAAATCTATAGAAATGGAAAGTAGATTAGTGGTTTCCAGGGGCTGCAGGGCAAAGGAAATGGAGTGACTGCTAACAGATATGAGGTTTCTTTGGTGGGGGTGGGGGGGTGATGAAAATGTTCTGGAATTAGATAATGGTGAGAGTTGTGCAACTTTGTGAATATACTAAAAGCTACTACATTGCATATTTTAAAATGGTAAAATATATGGTATATGAGCTTTCTATTAGTAAAAAGGAGGAGGAGGGTGGGGAGAAGGAGGAGGAGGAGGAGGAGGAGGAGGAGGAGGAGGAGGAGGAGGAGGAGGAGGAGGAGGAGAAGGAGAAGAGGAAGAAAGGTGCAATTATTCTAGCTTATAAATCCAGTCGCTTTCCAAATGAGGTAACCTCACACTCCTCTCCGTACTCTTACTTCTAAAGAGTTACTGGGCCCACTGTATCCCTCAATGGGGCTCTTCCAGAGGCTTCCAATTCCACAACCATCACCCCAGCCCAGTTCTTAATCACCCCAAATTGGTTTACTGCAATTGCTTTCTAATTGGACTCCATTTCCACCATAAAGTGCCCTACACATAACCCCCACAATATTTCTAATATACATGCAACCTTTTCTTCTGCATATGCATTATTCTCTATCACCCTAAAAACCTGTAAGTGCCCCCTAATACCAAATTACTGAATTTAAAACCTGCTTACTGCTTAAAACCCCTATTTAGCATCACATTCTCTCTTGACTTAAAACCTTCTTTTTTCCTTCCCACAAGAGGAGAAGCCACACCAATCTCCTGTATGTCTCTTAAATACAATGTGTTGAGTCCCACCAAGGCACTTTGGCTTTTTACACATATCCTTCTTTTCTGGAATGCTCCTCTATTTCCCTTCATCAGTCCTTGCCTCCAAAATTGTCTTTAAGTTCAATAAAACTCCTTTCCTTCAAGATCTTATCCTTTTCCAAATAATAACTTGCCATGATAAAAGTAAGAAATGATAGTTATTAAAGGTCTACTGCATACTAGAGACTATGCTAGGAGATTTAAATATGTTCTTGTTTTATCCTTGCAAAGACCTGCTAAGATAAGAGCATTTCTGTTGACAGATGTGGAAACCAAAGCTCAAAGAAGCTAAGTCAGACACCGAAGTTCAAGCAGGAAGGCAGCATCAGAGCTGAGATTTGAGATAATAGGTGCCAGACCCTATGTTTCATACTTTCACTTCCTGGAATATCATCATGATACATGCACAAGGGTTTTTTTTCATTTGGTTCCTTAAGCTATAGAATATTTTTTCAAGAGCCAAATCTTGTGACTAGGCAGTCTTCTTGGTAACAAACAACCCAAACTATCTTTGGTTAGGAAAGAGAAAGTAGTTACCATACCAGAGTCAGTAATAGAGTCATGAAAGTTGTAGAATCAGGCTCAGAAAACCAGAAGGACCCTGGGAAGATTAGAAAGAGAAGAACATAGTTATGGTCTTGCCCCAGGAACATTCTGGTGACAAAGCTATTAAGGATCTGACCACCCGGATCATTGGATTCCACCCAAGCTCTTCCTTGAGATTCTCTCCTTCCTTGTTCCTCCTTCCTTGATCCATCTCATCTGCACTGTCCATTTGGCCAAATCAGGACAGGATGGGTGTTGGGGTTGTCTTACCTTTTTAATCTTTTAAAGAAAGAAGTGAAGGGCCCTGAACCCACTCACTGTAGGGGGGTTAGGGTCATTTAAGTCCTTACTCCACAATATTCCCCTTTTTATCCTTCCCAGCATGGTTTGACCATGTGACTTGCTTTGCCCAATGCCTTTTCATCAGGAGTGACTCAAGCAAAAGCTTGAAGTGAGCCCGATGTAACTAACATCTGTGCTCCCAGTTACCATGAGAAGGACATGTCATGGGAAAGGCTGTCCCCTTCAGCCTGGATCACATGAACATCGGAAGAGAAGAGCCACCCTGCTGACTCACAGACCCACAGCTGAGACAGAGCTGTCCCAGTAGAACCACAGAAAGATAAGGGTGATTTTAAATGCGTATGGCTGTATGTCGCCATGTGGTTTGACACAAGAGTCTTCCTCCAACAGTAAACCTCCATTTCTTTTTAAGGTATGTAGAATGATAGCATCCTGCACAATGTCAAATGCTCACTGTGCTAGGTCTCCTATGCTAGAATATTTTCTTTTTCCAAAGTGCTTACATACAGCCTAATAACACTCAGCCCAAAACATTCAGCCAATATATCTTTGTTATCTATCTTATAATATCCATCTCCAATTGCAATTTATATAGAGAAAGATTAAATGTAGAAAATAAGTTTTGACTTTCTCTTGAGATGACAGGACCAGGGGCTTTGGAATATAAAATAATTAATAATTAGCAGCACACTTCTTAAAGTAGCAGGTAGAAATCCACAGGACTAGCAATGAGATCCTATAGAGGTTTGGCATGGAGGATTTTGTCATATGCTTTTTGTTCATGTGAATTACATGTTACCTGTATTCTCATATCAGCTAGCCGCACCTGTCTATCACCATCAGGGCAATGCTACCCGAATAAATGTCTTAAGATCAAAATAAGCAAGGTATGTAAGGAAGTTAAAAATTATTAATCGCTTTTTTTGCAGGTCTTATTATTTTATTTCCAACTTTACAAACAGATAACTGATATCACACATGTATATATATAATATATAATAATCATAGCTAAAGAAAACAGTGGCTAATTCCTTATATATAATATATATTTTTTAAATTGATTTTTGTATTGTTTGTTAGCTATTCTATTTATGATAGAATGTAAGCTATTAGACATAAGTATTTAACATATATTATAAAGCAAAATAAATTTTGTGAAGTAGCATCCACTTTTCCAAGAATTTTTTAAAAAAAATTCTCCTGCCCTTGTTCTAGTTCCAAACCAAACAATCAACAGACATTTATTGTTTTTGATTTAGGTACCCAGCACTAGGCCTGCCCCTACATTTTAATGGGCATGCATTAAGTATAAAAATGGAAATCCACACATCATATGTCTAAAGATTTCAAAGTCATAAATCAAGTTAACAAAATATAAGAAAACATATGTTCTACCCTCCTACCTTGACAAATACAGCTTTATGAAAACAAATAGAACAATGACAACAAAATGAAAAGATACCTATTCAGCTATGCTTTTTATATGGCTGAATTTTAAGTGACAGAAATAAAATACATATATATAATTTTTTGGAAAACACTGTGTAAGCCAACATTTTGTAGATGTAACTAATATCTGTACAGGTTTGATTGAACTGGAAGGAGACTTGTGTTCAACATCTGCCATTCAGGCCTGACTAGCTTCAATTACCCCCATTTCTTTTTCTTGTCTTTAAAAAAATTATTAAAGCATTATATTTACATGTAGTATTTAATGTGGTATATATTCACAATGGATTTTACTCAGTCATGAAGAAGAATGAAATAATGGCATTTTTAAGTAAATGGATGGAAGTAAAGAAAATCGTGCTACGTGAAATAAAGCTCCATTTTTTTTTTAAGGTACAGAGGAAGAACAAAACTAGAACTATTCCTTGTCTAGAAAGTTTCTGTGATCTGTTGTATGATCTGAAACCCTTGTGTCTACAGCAACTCTAGAAATTTAATGTGAATCTCTTCTATAACTTCAAATCTCCTAGCGGCCACATTAAAAATGTAAAAAGAAAACAGCAAAGTTAACATTAGTTATATACTTTATGTAGTGTAATACAGCAAAATATCATTTCAACACATAATCACTATGAAAATGTTTAAATAAGGAATGTTACACTGTTTTTAATATATATACTCTTTTGAGAATCTAGTGTATTTTACATTTACAGCTCATCTCAGTTTGGACTGTCCATATTTCTACTGCTGTAGGGCCACATGTGGCTGGTGGCTTTCTTCCAGACTAGCCACTGAAGATTGACAGGTGCTGCTTTGATGTGCCAACTCACTCTTGGCCATAATCTATCTAATGCAGCACCTCACAAAGTGTGATCAGTGGACTACCTGCATCCGAACCACTTCGGAAGCTTCTCAATGCAGATTCCTGGGCTTCGCCTTCAAAGCTTGTGTTCTAGAATCTCAGAGATGAAGTCTGAGCATTGCTGGGTGGCAGCCCTTGTTGACTCTGATGCAGGGTAGAATTTGAAAAGCAGTGACTTAAAGCCACAGAACAGACATTTTTGTTTTGTTTTTAATAATGTCTTTGTGGCCTGGATAATTTTATCAACTCAATAAACCAGGAGTTGATCGTTGCCATGGTGTTAAAAACACGGCTGCTGCCAGCCAGTAATTATTAAAAACTCTGTTCCACCTGTGCAATATGAAGCAAATCACGGTAACTCTCCCTCCTGGCATAATTTCTCCATTGGAAACGAGAGCAGTGACACTAATCTATGTCACTGTGCTCCTCCTGGGGATAAGCCCTTCATAAACAGAAGTTGAGAGTTTTGCCTCTCTCTCTTGGCTCTCCGACTCCTTGCTGTGGTTTCTCAGTTCCAAATCCAGACCATTGTTTCATTTGGATTGAAAATGGACAGGATGGCATTTTAGTTGTGCCTAGATTCTGGGTATATTTCTCCAACTGGATGTTTTTGGCTTTGCACAATGTGCCAGAAGGAAGGAAGTCAGGGGCTTGCTTGTGAGCTCATGTGTGCCACAAACTGCTGAGGCTTGGTTCCCACATTCACTTTGCCCTTAATTCCCTGTGCACATGCCTGCCAGCTGCATAAGGCTCAGTTTTCAAACCCTGATATAGTTCTTCCTTCCAAGGTGGAGGGTTCCAGAAGCTTCTGTATTTCGAGGGAGTCAAGAGCTTTGCAAACTGAGCTGGGGTCCTCACAATTTTAAAATATTCTAGCAAAGTGTCTTCAGCAATTAAAAAATTTTTTAAAATGCCTCATGTCACTAACTCCCTAGGGAGAAGTGCTGGGAGTGGGGGTGATGGTTAAATATTTGACATATTGAGGGGAAAGAGCTCCATCTAAGCCTGGGTTGACGCTGGAAGGGGGCAGCAGCAGAGGCAAACAGCCAGGGACATTGGCCTGCTCCCTTTTCTTTCCTCCTCCTTCTCCTCCTCCTTCTCCTTTGGATACTCCTACTTCCTGATATTATGTATCTTCATGTCAGTTTCTCAGTGGATCCCCACCCCCTGCCCCAGTAAGGTCACAGGAATTCTAAGTTCCTGAAAGACAATTCTATGATACTAATTACACGTCTGGAAAATGATGGACTCGCCTGCAGGTGGTACCCACTCACAGCTCCGCTATCACTATTATTATTGTTATTGTTACATTATCACATGGCATGGAGCCTTTAGCTTTCCAGGGCTGAATTATCTTCCTTTGGTTTTGATGCCACGCTAGCTTTGTGTGCCTTCATTTGCTTTTCTATAGAGCATTTTTCTTATTCCTTTATGCATCCTTTTCCCTTTATCCAGAGTTAAATGTCACAAGAAAGAATTCTTAGATACATTAAGAAAGATGCTAAGGAAATAAAATGTTGCTTTCAAGCCAAGCAATATTGAATGGCAGAAATATTAATGAAAGGTGTGACATTTTAATAAGACTCTCACAAATATTTAAAGGCCTGTTATGTGCCAAACACTCTTCCAGGATCTAAGACACACAAGTTTACAGGACTGGAAAAAAAATAAATAAATCTCTGTCCTTCTAGTGCAGGAGGCAGACAATCAATGAATGATAAGTAAAAAGGTGCATCTGTGGTAAGGGATTCAAAGGAGCAATAAAACAAAGGAAGATGAAGAGAGGGCTGGTAGAGGGTTGCAATGTTAATTAAGATGACCTAGAAGATCTCACTACGAAAGTGACCTCCAAGCAACGACCCCAAGAGAGCAAAACATAGACAGTCAGATCAGTCTTCCCAAAGATGAGGGAAACCAGGTGCCCCAGCCCTGAGACAGGAGTTGCTGGTATGTTTTCCAAAACTTCATCAACTTGAATTCACGGTGGATTATCACAGAGGTGAGATAAGTAGAACTCGGAAGAGAAAATTGTGTTTGAATCGACACTTTGGGAAATGATTTTTTAACACTTAAATGACTCTACCTTTGCCTAGTAAGGTTTATAAAAAAAATGATGATAGATGGACTGAGTCTTAATATTTCATTGCTATTAGGATGAGGTCCCCAAATATAAACCTTCTAGAGAAGGAAAGGGAAAGAAAGGAAGCTAGCAGTTACCTAGTGATAATTCTGCAATAGGTGTTTAAAAGGTTACTCAAAGGCCCCTCAGCCTCAGCAGCTTGTGAATACAAATCAGATCCCATTAACCTGAGTGATCTGGGCTCTCTGGTTTTCTGGCCTCTCCAGCACATTTAGAAATCCAACTCACTTCCAAGGTCTCCTTGTCCTGCCAAACATGGAGGGGGATGGGAATGGAGGGTGGAAGCTGTCACCTACACACTCTAGGCATCCACCTGCTACGGCTTCCCTGAGCAACTCCAGGCTGCTGATGGCTGCTACCTGTCTGTCTATCCAGCTGCCGCTCTCTCCTATTGCTATGGCCTCTGCCATGCCAGTCATTGGTCACCACTGCTGCTTCTGCTTGCTTCTGGGGGCCTGGGAGTAAAGGGTGGCTCTCTTATTTTTTATCCCTGAAAGTCCCCAATATCCACAATCTAGCATGAAGGGTGATGGACCACAGCACCCTCCTCTCTGCACTAGCCTGGTTAGAGGGTCCTCAGCAAGAAGACTGGGCCCACATTTTTGGGTTGGTGAACCTTCTCCTCTTTTTCAGTTGTACCTTTTCTGTTGGGGATGCAAATCAAGTCAAGATGGCCCCTGGCACTTTGCCAGGAGGAGTGGTTTGTGAAGCTACACCAGCAAGCCATTAAGATGATGAGGATTCCTTATTGGCTGACTGCTGTATCTAGATGATGTTAATTGAGTCAAGCTGTGTGTAATTAGTCAGGTATATATACTTCTGCTGTCCGGTAGAGAGGCGGCTCCTGCTATCTCAGGTGCCCGCTACTTTGAGTTCTGGCTCAGTTCCTGCTGAGTTCACTCGCAATAAAGAAGTTCCCGCTTGAACTTTCAAGTTGCTTGTCACCTCCCAGTTATTTGCTCAGCTGGACTGTGGCACTTTTGTGCTAAGGATACTCATTTTGTTCTAGAAGGACTGGATCAGAGTGATTTCAGAAAATACCCACAAAGTTGCTGTTTTAAAAATCAGGATATCTCTCTGACCCCAGGTCTCTTTTTTCCTCTTTAAAAAAGTTTTATTTCAGGGGCTCCTAGAGCCACCCCCCCAACCATGCCTCACCTCATTTACAGCTCACACTATGATTTCTTTTAGCCTCCTATCCCAAGCACCTCCCTCCCAGGCTGTTGGATTTGGACCTTTGCTGTGGAAATATTTTCCCTAGGGGACTTGTAACAGCCAGGTAAGGTAGGAGAAGTATCATAATGCAATAATTTTAAGAATTTTTATTAAGATGAACTTTTTTCCCATTTCAGTATCTTTAATATTGGGGTATACCTTACAATTGATGAAAAGCAGAGTTTAATTGAAAGCAGGTTCATTTTATTCTTGGTAATAAACCAAGAATAATAAACATTAAGTCACATCACATCTTACTAGTCTTAAAAATGATAAGAGACAGTAGATTCCTCAACAGGCAGGTAAGGTTGAGAGGTTTTGTAATGCTTATGATAACTTTAAGGAATAGGTATTATTCATTATTCCCATTCTATACCTAAGAAAATTGATACGGACAAGTATAGTCACAGGCCCAAGGTCCCAGAGTAGATACCAGATAGAGGCAGGGCCTAGCATTTTCCTTTGACTCCATTCTGAACTTTACACTAGAAAATGATACAGAGAGCCAGAGACCCACATCAAAAGCTGGACAGAGTGCTGTGATCCTGCATCCTGGGAATGCCCCTTAAATTAGACACAAATTAGCATCTTGGTAATCTCTACTATTATCAAAGGCCCCAAGAAGCGTTCAATTTAACCCAATTTGTCAATTTTTGCTTTTGTTGCCTGTAGGTTTGTTATCCTGACCAAAAAATCATCACCTAGATCAATATCAAAAAGCTTTTCCTTTGTGTTTTCTTCTAGTAGTTGTACAGTTTCAGGTCTTACCTTTAAGTCTTTAATTCATTTCCAGTTGATTTTTTTTTCAAGTTGATTTTTATATGTATGGTACGAGACAAAGGTCCAATTGCCTTCTTTGTGTGGATATCTGATTTTTTTCTGCACAATTTATTGAAGAAATTATCCTTTCCCTATTGTGTGTTCTTGGTGCCCTTGTTGAAGATCAACAGACCATAAATGTATGGATTTATTCCTGGGCTCTCAATTCCATCCTGTTGGTCTATTTTTATAGCAGTACTATGCTGTTTTGATTACCATGGCTTTGTAGTGTATTTTGAGATCAAGTAGTATAATGCCTCCAGCTTCATTATTTTCCTCAGTCCTTGTTTGGCTATTTGGTACCTCGTAGGTTCCATGTGGATGTTAGGATTGTTTTTCTATTTCTGTGAAAAATGCTGTTAGAATTTCCACAGGGATTGCATTGAACCACAGATCGCTTTGGGTAGTATGGATATTTTAACAATATCAGTTCTTCCAATCTATAACCAGTGCCTAGCCTTCCATTTACCTGTATCCTCTTCATTTTTTTCATTAATGTCTTCTAGTTTCCAGTACACAGATCTTTTACCTCCTTAGTTAACTTTACCCCTAAGGATTAGTTGATGCTAATGTAAATGGTATTTTTTTAAATTTATTTTTCAGATCTCTCAGTGTAAGTGCTTAGAAATGCTACTGATGTTTGTATGTTGATGTTGATTTTGATTTTATCCAACTGAAAAGCTTCTGCACATCAAGGAAAGCAATCAATAGAGTGAAATGACAGCCTATGGAAGAGGAGAAAATATTTGCAAACCACACATGTGATAAGGTTTAATATCTAAAATATATAAGAAACCCAGGCAACTCAACGGCAAGAAAACAATCTGAATAAAAATGTTCAAAGGACCCAAATAGACATTTCTCAAAAGAAGACATACAAATGGCCAACAAGTATATTTAAAAATGTTCAATGTTACTAATTATCAAGGAAATGCAAATTAAAACCACCATGAAATATCACCTCACACCAGTTAGAATGGCTGTTGTCAAAAAGGCTAAAGAGAAGTGTTGGCAAGGATGTGGAGGAAAGGGAAACTTTGTGTACTATTGGGGGGAATTCAAATTAATACAGTCTTTGTGGAAAACAGTATAGAGTTTCCTCAAAAAACTAGATATAAAACTACCATGTGATCCAGCAATTCCACTACTGAGTGAATATCTAAAGGAAAGGAAATCAGTATGTCAAAGAGATATCCGCATTCTGTGCTCACTGCAGCATTATCCACAATGGTAGAGAAGAATTGGAATCAGCCTATGTATCTAATGACAGAGGACTGGATAAAGAAAATGTGATACACACAAAGAGTCTCAAAAAGAAAGAAATCATGTCATTTGCAACAACATAGATGAACCTGTAGGTCACTGTGTGCTAAGAGAAATAAGTCAGGCACAGAAAGATAAATACTACATGATCTCACTTCTATGTGGGATTTGAAACAGTTGAATTTATAGCAGCAGAGAATAGACTCTAGGTTGTTAGGGGTTAGAAGTAGGGGGAAATGGAGAGGTGTTGGCCAAAGATAAAATGTTTCCATCAGAGAGGAGGAATAAGTTCTGGAATCTATTGCACAGCAAGTGATTATAACAAATAACGAATACTTGAAAATTGCTAAGAGAATAGATCTTAAGTGTTCTCATCACAAAAGAAAAAAAGATAACTACATGAGGTGATGGATATGTTGATTAGCTTTAGTGTAATAATTATATCACAATATATATATATATATATACATATAAAAACTTCTTATTCTACATCTTATATGTGTACAATTTTGTCAACTATACCTTGATAAAGCTGGAAAATATTTTAAATTAAAGATAAAATAAAAATTAAATCCCCAGGATAAGCAACATTTTTATCACATTTAGTCCCCAAATGTGGTGAAATTCTTAGTTCTTAATACCACCCTTCAGGGACCACAGTAATTTCTTTATCCATTCCATATGTTTTACTAATGTGGTCTCAGAGGTTGGGAATCAACATTCCTCTGTCTCCCATTTCCCTTGCTTCTTCAAGTTCAGTGTCAAGGGGAGATGAGAGCTAGCATCCTGGTCTAGGCCGTTAGAGACCATCTCCTCTCTGACTGTATTCATTTTTACCTTGTTAAGTAGCTTGAATGATTTTGTAGGGCTCCAGTGCCCTGAAAGTTCTGGGAGGTGCCAGATATTTGTAAAAATCCACTGTTGCTTTAGGAGTGCTCCCTGATTATTCACTTGCTGATTCCAATCAACAGATGGAAGGAATTTGGAACACCCCAGTGAGTGGCTTTTTCTTTCCTTTTATGTCATTCATACTTTGGCTCAGTCTTCTTCTGCAACTTGCTATTCACAAACTTATTAGAGCGTAAGCCTCAGAGCCTCTGAAATGTATTGAACCCTCCATATTCCTAAGCAGTCTTTTTTTCTTTTTTTTTCCCCCACTACCAAAAACATATCCACTTTCTTCCTCCAGACTGATCTTCCCTCCAATATTTTGGGTGAAGTGGGGCAGGTCTGAGATCGGAGAAAATCCAAATACAAGGTAAAACAAACCTATCTTAGTCAAGCAGCATAAAGGGGAATCAACATAATAAATGCCACGGTGAGGACGTTGGGCTGGGAGTTAGAGACCAGTGTTCTCACCAGCTCCAGTCACTCCATTAATTTGATGGGACTCTGGATCCGGTGTTTTAGAATAACTGCCCCCCTTCCATGGCCCCAATGGAAAGTCACAAGTAAGAAAAAGTAAAACAAGCAGCATAGATCCCAGGAAATGGGACTGTAATAAGTCACAGTCACTAAGTGTCTACTAAGTATGTGGCAGCAAAGCCCTGTATAAGGAGGCTAGGAATTTGGCTAATGTTTAGAAAGCTACTTTATTTTTAAAATGGAGACAATTCTAATCCTCCTACCATGACACAGAGGTTAACCCAGACAGCACCTTAAATATTTTGTAAGGAGTGTGAGTGTATGTATACGCATGTGTTCATGTGTACACACCTCTCACTCTGTGCTTGGTGCTGAAAAGTCTGAAACTCCTCTGGGTTTTCAGTCAAGGTGGCACCAGAATGATATAATGGAAAAAAATGCTTGTGTTTGAACCCTGCCTTCAATTTTCAGTGGAACCTCATGTAGGTTCTTTAACCTCTGACTCAGTGTCCTCATCTGTAAAATGAAATCAATCGCATCTAAAGCAAAGGTTGTTAAAAGGATTAAAGGAAATTGCATGTAAAATCCTTAGCAAGGAGCCTTAGACAGAGTAGGCACTCAGGAAAAAAAAAAAAAAAAGTTAGTTCCTTTTCCCTGGGGAGAAAAACATGCACATATGAAGCAATTAGTGAACAAGACAATAGAATAGATACAAAATGTTAAATTGCTGGTAGAGTCCCTAAGTGCCTAAGGAAGGAGCCAGAGAAGGCAAGATCAAAGTGGGCCGGAATCTACATGGAGGGGCTGGGAAGAAGGGGGTGGGGGCAGCCCTTAGAGGATAGGTCAGAGGGGGACCTCTGGGAGGCCAGCAGCTCAGTCAGTTCACCTCTGATTTGAAACTGACACCATAAACCCTTTGAGGACAGAAATGTTTTGCTCCATTTGGAATTCATGATATCTAAAAGCAGTGGGGAATGCTAGCCAAACCACTGGAATAGAGACATAAAGTTTTTAAAAACTGACAACATGGCTATAATGGAATTTGAAGCAGAAAGTGAAATTTGTCTCCATCTCTGTTTGCCGGATCCCCTGTTTTACATTTTCCTCTTCTCTGATCTGTGGCTTCAGGAGGTGCAGGGGCATGATGAAACCAAATTCTCAGCTGCTGATATCAGCAGAAGTGATGAGAAGGGGGTGGGGTGAGGCAGAAATCATCTTTTGGTTTAAATTGTTGTAAATCAGACCCGAAAACTAGGCTATACATTATGCTTTTGTTACTCTGAGAGTTAAATTACAAGGAAATGAACTGTGCATAATAATTCCCCACGTCACCGACTTCCCTGCTTCTCAGCTAAATGTGCTCTCCTCTGAAACAGGTTGAGCACTGAGAGCCATCGCCGGGCCAAAGGCGCCATCTAGTGACCGCCTTCCGCAAGGCGGCTGCAGAGGCGGGCAGACTGTAGGCCACCTGAACAAAGAGCCTTGTCCTTTACCTGGCTTTGGAAATGCCCGGCCACAAAGGTCAATGACAGTGGTTTCCAAAAGGACTGCAGTGTTTTTAGTTGGCTTTTCCACGTTGCTAATGAAGGACTTTTAGTTCCCATTTCATTATCAGTTATCTCATGCCTGGGTCAGGAGCCCCTCAGTCCAAGCAGGGAAATAATAATTAATAACTAGAATTCTGATTTAAGAGTAAGTTTAGAGTGTTTGATCAACTGCTTGGTGAGCATACTCCTGCCACCCTGCACCCCCCCATACACACACCCATCCACTCGCCCCCTGACCCTGCCCTTCCTGAGCTCCATTTCCTGAGAGAATGTCCTGGCATTATTACAGAAGGCTGTCTAACCCAATTCCTGCAGAACAGAGTGAAAGGTTCAGATTGCAAAGCCTTTGACTGGAATGTATTATTTTTTCCTCAGACCAAAGCAATTTTTTTTTTCCTAAATCAGAGTTTCAACAAGAGAACTCATAAAGAGGCTTCCAACTGACTGGGTTTAAACAACAACTGAAAAAAGGTCTAGTTGAAACAGAGTTTCTCCCCAGGCTTTCTTCGCTCTCCAGGTGACTTATGGAGGCAGGACAGAACGGGTTCACCCTCTGTTGCCTGCCCTTTGATTATGGCTAATGACACTGAGAGTGACGGGTACCTTGAAGGCTTCCAGGCTCGGGCTGCCTCCTCCTGATTTTTAAGTGTACAGCATGAGGAGGTCGCGGTACTGTGTGGCCTCAAATTGCTCTGACCAAAGTCTTTTTTTCCCTTTCTTGCACCCCCCACTAGGTTGGAACCCAGAACAAGTGGTTTCCTCATGATTCTGTCACATCCTAAAACTTAATGGCTTGCTGGAAGCACGTGCACACACCATGGGTGAGAATGGGAATTCTTGATTTCTGGGCATGCATAGGATTTCAGGGCCTGGGTTCTTGATTGGGCCAGAACAAGTATGTATATGCACACCCTGCGTGGGGGTGGCACACATGGGTGGGGATGCAGACACCAGCAAGCAGATGCAGGCGTGGTGTTTAAGCATTACATATGGGCTTAGCCACTGACAGGCTCACAGCAGAATTTATGGAGAGGCTCATTCAGTGTAACAGCAATAGGCTCCATTTTAATGAATCCCCTTGGTAGTATAATCATTACTCAGACGGGAACAACTGCTACACGGGGCTGTGCACCCTCTCACTGACCTTTGTACCTTCCCACTGAAACTGAATCCTTCCCATTTTTTTTCCTCCCATTGCACAAAAATTTCATTTTTAAAATGAATCAATATGTGCATGGAGAGTGCCATGGGGGTGGGGAAAAGAGTGGAACAACAGTGTGAGCCCCAAGTCTAGTGAGGAAGGGAAGTCGATTACTCAGAGGCACGGTTCCCCTTCATAAATAGCATGAAATAGAATTTCATGTTACAAATTAATGTGTGTGTGTGTGTGTGTAATTTTTTCAAAGCAAGTGCTTTGTTTCTGAGACAGTGCGCAGGCACCACATGCCGCGGTTGCTATGGTAATTACTAGCCTCTGTTGAATAGGGACGGAAGGGGTTACACAGAAGAGAACCAACTGGCGAAAGCGCATGTGAGAATGAATAAGCCCACTTATTTGTAAAAGGTTGCAAGAGGTACTCGAACCAGAAAATAAAGGCGGTGGAGGTAAGAGCACATTTTTACAAAGACCCTACGAAACTGTCGCCTCTGGCAGTTTTTAATCATATTTCTGGAGTTAAACATGTCAAAAGCCCTTGAGATATTTGCCCATGGGTTTATTCTATAGGTAGAAAGCAGAATCACATCTAAAGGCATTATAATAGTATGCGGTCTTATTAATAGTACAGTAGTAACAGCAACAATAACAATAACACAGAAGATCATTTGTTGAGTGATTGCAAGTGCCTTTCCTATTTTATCTCATTTAGTCCACACAAAAATCCTGAGTGATCTTTGCTAATTCATGTTTTCATTTCACATTTTTTTGAAATATTTTTTTAGTTTTAGATGGACACAATATTTATTTATTTATTCTTTATGTGGTACTGAGGGTGGAAGCCAGTGCCTCACACTTGCAAGGCAAGCCACCGAGCTATAGCCCCAGCCCCTCATTTTATACTTTAAAGCAAATTTCTGTGAGGCACTGAATTGAGCCTGGGAGATATTGAGATGGTAAAAAAAAAAAAATTAATGTGGTCACTCCTTCATGGAACTCATGACTGATGAAGAGACATGAAGTAAATAAGCTCTCACAATGTAGAGGGCTAAGGAAGCTCACTGGAGAAAAAAGATCACATGGGCATTTGGGGTTGGGGATGGGGAATCGAGGGTTGGTCTATGGAAGAAAGGGACATCTGGGGTGTGGGGGTGGGGTATTTAAGGAATGCTGAGAGTTCAGCACAGGTCCAGGGAGAAGAGTGTTCCAAGTGGGAGAAATCTGGGCCAAGTGGGATTAGAGACCCCACCTGACATGTTCCCTGAAGAGAAGAGAGTTCCCTGGGGAGGATCATGAGAGAGAGAGGGGAGGGGGAAGGACAAAATAGGCAGAGCCCTATGAAGAGGGGTCTATGAGCCAAGTGAAGGGGTTTGTACCTCGACCCAGGGCAATGACAAGTCAATAAAGAGCATTTAGTGGGTTAGTACTAATACAGTTTGGTTTGTTTTCAAACAACCTCTCTTTGACCACAATATGGAGAGTGGATTGGAGAAGGGTAAGAACAAAAGCAAGGAGATGTCAGTAAAGGCTGTGTGGTAATCAAGTGAGAGATTGCAGCAGGCTGAATTCAAGGAGAGGCAGGAAGGAATGGCGGGGGGTGGGTAGGGCAGATTTGGGGCCATGTTGGGGTCCTGGTCCATAGGACTTGGTGTTATGGCTGGGGGAAAGGAGACCACAAAGTAGCCAGAAGGTAGGATTTCCTCCGTTTTGCTAGGATAGAAGGCTCAGAAATGCCAACTAATTTGCTCAGAATAGATCTTGCTTTCCTCCTGCAGCTAAGTGGAAGGAGCAGGATTTGAGCATGTGCCCATCTGATCCCAGAGCCTCTTCTTTCCAATATGTCATTTCACTTCCACGGCTGAAGAAGGCTCCCCACCAAAATCAGCCATAGGAGTCTTGCTTACAAATGGAGAAAGGAGAAGTGCTGGATTTGGCTAACTGACAAGCATGATGTTCAAAAGCAGACTGGGAAATTCTGTAGATGAACAGTAAACACTGGGAATAGAAATACAAACTGAAGCAAGTTTTGAATGTTGTAACTGTTACTCTCTCTTAGCTTAGCCTCCTATGGAAATATTTTCCTCTAGTCCTAATAAGATGATATGTCATCTGCTTAAAAAAAACTGCTTGAAGGAGCATTTAATTAAGAAATAGCATTATTGTATATATTCTGCAAAACCAGTTAAAGTGTTCTACAATGTTCCTTCAGTAAGAAGTAACATGATATAACTTATCCCAAGAAAATTCAAGATAAAATAGATGGCTAAGTTTCTTTTAGAATTTAATATCAGATAACAGTTTAACTTTCCAGGTTTAAAAAAATTTTTTTTAAGTATCTTCCAAAAAGGCAAACAGAGAAGAAGAAGAAAAAAATATTAAACACATAAACTTAAAGAAATTATATAACCCATCAGGTTTTCATTTTACTTAAGGTGTGGATTTTTATACTCATTCTGTTTTGTTTTAGGCTCATCATTGGATATATATTTGCTTTAAATTATTTCTAAGCTCTCTTTCTATTGTTTTAAACTTCTATTTTCCATATCTTTAAATGAAGGCCCCTTCCCTTTGTTTCTAGGAATAAGTAAAAATAAATATAGCAGCTATGGTTTTTGTTTGCACTGGGTTGTATCTTTAACTAGAATGCCTAAAAATTCAAAGGCTGGCACGCAGGAGACAGAACAGCTTGCTGGTGCTCTCTGCTCTGTTGGGAAGTAGCTAGCACACCACCATCAGCAGGGGTGGCTTCCAAACCAGGCTGTATTAGCTTGAAACCCTAACACAGAACTCTACCATCCAGAGACCACAGTGTGCCAGTTTGGGGCATCATATAATCATTTAACATACAAATTCAAGTGCTAGAATAGTGAGTTTGCTATTTGGGGAAGGGAACCAGAATAGATCTGGCTTTCCTCCTTCCCCTACTCCTTGACTCTCACCAGGCTCTCACCCTTGGCCTTGACCTACACTCACTCTCAGTGCTCCAAGTTTTGGGGGAGGGTTATGGAGCAGAAATAAGATCCCAAGTGCAGCAGAAAAGCTGAGAAATGGAGGGTGACTTATAATTTCCAAGCCCCTTTCAGAGACAAACTGATGCTGATTTTTGTGCTGAGCAATTTGACATTTGTGTCATCCAAAGAAAAGTCAGTACTTTATTCTTTAATCTGAGAAATTCATAAGCTTTATGAGGCTCCTTTTAATCATCATACAACCCAACTGTGAGACTAGGAGGTGGTAAATGACACTATTCTCCTTTGATAGAAGCACAAACTGGGGCTTGGATCCTTTGAGAACTGCCCAAGGACGCATGGCAGGGAGTGAGTCATTTGACAAAGCAACTCACAGCAGCAACTCTCCAATTTAGCATTTATCTATCAGGTTAGGTTGCTTCAGCTGGGTTTTAGAGGCAATGTTTTTGGTAGCTTGTGATTATTCTTTTGTATCCTTTTAGAACTGCATAAAACTTAGCACCCTAATTACATTCAGATAACATTGGCAATGCTTTCCAGGAAAGTGACATCCCAGGTCTCCCCTGCCTGTGACTTCCAAGATGAGCAATGATTGATCTAAGCCTACGGCAGAAGTTCTTCCCCCCCCTTTTTTTTATTGGTTGTTCACAACATTACACAGCTCTTGACATATCATATTTCATACATTAGATTCAAGTGGGTTATAAACTCCAAATTTTTACCCCACTGGTTTACGGAATCATCATGTGACCCCATCCTAGCAAATGCAATAAGGGGAAGAGTTGTGGAAAACATTCTCAATGTCTCATCCCCTCTTTCTTCTTGCCTTAGGGAGTGAAGACCTGATACTTCTAATTGAGGTTCCAAAAGAAATAAAAAGGGGCCAAATACATCCTAACTAGTGAGGATGGCCATGCATGATCGTTCTGAATTGCATGGGTGAGAGTTTTTTCTTTCCGTGGCTGTTTTTGGAGAATTAGTGTATATGGTGCACCTCCAACTTCCTTTGTAAGGGAACAAACACTGCTCATGTGTAGCAAGAGCTCACTGCCTAAGGCACATAGAAGCCAATACTACTACTATGGCACCAGAGTTTTGCAAAAGGAAAAATCTTTATTATGCTGTCAACCAGCAAGGAAGCCAGGAGTTGAAAAGAGTTCCGATTTGCCTCCTGGATTGGTTGGTAGCAGGGGAGTGTATAGGAAAGGAGAGGGGAGAAGCTGCTTATTGATTGGATGGTAAGAAGAAGAAGTTTTAGGGTTCTTTTAAGCAGGTATAAAATATCATCATGCCTTTTCATAGGTGACATGTTTCTTTTAAGGGGGTACAGTTCTGTGCATGGGATTTTGAGCTTGTGATGTCAAAAGGTCACTGAACAGTGAACTGTTTTCTGCTTGTGTCCATTTTTGAAAAGTTGGTTTCAAATCATCCTTGGGAAGGTTCTGAAGTTTTTTTCCTGAAGGATGACCTAAGAAATTTGTTACTTAAGGCACCTACACCTCCGTGTGTCCAGGCCTTTGCCAATTTCACATCTTCAGATTACCAGGAATCAAAACATCAAAACCATAGTTGGGTTTTTACACTTACATCTTGTTTTGTTTGAAGTCCTTCAAAGGGTCGTGGCATAGCCAGGAGCAGACATCAAGGCATTGTCTTGGCACATGGGTCTTCCAGCATCAGCCCTGTGCGTTCATGATCTCTAACTAATTATATCACCTTGCCTTTCATCTAGGCCAAGATGGATTCTTCATCTATACCCCCACCTGGCTTCAAATTAGCAGGTGAGTTAGTGCTGCAGCATCAGCCCAATCTGCTTTGCTGTCATGGTCTTCAAATTCTGTTTAACCTGGTCAAGTAACACTTTGTGGAAAAACTGCATCCTACATGGGCTATAATTACAATTGCAGTTTGTATCATTGAGCAGTGATACATTGGTATCACATAACGGTTTCCTATGAAACAGACAATATGTCCAAGTACACTCATTTTAGATCTTATAAAGAAAGGCTGATAAATTGTTAGAGCAAAAGAAAGTGCCTATATTATGATTAGATAGAAAGGGTCTCCATTGTGTGAGGCAAAGGAGAATTCCTTTTTTTTTAATATTTATTTTTTAGTTTTTGGCAGACACAACATCTTTGTTTGTATGTGGTGCTGAGGATCGAACCCGGGCCGCACGCATGCCAGGCGAGCGCACTACCGCTTGAGCCACATCCCCAGCCCGAGGAGATTTCCTTTTTGAGAAATAGAATTTTAAAAAGGTGAATCCAAATCTAAGGTCTGAACCATTGGTGCTTGGGGAAGGCCTGGTAACTACCTAGTACAAGACTCGTGTGTATATTGAAACATTGTGAAAGAAGTGTACCTTTGCACATTCTTAAATGAAATTTCTACATGTTTAATGTCATTTTCAACATGCAGGTAGTGATTCGGATAATCCATATGTATGAAAATACTGAATTTTTTTGTTTGGAATTCTATACATATTTTCTTCATCCTGAGAGGAAGAGAGATGATGTCTACATCGTTGAGCTAATGCTCATGTGTGGTCCTCACCTAAATTGAAGGCACTGAACACTGTTATTTTCCTTTGATGGCATTATTAGAAGGCGTGGCTGGAGCACACCATCTTGGCTTGCACTTAATCATTTATGGTAAAAGGTGAGTACAGGGTGAATAGGAATTTACACAGGAGGGGGTATTTCTAAGTGAGTTCATGCAATAAGCTGCTGGAAAATATTATCCAGGAAGGAAGGGCCTTGGGGCCTGGGAATTTGGTGAGATGAATCCACATCTTGAGCACAGATTCCTGCTGCCGTCATAGTTGCTGTGTGTGCTGACTCCAGCCCAGGCCCAGAGTGCTAGCCTAGCAGAATCTTGTCCCCTGTCCTCCGGAACACAAATGTCTCCAGAGAAGTTCTGCTTCTAGAAGTTGCATGCAGCTCCCAGCTCACCAGCAGGACTTTGCAAATGTCAAAGAACAACAAACAAAATTTCCTGAAGCAAACCATTTTCTCCAAACTAAGTGTAAATGTGTTTGTGTGGGAAACTTTAACAAGTTTCTAAGAACTTTGGAACTGGACAAAAAGAGCCTCAAATTGGTTTCTAGACACAAAGGACTCTTTAGAAAGCAGTTAACCTTTAAAGCAACTCCTAAAAAAGACAAAGATCTTGTATATTCAATGAGACCCTTGGCATAAAAATTGCTTGTGTTTTCACTGCCCAAGAGTGTAAAGAAGCAAACAAACCAATTTACATTTCCCTTAGCAGTAGCTTGTTTGTTGTTATTTTCTTTAAGAGTATCAGGGTCGGTGGCTGCAAATGGAATTTAAATATGTAGAGTAAAGAGGCAGTGAGACTAAAATGAGATTTTGAATAACCTCTGTAATATTTATAATCTTGTGCACTCTGAATTCCCATCATTTCTTACCCATCCAAACAAACTCAAATAGGTTTTTGACCCATGAGCCTTCTTTCCACTAGATACCACCAATACACACACATGCACTCACACACACACACACACACCACACAGAGCCTCAATATGAAAATAATCTAACCTATGACATTTTGATGTTCAAGAGGATGTATCTGGGGCCAGGCTCAGCGGCACATGCCTGTACTATAGGTGGCTCAGTAGGCTGAGACAGGAGAAGTGCAAGTTCAAAGTCAGCCTCAGCAAAAGCGAGGCATTAAGCATCTCAGTGAGACCCTGTCTCTAAATAAAATACAAAATAGGGCTGAGGATGTGGCTCAGTGGTCAAGTGCCCCTGAGTTCAATCCCCAGTGCCAAAAAAAAAAAAAAAAAAAAAAGAAAGAAAGAAAGGAGGATGTATTTGGGAATCTGAAGAATCCTTCATGGTAGAAACCTTAGGTGACTTTACCACTAAAATGTGTCAAGCTCAGGCCTGCACCCAGTCATTCTGAAGTCTAACACATGGATCTGTTCAGAAGGAAGCATGAGGAGGGAAAGGATTAGTGAGTAATCACACTGAAGCAAAGCCAGGGAGGAACAGCTCTGGGGAGCAAGAGGGAATCTGCATGGGCAGGAAGGCAGGTTCCCTAGTCAATCACCCATCCCCCCCACAAAGTGGAGCTGGGAACTGTCAGGGGCCTCCAGAGCTCACACAATTAACTCCTGGAAAGAAGTCAGCACACCTGCCTCCTTGCAGTTCACATGATCTTCCAGGACATCATCTGGGCCCAGGCCTCTCCTGGCCTCAGTGAATGAGGTTGTTAGTGCCTCATACTGGAGCTTCATTTTTATTTACACTTTTCATTTGGCAAAGATCTGGTACCTGCATGATCTCATATGACTTTCCCAGCAGCCCTGGAAAGAAAGCAATGTAAGTTTATAATCACTGTCCAATAGGTTAAAATCAAAAGGTAGGAAAAGGTTAGATGATATTATCTCAAATCAGATGGCTGGAGGGTGGCAGACCAGGAGCAAGCCAGGCCTTGTGACTTGTGGTCTGAAGCTTGCATTTCCCCTGCCACGTTCCATGGCACTGGCCACAGACCGCCAGCTATATTAAAGGCTTAAGCACATCATCTGCAGTACTCCCTCTCCACCGCACAGATGCAGAGCTATTCAAAATCTGTAATAATTCCCTACCCACCTTTCCTTTGATGAGTTACAGGTACGTGAAGTAAAGGATGTGGAAGGCTGTGTTTGATGGTCCCCAATCCCTCCCCTTTCTTTGTTCATCTCTTTCACGTTTAGTGTTGAACTCCCCATCCCTGGGAGGAAAATGGTAATCTCTCTTCTCTCAAACTAATCATTAAAAATCTTGAAGGAAAATCTGTTTTAACAATTAACAAGCATTGCAAGTGAAGCACCATTGCTGGATATTGGAGACAGAGACGTGAAAGGCAAGTTTCCTATGCCAAAGAAGGTCTCTCGTGATGGATGCAACAAAGGTGAACACAGACTGTGGTAAGTGCAAAGGTGGAGGTTGGAGAAGTCCATGCAGAACTCTGGAGAGCTGCAAACCCGAGTCCTTCCCGCCGTCCTAGCCTGAGGTCTATTTCCAGGAGGTGTGATAGTGTGAAATCCAGAGGGAGAACATCACTGCTTTCTCCCAGGTCTAGTCAGGATCACATAGATCCTTCCTCATCCCTGTCCTCAGCCCTTTGTACTATAATTAGGCCTACAGCATGATGCTCAGAGATCTTAAAATGTGGAAAATAGTATAACTGGAATGAGATGAAAGGGAGAGTATTCAGAGGTGGAAGAAGTTTTGAGAAGACCTCATGAATATGTGCATGCATTCCTGCAGACAAGGTAAGGAAGAAGGAGAACCCAGGGCACTGGTCAGGTAGAATGCCAGGAGATTCACCACTGTGGTGTGCATGCCACCAAGGGAGGGGGACAGATGAGGATAAGCCAGCATTCAACATGATGAAATTTGCTTGTGCTTTCCTGGTGCATAGCCAAGATCCAGGTGGGTTCCCAGGGAGGAACTTTAAGAAAGGACAATTGCAAGGGCAGGCAGGGTAAAGGAAGGAGGCAAAGCTAGCCAGGCCCCAGGGGGCTGTCAGCAACAGTCATTAGAGAACTGGGAAGAAAGGTCCATAGAAGGAAATTGGGTGACTAAGGCCCACTGAAACCTGGAGCCTTGAAGGAGTGGCCACTAGCCACTGTGCTCACTGAGAGATCAGCTACTAAGACACAGATGAGGATAGGATTCATCAAGAAAGAAATTCCTTTCTATTTATGCCCATTCACCTTCTGCTAGTGCTTTGAATTGACCAAACCCAATCAGGAGCCAGTCTGCAAAGGAGCCCTGATGATGAAACCCAGAGGGGTCAGCTTCAGACTCAGGGTATGACCAAAACGGGCGAGTCTGGGGGCCAAACAAAAAATCCCAGCTCCCTTGATTAGAAATACTAACGAATGACCCAAGGGAAAAAAGAAAGCTACAAAGATATGATTTGACTTTGTGAAAGCAATATTAACCCTGTATGCTCCACCAACATAGCACAATAATGATTGTGAATGTTGTTAAATATTAGAATGTCACCTTGTTTTGTTGGATTCGCTAAATTATTTTAATATGTGACCAACATCTATAATTATTATAGCAAATGTACCTATTATGTTGTTATACATAGCATATCTGTAGCATATGTAATATTTGGTATTTTCTAAAAGTAAAGGTGATGGCTTACAAGTTGTACAAATAAGAAGGTTGGTGAGGAATTTTAGTCCTGTTAGATAAGTTATATAATCCAGAAGTTCAACAGGTTCCCCCTCACCACTTAGGGAGCAGAAGTCTCTAGCTAAAAAACTGGGGTACCAGTGATTCATCTCCTGGAGCACACCCAAGGGCACCATCAAATCTTGAAGCTTCAAGCATGATTCCCTGGATGGATAGACACTGTCAAAGGTGGAAAGAGATGAGGATAGAATGTCCCCTCAGCATGACTCCCTCCCCACTCCCTGCATGCCCAGTCTTCATGAAACTATAGAACAGATAGTTCAGGCCCATGTCGACTTTCTAATGAACATAGCAAGGACAATTTTAGAAAGCAATAACGATATAGGAATGCCAAAGGATAACATGCTAGTTAACCTGGTCTTTCCCTGAATCTCCTCAAGGCAGCCACCTTTTTAAAATCTCTGAACCACCTAGTCCTACCCCTAAACAGTGTTCCCAGCCTGATACCAAGGGCCCTGTGCTGAATTGTGCCTCAGGTTTTCCTTGAGGAATTGCTGCGATTACTATCCACTTTTGTGGCTTTGGGGGTTCTCTAGATTCCTGAGTTAAGGACCTGGTTCAGTGTGTTTCCTTGATTGCTTTTCAATATGCCCACAAGCCTGCTGGCCACTTACTGGTTGACCCATTAAATAAATGTACTTCCTGCCATAGTTTAGATATTAAATGTCTCCCAAAGGCCCATGGGTTAAAGGCTTGGTCCCGGGGTGGGAGATGTAGAGCCTTTAAGAGATGGGGCCTGGTGGGAGCTCTTCAAGACACTGGGGCCAAGCCCTCAAAGAGGATTATGGGAACCCCCAGCCCTACCCCACCACTCTCTTTTGCTTCCTGGCCATGAAGTGAGTGGTTTGGCTCTAACACGTGTTCCTACCATGATGTGCCAACTCGCCACAGGTCCAAAAGCAACAGGGTCAATGGTCATGGACTGGAGCCCCCGAAACTGTGAGCCCAAACAAAACTTTTCTCTTTACAAGTTGATTATCTTGGGTATTTGTTTTAGTAACAGAAAGCTTGCTAACACACTTCCCAAGGACAAACCTTGATTTACCCTGTGAGAATAAAGTCTAGATCCATATGGAGGAGAAAAGAACAACATTTACCCAATTAATTAGAAAGGCACCTGGCTTAACCTTTGAATCGATGGATACCAATTATCATGATGAGCAGCTTTTATTTGTTTTCCCCTGTTCTGTGAAAGCTTCCTGGCCACATCTCAAGAAAACCCCACACTGGGTTTTGATGGTTACTCTGGGTATTTCAAGAAGAACTTCTGGCTTCATTTAAATCTAGCAGTCCCCTCCCCATGAGAAGAGGGCAGTCATCTTCTAGGAGGGGCAGATGAACTGTTAGCCTGAGATGCAGGCTTGGATTCAGGGACTGACTCCATAATTAACAGGCCCCGTGCCAAATGAAAATGAAAGTTCCCTTTTTCAAAAATTATTAAGAATTTCAAAATGCCAATAGCAGAACATTAAAACAAGGTTGGGACCTTTCTGACATAGAGCCCTGTGTTCATGTTTCATACTCCTGAAACCAGCCCAGCTTAAAGTCCCCAAGGAGTGTGTATCCCATGGCATGCAAAGAACATCACCCTACCAACAAGTATTTTGCAAGTGACTGGCCTGAACTGATGAGGATGCTGGGAATCCAGTCATGCTAGTAACACAGAGCAATGCTAACCCAGGCACTGGGCTAGAACGTGTTGCCTTCAAAGACATCAGGAGAACTGCAAAGTGCTCAGACTAACAGCCTCTGAGAACTTTCCCTGGCTTTCCAAACCCCACTTTTGCCACAGCCCAACTTGGTTCCAATTGTGTTAGATGCCCAGATGCAGTATCCTCTCAGCCACGCATCTGTTCTCACTGTGTCTTACCCAAGAGAGATGCATCCTGCCCTAGTGCTTATGGCACAGTAGCCTCATGACCTGGGCAGGAGGCTCTGGTTCTTTCTGATCAGTTTCTTGGCTAGTCTGCAAAATACAAGGAATTCACATGCCTCACCTTCTAACCCTTTGGTTTTTGAGTTCTACCAGGTTCTTCCTGGCTGCATATGCTAAGCACATAAAAGGTACTCAATAATGCTTATGAAGGGACTGAGTGGCCTTTACCTGTTGGATTAGGCAGCCTGTTGGTGCAGATGGACACTGGGATCCTTTGTTGGGCTGCACTTCAGTGTCATGGCACATTCAAGTGGTCTGTGGCCTCCAAGGAGTTTCACATTTTAATTACTTGGATTAAACACTGGCAAAGGCAATGGGGCAATGATTTAGCTTTTGCTTTCATATTGTAAATGGAATGCTTGGGTTATTGTATCTATAACTCTTTATGTACTGTGAGCTTTATGTACCAGAATTGTGGCTCCTTTTTGCTTCTGGAAATGAAAAGTATGAACGAAGTAAATTTCTTTTTAATGACAGCTCTTTTTTCAAGAGCCAAATACTGCTATCAGAAAGCTATTTTCAAAACCTAATTTTGGCTGCACTCCTCTTCCCTTTATAAATAAGACTCTCTGTCTTTAAAAACTTGACTTTCAGTCTGTGAGACATGGTAATTCTGCTACAAAGTTTTTTTTCTTGACCTGAAATCCTATTTTTTCCACTTTGCAGCATCCTCACAAGTAAGTCGCTGGTTTCTTATTAGTCTTAAGAAGTCTCCTTGAGGAAGCTGTGCAAGCCCTACCTCTAGGGACTCCAGTGGAAATTGATTTAATTGTCACAAGCTTTTTACGCTAAATACCTGAAAACTTTGGAGAATAAAGGAGAAAACCCTTTTAAGTCATTTTAAGTCAGCAGCTCTATGCTACTGAAAAGCGTAAAAAGAAAATAATATTTTTTAAAAATTTGATAGCCTGTCCGTCCTAATGGTTTTCTTTTTAAAGGTCACAAAATATCCTGTGGGATTCTTCTTTTCACCAGAGCTTTTTATCTAGCTTGAAATGTGTTCTAGATTAATGGCCAGAAGGCAAATGGGATACATAACAGAAACATAGCTATCAGGAGTTGTGGCAGGGTTTTGTCCAGGCCAGCCGGGTTATTTGTGGCATGTCCAATTCTTGTTGCCACCTGGAAGTTGCGAGGGCTTTTGATACTCTTTTCCACTATTTTATTTCTGAAGATCTGGAAAAACACATTAAATGTGGTCACCCCCTCAAGCCTCCTTTTACGCTTAAACAAAACATCCACCAACTTTGCTGAAAGAACCTTTTGCAAGCCATGTCAACTTTTTCCAAACATCAGGAAAAAGGGCTCAATCTGCAAGATGACTTTATTTACTGGGTGATGACTCTAAAAGGCCCAAATCTGTAGTCCCAGGCAGTCCACCAATACCACTCCAGGACAGAGAGGCCATTTAGTGGAAATGTGGAGCACGAACAATTTCAGGATTAGACATCAAAACATTTGCATTGATGCTTCTTGATTGCCAATTACAGCTGCTTGTACAACTCAGTTACCCAAAGCATTGTGGTATGCCTTGATGAATAAACACTTATGACTAATTGGAAAATGTATTTCTAGAGTACCATGTTGCAGCCCTACATGGCTCCTTTATTACAGCTTCCTGGCATCCTGCCCATCAAGCAGAGACCGCTTGCCTTTGAATAAGGCTCAGATGTGATGGGCTCCCTCTTTCTTTCCTCCACCCGCTTCAACTCCACAGCTGATTATTCAACCATTTTCTCTACCCTTCGCTGCCTTCTGTTCTTTTTATGTTTCTTACCATTCAAAAATTCTGGCTGTGAGAAGCTCTACAATTACTAGTTTGCTGAAAATATGCCTTCAAAGCTCTCTTTGCATCCAGTTATAAAATCGTTTCTCTTTAGCACAGTGAGGACTGTAGTAGGGGGAAGATGGCAAGGTAATTTCAAACAGTTTGCTTGTTTGTTTACATGAAGATGAAAATTTAATCAAATTAAAGTTAATGCTAAATATAAGCAAGTGTTTATGCACGTGCAAACATGACATAAAAAAAAGGTATGTCAAAGTTAATGAGGAATTCTAGATACTGAAATTAAAATTATTTTCTTCTGTATTTATCCATTTTTTAATCTTGATCATTACTTGTATTATTATAAAATTACATGTAAAACTATGTAAACATGTAACACACTTTTCTTTACATAGGATACTTTTTCCTAAACAGATTATCTTGGAAATCAGAAATTTATTATTGTTGTTGTTGTTATTTTGCCGATTAAGAGAAGTAGTTGGAAGAGACATCCAGAGAAAGTATATTCTCACTTACATTTGTGGAAGTATCTGCCAATTTGCTTTAGAGATTTTACAGGGGTTTGTCTATTTCACTCTCATTTTGGGGGGTGCAGATCAAGATAAAGTGTGGACTGGTTACCTCTCTAACAATAGAGGCCAAGAGGGCTTCAGGAGAATGGAAATTTTCCGGTGATGGTTACATCTGAAACCCAAGATGTGACACATATGTTGTGAGGATTCACCATTTAACTATGGGGAGGTTTGCAGTTGCCGGTTTTTGTCTTTAGAAAAAGAAAACGATAACAACATGAGAAGTAACGGCTTGAAAATAAAGGAAATCAAAAGTGCAGAGAAGATTCTGAATTTTTAAAACATCTCTTCTATTTTTGAAGGTTACAGGGAAGGAAAACCCAATACAGAATGATAACATATTGACGTTATAACAAAGTTTGCCAAAGCACACTTTTTCATATTCAAAGAGAAAAGCAAGTGTATGATAGATTCAGGCACCAAAAGGACTAATTTCACGAAACTCTGAAAGTCAATGCTACTCGCAAACCAGACTCATGAATTGGAATCCTTCGTTTACTTGGGAACTGTGAGGTTTCAACAGGCAGAGGGAGAGCTGCATGGGTAAAACTACTATCAAAGTTCACCTTATCAAAAAGGAACATATAACTATGCTGGGCAAAAACTTCTTCTAAAGGGAATTAACATTTTATTCTGGTCTGAATCATTTATATTTTATAAGCTATCACAAAAATCTTTGCCAAGTTTCACTATGGTATTGAATGCTTAGAAACAATACGTATATTTGTTGCTGAAAAAAAAATAGGTAAAAGTGAAGCCTTTTCCTCCAGAGGAGTAATGCTAAATCTCAACCAATGGGAAGTGTTGTCATTTCAAGCAATTTTCTATTATCTACTTCCTATCATTTCCTGGGGTTTCTGAAATGGCCCTAAGTTGTGCCAGATATAACAAGTACGTCTAGGAAGTGGGTGGAGACAGTCCATATCATAAACCGGTGCAGCTCAGTCCAACTTACTGAATGCTAAATATATTTAGAGCATTTGGATTAGTGCTATAGAAAATTGAAGAAAGGGCAGAATACTGTCCCTTCCCTCAAAATGGTAAAGGTATTAGATAGTTTATACCATAACATGAGTTAAAGGGCTGTTAATTACATTAGAAAATAATCTAAAGCAAGTACAACAATAATCTTCCTTCATGGGAAAAAGTGTTATCATGATAGAAGATGAACATTTTTGAAATGTCCCTGGGAGCAGGGGGAAGAGATAAGCTTTACTGTATAGCTCTGCCTGTGCTCCAGGCTGCAGTAAGGACTTCCCATGATCACTTTCACTGATTCCTGGTAATTAACCCTTAGATGAGGTGCTTCTTGCTGTTGTACTCTACAGACAGGAAGCTGAGACTCAGGAGTATGATGGAGATTTTTGAGGAAAAAAAAAAAAGAACTAAGTTACAAATTTTCACGATTCTCATTCCTCCTCCCTACCTTCCCCAGGCTTTCAGGCATTGCAGATCATGGGGAGTGAGAAGGAAAAGTCACTGTACATAATTAAGAGCTCAGTCCAAAACGAAAGAGTAGAGAAGACTGGAGGGTCTATGTGGCCTGAGACAAAGGAAGAGTCCCAAGGAATTTGCAGTGGGGAAAGAAACCTGACAATAGGAATAATGAAATGGAAGGTTCAGAGCTTTGTTAGTCATTCAGAATGTATTCACCCAGCTAACCACTGAAGAGATTGCATGGGAAAGATTTCTGTGTTTCAATGGCTTTTGTTGCTGGAATGATATTTCTGGGATCAGGGCACCGCATGGAGCTAGGGTGAGAAGGTGTGAGAACCCCCAAATTCCCATCATTTGACAATAAGTGGCAGGAGGCTTCAAACCTCTACAATAAGAGCAAGCTTTGTGAAGGCCCTCATAGGGAGAGGCTTGGATTGTGCACTTCAGTGGCGGTGGGGTAACCAAGAGTCTCCCTCCTGATCTGGAACCTCTGTTTGGGATGATACAACAACGTCCCCCAGAGCAGACCAAATGGCAAGAAGACGGCATGTACTCTTCCAGCGCAAAAGATGGGGTTAAAGCTATGGCAAGGCAATTTCAGGAAGTAGACAAAAATATTTCAATCATGCACAATGACAGAGATGTCCCTGTCGTGTCAGGATGTGAGAAGTGATGCTACTCTTCCACGGTAATGGGCCTCACATTTTCAAGAATTCATTTAACAATATTAGGTTGGAAATCCATTTAGTTTTGAGTCAGTGGGACCACAGAGATACAATTACAAATATCAGTTCTCATTATGGTATTTGCAGATTTAAGTGGCATATTTACATCCTGTCTGTGTGGGAACAGCGTCAGCAAATTGGATTGGAGCGCTGAGCAATGGAGGACCTTGCTGTGGATTTTAATGGTGGGGAATGGGCGTCAGAGCCCAGCATCTCTCGTCGGCCCTATATTCTTGCTGCTTTCCTTCAGCTGTTATTCTTGACAGCAAAGAATGCTGACAGTCACACTGAATTCCCTAAACTCTGATTTTCTATCAGACCAAAAGATGACAAATGAGGTTTTCACTCCTGTTGATGAGCACATCACGAAAATGACATAATGGTGTAATTTTTCGCCCCAAGACAAGGGAAAAAAAATGTATTGGAAATCACTGTGTTCGTGTTTTTGTTCCCTTTCCACCTTCATCTGACCATAGTTGTCACTCAGAAACTCTAAAGAGAAGCAGAAACGGATGCTGTTGTTGACTGGCTGCCTTGGTATGTGTCTATGACAAGGTCATACTCGTCACAGTGGCTGGGACACACTTTTCTTATTGAGAGGGGTTATCCTAGGAACATTTTACAGGCTGTTAACTGACATCTCTGGAATTGGATGTGACACCCCAAATGACATTTCTTGGGGAGAAAGCTTGACAGATACCCATCTAGAGAAATAACTATTTTCATTTATGCACTACCTGAAACAACACTTGAGCCACATACACAATCAAGTTCTCTTCAGTCTTTGTAATATTGCTCTTGACCCACTGTTGGACAGTGACCCCAAATTAGCCTGTTAAGTTAATAAAGTTGAAGGTGGGCATCAATGTGAACAGTTGTGTTGGGGCTTTATTTTTTAAATTAAATATTATAAAAGATCATCCAGGGTCACACACTGAAGCCCTGCTCAGCCTGGATCCACAATTCAGGTGTAGCTTGAAGGAATCACTGAGCAGGAAGATTCTAGCTTTCACCTCCAAGGGTGAAGCAGGATTGACAGAGAGCTACCCGCCTGCGGTCTAATGTTAAAATGATGGCAGATCAATGACATGACTGCAGTCTTTCCCAAGTTCAATCACAAATTTTGCTGTCAGGAATTCTTGGCAGACTTTTTATCTTAAACAAGATTCTAAAGTCAGCAGGAGAGGCCAAAAGTGCTCATTATCAAAATCACCATTCAAACATGGGCAGATTCCCATCTCGCACTGGGACAGGTCACCAGACTAAAGGTGTTAATGGCCTCCTTGTATCCACATCCTTTGGAAGTGCCCTCCCTCGCTGACATGAGGCTAGGCCATGTAACTTGCTTCTGCCAATAGAACAATAGCAACCTTGACACAAACAGAGTTTGAAAAACCTCTTTGCTTTTTCCACTCCCAGTAGTCCCTGTCATCACCATAAGAATATGACCAGGCTAGCCTGCTGGAGGAATGTGCGGGACATGTGGAGGAGAGCCAGGCTGCCCAGCCAACAGCCAGCACATTTGCAGCTGAGTTCAAAACACTGAGTCCCCAGCTGACTGCCATAAGAGGCTGACCACGCCATGCCCAGTCCTGAGCCTAAATTTCCAGCTACAGATACATGAGCTTATCTTTTTATAGCTTCAGGCTGTGTGGTTGTTACTCAGAATTTTTGTGGCCATGGATCTTTGATGTTTCCCCACACCTCAGTGATTTTTATTTTTTGTGGGTTTTTTCTTTTTCTTTTTTTTTTTTTTTTGGCACAAGGGGCAACAAAAAATGTTTTTTGGGAATGATTCACATAGAATAGTACAAATTTATAGCAAAAAGAGCTTTTAGAAACTCTGTACAGTAGCAGTTTTCAAATCTTTTAAAGCAGGACTTTTATAGCAGGAAATCATATCCAGACCCCCACTGTATAAAATGGAGTCAAGATGGTTCATGGAGCCTCGCTCCTACTTCCTTTCTGTTAAATGACCCAGAGGCACCTACTCAGCACTCTAGAGCACTGTGGGCATAGTAGGAAAACCACTTCCTGTTTTACAGACAAGGGGACCAAGATCCTAAAGGGTTTAAGCAAATTGCTTAAGGTCATGTGGCAAATCAGTGGTGCAACCAGGACTAGAAACCAGGCTTCCATAAGGGACAATAGAATTATCAGAGGTACAAAATAACTCCCAGCATCAATATTTCCTAGTGACCCTGCAGTAAATATAGAATACTACCTCCCGAAGACTATACACTCAGATTCACTGGTGGGCCACATGACACCTATTCTGGATACTATTTGGAAACAGGCAATAAACAAACAAGAAAAACCACCTGATTCTTATGGGAAAAGACCTCAAGGTATATAAACCATTAATAGCTGCACTAATTCCAATATTATATTCCTAGTCTCACAAATTTCCGTTTCCTATGGCTATAACTCTGTGGTCAGTTTCTCAACTGAATCCTTCCCCCTCATTTATTCTGACTTTTACACTTTCTCCATGAATCCTTACACAAGTTCTCTCACTATTGTTCAGTTTCCCCAGAGTCATCTTTTTTTCTTATTATGCTGCCTTCTTGGTCACCTTGCTTCTAGTACAGTTGCAGTCCTACTTCGCTGGTCCTCCTCTTAGGACAAATATTAGCATATCTAAAAATCCATGTTTAAAACTTTAATGCTTTTTCTATAGAAAAAGATGTTATAAAAGATGTTATGTTAATCGTCTTTGATCATTCTTTTTTTTTTCCTTTAGGAATCTATTTAAATGAATCCAAATCAGTTATTAATTTACAAAATTTATTTTTTTAATGTCATTCCCATATCACACATCACCTCCCAGAGCATCTTACACTTCTAGAATTGCAAGCCACATGATCTGCAGAAATCACTTTTTCTTACTGTCTTGGCTATCAATTAAAAAAATCAAAATAGGGGATACTGTCACTTTGATGATAATTTTCATGAATGGTAGAATTTTCTAGAATAATCTTTAGGGTATTTTTTCTGTTTAATAAAGCATAAAATCACAAGAAAAATGATTCGCAATTGAGTGAAAATTCTTTGGAGGCAAAACTTTAAAATTCTGTAGGAGAGACCCTCAGAAAAAGGAGTTGAGGTCTTTTCTCAGTCCCATCTCCAAGTTATTACAATATATTGAGAGATAACTTTTAGAAATGTCTGTGCAGAATCTATATCCCAGGAGTTCTGAAGAAACTTGAATGAATAAATGGTTTAGATGAAAATTAAGATCATGTGCAAACCCGATCTACATACTTCTCTGTTGGAACACTGTCATTTCTTTCTTGCCTTTAGGATGAACAAAGATGTCATTTGTTCTGTTCGTAGGTGTTTTCTTTTTCATTTCTATTTTTATCTCATTTCTATTCATCAAGAAGAGTCCCTATGACTATTGTGTTCTAGTTTTCCACAATTTTAACACAGATCATGTTTGCTACTCAGTAAATGCCTGTGATCAACAATTACATAGAGATGCCCAACTAAAATAATCAGGATAATTTCTCGAGAAGTACAAAACCAATTTTACATCATCTCTGACAGCCTAATTTTGAAGTCACCTTCCCAACCCCTACATGTGTGTTTTGGAGTGGGTGCAACGTGTAGGAGGCCATTTAGACCTGAAAGCAGATCTGCTATAAAAATCCAACTTTTCTTTTGCATTTAAAAAGGCTAAGAACCTGCCATTGCATCTGAAGACAGTTATTGCTGTCTTGCTTTATCATTATTCATCATCACAATGCATCATCCTTTGCCTATCCTGGCTTTCATGACCAAGAGAGACACACAAATAGGTGGGAACACCTCCACTTCCCCCTGAATATGGAAGAATGAGCCATATTTAGATATCTACCATCACCCCCACATGTCACTTTCTGGAACCTCTAAATGCTGAATTTTCTCAGTAATGTACTAACTAGAAGTTTACTTTTTTAAAAGGAAAAGAATTAAGGTAATTGTGTAGCAAAACTTCCAGATTGTTGTCCAAAATTTGGTTAAGAAATATGAAAAAGAATATAAATACATGGTGTTAATATTAAAGTATATGGTTGGCTTTAATGATGTCAATGTGTAACTTTTGAGGCAAACTTTACTGGGTTTGAAGAAAACATGTTCACCAAAATTCGTAGGCTTTTTTTTTCTTTTATTTCCCGCTCTACTATGTTGGAGCATTTATTTTTTTTTGACACTATAAAATGCTAAGTGAAGTCCTCAGAGAACATAATTACAGAGACTCTAACAGGCTGAAATGCTTCCAGCAAACTCAACCTGGCCCACCCTCCTCCCTTTCCGGAAGACATCAGGAACCACTGAAGTGTCAAAGGTAACAACACTGTGGCCCTCTTTCTGCTCCCTCTCAAATCAGATCAATCACTTAGACTTAGACAGTAATTTTAGATGCCCTTTCAATTCCTAAACTGTATCAACATATACCTAGTGATTCTCAACTTTCCTGAATCAAGGGAGAAAGATTTTAACATAAGCCATAATTCATCGAGTTGCTGATTAAAGTAACAACTGAAACCTTCTCTAAATAAATATTTTTGAATAAGTGAACGAATAAATGCATTTCTAGGAAAATATAATCAGAGAGTATAAATTATTCCTGATTTTAAGCATCATGTACCTAAAAGCAAGGTGGTGGGGCAAGGGGCAGAATATTGCTACTGAGGCAAGGGTGGGAAAGGCCCCCAGCAGGGAAGGGGTGGAGCTAGATGAGTTGCAGTTTGGTATGAAATCAGGTTTGTTGTGATGTTATGTTTTTGTTGTTGTTATTGTTTTTGTTTTGTTGGTTTTGCTTTGAACAGGACAAGGACAAACAGAAGCACTTTCACAAGACATTTTTGTCCAGTTAGTACACCCAAGCCTTGATGCTTTGTATGATTTATAAGGAGTTAATCTCATTTTTAATATGGGCACTTTATTATAAAAGAGCTTTGCTCCCAGGGGATTCGTTAATTGAGATGTCACTGTATTCCCGATGGTTGTGAATCTTCCTCCTTGGAGGATAGATATGACCTTTTGGAGCTAGCCAAAAGTCATTTAGAACCAAGCAGGGTGGGAAAGCGGGAGATCCAGCTGGGTAATAGAGTCTAAGGACAAAACAAAGAGAGATCATAAAACAAGAAGAGTGATTCTTGTGTACAGCCCATAAATGGGGGCTGGAAGCAACTTGAGAGGACTCCGACATGTTTGAACAACATCTTTGGAATAAATATATCACCTTCCAAGGTGACTCCTGGAAAGAAGACCATTAATTTGCATGGCTGTAGATACATTTATGTTAAGATAAAATTCAGTCTCGTGAAATTTAACATGTATCTAATACTCTCCATATGTTTTAGGTACATTGTATTTTCCAGACAACAACTTAATCTTTTAATTACATTTATAAAGATCTACTTTGTACCACCTATTGCGTACCAAGTACTATGCTGAACACATCCTAAACTTCTAGACAGCAAGTATGTAAATATAGTTAATTTACATGCAAATTAATTTTGGTCATGCCTTTTTTTTTCTTATGGGTAAAGTGGCTAAGGCCAATGATAATGACACAAATAATATTCTTTGTCTCATTCAGTAGGAATTCTAGACTACTTCACTTTCCTCCCAGACAGTTGGGTAGAAGTATCTAAAAAGATATTCCATTTGTTTCCCTGAAGGGAACAAAAAGTTTTGGTGAATAACATTCTCCAAAATGATGTAGTTGCCATATTCAGATTCAGAAAATAAAAATACTGGACATCCACTTAGACTTGAATTTTAGATCAATAATGAAAAACTTTTCATTATAAATATATGTATGACCAGTGACATAGGGTAGGGGGAATGTGTTCTGAAAAATTATTTCTGGTTCATCTGAGACTCAAATGTAAAAGGTTGTCCTGTTTTTCATGCAAATGTGTTGCAAAGGGAACTAAAAAAGGATGATGGGGAGAGTCAGGGAGAGAAGCCCTGGTTTCCTTGGCAGGGAGTTGCAGGGTCTCCAGCATCCTCATCCAGGTGTATCTGGGTGCCCAAGGGAAAGAAGACAGAGCTTGTGCAGGTGTTGTTTCTGGGAGTTAGGGGGCTGGAGGGTTGAGTGAGGGGTTTAGGGAAAGAGATGCTCCAGAGACCTGGGGTATGGGGTGTTGTGTGGGTGAACAAATTGCAAAGGAGAAGAAAGGGGATTTTTCCATGTGTGTCTGTAGTTTATGAATCGGATCGCCTTTAATGTTCCTTGAGAGAGCAAGTAAAGATTAAAATTGCTTTTTAAATTACTTTCAGTTAACTGGATTGTGTTTCGTTCAGTGATACTGCACTAAGATGAAGTCATAAATCCTTTGGGATTTATTTGGGTTGCAAACAGTGTAATTTTTCCTGTTTTCCTCCTCTCCCGTTCCCTATGGTAGAATAGGCTGCTGAGTTGCCACCCACGAGGCCACTGCCAGGAAGCTACTGGGCAGCTGCTGAGACCAGATGTGTGACCCCTCCACCTCCCCCAAGTCCTACAGAGGCTCATCTCCCCGGCTCAGTTCTGTCATAGTCCATACGTCATCAAGAGAGCTGGGCTTTCAATGTCTAAGGGATTATTAATGAAATACTCTGTGTGTGTGTGTGTGTGTGTGTGTGTGTGTGTGTGTGCTTATGTAGTTATGTTGCCTACTTTTAATAAGGATTTGAAGTAGCAATATTCTATAAGACTGAAATAATTAAAATAAGAAGTAAGAGACAGAAGGGGAGGGAGCCATGTCTGGGTGTTCAGAGCCCTTTAAATTACAACAACAACAAAAAAAGACTCTCCCACTACACCAATAGTGATGTTCATTAACCAATGGCTTTCTTTGGAACTGACTCACCCGCTTTTCCTTAAAGATAGTCTTTGACTTACTTGTACATTATATTGTGTTTTCAGGCGTATTACTTTCTGTGCATTTCACAGAGGTACCTACTAGATTATTCAGGTGATTGAATCTATCATTTTTATTCCTACTTCATTTGCATAGATTTGTATTTTGTCCTGTTTCCACCCCTTATGTCAGCTGCACCAATTTCTTAGAAGTAATATCTGTCTTGTACCACAGTGAAAGTTCATTTTTAAAGGGTAATGATGACTTTAGGAAAAGTTCTTTGATTGCCAGCCCTGTGAGGGAAAAAGAGAAAGAGAAAGAAAAACAAAAAAGTTCTTGTGTTTTTCTGAGAGTACAGAGGTACTATTATTTTCCAGTGGTTTTACTCTTTCAGTTTTCTTTCCCCATTGACTTTTTTTTTCCCTTTTTCCTTCTAAGAAATGTGTGTTTGACATTTACTGAAATTCTAGATATGAAACCAGAAATGCCAAATGCTCTTCTTGCCATTCAATAAACCTCTCACTTTTGCCTTAAAAGTTAACAGGAAACAATTATTGTGACAGAGTAATTTGCAACCACGATAGGACTTTGCGAATTGGCAAAGAATTTTTGTCACCACCAATAGGTGCTTAGGAAAGAGGCTATTTTAGTTTCTAAATTCACACCTTCTTTGTAAACTCAATTTTCAGTGGGAGAAAGTGATTCTTTCACTAGTTTAGCTTCTTAGAGCATTCCTAAACTGCATCTCTTTTTCTCTGTTAGGAGCCAGCATTCCAGGGAGAAGAAGCAGGTAGCCACCCACTCACTCTGTGTGATTTGAGAGGTGCCCAAGAGGCAGATTTCTTCTGCAATATCTCTGCCACAAGCTGCATTCCTTTAAAAAAAGGAACCCTCACCCATAAAAACTCTTTAACATCTTATTTATCCTTGTGTCCCAAGAAGACACACTTAACAGTGTCGTTTGCCCAAACTAAGAACTCACTGATTATAGAACCGATTATGGAACCGAATTGAGTTACCTGGAGGCAAATTACAACTGAATGAGTAAGGAAACAGCTATGCCTCTACCTGAGAACTAGGGCTTGGAAGGTTTCTAGAGATTACCCTTGGTTCTCTCATTCTCACAGCCTGTATAAACTACCATCAGTGAATGAAGGGAACATTTAAAAGGCTCATCCAATTTATGGATGACACAAAGAAACGAGGAATATGGAAAATGACTATATCAGGATTTTAAATGTTTTTGACAGGCAAGAGCAATAATGAGCTGACTAAACTGATCAGATTTAACTGGGATAAATATAATATCTTGTGATTGGCTCAAAACTCTAACCATGTACAGGTAAGAGGAGAAACCGAGCTTAGTGGCCTTTGATGGTTAGTCAATAGGAATTTCAATTTCTAGATCTTCCCTATATTAAAGGATGAGCTGGGAACAACAGCCAAGGGAAAAACAAAAGACAAAAGTCACTAGCTGGCAAAGGGGCCAGAGCATGGTTAAAAGAACAAGGAAAACGTAGTATGGCATCTGGGAATGGCTAATATGGTGTTTGGCCTTCTCTTAACTGGATTCTCTAGGAGGTAAAGCCAAGGGCAAGAATTGAAGTAGAAAAGATCAGGGACTTGGAAATAAAGGAAAAGGGGTGAAAGGTAAAGAAAGATGTAAACCAACACCACGTGACTCTTTCCCGTGCTGGCCGGGCCTCACAAGTTACTAAGAAGTACAAGCAGACATATGGGCTCGACCAACAAGACTTCTCTGGAAACAACACAAGAAGAGAGAAAGATGGGGAGTGTGTCCAGCTCCTTCCTTTCTCCTGTTTTCTATTGGGCAAGATCCAAGGGAAAGTCCCTCCTTACTTTCAGGTTGCATTACCCAGTCCCTTGGTGGCCACTCAAGAGACCAGATGCATCCTAGTGACTCTTCCTTCAAGATCAGAAGTAGTAGTTCTTCTAATTAGCTCCAAGAAGGAACACCTCCACATGGTTGGGTGCTGACCAAGAAAGAGAAAGATGGAAGCCATCCAAGGAGCTGAAATTCACAAGGTGTTGATCCAACCCTTTCATCTGATTTCCAGCGTGTAGAAAATGGGCAGACAGAGCAACAGCAAAAAAAAAAAAAAAAAAAAAAGTCAACAAGGTGGCCTTCAAAAGGAGCTCTAGCCATCGTAAGCTACACCGATATAGTGGCAATTCTGTCACAGGCAAAGAATGTGGAAGACCCTGTGTTATTTAGTCACTAACAATGCAGCACTTAGAGCCTGTGTTCTCTTCAAAGCCCATAAAAATATTTTAAGGCCTCAAAAGATTTACTGTTTCCAAAATATAAAACTGATAAATTGAAATTAATAAATGTTTAATTAAACATCTACAAAATGCAACACGATGTCAACTTCATTATTTGTTATATTCGGTGTTCATAAAATTTCATTACACTTGAAAACAATTTGTAGGTTAGATTTTCTCATCTTGTAAGAATTCCTGAGCATGCATGATGCTTGCCAAGAAATCATTGCCAATCATAAATTAAATGGGTTACTCTCAGATAAAAACTTTTTTTAAAGCAAATGATTTTTTAAATCCTTTCAAAAAAATTTATGGTGGAAAATGCATTTCATGTGAGCTAACAATGTACTTTACTATGTTTTATATGATGTACTGAAGTGTCCAAAGAGAATGGTTACTGCCAAGAGTTATATGCTGTCATATGAGGAAGAAGATGGTATTCTGTACTGTGGGCAAGGCAGGTAGTAAGCATTGCCTCCAAGTCCAAATGCTGTCTCTTTAAAAGGAATACACTGCACAGGAGCTTTTGGAGTTAGACTTTGTTCAGTTGCCCGAACCCCCTCCCCCAACCCCATCACCACTATTAGCTGTGTGAATCAATCTCAGTTGCTTTATTCCTGTGAACAACAATTCCTCATGGCTACACAGGATTAATAACTCCTATCTTGCAGGGTAGTCAAGAATAGGATCTAGCCCAGGATCTAATACATACTGGTTTCTCAATAACTCTCATTAGTGAAAGGTTTTCATTGTAAGTCTAGAGGAGGAGAATCAGATTGCAGAGGCTTCTGTGTGTAAGGACAAGTGAAGAGATCACAGGGATTTTGTGTTGAAGAGGAGACATGAACATAGATGAACTGAAGACTCCTTAGGTGATGAGACAGGCCTAGTCAACGCTGGATATGACACATGCCATACATTGCAAATGGAATAAATTAATAAATAAATCCATAAGTCAAAGATAACTAGATTTTAATACTTAATAGGCTCTAGGTAAAAGAGAGGTTCTAGAGGGAAGAACCAGAACCAAAGTTTCAAAGTCAATGAGGAGCAGTGAGAAACAGATGTCTCTGCACTTTATGGTGACAATGTTATCGCAATTAGAACTGGCCAAAACTGGAATGGGCTTCATTGAAGAAGAACACATTTTCGATGAATAGAGATGTAAAAGAGAGATCAGAAGGCCAGATTGAGGGCTACTCAGATGACATCTAAGACTGTTCCAGCAACTTCTTCCTTTACCACTTCAGCTAGTATCAAACAGCCAGATGTCAACAGGTTCTCAACTGTAATTCCCAACCTTACCATGCTAGCACCAAACAATCAGATGAGACCAGTTCTCTGGTATGGGCCCAAAGGGAGAAACCTGCCAGCCTACTGTAGAACTGCCACCCTAATGGACACGGGTTACTGGGAAGAGGAATGGGTGGGTTTGTCTCAACGGGTCCATTGAGAAGTTATTCCTGCTTGTCTTGGCTGCTTTCTGCTCAGTTACGAATATGAGTCTCACAGAAACCATAAGCACTTAATAAAATATGTTAGGCAAGAGAAACTGCCCAAACTCTCTGCATTAGGGCCAGGAATTCTTGGATTAAATACAATTCAATCTAAATGCTGACTTAATTGAGTAGTGACATATAAAAATCTTTTTGAACCATGGTTAATATGAGTTGTGAAAAAAAAAGCACAGTTAAGATGAGGTGTTCTCTCTGTTATGATGCTTGAAGTCTGCTTTATTGGGGAGATGTTGGAAGTGCCTTAGCCTTATTTCTCTTGGAGATGTAAGATTGCTGCTTAGTTGTTCAGTTCCACTTAATGTCTGTGGCCACCCAGGGTCTCTTTTTGATGGGTTTTTGTTTGCTGTTGACAACTTCTTACTTATTTCTATAAAGGCAGAGCCTCCCTGGATAAGTAGGACACCAAGGCACAATGAGTGTGTCCTGGAAAAAGACAATGGTTAACCAAAAAGGGGTCATGCAGAGATGGGAGTATTACATGATATGTCTTCACTTGAACGTTTTCAAGTTTCTTTCTTTTTTTTAATCAGTCTATTATAATGACACTTAACAGTGAGAGTCATTGCTAAGTATTCCTTTTGTTTCTCAGCTGTGCCCACTCTTTCTTTCCCTCTGTCCTCGAGAATGTGTCTCAGATTTTGACTTGTAAAACAGGACTGGGGCCTTCTCAGTTGAGACTATGGGAGACCTCTAATCGGTTTATATTTTACGAAAGAACACTTACGTTGAATTGTGAACATGTTCCTTTTTTATCTTTGGCCCAACTGGCCCTCTGCTGGGCAACAACCAGGCACATAGATGCAACCCACAATGTCTTTATTTTCCTCTTTGCATCAGTAAAACCCGAGCTCTGTGCTTATATGAAGCTGTGTCACCTAGGTTAGTACAAAATCCAGGGGATCTGGGTTTAGGTCTTAAATCCATATTCTTAAATCAATATCATTGCCTGATATTGGATAAAAAGGATAATTTTACTTTTATGGGTCTTAAGTCCTAATTTGCAAAACTGAAATAAAAATTCCAGTTGCTAATATTTCACAATGAGGTGAAGAGAATGGGCATGAAAATGTGCTGCAATAAAGCCCCATCTTCAACCTTAATAAAACCTTTTCACAGAACATCTGCCCTAAATGTAGTTAGGTGACTGAACAGAGAAATACCTTGGGTTGTTTTCCCAGCAGGGGAGGGGTTCTCTGAGGTGTCATCTTCACTCTCTCACCTGGCTTCCCCCAGGACAGGACTGTCTGGGTTGGGGTCTGGTCCAAGTCTAGGAAACAGTCTTTTTTCCCATTGTGCAAAGTTAATTGGCCCTTGTGGAAATTGGACCTATGCCCTTGGACTAATTAACACTATTGCCTATTAGCTCCAGCTGAACTAACTTCCTCAAACTTATACTCATTTTATTTAGTAGATGGCAATTTGCATTTTAAAAAGATAGCCTCTGGCCACTAAATATTCTTCAAATTCCATACACACTCAAGGCAATACAGATTTGACATGACACTCTGGCTTCTGAGGTGTTAGGCTATTTAACACTTGATAATTTGTGAGTGTAACATAGGTGGGGTTGGAGTAAGTAACTATGGGTGTAGCCCTGCCTCTGCCACCAACTAAATGACATTCCTGGATTAAGTGATTAGCCTTAAAAGACCTGTTTCCTCTTTTTCAAAGTGGGAGCATTGACTAAATGATCTCTAATGCTCGTTTTAGGTTTAAAATTCTATGATCTTTACAATTACATGCTTTGGGAACATGCAGCTTCATTAATAAATGGCAGTATTCACTGCCAGTAGGAGAGACAGACTCGGTTAATAAGTGGGCCTCCTCCTCATGCCCCATGCACATAATTCTTAATGAAAGTTAATGGGAATTAGAAACATCACTAGCAAAACAATCGATGCTCAAACCTTTAACCTGGGACCTCTTGCTCCGTCATTTGGCTGCCTGTATCTGGACATCATTTCATAACTCAGGAGACCTGAATGAACCCTGAGCAAAATGGGATGAGAGGAGGTTGACGTCAGGACACACCGACCTTTATGGACAAGGGGTGTCCTCGTTGAAGGCCAAGTCTTTGTGGGAGGGCAGAAGCAGCCAAGATTGATGGAGAAGAAGGGGAGGTGTACATCTTGCACCCCCTCCTTAGCAGCATCAGCAACCCAGTCTCGTATAAGATGCACTGATCAGACTCTGTCTGATGAATTTACAGGGGGAATGTGCCCTGCTTATGAAATGTTTTCACTGCGCACCATTGTAACTGCATGCACGGTGTGATCTGCCATCCAGGTTGTTAGATTGATAGGACCTGAGAATAGATTACACACAATTTTGTATTATTTAACAAATGCCACATAATTTTAGTTCAATGTCCTGGATTGTGTGTGCACAAGACATTGGCAAACCCACAATCTAGGATGGTGCCTCCCCTCAAACCCTCCATTGTTCTCCAGCAGTTTGGATGGCTGTGTACGCAGCACAGTCCCAGCAAAATCTGCTGTGGTTTTCTTTCCTACGGGATTGAAAGATAGCAAACAGGAGAAGCACATGTGAAGGAGCCTTTCCTGCCTAGCACCGGCTGGACACTATCTGGGATTTTTCACTGTTCCCTGCATTCTTACCCTTGACCTTTTGGTGCTATCCAGTTCCCCCTGTGTCAGGTCTCTCTGAAAGCTGTGATTTCCTCTCCTGACAGGCGGCAGGAAGGGGAGAAAGCTGCAGGCCAACCTTTGCTCTGAGAGCACTGGAGGGTTATTAACAAAGGGGACACATGACAGGGTGTGCTCAGGAAATATTGATAAAGTGAGAGAGAGAAGAAGAGAGAGAGAGATAATTCCAGGGCTCACACCATTCACACACACACACACACACACTCACACACACGCATTCCCTCCTCTCTCTCTTTCTCTCTAGGTTGAGATGTATGTGGGCTATTTCAAAGGCTGGCCTGAATAGGCTTCAGTAATGCTTCCTACCCTCATTGAAGTATTGTTCTCAGTCAAGATATCTGGCTGATAAAGTCATGGATTCCTTATAATATATAATATTAAATAATATTAAAACCTACTTTACAAATGAAGCAATCAATATAAAGGGCTTAGAATATATCAAGTACTGACATAGAGTAAGGATTTTGTAAGGGTGAGTTACTGTTAGTATATATTTTAATTACTATGCCATCTTGGGGAAAGTAACCACACCACAATAACAGGCCTCTCCCCATCTGAATTCTGCTGAAGTTGTGTCCAAAAGACATACGTCTTTGAGGAGCAGCAACACAAATGTGTTCCCATAGCCCTTTACTCTTGAGCTTTCTTTTGTTCTTGCTCACTCCAACTCTTTCCCACAAATCTTGTCCTCAGTTGGCCTTGGATTTGTATGGCCTTGGCCTTCGATGGACATTGCATTGTCCAAGTTTTGCTGTTTGCACTTGTTTTTATATAAAAATATATTAAGAGAACAGGTATAAATGCAGAAAAACTGAATTGGGTCTCAACCTGGATATTTACCAGCATGCTAATTTTGGCCAAGACACATAGTGTCTCCAAATCATGAGTTCTCATTTGTAGTACAGCATGGTGATATGAAAATGATTATCCTGACTGCCTCATGGCATTGTCATGGAAATCTGTTGAGACACTATAATATGAAAAGACACTGGGAAATGTAAATTGTTACAGAAACAGATCTTGGAGTTAGTGTTTAGACCATGGCTAGCCCAATGTTGGCTCCATGGTCTTTATTGATAATGAAAATCTGTCAGCAGACCTGAGAATCCTTGAGTTGAATCTCATCATACCTGCATCATATCTTTTCCTTTCCAAAATCCCAGCCTCGGTATGGAAAGAAAGCTTGGCTGTTCAGTACTCTTTCATACCCCACTTGCTAACTCTGATGTCGTCCTTTCCTTCGGCACTGAATTTTATCGCTATCATCTTGCTGCAAGCTTTGTCTTTCTTTCAACGGAGGTTTTTACCCCTTGCCTTTAATGTGAAATGACAGCCAGGTCTTCAGAAGGTTTGGTGTTGAGATTATGTCTTGTACATTCCTACAGCCTCTGTTGTTTAGTTCAGCTTGTCAGGCTGTCAGATAAAGGCCCGTGGAGCGTTCCAGAGGAATTATTAATGAAGATTTGACTGTTTTTTTTCTTCTAGAAATGGACCACTTCACTTTTCGTCTCACTAGCATTTTACATTGACAAACTAAAAATAGCCACAAGTATTCCAGGGAAGGAAATATCAATATTTGGCAGTGTATTCCCTGCTTTCCCATTGTTGGATTTGGTTCTATGCCTAGTTAGGACAAAGATAAATGAATAAATCTTAATAGTATAATCCCCAAATCTGCATCCGTGTATTTTTATTCAGAACACAAGTGCCGCCGAATCTGGTCTCAGGACACCTTCCTCTAGGCGTAGGTCTTACCCTGCTTACCCTGGAAAACAGCCATTTTAAGTGTGACAATGATGGCTTTAGAAAAAATGACCCCGAATTCAGCCTGTACCAGCCCAATTGCTGTCCTTCTGCAAACAAAATTGACAGCTGAATCTCTGCTGGCTACTGGCTCACCACCCTCCATCCACACTGCTCTTGTTTATGTGCATAAATTCACTGTGGTATGTTGTGGTTCTCCGCTCTGTAGAATCCATTGTCACCCACCTTCATCTGAGCTCCTCTTTCACAGAGAAAGCCATGTGTGTCAGAATATCATATGGATGAAGTTTGACATCTTTATTCATCTTCTATTTATGGGATGAACGTACAGTTAAAAGGTGGCTTGAGACCATCAAACCCACGTCTAGCTGTGATCTAAGTGGAATTTAACGTAGGTCTCCTGAGGTGAAGGGAGAAATGAAGGAAAGAAATGAAGTGTCTGTTTCAATTTAATACTTTAGGCTCTCTCTTTTTTTTTTTTTTTTTTTTGAAAAAAAAAATTCAAAAGGCTGAGACCTTCCTTGGCCCCCTGAAGTTTTAGGGTTTCAGATGCTCAGAGTCACAATCTGCGCAATTTCGTGGCATCTGTTTTTTCCAGACAGTATATTACCACTATAAAGTAGCCTGAACAGTGGGGTCCTCCCTACTGGGGACCCACTTCAAAGGCAATGTTTGAAGTCCCCTGATGCTGGCTCTGGGTGAAAGTGCTGACTGTTGTATTTAGTTTATTAATTGCTTAAAACACAAAAAGGAAAGCTAATTTTCTTCTAAATCTCTCAGCCTGTCTTCCTTCTTTGAGTTAACGTCCTCCAAATCTGTTTTTGTTTTGTTATACATGAGTCAATTTAGTTCCAAACACTAGTATAATGTAATTAATTATATAACACCTTTTAATCTGAGAATATTGGCGGGTCTCCCAAAAGAGTACATCGCTCTTTGGCCCTATCTTTGGAAAAGAGAAATTTAGGAACAAAAATCAGTCCTCTCTCCCAAACTTACACCAGGAGACCTAGACAGAGATAGAAAGAAAGCCCAGATTTCTCACTGTTTCAGCCAGGGAGGTAATGTCTTCCCAGAATGCTAGTAACTCTGAAATCCCCCTGAAATCTAAAGAAGGAAATTGTCCCCTGCTCCCTCAAGGACCAACTGTTCCACCACATTTTAGCTGCAGTTACTTGTTTCACCCAACCACAGCCTGTTTTTTTGCTAAATATTTTCTCAAAACTGAAACCAGTCAGCAGGGTTCTGTGCGGTGTAAAGCAAAACAAAAACACCCCAAAGTTCATGTGTTGTCACCAGACAAAAATTTGCTAAGAAGGAGCAGAAATGAGGAGCTAATGGATCCCATATGTGGCCACTAATGTAGGTTTATGAGATTTCCCAAGATTTCTGAAGAGATTCTCCTAGCACGAAACAAGATCAAACACCCATTTTCCTGTCAAACAGGACGACTAATATTCAGTCCCTAGTTTCTCCCACATTTGCCTCAGTAGACATAGAAAAAAAATGTTGGCTTTAATATTTGCTTTGTAAGGAGCTGACCAAAACATGTGGTATCCCAGAGAAAGCATGTAAAGATGGAACCTATTTCAAGCAGACCAGCCCTTATCGCCTACTGCTGGCTATTGAATTTATAGAGGGGGCCTGACCAACCAAGGAGAGAGCTATAGAATCTTTTTTCACTCAAGAAAATTGCATGTGTGCAAAAACAACTATTTTCTTCAAATGCCAATCAGCTCCTCAATCAGCATCAAACTTCAATGAGGGGCAGGGGAAGCTACTTCCTCTGCACGTATTTCAGTATCACATTGGACAGGTTAGCAATACATATGGTCTTGGGGACAGTGGTTGTGGATATGTCAGAGTTAAGCACATTAGGCACAGGGTGGGAGAAAAGATTTGTTGTTGTTTTTCTTGTTGGTTGTTGTTGGAGTGCAGGCAGGGCAGCTGGTGGGGTTAGAATGGTTTCCATTGTTATTGTTTTCTTTCTCCTTTCGTGTGTCATGAACTCTGAACTGCAGAAATGAGAAATATCTGCACTTTCATTAGTGGGATGGCTTCTGTGAGGAAATTCCAACCACCAGAATGTATTTGTGAATTGCAAAGACGACCACAACCGTCTTGGAAATTTCTGTGGAATGACTGCTGGACTCCCTGGCCACTCCCTACCCCATTGCAATAGGGAAATGGAAAACACCAGACTAGTGGTGAGGGAGCGGGTAGGGTGATTGAGAAGGCGAGAGACCCAGGCTGAAATGTATATACTTTTGGATAAAAAGTCCCGATTAACCAACAGCACACAAAACATGCAGGCTGGTGGCAGAGGCCTGAAGCATCCTGCAAAGTGCCCTGAGTCTTTGAGCTGCTCTGTGACAGTAAGATGTGTCTACCCAGACAGGTTCACCAATCCCAGAGCCGCCTGAGGCCACTTGAGGGGGAGGTTGAAATGTTCAACGTGTGAAGAGTCAGCATGATCTGTGGAGATAATGGAGCATTGCGCCTGACATCCGAAACTGGTGTATCCAGGAAGAGCGGGATTCTTGCTGGGAGGGGAGACAGTAATTGTTTTTAGCATGACAGATCAGACATCCTGGCTTCTGTAGATTCCCCACAACTGGGAAGCAACTACTTCCAATGTCAATGCTAAATATTTAAATTAAGGCATGCAGACTCTCCTGCTCCTCTCCACCTCCTCCTCCAGGATCTCTTTCAAGAATGCCCTTTTCTCTTAATTTTACACTCAGGGAGGTGAAAACATAGTTGATTTCAGTAGAGTGTTTGGTTTTAATCGGATCAAAATGATAGGTCACTAAGAACCTTACAAAGAATCATAGGAAATATTCATTGTGTGGCTGGGTTCCATGACCAGGTATCATGACTTAGGATGCTCCTAAGTAAAACCTGGGGCTGGAGTCCAAAAATAAAGAAAAGAAAGGGAACAGTGGAGGAAGATGCCTGGTGTCTCCTTTCAGGTGAAAACGTAAATAGTTCGCTGCCTCTGAGGTTGTGCACAGTTCAGTCCCTCCTCAGACATTCCCATTTAAAGCTGCCACCAAAAAAAGAGCCAGAGATGCTACTGTCACTTATAAAGAAAATCATCTTTTCTGTGATCCCAAACTGTGATCATCCCTCCTCTGACCAATGTTTAACCTGCATAAATGGACATTTGGGAAGACGCTATGCTAGTTCCTCTTTCTCCTGAAAACATCAGACAGAACAATCCTCAGAATAATGTTGCCTTCAGAGAGGGGATTCCCCCTCCGGTTTCCCTCCTACTTTTACTGCTCCCTCTCTCTCCCCGCCACCCCATCCTCTCATACCCCACTCCCAGCCCCTCCCCACAAACTCTGGAAAAACAGTAGTAACTAACATTTGTGCCTTTGGCAATGAAACCACAGGCCTCGCAAACCCCAAATGGCAAAAAGACATTTCCATTCCAATCCCAGTTTTAAATTAAACTGTAATGAAAAATCAGCAGTGGCAGCTGGGACCAGAGACACTGATTGTCTCTAGGAACAAAAAGGAGGGGAGCAGAGGGGGAGAGGAAAAAGAAGAGAGACTGCAAGGAAGCCTCGCTCTGGCAATAAAGCAGCTGCTAAACCTTCAAGTAAAAAGAAATTAGAAAAACAAATCTAGTACAGAGACAAGCAAAGATGGCTGTTTCCCTCCACGATCACAGTGAGGCTGATCACAAATCACCCTCCACTTTATGAATGGACAAGGAGGGGGCTGGGAGGGAGGAAGATGTGTGGGACTGTACTGACACCTGGAGGAGGATTAGGGAAATTCTCAGGGGGGCTTGGCCCCGCCCCTCATCTCATCAATGAGTGGGATTTCGTGCTTTCTGGGGAAGACAGGAAAGAGTAATGCCCTCAAGACTTTGAGGAAAAATAGGAAGACCTCACTACCTTATTATTCCTTATAAAGAAAGGCAGGGGGCATTGAGGAAACCATATGACTTCATCATGAGTTTCACACCAAGTATATGTCTAGATTAAACCCAACCCTGCAGTTTTAAGCTTGGTTTTAAAAAATATATGGCATAGGCATCTTAATCAGAAATGAGGAAAGAACCCGAGATTTGTGTATTCTGTTTTGAAGCTTTCTACAGATGGTATGTATGTGTGTGTATGAGAGAGAGAGGAAAATGGAAGAGTGTAATTGTACTAACCACTAAGAATTAAAGATTCTGCCAAGTTAGCTTACAAGTAATAAATAAGAATTAAAGACTCTGAGACCTATGTCCCTTTCAGGTGAAAACATAAATAGTTTAATAGGACAACCTGTTAACCTTATTATTTATAGGACAACCTAATAATAGGACAACCTATTAGCCTTTTATTGCTCACAGACATCTTTGAGGATCTGATAAAATCTATTAATCCTCTTCTAAAAAAAAAAATGTAGGTAGGTGCATACACAATTGCAGATATCCACAGAACAACCTGGGGCTGATCCATGCTTTCTAAGGAAAAAAAAAATAAAAGCAAAGGAGAACTGTTATCCATCCACAATAAAGACTTTGGGGTCCCATTTGAGAAAAAAGTTCAGATAAAACTTAAAATGTATGATTGCCTATTTAGATGTCAAATGAGATTTCTTTATAGAAAGGAAAATTGCTGGAAACCAAAATACGCAAGATGGATGCGGGGGTAACAGCCTCTCCAAAGCCTGTCCTTTTGATTGTGACTCATTGTGGATACTTGACAGGTACTAAAGAGACTCAGGAGGATTAGCAGCAGCACCCAGGGCAATGACAAGTTTTAATCTGTTATTTAAGTAGAAAACTCTATATAAAATTTAAATCATTTAACTAATTAAGTATTGTTTGTCATACACCTGGAATACAGACCTGATTGGGAGCATGTTAAGTTCTGGGTGACCCTTTGGGTACTAATTAAGTTCATTAGCTCTATCCTGGAAGCTTGAAAGAATTAATGCATCTCCCAGTGGATCCAGCTGACCTTTACCAATTTTTTCCCAAGAAGAACTACTGATTTGTATATCAAAATATATTCTATTGTTATGCATATCTAAAAAGAACAAATTAAAAAATTAGAAAAACATCATTAATCATTCAAAAATTCAAGTCAAAATCACAAATATATACAACTAGAATGGCCATAACCAAAAAGATAGAGAATAAGAAGTGTTCATGAGGATGGAAGAAAAATTGGAATGGATTTGGAAGAAACTGGAATGTTAAAACATTGCTGTTTGGAATACACAATGGTATCACCACTTAGAAAACATTTTGGTACTTCATTAAAAGATTAAGTGGGGAGTTACCATATTATTCAACAATTCTTAGGTGTATACCAAGAAAAATGATAATGTACATTCACACCAAAAAAATTAATTTGTTACCAGTGTTTTTAAAAATAATTATAGATTTGACTCATATTCTGATCCTCTGCTGAATTCTTTGTTTAGCAAAATGAAACAAAACAAATGGTTTCGGAAAACTGTGTGAACAGAAGTATCTTCAGCCCCACCCTTTGGTCTAGTTGGTTCATTCTGCCGACTCTACTCTTCCTTCCTGTGTTCTCTTCTTCCCTCCTTCTTGCTGCTTGGGTCTCTCTGTTACCAGGAGTGATGAGGAGTAAGCAGCAGGAGGAAATCCCCAACTTCCGTAGAAAGGTTGGATGCACAAGGTTATAAATCTTTAAAAATAAAAAATAAAAAACAACTCTAAGTGTTAAATTAACGAAACTGAATAATAAAGGAATATTTTCTTTTTACATTGTGATGTCAATTTATATGTGTTTTTTCCCCACCAGTTTTAGCTATGAAACATGATCTATATTGAAACTTCTATTTATTCTGCTGAATGCCCCTCAGGTGTTTGTATACCACAGTACCCTCTCAGTAAAAACCTCCTCTGAAGGACAAGAGTTCACTTACAACTCTTTATTTATTGTTTCCCAAGATGCAACTAAAATCTGTCAGGTATGTCAAGACTTTTGGTCCTCCCCAATCTCCAATCTTTGCTCTTTTTATTTTGGGTTTGAAAAAGAAACAGAACATCCCATGAATCAAAGTTTTTCACTTCAGTGTTTCCCAAATATTAAAAGAATCATAATCACCCTTGCTTTCTGTCAGTCAGAAATTATTTACACATAAGGTATGAGGAATACAATCAGCCCCTTTGGTGGTGCAGAGATGAAGAAGGTGGTTAAAAAGCTAAGAATATAAAGCCTCTGTCACCAAAACCTCCTGTTGACTGATGGAATAGAATTGTAGTCCATTCCCTGAGTTGTTGTATACAGGTCTTGGACTTTTGCTAAGTTCTCTAGTTTATGTTTCCTTATCAATTGGGGAAAATATTATCAAAATGTGCTTTGTATTTGATAGATATCTATTTTCCTCTCTAGAATATATGTTCCCCAGAGCAGGGCCTCATCTGACAAACTCATTGTTGGGCCTCAGGAATTGGCCAGGCAAGGGGCTTCACACATGTGTTGAATAAAAATTGAGCATTGTATAGCACTTAATGGATACAGGAAATTTTAATATATTATACCTAATTATTATAATATGATTTAATATATTATACTTAATATTATAACCTTATTATAACAAATATTCATGGAGCCATTTTCTAAATTTTGGACACCTTGCCGAGGACTTTACATATAGTCATGTTTTGTATATGTCATGTTAACAACAGGGATATGTTCTGAGAAATACATAATTAGGCAATTTTTGTCATTGTGGGAACACCATAGAGTATATTTTTACACAAACCTAGATGGCAAGAGTCAAACATTCAACCTGGCCCCTGGATGCAATCAAGAGACACAGAAAGCATTGCATATAAGAGGATGCTGCCATCATAACATAGCATACTGTATACATAAAAATTATTCTATAAATGGGAATATCCTCTAAACTAACAATAAAAACCATTATACAGTAAATATATAAAGTGAAGACAGCGTTTGTGAACTTTATCAAGTATTATGTACTATATATAATTGCATGTGCTATACATTCATATGACTGGCATTGTAGTGGATTTGTTCGCCAGCACCACCACAAACATGAGCAACGTGTTGTGCTGTGACCATGCAATGCCCTGACATCCTGAGGTGAGGGAATTCTTCAGTTCCATGATCATCATGTGGACTGTCTTTATGTTTGCAGTGCATCATTGACCAAAATGTGATTATTTGGCACATAACTGCATTCAGTTTTTCATAAAAGTCCTGAGTTATCATATCCATTTTATAGAGGAGGAATTGAAGTTTGCCCAAATACCCCCAATTGGCAAGTGGTGGAGATTCAATCCCCTCCGTCTGACACCAAATTCTCCAAGCACAACATGACACTCCATCACTGTAGTCATTTAAGGTGTGTGTGTTGCAGGCGGTCATTAAAATAAATATTGGAGAAAAACTGAAAGAGACCAGAGCGCCCCACCAGGCCTGGCCTGCTCACAGGCATGAGGAAAGGTGGCCCTGTGAGCAGTCCAGCATGTATCTTATCCAAAGCCCAGGAGAGGGTGAGTGAAGACAAATTCAGGGAGTAAGGGGTTACCCTTCAAAGACCCTCATCACTCTAGCAATCCTCACCTGTCATAGTGCCAGGAGTCTTGCTGTCCCCAGGAACTTTGAGTCAATTTAAGAACCCACTGAAACCACTGCTCTCAGCCTCTGGGGGAGGGTGATGCCTGCCGCACGACTTGCAAATGAAAAATTTCCACACATGAATATCAACTGAGAAACAAAATCCTTCAGAGCTATTAACCTCTAAAGGTTGTAATTTATCTGAATGTTCTTTTTCTTTTTTTCCCTCCTTCTCCCAAAAATTTCCACTAGAGAAGAAACCTTCTTCTTAATGAAAACCATTTCAGCGACCACAAATGCTTTATCTAATACTTTCTAAACCTGAAACACCATGGGAGTCTGTGTCTTTGTACTATTTCTGAATCATAGCAAAAGAACATGGATTCTTTTCTCAAATTGTGAAAGCTTTAAATAATAAGAATATTATGTTTATTAGTGCACTGTATGCAAAAACTAAAGACCCCATCAACGTTTATATAGAAATCAAACATATAAAAGCCATACATCAGCGGGAAGTAGCACAAGCTGTATTTAAAAAATGCAAACCTGTATATGTACTTGATGGTTCAATCTTACATCAGTTCCAAATGACCCTCCCCAGTGAAGGATTTATTAGCAGGGCTTCTCAAAGTGTGTTTTAGGTCTGACCTGCATTAGAATCACCTGCGTGAAAGTCACCTGAATACATGTAGGTTCCTGAGCCGAATTGAAAAACAATTAAATTGGCGCCCCTGGGATTCAGACCTTGGAATCCTCACATTTAACAATATATCCCCAAGTGACTTTTAATTCATTCCAGAGTCTGAGAACCACTGATAAATACCGTAGTGGAGTCTATAAGAGCATAGCTTTGGAATCAGATTTTGGGTTAAACCTCAGTCGGCCCATCTATCAAGTGATGGTAATCATACCTACCTCCTAAATCTATTGGTGGAATTAAACAACATGATGCATGAGAGGCAGAACCAAAAGTATTAAAATGTAAGTATTCTGAGCCTCCCCTCTCTGCCTTCCTAAGAGGATGCTTTATGAACTGCTCAGGTCCTCGCCCAACTCAATGGATTAAGGGCAAGAAACTACATTTGGAGGAAAAGAAAAAAAATGTGGGAAGTAGAAGAAAAAGAGAAAGACTAAGATAATGGGCCAGTAGGCACTGGAAGTTGGGGATGGGGTTGAAATGGGGGGTGTTGGTAGAGAGACTGAGACAAAGTGTGCACCTCAGGGAGAGGCACGAATAAAGATTTTTAGGACTCTATTCTGTGTGTGTATACCCTTTGCAACTTCTTCAGAAGGCTTTTCCAAATGCTAGGAGACAGTTTTTAAAATTCTTACTAGTCAAATTTGAATTTCTTTTAGATGTATTATCATTCAGACACAAGCTCTAATCCTAGAAGTTCCAGATTGGATAGATATTAGAAATAGATAAATAATAGACAAATAGTCCAGGGCTTAGCAACTGAGTGCCCACTTATCACAATACCCAATTTATCCCTAACTGATGAAATTACTCTATCATACCCTATTATTTTATTTTATGCCCTACTCCTACTTTTTAAAAAAAAATCTGTCCTCACCCAACTTGCCCTAAATTTCTATTTTCTTTTAGCTGTTCGTGTTCTAATGTATCTTTTACTGGTCTGTGTTTCTCCTTTCTCTTTTTCATGTCTTTTCCTCTCTACCACCACCTTCTCGGGAAACCTCCCTCTACAAGCTCCTAGAATCAAAGCTGAACTCAGGAAGATCCACCTGCTCTCTGACTCCAGGGACTTCCAGCCCTGGAGTTGTGATCCTGCCTGTGTCTGGTGTTTTTGCTTTCTTCTTTCCTGGCAGTGATGTTCCTTGTCTCTGCAGACTCATAGGGAAGAGCTGGGACCTTGTACTGCAGCTATGGACCCTGAAGTTTATTCTTTGATCTTGGCCTCTCTGAGTCCTCTATAGGTGATTTTCATTCTTACAGAAACCATTGATCTTTTTTACTGTATAGTGCCTCTGGCTCCATTGAAGAACTGTTTTTTTCCCATCCCATATAAGTCCAGTGGGACTGCTTGATGGGACATGTTTCAGCCCTGCTAGTCATGACGTCTTATCCCTGTGACCACAATGATTGGTCTAAGGATAGCCATATGACACAAGGAATGCATGAGTGTCTAATGAGTTCTAATATATGGGATAGAGTTTTGGTATCTAGATGGAGTGCTATGAGAACAAATTAAAATAGATCTACTTATAGCTATCTTTTCTAACTCCATGGAGAGGGGTTCATGCAAAGAGAAAGTTATTACCCCTGGAGCATCCCTCAAGCAATAAACAATGGAAGTTAAGTAGATTTAAAAAAAAAAAACAACAACTTTCTCACCACACAGTGGTATAATTCTAACATGGGTTCCACATAATCTCTCAGTGGTCCCCAGGAGATTGAGCCCATTTACCCACAACAGTAACTTGTTTGTGAACACATCCTTTATTTTCTTTGCTCCCTTTCCATCTTCATTTCTTCACACCTTTATAGTGCTTCCTGGGATGACAGATCAAATAAAATATACCTAAATCCTTGTGTAGCATGCAGAATAATACCCCTTCCCAGGGAAAAGAAAAAAAGTCTATATCCTAATCTTTGCAACTTGCAAATAGGTTACATGGCAAAAGTGACCTCAAAATCAGGATGTCAGCTAATATGCTGACCTGGAATAGGGATATTTTCCTGGACTATTAAGCAGGCCCAAAGTAATCACCAGGTTTCTAAAAGTGGAAGAGATAATCTGAGAGATGGCTCTTTGAGAAGGTATTGGCCTGATCTTGCTAGTGTTGAAGATGAAGGAGGAGGGTCATGAGACAAAAGGGTGAGCATATTTTAGAATCAGGGAAAAGCAAGAGAAGAGCTGTTTCCTAAAGTCTCTGAAGAGGAATGCCCTCTGACAACACACTGATGTTAACCCACTGAGATCCATGCAGGACTCTGGGTTCATAGAACTGTGAGGTAATAAATTTGTGTTGTGTTAGGCAGTTGGTAGAGTGCTTGTCTTGCATGCACAAGGCCATGGGTTCAATAACTAGCACCACATACACACACAAAAAAATTGTGTTGTTTTAAGCCACTAAATTTGTGGTAATTCAAATTAGCAGTTAAATGTTATGTACTTTTTATTCAGGGTACACTTTGAGGCATACCCAAATTTAAGATAATTGCTTTTCTTATTGTTCTTGGGGCATTCTGTCCCACTTTCCCTAGTATATGATAAATATAAATGCTTCGTGTATATGACTGCCAAAACAATGTAGAAAATTGAACTAATTTGGAATGATGTCTGACTAATTACATTAAACCTCTGTCTCTTTGGCAGAGGAGACCTTACCTTGGAGCGCCAGAGAAGTCTCACTAGGGTAACAGTTTTAATTAGCCAAGCTCTGTCTCACATCCAATGCCTAGTTCTGCATCTGTTGATATTTCTCATTTAAAACATGAAATAATCAAACATTCCAGTATTAAAAAATAATTATTGTTAGAGACACTGGTGAGTTCAGCTATTACCTGAATGCAAATGGTTTCATATTTTACTGTAAAGAAAATTATTTTTAGCTTCAGAAATAATGTAATATCTCTTCAGATCTCTTAATTTAGCAGTCCTTTAAAGTAAAAGCTCTGAAAATGAACGACCTTAAGCTTCTTATTTATTTATTTTTTATATCCTCAAAGTGTTGGCCCATATCATTTTCTTAGTCAAAGCTTGCTTCTCAGTTTTGCCCTGCTAATGACCTCAGCTCTCTCTTGATGCTTTAGGAGCAAGCGTTCTTTGATTAATCATTCCCTGTGTTAATATCAAACAGCCCTTGCATTCTTCAAACAGATTGCTGCTTCTGTTAAATAATACCCTAAATATACAAAGCAGATAAATGATGACCATTGAGCCAATGGGAACAGAACTGAACTCCAAGACTACATTGAAATTCTAATGAAAAGACCCATAACTGATGAGCTCCATATCTGAACTTAAAATGATTTGTGAAGCATAAGATCAAGAGCAGTACAGACCATGGTCTCAAGTTAGAGTTGCTATGATGAAGTATAAACTGGGGATAGAAGCATTTTGAAATTGCTTAATTGCACGTGTGTGTGTGTGTGTGTGTGTATGCGCACACACACATATAATTTTTTTTTCTTTGAAATGGTTAAATGCTTCAAGGAGAAGAGCCTCTCTGGGAGCAAAGGCCCAGAATGATATACATCAGGGTTTTATTTCATTTCAGTCTCTTGCTTATTTTAATTTATGAGGTGTGGAGAATATTAGTTTTTAGGATGATTTAATATTTTATGTTGAAAGTGATCTTCTGCAGTCAGTTTGTTAATTAGATACTGCAGACAGGCTGTTTAATATTATGTGTTGACTCTGCAGGAAAAAAGGAAGAGAGAATATTTCTGGTAGTCAAAAAGAATCGAAGGCACATGATCAAAGTTCTCCTGGAGACCGTGTGTTAGAGGTGCTTTCTTGTAGAACAAATTGTATTTTGCCCTTCTCAAGGCTCCCTGAGTGTGCTGGAGATAATTGGAGCCCTCTCTTGCTTTGCTCCTTTAGAAGTTTTCTGGAGTTAGGCAGAAAAAGAAAACGGGAACCAGAGCTTTTTATTTAAATAAAAAAGCCATGTCTGGGGAAATTAGAATACTTTTGGAAGTCTGGAATCCATTGAAATGGATTTTCCTATTTTGACTTCCTCAGAAGACCCAGTTTGAAATGGCAGTTTTATGTGATTTCCTACTGGCCCTGTCCCCACTACCAACATCTCCTTACTAAAGAAATGGGATGTGGTCTTTCAGTAGATTAGCTCTGTTTGGCTTTTCAGTTGGCAAACCTAGGAATGGTGGAAAATCTGACTTGGAAAACTTAGATGCATTCTTCTTCGACCTGTCCTGTAAATAGAGGTTGACTTCTTTGATTCATGTTTATTTTGTGGGTTGACTTTCTTAAACTTTGCAAGAACAAGGGAACTCACCCACTGAGGCTTTGTCCCACAACTCATTCCATGTGCGTTAGTTGTACTTGGTACAAAATGTGTCTAACTCCAGTGAGATAAGCTTCGTGAATAAGCTTCAGAAGGTGTAAAAGGATAAAAGAGATACATTGGATGGTTCATTTTATGATAAAGTTCAGATGCAGGAAATTGAAGAATAATATTTCTCTAAAATAAAAACCCTTATGAGTAATCCAGCTTTTGTGACTAAGCAGACAAGAACAAATTATTCTATGATATGACAAAGCTATAAGGCTTTGATGAGACTTTGCATTGTGCTTTGTAAGAACAAAATGGTATTACATAGTATAAATAAGACAGTTAAGAATATTTTTTCAGTATAACAAAAAGGATATGACCTTATAGCCACAAACATAAACAATTTGTTTTCATTCATTTCTTTGCATTTTGTGTATTTTATTCCACTTGTAATTTCTGAATATTTGTCCTACTTTCTTATTTTTCTGGAGCTAAAGTTACCAACATTACCATATGATAAATAAGAAATTATCTTTCCCATCACAATAATATTTTCCAAAGGCAAAATAATCAGCATTTGTTATTATTTTCACTTGCATTTTATGTGCCTCATGTAGCCCTCATTAAGAAACAGTAGGAACATGATGTCAAAACAGGAAGTCACAACGAGAGTCCTCCTTACAGAAATACTGATTAGCAACTATCCACAGAAAAGAATGTTCTTGTGTGAATTCCAGAACCTGGAGAAGAAACTGAAGCATCCACCCTCCCAGAGCACAAAACTGAGAAAAAGCCACTTTAGAAAGGTAAGAGAAGTGATTTCCACTTTGACCATGTCACCTCTCCCCAAGCCAGCATAGCAACAAGCTGATGGAATTCCCTTTGGACTACAGTTTCTCCACTGTGACAAAGAGAGCCCAAGGTGGATATCCAGCTTCTCTGGTGTTCTGAGGCACATTCTGGGAGGCTTACTTCTGTTTTGCCTTATATGAAAGACTGGGAAAATTACTACATGGGGTCATCTAAGAACAGAGAAGTGGATTGAGGCTCACAGTGACCAGCACATGGATCTTGGTCATGGCAGTCTTGACTAACCAGAAAGCCCAGGTAGCAATTTCATCTACCTGCATTTTGTTCTTACAAAGCCAATGGCCCCATATGGCCAGAAAGTACAGTCAGCAATCAACCCAGCTGGGTTCCCAGCCAGCAATCCCGACTTGGCCACAAAGCACAACTAGAGGCCATGCCCAGACAAAAAGCCCAGCCAGAGATGCTCTCTAGTTGTGGATCCCAGTCTAGACCCCTGACTGAGCAAGAATCCAAGGCAGCAATCCTATCTAAGGGTTACAACCAGTGATTCTGAGCAACTATACAGTCTGTACAGTCTACTGTACAGTCTACAACCCCACCCAATCTCAAAGTTCAGGTTGAGGCTCTGCTCAAACAGGGTCCAACCTGAAGCCCCACCTGAACATAGAGTCCAGCTAGTTTTACTACATATACCTATGGCCTCACTAAGCGAGCTACCTCAACAATGCCTCCAGATGGCAGGGCTACCTGACTGTGGAACACAGATGGCCAACTCACCTGGCCATGGAAGCCATATAGTACCTACAACCTCAGAGTGTGGACATCAGCTTCACCTATCCAGAGACCCAAGCAGCAAACATTGCCTGCCTACAACCCTACAAATTGTTTCATTCAGAACCCCAGCTGAAACAGGCTGGAAAAGGGGTCTGACTCCTCAAATATTCAGACAACAAGGTAGGAATACAAAAATGACAAATAATCAGGGAAACATAAAACTACCAAAGTAAACCAAAAAAGCTCCAATAACAGACCCTAATGAAATGTTGAGCTATAAACTCACTGACAAAGAATTATTCTTAGGGAGCTTGAGGTTGTGGCTCAGCAGTACATGTATGATTACACAACCAGTGTGACTCTACATCATGTACAACAAGAAGAATGAGAAGATATAATCCATTTGTGTATGATGTGTCAAAATGCATTCTACTGTCATGTATAACTAATTAAAACAAACAAAATTTTTTTAAAAGGGTAATAGTTACCCCTTACCTATCAATAATTACTTTAACTGTAAATGGATTAAATTTGCCAATCAAAATACATAAAATGGCTGAAAAGATATTTTTAAAGGATCCAACTATATGCTGCCTACAAAAGACTTACTATAGCTTTAAGGACACATTTAGGCTACAAGCTAAGGGAAAAGAGTCCCCTGAAAATGCTAATTAAAAGAGAACAAGGCTGGTTATACTCCTACTAGACAAAAATAGATTTTTAAGTTAACACTGTCACAAGAAAGTAAATATTGCATGATCTCACTTATTTGTGAAATCCAAAATGTTAATCACCCTGAATCAGAGAGTATAATGATGGTTACCAAGGGCTTGGGGGGAATGTTCAGAAGATTTTGGCCAAAAGATACAAAACTTCAGTTAGAAGGAATAAGTTCAAGAGATCTCTTATGCAACACGGTGACTATATTTAATTACAATGTATTGTATTCTTGAAAGCTAATGAGGGAATTGAGTTTAAGTATCTTTACCACACACAAAAAGAGTATGTAAGATAATATATGCAAATTAGTTTAGTCTAACCATTTCACAAGGTATATGAATTTCAACATAACTCTATATAAAACATATGCAACTTTTATTTGTCAAATTAAAAAATATTTTTTTAAAAATGTTACAAAAGACAAAGAAGTTCACTGTATAATGATAAAGGGGTTAATTCATCAAGATTAAACTATTATAAATATTTATACAACCAATATTGACATGCCTAAATACTTAAAGCAAATGTTAACAAAACTGAGAAGAGAAATAAATCACCATACAATAAAAGCAAGGAACTTAAATACCCACTATCAAGAATGGATAGATCATTCAGACAGAAAATCTATAAGAAAATAGAAGATTTGAACACTATGGACCAAATAGACCTAACAGACACACATGGAACATTCTATTCCACAGCAGCAGAATACATGTTCTCAAGTGCACATAGAATTTTCTCCAGGATAGATCCCGTGTTAGGCCACAAAACAAACTTTAACAAATTCAAGAAGATTGAAATTATGTCAAGTATTACTTTCAACCACAGTGCTGTGAAACAAGAAATCAAGAGCAGGAAGAAAATTGAAAAATTCACAAATACAAGGGAATTAAACAGCAAGTTCCTGAACACCCAATGGATGAAAGAAAAAATAAAAAATAAACAAATGGGTGGTTTTCAGAAGTTGGACAATGAGGGAAGTGGGGGAAACGTTGGTCAAGGGATACAAACATTCAGATAATGAATGAGTAAGTTCTAAGGATCTAATACACCTCATGGTGACTATAGCTAATAAGACTATATTTTACACTTGAAATTGGTGAGGAGAGCAGGTGTCAAGTGTTCTCACTATACACACTCATGAAAATAGTAACTATTTGAGGTAATGAATATGTTATCAAAGTTAATTGTGATAGTCATTTCACAATATAAATGCATATCAGATCTTCACATTGTTTACCTTAACTATTACAATATCATTTGTCATTTATATCTCAATAAAGCTGGAATAAAAATAGCAAACTGTGGAGTTGATACATTTGCAGTATGCCTCATTTTATCATGTTTTGTGGATGTTGCTTTCATTTTAATTTTTTTTTAACAAATTGAAGGTTTGTGGGAACCCTGCATTCTGTTTTTTCAGATCCACTTTCCCAACAGCATGTGCTTACTTCACACCTTTTAATACTTTTCACAGTATTTCAAACTTCTTCATTATTATTATATTCATTATGGTGATCTGTAATCAGTAATCTTTGAGTTTATTATTGTAGTTGTTTTGAGAGGCCCACAAACCATACCCATAAAAGAGAGTGGACTTAATAAACACTGCCCAAAGTTCTCCACCAACTGTCCACTCCACTATCCCTCTCCTCTCCTAGATATTCTTCTTTCCTTGAAACACTAAAATATCAAAATTAGGCCAATTAATAACCTTACAATGGTTCTAAGTATTCAAATGAAAGAAAGTCATATGTTTCCCACTCCAAGTAAAAAGCCTGGAAACAATTAAGCTTAGTGAGAAAGGCCTGTCAGAAGCCAAGAGAGGCTGAAACCTAGGTTTCTTGTGCCAAATAGTTATTCTAAATTGTGAATGCCAAGGGGCAAGTGCTTGAAGGAAATTAAAAGTGCTACTCCAATGAACACATGAGTGGTTAGAAATGAAACAGCCTTATTGCTGATATGGAGAAAAGTTTAATGGTCTGGATAAATGATCAAACCAGAAAAAACATTCCCTTAACCAAATCTAACCCAGAGGAAGGCCCTAACACTCTTCAACTCCATGAAGGCTGAGAGAGGTGAGGAAGCTGCAAAAGAGAAGTTTGAAACCAACAGAACTTAGTTCATGAGGTTTAAGAAAAGAAACCATTCCCATAACATCAAGTGCAAGAAGTAGCCAGTGCTCATGTAGAAGCTGCAGCGAGTTATCCAGAAGATCTGGCTAAGATAACTGATGAAGGTAGCTTCACTAAACAACAGATTTTCAATGTCTATGAAACAGCCTTCTACTGAAAGACTATACCATCTAGGACTTCCATTGCAGGAAAGAAGTCAATGCCTGGTTTCAAATCTTCAAAGGTCAGCCTGACTCTTTTGTTTGGGACTAATGCATCTGGTAACTTTAAGTTATACCCAATGCTCATTTAGAACTCTGAAAATTCTAGGCTCTCAAGAATGATGCTAAATCTACTTTGCCTACACTGTATAAATGGAACAACAAGCCTGGGTGACCACACATCTAATATAGTTACTAAATATTTGAAGACCACTTTTGAGAACTACTCAGGAAAAAAAAAATAAGTATTACAGTTCATTGACAATGTACCTGATCACCCATGAGCGCTGATGGAGATGTATAGAGATTAATGTTGATTTCATGTCTACCAACACAACATCCTTTCTACAGTCCATGAATCAAGTAATTTTGGCTTTCAAGTCTGATTTTTAAAGAAGTACATTCCAAAAGTCTATAACTATCATAGTGTTTCTTATAATGGATCTAGGTAAAGTAAACTGAAAACCTTCTGGAAAGAATTCACAATTTTATCCAGGCATGATGGTGCAGGCCTATAATTCCAGAGACTCAGAAGACTGAGGCAGAAGGATCATAATTCAAGGCCAGCTTCACTGACCCAAAGGCCCAAAGAAATTTAATGAGATCCCTGTCTCAAAATAAAAAAATTAAAAGGACTGGGGATGTGGCTCAGTGATAAAACACCTCTGGGTTCAATCCCCAGCACCAAAGAGAGACAAGAAAGGGATGCACCATTTAAAAAAAAATCCATTAAGAACATTTGTGATTCATGGAACAAAGACAAAATTACAACATTAATGGGAATTTGGGAAACATAGACTCCAACCCTCATGGGTGACTTTGATAGATTCAGTACTTCAGTGGAGAAAGTAAATGCAGATATGACTAAATTATGATGAAACTTAAATGGATGAGTTTCTTCTAGATAGCAAAAACAGTGGTTTCTTGAGATGGAATATGCTATTGGTGAAGATGCTGTGAATTTAGACTATTTCGTAAACCTAGTTGATAAAGCAGTGTAGGATTTGAGAGGATGACCTCTAATTTTGAAGGAAGTTCTACTATAGATAAAATCTTATCAAAACAACCTCACTTGTTTGACAGATAAATCTTTCATGAAAGGAAGAGTTTATTGATGCAACAAACTTCATTTTTGCCTTATTTTAAGAAGCTGGCACAGTCACCCCAACCTTCAGCAATCACCACCTAATCAATCAGCTGGCCTCAACCTGGAGGTAAGACCCTTCTTCAGCAAAGAGTACAGCTCATTGAAGGCTCAGGTGACCATTAGCTTTTTCAGCCGTAATGTGTTTTTTAGTCAGGTTCTGTACTTTTTGGGTTTTTTAACAAAATGCTTTTGCACACTAAATAAACCACAGCAGAGTGTAAGCATAACATTTATATGCACTGGGAAACCAAAATATCCTTATGACTTGCTTTATTGTAATACTTACTTTGTTGCAGTTATGCCTGTGTAACATTTATTCATATAAATGTACATATACAGCTAAAATATAAATATATAAATATATATATATTCTATTTCAACTATATATACATTAACATTAACATTTATATATATATATATATATATATATATATATATATAGAGAGAGAGAGAGAGAGAGAGAGAGAGAGAGAGAGAGTAGAAATTATCTCTTAAAAGACAAAAATACTCCCTCTCCTTTTAGGAAGTAATGGGTAAATTATAAGTACAGAATTTCCAGAGTAAAGTGCTGAATGACATTTAGTACACAATGGTCATGCTGAATGTCATTAACCAATGGTGCTATTAGAGCTGTCATAGTGCACTTTTTTTCATGTGGAGGTACCTGGATTGAACCCAGGGGTGCTTAACCACTGAGTAACATTCCTACCTCTTTTTATTTTTTTATTTTGAGACATGGTCTTGCTACGTTGTTTAGGGCCTCACTAAATTGCTAAGACTGTCTTTGAACTTGCAATCTTGCTGCCTCAGCCTCCCAAATTGCTGGGATTACAGGTATGTGCCATTGTGCCCAACCCATAGTGGACTCTTCAGCATCAGTTGCCATTTCACTTACAGAACATCTTTTACACATTTAATAGTCATACTATGTGAATGAAGGTTGTCTTGAGCCTTCAGAGAAAAGCATTTTCCTTTCTTGATGTGGAGATCTTTTTAAACCTCAGGACTCTGTTCCATTAGTTAGAAAATACTGCTGTAGTATAGATATATGGAAATGTATCATGTACTTAAAATATATATTTAAGATAATAATGCCATCAAACAGCATAGCTCAAAAGAATTTTTTTTTCTATTTGCTGTTTAATTTCATTATGATTTCTAAAACTGTTCTGGTAGTGTACAGCTGCTCTGCTGTTAATAGCCTCAAAATAGAAATGTGTTACTTTGCTTAGTGAGAGACATCTGCATACTATAGAAAAACAAAATCATTTGCTGTGATTAATACAGGGAGATGGTTATTGGTATTTTTAATGCATATTGTTTAAACTCAAATATGTTTGCCTTCCAGCCATTTTTAGATATGTTATTCTGATCTATGACTTAAATCTGTGATGCTTTTGGATGTACATTATAAAAACGAATGTTTGCCAGGCCATCCAACACCTCCTGCTGCTAGTTGGCTAGGGTTTTTTGAATGTCACAAGCAGAGCTTTTGATATGGTACCCAAAGGGCTCTTTATCCAGGATGATGTAAATAACTACTCCCAACATTTGGTCCTTCCACCATCTTTGTTCATGTCATCTTGAAATTTGCCCTTGTAACGAGCAAGAGTCTTTACTTTCACATTAGAAGAGCTCATGCCACATTTTAAAATGTCAAAGTATATAAGCCCTAGGAGGGCAATAGGACAGGTTCAAAAGTTTGCAGATAGATGGATTATTACAGGCTCAGAAATTGCAATGAGAGACTGCATACATGCCTTCTCTCTTGAAAATCTCTTGCTACATCATAAATCTTTCTATGTCTGTGCTCTCCTTCTCTAGCCATTTCATGAGTGGTCAGTCTTAGGCCTCAGATTTACACACGGAGCCCTAGCACTGACCTCATTGGAGGACACAATTTATGTAGTGGAGACAGTGACCCTGTATGGAATGTGGTCCAGCCCTCCTGACTCCGAGGCTGAAATGCTCTTGTCAGACTTTTCCTGCTCACCATTCACAGAACGTCAGCCTTTAAAGGGTCCTTGGAGTATACTGACTTCACTTCCCTCCTTCTGTAGATAAAGACAAGAACTTGGGTGAAGCAGTTTACCTAAAGGTTACACATCAAACAAAACCATGTCTTTCGACTTGTCTTAATCTATTTTGTGCTGTTATCACAGAATGCCTAAGACTGGATAATAGATAATGAGTAGAAGTGTATTTGGTTTACTGCTCTGGAGGCTAGGAAGTCTAAAATGGAGGGCAGAATCTAGTAAGGGCCTTCTTGCTGCATAATCCCTGGCAGACATGAAGGAGAGAGGGTCAGGCCTTATTCTTTTATTAGGCATAATAATGGCATTAATCCATGCATGAGGACACAGTTCTTTTGACTTAATCACCCCTAAAAGTTCCCACCTACCAATACAGTTGCAGGGGGGATTAAGTTTCCAACCCATGAATTTTGGAGGACACATTCAAAGCATAGCATCACTCATCTGGAATGTCTGTCCCTGTAATTTCTTTAGGAAAAGTACAGTATATACTCCTACCATAACCTAGAGTCCAAAAAGCATTGACTCTTGAAAACTTAGACCCTCCCTAATTTACATGACAGGAATGTTCCTTTCTTACTCATGGTTTCTGGAGCCATCTTATTCAAATAAAATGTTCATTAATCTCTACTCAGAAATCAGCATACCTAAATGTTGACTTAAAAGTGGCACCTCAAGGGGCTGGGGTTGTAGCTCAGCCGTGGAGTGCTCACCTAGCAAGGCGAGGCCCTGGATTTGATCCTCAGCACCACATAAAAACAAATAAATAAAATAAAGGTATTGTGTCCAACTACAACTTAAAAATTAATATTTTTTAAAAAATGACACCTCCACCCAGTCTGGGGAAAAAACAGACTATTTGATAAATGATGTTAGGACAAAAGGGTAGGCATCTGGAAAAAAATAAAATTATATCTTTCTCTCTCATCCCACATGATGATCATTTCTGTATGGACCAAAAGCTTAAATATTAGAAATGAAACCATAGAAATACCAAAAGAACCTTACAATTTTAATCCTTGGAATGGAAAGATATTTTTAAAAATCTCATTCAAAATTTAGAATTCATGAAAGGAAATGTTAGTAACCTGAATACATAAAAGATTCTACATGAGAGAAACACAGTGCACACACATACCCATAAACAAACTAAAAAACAGAAAAACCCACAGGTAGGAAAATATATTTGCAATTCATGTGCAAATACAGAGATTATCTCCCTATAAAAAGCTCCCTTAAATAGAGAAATAGGAACTCAATAAGCTAATAGAAAAGAAACTGAGCAAAAGATTTAAACACATAATTCATGCAAAATGAAATAAAAGAGACTCTTGAACATTTGGAAAGTTGCTCAACTTCACTCATAATAAAAGATATGCAAATTAGAACTATATTGAGATACCATTTTTCTCCTATCACGTTGGCAAAAATCCAAAAGTCTGATAATACACTGCGTTGGAAAGCCTGTAGGAAACAGGCCCTCTTATACATTGCTTGTGGGAGTATATGTTAGCATAACCCCATATGGAGAGCAATTTAGCAAAATCCATCAAAATTACAAATGCATATATATTTCGCCCCAGAAATTTCACTTTTGGAACTTTATGTTACAAATGTACTTGCAAATGAATGAAAGGACATATGTTGAAGGCATTCATCACAGTATTGTTTGCAAGAACAAAAACTCTGAAATAACCTAAATTGTTAAATCCAGAAAATTGTTAAGATAAAAGGGTTAAATAACTTGTGATATATTCATACAACAGAATACTGCAAAAGTTAAAAAATAAAATAAGAAAAAAAATGTGAGCTGACTCTAGAATAATATGGAAAGATGCTCAAGAGATTTTGTTGAATGAAAAAAAAAGCAAAAAGGCCAGAACAGTATATAAAGTAAGTTACTTTCTACATTAAAAGAGGGAAGTAACATGAATGTATATGTATTCCTATATGCATAAAGAAATTAGAAGAATTTGTAAGAAACTAACACAGTGGTTGCTATTAAAAGATGGGCATGGGAACTGGAAGTGTGGGGTAAAGAATTAGCAAGATTTCTCACTGTTGATGCAAATAGATATCGTTAGAACTATACAAATATACATTTTCAGAAATTATTATTTTAAATAAAAGAAAAAATAATGAGTTCTTTGTTTAAGGAGCTAAAAAGTCCATCTTAGCGAAGGATAAGACTCCAGATTAATATGTAGCTGCCTAGACTCTTAATGTAATCATCTGTTTTTTTTTCTTTATTTATTTAACAAGTAGTTTGTTTGTTTGTTTGTTTGTTTACCATTTTCCATATAATGGTGTGTACTAAGTTCTGGGGATACATGGAGAATAAAGCCAACTAGATCTTTGCTCCACAGACTATATCTTAGTCCAAGGTCTCCTCTGCTTGGATCTGGGGTCTGCTATCAGCATGCAAGAACTCTAGGCCCTGTGTTAACAAGGATCACTTCATTGTGACAGCATCTGAAGTGTGAGCACATTAAATATCATTGGTATGGAGTTCAAAAACTCAATATCCTTGATTTTTATGAGCAAACAAGACATATACAGTCTGGAGGCACTTTTGGTTTCTTTCAATGGCACCTCTCTGTAGAATTTCACAATATGTTTTATTGTGTATAATCTGAATATAATTTGAAACTCTACTCCAAATATGGCCCTTGCTTACACTTATGCAGGGTTGTAATAATTTCCTGTGATTTACACTGATGCCTTTTCATTAGTGTTCTAGAATTATACAGTGTATCACTACTTTTGTTTCCTTTCTGGTTTTTCCCCCCTGAGTTTTATTAGTTTACATTCCATTATGATGAATTTTTCAAGTCAAATATCTATTCCTTAGTGTTTATTCCCAGTACCTTGAATAGCATTTCCTTCTTCCTGTGTTCTCTTAACCCATTTCAGGAAGGTGAAAGTTGACAGTCAAGCTATACCACCTCAATGTGTGTTTGAGCATGTGTGTGAATATCTATAACCACATCAGTATATTTCAGGACTGAGCCCACTTAGTTAATAAACAAAGCAGTGCTTTCAGTGTTGTCTGATAGAACTTTCTACAAAGATGGATGGAAATGTCTTATACTTGTGATGTCCAATACAGCAGCTATTAACCTCTTATGGCAGTTGAATACTTCAAATGTAGCCAGTGCAACTGGGGAATTTTATTTTTAATTTAATATTATTTAAATTGATTTAATTTATAAAAGCTGGCAAGAAAGGACAATATGTGTAAACAAGGGATATAGCCCCAAATAGAATACCTACTATCCAAACGGCAATATCCAAGAGTAAGGAAGTCACAGTTGTGGAAATCTCTGTCTTGAATATTCCCAACAGAGAATGAAATCTTCTTGCTTCAAGAGGGGTAGTCCACATGGAATGGAGATGGTTTCCAGCTAGTTCCTGAAATAAGACAGAGTATAGTGCATTCCAATTCAGTAAGATTAAGAAGATTTAGTTATAGTTCTGCTTCATTAGGAATCAAGGCTAACTTCCTTTCAGTCCTTGAGGGCACATTAGGAACCAGGAGAAAATGTCATCTTGTAGAACAAGCTACCATCATGGATGCCAGACATAGGAAGTTGTGCCTAATTCTAGACCTCACTCGGTGATGGGAATGCACCCCTCATACAAAGCCTGCCTACACCCATATTAGCTCATGATCTGACTGCCATTTCGTTCTTGAACCAAAAGTCTTCAGTATCTGTGAGTAGATGGGATCAGGTGAATAGGAACCAACAAGCTACTTGTCTATCAAGTTAAACATTCTCCATTTGCCCTTCATTACTTACAACCCCAATATCACATTCAGTTTTCCCTACAATATAGAGCCCACTGCTCTGCTCAGTCTTTGTGTCCACAAATCTCCCACACTTGCCTAAAGCTCCAGCCAAACTTGGCTGAGCATACTTCTTTAAACATGCCCCACTCTCCCCCACACTTATGGCCTTATACCCAAGCTGATGCCAGAAATGCCCTCCTCCAGCATCTGCATTTATCAACATCCCACATGCCCTCAGGTCATTCCAGGCATGCTCTCTCTGAAGTCGTCTTCACAGGAACCCACAACCAGGGGAGGGGATGTGCTCATTCCCTCCCCAGGGCACAAACCTGTGCTGCTTTTTTTGAGGAGTCACTTATTTCATTCCTTATGTTATGGGCATTAGTGAATTTGTCCTCCTAGTTTGTGAGTAGTTTAAGGATGGAGGCAGGTGTCATTCTCATTCTGCATCTCTGATGGTGCCTGGTACATAGCTGGTCTCCAGGGAAAACTCTACTTGAAGTGAACTAAGGATGGTTCTATACATGGGGGAGAATTTCAATTATAATCAATGAGAAGATCCTTTGCTCCAGAGCATTATTGTGGCATGAGACATTTTTTAAATCAAAGATAGTAAACCAATGATCTTAGAGATCACATGCAGCCTGCATACAAGTCATGTTTGAGACATAATGTCATTTTTAAATTGCTAGCAACATTTAAATATGAAGGGGAGTTTATATAAAGATCCATATTTCCAGACCTTCTTGAAAAAGCAAAATGTCAGATCTGGCATGTCAGTCATTCATTCCTCTCTGGCAATTTTCCAGCTCACTACTGTCCCTGCTTAAAACACTGTGTTCAGACCCAACAAGGACTGAACTGACTTATCTTTTCATACTCAAGTGTGTAGAGTCCACGAACCTTTAACAATGATAATGATCCACCCAAACCATTTATAAAGCTCATACTGCCTATTGTTAAATCATCCAGGTTCTGATGACCTCAACAATTATTGTTTTGGCCTGCTGCTTTCTGTATTGTTCATCTAACTCCCCAGAGTACAGCCTCGGTTCACATAAAAATAAGATTTAAGTCATTTTTAAGGGGTGTGATAGCAGCTCCCTGTCCATCGTCACTTTGTCTGCAAGTGCAATTTTTAGACATTAGAGAATTAGTCCAAGGATATAGGGTGGCAGGGCAAAAGGCAAACTTGTTGAAAGTAGAAGTGGTAGACACTTGAAAAGGAATAAAGAGAGTGAGACCTGTGTGATATTGGATGCTAACATTCCCTTTCACAGTCCATAGCACCTTTTGTGTAAAGTTTTCCAAGTACATATCAGGCAGTAATTGAGCCTCAAGTATTTGATGAGAAGTGTTTTCCTCATCTTCTGATAGAGGAAACTGAGGCACTGTTTGTTCACCTTTGTAAGTAACCCTTAACAAGAGTATTGGTAGTTAGATTTAATTATCATCATTTCTGGCCTTTCCCTTAATCACTCATTCTTCCTCTCTGGTTTCAAGGTAATTTATGTTAAATCAATTTAGATTCACTCTCAGAATTTAATCAATACCATCTGCAGCTCATGGGCTTTGGATGGCCAAAGCTTAATCTTCAAAAAATGTAAGGACCAATGAACATAAACCAGCAAAACATAAAATCAGATGGACCCCTCCATGACTCATGGGCAAATACCCATGTTTCAAAATCCCCACATTCCATTTTAATAGTCCCTCACTGTCCTCTCTCCTCACCTTCTCACACTTCTGCATACTAGTTAAAGACCACTATTAAAGCTACTTGGGTTCAGCATTTATTTTAATGCCTCCTGCTTGAAACATCTGAAGGGAGACTTCTAATGTCTTTGACCCATGAGAATTTAAGTTAAAAGAAAAAAAAAAAGATTTTTTTAAAGCTAAATCAACACTTCAAGTGTCTAGCAAGTGCTTCCCATTTAGAAAAGAACAATACACTGCCTTTGACTGTTAAACCTGTTCCTCTAATCACACGTTAAATGAACCATTATGAGGCACGAATTTAGTATAATGTCTTTGCTAATGCAGTATTTCTTGAGTGTAAGTATTTGTGGTATTTCGAGTAGGATCCGGTTGTCACATTTTCTATGAAAAAAATAATCATTAGTGATCAAAGTCACCTGTCCTAAAACATTATCTTCCCAAAGCCATCTCCCTAACCAAGTAACTAAAAACCAGTGGAGAATGAAGGAATTAAATACTAAATCATATGTTGCTCCACCAAGTTCATGAGCCAACCTTTCATCCCTGGAAGGATGGGATTAAATACCATCAGATAAAGGTAATTTATAGAATTCTCTCCTATGTGTTTTGGGGACCCAAGAAAAGAAAATGAGCCCTCAGATCCACTTAGAAATTATTGTGGTGGGGATGCAAAAATAAATGTAGTTTCTTTTCATGTCCCCTCAATAGGATCTTGATATCAATAGATGACAGTGTTCTCGCCAGGTATACTGGTGTATGCCTATAATCCCAGCAACTTGGGAGATTGAGGCAGGAGAATCATAAGTTTGAGGTCAGCCTCAGCAATTTAGTGAGGCCCTAAGCAAGATAGCAAGACCCTGTCTCAAAATAAAAATAAAAAAATAAAAAGGGCTGGGGTGTGGCTCAGTGGTTAAGTACCCCTGAGTTCAATCCCTGGTACCAAAAAAACCCAAAAAACACATTTTCCAATTTTCCTCCAAATCTACTCTAAGGAAGCAAATCAAAGCTGTCCCAACTTCAGCCTGGAAAAATCATTAGCCATCATTTCCCCCAGGGTGGAGATCCTGTTCACTTCCAGCCTCAGCCTTTCTGATTTGCCCCAGTAGATCAGCGCCCTTGGCCTATGCTGACGACTCCTTTCCCAGATCGCCTCTTTCACTACCGTTTGATCATACCACTGGATCATCAGCTTGCTCTGTCTGTCATCTCTTCTTGTAGCCAAGTGACCTGCCCTGGATCATTTCATGTTCTGTATTTTTCTAAATTACATTGTTCTCTGGAGTCTGTTGCCCAACTGAAAGAGTTACATTTTCTTTCTCTGTTAGTTACTCAAAGTATCAATCATTCTGTAACCACCTGTACTACCGTTAACCTTCTTCCTGTCTTCCAAATCAAAACCCATTTCTCACTTCCATATGTCAACACCAGCCACATGCATTGATTAAATGTCTTTCATTTGAAAGCACACAGTACTGCTATCCTTGCCTAGGTCTGAATGCCTCCCATATGCTCTGCATGCAAGCCTAATTCTTCTGTTCCCTTCCTCTGCAAAGTCATTCTTCATTGTAATAAGTTGCCCAAAGTAAATGTATTCATCATCTTTTTCTCTGACAACCATGTTTCTCCACTACGGGAAATTAAACACTGCAACATATGGCCTGAGCAGCAAACTTTAGAGCTCGTTCGCTCAATTGTTTTAACACATTGCCGCCTTCACATAATATTCTGTTTGCCACTAGCATGTCAGGCTTCCGCTTGACATATGCATTAGACATGTTAATGGCAAGAGAGAAACCAACTGAAGCTGACAATATAACGAAAGAAGGGTAAGTGCCTATTAATTACTAAAATTCACTTTTTCCCACTATTTAGCAGGGGGGGGGGGACAAATTAATGCCTTCGGAACATGCCACCACATTAGCCTGCTGTGGTGCCATCTGACAGATTTTTAAAGCCCTAAGTACAAAGGAAGAGCTTTGTGTAGACTCAGTGAGGCCAGTATAAATGACACCAGGCTCTCCCTATTGTCATGTAGCCTATTGTCCTGCTCTTTCTGTTTCCTGAGTCTCCAGTTACACAGGGGGTATGCCATAGTGGTGGAATTCCTGTGTAGTCATCCCAGCACCACTGATGCCTGCTTCAGGATTCTTTTCTCTATCAGTTAAGCATAGGAGCTACTCTGAAAGAGTAATCTTAATGCTACATATTTCCTGAAAATAATAGAATGCAATTTTCTTCTGGATCATTGCTTCTGAGATTAGACCATTTCATTGATTATGAATCTTTGGGATTCTATTATGAATCTACTGACTCCAAGTTCATTTTTTAGTTAACTAATGTTTATCCCAGAATTAGTTTAAAAGAAGTTATCATTATGCAAAAATAAAAATCAGATTTTTTATAGATCAGTATTTTATAATTAATCTCCTTTAAATTTTTAGCTCATATATATGTTCCTAAATAATAAAAAAGTTTAAAGTTTCTCAGTGGGTACTATACTAAATTTTCTTTTATATGTTGAATTTTCTTCTTTCTACATAAGAAGTCATTTGAGTCGTGTATTGTATTTAATGCTGGAGGGCATCCAACAGCCAATACCATACCTGGAAAAGAGGCTGATTATACTCTGTCCATATGTTTCCTGAGACCTCTGGAGTCTATGGCTCCTAAGGGCATTCTGCATATCAATAACAGCATCATCTTGAGCCCAGTGTCAGGCAATAGTCACCCAAAGCTTAATTGGAAGGGACAATTTATGGAGACATCCTGATGTCCACACATGCCTTTGACCCTCTAAAAAATCTATCTTGAAATTAAACTAGGTGGCACAGAATTGTGTCCAGAAGACCTCATTTAATTGGTCCTCTGTTGAATTGCTTTTATATTGAGTTCAATGTCATCGACCTGTATTGAGGGATATTGTCAGAACTAGTTCTGTGAAGCTCACTGTACTTTCTGTAAGGACATTGTACAAGGTTTTATCAACAGCAACACATAGTCCTCTCTGTGAGGACCTATATGACAAATCACTTTCATGCTTTGGTATCAGGAATCATTGGGCCATTCCTGAGCACCTAGTTTTTTCTTACAAAGAAAAGAAACAACATCAAATTCTAGTTTATGTATTGCTTGTAAGAGAGCTCGGAACAAGTGAGTAGGACTTCATAACTTGCAATTTTGTCCTCCAACGTCTATGATGGGGTCTTTTGTCCCAACTGCCTTTGTTTTCTTATTGCTCTTATTGTCTCAACTATTAATTTTAATTGAATTAAACATTATGATATACACATATCTTGTACAGTGACATTATAATCTTTCCAAAATAAAATTACTAAATAAACGTACATAAAACTAGACTTTAAAAAGTATATGTTTATGCATATTTATAGAAGTAAATTTTATTACTATTATTATTCAGTATTGGGGATTGGAGTCAGGGCAACAGGCATGCTAGGAAAGTGCTCTACCACTGAACTACATCCTCAGCCCTTTATAAAATTTTATTTTGAGACAGGATCTGGCTAAATTTCCCAGGCTTGAACTTTTAAAAGCACTGTCTCAGCCTCTGAGGAGCTGAGATTACAGGTGTGTGCTACTATCCCAGCAGAAGTATCCATTTCTGGACATATTTCAAAACATACCATTCAGAAGTCGGGGGAATGCAGCGGATGACTATGCTTACTATGTTTGAGATCATACAACACCAGTGTGAAAATTTTACCTACTTATAGAGACAGTACAGTTGGTCTCTTGAGCAGAAAGCTATAAAAGAGACACAATGCATACATACTATGCATTTACAGAGCCACACAAACAATTGAAGGTAAAAATATTTCTTTTCCTCAGAAAAAAAGCCAGGCAAATAACTTCAGATAATCTCAATCTACCAGTCTGCACATGGTAATGATACTAAGAATAATATTCCCAGGGTAAATGGGCACATCAAGCAGTTTTGATGCCATCAATAGCTATATTAATTCCATAAGCTTGTTTGAAACAGGGGTTTAGGCACAAGGGATCCTGGGATAAATGAGACACAGTTCACTGCAACAAAAAATTTATAGGCTATCTATGAGAAGCATCCTACAATGTCGGACAGGTCTGTGGAGCATTTAGGTAAAGATATTGAAGTAAAACAGGATATCTTCAACACCACAGGTCAATCTAGCCTTTGATAGTTACAAAATCAATGCTGGAAGAGTGAGAGGAGCTAATATTGCTAGATGAGGGACATATTCCCAGGGGTGAAGGTTGGTCACTGAAAACTGAGCTCTTTTTCAAGGTAGCAGTGAGTGGACAGCAGAATTAATTCACTAAATGGAATCCTATAGCCACAAACACTAAAGGTACCCAAATAGTAGTTTTTAATCTTGAAACCATCACTGTCATTATTTTGTTCTCTTTTTATTTGTCTGTATCTTTAAAGTACCTTTAAAGTAAGTCATCAAGTGCATTTTTTTAATATTGTCATTTGTGAACCAAAGAGAACAGAGAAATTTTGCACGGAGCCATGACAAAGTTCAGAAAATGTGGACTTCCTTTTGAAAATCATGACTCCAAAGCCATCTATTTGGATTACAGTACAACCTAGGTCTCTAGGTTAATATTTGCAGCCAAGGGTCTTTTGTTTATTTCAATATCTAAGTAGGAACCAAGGAAGTAAGTAGCCTATAAAATTGTTTGAGTGAGTTTAAAGATCAAAGTTATTGAGCTGAATTGCACCTGGAACAAGATGACAGTAAATGCAGTCTTCAAACACAGACGTAACAACTTCTACATGGCCCAGCAATTAGGTGACCGCTCTGCTGCACCCTGAATTACCAGTGAGGGATCAAGGGAGACCCTGATCACAAACATCGTAATCATTCCATTTTGAGGCCACCAAGGGCTGGGACTTTCTTGAGAAGTCTGACAAGAGTCGATTTGGGTTTTTGGGTTTTTTTGTATACATAATATTCCCTATGAGGAAAGTTTGATGCAGTAATCCAAAGGATACAGAATGGATTGATGAAGATTCTGTCTCCAAAGGACAGAGCATTTAAGATGTTAGTGCATTAATATTTCTTGCTTCAAAGTGTTAAAATAGCAGGGAAGTGTCGGGGGTGAAAATTTCTTGATTTCTACAGGAGTGTCTTGTTTCTGTTATGTCTATCTGGTTTTAAAAATACAGTTTCACCACTACATCTCTCATATTGACCAAAAGTAGAGACTGTCAGCCTTCAGTAGACTTACACGCTAAAAATGCTTCCAAGTTGTTTCTTTGCCTTGCTCCAGCTGGACTATATCTGCTGTGGTGGACAGTCGTACTTGCTCACCAAAATTTATCATTCCTCTCCTCTGGGAACATCATGTGACTTGTTCCGGCCAGTGAATTTTTGAACAAAAGTACTTAAGAATTGGTGAGCATTTATCAATCTTCTCTTTTTCGGGCATGTTGATAATGGAACTATCTTAAGAGCCAGGTGGTCTGGAATAGTGAGCTATCACATGAAGGAGGACAGCTTCCTAGAGAGTTGCCTGGAGCCACAGAGGCTTTGCATGAATAAGAAACATTGTGATAAGTCACTGAAGATTTTGGTGCTGTTTGTTACCTCAGCACAAACTTAGACTAGTCAGACTAAAACAACCTACTATTTTTTTATTATTACTGAGTCCCCTGCCCCATTCCCACACATAAAGGAGTTCTACAAAAAAAAAAAAAAATGTAGAAACTAGAGTTTTAGGTCTTGATCTGCCCATCTTCTGCAGGCACAAGCCCCAAGTCTTGGAACTGTCATCTAAATTTCAAATCTCGACTATTTCAAGCTTCTGGACAAAGCTATCTTTCCAAATAATATATTCATTCATTCAGTTAGTCAGACAGTCAACATGTATTTAATAAGAAGCCACTTCAGGGCAGGAGGTGTTCTAAATATTGGCAATACAAGAGTGGACAAAAAAAAAAAAAACAGGGTGACACTTTTATAAATCTTTTGATCTAGCACAGTGCACAGAGTGAGCAAATACATTAACCCAGTGGAAGAAATAAAAAAGCCTCTTACTTTACTCTGGCTGCTGATTTCATGCCCCAAGATATGCCCTTCTATCTGTTTTCCAAAGCCTGCTAGTCAGAGTCTTGAAATCTCTGGGTGTCTGGCTCTGTTACTTCCTAGCTACAGGAACAATGACATCTGCTTCCCAGAGTCATGTATATATATATAAAGTGTCTAGATGAGAACATACCAACACAAGGCGCTGTGCTGAGCAAGCTGAAGAATGCACAGGCCTGATTTTCCTCTTAGCACATTACAGCAGCCCTTCTTTCAACACACTGAAGTGCAAAGCAGATGGTTTGAAGGCACACAAATTATGGGTTCCTGCTTCATTGTGCTTAGGCTCCTGCACAGCATTTGCTTTTTGAGTTTCTCTATGGTCAGGTTAGTGCTGCTATTTTAGCACTTTGAATCCATGAGGTACTCTAGTAAAAAGACATATCCTGAAATCAACCTACTGAATTAGAATCCACTCTGCCATGACCCTTGGATCAATCCTCTGTATCTCATAGCCTTAGTTTTCTCACCTGGAATAGGGATGATAGCTACTTGTACTCACCCTGAGAGTTATTTTAGGAATTAGATGGGCATAAAAGGGCAAGGTACCTAGCAAGAGGGAAGAACTCCATAAATGTTTGCAGCACAGTTAGCATGTAGCCCCCAGTTCATCCATGGCCTCTATCCTCTTTGGAGCCCTAAAGAGCATTGATCCTTGGGCTCATTCTTAAATTATAGATTGCTTCAGTCCCTTGCATAGGTACTTTTCTAAGCATATGACTCTGTTATTTTCTTAGTTTTCCCACTGAAGCTGTTATATATCACCACCTCCCCATACGCCAGGCTAGGTTATAAATGAGGAGCTTGCCACAGAGACCTGTAGCTGCCCAGGTGACCACTTTTTCCATTTTCTACTCCTTGAATTCAGTTTAGCAGCTGCATCCATTCCCCAAGTTGAAACTAATGAATTCATCAGCTACAGTTTCCCCCAGAGCAACTTTTCAAGGTTACCTTATTACAACACAATATCTTTAATCATATTTAATCATACATTGAGACAGAAATACAAATAACTCCCAACTGACCATAAAGGATCTTTTTCCATATTATGCATAGCTGTTTAAGGGTCTTCCTCAAAAAGCAATATACAAAGTATCTTTAGCAACTTGAATAATAGTAGAATTATGGATATGTTTAGGGACCTCAGAGGTGAATCAAGAAGTTATTGATTTTCCCTAATTGGTTGAATAATCTAATAATCCATACTCTTGAGACCATGTTGAGGATAAAATTTTCTTCTATAAAAAGTCCAGATTGTTTAAGAATTATTTCAACTTTTCTAGAGGGATAGAAAGAGAGCGAAAAGAAAATGTTTAAAAAATTCAATCAGAGGAAAGTTAATTAATGTATTTTATCATTTCCTTTTGGAAACAGTTCCTCTTGAGATTATGTACAAGAGGCCTTTTGAGGACATGTAGAGTCCTTTGCAGTTCTTCAGCCAAAAGTCTCTTATGATCCTCATCAGTTGTAGAGCAGGTCCCAGTGTGTGCCAAATAATCTAAAACTGAATTTTACAATTCCACATCCTCGGTGGATGTTGAAGGCTTAAAAGCCTTGCCCTCACACCGGCTTTCCCAAGCCTAGCCTATAGGTCAGAGCATAGGAGATTAGTTACACATGTTCCCCATCAGCGTAATCATGCTGGTGAGATGCCTGGACATCATCATATGAGATCTGGTTAATAAAAACTGGTGTGATAAAAATAAACAGTAAAGTGATATTTTGGTTTTCCATCCAGCCTTTCAATCTGTATGTGGGAGAGAGCATCCACAGGGCTCTTTCTCCCCATAACACGCATGCATAACTTTCATTAGCATCAGTGAGAGGAACATGTGCACATGGAGGAAAATCCAAGACCCCACAGTGAGCCATAAGTGAACATAATTTGGGGCAACTTGTGAGATGAGAGCATGGAGTTATTCTGATTACTCCACTTAGAGGAAATAATAGAAGGAAGATCACTTTGTAGAACCCTGCTTCTATATGTGCATGTGCATATATGATAAATGCTGATGAAGACCTGCTATGAAAAACAGAAGACACAAGATGAATAAGAGAGGAGGGGAGGGCAGTGTGTGTGTGTGTGTGTGTGTGTGTGTGTGTGTGTGTGGTGAATGTATTAATACAGTAAGGATTATGAGTTCATGTACAAAAAGCAAAGGCAGAAAGTTATTTAAAGTTATTTAACCTCAGATATCTTGCATTTGACAAAGAAAAAAAGGCGGGAGGTGGTGTTGTTTTTGAGTCTTTCTTTTCTAGTCCACAAACAGTATGTTGAGAACCAGTCTGCCCTTTAGATTCTATCAAAGATGGGCCCCTAGACATGGATCCTCTGGTCATGATTTGATTCAGTAGGTGACAGCCACTAAAATGACTACAGCCTGTCACACCCTTCCCTTCTTGCTTTTAACCATGGAAAGCACTTGTGAAGTAACATTTTCATTTGTGTTTTCTCTCCACGATGCTATCCGATAAGGCTACTAATAATTACGAGGTCATGCTGTTATTTTCAAATTAGAAAACACTTCGTGAGCAGCCATGACAGCCGTGCTCTATCAAGGAAAAGAAAATTCAGCTCCTGGTTTGACGAGTGCAGACCCCCTTTGTTGGAGTCCCTGGCATGTGGCAGCAAGCAGCTATTTAGCTGATGACAGGAATTTTTATATGTCTGCAGCACCAAATTACAGAATTGGTCTGCCTGCTAATAGAAGAATTCTGCAGTTTTGAGGAACACAGGTGACCTTTCAACAATGTTTTTGATTCTGAGCTCAATGATCAATTTTGACACGATTCAAGAAAAGAAATACAATTAGGCTACAATTATTCGCCCAACAATGATTTACTGTTTCCATGTTGGGTAATAATGTATTTCTGATATGGATACTCAGGAGCTGCCTCTGAGTAATGGGGTTCCCTAATTAGATAGTGTTAGAGTTATTTAAAGGAAGCATTTTGTTTGTTTTCCTCTGTGGTTGGGAAAAAGAAGGTAAGAGAAGTAATATATTTGCTACCATTCCTTAGAACAACCCTGGACAGTAGATGCTATATCATTAGTTGACAGAGAGGATATGAGGCTTTCAGGGTATCAAATCACATGCCCAAGATCACACAACTAAGGAGTACCAGATTGGGTGGGGCTGTGCCACAAAACTCATGGTCCTTCAACCCTACTCTCCTGCTTTGGTCATAGAGGAAGAATTAGCTCTCCTTGCTTGAGAGGAGAGGATGTAAATCAGTCCTTGGGAGTTACCAAGGGATTGTGAAATGCCCACACCAGTGAGAAATCCTTCTGTTCTCCCAGCATTAGTCAGCAGTCAGCCAAGACAAGTGCCGTCCGTGCTCCCATCCCCACCCCCAACCCCTCAGGTCTCTTTTCATTTTTAAGCACACCAGCCCCCAATAGCCAGCACCTGCATCCCTTTGTCTGAGGGCTGCCCTTAGGCGGAAGGAGTCTGCTTTGTGCACATGGACAGCTCAAAGTGCTTGAAAATTTATGTCCCCCTAGGGGTAGCCCTTAACTGATGACTGGCAGGTCTGGAGACCTAAGTACCAGGTTGCTTGTCCCTCTGTTGGACTTATTAGGTGTGATCCACATAAACTCCAGAGCTCCCCCTGCTGGATTGAGTCAAAATTACCATCATGGGACTTGGATAGCATACTCTTGGTTTTGGTCTCCTTCCTTTTAATAGTCTCATTCCTTATTCTCCTATAATTCACCCCGCAACTCCCACCCCCTGCCACACCATGTAAAACTGAAGTATTAGGGATAATTTTGCTTTTTTGTAGATAAGGGAAAATTCAGCTCTAGGTAGTTTAAACTTCCTGTCATCAAAAATAGTTGCTATGATCAGAAACACACAAAGTTTTCTCTAGTCCAATCTCTATAGGTCACTAATCAAAACAAATAAACTACATAATCATAACTAAACAAAAAGAATATTTCTCAAGTAAAAAGATATTTCAAAAGGGAATAAAAGATAAGAGATTGCTATAAGGCAATATTATATTGTGATTGAGATCATGGGTTTTACTCTCACATGGAACGAGTTTGACCATGAGCTGCCTAGTAACCTCTCTATTGCCTCAATTTCTTAATCTGTAAAATGGGAAAAAATGAGGCCTATCTCAGCTGTTCTCAGGAAGCCAATATGATATATAATGCTATATATTATATGTTCTAATGTAACAGCAAGTACTCCATAAATGATAGTCATTATTATCAACTTCCATATTTTAGAAATAGAAAGGTCTCTTGGAGTATTTTTCTTGATCATAACTATGTATTTTCCTACCTTACCTAAAGATCTGACCCTAGAAGTAGAATCCTGGGTGCATGATTACTGGGAAGAAAAAGAACCCAGGAGAGGTAGTGAAAGTGTCCCTCCCCCATAGCTCCACAGGACGAGTGAAAGGTTTTATGGATATGTGCATTACTGAAGGCAATTGCAAAGCTCTTGTTTCTAAATACAGTAAATATCTTTCAACTGAGTTTCACAAAATAAGATGCCATTTATTGAGCTTTTCTTATGTGTCAGGCACTGTGCCAGAAACTTTCTATACCTAGCTTTATTTAATTCTTACAATAGTTATTTGAAGTAACCATTATGCCCACTTACAGAAGACACAGAGGCTCAAAGAAATTAAGTAAGCTTTCCAAGACCAAGTAAAGCTAGATCTAGAGCCAGGTCTCTACGAATCCAAGCCCCTTATACTTTAGTCCATGTAGAATTTCAGAGAATGTAGCTCTGGAGAATTTTAATTCCACTACCCAATATGAGCTTGTATTGGAAAGGTAGATTACACAGATCAACATATAAACATACACTCACCTCCACAGTAACAGCTATTCCAAAGAGAAATGGGAATCTGAACAAGGTGATTGAAATAAAGAGATAATTTTTACCCAAGGGGTAAACTTATAAAAACCACAGCAATGCCTTAGCTTACCTTCGAAACCCCTAATCATGAAAGAGTAAACTCCACCACCTAAAGGAGAACTACCAAATGTTCCCAAACTGTCTTTTCAGAACCTGTTAAATTGTTTGCAGTGCCCACTAGGAACAAGCCCACTGGCAGCTTCTTTGGTCCTTTAATTTCTGTAGACTGCTGGGGGATGCCCTGATGGGTAGACACGGAAGAGTATCAGAAGCCTCTCCAATTTTCCTAGCAATCCTGCAACCTAATGAGCCTTGAAAGGAATCCTGAAAGATCCACTGGGGTACTGTAAGAAAGAACCCTCCCACCCAAAAAAGAGTGCTCATGCCAGCACTTGCAAGCAGGGTGAGAGGACAGCCAGATGCCTCTGGCAGAGACATTGGAACCCCCATTGATTCAATTCTGCTTTCACCTCCCGCTGAAAATTCTGGAAGACTTATGAGAAAGGGACTGCTTGCTCTTCTTTAGTACAGAGGCCAGGCATTTCTCCAGTGACTTCTTTTAGACCAGCAGTTCCCACAGGACCCCCTGTGAATCTAATGCAATTTGCACGAAAGGGGAAATGATTCTTGTGAAAGAAGCAATATTCCATTCAAACATTATTTGGGTAATAATGGCAGGGGTGGGGTGGTAGGAAGAAGTAAAGCCTGAAATTGTGGTGAGAATAAGTTAGGGACAAGGTTTTTTTTTCCAGTCTTTCTGTTAAGACAAAGAACTAGTATTAAGACAAGTACAGTCCAATTCCCTGCCCTGTGTTCCATTCTCAGGAATCCATCCTTCTTTATTATGCCATATGCGTAGCTTGAGGTTATATTGGAATGCATAAATCTCTTGTGAGCCACAAAACGTTAAGCTGCCGTTGTCCTCATAATTTCATTATCTCAGTTTCTGCCCTAAAACGTTTAACACTAATTGAACACCCGAGGTTTTCCTGTGAAGTTTATTTTCTGAACATTATTGAAGTGCTGTTGATAAAAGTCAGAATTTATGGAGTCAGCACTCCTTAAAATGCCATGATAGATTTGAGCACGAATATATTTTTTTTAAAAAAATATATGACTTTGCTTGGAATTTCAAAGTCTTTCAATCATGCTACATTATAAAGCTGTCTATTTCAAAGTGCATTTTCCAAGAACCAAATTACTTTGCTGAGCCCAACCTGTTCATCTGCAGGTTCAGGTTGGACATACATGACTATCAGATTTATCTCACATTTTAGGATGGCTCTTGATGTTTATTTTGATCCTGATTAAAAATACTTGACTTCTTCCCATTCTCCCCCATCCTCCATGCTCTTGTTCAGACTACCCACAATAATGTAAAAACTGTCAGTCATCTCACTAATGACAGTCCATTCTTTTTCTCTGAAAGAAATTCATTTTCATGACTCACAGTTATCAGGCATCCTTTAGTCCTTTAAGGGAAGGAACATTTCCTGTAAGTTTCAAAAAGAAAATCATAATAAAGAGAAGCCATGTGTTAAATCTATCTCTTGGATATTGTTTGCAGTTCAATTAATTTCACATGTCTCTGTCAGAATGTAATTTAGTTCAAAAATGAGCTATGATCAGTGTCTTTCATGGATCTGTATTAATATTTATGCACACGTATACATTACACAAATTATACACACTCACAAACACGCACAATTTATGGGATGCCATTCAGAAGTGGAGTCTTTGCAAACCATGTGATTACATCTTGGCTTCCAAAACTGGAGTAAAAACTTAGAGACCATTTCCCATTTAAAATAAGTTAAGTTGTTCCTGGTTACTATAGTAACTGCCAAGTGACTAGCATTTTTCTGCCATTATTATAATTGGAAAAGCAAGTAATCTGTTTTAAATTATAAAGCATGGAGAGGACTGTGCATTTGAAATGGGTCCCTAAACTGGCTAGGAAGGAATAGCCACAGATATGCACCACACTCTGGGTTGGTACTTGGCTCTCCTAGATGCAGAGGGTTTCTAAAGGGTTAAGTGACAGGAAGAAAAAACAATACAGTATTTCTATCATAGGCCTTTAAAAAAGTTTAAAAAAAAATGAGAACTGCTTTCACAAGGTGAAACATGACTAAAAACCTGTGATTTTTTTTTAGTATTCTAGAAGTGTAGCCTGTGTGTCTCACTATACATATTCAGTCTCTGCCCTCTATTACCATTTACTACCGTGATCTACAAAGAATAATTCATTTTACTCAGCAAAGACTCTCTCCCTTTCAATGAACTCTCACTATATGCACTTTCTTCTTCCTTAAAATCTCGCTTTTTGCACAGAAAGAAAACTGAAAATAAATAAACCAATAAACCAAATACTAACAATAAGTGATACCAAGTGAATTGAACTTTATACTTCAACATAAAAAAATATTTTTTCTACAATAAATACATACTTCTTTCATAATCTGATTTAAAAACCAGAGACAATTTTACAAAATATACTTTAAATCCCCCATGGGTCTGAAAGACTTTCTAATAGAAATAAAATAATCTACACAACCCAAACATAATCAAAACATGACTTATCAAAATTTATATGCTATAGCTGAAAATATTTTAAAGGGATATTTTTTACCTTGATCTTTATATCAGAATATAAAAAGTGGGATTTAGTGAGCTAGGGATCTAGTTTTTAAGGATGACTTATCGATGAAGGAAATACATAATTAAAAGGAAATTCTTTGTAAGATTTTCTCCCCATATTTCCTGGGCACAATGAGTAAAATACTGTGCATGAAGGCTTTCTCTTCCATAGACTCATGTCCTAGGATAGAGGACTACTAAACACTTTCCTATAGTTTTCGAATTTATAGGTTTTTTCTATAGCCTGAAAAACACTTATGGATGGATTCAAATTCCCTACAATCACATGGCTTATCTACAGTGCAGTTTCTTGCATGCCCAATAAGATATGAGCAATACAGTGAAGATGTTCCATACGAGTTTTCTCTAGTGTATGTTCTCACATGTTTTAAAGAAGGTAGGACAAGCAACATCTTGGCCATATTTCATAGATTTTGAAGACTTGTCTCCAGTGAATATACTCCTATGTAAATTTTGAAAATTCATTAAAGATTTCCCCAGTTTTTTTTTTTCATTCATAAGACTTCTCATCAGTGTGAATCCTTAAATGCTAAATGAGGGACCATGTACTGGTTATCAATTGCCACATAACAAATTATCCCAAGCTTATCTTCTTAAAACAACACGTATTTACTATATTGCAGTTTCTGAGGTCAGAACACTGGACATGACTTACTAGGACCTCTGTTTCAGGATCTCTCACAGGCTATAGCCTAGATATCTCAGGGCTAGTATCTCATCTGTAAGCCCAATGGAGAAAGAATCAGTGGATCAATTCACGTGACTGTTGCCAGATTCAGTTCATTGCAGGGTGTTAGACTTGTGATTGGGTGATGGCCAGTGTGGGGGTGGTGAGAAGAAGTCACCAAGAGAAGTAGTTAAGAGAGTTTGTTGGAGGAAGATACACTTCAAGGGTACAGAAAGGACATGACTGCAGAGATGTCTGCCTGCCGGCTCAGAAGGAATCTGGGCTTATATGTAATTCTGAGCTCTTTGTTCACCTTTGACTGGCTTTATGATAGGATTGATTTATACTAAACAAGGAATAATTGAGAGATTCCTGTACTTTGCTCATGATGCTTATTTCACATCCACAAATGCTCATTCCCAGGTCTTAAATCAGATGCATGAGATGCAATATGTATGGAGTCTTAAGAAGGGACTTTCCCTTCTTAGGTCAAATCTGAGACTTGCTACACATTACCTCTGGTTGGTAGGCCAATCTTTTGAAAAACAGGATCTCTGTGTTTATACTTTGGGGAAGTAAGCTCCTCCAATAACAGTAATGCAGCAGGATGAAAGGGAGGACCTTCAGGTTCATGTAAGTTCTGCTGATGGAGGTGGGGTAGGGCCTGGGACAAGAGTCCCTAATCTATCCTGCCTCTGGACTGAGGGCCTGACTGCCTTGATGGCAGTTGACTAGAGGCAGCCCTCATTTCCTTGCCAAATGGACCTTCTTAGCATGTAAGTTGGTTTCACCAAAGTCAGCTAAGGAGAGAGTCAGAAAATAAGATGAAAACCACAACACTGTGAAGCTAAGTCATGGAGGTAACAGCCCATCATCTTTGTCCTATTTTGTTGGTAAGAAGCAAGTCATTAGGCCACCCAAACTCATGGGAAAGCATTACCCTAAGATGTGAATACCAGGAAGTGGGGATTTGGGAGGGACATCTAGAGTCCTCTGTCACTTGTGAAGGAGTAAAGGCTTCCCCACATTCTTTATCTACCTATATATTGAACGTTTCCCATGTGGCCTCTGACAAGTGCTGGAAGGAGGGTGGACAACCGAAGGCCTCCCACATTCCTCGCATGTGTGACATTTCTCTCCATTGTGACTATTTTCAGGAATCCTTGTGTGTGAGAAATAATGGGATATTTCTCTCTCATTCCTTACATTGATAGAGTTGTGGCCCCCTGAGATCTGACATGATTCTTAAGGAACCCATAAAGGCCTTTCTACATACTGTAGGCATTGGATTTTACTCCAGGAGGGGTTCTCCTAGGCACAGTGAGAGTTGGGAGCTGACTGAAAGTCTTTTCATGTTGATTTTATTCATTACTTTTCTAGAGGCTGTCCAATGTACTTCTCAAATGTCTCTCCTTGTTTTGTGCTGAACCTTAATGACATGATATTCCCAAATTGCTTCTAAAATAGAGAACCAGGAGTCATTCCATAGTCTTTCTATTTTCTGTTCATTGGAAATTTTTTTCTCTATGAATATCCTACCTAGCAACTGACTCATGGGTTTTAAATTGAATCTCACAATCTACTAAGGCCAGGCTCCTAGAGCCTTTTCCATCTTCACATTTCTTTAAGGACTCCTTTGAGCAGGGGCCAGCAAATTCTGCCTTTTTAAGTAAATTTCACAGCTACGTCGTTAGATTATTAAGGCCATTTTCTGGCTCAAGTTTCTGGAGGTTTCTGTGGGCATCAGCCATACTGTCCAAGAAGGGAGAGAGAAAAAATGGAAGTGGGACCACCTGGAGCAATTCAAAGTTGAATGAATAAAGTTGGTGCCACTCAGGCTAGCAGAGTAGCTGAGATTTTTACTTTGCAATACTGTGCTTATTAAGGCTCACTTCTAAAACTTTCAATTACAATTTAGATCATTTTTTTTTAATTTAAAAACTGTTTTTCTCTCTTTTTCATTCCATACTGTTCAGAATCTCCAGTATATTTCTTAATTCTTATCATTCTTGGGGCTAACCAAAAGCTGTTATGGTTGAAGAATTCACTATACTTCAGGTTAGACATCCCATTCTCTATTGGTAGGGATCCTTAGCCAAATATGTGATTTGTTTGAAGAGACTGTATATATTGATGGACAGTAGCCAGACCATATATGCCAATAGAACTCTGGCCTATAATCTCTGCAGGTGTCTGTCCAGGAAGCTAAGCCCTACTCTTTGGAGAAATTGACCCTAAACAATCAAAGCTCACCACCAACTGCCAGATTCCCTATGTCTTGTTTTCTCACCTTGCAACTCAGAATCAACCAGAGGAAGCCACGTATGTTCCCAAAACCAAATCAAATAAGATGTCCAACTGCTAGCCAACAATGCCCAACTTCCCCATGTTGATAACCTCCAATCAGAGACTACTTGAGGGGTGAAAGAAATATCTTTTCTTCCCACTGATAGGTTTATGGATGAGACACTTGTAACAAAAGACATTAACAAAAGAAAAGCACAGACATCTATTTTACTTAAGTTTTATGTGACTCATGAGGAAATGAAGATTCAAAGAAACAGGTCAAAGTTTGTTTTTATGCTTGGGTTTGATGAGAGGTGGAGCATCACAGAGAAGTATGTTGGACAGAGAAGTATGTTGGACAAAAGAGGTACTATCTAAAGGCACAAAACTAGGATGTGGATAGGAGGCTTAGCAAGATCAGATTGTTGGAATTTTTCTCTGTGTCTCTGTGACTTCAGAAATAAAGATGTCCTTTTCTCCAGGAGGATGGGGAAAATATCTTTTGAATGGGTTTGCTCTGGCCTGCTTCAGGGGAGAAGGCAGAGGGAAAGGTAAGGGTGATCTTCTTGCTTCTGCAGCTTTCTCAAAAGCCAAGGTGTTGTATTTTGGGGTAGCATGTCCTGAACTTCAATAACACCTAAAGGCTTCCCTCCCTTTTTTAATTTGGAGCTCTCCCAATCCCTGCCTGCCTTTCAGTCTCTGTCAAAATACAAGTGCTGGGGGCTAACTCCCTTGCTGGAGCAAACTCTGAATAACTAGACTGTTTGCTCACATTATTTCTTTCTCTCTAATTCCACAATTCCATTATTTATTTCTACAAATTAAAATACCAGTGGTTAATCTTGAATATTTCTCCCAGATGAAGGAAACACCAAAGATCAGATTGAGGAATGTTACATTAATTCTAAAAAGAAATCAAACTTCACCATTTCACTATCTTCACAATAAACAGAGGGGAAAACTTATTAGAAACAGGAAAGGCTCTTTCTCGCTGTTTTTTCTTTCCTTATAACATCTTTACTGAGATATAATTACCTATTTATATAATTTCAATTTTTTTTTTGTATATTCACAGTTTTACAACTTCCACCCCATGCATTGTTTTTCCTAGGGTGCAGGACATATGAGATTTTATCCGTTCCAAATTAAAATAATAGTTAATGCTAACAGGGAGTATTAGTATATTCGAGGTGCTGGGGGATGGAGAATCACATTTAAACCATGGAATCCTCATGGCAACCTGTGGACTGGGTCCTGTTTCCATCACCTCTTTTACAAGTGAGAAAACAGAAGAACAAAGAGGAATTATATAGCTGGCAAACTTGGAACCAGGATTGGGACCACAGCAATCCTTCTTCAGTGCTTTGCCTGACTATTCCCCTAAGTCTTAGGTCACTTGAATTATGTCACTTTTTATTTATTCATTTTTTTTCCCACTTTGCTGGGCAGCTGAGGAATCTTTTACAAACAAATAGTTTTCTTCCTGTCCTCACTTCTAGGCATAACCTCCCCAACCCCCCTCAGTCAGTTGAGCTCTGGGGGGTTTGTGGAATCTCCATAAATTATGTAAATTTCTCCCATCAATTGCTACTTGAATAAGTTATATCTTCTCATCTGCACATTTCTAAATAGATTTTTCCCACCACTTAATTGTTCACTTCTCTCTCCCCAAGTCACTCTCATTTTTTTCTCTTTCTCCCCCATTTCTCTTTCTTTTTCTACTTAAAATTCCTTCAATGAAGAGGACTATTACTCACATAGTATCTTCATTCTTTTTTCCCCACTAAGATGATTATCAAACCAGTTTTGGTTTTAGATACTTTAAGTTATCCCAAGTGATTCCTAAATCAGAAACTCAAAGCTACCAAGATAGTAACATTGCAACACTATCAATTACTTATATATTTATGATCCTGTTAAAATTTCCCAAACATATTAACCTCTGTCCTCAAACATCCTCATCTGTCATCTAATCACTTCCAAACAGCTCTTGTTGTATGGCAGTTTACAGATGCTGCATCTCCTCCTTACGTGTTACCATCCTAAGAAAAGGTTTAGTGGTATGTGAGGTCTGTGGGGCTGTTGTCACAAAACAGGGTCATTGAGATCATCAATTCCTCTAGTCAGAGTGTCACTTCTACTGCAAAAGTTTCGATAGAGAGCATTCAAATTTTGCCAGCAAATAAAGACTTTAATTTGTGCCTAGCTTGGGGAGAGGAGGGCCTTGGAAGTGATATTCACCATCCGCCCCCTGCTGAGAACTGATTGGCATCTGCCTCTTGTTTGTTAAGACAGGACAGATGCCCTGCTTACTAACTTCACAGGAGGGGTTAGAAGCTGCTTCTCAATGACTGAATATCACATAGGCTTACAGGCTTTCCTTTTATGACTTAGATGATTTTAGCTGCCAAACTAGCTGTTGAAATTGGCCTCTTGCACTGTGAAATTTGTTCAAACACCAGCTAATATTCTCACAGGTCCCTTGCATGCTCTGGACAAATCATAAAGGAACAGCCTTGTTCTGCAGATATGGGAGACAACAAGGGAGTGACTCGAAATGTCTCCTCTTTGGTCCCCTCATTCAATGTGCAGGAGAGGAAACCACGTCAGCCCCCTTAGGTGAGCCAGATGCACTAATCTTGCTGACAGAGAGCTTTGGTTCTAGGCAGGGCCGTGGAGGCAGTTAATTATACCCAGAGTTAATTGAGTGGTCAGATTAACAGTCTGGTCTCATGAGGTCTGAGAGAGGATTCCAGAAATTTAGGTATATAAGACCCTCCAAATGATGTCGAATGAGACATCATGTTCTTTTTGACCTTCCCTTTCAATTTGGGATGATGATTTCATTAATCAGGATTCCTTCCCCCCTGTCATTCTAATTGACAGATGCTAATTAAAATAGCAAATGGGATCCTCACAGGCAGTTTCTTTTGCTTCTTCAGTGACCATTCTGTTCTTGACTGATTTAGCATGGCTCTTTCCCCTCAATTAACAGACAAGTTAAACTTTATATTCCCTTAAATTTTTATGACTCGTAATTAGGAAGTGAAAAAAAAATGATTTTGCGTTTTACAACTTTAAAATGTAAAAGCAAATTGGGTACTCAAATAATGTGGGACTAATTGCCTAATATGAGGTGAGGCAGTCAGGTGGCAAGCTAGCGTTACGTTTGTGCCCTGAATCTGCTGGGCCCTTTAGCCCTGCATCCCAGTCTAAGCCTGTTTTCACAACAGGAAAACATTTTAAGAGACCTTAATTTTTATTTTATTTTTTTTTAATTTGAAAGGGATTAATTTTTAAACTTGCCCAATATTAAAATATAAGCTTCTAAATATAAAAACATTTGATTAAAAACAACAAAAAGTTGCCTTAAATCCTAAAGCTAGAGGCTACATGTTTCTATACCTGCATAACATAAATATAAGGAGAAGCACATGAGTCTCTGGGCTGTACTCCTGAGCAGCACATTGTAACCAGCTCTCAATGACTATTACTCAAATGAATGACTCAACTTCATCACTCCTCTGAATCACATATCCTTAACTTTACGTTTTGTGCTCTTACATCTGTTTTTAACATTCGGCTGCACTTTGGAACGAGTAACTGGAGTACTGAGGATCAAGTCGTAGACATCATAATGGCCTTTCTTAAAAGTGTTGCCTTAGTCTAGTCCCACAAGAAGAAGAAGTGAGTATTAAATATTGATTACACCTTACCCCAAAAACAAAAAAGAGGAAATTAGCCATGAATGAAAAAATTTACATTAAAACGAAATATGCTCAGTAATTACCTTTAATGGTATTGATTCTTTTAGACATGAATTTTCATTAAAATGTAATTTTAAATTCTTGGCCACTCCATAGATTTTTCTCTGAGCAGAAAATATCGGATTTCAACAGTGCATCTTTTGATTCTGAAATGTAACCATGCTCTGTCTTAGAAATGAGACCAAAAAAAAAAAAAAAAAAAATTAGCTTGGTAGAATGACATATTTTGGAAGGAAAAGGGAAGCAGGATGACGAGGGAGGAAAGTGGAATTTCTGATTCTTCACTCTTCCTGGGGAAAGGCCTTGTCATTAAACATCAACCATAATTTCCACATTACATTAGGAAGAGATAAAACACCAGGGAAGTCTCCTGCAGTCACATGCAGCTACAGTTTTTCATAGCCCACTGAGAGAACTCCTGCTCACCAGGAACTAACCAGTGCTCACAGCTTGGGTAGCGCATATGCACGCATGAGAACCAGGGGGCCACATTCAAGTCTCAGGAGGTGGAGATTGTGTTATCCTGAAAATGAGCCCTGAGTCAGAACTGGCTATAGCAATCCATTCTCTCCTCACCTAACTCATAAATGTGCTAAAGGAGCCTGCCCCTTGGAATCTCTCTGGAACCAGAGGAAGTTTTAATGAGCATTTGTAAAATGGACAGAAATGGGAGGTGCAAATATCTGTGAGACGTTCGCAGCAAGTCTCCTTTTCTACTATGGAGTCTCACAATAAAATTAAGAACAACGTTATAGGATGACAGCCACTTCTCTTGGTTTTCTCCAGAAACAGGATTTTTGTACCCAAACTGACAATGTCAGGCAAACCAGGACAATTCTTCACCCTCAATTGGATAACAAAAGCTGTTAATCGCTGATTATGTGTATTTGAGGTCCCACTGTGTGTTACTTACACACAAAGCTACTTTTCGGATATAGAAAATGAAGATATTCTAGGATCCTAGATATGAGATTTGGGAAAACTAATCCCCAGGGTGGAGTAAGAATACTGCTGTTATGATATTATGGTTTGGATCTGAGGTTTCCCCAAAAGATCTTTGTGAGACAATGTAAGAAAATTTAGAGGTGAAATGATTGGGTTATGACAGCCTTAACCTGATCAAGGCATTAATCCATTGACAGAGATTAGCTGGTAACTATAGGCAGGTAGTGTGTGGCTGGAGGAGGTGGGTCTCTGGGGGCACGCCATTGAGGTTCATATTTTGTCCTTGGTGAGTAGAGCGCTCTCTGCTTCCTGATTGCCCTGTCCTGAGCTGCTTTCCTCCACACACACTTCCACCTTGGTATTCTGCTTCACCTCAAGCCCAGTGCCATGGAGTTACACTTACAGAGTATGAAGGACAGTTAATGATGGCACAGACTCCCACATTCAGGACTTTAGGTCAGTGGCTCTTGATCCTGGAAAGCGTTTAAAAAAAAATACTAAAGCCTGGGTCTTACCCCTGATCAATTAAATCACAATTACTAGAGAGTGGTGGTTCAGAAGCCTTGATATGGTATTATTGTGTGTGTGTGTTTGTATGTGTGTGTGTTTTAACTTTTATTTTTATTTATTTATTTTAGCTCCACAGGTGATTCTCAAGAGCAACCAATATTGAGGACCACTGATTCATGAACTCTGTTGTGGCTTTAGACTTACCCAGCTCTTTTATGGCTGCCTACCACTGGGTTGGTCCATGGGTGATCCTAAGATTGTCAGGTTGCATAGGTTGTAAAGGGCAGAATTCTGGTACAATGGTTACAACTTGATTGATCCTCATCTTGGGCTGGTTTATTTTCGGTTAGAGTATCACAAATTGGGTAACAAGGCTCCCTGAGAATTAAGAAAAGAGGATGGTAGCAAATAGGAAAAAAAAATTATCTGTTCCTTCTCAAGGTCGCTCTGTTCCCTTAAAAAAAGAAAAGACAAATCAGGGAGCTAGGATTTAGCTTTCTGAGTTAGAACTCATCTGGAGCACATGTTTCCATTAGAGCAAAAACGAGGAGGAAACCAGCAGTTGGGAAACTGGACCCAAACTCATCACATCCAGCTGTGAAAGATAATAGCACAAGTTTCTGCTTCAAGGCCTCCAAAACAGGAGATGGTTCTGAGTCCTCCGTAACTTAGAGGGCAATCTCTTAAGAATTATCAGATAGCTTTTAGGGGTTGGTTTAGCCTCTTTAGATTAATGATGGCTATTTGGGTTTGCATTAAGCTATCACCTGCATGTTAAAACAGTGAGATTTATTTGTCATTCTCTGAGCTTCTGTTTCCCCAACTGTAAAACAGTAATCGTAATACCTTCCCCTTACTTTCCTCAATGGGAAATTGTGATGATAAACAGAAATAATGCTCCACATAAAACCCAGTTTGAGCTCCCAGAAAGAAAAATGCATTGCTTAAATCAAGATAATATTATTGTCATGGAGGAAGATGCTGGAACAAGTTAATACTTTTATTCTTATAAAAATACTATCTTTCCCAGCAAACTCCAGAGTTTCCCCAGGAGAGATGTCACTCAAAAATTATCCAGTAAATCCCAACATTCCATTCCTTCTAATGAGCCACACATTGAAACTTGCTGCCAAGACCCATAAAGCAACCAACAGTAGTAGGGTGGTTAAAAGGAGTTTATGTTAACCCTAAAATGAGTTGCAATCTATATCCTGGCATGTGCAATAATGGTTTCAGTCTCTTTCCCCACTGAATGCTTCACTGAGGTTAGCAATGTATGCATTTCTCAAATTTGTGCTTGCTATTGTTTTTCAGGGCATTGCTATTTCTCTACAAGGCCACTTCAACAGCTCTGTAGGGTTTTTGATTATAGGAAATAGCATTGACTTTACTCTCCCCAGCTGAATTTTAAACACTTCTTTCTTTTTCATAATGGACTGTTCCAGTATTATTAAATGGTAACTTTTTTTTTTTGAAGCACCTTTCACATCTCTTCAAAATTTTGGCTTTTTTTTTTCTACTTAAGCTCACCATTTCTCTTTAACTAACTATTCTTTCCATAGACTCTTATTAGCATTTCAAACCTGATAATATATTACAGCTTTGAGGCACATCAGATCTTTTGTAAGCCTGTCTCCTAAAATTTTCTCAAGAATTAAAACAGTTGAACAAACAATGCACTCTGTTGAAAATTCTGCTCTGCAAAATTTAGGTATGCAGTATGACTAAACCTAGAGGGGAGGAAGAGGCAGAAGTGTGGGAGAAAGCAAAAATGTGAATATTTTTAAAGAATTTAGAAGTCAGAGGAGTGGAAGATGGCAGGTAAAGAAATATCTGTACCCATAGAGACTATGCAATGATTAATGATTGATGGGCACAATGCCAATTTTGGTGGTTAATTATAATATCTTTGTGATCCTTGTTATATGTCTACATCAGGGAAATATCCAATCAGGAGATGGCAATTTATCAATGAATCTTTCCAAATTGCTGTTAACCCCTTTAATCCTTATTCTTCTCTTCATAGTTTTCTAGGTAGAGGGCAGTTAACCCATGTTTGCTAGAAGATATTCTTCAAGGAGAAGAATAGAAATCTTGCATTCAATACTTATTCACCCTATGGTAATGGCATCCCAATTTCCTTCTGAAGAACTACTTCCTCCTGTAGAGGCCATGTTGGTTGGCTGAGACTAGAAGGAAATCAAAGAAATCATTGTATCCCCAGGAATGAAAGTCTTTCAGAGGGCTTGAAATTCTGCATCTTTCCCATGTGATGTACTGCATCATGGCAGCCATCTCTACCACATAATTATTACTTTAAAATAGAGTCAAAAAATAAAATAAAATAGAGTCAACATTTTAAAAATCAGAGCTAAGAGGAAGAAAAGAGAAGCTGACCTGCTGATATCAGGGGAACTGTATACAAGCAATACTCCAGACATCAAAGTTATGTGAACCACTAAACTGAGTTTTGCTCAAGTCAGTTTGTGTTGGGTTTTTGAGCTCTGGTGACTAAACATCTATATCTAATGTAGGCAAACTCTGCTTTATTCACTTTATTTCCCCAGAAACTAATTTGGCAACTGGCACATAATAGACACCCAACAAATGCATATGAAACTGTATTGATTTTTTAAATGTCCCTATCAGCATCAATGATCTTTCTCATCTCCACTCAACACTTCATTTTTATAATGTCCCAACACCCTTGGCAGGCAGAGAAGGGAGTCTATGTCAAGACATTGAGGGAAATGAAAAATATGTTTTCTCACATAAGATTTAAGATGCTGTTATGGCATACCTAAGACACCACCCCAACAACAGACAAATAGTTGTCTCCTGCCTTCACTTTCCTCTTAATTTTCCTGGTCAACTACTAACTTTTCACACCATCGGAAATATGCCCCTCCTAATCATGTTCTCTACCACCCTATTTCAAAATGAATCTCTGTCCATTTCAGAGGTTGTTGTTTTGCCATTGACCACTGAGGTTTTGATATTTGGGTTTTCTTTCTTTCTTTTTTAAGCTTGGGTTCCTCCAATATCTAATTGCAAAATAAACCAAAATTTTTTTAAATAACAGAACACTGTGAGTGGGAATTGGAAATCAATTGAGAACCAGAAGACTTGGACTTTGTCCTTGGCTTTGCCAGTAACTTCCAGAACATGGAAAGCCATTATTTTACTTGTTTTTGCTTTATTCCTGCTTCCCTGAAAAATAATAGCTCAGACAAGGGTAGTCACATTGATTGAGCAATGGAAGGACACTATAAGAAGCTTCAAATATTAGGACCTTCAATCTGTAAATAGGACAGTACACCAATTTGTTCATTAAATCCCAGGGTACTAGGAGATGCAGACTGAATTTGCAAGGGACACAGTTGAGTGTAACAAAAGAGAGTTATACTTTATATAGTAAGAGTAAAGTCATTTAGAGAAATCCATGAATAAGAGATCCATAAGTGGATTAAGAGGAACTATGGTGATTTTTAGTATATTCCACAGAGAGAGCGGGAATAAGAGAGTGAGAGTGAGAAAGAGAGGGAGAGAGAGAGAGAGAGAGAGAGAGAGAGGGAGAATGCTGGATTTGATTAATCTGGATCTGACCCATAAAAAATCTTATATTTATGTTTTTTATCCTATTATGAAATAAATCCAGAAGTTCTCATAGGATTTTGTTGCTGAGGGCCTGACAATGCTCAGCAGAAGGAAGACATAAATAGAAATGCTTTTATTTCAATGTGCAGGTGTCTATAAATACAGGCTCCTGGAAGTCGTGCCCTCTCCCCTGATGAATTTCCCTGTCCAGTTTGGTTCATAGTAGTACTAAATCACAGCTTGTGGGATCAGTCATCCTGAAACATAATCCCCAGTCTTCTAATAACTAGTTGTGTCATCTTAAACACATCATTTTACCTCCTGGATCAAAGAATTTTCAATTGTAAAAGGAAAGTTTGGATGTAAATGTAAGGACTCTACAACCTTGAAAATTATTTAAACCTGGAATGAAAGACAGGCAGTCCAATTTCCTTTGTGTTAACAAGTTGGAGAATAGGAGAATTCTTGGACATCTTTATAAGGTGATTTGTGCATTTTAAAGAACAATGCACAGAGGGTTACTGTGCGTGGAATAAATGGACAATACCACAAATAAATGGAAAAATAAGCAAGCATAAATGCTCTACTGTGCATCCTCTTAATTTCTCCCTTTCCCCTCTCTTTCTCTTAGCAAAGTGCTGCAAAGATCAGGAAAATGAGGGTTAACTTTGCTCCTTTGTGACTGACAGTGCTGCAGGCTATGACAAGCAATCTCTCATTGCTCAACTAGATAACAATGGAAATAAGACACCCTCTATTTTTTTATCAAATACAATATTTGCCATCTCTTGTTAGGGAACATGATGCAATTAAATTACCAATCTTACTGTCTGTGCTCCTCTCTCACTCACAACTTACTCAAACAAAATGTTGGCTGATACTTTAGAATCTTTTAGGCAACACTCAACGTTGAAATGTTTGCCTTATTCTGTCCTGTGTCCAACTTCAAATTGAAAAAATATAATGAAGGAGAGAAGAGGGATTTTCTTGATTGCAAATTCATTAGGGAGGTTTTAAATTTTTTGCAGACAAATTGCTTTAGGTACATCAACTTCGTAATTTGTGTATAGCTAATTGGATTGCCTGATGAAAGGACATGGCCATTGTTTCAACGTAGCAATTGCTGGACTGGAATATTCTGGTGGCTGAAAAGACTTCCAATGTGTAATTCTATACCTCTGATTGGATGTGTTTAATGGTGCCTTATGCCAAAGGGAAATCACGAGACCTCTTGAAGCCCTTGTACTTGCAAGGAATCTATGGTCTTCCTGCAATACTGGAATTCTCTAGTTCTCCAGAGCCTACACCCTGAGCCTTACACACATGACTTAGGGTTAGGACCCTGCATGCACAGATGCCATGCTGCACCCACATTGGTTAACATAGGACTCCATTAACATAGGACTCTGAGTATGCTATACATCCAAAAATGCCAGGGGCCCAAATCATTATATCCTTGCCTATATTTATTAAACCAACTTTTATCAAACTTAGCAATGTTTATTATATTAAACTAACAGATCTAAAAGGTCTGCTTCATGTAAGCCTTTGCACTATTGATTGGTTGATGTGAACTGCCACATGATCTTTATCTAGTTTTAAGTCTGCAATATAACACCTAGATGACAGGATAGTATATACCTACAGAAGAGCTCAATGCATCCAATTTTGAACTTATTCCATTTTTTTTACCCTAATTTCTGGGGTTTCCAAATAAAAGTCAAGGGAATACAAAATATTACCTAAAGCAAAGCTAAAATTGCAAGTTTTAAATTTTTATGTCAGGAAATGCAAAATTAATACTCTCCTTGCGATATTGCTCATTAATACCATACTTAGACTAAGCTATAGTTTTAATGGCCTAATTCAAAAGAGTGGAAAATTTTATTTTACTTAATTTAAATCATTTAGATGTATGAGCTCTTTTATTTCCACTGGCACTTTTTCATGTTAAATGTAACAGGGAAGAAGTCGATCTCAAACTCTCATAGAACATAAACTCTTGATGGACTGAAACGAAGTTGAGCTTCTGAATACTTATGACATGATGAACTGGATGGATTGGGAGAGAAGGCTGCATGAAAATCCCCAGATAGGGATACTCAAGGGGGTTGTCTACATGATCAGGACAGAGAAAATGCACAATGTGACTCAGAGGTATTGCTTCTCAATTTGACTTGCCCATCTGGAGAAGCAGTGTCATGGGACACAATTTGGGAGAGCTGCAGAATTTCAGCAGCATGGAGGTGAAGGTGAAATTCAGAAATGCCATTCAGCCTGGGAAAGGAATAGATTAAAGAATAAATGGAACAAAGTGCTGCAAGCATCAGGCCCAGCTTCTAGCCAAACCATAGTCCAATACCCCTCAGCACTGTAGGTCTGTGGCTCAAGGAATCTGGAGTACCACCACCTGCCCTCGGTTTTCTTATCCATAGTAGGAGAGTACAAGGCTAGAAGAAATCTACAGTCCCTGCCAGCTCTGCTATTCTGTTCCACAGTAAAACAGCTCTAGGAAAATTGAGTTTCAATCATCCCTATAGGAAAGCAAAAGAAATAGTCATTCATTTATTAAATATCTTCAACGTGAATAGTTATACACCAGTAGCAGCACTGTTCACTGCATTTTTCTTTATCACAATGGATATATGGTATAAAAGCAAGCACTTGGGATATCTCCCAAAGCAATATGATTCAGTGTTCTTAATATTTCTTATGAATACTATAGTCTTCTGTTCTACTTATTCCAATCCAAATAAAACAAGCCTAAAGAAATATAAAAGTACACAGCGTTCTAAGATAATCCAGAAGGAAGGTGTCAATATCAGTCAGTGATTTCCTAAGAGGTTCCTTTGTTCTTTCATTCTACTCAGGGTAAGTATAATAACAGGAGCCAGGTTCCAATAGTAAGAAAAGAGGTATTGTCACTGTTTTGGTAATAATTTTCCTTTCCATCACATAGCCAATATTAGGTAGATCATCATACTCAGTTTTTAGAAGGTAAAGTGACTTAAATATTAACCTATAAAAAGAACGGAGAAAACTGAGATCCAGTGGGCTACAGGAAAGTAGGAGTGACTCATTAGAAGGGTGCCCAGTAACCGAGAAACATTACACAAAAGAAAGTGGAGGATTCTGAATCAGGATGTAGTTAATAGTTAAGAGTAATACCCCAGGAGCCAGATTGCCTAGTTCCAATCTCACCTTCCCACTTCTAGCCATCTGACTGTGGACAAATTACCTAACTTCTCTGTGTCTCAGTTCCAGACTCATATACCCAACTGCCCACTCAACAGTTCTATTTAGATATCAAAGTTAACTTTCCCCAAACCAAACTCTCTATTTCCACCCACTTGCCCAAATTTGATCTTCACACAATTGTTCCACTGCTCAACAGAAGGAAATTTCCTTCTACCAAAAGCATCTTGGAATCATCCTTGGCTCCTGTTGGCTTACACTTATAAACACATCCTCAGTCTGACCACTTCCCACCTTCTCTGTTTTCCCTTCAGTCTGTCATCTTCACTCAACTGGACTATTCCAATAACCTCCACCATCGTGTCTCCTTTCCTACCCTTGTCCCCTAACAGTCCTTTATGCTCAGGACATCAAGAATATTCTTTGTAATCCTAAATGATGTCACATCATACTTCTCCTTAAACAGTTCCAGTGACTTTCTAACTCAGAGGAAAATCCAAAATCCTTATCAAGGACCTACAAGACCCTACCAGATGACCCCCTATTACTATTATTTATTTATTTTGTACCAGAGATTGAACTCGGGGGCACTCAACCACTGAGCCACATCCCCAGCTCTATTTTTCATTTTATTTAGAGACAGGGTCTCACTGAGTTGCTTAGCGCCTTACTGTTGCTGAAGCTGTCTTTGACCTCCTGATCCTCCTGAGCTGATTGGATTACAGGCCTGCACCACCACGCCTGGCTCCCCTATTGCTTCTTTAAGCTTATTCCCTCATTGTTCTTCCAGCTCAGCCACTCCTGTCCATCTTGCTACTCCTAGAACGAGGCAAGGAATTTGTTTCATCTGCCTGTATGAGCCTTACCTCCACTCCTCCTTCAAGACTGCTCAGATCTCATTGTACCAAAAAGGCCTCCCTAGCTCTCCTGGGGCTTCCCCAGCTCTCCTGGGGACCCCTTCCCTTTCCTCCAGCACCCTCCATCTCCCTTCCCTATATTTCCTGACATTCCGTGCCATATATCCATGTTTATTTCCTGACTATATCTCTTTATGGAATGCTAATCTCCATGAGAGTAGGAACTTCTTCAGATTTGCTACTGCACTCTCTCCAAATCTCAAAAGAGGTGTTCAATAAATATTTGTTGAATAATTAAATAAATAAATATGAAAATTGAAATAATCATTATAAAATATGCAATAATTGAGATAACAATAGAACCTACTACATAGGATTGAATGGATTTTAAACAAGAAAGTCGAGATAAAATGCTTAACACAGAAGCTCAGTAAACTTAACTACTAATGTTAATATGAATCAAACTTGCTTGACTATTCAAAAAGTTCCTTTAGTGGTGGGACCAAGTCTTAGAGTGCTAGAAAAATCAAGGGCAGTTACATTACAGCACTTTAGCTCAAGATAGCTCCATCAAAAATGAATGAAGACAGAGTAGGAGGCTTAGCAACTACTAGAGTTGAAGTCAGACTGACAGGAAAGAGCTCTGTTAAGATGGAGTGCATGGTCAGAACGCCAACAAAGTTAACTTGTGTTCAAGATTGGAGTTGCAGTACCACTGACATTAAAGAATACACTGAGACAAAAAAATTGTTGTTATGCACCCAGAGAGCACTCAGGCATGCATCCTCCTTGGCTTTACTCTCCTTTCAATCTCTGGGGAAGAAAGCCAAAAGCCACGAGTCCCATGGACAGAATATCTCCAGGGTGTTGAACAAGTCAGGTCTTGGGTGCACTGTGTCTACAGGTAAGCAACACAGGAAGAAGAGATGAGCAAAAGGCAAGATGGTTGGCAGGGAGTGTGCCAGTCAGAGAGAGCTCCAGGGAGAAGAATCAGAGGGTCCTCTTATCAGTTGAGGGGCTTGAAGGGGACCTCTAATCTACATATCAAAGAAATGTTGGGGCTGGGATTGTGGCTCAGCAGTAGAGCACTCCCCTAGCATGGGTGGGACCCGTGTTCCATCCTCAGCACCACATTAAAAAAATAAATAAATAAAGGCATTGTGTTGTGTCCATCTACACCTAAAAAATAAATATTTTTTTTTTAAAAAAGAAAGAAATGTTAAGCAGTCAAGAGCTGGATATTACAAGTTCTTTATATGTGAATCTGTATGGCTCTGAATTGACATGCACATCTGTAGATTCTCTCTCCCATGTTCTCTCTCTTAAACACACAAACAGACACACACACACACACACACACACACACACACAGGACAGATCACATCACATTTACAAAAAAAACACAATATCTAATGAGGCAATGACTGATGGGAAAAAGTGTTCTGATATTGAATCTTTCATAAAAGAAAGTGTTTTTTAAGCTGTAGGGACACAAGCGTTTGGAGAAGAGATGAAAGATAGTTAACATTTGCCGTGTTTCCTGAAGGGGATACAGACACATGAAACTGGACAACCCAGATTTGAGAAGGCTTGCCTTGGAGGCATTGAGGACATGCTGCTACGTGGGGTTTAGGAGCTCTGACTTTAGAGCTGCCAGGCAGTTAAAAATCTGATTCTGTCACTTAAAACAACTCTGACCATAATAAAGTAACATAACTCTTTGAAAAATGAGCAAGGTGGCACCTCTTTCTTTAGGTTGTTGGGATAATTCAGTGGAAAGAAACTTGTACAGTTCCTAGTACATTGTGAGTGTTCAAACAGATTGCACTGGAATTTATCAGGATGTTTTCCCAAGGGAGTATCTAATGTAGCACTGTTCCCAGAGGTAAATGAGAGAAAGTAATTCTCAGGGTATCTACAACACAGACAAGTTACCCAAAGCAGGAAGATTCATCTTAATGAAATAGGCCACCTGGAGAGACAGACATTCAGAAGCCAGTCATGTTTCTAAATTAGCTTGTCTTATTTCTACAAATTCATTTCCATAAGGTTTTCTCTTCTTGATATTCTACTTGATATTTAAAGCAAGCGTTACTTTCGTATATTGGCTAATTGAAACGTGCATTCTCCTTTCTTTCTAAAAATTCCTTGTACCTTTTCCATTTTTGAAAATTGGACGTAACCTTATTTTATGTGGGGGAAAAAGTGTATTGCTTAATTCTGAGTTAGAAACAAGCAGAAATGCATCATATCTTATAAAAATAGTAAGAGGATTTGTGATTTCTTTGCTATTTCCCCCTTCTGAAAAATATGCAAAACCTCTTACCTTTGAATTTTTAATTTGCTTTCTTTCCATGTTAAGCAGGGATTCCCCTGAGTTTCTGTCCTCCTGATGTGTGTGTAAAATTTAGAAAGTGATTAGAAAATCTTTTTTACTATGAAAAGCAATCAGAGCTAATACACATAAGGACTAATTACTGTGAAGATGGATGATGTGTTTTGGTATCTAATCATATTTTATTTGTTAAGGGTGATGCATTCTAAGTGGCTCCATCTTGCTTTCATTTAAATAGAAAATGAAAGAAATAATCACTAGATGGGAACATTCAGTGAAGATCTATCCCAGAAGTCTTGTGGCCACTCAAACCCAGATTTCCAGGTGGCTTTGGCCTCCAGGTTCTTAGTGAGGCTTTCAGGCACATGCCCCTCTGAGCCTGCATTGCAGAAATGTGTGAGAAGATTCATGTAAATGTTAAGTAAGCTCATTTGTCTTCTTTCCCCCTTTACACATCAATATGAGGTTCCTATGCAGAAATAGCTCATGAATTCTAGAAAATCAATATTCCACATCGTGTAAAATAAATAAAGCTTAGCCCTTTCCAAAGCAGTTTCTAGACATTTGCTTTTTGCCTCCTTCCTGCTCCGAATGCTACTACTTCCCTCTCGCTTCTCTCACTGAGGGTGCCAACAACTGTCACCAAATCCAATGGGCACATTTTAGTCTTTATCTTGATTGACATCTCAATGGTATTTCATTCCCTTTCTTTTCAAAATATGCTCTTTTCTTGGTTTCAGGGGACCACAACCCACAGTTGTCTCCAACTTCAATAGCTCTTACCTTACAGGTGCCACTTTTTTCCTTTGATTTTCACTTTTATCAGTTATATCACACATAGTTTTAACCAATAGTTGGCCAAAGCTCATAATGAGTAACACACCCTCTGATTCTACCTGTGTTTCTTACCCTCACTCTTAAAGGTATTTGCTATGATACTTGTCTCTATATTTTAAAGAGCAAGCCATTTCTGCATTTTTTTCTCTGTTCATTCTCAACTTAGAAGATGGTTATTTAAATCCATTGTATCTTCTCCTCCTGTGAAATATACTGTCTTTTCATCTTTCTGTATCCTATTTCCTCTCTCCCCTTTCTTCCCTCAGCTGATCAAGATATTACAGCATACGTTTGGGCTAATCCATTAATTAATATTTCCTCTTTTACAATTATATAAATGCTCTGCATGGCAAAAATACTGCTAAAATAAAGATCTAATTATTGAACATATAGATAACCTTAGGGATTTCTCTGGAACAATACTTCTTAACCAGGGGTGCTGTTGCAATGTTTAGAGATATTTTTGGTTGTCACAACTGGGGTGGGAGATGCTACTGGCAACTAGTGGGAAAAGGTTAGGGATTTTGCAAACATCAGAACAGCCCCCCACAACAAATAAGGATCCAGTCCAAAGTGGCAATTGTGCCAAGGTTGAGAACTGCTACAGTGTGAAAGGATAGAACTTCCCCATGTGGGTGACGCTGCTGATCTGTTCTTGTGTCAGCTACTCCAGAATCCACCATTTTCCCTATTTTTATGTGTTTCAGAAATCTAAGTTTCTCTTTCCCTTAAAGCTACAGTCTTTGTTCATTCTACCACAACTTTTCATTCTTTTTATAGCAGCTTTGTCTTTGTAAAACAATCTCTAGAAAAGTTAAATGTAGTTAAATGTATTTAAGATTCACATCTATCCCATGCCTTCTCTGTGCCCTTCTTCCCCCAAGGTGTGGTCTAATTTATCAATTGCTACTGTTTGGGTAAAAGGACACAATAGTCATTTTGTACGATTATGTCTTGCCTTAAGCAGTAAAATTGAGCTTAAGATTATTTCGAAAGAGATCTACACCATCAATTTGACCCTTTATTCAAATATTGGCCTCACTTAAACATAAAGCCCCTGAAAATTTGAAAGACCCAACCACAATATCTTAAGTAAATATTTCTGTGCTTGTATTTAGCCTGGGTCAGGAAACAATGTAAACTATAATAATCCACCACCAGATAAGCTCTGCTTGTGAAGCATCTAACCTGACCTAAATAAATCAAGACAAACAGGTAAATCAATACAGGCAAGTTTGGCATGTGGGCTTAATTTCCAGACCTCAGAGATTAGAGATGAGTTTGGAAGGACATGTATAACACAGACCTGCAAATGTATACAGATTACTCTAAACCCATCCACATGCAGAATTTCTTTCCTTCATCTGCTTATTTGCCTGTGGTTTGCATCATGTCTTAAAAAGCACTGTAACCTTGAGAGTTTCCACTTGTCAATAATATTGGAAATTAAATTGCTGCACAGCAGGCTGAAGTCTAGGCCAGAATACATGGAATTGCTCCTGGATTCTCACTTCTCTCCATGTAACTTAAGAGCCCTCCCCTTGTCTCCAGCGTGTTCCTGCTCTCCTTAAACATTGTCCTGGCACTCGTTCTCAACAAACACTTTCCCTCCCTTCCAACTGCCAGCTCCTTTCCCCTGCCATCACCCTGATTTCTGGCTCCAGAAAGATCCACTCAGCAATGATCCAGACTCATAATTCAAGGATGTAACTTCACATCCAGGGGCAATGAGCTATTTTTTTTTTTTTATGAAAGAATAGTAAGTACTGGAGCCCTTGTCTTCTATTACAGGAAGTTACATCAAGCATTAAGAAAGTCGTTAATATTTTTAAGGTAGAAGGGAAAAAGAAGGTATAAAAAGAGATAAAGAATCCCCAAATAGATTTTTATTGAAGCATACCAGAAATGGAGCTTGAAGAACAAACAGAATGTTTCAAATACCATTTTTTTTAATGATTTTCTATGAGTGGAAAGAATGAATCTGGCCCATAGCTTATTTGGAGTTGAATTTGTCTTATACAATAGTTTAAAGGCTACAATAGCTTCCCACAACTCAAGTGGCTAACGCTGAGTCCAGTGAAACTAGAAACTGACGTCCCATGGAGAAAATGGGTTTTCTAGGCAACAAAACATTTCTCAAACCTCTGAAATAGAAAGGAAGTGAAGATGGATGGAAGATCCGATCATAAAATGAAACAAGCACCTCCTTTAAGGAAAAGAGGAACTATGTTTAATGCATTCTAAGGAAAGAGGTGAAGGATAACAAATCAAACATTTTAGTTAAAAGCCCAGAAACAGATTGTTCTCATTTGGTTAAATTTAGTCCAAAAGATAAAATACTATGTCCAACTCTCATCCAGAACTGTCATGAGAGTTTAGTACACTCTCTTTTCCTTTCTTTCAGAATGTGTGCTGGTCTTTCTTCCTTTCTTGCATACAATTAGAAATAAACAGTTCAGTGTTTTGAAAAATGAAGAATCTTGGAATGGAGGGGATTGGGATAGATGAATCAGGATTAGACACAGCTGAGATGCGGTGGGATTCTTATCTGCTGGCCTACAGGGCTTTCACACCTTTTGCCCACTGGTTATGGGGCAATGGAGGTAGAGAGGGGATTGATAACTAGCAATCATAATCCTTTTCTTTGGAAACTTTCCCATGGGTCAGGACATCATGGAATGGACCTAGCCATCCTTGTGTTCAAGCTGGTGAGGAAAGAAAAAATATAAGAAAAGCAGAGAAGAAAAATACTTTTCAGGTTTGTTTGAAGGTATAGATAGTATCATGAATCCACCTTGAACAAGTGAAAAATCCATGCACAGAAAATTTATGAGGACATTTTTGTAAGCCTCCTTAAATATTTTTTAAAGCAAATTTGTATATTTTTAATCATAAAATATAAACTATTTTGCTCAGAAAAGAAGAATTTGTCAAAGAATCAGCCCACCTGGTCTCTATATTCATACCTTGTTATCAACAGGAAGCAACCAACCCCCTAGTTACCCATTCTTCCCTGTTTTCCTCACACTCTATTTAAATCTCCTACAGAACTTTTCTCATCTGAAGGCAACTATCTAGTAATTTTTCTAACTCTGTCTATAACCATCAGCTTTTTAAAGAAAAAAATTGTTTCTTTCAGCTCTGTGACTGCCTGATGTAATACAGATCTTTGTTGAATAAATGAATGAATGAAATTTCTGCATCTCAATTTCCTTTTTTATTCCCTATTGAAGAGACATTGTGAGAGTAAAATGAATGGAGGTAAGAAAAAGTATCATTAAAATGCAATATATCATAAGGAATCACTAAAGAGAAGAATGACATCAAGATAAATATGGAATCTGAGCAGATGAAGGTAAGAAGTGCTTTTAAGGAATAGCCAGCTGATAGCTCATTGGCTGTCACCACAGCCATCTTACAAAGGTCTAGTGATGCCTGAGGAAGACCCAGTCTAAAGCTACCAAAGGAAAAGTACCTAAGTGATTATTATTCATTGCATGAGTTCTCCCTGTTGTCCAATTTATGAAGCCAAACTTATGTTGTTTTTGGAAAAGTCTTCCCAACTTGATGATTCCAACGGACACACAGGAGCCTAAACCTCTCCTTTTGACTTCCATTTGAGGTTGATTTACTCCAGATGGAAAATTTTTCATAGACATTGTAAAGTACTCCATCTGTGAAGCAAACAAAAGAAAGTAAAAGATAATGAACTCTATGAGAGCTGAATTACCCATTAAGGGGTTATGCTGAGGTCTGATAATGAATTAACTGGATGTTGTGTGAATGCTGTAGATAATGCTGAGAAAAAACTCTTTCTTCCTCTTCTTGTCCTTTGGAAGGTCACTGACATTATGAATGTCTTTACCAGTTGGTAGAAAATGTAACTTCTTATTTCTTAAGTAATGTGTTTAGATGGCCTTTTAGAAACCCTCTCTCTGTGTGATTTAGGCAAGCTTCTGGGGAGCAATGTGATCATGGGCAATATTTTTAACATTTTGAGCTTCAGTTTCTTCATTTGTAATTGGCAATAGGATACTTATTTCTCAAGATTGTTAAAGAACATAAATGACAAAAGTTTCTAAGTGGACTTAGCAAAGTGCCTGGTATATAATACACTATCTGATGATAGCCAATAGAGTTATCAGGCTTCCATCAGACAATTTGTTTGTATTACCATGCTTTGCTGTTAGTTTGTGCATTTTATTTTACATGCAGTGTCCATCACCTTAGGCCCAAGAAACAATAAAGAGACGGAAGTTGCCCAAAAGCCCAGGGCCACGATTTTTCCAAGGTGTTAGAGGATGGCTAGAAACTTTGAATATCAATCACATTAAAGTTAGGCTTAGAAAGTCATGTACTAAAACAGAGCAGTATCCACACCTAACATCATATCCAAAATGTGAAAGAATGCCTCATGCTGGGTATGCTACAAAGACCCTGGAACTTTCATCTGTTGTTGGTGAGAATGTAAAATGGTATGACTACTTTGGAAAATGATCTGACAGCTTCTAATAAAATCAAATGTACACCTTTCCTGAGACCCATCAAGGTCATAGATATTTGCTCAAAGGAAATGAAAACATATATCTACAAAATATATTACAAGAATGTTTGTAGCAACTTTATCAATAGCCAAACACTAGAAACAGCCCAGACATCCATCATTAGGACAGGATACACAAACTGCAATGGGTAGTTACTACACAACAATAAAGAGGAACAGACTACCAGGTGTTAGGTAAATCTTGGAAACATTATTCTGAGTGAAAGAAGTCCACCCCCAAAGAGAACATGCCATATTGGTCCTTTTTATTTCTTTCTTTGTTTTTTAAGTAGCACATCCAAACCATAACAATTAGACACAGGACAAAGTTATGAGGAAGAAATGTACTAAAATCTCTAACTTATTTTGAAATGCATCAAAATATAATGGGTTAATAATAGAGACTTAAATTTGTGGTAAAGCAGGGTAAATATGAATGGTAAAACTAGATGGTAGGCATAAAGGTTTTGATGAAAAATTATTTCAGTTTCATTTTACATCCAATAATCTTTATAATAACATATTGGGGGAAATTTTGTGTTAGAAAAAGATCTTCCCTGCCAAGAGTAATTCATTAATATTCTTTTGTCACAGGAGTCCTGCTATGTTGAAGGAAATGATTGCACAAAGTATGGAAAAAAGATTATATCAAATGGGCAATAATTCAGTGGGGAGGAGAGATGATCAAAGATATCTTTGCAGAAGACAGACCTAGTTAAAATCAGGTGTCCTTTCACTACCTTTGCTCCTACCTCCACTCTCTCATTCTTTCTTCTTACTTTTTTACTGCTCTGGCAATACCCACTAAGTCCTGTCTGAAAAAAAAAGGGTCCTGCGCATTTATGGCATGAGTTGGAAGCAAGACCAACCAGTTTAAGAGAATGGAATATAGAAGATGAAAGAAAGTACCAGCTTGCCTCTGGAAAGACTAAACTTTGTGTGAAATGAGCATGGTGATAGATCTATGCCTTTACTATAAAGATTGAAACACCTGCTTTGCCAACACATTAATATAATAAATATGGAGAAAGGGAAAGTGCTTGTTTCTCAGTGGACCGAGAGAAAGAGCAGTACCATGTATGAAAAATTGAATTTTCCTTTTGTTAAGAGGATCTGGTTTTCCATTTTCCACATTAGGACTAGCTGGCATCATTATTTATAGGGCCTGGGCACATGCACACTAGCCATTGCTGATTTTGATAGTTTTTCTCGATTAAAATTTATAGCAAAGTAGAAAAAAAGATATATTACCTTAAAAAGATAAAAAATGAGATCTTAGGAAAGGCTTTATCAAGACAATATAGTTTGTTCCTTTAGAAGTATCACAGGGCTTTTATTTTGTAAATGAGCATGTGATCTGCTTATTTTGGCACAAAGGAAAGGAAATTTAGGCAGAATCAAAGGAAATGATCATATGGAGGTTATGACCCCATAATAATAAATGGGCTGACAACACTTGATTTTAATGAACACATAAGTGAAAGTAATTAAATATAATAGTTAATTTTGCCTTATATAATTTCAGAATAACCACTTCCAGGAGATGGAACTTTCTGCTAACGACTTCAAGGAAGCAGCCAATGAGCTTTTTCAAGCTTCAATAGCTTTCCCAGAAGCCTTTTGCCGGGGAGGTGGTAGAAAACAGCATTCAAAAGACAGCCATCAGGCATGAACACCCCTGGAATCCACATCATCCAAGAGGGCCTCAAGGCCCACACCCACTTGGCAGGAAATTTATCTCTTTAAACCTTTTCAGCTTAGCGCTAACACCTTATTAAATTTTCTTAAAAAGGACTGTGTTCGTAAATCCAAAAATAATTGCTACAAGAGCAAATGAGTCAAATATTCACTTTCAGTGTCCATCTGAATAAGAGAAAAACATTTATTAAAGTGCTTTCTTTGACTTTCTGGAAAAGGAAACTTAAAAACATTATTTTAATCTGCCGCTGCTATTTACTTTTCCTCATTTTGAAGAGAAGGCATTTAGAAATAAGAATGATCACAAGAAGGACGGAGGGCCGTAAAAAGAAAGAATGTCCATTCTCATTAGTAATTTAAGAAATATAAATAAAGCAAGGAAATATAATTTTCTCACCTATCAAACTGGCAAGTATTAAAAATAGGCAAGAGAAAGGAGGGGTAGTTCCTATAAATAGCTTTAGATGTAGGTATATAAGTTTGCTATAACTTTATAACCTTATGGGTGAGAAGTGTTGGCAATGTGCATTTTGAGTTTTAAAATATTCTTTTTTGAAAGTTTTTTGCTAATATAATAATCAAAAGTATACACAAATTTGTATTTGTAAAAGTATTATTGCAGCATTTTTTATAGTAGCCCCAAATTGGAAACACCCACCATAGGGGATTGGTGAAATAAACAATAGTACCTGGATATGTTGGAATAAAAGGCAAAAAAAAAAAAAAAGAAAAAATGATTTTTAAAGGATATTTACTGATATATGTAAATAGACCATTATGTAAAAAAAAAAGAAAAATCAGGTGAAAATCATATTTAAAGTTGCATAAAATATGTTTAATGTATGAAAATCTGCAAGGGTATATATCAATATTTGTATATGGTAGGACTTTGGGTGATTTTTGTTTTCTTATATTATCTATATTTTTCTACAATGAGCATATTCCACCAGACAACAATGAATCAATACTTGGAATTATACAAAACAGATTTTATGCTTTGTTTGGATCTGGCAGGCCATTGTCAGTCAATTCGGTTGAATGATGGGGCAATTCAGTGAAGAAAAAAAAATCAGGCAACCTGGTTGGTTGGCAGTTTGTAGACAAAAGAGTTGGCTAATTTCCCATACTTGTAATTTTTCAACTAGTTGGTTTGGCGTCACATAAATACAGCCAGAGTTGGAACCTTTGAAACTGAAAAAGCTTTAATGCCAAAAATCTCTTAGACCCAAATTGAAAAAAGATGAATACTGAATTTTTGACTACAGTTTTTCTCATACATAAAAATGAACTAATAAAGCAAATCTTCCATCACCACCAGCTATATTTTGAGCATTTTTAACAGCAGATCTAGTCCTTAACCCCATCTGGCCATAGGAGAGCTAATTGCTAGGCTGTAGGGGTTCAGAGGGCTCCATGGGAGAACAGAAAGCTATTCCCGCTTTGGGCATGCCAGGGCTTCTCGCCTTTTAAATTTTTGTCCCCCTTCTACTGTGCTCCTGTTTCTTGGTTGGTCACCTTGGACAAGGTCATATTAACACTATAGTTGTTATCTCATAAACGGGAGCTGAAAGGTGCAAAATTTCAGTCCTTTAGAATGAGTTAGGATCAGGAAAGAGATGGCAAAAGAAGTTTCATCTAAAGGAAGAGAGGGAAAATAATGCTTTTCCTCTGCAAATTATCATTCTTTAAGTAAGCTGTCATATCCTTAAGTAGGTAGATTTTCCTAGTAAATGTAAAAGAGGAAGGGGATTTTCTAGAGCAAAATAACCTAACATCTTATTACATGTTCTACTCACTTAATTCCTGCAATCCTCCCAAACAAAACTTTTTCTTTTCTTTTCTTTTCTTTTCTTTTCTTTTTCTTTTTCTTTCTTTCTTTCTTTCTTTCTTTTTTTTTTTTTTTTTTTTTTGGTACCAGGGATTGAACTGAGGAGAGCTTAACCACTGAACTACATCCCCAGCTCTTTTAGACAGGGTCTCACAAAATTGCTTAGGGCCTCCATAAGTTGCTGAGGTTGTCCTCAAACTTGCGATCCTCCTGCCTCAGCTTCCCAAGCTGCTGGGATTACAGGCATGTGTCACCACACCTGGCTGTAAGATATTTTTGTTTCCATTTTGCAGATGGGAAACTGAGGCTCAGACTGATTAAGTAACTTGTCAAATTACAAACAGCTACAAGGTAACAGAGACTAGATTTGTTTTATTCTAAAGTTCCAAACCACAAAGGAAATAAATAATTTTTTTTAATGGAAGACTGGGAATGCTTTAAAGGAATTTGATTGATTGTCTTTTCAGTTTTGCTCAGATGTTCCAGCCTGGTGTCACTGGTGGTAAATCTTTCAAGAAAGCTGAGCTACTGCGTGGATTCTCAACAGAAGAAATTTAGAGAATCACTTCTTCAACCAAGCAGGAAAGACTATTGTAAACCTACCACCACATTATCTTTACAAGTGCTCCAACATCTCTGTGCCAGCCTCCTGAGCAGTAAAAAAAACCTCCCCAAGCGCTCCTCATATCCTTAAACAAATACTGGGAAGTTCCAAGTAAATATCCAGAAAGCAAAGGTTGAACTGAGAGCTAAACAACATTAAATTATTCAAATTCCTGAATATCAAACAAAAGAATCAGACACTGGGTAAATTAGTGGGTTGTTTACACACCAACTGGATAATTTCTAATCTAATTTGCACTGGCATTTGGAACATTGCTGACCATTTGAAATAAATAATATGTTGTCTTAGATTTCGATGATTAGAATACTTTGCAAAGATCTGTTTTATGGTACAATGCAGTCTAGCAAAGGAATATTGCTTTAGAAACAACTATGGCCAAATTGGGAATTGTTTACAGAATATACAGGGCTGACGATAATTGTGTGCAACATCAATCTTATCACAGTACAGAAAACTCAAACAAGCTTTCATGCATAGTAGCTGAAACTGAAATAAATATGATTTAGAGTGCTTTTATTCCAGAGAGTAATTGTGCACTCTGACCAGCAGTTGAGAACTATAAACAATGTTCTGGAAGTCAGAAAGAAATGTTTTAATTTTAGTGAGTTTAAAAAGTTTGTGAAAGAACATCTGAATAGAACAAGACTGCACTCAAAAGCAAGAGTAGAAACTGACTACTCCCTTAGAAGGGCAGCTGTCCAGAAAAGGGCTTTGAGAATTAGAAAATTGGACTCACTTCAGCCCAGTTTCCTAGTTTCTGAATCTCTGGTTTCCTCTTCTGCCAACAGAAAAGCAAGGCGTGCATGAAAATAGAAAATGTGCACTTTTCAGCAAGGCTTGCAGATTTTACAGCATTCACGTATCTCAAAGTAAAGGGCATAATGGATAATGGCAGTGCTATGCCATCAAGAACAAATTTTAGTCTGTACCTTTTCCAAACTAATCTTTAAGTACCAATGAGTGGGGTACAATGAAAGTTTGCTGTAATAAGTAGGTTACTAGATATTATAATTTTAGAATATTGATTTAAGAAAGGAATAATATTATGGAGCAAGGGTACATAAATATACATATTTGATGTCAGATTCGAGGGTGTGGGTCTCTAGGTCAGCCATGTTCTGGTCAATAAGTATTGATTAAGAAATACTGTATGATTGCATCCAATACCCACTATGAAGAAGACAATGTTATTAGATCACCTTCAACCTTTTCTTTAAAGAGGAAGGGAAGAAAATGGAAACTCATCAAAGGTCAACTGTAGACCAGACACAATTCCAAGCACTCTACTTTTTTAAAATTTTATTTTTTAGTGTTGTTGTTGTTGGGTTTTAGTTGTATATGGACTCAATGCCTTTATTTGTTTTTATGCTGTGCTAGAATTGAATTCAGTGCCTTACACTTGCAAGGCAAGTGCTCTACCACTGAGCTACAACTCCAACCCAAGCAAGCAATGTACTTTTAATGTGACAATCCTTCAAGGGAGTTGTTAGGAATTTCTATTTAATGAATGAAACATGTATGAAAATAATTGCAAAATGATACAAGATAGTATATAATGAAGTCTTACATTGAACATCATCAGGTCCTGTAGTTGGTGATTCTCAAGAAGCAGTTTAGATACTTCAGAAGGGATGAGAGTATTTACTCATGTGACCATCATGAAGAAGCTGGTCCCTGGAATAAACTTTTAAAAACACAGTAAAGATTAGAATAGATGAAACAATGTCTGGATGGGATAAGATTTGGACATGGGGAGAAAAACCACATTATCAAAAGTAAAAATTTATTAATAAAAATAATGTGTGGAACAGTGGCCATCTGAAGAGCCAATCAGATGATAGGCAGTCTGATAGGAAGAGAGAGGGTGTATTTGGGAGAGAATCAGAGAATAAAATTAGAGTAGGAGTCTTGAATGCTTAAATTCTGGTTGATACAAAAACAACAGAGGAGGCAATTATAGATTCTTGAGAATAAATGATAAGATTCTGATTTCCAGCCAGGCTGATGAGTAAACTCTTAGGCATGGAGGCAGTCCAATTTTTGTCATCATTCAGGACACATCTGCAGAGAATATGTTATGATGACATTGATGTTTTAGGAAGACTTCACTTGTGTCTGATATAGCAGAGATTAGTGCAGGAACAAAACCTGACACAGGAAGATCACGTGTTGTCCCTACAGTGGCCACAGTGGCCTGAAGTAGAACTGCAGCAGTAGATGAAGTGACTAGGGAAAGCTTTGGGCTAGTTGAAAGGAAGACTCTGGTGAGAGATGTAGGGTGGTATCAGGAAATCATGCTTGGAAATCATCTTGGATATCTTGCTAGGCAACGAAAGAGCCCATGGCAATGTAAGTATCAGTACAGAGAGAGACAGCACATAAAATTCATCTCGGCTGCGCCAGGCCTGCAGCAGGGTTTTAACTAAACATCTTGTCTTTGCCCACAATTCAGAGGTAGATTCAGAAAGAATAGAGGGAATGGAATGTAGCATTTACCTTTCAGTACAAATATGTATCTTTCCCTAAGGGAATATGAAGGTGGGGACAGAGGGTTTGCAGAGGGTGACTTCTACATGTCCATATTACCAACTGATTAAAGATCAACATGACTATTTGAGTCCCATTGGCCTTCAGAAGATCTCACATCAACCTATTATCAGCGACCTCACCAATACCCACCATCCTGCCTTCACGGTAGTTTTTCCACTACCATGAAAAACCAGATATTTTATTTGAGAGCAACAAAACCTACAGGGAATATTTAGTTGAGTTAAAAAATAATAGTAAATATTTAGTTGAGTTAAAAAATAATACCAAAGCAAGAATTCTGACCAAATTGAGGGTTTGATCCTCAGCAATATACTGTGTGTCTTTAAATCGGTTGCTAAAATAATGATTCAGCCCTGGGAGCAGTATCTGGCCACAAATCAGAGCCCAGTAAATGTGTTATAAATGAATAAATTGATTTTCTCATTTTCATCTTCTTTTTGGCTTATGTGTTCACTTTGTTTGAACTTCTCTAAAGGCTTCTATCACTTTGGCACTCTAAAGAATAGCAGAGAATACCTAGACTTAAGATAGCTATGAAATTTTTTTTCTGTAAAGGGGAGTGGAGGGAACATTTGGCTCAGGACATCTGGCCCTCCATCCAGGCTTTGCCTCAAATCATGTGTGTGACCAATCACTTCCTTTCTCTGGGTCTCCATTTTCTCGGTGGAAGAAGAGGAGGCTGGACCAGGAGAGACCTCAGGCTTACTCTGCTCTCACAACCTCTGAGTCTGTGCAAGCTTGCTGAGCCAGCTCTAAAATCAGCCCTTCCCAGAGCATCTGGTTGGCTAAAATTTCTGCTCTGGCCTTAAAATATGACTTACTAGGATTTTCTTTTCATCACCTGACATGCGTCATTCAAAGGGTCTTCTGTGACAACTACAATGAATGTGGCCTCCAAACCCTTGCAAGTTCCTTAAATAAATGTAATAATTATTCTGTGACATCCATGAGTCACCCATGAATCTTACCACCCCAGGCATAGGATTTGTGATCATTATTGGTACAGCCCTTTTTACAGGAAACACCTGCCGAGATGTAGGTCAGCCCAGCTGCTCTAAATATGAAACACTTCTACTCATGTCCCTGCAGAGACACAGATAAGCATACCAGACTCAGCTTCCTCTTCACTCTCCCTTTGTTCTATCAGGGGCCTACCCTTTCTCCTAGAGACCCCACCATATAACTTCATCCTAGGAAAAAGAGCATCATTAACCTATGCCCTTCCACCGAATTCTACCTTATTTAATTATCCTAGTAATATTTGGGTTTACATTTTTTTTCTTTCCCATTAAAAACAGCAACAAGTAAGTGTAGATTTTTCTTGATGGGTCGTGTGATAGGAAATGTTTCCCAACATAATGGATGGCTTTAGAGCTATTTCTCACTCTATCTCCCATGACAGCCTTCTCATCCCCTCTGTACAGCTCTAGGACTAGAGAATTGTGTCCCAGCAACCCTGATTCCTTGAAGCCAATTGTTTTTGTCTGGGCTCCCTTTTCTGAGACTCTGGGCTCTTCAGTCCCTGCCTCTCCCCACAAGGCCTTCCTCATTCTCTTATGGCTTTAAAATATTAGCCTAGGTTCCCCTCTTCCTTTTCATTTTTCTTTTGGTACCAGGGATTGAACCTGGAGGCACTCAATCACTGAGCCATATCCCAGTCCTTTTTAATATTTTATTTAGAGACAGGATCTTGCTGAGTTGCTTGCAGCCTTGCTATTGCTGAGGCTGGCTTTGAACTCTGGATCCTGATCCTCCTGCCTCATCCTCCAAAGCCTCTGGGATTACAGGCGTGCACCACTGCACCTTGCTAGATTTCCCTCTTTCTATACACCTTCTCTTTTCAGGAAATCCAGTGTCAGACTTTAGAGTTGATACAGCTTCAATCCCCTTACAAAGCATGCTTCTGGAATTTATTCTTTTTACAAATATTTATTCAACTATACCCAGTTCTGGGCCAGGTGTGAAAACATGGCAACAAGTGAACCAATGAAGAGGAGGAGGAACAGGAAGCAGATGTAAGACCCTTCGTGAAGGAGACAGAGTAGGGCTGAGGGAATGTACTGGGATGAGTAGTGTTGCCTCAAGGTTCATGTCTATCTGCAACCTATGCACGTGACCTTATTTGGAAATAGGATCTTTGCTGCCTCAAGGTTCATGTCTATCTGCATGCAACCTATGCACATGACCTTATTTGGAAATAGGATCTTTGCTGATGCTGCCAAATCAAGATGCAGTCATAAAAACTGAATTAAAGTGGGCCCTAAATTCAGTGTGTCTAATGTCTTTATAAAAAGGAAAATTTGGACACAGAGACACACAGGGAGAAGACCATGTGACTATGGAAGGAGAATTGGAGAACTGCCATGTCAAGGGGTACCAAGGATTGCCAGCGATGGCTGGATGGGAGGAAGAGGACAGGGAGGATCTTCAGAGGGAGCAGGGCCCTCCTGCCACCTTGATTTCAGACTTTGTTTTAAGCCACCAAATTTATGTTAATTTATTGCAATCACCCTAGAAAGTTGATTGGGGTTATTAAGGTGGAGGGCCAACTCCTAAGAACCTTGCCCTGGAGAACAGCAGAAGAAGGGGTTCTGAGACCAAGAGTCTCCCTCTGTTAGGAGGCAGGTCCTCTAACATGTTCTTCTAAACCATGTGGGTATCAGCATTTGGGGGAGATGAAGGTGGTGACAAGGATGGCTACTATTGTCACTAAGATAAAGAAAAAGAGAAGCAGCAGAAAAGGAGAGAGACCAAAGAAAAGTAAATTATGGAGAAAAGAATGATTTTAGAGAAAAATGACAACATCGTTATGACTTTGCATCTATGGCCAGAGTCAAAGTAGAATGAGGAAGAAAATACCCAAATTGGGCTTTGCTGGATGAAACTATTAATTATGCAAGCTGCATACCATTTATGCTTAATAACTTTGTAGCACAATAACAATTATGTGTATCAGTCAATGTTAGATTTTAATTATTGTAAATTTAACGTGATGAAAGCCATCAACTTTATGTAAACAGCCTTTATAAATAATGACTCCCACCATGTGCTCATCAGCTCACAACCTAAAAACAAAAAGCAAAGACTATAGGCATATTGCTTCCTACTGCTTAAGTACAGAAAATATGGCATTGATACTCAGTGTCACTTATGGGTTTTACCACAATAATAAAGATGGGGAAAAACGAAGCATGAAAACAAGAATGCATGAAAACGAAAAATGAAGCATGAAAACAAGAATGCAGCAAGTCCACGTTGATATATCCTTTTGTATATAATATTGTTTGCCACAAATAAAAGTGTTATGTGTTCAACAGAGGAGTGTTCGACTTTCTTTGGCACCCCTCGTACACCGAGGCTGCTTGGGTTCAAACAAAGACTGTTTGTCGCCAGTGTGTGCTCTCTGGTTTGTATACCAGTCCCACATACAAAATAAAGTCTCTTTTCATGCTCCCACCAAGACTTAAGGAAAATATCCTGTGAGTGTGAATGCACAATCATGCATAATTGTTGGAACTCAGCTGAACTTTGTCTCTCTCATTTGGAGACCATGAACACAGTCTCAAAGTTTTCCTCTCCCAAATACGCTGGGTTTTTGTTTTTTTTTTTTGTTTAATGATCAGTCTGGGTTTAAACAAGATGCAATTTGTTTTTAGAGATATTTGAAACTAAAATAGGAAGTCTCGTTATTGGTTTATTGGTCTATAACCAGGTTCTTTCCCGTAGAGAGACGTTTTTAACGTTTGGCGCAGAACCCAGATCCCAGGGATGGGGTGTTGGTGCCCTCTGGAGGAAAAAGGAGCAAGGTGGATGTAAAAGAATTGGAGGAAGGAAGCAGCTGGAACCAGAAGAATATTTAGGTCAGGGCTGTGCTACAGATAAATCCCAAGCATCTCAACCACAATCCGGTTGCCACCTGGGCTACAACCAAAAGATTTTTGCATTTTTTTTACAACTCAAACACACATATCATAATATTTGTAAGAACGACCTGCTTTGCTCCTGCTTTTTATTTACAATGTGTTTCCCAAGGTGATACCATTTTGATGAAGCAGTGCCCTGTCTGGCTCACAGGTTAAGAGGGGTTTCAGATGATTCAGTCCACACTGTCACCCTGACATGATATTTGCCATGCATTCCCTGCTAGCAATGCCTGGGGATTTCAGATCTCAAGGTGCTGCTTCTGTCTTATCCTCAGTCCCCACTTCATACTCTGCCTCCATCTGACTCTGCACTTTAGCTCTTTCCTTGTTCTTCACTTCTGCCAAGTTCCTAATCATTTGTCTTGTGCTACTTTGGGCTCAGTCCAATTTTCAGCCTAATTCTGATTCCAGGAATGTGGGCTAAGAGAATTTTTTTTTTTAATGTAGGACAAGTAATAAAATTCCCCTAAAACATCCCTCGTAGAGTGTTTGTGAGGATTCAGTGAAATTATGGTTGTGACACACTCATCCAGAGGTGTCGTGATATGATTGTACTCCATAGATATTTGTCACTATTTTTAGGGACGCTTTCCTCTCTGGCTAGAAATGTCTCAACAGGGGAAATGAAGGACTAAGCTTGGGGCTTAAGCTGCCCTCAGGGACACCATAGCACAGGGAAGTTTGCTGTCCTAGAAGGGACACAGGACAAGATGACAGGATGTCCATCCCTTTAAGTCCAGGCAGGGTCGAGCATGTATGTCTCCTGCACATTCAAGTCCACCTTCATCCCGTAGGTCCTGTCTCAACATGGGCTAGAGAGTTCTGCGTATGGATGCCTCTGACATCTTCTGCGGTATGTTCTGCAGCTCGTCTCAACTATCTCCAACATCTGGTTCCTTGCTCACCCGCCAGAAGGAACGCCTCCCTACACATGTCCAAATGTGCTTTCCCACTGTCTCTGCTAACAAACACCTGGAGGGTTGCACATGTTAGTCATTATGTGCTATTGATTATTTTATTGATGCAATTCTGGCTTCTTAAAGAAGAGGCTTTCCATGAATAAGGTTTGTTTTTTTTTTTTTCCCTTAAGTAAGGCAAATTTTTCCCCCCATAAGCCTTAACTCTTCTGCAGGTTGCAACTGTTTGGATTTGGAGGCAGCACGAAGTTTGTTTTCCTCACATTGTTACTTGTGAACATGACTTTGCCCACTGAGTTTATTCTGTGAAAGGTTAGAAAAGATCCAATATTAGTGATAGTGAGAAACGTTCAATTTTCCTGGGCTTGGCCTCTCACCTCTCAATGTATATTAATCGACTGCAGATCTGACTCATTCAGAGGGCTGTATTAACAACGTTTCAGATCAGAAGAGGACATAAAAAGAATGTTTGGGGATACTTTTGCTATGTATTAGTGATACTTGGAGGCAGCTAGCCAAGAAGAGAAGGACAGCCCCTTCCAGAATATTCCCAGAATCTGCCCCATCTGTTTCTCATAAAACCCACAAAAGCAACAGGATTTTTCTTTTGCCTCAAATGGGACATTAGCTTACACAGGCATCCTTGAGGTTTAAAATACAATCAAGGACGATTGAAATTTTAACGTATGCAATACGTGCATGGATAAGGATGTGACAATGGACCAGGGCCTGGTTTATTTTTTCAGAGAGCTAGTGTTATTGTTTAATCATCTCTCTGCTTCTAACAAGCAAATGCCAAGGATCCAAGATCTCAATTTCACCCTCTAGAGTTTTTTCCCTGTTGCTATAGAATTCCTGTAATGGGGTCTCTTCATCACCAAAAATCAGTGATCACATATATTCCATTCTGTGGAAATGTTTTCTGAGATAAGCCTTGTTGTTCTTCATGCTGGGTAGCCAGAAAAAAAAGAAAAAGAAAAAAGAAAAAAAAAAAAAGACTAGCCAGAATCACTAGATGCCATCAATCACAGAGATTAAACAAGGCTATCGAATTCTGTTCTAATATTTTTTAAGCTGTGTTCCAAATAGACTGTTCAGTCTGCAGCCAGAGACTCTAAAATATGAACTGAATATGAAAACATTTTAACTTTCATGTTTTAATGATAAGAATGTTGTTGGCATTAATATTTGAACATTTCAGCGTACCTAGTTCTGAAAGCTATGTCATGGCAGGCTCAGAATCCACTGGCAGACTATAAATAAAATCTTTCTATAAATATACTTTATGCCAAACTACCCGCAGAATACATTTTTCATCTTCTAAGCAGATGGTATAAGAGAAAAATCATGCATGTATATGATTAATCAAACACATTTTTGCTGATAGAATTTTCATTACCCTTACCAGCATGGGTTTTGTGAAATTTCCACATTTTATATTTTCTTTTGAGAAAAAAGTTTATTTAAGGAAACGATTAATATAAATGAAGACGGAAAGATGATAGGACTTTATATGTTTGGCTTCTTTGAGGTCCAGTAGGCCGGAGATTTAAGGGCTTTTTTTCCACTCCCTGCAAAAAGAGAGCCAGGCAGGTCTTTTTAGGCCTGTGTTTCAACCACATACTCAGGTCCTTACCGTTTTATGATCCTGGTCCCGCTCCAAACCCTCATTGGTGATTTGTCCAAACTGTTCTGCTAAGATGTTGGCCTTTATCAAAGTCCCTCTTCTCTTGATGATGATCTCCAATATGTAAAATACCAAAAGCAAAGAAGACCTTACTGGGGAAATGCCATGATGAAGGGTTTGGGAATATCACAAAATAGCATTCAGGGTGGGTACTGTATAGTCCTGAGAGAGCAAGGGCTCCTCTAGGGTTAGACAATCCAGGCTCCAACCCAGCCCCCCACTGCAGGTAAGAACGCTGTTGCTCACCCCTATATCCATTCTCCCCTTTGTCCTTTACAGAATACCACACATTTTTACCAGGGCATATTGCCATCTAGATCAAAAGACTATTTTCTAGCCACCCTACTGGTTAGGTGAGGCCATGGAACCAGGTTGCAGCCTGATATTAAATTTTAGCCAAAGAGGTAGAAGTAGGGTAAATGGCCTCTGTTGTTATTGTTGTTCTTCTTCCTCCTCCTCCTCCTTCCTTGCCTCCTCCTCCTCCTTTCCCTCCTCCTTCTCCTCCTCCTCCTTCTGTAATTTTTCCTGCTTCTCAGTTGCAATGTGTATAAATGGCTAGAGTGCCAGCAGCTATTTTGAACCATGAGGAACCATGAGAATACGCACAGTGGGATAGCATGGTATGCAAAAATTTAGAACTGGAGTCCCCAAAGTCACCCAGGGGCTACTATATCAGATCCATCCTGCTTCCTGCTAAGCTTCTTTCATGTGAATAAAAGACAGACCTATATATTTTAGCATAAATGGCTATGGGATTTTGGCAAGTTGTTCTCTCAACACTTTAGTTTCCACAACTCTAAGCGAGAATGGGTTTTAGAGGATTGTTGTAGGTGTTAAATAAGATGATATATGTAAAGTATCAAGAGTAGGAACCTGAACATAGTAAGTATTGAGCAATGCAAGCCTTTACCCTCATAACAGATGCCCTGACATTTGAGTATAGAACAGTCAGTTTCAATAATTGAAAAGTAACCCGGGGAAGTTCCTCAGCAAGTTATTATTTTTAAATGTTCTGAAGCATGAATTTGAATTATGCCCTCTGAGAGGGTGGGAGGCTGGCATCTGCATCTCACCATTGTGTGGCTGTCCTTTGCTTATGCAATAATACTCATGGAATGACTCAACCTTTGTTTCTTCATGCAAACAGCCCTGGAAAAAGAGCCAAATGCCAGCACTAGGGACCATGATAAAGAAAATATTTAAAGACCCACTAAGGGAATAAATGAAATTTCCTAGTTAGAAAATCGATGTGTGTGTGTGTGTATGTGTGTGTGTAGACACCAGGGATTGTACCCAAGGACACTCAACCACTGAGCCACATCCCCAGCCTTTTCTTATTTTTTTTTTTTTATTTTGAGTCAGGGTCTCACTAGGTTGCTTATAGCCTCACTAAGTTGCTGAGGCTGGTTTTGAACCTGCAAACCTCCTGCTCAGTCTCCCAAGCTGCTGGTATTACTGGTGTGGGCTGCCGCACCCAGCTCAAAAATTGAAATTGTGGCTAAAGTTCTGAGCCTTGACATGCACTCACCCACCATAGGCTCCATGCCAAGAGAGTTACGAACTATAGAGAACATTTCAAGTGTGATCACTTTCAAACGTCCCTAAGCATCTAAACATTAAGGGCCTGCTAGGATGTGTGATCCATAAGCAAACCTCACAGGTAATAACATGACAAAGTGAAAGAACTGAGAGGTACTAGAGCCTGCAGAATTATGACACTGGACACATTCCTTTTGCTTCAGAAAAGTGCTGAGAGAGAAGAAGAATTTTTTCCTTGATTTTACCCACTGACTCTCCCAGTTCCCCAAAGACTTAAAACTTTTGACCATGAAAGATACTGAATTAACCAAAGCACGGAACCATTAGAGAAGGGGAAAAAAATGATGAAAGGGGGTGTTTGAGAGGGGAATAATTATGATCAGACGACCTGATTCCCAGTCTAAGGTTGCCACTGCCTGTGATTTTAGATGGACCATGGGTAATGCTTAGTAACACACATTAGAGCAGAAACTCAACCTTGGTGGTCTTGCTGGATCTTTCCATTTGCCCTTGGATGCCACCCTACTTCTTGCCCACAGAGGCTGACCTGATGGCCCACATCCAACACTCCCCTGCTCTCTGACTTCTGGTTGGATTCAGCCTTGGTGAACCCTGGCAGGATTTCAGAGGAGGAGAAAAGATTGAGATCACAGTTTTGTATTTATTCTCAGGTTCCCTTCCTGTTAGGTAGCCTTGAATTATCTGCATCCCCAGACAGAAACTTTCTACTTCTCTGAAAATAGCTACGTGACTCTCTCCATACAGGTTCTCCTCTCTTCCTTTCCCTTTGAGTCACATTTAGCAAATACCAATACCTAGTTGGCTAAAGTGAAATTTGAATTTCAGATAAGCAGTGGATTTTTAAATATATGTCCCATGCAGTATTTGAGTCATACTTATACTGAGATTTTTCAGTATTTTCCTCAATTTCAAGTTTACCGGGGCACCCTATATTTTAGGTGGCAACCCTAGCCTCAGGGTACCGTCAGTTGCTAGCCCTGAGCTCCTGCTCTACTCTGATGGTCTGCCTACACCCTGCCCACACCTTTGATATGAGTCCCTTTGTCTGTAAGCCATCCTCAAATTACCCCGACTTCAGCATGCCATCTGTTTTCCCTCAGGATCCTGATACCGTCAGCACACCTCTTAGTTAATCCCTGTCAAGGTTATTTCCTCTCAGGCACCTCTCATATGTCATTCCTTTCAGAAGATTTTCACAAAGGTTCTACAGCAGACAACCCAATGAGTCTGACAGGAGATCTTACTCTGCAGACACACAGATGATACAGAGAAGGCAAAGCTGACATCTTAGCATGAAGCTCTAAGAGCTCGATTTAGATCCTTGTGTTAATGTATCTTACCTTGGGCTCCCCTGAAAGCAGAGTCTGAGACCAAGGTGGTTGGTTTCTGAATGTGACGTCAGAAAGCAGAAGCACAGGGTGGGGAGAGTGCCAAAAGGAAGGGGACAAAGCCCACGTGAAGAAGTGACAGTTTGATCCCACCAAGACCTTCTGAAGACCCTTACAAGAGTGGCTCAGACCATCTACCATGGAATCAAAAAGGGAGGCCTTTGTCAAGGCTCCTGTCCTCCAGTGGTCATGAATGACCCCAAGCACTCTCCGCACTTCTGAGTTAAACATAAGGAATGCTAGACCTGTTCTGTGGATTTCTATGCTGGAAAATCAGAGAAACCTCAGCGCGCGCGGGCGCGCGCGTGCGCACACACACACACACACACACACACACACACACACACTAAAAGAAAAGAAATCCTTGGCCCAGGACTTAAGTACTATCCATTGGCAACAGATTGAAGATAATTAAAACCTCCCTATCCCTGGTTGGAGCCAAGAGGAATTTGAATGGGGGACAAGTTGTCTACCACATCCAAAGGAAGGAAGGTGAGATACACTCTTACTTAGAGAAGTGCCAAGACATTAGTGAATAGACTTAGAAGCTAATGTCTTACTACTGAAGATATGTCCTTCTTAAGATGGGAATCTCTGGAGGAGCTGCCTCAGTTGGTGGCAGCTGGAATTTGGACATTTCTCAATCATGGACTGTGAGGACAGGTGCTTGAGAGGAGCCAAACAGTGCTCTTCCATAGGACCAGGGCTTACCATTGTGTGTGGTTATAATGGCCATATCTAAATCAGCCCAGAGAAAGCTCACAAGTGGACATCCATGGGGAATTTCTGGACTTTCTGACACAGCTATAGTTAAAGGGCATTTAGTCCAGACCTGGCACAAAAATAATTTTAAGGACTAAAATCGATTTTGGTGCAGAGTAGAAGAATCATGACCTTATATGGTGGGCTAAGTGGTTTCTGGGTGAAACTATGGCTGTGAGTATAAAGCAGTCTATATACTTCTCTGGCCTGGCAGACATTTCCTTCCAACCACATAACCAAGATCACCAACCTCAGGTTTATTTCCATGATAAACACAGGCAGAATGGGAAATCACCATCACCTGCATTTTCCCCTTGTTTTGGTAAAGTCACAAGTGAAAAAGAAATTCTCGAACTCAGTGCAAGCTGTTATCCTTGAACCCAAATCATACTCCATGGTCTAATGAGAAAATAAATCATTAAATAGTAGGCAGAAGATTTAATGGCTAGGTATTGATAAAATTGTAGAGCATCGCCAAGAAAGCATGATTTACCCACAATCATACTTCTAAGCCTGCCCAGTGGCTTGCAGTAAGGAACAAAGGAGTTTTAGTCTGATTCTCTTTCTATCTTGGGGTTGAAAGAGTGATAGCAGAAAACCCTCATATCCAAGCTCAGCGTATAACTCTGCTCCCCAAATAGCAAGCTGGAACATATACTTTGTAAGTGTGTGTTAGTTCAGATTACTATCACCATGGGGATTACTCAACTTTTCACCCTGTGGCAAATGAAGAGACCTGAGCAGTACTTTAAATATTTTTGTCCTTCATGTGAAATGCGCTAGTGTGAAATACAGCTACAATAATTTGAAACTGCTCAGATAGCTTAGCTTTTCTAGCACCATCTGACAGAGACCCCCACACACTAAAATAATCCTTGAAAATACTTATAATTAACCCTTTAAATTAAAAAAAAGAGGTAGGTATGGCATTTGAGCGGCTTAAAAATATAAAATGATGGTTCTTCTCCACTTCTTTTCACCTTCTTCCAGCATTGAGCAAAGATGAAAAAAATGCATTAGCCACCAACCTACCTGACCTCGGAAGATTTGGAAAATTGAAGTCTCATTTTATCTTGCATCTTGCTCCAGAACTTGTGAGCTTTTGACCTATCAGTAGGATCACACTCAAATCACATCCCTTGAAAGAGTTTCACTTCAACCACTGTAGTTAAATGACAAGCCTTCGATGATTAAGACTGCCTTCCATCCATAGAAATTTTAATTTTGTCTCGCCTTCCCATTAGACCAATACGTCAGCCACACAAGGTATTTAAATGTCACCTGTGCAATTGTTATGGTTTAGATGTGAGATATCCCCCCAAAAACGTCTGTGTTAATGGAGGAATGTTCAGAGTTCAAGGGATTGGATTGTGAGAGCTGTAACCTAATCAGTCTGTTCTAGTTTGAGTAACTAAGTGGTAGGCAGATAGATGGAGCACGACTGGGGACATGCATTTTCTCTGCAGGCCCCCTTCTCTTCTTTTCCCTCTTCTTCTCTCTTTCCCTCCCTCTCTCCCCCCCCCTTTCTCTCCTTCCCTCTGCTTCCTGAGCCCTCCATGAGTTGAGCAGTTTTCTTCTGCTGGAAACTTCTCCCATGTTGTGCTGCTTCATTTGGACCCACAGCAATGGAGTCAACCATCTATAGACTGAGACCTCTGAAACTGAACCCCAAGTAAACTTTTCCTCTGCTAAGTTTTTCTTTTCAGGTATTTTGGTCACAGTGATGCAAAAGCTGACGAAAACAATGTTCTAAGGGCTGAGTAAGTGTCTTGAGTATGATCAACAGGACTTATCATTTCAAGACATCACAGGTATCAAACTTCCTCCAAATGATCTTATGTCACCCATATCTTGCTGAGCAATCATGAAGCTGAAATATTCAAATTATTTGGCTTCCCTATGATCTGCACTGCTATATTTCTTTATAAGCCTAAAACTATACAATAACAAAAATGACAGAGAAATTCATCAATTGAGGACTTTGGTGAAAACGAGAGGAGTGATTTGTGGGTAAACAACTATCAGATAGAATTGGAGCTGCAGTTAAAATAATTTTTGACTTATTAATAATTGATTTCACTTGACAAGTGTTGAAAGAATTCTGAGATTGATAATGCCCTGGTTTATGGTCAGTGAGGACAGGGTATTAATCTGAGAAGCAACTCTCAACTTCCTTAACCAAATATCTGACTCCAGGGACACAATGAATGATTAGAATAAGCTGTGAAGGTGTGACCATGTGCCTTGCTTTCCTGCTGCATGGTGACCACAGAATGGGTCAAGGGATGGGGGACCAAGAAGGAACTGGTAAACTGAAATTCACTTATGACTTCTAGCCTCAGCTACATAGAAGAGCTTGGAAATTGTCACTACCATTTTTGTGACAAGAAGAAAAAACAAATTGAAAATCAATGACTTTTCTTGGACCTGTCTGGGAACCAAGGTTGCAGAGCAAACTACAGCCTTGAAATCTCAAGAGATGGGGCCTGCAGAGAAACACAGTCAAGATCTGCTTTCCTGGAATGAAAGCTACTAGAGCCATAAACTGGCAAATACATTTAAATGGACATTTTGATGGACTGCAGGAGGCTGAGTGTGGAGTGAGATGAGAGGGAGAAATTCCTGGAGACCATGGTCTTAGAGAGGACCCACAACTTCATGAGCTTTCCTGGGAGGAACCATAATAGGGCTCCTGATAAAGATCTCAGAAAGATGCCCTCTAGGCTCACGGAGAGAGGACAAGTCCTTTAGTGAAACACACCAGAGCCTTCTCCATACAAAGACCAACTCTGCAAGGAAAATGACTTTGCCAGTCTTATCTGAGCTTCAACAAGGTCATTCCTCCCATCCCAGCCCCATCTAGCCTCTCTAACTGTGTCAGTCAGGGTTCTCCACAGGAACAGCACCAAGAGAATATATATAATTATAACAGGGGATTAATTGGACAGGCTCACACATCTGAGGCTACATAGTCCCATAATGCCAATCTGCAGGTTGCAGTAGACTTTCAGTCCAAGAAACCAGATAACTCAGAACAAGAGGGGCAATTGTGCAGCCCCAGTTCAAGGCCAAAGGCCTGGAAGCTCCCTGGAGTTTCACTGGTACAAGTTCATGTCCAAAAGCTGAAGAATCTGGAGTTTGATGTTCATGGGCAAAAACAGAAGAAAAAAAAATGCCCCTGTTCATGAAGAGTCAAGGATGTGCATACATGTGAGCTATTTCCTCCTTCGGCTTTTTGGCCCACTCAGGCCTCCATCCTGTTGGACTGTGTTACCCACATTCAGGGAAGGTCTTCCCCTCTAGTTCACTGACACATATTCCAGTCATCTCTGGAAACATTCACAGACACACCCACAAGTGTGCTGTGCCAATTTTCTAGGTATCTCTCAATACAGTCATGTTGATAACCAGGATTAACTATCACACCTCCTCACCTACAGGGTAAAAGACAGAGTCAACAGAGGCCAAAACTTCAAGGAAATATATTGGAAAGAGCAGAATTCAGGGGAAAAAGAACTATAGCTAAGAAAAACACCTGTGAAGATCACAGTTCTAAGACTCGGTATTCACTAGAATACAGTTAATTAGATTATACCACTCCTTGCCACAACAAAGTGTTATAGCAGAAGTTTACCAGTGAAAGAGCAGTAAGTCACCATTTCTTCCTGAGGAGGGGTACTTAGGGAAGGCCAAAGTACCTGAGCATAGAACAGCCTCACGGTCTCTCTGCCCCTGAATCCTATCACAGCAGCAGATACTGGTCAAACATCTCCATCCAAACCTGGATCGTGTTTATAATTGGTCTTGTTGATTAACAAAACCATGACTCATTGGCAGCTACCCATACATAATGTGTCTCTGTAGGAGGTTCTGACACTTAGAACATATCATGAAATAAGTTGTATTAGCAGAGAGTATAAGCAGAGCAATGCCTGGCAAGCTTACCCATTCTCATGTTCTGTAAATGGGCTATGACTTCCCAGGTATAGAATTTCAGACATAATGTTGCTGGCCACTCTATGACACTAACAGCTTTCCATGGTATTAGTGGACTTTCTTAGATGAATCATTGAATAACTTCCTTCCTCTCCTTGCCAAAGATCATCTTGAGTCCCAGGAGGCACCTGGAAGACTAACCAGTATTCTGGTCGTATATATGGTTCAATTATTGGTCTAATTTGCTGACTTTAGCAGTCCAAAGTGGTTCATCATAGAAGGTTCTAAAGAGGTCTTTCTAGAGTTGCATTAGCAAGATGCTATGATTCAGTATAAGTCACTTATATTTATGCATTGCTCAGGTAGAGCCACTGTCTGACCTGAAGTCCCAAATGTGACAGTAATGGTAACTTTAGTGCTCCCACATGACAAAAGTACTGTTAAGGCCCCTAATAAAGCCTTCAGAAGGGGTTTCCTAGCTTTATATATATGCACAATGCCCAATCCAATTAGTTAGGATTCTCTCAGTTGCAAGCACCCAAATTCAACTCAAACTAGCTTAAAACAGTTGGGAAATGTATTGGTTTCTGTTACTAGGAGGTTGGGTATATATCTTTTTTTTTTTTTCAGAAATGACTAAATCTTAAATTCAGCCTTTACATCTAGGCCTGTCTGTCTTCTGACATTTCTTTATTTCTTTTTCTTTCTCTCTCCCTTATTCTGATTCTCTTTCTAAGCAATCTCTCTCTCTCTCTCTCTCTCTCTCTCTCTCTATATATATATATATATATATATATATATATATATATATATTCCCCCTTACAATGTGGCAGGGAAAGTGGTCACTATAACACCAACCCTATAACATTCCGGTACTAAAGCTCCAGCAGAAATGAAAAATTTGCTCTTCTAGAAACTCATATAACATCTCAGGTAAGGACCTGCATGACTGTGTTTGCAATCCTTGGACCAATTACTGTTTCTAGAAGGAGGGGTACAAAGACTGCCCATCTCTGTAGCAAGAGAGTATTGTGATCAATTAGCACCCCACAGAATGAGAAGGAACAAATCTCACAAAAAGAAAAAAAAGATAGAAGTCATTGCTAGAAAAGGATGAAGACATCTTGGGATGACAAAGACAGCAGATACTCCCTCCATCCCACCCTTGGATTTCCCAGCATGCACATTTATACAGTGCTTGCAATTTCAAAGGTATCTTCACCTGAGGGTTTGATTTGCTTGTCAATAAAGAGAGGGAACCTGAATATATCCAAGTTCAACATTTCTGGGTCATATACATTGCCCTGACTAAGTCCAGATACAGTTTCTCACAACCTAGAACTAAGTGAAAACATTATCTGTCCTTAACATTCCCCATATAAAATAATAGAGGGAGACAGAATAAAAAAGCCATGGTGGAAAACTGTCATTTGGTAATTAGAGAAGAGGAAAGAATACAAATTTTATATTCCATAGCCTACTGAAAAGAAATCAGAAGAATGGATGCCCCAGGGCTGGAGGGCTTTCAGAGGAAGCCCATGCCACCCTTAGTCCTACTTAACAGGGAGATTATTCCCTGGCCATGGAACACCAGGGTTCCCTTATAGAGGAATATTTTAGGGGCTCTTTGACAGCCCAATATCCCAGAAACCCAGGGATTATCTTAAATGTTGAGACAGCCCAGGTCCCTTTCTATATGTGGAATTTCTAAAACAGCATAACTCCTTAAAATTCTAGTAATTTTTTAATGGAATCAACTCTAAGAAAACTCCATTAGCTTGGAACCAATGCCAGAAATCTTGGCCAGTCACAATTTGTAAATCTGAATCCTGATTTTCAAGTTTCTGTCTCTTAGCAACAAACCTTGTTCCTCTGCCCACGCTCCTGGACTCCGTTTTGTGTGTCAATCTTGCTCACTGTGTGAGGACTATATAAAACAATAAATTGAGGTGGTGAGGCAGAGTTAATCAGCACCTATGCCCCCCTTCTCGTTCCAGGTCATATCCCAGTGGGTGAGGTCTTTGCATTAGAGTAATTGTTACCTTTGTTTAGTGGAGTAGCACAGAGCAGCAAGTATTTGGGAAGCATTCCCACATTCTCTGGCCTTTCTCTGGTTCCGATATAATCTCACATCTTTATACTAAATTGAGAATGGGACAGATATTTTGACATTTGCAGTTCTACAAACATGTAATTATCTTACCCTTAGTGCTCTTGGCTTTCTGGCTATCAACAGATATGTGCTATTTTCTGTTTTTAACTCACCAACCTGTCCCTTTCTTCCATGGCAATAGTAAAGATGGCAAAAGTTGGAATCACTCTCCATCATTTTAATATTTTTTTTAAAGCAAATCTCCTGAGGTTCCAGATTTGGTAAAATTATTGTCTAAAATCCCAAAGGTGATCATGATCCAGCCTCTGTGCTACAGCCCAGCCAATATTCCATCTTTCCAGCCTGGGACAGGGGACTTCTCATAGTTCCTTGTAATTCTACACTGTAGAGTCTGTCATTGACAATACTCTGTTTCAAGACACCAGTTTCTATGTTGGCCAAACCCCTTGTTCTTGCAAGTGAAAGAAATCTAATGTGAACGAGCCTAAACAAAAAGGAGAATTAGGCCATGTACTTTGGGTAGGGTGGATCACAAGGGAACCTGAACTAAAATGAGGTTCTCAGGTCTGCACCTCTTAGCTCCATTTCCCTCTGAGTGTTGCTCTTATTCTATTGTGGTAAATGGCCTCTCCCCTGGCAACCAGAAACGCATGTATCCCAAGTGCAGACATCTAGCAGAAAAATACCTTTCCCCCAGCTTCTGGTTATCATCCCACAACAGGTGTCTGGTTGGTCCTTTCATGTGCTCAACTCATGGACTCATCCCTATTTCCAGGGGAATGGATCACAGTAAAGTGGCAGGACTGAGTCATTTATCCTTATGTGGCTGGGGGATGGGTGAAAGAGGGGTTGTGCTGACAACCCTCACCCCATCACCACATGGAATAAGATGGAATCATTCTCCAAAAGAGAGTGGGTGCTGTTTGCTAGAAAAGGCAGGGAGAAAACATAGGGAGAAGGGATACTGAACCCACTATACTGAATTTCCTCAGGCTGGTTCCTAATCTGGTGCATGCATTGACTTGACTGAGAACTTGAGGTTTTACAGTTCACATATCAATGAGAGAGAGAGAGAGACAGAGACAGAGAGAGACAGACAGAGACAGAGACAGAAAGAGATAGAAAATAAAGAAAGGAAAGAAGAAAAAAATAAAATATGTCATGTTACTTACAAAAATGCCTAATACAGATATTTGTCCATGAAACCAGTAGGAAAAGACCATGAGCCAATGGAGCATTTAGCCAGAACTTCCAACCCAGCCTCTTGCTCTTCTCAGGGGTGGCCTTCCCTCTGCATGTCATGTTAGATAAACACAGAAACTGCATGACTGTATTCCCCAGTCACTTTTATAGGAATCCTAGAACTGATCCTTAGGCCTGATGTTCTGGTTGTATCTGCGGGGCCTGAGTTTATAAGGTAAAACCTATTCTTTCAACAATCTATACTAGGTTAGTATTTTTTTAGTACAATCAAGTTGAGCAGACTATCATATTGGAGAAATCTCAGGCAGAGGAAAAACTCTATTATAGCAAAAAGTATGCAATGGGCATGGTGGGTAGGGCACATGGCCCGGACCCAGGAAGGAGCTGGGGGTGTGAGAGGTACCTTAGGAGAGTGGTTCAGAACTGAAAGTGTGGAGAAAATCACTTCCTGTGGTTCCTGAACATTCCTGGGGAAGCAGGCTTGAAGCTGAAAGGAATTGGGGGCAAAACTAAAACAATGAATTTCTCATTGAAGTCACTAAGTGCTCAGTTGTTTTAAGGTGTTTTTTTTAATGCCTATTTTATTGATTGTGATTTTGAAATGAAGAAAATATACTCTGTGGGAGGTTAGCATGTTATTATCTTTTATATAATTGACATCCTAAATCTTCACAGAATTGTATTTAAAACACAGGGGGCTTTACAGAGCATTTATTCCAGTGGTTTTCACACTTTCTTTTTTTTTTTCATCAATGAAACTTTCTTTTCCCTCCAAATACATTCTTTACAAGAAATTCTCATCAGTAAGCTGAAGCCAGTCATTCAACAAAAAATACTAACTAAGCAGTGAAATTGAGCCACAATCAAATTTCATCAAAGGTGTTCTTGTTGAAGCCCTAGCAGTTCCAGGGACCCACCTGTCACCTCCTGATGCAGACTCTGGGGCCCCCTGGAGACTCTAGCAACAGTCCAAAGACTGATTTAGTTTTATTCTATCATTGAGAAGGAGGAGGAATCTGAGGTCTAGGAGTAAACCATTCATGAAAGCGCTTCACTGTTAACAGAATGTTGAGTCACGTCAGTAATTTTCCTCCGTTGCTTTCAAACAGAAAGAACAGCAGAAGTTAGCCACTGCCCACCCCCAACAAAAACCTATTCCTCTTCCAGTGCCTTCAAAATTCTTTTGCCTCAAACAGAGGAACACAATCTTTTCATCTCTCTCTCTTTTTATTGTTTTTGTTCTTGGTACTCTCTTCGTATTTCATTTTAAAAAATAAAAATCTAAGTGGGAGGTGGAGAGCAGACTTCGATTGGCAGAACTAAGAAAGCAAATAATTGTCCCTGGGGTGCAGCAGAAACCCCGGGGGTAGAGAAGGAGCAGGTGCAGAAACGTGATTATGGTAAAATTATCAGGAAAGAAAGCCTAAAAGCTGAAGGTCCAGAGAAGAAAAAGCCACTTGCTGAGGATGCCACATAGATAACCAGAGTGTCATGGGAGGAAGAAAAGCACATCGAAAGGGATAAATTGTAGAAGCCATGGGATGACTGGGGAAAAAAAATGTATAGTAAATAAGTTCTCATAGGAACATATTTCTTCGTGGATATACTCTTGTTTTGCAACCCTTATGACTGAAGAAGCTCTTAGGATACAACTCTTGGTCAAACCAAAGGCCAGTCTGTGTCATTGAAATGGAAGGCAACATCCTTGTAAAATAGCATGTGTTAAGTACTCTGATATGTGCTGGGACATATCAAAGGGGTGGGGATAAAGGACCAAGAATTAAAATCCCTGCCTTCAGGAGCTCTCAGCTGCAAGAAGAGAAAGAGCCCCAAAAGAAACAAATATAATACTGACTCATTTGTTTGACCACTGTGAGCTCAGCACCTATTCTGAGCCAGGCACTGGGCTGGACAACTGGAAATACAGGCCAGCAACAAAAATGTTTCTTCAACTCCTGGCAAATACAACATGTGGGGAGAGAGCCAAGCAAATAATTGCACAAGCAATTGTAAAATTGCCTCTGCTCCGGGATATGAAGATGAGTCCCAGGGAGCTATGAGAGCCTAAAGTGGGGGATTTGATCTAGTCATAGAGCCCAGGGAAGGCTTCCCAGCTGAGATCTGCGAGGAGACTATGGATCAACTGAGCAAAGAGACTGAGAAAATGCCTTATAGACAGCTTTCCTGGGGTCAGGAAGTGAGGGGGAGTCTGAGTGCAAGACTGGTTAAGTGGATGAGACTTATACAGGAAACTGTGAGCCACATGGAGGTTTGTTTTTATTCTAAGAGTAATGGGGAGGTATACAACATTTATGAAGCACTATGGAAGCTGTTCTAGGTCAGGTTTTTTGTTGCTGTGACTAAAAGAGTTGACCAGAACAACTTTAGAGAAAGAAAAGTTTATTTGAGGGCTCACAATTTCAGAGGTCTCAGTCCATAGACAGCTGGCTCCATTCCTCTGGGCTCAAGGTGAGGCTGAACATCATGGTGGAAGAGTGTGGCAGAGGGAAGTGGCTCACATAATTATCAGAAAGCAGAGAGAGAGAGATGCTCTACTCACCAAATACAAAACATATACCCCAAACTCTTCTCCCCCATGTTCACCTTCTCTAGCCATAAACTACCAGCCTTCAGTTACCACCCAGTTAATCCCATCAGGGGGATCGATTCACTGATTGGGTTAAGGCTCTCATAACCCGAGCATTTCTCCTCTGAACCTTCTTGCATTGTCTCACACATGAGCTTTTGGGGGACACCTCACATCCAAACCATAACAGAAGCACATATGTTAGAAGCCCTATGGGCAAAGAAAGGATGTAATTAACTCTTCCTATAAGGTGAAGAAGTTTGAAAATGCTACTGAGATGATCTGGGCTCTGTCAAATGAGTGGGTATTTTTCTAGGCAGTAATACTGGGTAAAGTCAATCCAGGCAATGCCAATGATGTGAGGAGAAATGAACAAAGGAAAATAAAACTTGGCCGTGACTGGAAAACATGAGCAGGAAATACCATGTTCTGATTGGGATGGCAGATGGTGGTGGATATTTGGGGATACTGAAGAAGGCAGAGTTAGGAATGATATCAATAGATCAAACTTGGGCAATAAAGGTGTACATCAGAAATAAAGAAGAGAAGGAGGAAAGAAACAGATATAAAGGTTAACAAAACCTCCATTTGCCTCAGAAGCATTGAACTAGAATCTCAATTTTCTTTTTAATTTTTTTTAAAGAGAGAGTGAGAGAGGGAGAGAGAGAGAATTTTAATATTTATTTTTTAGTTATCAGCAGACACAACATCCTTGTTTGTATGTGGTGCTGAGGATTGAACCCGGGTCTCACACATGCCAGGTGAGAATGCTACTGCTTGAGCCACATCCCCAGCCCAGAATCTCAATTTTCTTATACCTGCCAAGAACTCCTTCCCTCCAAGGACAGTCAGGTAGGAAAAAAAAAATGACTCTCATCAGAACTAGAGGGTGGCACTCTGAGAATCTGGTTCTGGCCTAGGCAAGAGGTCTTCAAAATGTCAAGTTCCCATCAGGCTGCATCCTCTTTTCTGAACCATACAGCTCTGTTCTTTCAAACCCTTTGCCTTCATCCCAATATTTGGTTGCCCAGATCCTTTTCTAGGCTTCTTGCACCTATATATTATGTGGACTCTGCCTTCTGACTTTCATTTTTAAGTTTCCCATTCTGGGTTTTCAGTCCTCAGCTTGATTTCCAAAGTCCCTTTGCCTGTCCTCTCCTAACTGTCCAATCTGATCTTTGGGGGGTTCTTTGAACTCTTGGATCCACAGGTACCATATGGATCCTTTTGAGGCTTTCTCCATTACGAGTCCAGCCGATTTTCCTATTCAAATTTTCCTAGTCCATTTTCCACTTTTCCCATCGAGGACCCTGTCAGATGATGCTATGCACAACTCCTTTGAAATAAAATAAGCGCCACAGTGTGTTCCTAGTACTTTCCAGGGATTCTACTGCTACCCTCTCACCTTAGCCCATTCACCTCTGTCCTTTAAACGGTTCAAGGAAATGTAACTCTTAAAACATTGCAAACATAAATCATTACCATGCACTAGTCTCCCCAGAATCTAGCTAATGACTGAATAAAACAAAACAAAAACTGATGCTGGCGTACATTTCTCCATATCAGCTTCACGATTCTGGGAAATCACATTCACTTGAATACTTTCTTTTTCAAGTAAAATGGGGCCCTGTCAGAGTTTGCAAGATGGCATAGGTAACATGCTCAGAAAATGGCTGCTGCACAATAAGTGCTCATTTTTAAGAGGTCGCTATTATAAAAAACTTGGGCAATGAAAATACATTTATTTGTGCTATTTCATTTTGTATTTTCCTGGGATTAGTTGCATGCAATTGGCCAATGCATGCAACAAACAAGAAGTAAATAATTTAGATCAGAAGTCAACAAACTTTTTCTGTAAAAGGCTAGATAGGAAGTACTTTAGGCTTTGGAGGCAATATAGTCTCTGTTCCTACTCTGCAATACTGCCTTTATAAGAGATAATCAGCAACAGGAAAGAGTAAAAAAAAAAATATGCATGGTTATGTTCCAGTAAACTTTATCTACAAAAACAGATGACAAGTCAGAGTTTTCTGATCTCTGATATACTAAATTCTGTGTGACTTATAATGAGGTCATATCTCAATAAAACCATAGTATTTAAAACACCTAACAGCTAAGCAACACAGTACACTGTAGAGTGTTGGTTGTTTACCCCTGTGATTGTGCGGCTGAATGGAGCTGCAGTTCACTACCAATACCTGACTTCATGAGATAGTATCATGTCATGAGCCCAGGAAAAGATTAAAATTCAAAAATTGATGTATGATTTCTGCTAAATGCATATCACTTTTGCACCACTTTTGTAATGTTAAAAATTATATGTTAAACCATCATAAGTTGGGGATCATCTGTAGATGGTCACCTGTGATACAATGTTGACTAATTTACTTTTTTATTTTGTCAACTATTTACTGAGAACCTACTATGCTGGGTGCTAACAATACAATGGTAAGACAAATGGATTTAGTTCCTGCTCCATAGAGATGACAGCTAAGTGGAGGAGGTGGATGTAAATCAAATAAGCACCCATATAAATATAAAGTTACAAAAAATGACCAGAGCTATGAAGAAAAGATGTCTGAGGCTGTGAGACTATTTGACAAGGAATCTGCTTGTTTATTTGTATGTTTGATGGAAGTTGCTTAGAGAAATATCTCTAAGGAAATATTGCTTGAGCTGAGATCTGAAGCACCAGAAAAAGTAATTAGATTGAAGAAGCTTTAGAAGGGCTTCCCAGACAAAGGACACTACCTGTGCAAAGTCCTTTGATGGGAGAAGACATGGAATATCCCAAGAACTGAAGAATACTGTTATGGCCAAAGCACTTGTAATGGTTTAAGATATGATAAAGGAGACTGGCAGGGACCTTGATTAGAATGATGGCTGTTAGTCTCAGAGCAAGGGAGAGTCAATGACAAGTCTTAGAACATGATCATATTTGCATGCTGAAAAAAAATCATACTTCAGCTTAGGTGTTGAAAATGAAATAGAGATGGATATGCAACATCAGAGAATATTCCAGTCTCAGCTAGCCCATTCTTTCAAAAGAGGGATATTGGTTAATTTGGTGATTTATAAGTAAAAATTGCTTTTATGCATCATGGAAAAGTCATCAAAACTCTTTCTGGTCTGTGGAAAATGAAGGGAAAAAAATGAGTTTTTGAACTTTATCAGTGCCAGCCTTTTGATCTTCTCAATGTTTCTCTTTCAGTGGCAAAATGCAGATGAATTTACATAAAAGTTTATTTACACACAGTTCTGGTGACCTATGACTCAACGTGTTTTTCATCTTGACTTTATTTTCCACTCGTGAAACATTTTTGCTCAGAGAACCAGTTGGTTGCAATGAAATGCAACTCTTGTTTGAAAAATGCCATGAATCAAAACTATCTGAAGCAAATTAAGCATTTTCAAAGATTAAAAATCAATAATCCAACTAGTGGGTTGGTTACCTGTAAAATGGGGTTAAATAAAAAATAATAATCTCTTTGGGCTCATTAATTTGTTCATGTTCCTTATCATAGCGCCACAAATATAAAAGGTCTAGAAGGATACTTCTCAACAGTGGGTGGTTTTGCTTCCCCCGGGAACATTTTTGATTCTCACAGCTTTGGGGAAGGGGAAAGCAGATTGTATTGGTATGTAGCATGGAGAGAATATGACACACACAACAGACCTCCCCACCCACCAGCAAAGAAGAGTTATCCAAACTGAAATGTTAACAGGATTGAGAAACCCTGGTCTAGAATAATGTTAATCTACAAACTTCCTTCAACTTTATTTGCTCCAAGTGATCTCTCTCTTCTCTTTCTCCTTCTCCTCTTCTTGTTCTTTCTTTTCCTCCTTTTTCCTTTCTTTCTCTTCTCTCTTTCCTCTTCTCAACTTCCCCCTCCTCCTCCCCCCCTCCTCCTCCTCCTCCTCCTCCTCCTCTTCCTCCCACTCCTGTTTTCCTCCCTTCTCTCTCTCTTCCCTTGCACAGTGCATAACCTGACCCCTGTGGGTGCCTCTCTTTACACACCCATTGCACCTGATCTTCTCCTTCCCATGACTCAATCTTGCCTTTAGTAAAGCATATTAAACTAAAGTCTACTAAAATATTGACTGACTGAGCAGAATAGCTCTTAGAGTTGCAGTTTTGTGCAGAAAGTTTTCCTATCAAGGATATATTCCAGAAATACGTTTGGAGGGGGATCTTAGAATCTAATGCAGAAATGCCTTCCACTGTGCCTAGTCAACCAGCTAGACTTCCTGGAATACTCTCAATGAACTTGGTTTCTGAGCCTGCCTATCTCATTTCAATGAAGTTCCAACTGTTAAAAAGTTCTTCTAAAGTTTGAACCAAGATTTGCAGCCTTAGTTGATGACCAATTTGTAATCTGAAGTGAGATTTCTTGCCTTTTTAAGAAGTCATAAGATATCTCTTGGACACAGAGTAGAAGCAGTGATTCTGGTATATAATTAGAATCTATAAATGATTGGCTCAGCTCCAATCACAGTGACTTGTGTCTTCAGAATATCAATCATTATCTGTCACTTGACTCACTTCCTGTATTCATCTCTGTCCCCTCTCCTTCAACAAGCAGCCTCCTCGATCCCATCCCCACCCAGTACTGAGAAGTGAACTTAGGAGTGCTCTACCACTGAGCTATATCCATACCCCTTTTTATTTATTATTTTGAGATGGGGTCTCACTAAGTTGCCTGGGTTGGCCTCAAACTTGAGATCCTCCTGCCTCAGCCTCCCAACAAGCTGGATTTACAGATGAGCACTGCTGCATTGGACAAGCAAGCAGCCTCCTAAACATATAAATTTAATCTTGTCTTTTTAATGTCATTTATTAAAAATAGTCTTCAGGGGCTGGGGATGTGGTTCAAGTGGTAGCATGCTTTCCTAGCATGCATGAGACACTAGGTTCGATTCTCGGCACCACACAAAAATAAAATAAAGATATTGTGTCCACCTAAATCTAAAAAATAAATATTTTTTTAAAAATAGACTTTAATGGCTTCCAAAGATGATGTTTAAAATCTTAATTGGTTTATGAGACCCTTTATAATCTCTCTCTGCTGTCACCTACACTTCATCAGTTTTATTTTGTGCCATTCTTCCTCCTCAATCCAGCCACACTGGATTCTCTCAGTCCCTGGAACATACTATGCTTTTTTTCTGGTAAAGGCACTTCTTGTGGGTCCTTCCCTCTGCATGGGATGGTCTTCCCTTTACCTAACTTCTATTTACTCTTCAAGTCTCAACTGGGACAAAATATCTCAAAGAAAAATTTCCAACCAGACCATGTGTATAACGTTAGAAAAATGGAGACTATTGAATTATTTCTGTATTATCATTCACTTCTCCACCAGACTAAAAAGCAAATCATGAGTAGGTCTTCAAAAAGAACCTTGAATTTCAGGCTGTTGCAAACATGTTTAATCTTTTTTTTTTTTTTGTAACCCCATATCTGTCATGGATCTAATGTTTCCTCAAAGAAAAGAAGGGACTTTGGCAAACTTTGCACAGGATTCTGGAATCTCTCTGTAACATTGTACAGTGAACCACATTTATAAATCCCAGTTCAAAGTCCTTCTGCTTTTAATATTAACCTTGCAATATGTTCACCTTGTGTCCTATCTCATATTCTTCTGGATCCTCTTTAGCCTCGTGGTAGCAACGAGTTGGTGCACCATAACCACTCACATATTTCAAACTTCTGGCCCTGGAATTTCTATGATATATCATTGGACACCTGATGGGAGCCTACATGGACCCATGAATGTGCAACTTAGAAGTACAAGGAATTTAGCACCCTCTAAGGAAACTCTTAGTCAGTGGTGGATGGAATTAGTATTTTTAGCAGCCCAGTAGTCTCTTGGGAAGACTATTCCAGAAAACATTCTATCTCTTCTTCAGAAAGTCTTGGTGGATCAAGCCCTAACTGCCTACAGGGATGACCAAACCAACGATGTGTCCTTGAATCATCTTTCCCTCTTTCCCTTTTTTCTAAATCCATTACATATGCCCTCAGAGACCACTTCCAAAATAAGCTACCTGCACATAAACCTTCATCCTGTGTTGAGAGCCACAGCCAAAGGGGCCCCAGAAAACTTCCAGCTGCCAGCAAACTCCCAGCTGCCGGCTGATGATTGGCTCACAGTGGCCCCAGCAACATCTAGCTGATTGGCTCCTCTGTGGTGATGTTCATTGGGCTGTTTCCCTGCCCTTCAGACTGCCAGCTGATGATTGGCTCACAGCGGCCCCAGCAACATCTAGCTGATTGGCTCCTCTGCGGTGATATTCATTGGACTGTTTCCCTGCCCTTCAGACTACGGAACTGCTCATTGGGGGACTTCTTTGGCTCCGCCCACGCGACCCAGCCAATCGGCCTCAAGAGCAGGAGGATTGTGGGAGGTGGTGTGGTTTGTGGAGGGAGAGGCTTCTGGAAGCCAGTGGTGGCAGTTGGGCTCTGAGGGTTTTTCCTGAGGAGCTGTTTTGTTTGGCGTTTGTAGTTTTAAAAATAAAGTTTGTTTCTTCTGACAAGTGGCTCCTGAATTGTGCCCAGTCAGACTGCGGCATTTGGTGGCTCGCACGGGGAGCGACTGAGGGTAAGTAAACTGCTCGCCCCTGAGGGCTGGGCGAGAGGATGGGTAGCCATTCTAAGTTTACTCTTTTGTTTTGCTTCATTTTTGTTTTAAGTTGCCTATCCCTGGAGATGAGTGAGACGGAAGAAAAACCGCTCACATTTGAGGAAAAACTATTTGCGTTTGAGGAACAGATAGGGAGAAAGGTCGGATGGACATTTCAGTCCCTGGAGATGAGTGAGACGGAAGAAAAACCGCTCACAACTGAGGAAAAACTATTTGCGTCTGAGGAACAGATAGGGAGAAAGGACGGATGCACATGTCAGGAGGATAGAAAGGTTATAATGAAATTTTGTTGTTCCATTTTTATTGGATTCTGTCTCGGTTTGGTTTGGTGTTATCTTGCTGGGTTGTATTATAGTAGAAATACGGGATCAGCAATTAGTAAAAAACAAACCGAAAGAGTGTTAAGTAAATTGTTAGACGAAGGAGGCATCTCAGTAAAATCAAGAATACTCAGGGCATACGTTGATACAATACAAAAATATAGCCCATGGCTTTTTAAGGAGGAGTTGTTAGATATATCACAATGGAACCATCATGGTGAAGATTTAAAAAGAATAGAAAAGTACAACCCAGGGACTCTGCCAGTTGGCACATTGACATTGTGGGCGAACGTATCTGGTTTGCTTAGTCCAAAGCCTTCAGATCAGACAAAGGTAGAGGAAGGAGAAGACATATTGATTCAAGTAAAAGAGGTCTCTCAAGTTAGTCAGAATGAGGAAAAGATTCAAGTACAAGAGAAGGTCTTTCAAGCTAGTGAGACAGAGGAAGGAAGTTTAGAGCAGAAAAAGCCATCAGGGGAAAAGTTACAACAGGAGACTGCTAATAACACCTTTCTATCAGAGAGCGAAAGTCTCCAACCAACAGCACCACCTCTACAGGAGACTGCTACTAACAGCATTCTATCACCAGAGGGCATAAGGGTCCAATCAACAGCACCACCTCCATATGCTAAGAGACTCCCAACCCCCGCAGTTGATAGTTGGGATCCTGAGACAGGATCTCAAGTATGCCCTGTATTTGAGGTAGGAGGGCAGCGAATTCACCAGGGTTTATTTTACAAAACAGTGAAGGAGCTAAAAGAGGCTGTAACAACCTATGGTCCTCAAGCACCCTTCACTGTAAGCTTGATCGAATCCATTACCAACTTAAACATGACGCCAGCAGATTGGGCTAATATGTGTAAAGCTGTGCTAACTGGAGGACAATACCTGTTATGGAAGGTTGCTAATGAGGAATTTTGCAAGGAGACAGCTATGGGAAATGCAGCAGCTGGTTATCCTCAGAGAAATCTAGATATGTTGTTAGGAAAGGGACCTTATGAGGATCGGCAGCAACAACTTGCATATGATCCTGGTGTATACGCACAAATTGCTATAGATGCACTTAAGGCATGGAAGACTTTACAAGGACATGGAGGTTTACAAGGTCAATTATCTAAGATAATACAAGGAGCTAATGAACCTTATGCTGAATTTGTAGATAGGCTTATTCAAACAGCTACCAGAGTTTTTGGGAATACAGAACAAGCAATGCCATTAATAAAACAACTGGCTTATGACCAAGCGAATCGTTGGTGCAGAGATATCATTAGACCATGGAAACAGGAAGATTTAAACAAATATATTAAATTGTGTAGAGACATTAATGAACAAGAGCAAGTCATGGCAGCTGCAGTAAAACAGGCTTTAGATGCCAGAGACATTAATGAACAAGGGCAAATTGTTGCAGCTGCAGTAAAACAGGCTTTAGATGCCAGAGACATTAATGAACAAGGGCAAATTGTGGCAGCTGCAGTAAAACAGGCTTTAGATGCCGGGCTAAGAACATGCTACAATTGTCAACAAGCAGGACATTTTAAAAGGAATTGCCCCATAGGAGGAGGGTTTAACAATACTAGGTATCAAAGGAATAGAATACCGGGTATTTGTCCACGATGCCGTAGAGGGAGACATTGGGCTAATGAATGCCGTTCTCAAACCACCATAGAGGGTACTCCATTATCAAAAAACGAACAAGGACAAGGTTTTTATCCACAATATCGTGGACAAAGGCATCGGGTTCCGTTGCCAAAAAACGGACAGGGGGCCCCAATGCTCCGGGGCCCCAAACCACAAATATACGGAGCTCTGGAGGAACCCAGCAACCCCAGCAACCCCATCAGGGTAGTGCCCAGGGCATCAGATCCCTCATCAGACAAACCAGAGGGAGCGCAGGGTTGGACATCTGCGCCTCTGCCAGAGCAGTACTAACTCCAGAGATGGGAGTTCAAATCATTCCCACAGGGGTGAAAGGACCTCTTCCCAAAGGAACAGTAGGCTTATTATTGGGACGCAGCTCTTCTACTCTAAAAGGACTTTTGATAAGTCCTGGGGTAATTGATCCCGATTATGAAGGTGAAATAAAAATTATAGCCAGTTCTCCAAAGGGTATATCAGTAATTTCACCAGGAGATAGAATAGCACAATTACTAATAATACCAAGCCTACATGATAAATTTTCCAGTCATGTTGTAGAAAGAGGTTCCAAGGGATTAGGCTCCACAGGTGTAGATTGGGCTATGCTTTCTTTAAATTTAGATTCTCGCCCCATGCTAAAACTAAATATTCAAGGACATGAATTTAATGGGCTACTGGATACAGGTGCAGACCTTAGCATTATCTCTCGTCAAGAATGGCCAAAACATTGGCCATTACAACAAGCCACTCAAACGCTTCGAGGCCTAGGAGTGGCGAATAATCCCGATAAAAGTGCAATGGTATTAGATTGGAAGGATCCTGAAGGATGTGAAGGAACTATACAGCCATATGTATTGGATCATCTTCCTGTAAATTTATGGGGACGAGATGTCTTAGATCAATTAGGTTTGACATTAACAAATAATATCAATCAAAATGCACCCACTATTATGGCTAGACAAGGTTTTAGGAAAGGAAAAAGATTAGAAAAACAAGAACAAGGTATAGCAGCACCAATACAAATAAATCAAGGAACAGACAGACATGGGTTGGATTTTCACAAAGGGCCACTGAGACAATAAAAATTACCTGGAAATCAGAAAGACCAGTATGGGTCCCTCAGTGGCCCTTGACTAAAGAAAAGATACAAGTAGCCCATGATCTGGTCAAACAACAATTAGTGGAAGGACATATACAACCTTCTGTATCTCCCCATAATACTCCCATTTTTGTCATCAAAAAGAAATCTGGTAAATGGAGATTATTGCAAGATTTAAGAGCCATTAATAATGAAATGGTCATTATGGGACCTGCTCAATCGGGGATTCCTCAGTTGTCTGCTTTGCCAAAAACTTGGTATGTTTTAGTTATAGATATTAAAGATTGTTTTTTTTCAATTCCAATTCATCCTGAGGATAGTCCACGTTTTGCATTTACTATCCCTGCACTGAATCATGAAGGTCCTGATCAGAGATATGAATGGAAAGTACTCCCTCAAGGAATGGCTAATAGCCCAACTATGTGTCAAATTTATGTTAACAAAGTAATCCAGCCACTTAGAAATCAAAATCCTGAGCTACAAATATTTCACTATATGGATGACATATTATTAGCACACAAAGCTAAAAACACATTGCTAGAATGTTATGCCACACTTACAAACTTATTAAAAAATTATAATCTAGAGATAGCAATAGATAAAGTACAATTAAATTTTCCAATTAATTATTTGGGAGTTCTATTATCCTCAACCATGGTCCGTCCACCAAAAATTCAAATACGAGTAGATCAACTCAAATCACTTAATGACTTTCAAAAGTTATTAGGAGACATAAATTGGATAAGGCCTTATCTAGGTATTCCAACAGGAGAATTGGGACCTTTATTTGATATCCTAAAAGGTCCATCAGATCCAAATTCACCCCGAATGTTGACGCCTGAAGCAAGAAAGGCATTAAAAATCATTGAAACATATATGGAAAATATGCATTTGGATAGAATTGATATAAGTTTGCCTTTATTATTTATTGTATTATCAACAAAAAATATTCCTACAGGAGTATTTTGGCAAGAAGGTCCATTATTATGGATACATTTATCTTATTCTCCTAACAATATTCTTACTAGGTATCCTGAGGCTGTAGGACAATTAATACTCAAAGGAATAAAAACAGCAAAGGCAGTGTTTGGAATTTCTCCTAATAAAATTATTACTCCATATACTATGAATCAAATTGATGAATTAGCTAATGAGTTAAATACTTGGGCAATAATCATGTGCAAATCTAATGTTTCATTTGATAACCACTTACCATCTAATCCTTTATTGTCTTTTTGGTCATTGCATCCTGTAATTTTTCCAAAAATGACAAGAAAAACACCTATCATGAATGCTCCAAATATATTCACTGATGGGTCAAATAATGGTACAGCAGCAATAGTTACACCTGATCAAACTTTTACATTTTTAGTACCCAAACAATCAGCTCAAAAGGTAGAGCTTAATGCAGTATTACAAACTTTTGTGATGTTTAAAGATTCTGTATTTAATTTATTTTCTGATAGTCAGTATATAGTTAATGCTATAGTATCCCTTGAAGATGCTGGTAGGATTTCGCCTTCTTCTACTGTTTTCTCTTTGTTTTCCACTATACAAAGTTTAATCTGGGACAGAAAAGATCCATTCTTTATAGGACATATCAGGGCACATACAGGATTGCCTGGAGCCCTTAGTTTGGGCAATGATTTAGCAGATAAAACTACACATGACGTACATATTTTCTCTATACTAGAAGAAGCTATAAATTTTCATAAAAGGTTCCATGTCAATGCTAATACTTTACAAAAGCGTTTTAAAATAACTAAGGAGCAAGCTAGACAAATAATAAAACAATGTCAAAATTGTGTGACCTTTTTACCACAAGTTAATCTTGGAGTCAATCCTAGAGGACTGATACCTAACCATATTTGGCAGATGGACGTCACTCACTTGCCAGAATTTGGAAAATTAAAATATTTGCATGTTACAGTTGATACTTCTTCTGGATTTTTGATGGGCTCCCTTCATGCCGGAGAAAAAACTAAAGATGTTATAGCTCATTGCTTACAAAATTTTGCCACTGTGGGCATTCCAAAACAGTTAAAAACAGATAATGCCCCTGGTTATACGTCTACTTCTTTTAAACAATTTTGTTCATCATTTGGCATTACTCATATAACAGGAATCCTATACAATCCACAGGGACAAGGCATAGTTGAAAGAGCTCATCAAACTATTAAAATGTACTTATTAAAGCAAAAAGACGGAATTGGGAAGGGGTATATATTCCCCAAAGATAAACTTAAAATAACCCTTTTTACTCTAAACTTTTTAAATTTGGATTCATCAGGACTTAGTGCTGCAGAAAGGCATATGTGTCCAAAAAATGTACATAAGCCCAAGGTACTTTGGAAAGATATTCTAACAGGACAGTGGAAAGGTCCTGACCCAGTAATTGTCTGGAGTCGGGGGTCTGTTTGTGTGTTTCCACAGGAAGAACAGCAGCCGATTTGGATTCCGGAGAGATTAACTAAAGTCCTGACCCAGTGATTGTCTGGAGTCGGGGGCCTGTTTTTGTGTTTCCACAGGGAGAACAGCAGCCGATTTGGATTCCAGAGAGATTAACTAAAGCAATTTCTACAGACCAAAAAGAAGATGATTTGGCTCAAATCCATAACAGCTGATATCCAAAACTCCAATTTGGCTATCCTTACATCTGCAACAGAACCAGGATGCTTTTTTCAATATCTATTTTATTCTATTTTGTTTTTTGAGCTCATATAGACCTAGGTTAATGTTTTGCTGATCAGTTCTATATATTTTTTTTTTACTATAGAGTTTTTAAACATTGCAATGGAGATTTCACCTGTAAAAAGTTATAAGGCCTTTACCATTATGTTATGTGTTGTATGTATTATATTATGTGTGCACACTTGTGTTTTGTGTTTGAATGTACATATGTCCATATATCATATATGATGAGCGCTCATAAAAAAAAAAAAAAAAAATGGATCCAAAATTTTTTTTTTTTATTCACGTGATTTAAATGGTTTAATTTAAATTGGGTAAATAACTGTTAAGAAGGTTAACAGATCTGTTTGTTTACTTTCACCTATTCTTTTTATTATATTTAATAATTCTTTTCAAAATAATGTAAATTGTTAAGAAAATTGTTTTCTTTTAGTGCCTTCTAGAATGTTACACAATTATTAATATTAACCATTATTGCCAAAATTCCTATCTTCATCCCAGTGCCAGTGAAGATAATGTAAATTGTTAAGAAAATTGTTTTCTTTTAGTGCCTTCTGGAATGTTACACAATGTTTTCTTTAGCTATTATTGCCAGAATTTCTATCTTCATCCCAGTGCCAGTGAAGACAATGTAAATTGTTAAGAAAATTGTTTTCTTTTAGTACCTTCTAGAATGTTATATAATTTTTTCTTTAGCCATTATTGCCAGAATTCCTATCTTCATCCCTGTGCCGGTGAAGACAAAGATAAAACTAATCTACAATCTCTGCAATAGCCATCACTGAACCGCTTACAGAACTTGCCTAAACTATGTGTCACATGTATGCATTGTGAACTCACTTGTATGCATTGTGAACTATCTGTTGGTGCAGCGACTTGTGGTAGTGTTGGAGTATTTTTGCTGATGATGTCATCGGTGGTACAATTTTTCCAACAAGAGCTGTCAATTGGCTTGGTATATCTTCCTCTCTTCTGCTTGTCATGATCGTTCAGCTATTTGGGGGCCAACAGAGGTGAGGCAAAGAACCTCACCCCCCCGCTGGTACCTCTCCACAGGTGTGGCTGTATACTGGACCGGTAGTCAATGACGGGTAAGATCCAATTACAATGGTACCAACCTAAGACAGGAGGCTGACGCCCTGAGGTCAGCTCATCCGAAGACGGGTAAGGACCATATGTAGTATTGGACAACCTAAGGCAGGCACAGTCCCTAAGCCACATGCTTGTTGTTTAAACAGAGAGGGGGAGATGTTGAGAGCCACAGCCAAAGGGGCCCCAGAAAACTTCCAGCTGCCAGCAAACTCCCAGCTGCCGGCTGATGATTGGCTCACAGTGGCCCCAGCAACATCTAGCTGATTGGCTCCTCTGTGGTGATGTTCATTGGGCTGTTTCCCTGCCCTTCAGACTGCCAGCTGATGATTGGCTCACAGCGGCCCCAGCAACATCTAGCTGATTGGCTCCTCTGCGGTGATATTCATTGGACTGTTTCCCTGCCCTTCAGACTACGGAACTGCTCATTGGGGGACTTCTTTGGCTCCGCCCACGCGACCCAGCCAATCGGCCTCAAGAGCAGGAGGATTGTGGGAGGTGGTGTGGTTTGTGGAGGGAGAGGCTTCTGGAAGCCAGTGGTGGCAGTTGGGCTCTGAGGGTTTTTCCTGAGGAGCTGTTTTGTTTGGCGTTTGTAGTTTTAAAAATAAAGTTTGTTTCTTCTGACAAGTGGCTCCTGAATTGTGCCCAGTCAGACTGCGGCAATCCTGGACTTGTCATTTTGAAGGAAACTCAGACTAAAACAATGATTTTGAATGTTGTAGGAGTCTCCAGCTGTTTAATCATACAGCAAATAAATCTCAATTATTTCCAGAAATCCTAGAACTACCTATGGTAAATTAAATGATGACTCTCCAGATCTGACCACATCCTAATATCTGAACATGGTAAAAAAGACTTTGCAGATGTGATTAAGGTAAGGATCTTGAGTTAGAGAAATAATTTTGGGTTACCTAAGTGGTTCCTGAATATAATCACAAGTCCTATGAGAAAGGCAAGAGAGTCAGAGTCAGAAAGAAGGTCATGTGATCTTGGAAGCAGAGCCTAGAGTAATGTACTTAGAACAGGAGGAGGGGGGGTCACATGCCAATGAATGTTGGATACCAGAAGCTCAGAAAGGTAAAGAAATGGATTCTTCCTGGGGACTACAAAAGGAAACTCGACTTTAGCCAAGTGAGACTGACTTTGAATTTCTGATTTCCAGAAATGGGGGGGTGGGGGGGTGCCCACGTGCCAGGGATAGAACCCAGGGCACTTAACAACTAAGCCATATCCTCAGCCATTTTTATTTTTTATTTTGAGACATGGTCCTGCTAAGTTGCTTAGGGCCTTACTAAATTGCTGAGACTGGCTTTGAACTTGTGGTCCACCTTCCTAAGCCTCCTGAGATACTGGGATTACAAGCACACACTATCCTACCCCATTTGATTTCCAAAACTCTTAAGAGAATAAAGGTGTGTTGTTTTAAGCCACAATATTTGTGATAATTTGTTACACCAGTAATGGTAAACTAACATATCACCTCATTCTTGGATGATCTTTAGCTTCATGCTCATAGTATAAGGGACAGTACTCCACATATCCCCCTCAATACAGGCTGGGGTTCCAAGACATTAGCTCCAGCACAACTGAATTCTTGACAGTAGGGCAGATTAAACATATTGTAAGTGAAACAACTGAATGCCTCTGTTAATAAAGATAACATAGCTTCTAATATTTATAAAAGCAGGTGCTCACTATAAGTCAAGTTCTCTGTTAACCACTTCTCCATTCCTCCACAATCTTCCCAACAACCCTATAATATTGATGCCTCTACTATTCAGTATGGTGGGTGTTTTCCTGGTGATTCTCTAGTTCTACTCTCCTTCCTTCCCTCCTCTTTCTCTTCCCTGGAAGTTGGTCCCCATGGAGTGCCTCAGTTAACTCCTTTGATTTCTGGCTACCAAAGTTGGGTTTGGCCAATGGGAGGCAAAAACAGGAGATGAGGAGGGTAAGAGGGGTGGTGGGGAGAGCTCTCTATCTTACCTCCATCCAGATTGTCACAGGTTAACTGTGTCCCTCTCCTAAGGTCACAGAGCACTTCAGATAATGCCTACATAGAACTTTCTCACAGGATCCCTGCTCCTCCTACCCCCAAACATTGTCCCATCACTTGTTGCTTTTCTGGAATTCTGCTTACACTTCAGTAAATAGCCTTTGATTAAACGCTCCTTTAAAAACTTAGTTTCCATGTGCCATCTAATTTCTGTGAGGACCCTGCCTAATCATCTCCATTTTACAGCTAAGGAAATTACAGCTCAGAGTGGCCAACTGAAATATTTCAGCCAAGTATAAAATAACCAATGCATGAGAAAAATAACAGGTTTCATCTGCTTCTTCTGTGGTAGGAACCATTGCTGATGTCTTCTCAAACCTAAATGAGAGAATCAAATTCATTGCCGTTAATGTTGGTTCTATTGATCCCTTGCACATTTGATCTGCTTGCATTTTTATGAAGTCTATCTCCCTTAAATGTTTCAGTCTCCTTTTGTAGGTGCACTTTCTGGTATTTTTAATAATATATGCAAATTTTGTGAAAACATATTATTTCCTATCTGACTTTGATCATCTTAACACCACATTTTCCTGTTACACAAACATTTTATAGTGTGGTTTGTCCTCAAAGACCAAGTCAATTGAGAGGAAATGTTTCTGAGAGGTGTCTGAGTTATATGTGGCCACTTTTTGATGAACTTTGCAATTCTAACATCTGTGTCCTAAATTAAGAAGAAGATGGGCATTTCTCCAGAGATGAACCAATTCATCAAGAACCCATCTTGCATATAATATAAAACTTTAATAATCCAACCTTACAGAGGGGTTGGCCAGGCTGAAACATGTTGTTTAAAGAAATGCAATTTGATGGCTTTGAAATACAAACAAGAACTTGAACTAGGTAAATAGAATGTGGCCAAACATAGTTCCCAGGAAATCTGCTTGAATGAACAGCTAAGAAAGATTTATAATTGGTGTATCAATTATTTCTATGGGAGTGGATGTTTTTATGATGCTTGAGGGTACTTAAAAAGTTTGTTCTCATAAGTAATTTAAACATTCCTCTTGAAATACTGTTTGCACTATTAATTTACTTAGCAAATTAATCACAGAATCATAACATTTTAGAGCTGAAAGAGGCCTCAGAGAAAATCTAGTGCAACTCTTTTTTTGCAAACAGTTTCTTGGATCACTCTTAGCTCCATGCCAACAGTACAATGGCTAGTCCTCCACACACCCTGTCAATCCTGCTCAAATCCCTGAGACACTGGCTTCAGCACAACTGGCTCACTCTTTCCTGCAGAAGTTCAAACATGTCATAAAGTCATGCAATGCAACACTCCTCTCAGTGATCCCCCCAGCAGAGGCTTTGTTCAGATCTACTCTTTTCTACCTACCTTTTCCATCAGTCTCCTTCACAGTCTCTTCTGCTGTAAGGCTCAGAGGAGGAACAATTCATTGTCAGGCTTCACCCATCTTCTTCCCATCTGCACTCTTTCAAATTCCCATTCCACTTGATCTTACCAAGGTCACTAATAACAAAGCTCAAGACACAAGTGACTAGACCTTTCCTTGGTAGCATTTGGAGTGTTTGCTGACTCCCTTCTTGAAGCTCTTCCTCCTTGGGCTTCTATTGCAGCAGTTTCCTCCTGGTTTAACCTCACCACTTTGACTATTTCTTCCCACTCTCTTTTCTGGAGTTTGTGTTTGTGGTCATATTCCCTTCCAATTCTACATTCCTTTACTGGAAATCAGAGTCACTCATGCCACTTCCTCGTTACCTATAGGTTGTTTGCTCTCATAGTTTCTGGTCCACATCTTTCTCCTGAGCTCCTAACCACCTACTGATACCTTTTGGAATCGCACAGGCCATCCAAACTCCACAGATATAAAACAGATCTATTCTTTCCCCAAATGTGTTCCCCACACATATCTTTCTTTCTGTGAATAGTAATATCATTTACACAGGTGTACCAACAGGAAACATGACATTGCTCTTAAGATAGAATCCAAACTCCCTAGTATACCAGATAAGAAAGACCCACTGATCTATTTGCTTCTTAGTGCAACAGCTTCATCTCTTCCAACTCCTGTGGGTCCTTACACCTACTGCAGCTAGACTCTCCTTCCCAGAACTCTCAGATGAGCTTTGGTTCATGTTCCAAGACTCAGTTCAAGCACGATACCCTTTTAAAGCTTTTTCTCATCCAATTTCCCCCTCTCTGGAAGATTCAGGCATTCCCTGTGTGCCTCAAAGACTGCTTATATGCCTCTACTTGTGGCTCTTTGTTACATATATTTATTCCCATGCCTCTTTTTCTCTACCATATAGAAGTACCTTCAGGTCAGACATCATGACTAGTTCATTTTGATGTGCACTGGATTTAATGTGGATATATATATATATATATATATATATATATATAATAGTTATTCAAAAGATATTTATGAAAAGACTGAACTAAATGAGTGAATGGATCAATGAGCAGATGTAATTGAAGTTTTAAAGATCTGAAGTTGCTACTACAGGTCCCCTCTAGTAAGGATTTTGTTCCTAGAGGTTCTAAAAGTCAGTAGCCCAATGGTACCAGAATTAACTTGGGGTTGGGGCTGAGAGGAGGACAGGGGAAATATGGTGACTAAATCAATTTTGGTAAAGAGAAAGCTTTTAAAAGGTCAAAGAAGGATTCAGAAAAAGATGATTGGAACCAGATTATGGTGAACTTGAATGCCAGAATAAAGTGTTTGGATGCTGAAGATTCAATACAGGCTCATAAACAGAAGAGTAGCAGGTATCTTGTCAATTCATGAACAGCAAAAGCAATAACAATGAAAACTATATTCCAGGAATTTTAACATGGCCTCATTGTGCAGGAGGAAGTAAAGACCAGTCAGAGGAAGAGGTGGGGTTAATGGACCAGTTTATGAGCCCTTTATACAGAGCCTACTGTCATTGGAAATAGGAAGAAAAAGGATGAGCCAAGTCAAATCAACACGTGTTAAAGAAATTAAAGTTTTCTTAAGTAAAGTGAATTGGGCTAAAGAATCAGCTTTAAAAATAGGAGATGTTCAAAACTATTCCTTCCCTGATGTCTCCTTGTCAAGACAGATACTTTGCTGAAAGTGAATTGGCTCTGTGACTCTATTTACATAACATCTTCTCTGTGGTTTCTTTTCTTTGGCTACTGAGTTCTGGAGACAGACATCTCTTCATGCTGAAAATCACAACCCTGGTAGCAGGGAGTAGATAGAGGAAGGATGTAGGTAGGGGAAAAACAAAAGCGCATTATTTCCCTATCTGATGTCTTTAATCTAGTCAGGCTAGACATGTGGGAAGAAACAAGCTGAGTGACAAAAGATGCCAAGAAATGACAGACTCAAAAGAGGGGATTTCACAGAACCAACAGCCCAGGGAAAGACGAAGCCTGTTATGATCAAGTCGAGGAAATGATCTGTCTCTGTTCATTCTATGTAGCGCTGGGATGGAGCTCCACATGTCCATGACCCCTTGCCCATGGTTTAGCCAAATATTCTGAGATCAGTAATACCCCAAATATTCTGTTAGTCACATCAGTCTGTTTGCTTTCTTTCAAATCACCTTGAAGACCTAAAACAACCATCACTACTGAAGTCAGAGTTCTGGCAGCAGTAACACTTGCCGGGCAGCCCACACCATCCATAAGATGGAGGCATGTCTACTTTATATTCTATCCTCTGGGTATTTAGATGTGTCACATGGCTTTACTTGATTTGTCAAAACTCTTGTATAAAAATGTATGAAAGCATCTGTCACCTGATGATATTTAATATATGGTTCCTAGGTCAGAAATATAAATATAAGACATCCTGAAATCTAAACTGAAGAAACAAATGTCTTCACCATCTTGTTCCCCAGATCAAGTCTTCTATAGATTTCTTCCATGAAGCAGCAGGATAAGTCATCTAAAATAAAATCAACAAAAGTTTTGAGATTCTCCTGCAGAGAAAGGAGGAGGCAGCACACATGATTAACTTTGTCCAGTTGAATTGAGAGTTTCTGAATGATTAAGAAGCTGGAACTTGACTAAGCCAGAAACCGTGCAGCCTCTAACAGAAACCCTTGCAAAAGAAAACAACAAACTTGCAGATGAAGCAAACAGATGATTTCTGTAATTTTATAACTAGGACCAGAACTCCAACTTTTTTCCTCAGTTCTGGATAAAGTCCCTGAACCTAAGCCATGCTGGGACAAGGGGATAAAATGTGTTTTCAGTGATTCCTTAGACAGGGAATAATTATGTGTTGAAACCTAGTCCCCTGATTTATTTTAACAATGCTTCCATTTCATTCAGGAGAATGTGAGGGGAGTGAGTTTTAAATTGCTTGCTTTGCCAGTATACCTGGTTTTTAGCTTGCCACATTTTTCCAATGAGAAGGAAAGAACACAATTCTCACTAGAGGAAAGGGTACTAACCTTTCAATGCATCTGCCATAAGCTAGGCCCTGTTGGGTCCTTTCATATACATTCCCACCTTCAGAAGTAGCAACAATAATGATGGAATATGTTGGCATGGCTACCCTTAACCTAGAAGTTCAACATGCTCCTAAGTGTGAAATATTTTAAACAGATCACACCATTGTCAAGGTTTTCAAGGTTAAACAATTTTGTAGTATGTTTCAGCACTTCATTCCTTTTTTGATTACCTTAACTTTAGATGAATCCCTCAGTTGTGAAAGATAGCTGCTGCAGCCATCGAATATCCTGTCCCATTGAATTCTTATTAACATTTATAAGTAATGGTTTTGTTAAAATCTCTGCAGTCCCCAAGTAAGGACAACCATGCTGTAATTTTTCTTTTTAGGAGACTCACAACATTTTACATTTTACAACATCTTTTTGAGCTCTCTGGTCAATTGATGCATGAATATACAACCCATTTATAACTGAGAGGTAAAATGACCCAAAGATCACAAACCTGACTAGTTGACACAGAAGATGGGCCAGATTAAAAGTCAATTTGTCCTAAGTGTATGGGTCCTGTGTCTTTGTTCTTGTTTTGTTTTGTTTTGCCAAACTGTTTGCTTATTTTGCTGCCTCAAAAATACCATAGTTCTAATTCATGGGAATTTAGGCTTCCTTGTTTGACTCTTTTGGTCTTATCATCTTACCCTAATGGTAAAGAATTAGGCTGAGTAATCAGATCAAGATTAGGCACATCATTTCTACCTAACTTTTGGATTTGTTCTCATTCCTTCACTGGGTAATATGATCAAAGAAACACAGTGTTGGAAATAACCTTGTTCAACGTCTTTTTAAGAGATCTATCAAGGTTGGAGGTCAGTTAGTAGCACAACTGGGGTAAAAGACTAGAGGACAAAGTTTGTTTCTAGCTTTGTAAATCTCCATTCTGCCACTTCCTAGCTGAGGAAAATTGCAAAGCTATTTTATCTACTCAAGCCACTTCCTCATACAGGTGTGAATATTAAGTGAGATAATAAGTGCACATTGCCAAAAACTACACTTGTACATAGTTTGTTTATTAACTATTAATTGCTGTCCTTTTCAGACACAGCTTTTAGGTTTTGGGCTTTAAGAGGTCCCTCCCAGGTAGTTGACCAGAACCTATAGTTCCCAGGTGCTTCCTCCACTTCCAGCGCAAGAATGCCAGTGGGGACTCAGGTCCCTAGAATTGTGCCCTTTGGTGAGCTATGACCTGGGTTCAGTGGTCACTGTGCTAGGATTAACCAGGGCTTTCCTTAATCCAGGAGACACTTCACTGAGTCCTGAAGCCAGTAGTCATCCCAATCTTCACTATGATTGTTCCACTCTGAGAAGCTCAGGGTAGACCTCTGGGAAGTATTTTGAATAGAAAATAAAAGTTTATTGCTCTCACTTTATGGTTCCCAAGGGCAAAAATGAACCAAGAATGTAGCTTGAACTCCCACTTAGGCCCTAAACACATTACACTATCATATTCAACCGGCTTCTTGTAATTGAATCATATTACTTACAGTCACAGATTTCCCACTACAAAATATTGCCTTAATTTTAACTAACATGCTTACTCCTCAAAATCTAACATAAAACTTTCGGTACTACCCAAATATCTGAGTTAAGGAAACACATAAGCTCCATCTTGCAGTAATGCTTATTCCAAACTTCTTCTTTTCATATGTTATTGGCCCAGAGTAATCTTCTATTTTGCTACTTTCCCAGATATGGATCTCACTGATTCAGAAGCATATGTTCCTCATCTTACAATCCCTTACCCCTCACTGGCAGGTTTGCTGCTCTCCTACTGGCTCCCCCTAAATTTCCCCAAGGTTGTTCCAGCAATTACCGCAAAACTATCCTTTTCAATGTCTTTGCTTCAGTCATTGGGAAGAAAAAAAGAAAAAGACAAACCTATTCATAGGTTGTGACATTTAATTATTTAACCTTTGGGGTGCCTGCTGCATGTAAAAACTGAACTAGATTCTGTGACTTTATAGATTACCTAATGCAAACTACTGAATGTTGCTAAGCTTGCTTTTTTTTCTTTTTTAAAATTTATTTCTTACATACATGATAATATTGGAATGCATTACATTCATAATTATCCATTTACAGCACAATTTTTCATAACTCTGTATATAAAGTATGTTCACACCAAATTATGCCATTATACATGAGCTCTCTTATTTTTTTATTTTTTTGGCATACAATTCTTAATACAGGAGATAGAGATGGTACCTGTTACATAGGGTGATTTTGAGTACAGCTGCTCCTCAACTTATGATGAAATGACATCCTGAAAAAAAAATCAAAAGTTGAAAATATCCTAAGTTGAAAGTTCACTGAATACACCTACCCTATTGAACATCCTGACTTAGCGATACCATGTACACAGATGCCCCAGCCATCAGGGAGCTGTGGCTAGTGGCCCTGCCCAACATCACAAGAGAGTATCATAAAGCATGTCACTGATTTAGGAAAACATCAAAATTCAAAATCTGAAGTACAGTTTCTACTTTCATATCATCATAAAGTTGAAAAACAAGTAGAACAATCATAAACTGGGGCCTATCCATATTAAGATAGATAATACAAAGGGTTTGTCATGGTGTCTAACACACACAAATAATCATCCAGTAATAACTGTTGTTGTTCATCATTAGACAATGGGCAATATAAAGATATCTAAGACATATTCCCTACTCTAGGGGTACTTGGAGGATACATGGGGTTTATAAAATCTAAGCATGCAATAAGACAATAAGCCAAAGTCAGGTGCAGTGGCTCACACCTGTAATCTCAGCTATTCAGGAGACTGAGGCAGGAGGACCACAAATCCGAGGCCAGCCTGAGCAACTTTGCAAGACCTTGTCTCAAAATGAAAATGGCTGGAAATGTAGCTCGGTGGTAGAGCACTTATCTCGCATGCATAGGCCCTAGGTTCATTCCCCTGAACCACAAACACACAAACACACACAAACACACACACACACACACACACACAAAGACAAGATAAGAACTATCTAAATAAGTATATGATGCCATTATTTGTCTGATGAGCATAGGACAAAATAGTGTGAGCTAGAATACAGTCTGGAAAGACTTCAGAAGAAGATTGATAGAGAAGTAAGGAGCTGGGCTTTGACAGATGAATTGTACTTAGTGGTGAGCAAAGATGAGCACTGCAGATAGAGAAAAAACAATAAGCAACATGCAGAGGTAGGAAGATGCAAGTGTCTAAAGACCATGAATACACGTTACACAGAAACCTCATGTCAATGTAGATTGAAGCCAGATTGTGACAAGCAGTGAGCAGAAATGTATACTGTAGGTAGACGTGAGGTTTAAACCACAACATTTTGAAAGTTTAATATGGTAGCACAATATGGAATGCGTTTAGGAGAAAGAGACTACAACAGAAAGAATATATCGTTGCAATAGGCTCAATTTAAGGTGAGGTACAGAACTTGGTTAATTCTCTGGAGGTCAAAAAGGAAGCCAGATCTGAAAGATAATTGAAGGGGAAAGATGTGTTCTGATCTAATAGGTAAGGGCAAGGTGGAGGGAGGGTGTTTGTAAGAAGAGGACACAGAATACTTTAATACCAGGAGGCAGAAAGAATGGGTACAGTATCAATACTGAAATATGAAAGTCATCCAGTCATTCATTCAACATACACTCGATACCCAAAACCGCATACCAGGCCATGGAGATCCAGAGATGAGCACAATAGTCCCTGCCTTCCAGGAAATAGCAGTCTAGTCAGAAGGAGAAACTAGCTTGGAGAAGAGAGATGAGTATTTACTCATAAATTGATAGATCTGAAAAAAAAATTAAATGTCACCTAGAGTAATTCTCACCTGAGACAAACTTTAAAGATGAGAAACTGAAGTCCAAAGGCTGTGTGTGGTTGTGAAAATTCACACCTTTAGTTACTGTGAGCCCAGAATTCTTTGTGTCACACCTGCTATGGTCTGTCCATGCATAACACTCCCTGTTGGGAACGTGTATGTGACATTTAATCATGCATTGCTTTGGGACATCGTTCACAGGGTATCCAACTAGGGAATGAAGACACAAGGCATATTGCAAACTATGAGGGGAAAACAAACTAATACTAACTCATTCCTATGCCCTGGTGCCTTTTTGCCCTCAAAAGAATCTGAGTTACTTCCAAGATCCATGCACCCTGATGTCTGCAGAAATGAGGACAAGGTCCACCATCCCTTCACATGGAACCTGCCTCTGTCCTTTCCACACTGCCTATATCCAAACATTCTTGAAGTCATGTCACTCTGTCTCCTCAATATTGTTCAATAAGTTACTTCATTTATACACTATCACCAATCATTCCCTTAATTCAGGTGCTCACTTTAGTTGCCTCCTAGTTATTTTCCTCTCCAAATAACTCATCTGCTCACTCTGCCATTAAACAGCCAAAATTTCCTACCTCTCCACTTGAAAACCACCAAAGTTTCTACATTGTCTATAGGATAGTGTCCAATCTCCTTAGTAGGACTGGAAGTTCTTTTCTTCCAGAAGTTCCTCTCCACTCCTTTCTAGATGCTCTATACCCCCACAAAAACAACCTGCTTGCCATTATCTAAACACACCAAGATCTCTTGTCTCCCTGTACTTTGGCACATGTGTTTCCTTTGCCTTTTTTCTCCTTCTTGCTATTGGAATACCCATTCATCCTTCAATGCCCATCTCAAAAATCATCTTCCATGAATAATTTTTATTAATTGCCTGTATTTATAACACACTATGACAAAAAAAGAGGATATAATGCCATATTCAGAGATATACACTATATAGTAAAGTAAAAAAAAATCAAATTGGCAAATGAGAGAAAAGTAGGATGCAGACAGGGGTAGTGTCCAGTCACAAAGAGCTTTTAAAGCTATTTATAGTCACTCACCTAAGCCTCTGGGGCCTTTGGGGGCTTATATGTCTTACTCCTACCCTAGGCAGTGAGCCTTGCAGATAAGAAATTTATCTTCATTATTTCTGTATCTCCAGTTTCTCAAATGGTGTCTGGCATCTGTTAAACACTGAAGAAGTGGTTATTGAATGAATGAGCACATGAACAGATAAGTGTAGTCATCTCTATGCCCCACTCCCTATACCAAATAATTCATGTATAATGTGTGAAGTGATAGAAAGAAATTCTGAAAAATGCCCAATTACTTACAGATATGGTCATCCTCTTTGGGGAAAATAGATAAATCGTTGGAAATACACTGAATAGTTGAACATATTCTCCATGCAAGAATGCCACACACACACAAAAAAAATGCTTGGCGTATTTATAAAGTCTTTTCTTCCTCTTCACTCTCACAGGGGCAATCCCCTTCTTCCCCATCAATTGATATTTCAATGGGGGAGATACAAAAAACATGATGTAAAAATGGGAAAGTGGGAATTCCCAAATTGAAGTAAAATCTAAACAGATTATCCCTTTTGTAAGTTATCAAAGGGTAAAAGATGAAAATAGTATCTTAAGATATCAGTGATTTTCACAGTGCACATGGGGGACTTAAGGACTTTCTCAAATATTGAGGAAGCAAATTGTGAATGGTTGACTCTCAGGCTTTAAAAAGTACACAATCATACAAAAAGAAAAAAAGACATGTGCTTTGGCATACAGAATATTGTCTTCTCACCCACCTGAGCAAAATGAACAGATGATTTATCATCCAGTAATTTTTTTTAAATGCTGAAATTAAAATCCTAGGAATTGGACTAAAGACTTTTTTAAGTTGTAGAGATAGAAGAGACTTCAGAAATCATTTTTTAAATGAGGTGATGGGGTTCAAGTCATGCTACCCCAAAACAGGGGTAGCATAGTCAGCACTTGAGAAAACAGCAGATGCAGGAAGGCCATTCTCTGAATTTCTCTTTTCCTCTGAAATGGGTCACAAGACTCTCATTGGAGAGGTGCCCTCTATACCTGGAGGAAAGAAGCATTATTATCTCCAAAGACATAGGGACACAGATAAGAATATGAACAGGCCCTGTTTATTACTCATAGGACCCGCCCCCTTTGTCCAATTGTGCTTGCCCACTAGTGCCCACTCTTCATCAAACCTGAGCATAAAAATGGATTTACCCCTTTCTATTTATTTATTTAATTTTCTTCTCCTTCTCCTTCTCCTTCTTCTTCTTTGCAGGGAGGAGTACCAGGGATTGAACCCAGGGGCACTTAACTACTGAGCCACATTTTCACCTTATTTATTTATTTTTAAATTATCCCCCTTTCTTTGGCTCTTCATTTCTAAAGACTCCCACATCAGGTAAAACACGCTAAATAAATTTGAACGTTTTCCTCTCATTAATTTGTCTTTTGCTAATAAGGGCCTCAGCTGTGAACATACCAATGGGTGAGAAAAGAAATCTTTTCTCCCCTACAGAGGAAACTGAGACCTCAAGTGTATTTTGACTAGTCGTGAAATGACTGTGAAAAGATAACTGCACAGACAAAAGGTAATCTGCTTTGAGATGTAAGAAAAATTACATGTAAAGATTTCAACTAAATGGGATTGGGTATGATTGGGATGAGATGAAGAGGCCTGGTCTTCAACAACCCCAGGCTTCAGTCCCAAATCTCCTACAGCACACCCCCTGTCCCCTCTCCCTGAGTACAGAGAGCTGGAGAACATGAAGAGGGTAGGATAAAGAAACTGGAAGGCTCAGTGCCAGGGACAACTATGGAAAAATGAATAGATGTGGGAAAATGAAGAAATCCAAGGTGCAAAAGTCAAAAACCTCATGATAATTATGAGAACAGAAAATGTACTAATTTTAGGCAAATTATTAGGGAAAAATTTTATAGCTACATTGTAAACTTTCTTTCAAGCATGTAATTAAAAAACCTGTCCTAATCTTTTTTTCATTTTTTTAAGAACATGTCATTTTAAAATTCACGTTTGTCTTTTTTTTTTTAAGATTCATATGTTAATTTGATCTACAGCAACACTAAGTACCATTTCTTCAGAAAAGCAAATTATACTATGGAAAAAAGTGCTTAGCAAGAGCTTCTGTTTTGTTCTTTGCGGGGGTGGAAGAGTTTCTAGATTATAGACATCAGAACAGAGTCTCATTATCTGCGCTGAGCATTGTGTCCTACCTTTGCTGTGCTGTGAGTAAAAATGGCTGCTAAATGGCCCCGATAGTCAGCAGCAGTTCAAGGTGCCTTTTAGAGCACAGCAGGAAGAGCTTGAGTTGGGTGGGATGCTTGACAATGTCATACTCAGTACTTTTAGACACCAGCCTTTGCTCTTGGTGAAAAAGATAATAAAAGGAGGGAAAAACCCAAATGACTTCAAATAAGCCTAGACTTCAAACATCTAAAGACTCAAAATGCTGCTAGTTTGAGTTAAGGATCTTTTGTGGGTTGAGCTTGATTTAGTTAATGCCCCACCCCTGACTTCCCAATAATGCACTTAAAAAAGAGAAATTGAAATTATCTTTTGGAACTCATATAAAGGAAAAAAAAATGAGTCTATTTGACCTTAAGATAAAGAAGAGGCTTGCCAATTTTCTTCAAGAATAAAATAGGATATTATGAGAGGATTGATTGGCCTGTCCTAGAGGTATTTAGCAATAATAGTGTAAGCTATTTTCATTAATGACTAAAGGAATTAGTTTGAATTTAAACAAATAAAAAAATGCATTCTAGTGAGAACTATTGGAAATCATAACCAACTGCAGCTGCCATGATCAAAACCATTGTTCCAATGACCTCACCAGGAACTGCAAACACAACAGGAGTGAGCAAGCCCAGAACTCACAGGGAAATGGGGTTTAGAACTGTGATTTGCAGCATTCCAGCCTCCATGTCCCAGACCAGGAACAAGATGTGAATTTAGAACTCAAAGAGGAGAGTTTAGTACCCAGCACTGGTACTAGAACCCTCTAAACCATAGGACAAAAAACTACAACCTGTCAGCCAGACATTTTAGTAAATAAAGTGTCATTGGAAAAATGGCATCATTCGTTCATTTCCGTATTGTCTATTGGTAATTTCATGCTACAATGATGGAGTCAAATAGCTGCCATGGAGAATATATCATTCATAAGCCCTTAAATATACATGTAGCCCTTTATAGAGAAAGTTTGCCAACCCTTGTTTTAATAGTTTTATTATTTGTACAGCCCTCTTTCCTTCATCCTCAATACAGAGTTAATGTCAAATTTTATTAGTTAAACCTTTATAAATTGTAATTCTTTTCTGCTTTTTTCCCCCAACATTACCTCAACATGACCATCACTTCTTACCTGTTTTCAGTCTATTAACATACTGCTACCAGGCTATTCTTTGAAAAACTCAAGTCAGGAAATGCTTCTGACCTGCTAAAATATCTCCAATGCTCCTATCACTTGGTTAAAAAAAAATCAAATCTAGAGCTCTTGCCATTGTTTGACCCCAGGTTACGTTTCCAAACTCATTTTCCACCAGTTTCATGCACATTCAAGTCACTGATTTCTGGTAAACCCTACATTTCCCTATCTATGTGATTTTTTGCACTGACTTCTCTAATTTGAGAGAATGAAAAAGAAATTCTAATTCCATATCTGAGATAAAAAAAAACAACAGTGAAATAATCTCTCAATGACAGATTTTTTAAAATGGAGATCAAAATCTTAGGTTTATTAAAAGACTATATTGATCCTTTCTACTGAACTATTGCCCATCCATGCCCTAGTTAGACCTGGTTCAAAGGAATAACTTGGATCTGCAAAATAAAGCACTATTAACAACCTTGACCTCACATTGATAGAGAAAGTAATAGAGATTAACATCCCAGTGCTTAGATCAGCTCCATCAAATAGATCAACATGAACCAATGGTTATCTCCTACTAGTCGGTAGGGATAAAGTAAAAAAGATGGGTGAATGACAAGATGTTAGTTAAGGACCCTCACATTAGAGAGAGAGAGAGAGAGGATTGACAGGGATGGTGGGTACAACTTCCCAAGCACTTTCCATCAGTTTTTCTCATATCCTTTAGAATTAACTATAAAGTTTATTAACCAGAGTGTGACTAGCCTCTGCAAGACAGATCAGCTGTTCATGGAGACAGTCTTATTCTCACCTTCAAGGTGCTTCCTCAATCCACCCACTGCTTTGGCTTCCTCCTGTGACTACCGACTTGAAGCATGAAATTGCTCCCAGACTATACGCTAATTAGATTAACTCCAAATCTGTGCTATTTTCAAACCTGAGAATTTGATCCGTCTTCTATTTCCCAGCCCAAACTATACTGTCCAATATAACTCACAAGAGGTTATGCAATGTGATTAAATGGCAACAGTAATGTATTCCACTAATAAATTTCCAACAACATAAACATGCCCGAAATTTGCATATAAACTCCCTCGCATTGTGAAATTCCCAGAAGAAACTGAAGTCCAGAGATTAAATTCTCCTTCAAGTTAAAGTCCAAATAATTTAACATGCAAAAGAATTAATATCCTTAATTTTTCCTTCCCACATTATTATTCCACATAGGCTCAGCTAAAGAACTTATGCTCAAATATTCAATAGCTTGGATTCCTTCAATTACTGCTGCCTAGGATTTTTTTTTAATTGTAGTCAGACACCGTATCTTTATTTTATTTATTTATTATTATGTGGTGCTGAGGATCTAACCCAGCACCTTGCACATGTTAAGCGAGCCTTCTACCACTGAGCCACAACCCCAGCCCCTGACTGAGATTTTTGTCATTGAAAGAAGCATAATTTCTTTTGTTCCCCACATTAAAAGAATCCAAAGACATACCAAGATCACTACAGCAGCAGCACTATGCACATACACTTAGAGATCAAGACAAACCCCAGGTCCTAGAGAGGTCATCTAAGGCAAAACTGTCAAATGAACACAATGGTTAGTCTACACCTACATGAATGTGGCCAAAGACAGTAGCAATGAGCCAGGGGTACTGCAGAAAGAAGGGAAACAAAGAGGAAAAAAATCTCAATTTTAGTCTTGCCAAGATGCCAGTCAGCTGATGATAATAATTTAAAGTTTGTGACCATAAACTTAAATCCAACTGTGAGAATATTTTCATAAAATATTGTTACATCTGAGGGAAAATTTAGGGCATATTCTCTTTTTTTCACAAAGAGGTATTGAATATATGTTAGGCTTCTTGGAAAGTTTAGAAATTTACATTGATTACTGCACAAGTCACAGGTCTTATTTCCATTTCCCCTTCCAATTTGGTTGTTTCCCTGGTATCATTCTGAATGTGGTTTTCTATTAAGACCCTAATTTCCATGCTTTCTTTTGAGCATGTATTTTCAGTTCTATGACACAATGTCTGTTATCCCTTATCTCATGAAGCAAAATTCCATAGGCCTATGAATCCTGTTTCCTAGAACACATACTTTCCTACTCCCTACATTTTCTTCTGCTGGAATTCCAACTCAGCAGATCACTAAACTGAAGCTCCTATAAATACTTAGAACATCTTTCTTCTAGAAATCTAGAAAAATCTGATTGCTCTGTCTCCTGAAAGCACTCGCTGAAAAGCACCTTCAGATTTAAGTAGCTTTTCATTCTGCTCATATTTTTATGCAATGATATATTTCAGGGGTTCATGTTTTTTCCCTGTTCTGTTTCTTCTGTTACCATAGCTTAATTGTGATTCCAAAAATAAATCCCAATGTTTAAGTGGATATTTCCTTATTTATCACAAATATTTCCTTATTTATCACAACTACCATCATGTTAGTACCTGAGCGTCTTCTTTCCTTTTACTTTCTCTTAGCTTTTTAGCATGGAGATTTTGACTTGCTTGTTTTAAATGATACCAGAGAGAAAAGCAAAATCAACAGGTTGTCAGGCTGCCCAAAATTCACTGCTCATGCTTCACCTACGTGATTTGGATAATCCCAGCTTCTGGAGACATTCACTTATCAAACCAATATATAACCAAGTTCCCAATTAAATCTACAACATTCCTACCTAGCTCTCCTTTAATAGATCTTGTCTTTCCAGGGTCTGGCAAGATGGCATCTTAATTTTATCATAATTTCACAATCCTAGGTATTTGATACCTGCTCACTCCATTAAAACCATGCTGCTTCAAATGATCTATTTTGATCTATTAACAAATAAAATGCCTTCCCCTACCCAGTGTCCCATTTAGGAACAATCGGACCCAGATCTGCCTGCTTTTCTTTTTTTATAAGTCTTTCCCTCTTCCATGTCATCATCCTTCAGGATGTCAGCATTTCCCTGAAGGAAATATCTTGCCTCCTCCTGCTGAATTAGATGGTCTCCCTCTATAGTCTTCATTAATCCATTTGTTCCATTTCAAAAAGGAAGACCAAGGCATACTTTCTAAACCACTTCAGCTCCTTCTGAATTTCTTAAGAACATCATATTCCTAGAGGCAGAATGTCAGAGGAGGACACATTTTTAAATAGACTTCTTAGCCTTTGAGTTTGCAATAATTTCAGCGACTTATTTCTCAACAAAACATGTGATGAAATAATCTCTTTCCAATAAGAATAATCATTTCCTCTTTTTTATTTTTTATCCTAATTTGTTATGTATGACAGCAGAATGCATTATAATTCATATTACACATATAGAGCACAATTTTTCTCTGATTATTTACAAAGTATATTCACATCATTCGTGTCCTCATACACGCACTTAGGGTAATGATGTCCATCTCATTCCACCATCTTTTTTACCCCCTTGCTACCTCCCTTCTCCTCCCTCCCCTTTGTCCTATCTAGAGTTCATCTAATCTTCCCATGCTCCCCCTCCCAACTCTACTATGAATCAACCCTCCTTATATTAGAGAAAACCTTTGGCATTTGTTTTGAGGGGATTGGCTAACTTCACTTAGCATTATGTTCTCCAACTCCATCCATTTACCTGCATAAATTAGGATTTTGAGGACTGGGACATCTAAAAAGTATGTTACAGCTGTGTTATATATTCTTTTTTCTTTTATTCTACCAATTTCTACTATTTTAACATCTTTTATTTTTCTTAATATAAATGTGTGTTTGTTTTATGTACTCTACTGTCTTCCCACTTGTCTACCCCAAATTTCTTCCTCTCCCTTCTCCTATTACTAATCTTCCTCTTTAGATTTCTCTTTCACACTTCCTAAGATATAACAACTCTATATCCTCACCTCCTACCTCCTCAGCATATCATCCTACTCCTCACCCTCAGTTCTTTGTCCACCATCAGAAACTGTAAACCCTTTTACAAACTTACTGAATATATTGTACAAAATAATTGAATTCACCATTTCTGTACATTCAGACCAAACTGTAAATGTCTTAATCGCAAACATTTGTTTTCAGGGTGTATACTGTTTATATTGGGATCTGATAATATTGTCCTTCACCTCAAAGGAGAGGTATTGGATCCCTACAGGGGTTCTATAAGCCTATAGGGTAAAAATGATAATGCCTTGGATCTACAGTGCTAGCAGGGAAGAAACACAAGCAATATGAAAAGACAAGAGAAGAAAGTACCTCAAACATATTAAGATACTACATTATTAGAATCCATGGCCAGCACAGCAGAACAGAAGATATGACAGAGAAGGAGTTCAGGATGTGCATCATTAAAATGTTCTGCGAAGTAAAGGATGATATAAAAGAACAAATACAGGCAGCAAAAGGTCATTTTAACAAAGAGCTACATAAACAAATAAAAGAAGCAAAAGATTACTTTAATAGGGAGACAGGGTTCTAAAAAAACCAAACAGAAATCCTTGAAATGAAAAAAAATAAACTAAATTAAAAGTTCAATTGAAAGCATCACCAACAGATTAGACCACTTTGAAGACAGAATCTCAAACAATGAAGACAAAATATATAATCTTGAAAAGAATGTAGATAACACAGTGAAAACGGTAAGAAACCATGAGAAGAATATTCCAGAATATGGAATAGCATAAAATGACCTGATTTAAGAGTTATTGGAATAGAGGAAGGAATAGAGTTCCTCTTCTTTTAACAGCATCATTGAAGTTTAATTTATATGCAATACATTCACAAATTTTCAGTGTTTAGCTTGGTGAGTTTTGGCAAATGTATGCAATAATGTAGCCACCACTGAAATTAAGATACAGCATATTTCTGTAACCTCATCAAAGTTTCTCAGGATCTTCCCTCTACTCTTGGCTCTAGGAAATCATTGATGTGCTTTCTGACACTATAGTTTTGCCTTTCCTAGGATATCATATAAATGTAATTACATTGCATATCATCTTTCATGTCTTGTTTCTTTCATTGAGCCAAATGTTTTTTATATACATTTATGTAATTTCATAAAATTAGTTATTTGCTCATTTGTATTGCTGAGTAGTATTCCATTGTATAGATTTTTTTCATAATTACTTTATTCATTCACCAGCTGGTGGGAAATTTGGATTGTTTTCAGTTTTTAATTATTATGAATAATGCTATCAAGAACATTTGCACACAAGTTTTTGCATAAACATTTTCATTTCTTTTGGAAAGTCTTAGGAGTGAAATTACTAGGTTGTAGGCTAAAACTATGTTTAAATTCATAATTATTGGCCAAACTGTTTTCCAAAATGGCATTGCCATTTTGCATTCTCATTAGAAGTGTGTGAAAGTTTCAGTTATTCTACAAGTGGCTACACCTTAATCTTAATCTACACCTATACTAGTGATTAAGTAGTACTATATTGTGATTTTAATTTGTATTGCCCTGATAAATAGTGATGCTAAACTCCTTTTTCCTTGCTTATTGGCTATATATTTATATATTTTTTAGTGAAGTGCCTGTTAAATCTTCTTATTTTAATTAGTATTTTCTTGTTATTATTGAGTTATAAGAATTGCTTATATATTCTGGTTACAAGAATTGTCAGACACATGAATTACAAATATTTTCTATGAGTATGTGACTTGAATTTTCATTTTCTTAATAATAGTTTTCAAAGAATAAAGTCCATTGTATTCAGCATAATGTGTGGCATTTTTTTCATAATTTATACTTACTTCAGTTAATTGCTGGGTCAGAACTGAGGATTTGTCATGATCCATGTTAACTAAAACACAAAATTTGGAACTTTTCATCCATGGGCTTCAATCTTCATATATTAATTTGCTCAAAAATGCCTATCACCTATCACTTCAGTGAAAGAAGAATAAATAATATGTGGGTCAAAGGCTAGGAATGTTACTGTAATCAAGTTTTCTACACATAAAATCATATAGAAAGTGGAGTAATTGTTTCCTCCTAACCTCCTCCACCTGGAATATCCCATCAACATACATATACACTGATACTGCCATATTTCCTCCTGTCAAAGTCCTACTCATTATTTAAGGCTCAATTCACATATGACTTATTAATTTGGATCCCTACCTCTCTTGTATCTCCCAGCCTGCCAACTATTCAATGCATAATTTGCACCTAGCCTGGGTCCTTACTATGTTCTATATTGTGTATTTTATCTCTACTAAGCTGTAGCACCTTGAAGGCACTAATCAAGAGTTACATTTTTTTTATTCCCTATAGTACCTATTGGAATGCTTTGCATGCACTATTAAGGAGACTTAACTTTTTCCTTGAATAAATAAGGCAATGGAAAGAAGGAGTATGGAAGAAGTATACATGGAGCTTACCTATGTAGGAAGGTTTGTTTTGTGTTACTCTACAATGAGAATTGGAATCTAAAAGTGATCTTACACGGAAACAAACCTCAGTAAACATGAGCTTACCAATATTTAGAGTTTTTACAGTGGAATGTGCCCTCATATGACAGTGAGCTCTCTGTTTCTGTTACTGTGCTCAAGCAAAAGTTAAATGACTCTTTCAACATTACTTTAGAAACAATTCTGACATTGACTAAGAGGTTAGATTAGCCTAGATGACATATTTAATTTCTTCCTACTTAAACATCTATGTCACCTGTTGACTATGTACACTCTTGATTGTCCTAGATTTGGTTCTATTTTTATTTTCTGTCTCTCTTGCCTCAAAGCTGGAGTGATCCCCAAACTGTACTGATGGGTTCTGTCCTCCTCCCTATTCGTCCCCATGTATACAACATTTATCTTCACCGTTATCTTTCAGTTACCCAGAATGACCCAGAATATTTCATCACCAGGTACATGATAAGCAAGTAGGCATAAAGAACAGCTTGTGAGGAAATAGTAAAACAGAAGTAATTATTTAAGATCAAACTGTTAGTGCATTTCCACCTGAACCAGGAGCTAATTCAAACCCGTGGTGGGCCCAGAGCATGAAGATGGGCCACATTACTATTGGTGGTTCAGTAAGTAAATTATACCTGCTGGAGTTGTGCTGTGAGAATAAAGTAGTTCTGATAAGGACAAATTAAGGTTCTGAAGCTTTAGTGACTGACAGAAAGCATTTCTTTCACTCCACACTTACCAGAAGAAACCCTAGGCTAAGGGTTGTGATAATTGCATAATTATTATAGCTCTTGCTGGAGTTATAATAATTTCAAAATTCTCAAATACAAGGAGTAGTGGACCTATGATAACTTGAAGGATTTAGTCTAAAGTGAAAAGATAGGTTCATTCCCACATACACTTTCATTTGAAATAAAAAGTTATTAGTCACCACTTCTCATGTGTGGCAAAAAAAAAAAAACTTGGTTGAGGAAGGAGGAAGGAGTTTCTATCAGTGTCTAATACGTCAAGGCAGAGTGCAGAGTTGAAGGATGTTGGCCGGGTAGAACAGGGAGGCTAAGGGGCAGGGGCAAGTTTTAGTGAAGAACAAGAGGTTTCTTCTCCCACAGTTGGTTCTCTAGAATCTTTCCCTGTTTCCTTTCTTTGTCTTCCTCACAGTCTCTCCTTGAGGCTAGAGGAAGGTGGGAGATAAAGAGGAGAATGGATGTTTAGGGAGGATATAAGGTTTTGTAGATTTGGATTAGGTAAAAAAAAAAAAGCTAGTAGAGAAAGAGATATATGATATTTTCTAGCCCATTTCTGATTCTTACTAGGAAAGCAACCACAGAGAAGGAAATCATTTCTCATCTTTGAGCCATTTATGAAGTTGGGCTGGGGATTCTCGAGGAGACAGTGGTTAGGACTACTCTGGCTGAGTTTTATAAATGCTTTTCCTTGATTGATCAGATTCAATGTCTCAGACCTTGCTTTCTCTCATGTACACCTGATTATTCTAGACAGTAAACAAAAATCTGGATGGTTAGATTTCTGTAGCACTTTGCTTGAAATCCAGAATTCAACATAATTGTTCATTATGATAAAAGAGTGGGATTAGGTAGGGAGGAAAAGAGTAGAGAGGCAGACTGATTATTTTAAATCATTTTTTTGATCCTCACATATCAAAAGGATTTGCCCTCAAAGCCTTGTTTGGGAAGAGTTAGACTGGATCCAAGCTCCAACTGGAAAGCAGTCAGTGGTTCCCATATTTCTTGTGTTCATTCACTTGGATTTCTTTCTGTTAAGAGTGCTTCCCAGAAATATCTATTTTTCTTGACTATCGCAAGGAAATAAATTCAGACACCATAGCATTTAATATATACCATGGGGTAGAAAAAAATAGAAGACACCCACCCTGATTTCCATTAGATAGGAAACCCTGACCCAAAATAATTTAATTAAGCCTAGCCTACTTCCCACATTAATAAAGCAAGCAAGCATTAAAAGCCAATGTTGACTTCTCTTAGGATTTTGGCAAGCTCTGCCAGATTAAGCAAGGAAAAAAAAAAAAAAAACTTACTTCAAAGTGATGGGAACCCAGTGACACCAAAGGCCAGACAGGCTCCTGACTAAGTGAGGCAATTGAGTCTTTTCTTAACATGGGTTCAGACTGTATTGACTCTCCAGTACAGTTATTCTTCAGGTACTTGTTTTCTTTATTAACTAGCAGATAAATCACTGAGTCTGTAGCTCCTTTTGGTAAAAGTAATGAAAAAGCAACCGGAATTGAAGGAGTCAAATTCAGTGTCACCCATTGCTCTAAAGCCCATACTCCCTGCCCTCCTTCTGTTCCAGCATCTGCACAATGAGGAACAGTGAGCTTCAGCCACCCAATGGACTGAAGTCTAAAGCTCTGCTCATGACTGTAGGATTGGGACTCAAAGCATGGCGCACTGGACAGGAAAAGATTGTAAAGAAGATAATAACAAGGTCTTTCCCAAGGAAGGATGTAAAGTTTCAGAACAAGAGACTGAGAGAAGGAGGTAGTGAATCTTAAGTACAGAAACCATTATTGGTAGTGGGAGGGAGGACTCACAGGAATTCCTCAACCCCTCCAAAGCTCCAGTTCCCAGGTGGCTTTCTTTTGGAACTCCAGGTATAATGTAGTAGGCAATGTCATTTGTTATAAATCAAACACAGGGTAAGAAGGGCAGTACTTCCCAGGGTGTTCTGACAGAATGATCACATATATTCAGGAGCATGAGTGTGGAAGGGGGTCTGAGGGGCATATTAAGAGAAAGCCTGATGGTTAGGGAACTGGGTAGGCTGAAAAGGCCCCCAAAATATAACCAGGTCCTAATCCCTGGAACCTGTGGATTTTAACTTCTATGGCAAAAGAGAATTTGCAGATGTGATTTGCTAAAAATTGTGAAATGGAGAGACACTTTAGGACTAGACAGTAAGCCCTACATGTAATCCCAAATGCTGTTCCAAGAGGAAGACAGAGATTTCACTACAGAAGGAGACAAAGCAATGTGTCTAAGGAAGTGGAGACTTGAATGACTTGCCACAGACTTGGTAGCCACCAGAAAGGAAGAAAGGAAGAAAATGGAGCCTCAAGAAGGACTGGCCCTGCCAACACCTTAGCTTCAGCTTGGTGAAACTCACTTTAGAATTCTGGACTCCAGAACTGTAAGAGAATAATGTGTGTGTGTTGTTTTGTTTCCTTTGAATATCAAGGATTGAACTCAGGGACACTCAGCCACTGGACCACATCCTCAGCCCTATTTTGTATTTTATTTAGAGACAGGGTCTCACTGAGTTGCTTAGTGCCTCACTTTTGCTGAGGGTGACTTTGAACTCACAATCTTCTTGTCTCAGCTTCCCGAGCTGCTGGGAAAATGTGTGTGTTTTTTAAGCAACACAAATCACCAAGTTCACAGTCATTTTTTATAGCAGTCATAGGAAACCAATATAGGAACGATATGAATAGCAAGGGAAAGAGCACACTAATTTATTAGCTGTTTCTAATAGGAAAATGTGGGAGGAACGAAAAGAGGTCTGCAGACTGCTAAGGAAAGGTGTTAGAAAAAAAAATAAGAAGGGGGTGCTTTTCAAGCACTGCCTCCAAGTATGGAAGGGGTATTGATAATAACAAAAAGAGTTTCTTTTTATCGTAACAAAGCCTTTTGCTTTTTGTGGTATTGGGGAATAGAACCCAGGCCAGGCATGCTAGGCAAGTGCTTTACCAATGAGCTGCATCTCATCCCATGTTGTTTTGTATTTTGAGTCAGGATCTCACTAAATTGTAAATGCTGTCCTTGAACTTGCAGTTCTCCTGCCTCACCTACCCAAGTCACTGGGATTACAGGTGTGCACTGCCACCACTCCTGGCTTGTAATGAAGTGTTTTGCTGTGCTTTCAGGATGACACCCATCCTTGCTTTGGCATGTTTAAAAAAAATACACACATGAAAAAATAAAGTCTTCAATTAAAATTTATTTCTGACAAAATGTTACTTCTTGAATGTAGTTCTGAATGGACTTAAAGGCATCTGGATTTTCTACTGGGGATTTTGCAGGAATTTATGTGACATTTTGAGCTGCCTCAAAGAAGCATTTTCTCCTCACCATTGAAATAATAATGCAAAAGGAATGCCACATTCATTAGACACAACCTGCAATTGTTTTGGATTATTACCAGGAACCCAAAAGAAAATAATAAAGAGAGAACAAGTAGAAGTCACATTTTAGGATTCAGGATTTTTGTCAAAGAACTGTACTTGGATGCTCTTATACTATTTATTACCACTGAAGAAGAAATCTTCTTCCATATGAAGCCAGAATTCATTTTTAACCCTCCTCAACAGTCAGATGCCCTTTTATAAGGAGAAAAAAAAGAGCAGACAACTGTGGTTTAGTTGAAGGGTTTTCCCAATTCTACCCTCAGAGACTTGATTGCCCAGTGAAACTGCCTGACTACAGCTTCTTCATTCTTAAAAATGAAAAAAGAAAAGAAAAATCATAGGAACACTATGCTAAGGAACCCAAGGGAGAAGGGATGGGTCGGAGTCCCTGAAATAACACAAGAATGGATAGACTTTGAAAGACTGAGAAAGTCGAGTCCACAAGGACTGGTAGTAGAGGTTATTTATAGATGTGATCACAGACTGTCTCACTGCCTTGGACAGAACATATGGCAAGGTGACGAATACTTAAGATTCATACACTGAATTCATAAGCACTAATCAACAAGGTAGAGAAAGAAATAAAACATGGCATGGAGTGAGAGACATGCAAGCATAGCTTTGCTTTTTTGTGACAGAAGACGGTGCTTTCACCATCTTCCTCATCTTACTCAGAACACAGACCCTGGAGGAGGAGATTAAAAGTTGATACTGATGCATTCATCCTTCTGGAAAATTTCAAATTCCTCAGCTATGCTTTTCATAGAACAAAGGTTGACTAACAAGTAGGTTGAGTAACAGCCTGTCTTCTGTGACACCAGAGGACATCTCATCTACCCACTTTAAAAAAGGGGGAAAAAATGGAGTGGGTTGATGTGGGATGAGGACCTGAATCACCCAAGGAAAAGCTGGTTTCCTCTTGTGAAGCATGTGAACTTAATGAAAAATAACATAGAGAACATTAATCATCAGGATGTAAGTTGCTCATTAAACAAGAGGTCAGACACTGCAAGGACTCCATGTCCCAGGGAAGTGAATATTGGAGGGAGACGACAGAGTAGGTCACAGTTTGGTGTGACTCAGTGATGGAATTGAAAAGGTTAAGTGAAAAGTATTGTTAATGGATAGAAAGATTATATATATATATATATATATATATATATATGCAAATATATTTGATAATAAATTTATATATACACTTGTAGACACACACACACACACACACATATATATATACATATTTTCATCTATATTTATATTTATACCTTTATCTATGCCATAGTTTCCAAAACTGTGCAAGGAGTCAGTGAATCAACAAGAAAGGATGAAGCACCAGGGTTTATAAACTATTTCCCCTAAACCTGAAGGAGCAAAAGGAGGGTTTCCATTTGAGCTCCTCCAGATATAGTAAGACAAGGATTCCAGGTAAGTAGTTCATGAGACAGAGGAAGAAAGGAAGTTAGGAAGAAGAGGAAAGTTAGAAACTGAGTCAGAGAAGGAACAGCTAGTAATAAATAGGGTAAGATCAGTTCCCACTGTAGGCACTGGGCACCTAACACCATATGAATGCTCTGCAGGCTGATATAAAGCACAAGCCATAGGACTGGGTGCCCTGGGCCAGGGACTGAACTGTGGGCTCCAGCAGGGCTCACAGCGCAGGGTAAGGAGGGTATCCTCATGGAAGAATGACCCAATTGAGGGTGTGAGAGCCCCAAAAGGGTGAAAAGGGCATTCATGGAGCAGGGAAGCCCACTGTGGAGAGTCAGAGCCCAACAAAGAGACAAAAGAGGATTGGACAGCCTGGAGTGAAAAGGGAGAGCCTCAGCAGAGAGAGGAGATAGCTATACTGTGTGGAGTGGGTGGGAGGGTCAGAGCCAGCTTTCATACCAGGGATGAATCACATAAATAAATTCACCAATGATCTAAAATTCAGGTTTCTCACTGTCAGAAGTACCAGTTTTAAAAAAAAAGATTAGTCTAGGTGACACTATGGTGTTATATTGGAATTAATGTCAGGGGTATAAATCATGGATTTATAGAAGGATTCATACATACACAGAAATGTGTGCAAATATATATATATATATATATATATATATATATATATATATACTTGTAGACACACACATATATATACACATATTTCCATCTATATTTATATTTATACCTTTATCTATCCATCTAGATATCTATCTAGATAGATACATATCCCCAGCTCTGTCCACTGACTGGCCTTGGAGAAAGAAAATTCCATTAGCAATGACTAATCCCTAAATCTTAGATTCTAAAATCATTTTCCATTCAAAGAAACCAGGGCTGCTGGAGAAACAGCTGATCCGATGTTGGGACAGGGAGAATTTAAGCTGAGGATGGAAAATATTGTTCTATAAAAAGGGAAGGAAATCCTAAAAGAATGACGGAGATATGGCATAAAGACACAAGACCCAGTTTGACTGGGCTCCCACTGGTTAAGGATAAGGCAATTTCAGCATCAAAACATAATAATGAGTGGAGCAAAATTCTACTCATCAAATAACATAGGAGACCATGACACCATGAAGATATAAATGAACACATGGATAACTTGAAATTTTGAAGAACAGAAGATATACAAAGGTTCAACCTACTTCCCAACAAAGTATTTATTAACTGTAAAGGAGAAAAGAGTTTGCTTTACAATGAAGAAGTTTGACAGACACCACTTTAGTCAAGTAATTAAAATGAACATTTACAGTTGTGCAACAAATAAAAATTGTGAACTGCCTGGTGAAATACAATTAAAAGAGCACAATATCATTTCTGTGTTCTTTCTGACAAAGGTGAATTACCTTATTTTGATCAGGAAGAAACATCAGACTGACCCAAACAAAGGATATTCTATGAAATAACTGCTTGTAATCCTCATAAAAGCCAAGGCCACAAAGTCTAGATGGAGGAACTGTCCAGACTGAAGGACACTACAGAGACATGGCTACTAAACGCAGATGGAGATCCTGAGCAGGATCTTTGGCTACAAAATACATAATTAAGACAAAGGGAAAATCTCAAATACAATCTGGGAATGAGATGGTAGCAATGTATCAATGTTAAAATTCCAATATTGATGACTACATCATAGTCTTGGAGGACAGTGTTCTTTTTTGCAGGAACTACATACTTTTCAGAGATGATAAGACATTAGATTCAAAAACTTGCTCAGGAAAAGAGCAGTCCTTTTACTGTACTTCTATTTTGTGAATTTGGATTCTTTCAAATTTTAGAAAGAAGAAGAAAAAAGTGGCTGTCCCACTCATTGCACAAGGTCATTCAAGAACAAGGTCAAATTTGCAAGCGCCAGCAAAAATCATCATTTCTCTGCCCCAGCAAAATACTGTGAGGTATTTTCAGGTGCTGTGTATTAAAGTTTATTCTTTAATTCTTACTAGTGCTAAGATCTACTTAATAAATGGCTCTTCTTAAAACCAGTTTTTATTTCACAGAAATTTCATCCCTTTAACAATTCATTTTGAAATGTTCGATGTTGGGAGGAGGATGTTTTGAGGCACACCTTGGGACAGCCAAACAAAGCCATGAAGGCTGTCCTCCCCACCCTCACCCCCAACCACTAGTTCAGGGAACACCTCTGCAAACCAGCCAGGTGGCCAAGCCAGCTAAAAACAGAGAACACTATACTTGATTTAAATTATAAGTTCAGTACTATACTGTACACTTCCAGCATTACACACGCTTAACACAATATAAGTATGCATAATGACATATCAAGTCTCACTTTAAAAGTAAACCAGAAGCAGGGAACAACAAATTTAAAACTACGAAATGTCCTCATTTTCCATCAAGTTAAAATGTTTGTTATATACACACTGGCTGCTTCAGAAGCCTTCGGCATGTGGGCAGAAAGTGGAGAAAATATTCCAGCTAAGAATAATCCCATGTTACAGGTATTTAAGAATCTTTTTAGCCAAATCAAAGAAGATTATCTTAAAAGCCCAGGGCCTGTTTCCAGGCTGAATGGTTGTAGAAGGAGCTGTCCCCTCACCCATGTGTTCTTCTTCACGAGTTCTGGAGGTATCAAGCTGGAGGAGATCTATTCTGATTCCCAGGGTAACTTCAGTCTCTGGGGTAAAGCAGCTGGCCATCTCTATCTGGTTCTGTGGAGTCTCAACCCTGGAACTCCGCCCAGGTCCAGAGGGCTGCTCTAGACTCAGGGGAACCATTCTAACCTGTCAAGCCCAGAGGCAGCATGGCTGAAATTTGACAGCAGCCTCCTGGAACTGCAGCTTTTAGGCTTAGTGGATAATTCAGTCCTCCCCAGGAGAATACTTGCCAATTAAACACGGTTTGTTTGTTTGTTTGCAATTTTTATATGATCCACAAAAATGGCCAAGCTTGTGATTAATAGCACCATGAAAACACAGATAATGGTGGAAAACAGGATAATAAAATGAAGTTGCTTTTGATTCTGGGCCTGTTTCCTACCACGAATATCAACAAAGTAAACCATTTTAAATGAATTTGGGGGACTAAGATGTTTTTCTAGAGCAAAAATCTTCTTGTAGGAGAATATAAGCAAAGGATATAATTTATCAATATTCTCCCTACAAGATAAATATATATTATTGTATATATGTGTGTATATATACAATTTTATTAAGCAGAAGAGGAAAAAAAGGTCAACATAGCTCCTATTCAGAATGGTGCAAGCTGTCAAGTTCGCATGTAGACATATTTTTAAAAGGAAAACTGAGGGAAAAAGAAGACATCTTATCTCTTGATAGAGTGATCAATTCAGGCCCAGAAATTAGAGGAGAGTACTGTGTAGGTACTAATATATTGGTGACAGTATAGTATACATCAACATCCTGGAAATAAAACAGCTACAGTTGTGAAGAATCTCCCTCTACCATCTGATTTCAAAAGGAAAGCTCATGCCTACAGAAAGAAAAGGTAGTCTGTTCACAAAAATGAGGACAGATGCTGGCCCTTGGCTGCCCATTAGCTTTGCAGATTAATACCTTTGGCATCTTTAATTTTTTTTTTTTTTTTTTTTTTTGTAGATATGTTTGTTTTACTGGCTGGTGCATTTTAGGAGCAGAAGCAGAGAGACAGGGACTCTATCCTAGTGAGGTCTGTTTGTTGAGCCCACATGAGCAAGGCCTTCTATAAGGCTAGTTGCAAGAGGGTGTTTGTTTTGAGAGAACCCAACAAGAGTGAGGCAGTCTGTTAAAATCGCTATCCACTGATAGAGTCACTGGTCCAGATTGAACAAAACATCAGCAGGAGATGTAAGTCACAAAACCCGTCAGATTTTCTGTGGTCTAGGAATTGAAGGCATCTCGTACTTCCAAGTTGCAGGGAACTGGTCAGTGTGGTTCATGCCTGGGTACCAGAGAGTGGCAGAAATTATGGGGTCACATCTGTAACAAAAATTAAGCATAAATTCTTTAAAAGTATATGCCATTTCCCTTCAACAGGTTTCCCCCCTTTCCCTCTCATACCCTAATCCACACACATAGACACACACCATCTGAATTCTTCCCTATATTTCAAGACCCAGCACCAGTTCCTCATTTTTAAGTTTTACTTTCCCCACTCTCGAGGCCTACAAGACATTCTCTTAACTCTTCATTCTAGCTGCTGCTGGCAGGGAGGGGGCCACCTTCCTGAATGTCCCTACTCCAATGCAATAACCCCACTGTGCATCTTCCTGCTTCTCTGCTTTTTCTGAAGACTTGAGAACGGGCTCATCCCAAGCACTGGGCACATCTCAGGGATGAAGGAGAGCAAATGGCCCTAGCAGGCAGCTCCAATCCAGTGGTGATTGAATGAGTAGATAAATGCCCCACATGCTGTCCTCAGGAGAACAATTGGGGGGGGGGGCTGTGTACATTTTGCAAAAATGTGGTGAAGTCAAGCCTCTGTGATCTATAGCTGAGACCTTGGAAATGCATCTCCAACCACCCAGTTGCCTTTTTTCCTTGCTGTTTCATTCCCTTCTCTGCCACACCACTGCTTTTCCTGGGATCACCTCCCAAGTAAACTACTGGCAACCCAAGTCCCCATCTCATAGTCTGCTGTCAGGGACCCAAAGAAAGACAGAACACATTATTATGAATACAATGATTGGGATAATTTTTTTCAGTTGCAAAATAATAAAACAAAACTCTTTGCAACTATCAAAGCTATGGTATTAACTGCCTAGGGAACCAAACAAGTTATTGAACACTGTGGGCATCAATTTCTGTTATCTAAAAAAAGGAGGAGTGGACTAACTGTGCATTTTTAGTTCTCTTTACTGCTAAAGTTCCATGACAACAGAAATTATGTCTCTGCCTTCAATACAGCCCTTCACCACTAAGTGTAGCAAAGATGCAGTGACTTCTTTTTCCTTACATACTTCACATCATTCCAGCCTCAAAGATGTAAGACATACAAATTTTCCACAATGGAAGCTCCAGACTTTCTGGATGTTCCTCAAACTAGGCAGCACCCAGTTCTAAATCTCAAAAGAATTGGGGCTGGGGTTGTGGCTCAGTGGTGGAGTGCTCACCTAGCATGCATGGGGCACTGGGTTTGATCCGCAGCACCACATAAATATAAAATAAAGATATTGTGTCCACCTAAAAAAAAACTAAAAAATAAATATTTAAAAAATAATAGGTCACTTTCACCTAACATTTCTGAGGCAATCCAAGGTTCCTAGACTTGCCTTCTCTTTACATAGAAACAACAATATCTTCATTAATTTCTCTTAATCCCATTCCCTGTAGCATCAGTCCAGATCTCTCTTCCTAATCTCAGTGCAAGATTTTCAAACATCAGTGTAGTCCCCACAGCACCATATTCAGGTACTGTCACTTAACTCACACTCAAATATTCATCCCATGATTTAATAAATTTTTCAACAAGGAAGATTTAGAATCCTTCCAGTTTTTTTGAAACAACAATTGGGAAATTGCTTCAATGAAGTTGTGGCTTGTGAACTTTTTATTTGGTTACTTACTTTTAATAGAAATATAGCTTGTGTTTAATATATTGAAAATAATATTCTGCAGAGGGCATCAATTCCATTGAGGTGAAAACCCACATTTTTTCAGAAAATATTAGGCCTTAGGGATATCTACCTTTCCTTTAAAAAATTAAAATTCCAAGGTTAATATAAACAACCCTCTTCTCTCCCCACATCTCCAGGTGGAGCTGTACCTGCAAGTCTTGGTTTCTTCGCCGCGTTCACGGCTGCCATGAACATATAGTCACTATTAGGGTCATGCACACTGGATCCATACTTCTGAAAGAAAAGTCAGAAACATGGTTCATCATCTGCTTTTTGCCATCTTCATGCCTATTTTCTATTCTTTGTTGAAGAGGTATGTGACAAAATTCCTGGCTGAAGGTTAAACCTAATAATACCAAAAAGGCTTTAATACAAAGAGTTTTCTGCCCAATTTTCTTCCTTATTTTTACATTTATTATTCCTTCCCCAGTAAACTTGGATTGTGGCACTTTCTCTTGTTCTTTCTTCTTTCCTCCTTTTCAGATTCTGTTCTGACACAGATACGCACACCATCTGACCAACAACCACACCCTGTATGCCCTGGACCTCTAACACACGTGCACAATATGCAGAATGGCATAGGTTCTTTGATTCAGAGCCTACAATGTAAAAGACTAAAAAGGATGTCCTACAGACATTCTTAATGGGTTTGGGTTTTTGTTGTTGTTGTTGTTGTTAGTTAGTTAGTTCGTTCGTTTGTTTTGCCATTGTTTATTTCTCAAAATACTTTTCAGCACTTTTCATTAAAAGCAAGGAGTCTAGTATCTTGCCAGGGAAAGAAGCTAGAATTTCCTTTTCAGTGACTACTAGCACATTATAATATTTTCTCACTGGTATTCTTCACTTACCAGTTATGTGAGACTTTCAACTAATTGTTTTGCCTTTTCCCTGACTCTTAGGAAGCTCAGATACAAATTTACAGCCCACCTTTAGTAATTTTAAAAATCAAAGACATCTATTTTTAAGTTTTAACCTCCTTCCTAATCTATTGACTTCCATAGACCCCAATTTTCTATCTTTTTAATAATAATAATAATAATAGTAATAACATATCTCTATAAGCTACTGAGTCCTTTTGGAATAAAGTGAGCTACAAAATAAACAAATAAATAACCTCTGTTCCAAGTTCTTATTAGTTTCATTAGTAGGTATATCTCAGGGAAAAGGACCTGTCAAACCTTTTGATCAAATAACTCTGGCAAAGAGCAATGTGTATTTTCTGGCAAAGAGCAATATATATTTTATAAATAACCACTCAGGAAAGCATATGCAAGAAGAGATAGAAATTGCTCACCTTTTTTGTAAACCGAAAAATAAAATAGCATCCCAAAGTGTACACTATCACAAAAGCTGCACATCCAATGGGTAACCAGAACTTCAGCTGGCAACAAAGCTGTGATTCTGGGTTGGAAAAGAGACACATTGATTAAAAAACAAATAAACACAACCTCCAAGAATCAAATCTCTTTCAGTGCTAAATCTCTAGTTCTTTCATAGAATTTAAAGGAGCTGTTAGTCCAATAAAGCTTTGCTTCATTACCATCAAGAAACTCAGTAAATGGTAGCCAATATCACCTCAGTATTATAGCAAGGATCCAGAAACTAATACTTTAAAAACTACAAATATATGTTTATAAATGTAGTCAATACTGTATTTTATAAAAGAGGAAGTAGGAAAAGTAATGCTATAGAACTATGATTTTTCAATCATCGAACTTCATTCCACAAACCCAGCAGCACAAAACCACTTTAAACCTTTGATTAATAGGTAATCACAATTAAGCCATGAATTGAGGTATTGCCTTAAATTGTTCTGTTTTTCATTGGCATATGTATTTTTTTTCAATGATTTTTTTTATTGGTTGTTCACAACATTACAAAGCTCTTGACATATCTATTTAAAGACAACATGACCTAATTCTAAGTCAACAGTGTTAACAGTCTATGTGATTAAACTACATATTACCAATAAATGCCAATTATGATTAATAATAAGTCATATCATATATTTCATCAAAAATGATATGCCCTTAACTACACCTAAATGAACTCCAACAGAAAAGGTACTTGCTTAGTTGTTTTCATTAATGAGAAAAATTGTCAGAATGTATATGTCCTCTTAAGCCCCAAACATAAAAGCAATGTCTTACCATAAATATGCAAATATTCTCTGCTAAGAATCTTTTCTTCAAAAGGAGGAGGATCAAAAATTGATAGGTTGCAGACATAGTAGCTGCCATGAGAACTGTCCAAGTTATTCAGAAAAAAGGAGACACTGTTGTTGGATAACTGAGATTGGCAGAATTTCATGTTATTAATGGACTCCACGTTTCCACTTGTCTTTATCTTAGTGAGTTCACAGAGTACTTGCCTCCCCTTCAGTAACTCCATTTTAAACTGCTGGACTTTCTTAGGGTACTTGCATAAAATTTGTACACCTCCATTGTGAAATGTAAACATATCATCAATTTCTCCTGGATAAAAAGAAAGAAAACAAAGCAAAAGTGATATTTTGTGAATATATTGCCCTAATAATTATATCTAATCATAAAAGTAATCTCTTGTCTTCATAAAGTCACCTCTATTGCACCAAAATGAAAGATTTTCATGTAGAGGCAAATACAGAAAAGAATATAACAAAAGGTGAAACTGTGACCTTCCCAAAAAACCTAATTAGAACTGTGCTTCTCTGATATGAATAAGTGATATGTAAAACATTAAGTATTAAATAATACATGTAAATAGACTAAATCAAACAAACATGGGCCCTCACAACGGAGACTGATGGTAAACTAATCAATATGCAGTGATACACCGTAATTTATGCTAGGAATGGAGAACTATACAGATATGTGGTTGGGATGGGATAGGTTATAATTTTTTTTATTTTATTTTTAATTTTTTTTTAGTTATCAGTGGACACAACGTCTTTGTATGTGGTGCTGAGGATCGAACCCGGGCCGCACGCATGCCAGGCGAGCATGCTACCGCTTGAGCCACATCCCCAGCCCGATAGGTTATAATTTTGACTAGAGGATCAGAAATGCCCATTCAAAGAAATAACTTTTTCAAAATAGAAATTGAAACCTGGAGAGCTGTTGAACAAAGAGAGATTAGGAGAAAGACTCTGTTTAAGAGAAAAACACTTTTAAAAGTACAAAATATCCAAAGCTAAAATTGAACAATTATGTATAAATAGATACTTACATTATACCCTCCAACTGCAGAATAAAAGAACAGATCAATTATGTTCAAATGACACCCAGAAATGAATAATAAAGGTAAGGTTTCAGATTTTTGCTTACTTTCTCACTTTTTAAGTAAACTTTAAGCTCAAAAAAACCAAAGTTCTTTTTGTGAGCTACATGGGTATCACAGGAGGAGAAAACTGAAATGGCTTTAGACTGGTTGCAGATTCTGAGCTACTAGTTCTTAAGTTCTTTTTTTACTTTTTCTGATTCTTGTATTTTTATTTTTTTAAAAAAGTTAAATTTGTTTTAATTAGTTACACACAACAGGAAAATGCATTTATGCACTTTGATATATCATACATAGATGGGATATAATTTCTCACTTTTCTGAGTGTACATGTTGTAGAATCACATAGGTCATGCAGTCACATATATACATACAGTAATAATGTCTGTTTCGTTCTACTATCTTTCCTATCCCCAAATCCCCTGCCATCCCCTCCCACCACTTTCCTCTACCTACTCTAAGGTAAGGCTATTCTTCCTTAGTGCCTCCTGCCTTATTATGAATTAGCATCCGCATATTAGAGAAAACATTCAGCCTTTAGTTTTGTGGGATTGGCTTATTTCGCTTAGCATGATATTTTCCAACTCCAACCATTTACTAGCAAATTCCATAATTTTACTCTTTAAAGCTGAGTAATATTCAATTGAATTTTTAAAAATATGATAAAGTTTCATTCTGATATCGGAAAAAAAATAATTACATTAATTTTTACTGACATTTTGAAATCTTTTTTTTAAGATTAAATAAGTATAAAAATTTTAAGGAAAAAAATTCCCAATTCTCCAGTGAAATAGAAATACTATTTGTATTTGTATTTTTTTTTGCTCTTTATCTTCCAGATTCATGCTTATTTTACACAGCAAATATTATTTTGTGTTCTGCTATTGTCATTTAATGGCATATCATGAACATTTGAATTTTTATGTAACTGTTTTAATTTTCTTTTTAAATGATTACATGATGTTCCATCATGTTAATCTATCATAATCTAATGAAACTAATTCACTAAGGTGGGATAACAGGGGATTTTCAGCATTTAGCTTTTATGTAAATATTATGGTGTTTGGTCAAAACATTTAAATATATTATGATAACAGTGCATCTTTTCATATAGCTTTCTTAATTAAGTGTTCCAATTTGCACTAAGACCAGTATCACTCAGGAGGATCCATTTGCTACACCTCTTCTTGCACTGATTGCCTCAGTTTCATTTAAAGTACACCACAATTATTTATTTTCCTTAATATATCTAGGCTTAAACTTATACCCCTTGTATTTCTAGGGAATAGATTTTCAGACTGGGGACTTGATTATGAAAAAAAGCACAAATGTTCCAGTTTTCAGTTATGGAACAGATTATTCAACAAAAAATAACCAAAAATCCTGAAAAATGTCTAAAAATAATATTAAAAGGATTAAATAGTTGACCAAAAGAGGAAAAAATAACAAGATAAATTTGAAAAGAGATCCAGAACCCAGAAAAAGGTATAGAACTTAGAAGTTGCGTTTTGCTCTGAAAGCATTTGTTGTTCTTCCAAGTTCAAACTTCTTTTATATGTGTTTTATCTTGTAGGATCTGCAAAGTGAGGAATCTAGCAGACTTTATCCTCAATAATCTTGGTCCCCAAAGAGTTACATACTTGAAGTAAAGGAAATCAGAAGTAAACAAACTCTCATGAGGAGTTTCTTCCACCTTCAAGTCACTTCAATATTCCAGAAAACCTCAGTCCTTGAATTTGATTTGAGGAGATACTTAACTTTTATTACCATAGGTTTTAAAAGCAAAATCGCAATCTATTCTAAGAAAAAGATTTAAACACTACAAATAACAATTAAATATAATGACAAGAAAACTATTTTTAAAAAGCAAAACACACAAGGAATAAGGCAACAATAGGAACAACAGACTGAAATAAGACAGTTGAGCTTGTTATGTTAAAGGAAATAAATGACAAACTCATAATAATATCAGCAGAACACAAGAAAAATTTTTAAGTTGACTAATTTGAAAGAACCAATTAGAACAGTTAAAAACATGGCACAAACTGAGATTAAAAACTCAATGAAGAGTTTAAAAGCATATTAGACAAGGATATAGAGAGAATTGAAGAACTAAAAGATAGCTCAGAATGCACTCACAATCCACAGATACAAGAATCCCAATGAATCACAAGCAAACTATATTTACACCTACATATATCTTAGTGAGAATCCTAAAAGAAGCTAGAGAAAAAAAATGACTTATTACTTTCAAAGAAGCAGTTGTTACACTGTCAAGTGAAATCTCAGCATCAGCAACAAAAGCCATGATGCAGTGGAATTACATATTATATTTTCAATGTGCTAAAAGAAACTACCTGTCAACCTAGAACATTCTCTCTAGGAGGACAGTAAAGGTATTTGCAACTTGAAACGTTGATGGTGAAGCATGAGTGTTGAGACTTCTTGCATGATCACTAAAAGAACAAAACTAGAATTTATACCCTAAATAAGTATCACAAAACTCAGCCTAATAGTTTTGTCTAAAGTTGGGAGGGGTGGATTAGAATGATGAAGGAAACACACAGAGGTGAAAAGCCTTCTGTGTGTGGGCAATGTTTTATTTCTTGGCCTGTGATTATTATAGGGAGTGGGATAATATGCTTTACCATTATTTATTAAATTGTGCATTTATGTTTTGGTCACATTTCTATATAGACATTTTGTTTCACAATAAAAAGTCAAGTATATGGAGAGGAAATAATCCTTGTTTCAATTTTTTAAACAGAAGGAACAAATTAATCAAAAAGGAAAGAACTGACAGCAGAAGATAGCAGCAGTCTACATTAGATAAAAATGAAGGGCATTTTGCTTGAGGATTTATTTGTCCTAGAGTGAATTTTGTTGTACAATTGTTATTTTGATGCTTTTTTCCTCTACCATCTACTGCCGAAGATAAAATCAGCAGACTGGTTCTCTTGAAATTGTTCAGAGCAAATTTCCCAGAGACTTTAGGATGGCAGCAAGTAAACCACAAAGAGGTCTTGGGGCAAAGGTGTCTGCTGCCACTGTATACACAAAGGAACATAGATGCATTGTGTTCTGTTTTTGAAGATAACTTGGTCAGCAGTTTTTCCCCCTTTAGTGCAGACTCTGTGAGCTACCACCCAACATAAGTTGAAATGTAATGGTGGATATACAATGCACTGTTTCTCAAGGAAACCAAAACCAAATTCTGGTCTAGCGAGGCTCTGTGACTAGGGTCCCTCTCTAAACTTCAGTCTCTTCATCTGTGAAATAGGAAATAAAATGGAAATATCTTTCCAAAAGTTACTTTCTCTGGATCATAAGAGCATACCCTCCTGAGATTGCAAAAAAACCAAGAGAGCTAAAACATTGCAGTTGGGTGAGTTCTCCTTAGAGGAGGCCATATTCCCATAATCTTGACTTTAAATGGAATATTCTAAGAAGCAGGAAAATTAAAATGAATGCAACTACATTTCTTACCACAAAAGTATTTAGAAGGGCCAGGAAGGGTTTCATTTTTCTTGAATGATAGTATCAAGTTGTGTGCCATTGACATCAAGTAGGGATTCCAACTTGCCACTTCTACTGGGCACTCTTAACTATTCCTTTTATCATGTTTTGCTACAAAACCACCTGAGTCACCTTTTCACTATGTCTGTAGTCTGTAGCGGTTAAGATGGCTGACTCAGGTTTCTCCATGCCCAATGCTTAAGCTTTCTATCTGGAAATCATTTGGTGAATCCAAGTCTGCAATTTGAAGGTTTTCAACCATGGTAATAATCTATTACTTCAAAATTATGTTGATGCCTATAGAGGAGATATGTTCAAATACCAAACCACAAATAATTCTCCTCAGTCTTTAATAGCATTTTGTAAAAATAATATCAAAAGGAGAGCATTCATTACAACAATGATTAACAATTAGTGAATAGACAACTTATGGGAAATCTGAATATGTTCATGTATTATAACTGCAGAAATAGCTAGAATTGTTTCTTCACCCCTTTTGATGTTCTGATCTTTGAGCCTAATATTCAACCTGGAGAAATGGTATAATTTTAATATCCAGTGTCTGCTTTGATTGGTTGGATATCAAATCTGCCTGGTTAATTGCTCTGCTATACCAGTAGTTAAAGCTTTATGAGTGTCATCCTCTTTGAGCTCTTTCTTCTTGCCATTTTTTTTCATTTGTCTCATATTTACATTTTCTTCACATACAGTCTCTTAATATAAAATTCTTTTCCAAAATATCCTCTCTTGCACTATCTTTGAGATGCTCATCACTTTTCCTAAGATACCACCTTCACCTCCAATACACACTGTCCATGTTTCCATCCTGCAGACACCCCCACTTTCACTCTCCTTATTTCCTGTAATATGAGTCAACAGTTCCCAGCATCAACTATAGTCAAACCTGGAGAACTTAGAAATCACACAGAAAGTCTTTGTGTACAGATAACTGAAGGCCCAGACAGAATAAATTATTTGTCTGAGGTGGCACAACTTCTTGGGTGCATGAAAGGTTTTTGGTTCTGTTCACAAAGTATTGCTAGCAGCAATGAAATAGAAGTGTAATAGAAGCAGGAAGCCATGTGAACCTAGAGAGTGGTTGCTGATAACTGAGTGCTAAAGGACCACTGCTAAAAATCTGTCAACAGGAAGGCCTAATTTTCTGTTCCTCTGTTTTATTTCCAACAGAATTGATCCATTTCTCCATCTCTGCTACAATTGGTTCAAATCACTGTCATCTCTCTGGTACTGCAAGAGCTCACTAATTTTTCTGCTTTCACTCTTGCCCATTTATAATCCATTCACCAAGAGAAACCAGAATGATCTTTGGATATAGAGAATGAGATAGTATCACTGCCTTACTTACATATCTTCTAGGACCTCCCCATATCACATTGAATAAAACCTACCCCCTGAACCTGTTTCCCCATGACTTCCAATTTCCATCCTACCCCTCTACTGCCAGTTTCTACCAGTCACTCAGCACACTGCAGTCCCACTGCCCTTCTGTTTTTATTCCACAAACACGTGAAGATGGTTTTTAGGGCTTTGAGCTGAAATATTTACTCTGATCTTTATATGACTGCTTCTTTCTCTTTATTAAAAAATAAGGGTACTTCTTCAGCAACCACTGGGCATCCAACCCACCTAAGTCACTTTCTATCATATTACCTGAGAGAGAAAATATTTACCATTGTCTGAAATTATGTGGTTTATTTGTGTGTTTACTCGTTTATTGTCTGGCTACTTCACTATAATGTAAGGATAAAATCAGGGACCTTGTTGAGCATTCAACCATCCATTCCAAGTGTCTACAGTAGTACTTGTTAAACAGTAAGTTCCAATAAATATTTATTAGATGGAAGGAAGGATGGATGGATGGATGGATGGATGGATGGGCAATGCATATACAAATCTCTGAGACATTATAAATATAGGGAGATGAAGCATGAAATATAGAATATAAGAACTAAAAGAACTCTTAGAAATGATCAAGTTGAAACTTTTATTTTGTATTCTCCATTTATAATTATTAGGTAAAACTGTCACAACTCTGAGCATCTTGCCCAGGATTGAAAAACTCATCGCTGGAATGTTATCCCAAGGTTAGATATACCATTTTCTTTTCTTCTAGAAACAAATACATGAAGATATACAATCGTGTGTACAAGTCACCACCCCAACTGGGATGTCATATTCTAATAAAAATCATCTGTTTGAGGTTTAAAGAAAATACTCACTAGGCTTATAAAAACTTGTTTAGCTGATTGATGGTTCTCTTGGCTCATTGATGTCTGTAGAGGAGAGGGCAAGTTCAAATCTAGTTGATTTTTTAGATCCTCAACATGCACAGTAGTTAGGCTTGCCCAACGTATGACCAGAACAGTGAGCCCTGGACCAGTGGTTGTTCTTATACTCCCAGATGTTTATTTACAGCATGCTAGTGATTTTCAAGGTAAACACCACACTACATCTTTTAGCACTTGATGTATAGTCAGAAACACAAATAGAAAGATGTTATCTTCTATCCTGGGAATGAGTCTGAAAACCTGACTACTATATGTAAGATATCTGTTCACTTTCAGTTAGCACACCTAACGTATTCTCAGAGAATAAGTACTATATTTTCTTAATCACATTGAGTACCATGTCCAATAGGGTATACTCTTCTCAATAGAGGCTCTACCTGTTGATGGCTACTATGATTTTTATCATACTGTTTTGGACATCAATTGACTAATGTTTTCAAGAGTAAAATTGGAATTTTTGTATTGGTTGAGATTTTTAGGTTTTCAAATTTTCCAAAGATAAGAACCTTTGTATCTCTTTTTTGGGGGTGCTATCAAGAAAATTTCAGAATAAAGATCATTTATCTAAGAATTGTACCATGGCTTAAGAATCTATTTGCAAGTTGATTATTTTATTATCTAAAGTATTTCTTTGATCTCACCGATATTGTGAAGACTCTATAAGCAGCTGTATTACCCTTAGTTGATAATCCTTTGGAGAAAACATTTGGAGAACCTACACACTGCAGAGGGTGCAAAACAGATCAGCAATGTGATTTTATTCTCTTTAACTCAGACTGCTAACCACAAACCTCTACAAAGGTCTCAGAGTGATAGAAAGATAAGATCTCCTGAGTTTGCAATTATTGATAGTGCTTATTAAACACATTTTCTGTAATCAAACAATGATAAGCCTCGGTTTGGTACAGCACGAGAATGTTAGGCAAGATACAAAGTTCTTAAAATTACCATGCTTATATTACATTTTTGTCACATTTGATATCTTTCAAAGAAATTCAGACATTGCAAAAATGTGATTCCCACACTTTGTTTCCACCTTTCATAAGCACAAAATCACTTCATATGAGTTTACTGACTAACACTTTTAGAATCTCGGTTCGTAGATTTTTATATATGAATCTTTTCTATACTTATATTGCAATTCAAAGACATTCATATTCTAAAGAGATGATTGAGTTCAAGGAGGTTGAGAGGGTATGCAAGATAAATTCAATCTAATTTAAATTTCTAACATTTAGAGGGGAAAAAAAAAGCCAAGAAATGTGAAGAAAAGTGAAAACAGAGCCAAAAAGCCAAAAGAACACACACACACACACACACACACACACAATGTGTAAATTGTTTTTTACTCTCTAAAGAACTCCACAGGGGGCATAAAACAACCCTCGGTTCTCTAACCATGTGTAATAAGAAAAATGAAAGATCCATTTTCTCCTGCTTTAAAGTTATTTTCTCTGTGAAAATGGAAAAATCCCAAAGGTGTTATAAAACTTTGCAGCAATAGTCACAAAGTAATTAACTGTGACTATTAGTTATTTCGTTGCTATTGATTTGAAACCATCATACTAGGTAAATCTCAAGAGATTAAATGAACCCAGCTCCACTCCATAGGGGGGCAAGGAGAGAGAGTTTATCCACACTCTACAATAGACACATTGCTTCCCATTCCTTTTGCTGCTTGTGTAGAGGTCTTTGGACACATGGACTGGGTGTTTGCTGTGTGAACTCATTTACTACTATGGCTCCAGCTCTCATTTTGACCACAATAACACTTGTATATCTCTAACTCAACCCTCCAGTTCTTGGTTTCCAATTCCTTTTAGCGTCTCTATCTGGATACACAATAACACATCAAGTGTAACATTTCCAAACCGAACTCAAGATTCATCACACCCAAACCCTATTCTTCAAGGGAGTTACTACTCAGACCCTATGACCCTCAGAATCTTCTTCATTTATTTCTATCTCTGACTCTCTTCATCTAATTGGTCATCAAGTTCAATTGACCCTATCTCCTGGATAGCTCTTGAATTCTGTTCTTCTCCATTCTTACAGCCAATCTAAACCTCTTTAATGTCTTTCCTCATCTGTGGAAACATCTTTTTGGCTATTTGGTTGGCCTTCTTGAAACCAGTTCTCTCCCTGCCTTCATGGTGCTCTCACAGCTGTGCTTCTAAAGAGCATTCACTCCCCAGATTCAAAGTTTCCATTCATCTCCTATTGCTTATAAAGTAAGAAACCAATCTCCTTGACATGACACAAGGTGCTCCATAGACCATCTGTGCAAACCACAATGAAATTTTTGGCCATTTCTTCAACATCAGTACCTGTTTCCATAAACTGCAATATCTTATCACCCCTTTGTCTGGTTAGAAACCCTTATTCATTCTTTAAGAACCATTTAAAATTCCAACTCCTCTCTCAAGGTCCCCCAAAATTTCAATCTCTATTCTCTCAATAATGCCTTATTTAAACCAATATGTTAATAATGCACAGCACCTTACAACATAATTAATTTTGCCTTTCTTCTTCATTTAACCATGAGCTCCACAAGGATAAGGTCTGTATCATGGTTACCTAAATAAGTCCAGGACCTAGAACAGAGTAGAAGAACTGCAATATTTTTTAAAAGAAGGCTGAGCATGATATTAGCAAAAAGGTTCTTGGAATGGGCTGAGGAACAGATTAGGAAAAACAGCAAGAGATTGAATTAACTAGATGCTGGGGAATACTTATTTCCCAGTCCAAAGACCAAGACTCAACCCAGATGATACCCAACCAGTTCTTGAAATCTAAAAGTTTCAGTGACTTCCAAATAATAGCTGCAATAACAGCTTGTAAGTATAAAGTGCCTTTATGTGTAGGGTCCTGTGTGAGATGCACTACATAAAATATGCCATTTGTTTCTTATAGTAGCTTTTAAGTCAGATTGCCTATTTTTATTTCTATTCTAGAGATGAGGAAACTGAGGCCTGCGTAACTGTTCCAGAGTAACAGAGCCCAATATCTGGTAGAGACACGAATTGAACCTAGACAATCTGACTCTAGAGTCCACAAACTTAATGAATTTCCTAGTCCAAAAATCTCATCCAAATCCCTTATTTTACAGAAACTAAAACATAGGATCTAAAGAGACTTGTTGCAGAATAAGAAACAAAAAGAAGCTTTTAGCATCAGGCTAGATGTGGAAATTATGCTCAGATATTTCTTTTTATATTAACTTTATTTTACATTATGTTTTAGTATTAAAATAATGTATTATATAATATAGATCATATAATAAATCTTAGATATACTACTGCCCCCATACTCAAAATGGTTTTCAGATTGGTGCCACATAATGTGTTCTGTGATTGAAGGTATTATTACACACTCAACATACATAAAACAATCTCATAGATATACAGTTATATGAGCTTAACACTCTCCTTCCCTTAGACATTTATCCACCAACTATTGTATTTTACACTGCCCTGTATATTTTAACCCACAGAAAAGTCTGGATCCTGGCTCTGGCAGAGTTGAAATTCTTAATGATCACCCAGGAACTTATCTGCTTGTAAAAATGCACAGAGGGGGGATTCACACATACAAAAAAATAAAAATTCCATTGTCATTAAACAAGTTCAAACTAGCACTTCTACGGGATTTTTTGTTTTAGCTCCAGATAGGACAAAATAAATAAAACTTTATTTGTGAGAACAGTAAAGGGAGCATTGCTGTCGTTGCATGAATGGATAAGTTGATCCTAAATCCTAGAACAACATAAACATGAGATGTAAAACGTTTGATTTCTTAAATTTAAAATCATTGCCTTTAAACAATCTTTAGTTGCTTACAGGAAGTGATATATCTGTATCAAAATAGCTCAAACAGATTATATCAGCTCTGGGGGTCACCCTGCTTAGAGACAACTTGTTTCTTTTTCACTTTTGCTCAAGCAAAATAGATACAAGCATCACTATTTTGTGCACAACACATAGGAGGTTCCTAGCTCCGATTTTTTTTTTTTTTTGTCAACCTTAGAGGCCAAACCAGTGGGAAGGAAAATAATTCCTTGATTAGCAGTTTTAATTTGAGTTTCATATTCTATACCTACTGTGATTCACCTTCCAAAATATAACAATATAATTTTGAATTTACTTTTATAAGATGGTTTCAAATGCCAAAAATTTGGTTTTACTTAAAATGCCCTCAAAAATGCCACTTGACAGACAGTTCATTAGAAGAACAGTAGCACAGAGGTGTCACTTAGAAAATACAACCTTTTCTTTAGTTGTTGCAGATCACAAATGATTTTTTTTTAACTTGGAAAGAACAAAAGTCCTTTTATATATCAAAATCAATACTCTTAGAAGAGGAAGTAGTGTAAAATGGAGGTTTTGCTCAGTTTACAACTGTGAATAATTTTTTAAGTCAAATTAGTCTAAAGAACTCACTGTGAATGAAACTAGTTCGAGAACTTCAGTATATGCCTATATTTTATGTCTACCAAGACAAGTGAATATGCTACTAGTGACTTAAAAACTATATCATTCCATTTCATCTGAAGGAGTTGTGGTTAACAAGCAACCAAAGTTTAAAAAAATCTATTTTGTTCCCTACTATTGAGAAAACAAGGGGTTGGAAACTTATATGAGAATAATGGGGATTTTTATAAGGGAGGGGAGAAACAGAGGAAACTATGATTAAACAAATACCAGGGGAGAAAATAAAATGCCTTAAATGAAAAATAAAGCTTGAGTCTACAGATTAAAAAGCTCACCCATTCCTAAAAAAAAATTTAATGAAAACACACAGAGAAACAGAGGCACACAGAGATACATTTCCTGCATTCTAATATCGAAATGAACAACTTTTTTTAAAATTCTAGAGACTTTTTGTTTTAAAATTACTTTCAAAAGAATGAGAATCAAAATAGCATAAAACTATTCAATCACAACCCTACAAGCCAACAAATAGGGGATGAAAATCCACAGACCTCTGACAGGAAAAACTGTAGTCCAGGGATACTGTTGCTAGAAAAGACACCTGTCACCCACAAGGGTAAAAGAAAGTCATCTTTACCTGCACTGGATTCAGAGAGTTTGGATATTAATTTACATTACACATAGCATTATTTAAGTTGTTCATTTAGAGTCTAATGGGAATCCTCTGATCCTTGGATCAGAACAGATTATAAGATTAGACCCAAATTCCAGAATAGAGCTATCACATCAGAGATGCAATGTGATGTGAGTGTCAGGAAAGGAGTCTTGGAACAGAAGAGAAACACTGTAAGAGAAAACCTAGCAGTGATCTGCAGCTGGATGTTTTAAATTATTTAAACAAAATCCACGTATGCAGCAAGGGTGCACTACGGGGGCAGTGTGGGAAGGGAAGAACATTTCTAAATTCTCAGGCCAGTGTAGGGGGCTAGGCACATCAGGCAAGGACACTGTCATATTGTTTCAATACAAGAATAAATAAATATAGACATTCAATGAAGATCTTCTGAACATGATAATGACTTAGTAAACTGAGAAAGGTAGTTGACCTTCCAAATTCACCAGAGGCAAGAAGAGAAGAGCTAATACATACATATGTGTGTGTGTGTGTGTGTGTGTGTGTGTGTGTGTGTATAATCAATTCATGTGTATATACAATTTCATTTATATTTTATATATAATTTTATGTTTATAATTATATATATATTTATAAATATAATTTCACTAACAGATGATAGAAAATAAGTAGTAAAGACACATACTGTTGAAGGAATAAAACCAACTAAGTACAGGCTTATCCTGTTGGATGGACATGGCTTAAATTCATCATTGGCACTTTGAACTTTTTAAAATGTAGCACAAACATAGGAAGGGGAGGTTTCAGGGGATATTTCTGCCCAGACCTGAAAGATTGGAGAGAATCAAAGGTCAACTCATCTCCACAGACTTTCCTCTGAGCTCTGGGGGAAGGACCAGGTACTGGAAACCCCCAGTGCTGTCCTCCCTGGGAAGGTGGAATTCAAGAATCCTTCAGTGCCCTCCACAAAGCAAGGCTCCAGGTGGGCTCCCTGCTTCCTGTCCCAATACCTCCTGAGACACGGTGTTAGGTACCATCTGACATCTGGCATTCCCACTGCTACATTCTGACCCTGCTTCCCCAAACCAGGATTCAACAGGTCACCCACAAGGTCTCTGTTGCCCATAAAGCTTAGGAAGAGGCTCCTCTGAATGAAGTAAGAGCTTCACATTTTTCCAAATTCTTCTCTAAGGAAGAGCCTTCAACTATTTCAGAATCATTAAATCAACATCAAGACTTGGTTAAATTTTACATTGAGATCCATCAAAGAATGGAAATTGCCAAGATTCCCAACCTTCTTAATTGACCAACCAGATAACAAAATTGACCAGAACTTCTATCACTTGAAATTTGTGTCATAGCTGTGCTACTTCACAGAGTGTAGAAAGAACATGGATATTGGAATCAGACACATGGAGTTCTAATCTTGGTTCAGCCACTAACTGCTGTGTAGCAATCTATTTAGCCGTTCCTGGTCTGAGCTTCAGTCTTCAAGCATTGACAGAAGATAAGCAAACCTTTGTCTACATAGCATGAGAAAGGCTTCGGTGCTGGAAGGGTTAAAAATATATAACTGAGGACCTGTGGGTGCTTAGTTTACCTTGTTTTAGTTCTTTGTGTTTATTGTGTTTATAATGGTAGTTGATGGATACATCATCATGAAGGTATTTTGAATATGATGATTTTTAGTGTATTTATTATCATCATTTAGCCACTCATGCCTTAATTTTGCTGCCTGTCAGATTAGAAAACAGCATGTCACATAGTGTGGTTTTCCATGTGATGAGAGTGAACACTGGTTTTATTCATTTGGGATCTAAGATGAATATCATTCCAAATGTTCAATTTATTCCTCAGCTTAGTCTGGCAACGGTAATAATCCTACCCCAGGCTAGATCTATTCTTCCACAGAAATAATACTAATGCCAATTCAAAGCTCTCGTGTATAGTACCAACAGCATAACTGCCAAAATGGGTTTGGCATATTGGAATGGTTTTTAGTAGTACAAATGAACCCTGCAAAGACTTGCACAAATGTTCTTGGAAAACAATCCAAAATCTTTAACACGGGCATCTGAATGGTCAGGTCTCTGCTTTCCTTCCCAGCCTCACCTTGTGACTTCACCAACCTCTTTCCTCTCTGTGCTCAGGCTCAGCTACCTCCTTCCAGCTCTCTGACAACACTTCATTCCCTCCTGTCTCAGCTCACTCTCTAAATGCTACAGAATGGCCTTCCCTACCTTCTTACCCTCCTCCTCATTGATTGCTGCTTGTCGCTCAGGTCTCAAGTGCCATTTCCACAGGAAAAAAAGAAACAAACTTCAATGACCCTATACTCCAATCCCCCCTAAACACCCACCCCATCTAGCCAGGCTTCTTGGTTGCATTTTGCCTGTAACTATTGTTAATTCTTGGGACTGTTTAATTAGCGTCTCTCTCCCCAGCATTCGGTTAGTTTCAGGACAGCAGGGAGTGACCTGGTTTTGCTCATTCTTCTACCTGCAGCAGCTAGTACAGCACCTCCTACAGGGCAAATGCTGGTGCTGTATGAGGGAATGAAGGAGTGAATAAATGAATTTCAATTCCAGAGTTATTCATGTTATTTATGATGCTGAAGGACTTTGTGAGGTTACAGGAAAGGCCAGAACAAATTGGTAGCCCAGAATTGCCCTTGGGACTTGCTACACGTAAACCCTTATGCTTCATTAGTCTTAAGAGCATTTGAATGACTCTGAAACAGGACACAATCAAACATTGAACCAATCCAGTTTGGGTTTGGAACTTTTTATTTTTTCAAGAGAAAAGTAATATGTATTTCTTTGTACCATTGGAAAAAAAGGCATTTCTAGATGGAATTAGACTTACTAAAAGTTCTGCCTTTACTTTTCCTGTTAAGAGAACGTCCCCACTTAACATAATTTTACTTGGCTTTCCCCAGCCTCAAGAATAGAGCCTAGAGTTCAAAAGAAAAGAAAAATGTACAGAGTAAGAAGAAGCAGAAGCCCATATATTAATTTACATTACACATAGCATTATTTAAGTTGTTCATTTAGAGTCTAATGTATACCACATGAGAGGAAGAATCAAAGACTTCAGAATGATTTTTTTTTTATGTCTACAGGAGCTACAAAGATTTTTTAATCATTCACTCCTCCTTGGCCTTTCAGGGGGATCTTCAAACCTAGTGTCAATAAAAACCTTATGACAGCCTATGTATTTTAGACAACAACAGACCATCCAGGTAAGATTAAAATCAAAATCCTTCTTTTGAAGCACTTCTGTTTAATTTTCTACCATAGAACAATTCCTATCCCAAATGCCAGGGCTACTTAATTCTCATTCTGTTGACACAAGTTTTTTTGCCTTTCATCTTTCTCTGAGAACAGTAAGCCACTCTTCTACTTTATCCTCTGACAGGTAACTCCATGCAGGTAATTTAAAAATTTAATGGTCTGTTGAAACATATTTTTCATCTTAAAGCACAGTATCAAAGGCAGTAATGCAAACCCAGTGCCATCCACACTGACATGAGGACAGGGTGGTCTCAACCATGTGGTCGGGCTGCGAGGAAGTAGTTTCTAATCTCAAATAACAAAACCACTTTCTATTTGGTGCCTTATTTTTCTACTTTTCATTTTTCTTAAGCTCTCTTGAATTCTAACTTAGTAAGAAATATTCAAAAGGTCACTCACCTGTTAGAAGTTCAATTTGGAAGCAGAAAATAAAGAAATACCAGAAGACTGGCTTCATGTTTGCCAGAATCAGATCTGGTCCTTTCCTTCTGTGTTCAGAGATGAGAGTAAGTTTATGTTCTATTTGCTGAAAAAGGAAGTGGCTTGTGTGGGAGTCGATGTAGTGTCACACTTACCGTCAAGTCAAGGGAGTGTCTTTTCATTGATGTCAACGGCTATATAGGAAGGGTTACTGCTTATGGAGGTCAAGGATTTAATCCATGGATTATTGATGATTGAGAAGACAGGAAAAAAAACTTTACCCTTATTCTGGCTCCAAAGAAACAAGTTAAAAAGACAAAATCTACTATTTTCACAACCACTTCATTCAGAGGTACCACTGAATCAATATCTACTGGGAATAACAAGACCTACAAATACTATGTGATAAATAAGACATAGGTTTTGACACATTTCTGTCTTAGGTTATTTGCTCCAGAGAAGAGAAAGTCATTGAAATAGGACAAGAAATAAATGAAATTATTGCAGAAATTGAAATTAAGAGATCTGAAAGAAGAGCATCCCAGGAATCTTAGAAATTATATTTGCATGACATTCATGGTAGATTGTAAGTTTCCAAATGATGGCAAGTTTCTGCACGATAGAGCAATCTGTAGATCATAGAGATTCTGCAGATATAGACACAGATAAAAGCAAGAAAGTTGAAAAGCCTTTCATGGTTCCTTTATCTCAGAGGAAAATAAAGTAGAAATGACAATAATAATAATAATAATAATATAAATAACTACATTTATATGATTTATATGAAATACATCTTAGTGCAAAACATAAAATTAAATGTAAAGTCACAAATAACATATTTAATATGTACAAAATATACCATATAGTTCAATATTATGTTTATGTTATGCCTTACCTGTACTTAAATGGATTATTTTTTGTGTACATATAGATAACGTGTGTGTCTGTGTACTCATTTAATCCTCTCTGCCACTCTGTGAAGTAGAAATCACTCATCTCCCTATTGTACAAATGAGGAAAACTAAGGCACAGAGAGGTAAAATACCTGACCTGGCCCAAGTCATATAGTTAGTGTCAGCACTGGGATTTGGAAAATAGCTCCAGAGGTTCACTCAACCAAAGCAGATGGAACTATTTATGCCAAGGTCTACTGACCCTGCCACCCAGAGGTTTGACCTGGCTTCCAGGATTCTCCATCCAGACTGGACTTTCTGGGGAGGGATTGACTCTCAACCTGCAGAGATGGCATTCAGATGAGAAACTCACCTCAGTCAGGCAGAGAAACCAAGGTACAGGAGCCAAATGTCCAGGTTCTGAAGCAGATCCAGGTCTGGGGTAATAGAACTGCAATTAGGGGCACTGGATAGAGCCAAAGGGTCGGAAAGGCAAGGAGGAAGCTAACCTGGGAGTGATGGCCAAAGCTGCCGAGGCTTCCCCTAGGTGTCTTTTTCAGGACTCCGGGGTCTCAGCACTGGATATGAGCAATAAAGACTGGGCCCCCAGGACCCTAGGAACTTGCTACCCCTTATTTCCTCCCTTTTGTTTCTCCTGTGTCCCCCAAGAGCATCAAAAGAAGTCTCCAAGACCCACTGGCATTGTGCTTGAGGCCTGTTCTAGCAAACACACAGGTAGTGGATAGGAAACGACTTTCTGCCCTAGTTGTGGCCCTGCTCTAGAACTAAAATGAGAGCTTTAACTGTATGTGAAAAAACTGACCCAAATTCTAGAGTTCAGCTGCAGTTTCAAAGGAAGATAGAAGGCAGGAACCAAATAATGAACACTTACAGAACACATGCCCTCTGTTTGATAGGCATTAACCCAATCATTTCTCACAACAGCTGTACCAGAAAGATCCCATTATTATTCTCACATCAGAGACAAGGACATGGAGAGTTCTAGAAATTAAGCAATTAACCCTGGATCACATAGCTGAGCCAGGTCAAACCAGCCAATGAGATTCTGGGTTCCATACTCTTCCTTACCATGCTACATTCTGAGGCCAGTCCTCATTTATTCGGCCATGGTAACATGACTTTTTTGGGGTCCTATATTTTCAGAGAAGAAGTGTAATTAGGTCCTAGAGGAAGTTCCAAATTATTTGAATCCAAAAAAAAAAAAAGATTTCCTAATAAAATTAAAGTGCTGTGTTTCTAACTCAAGGGGAGAAATGTTGTACAAGTTGTAGTCAAATTCAGCTTTAGTTCAACTAGATGTGTGTGTTTTATTTGATGTGAATCTGTTGCTTTTTCCTAATTATCATGCTTCTTGGTTTGTAGGCTATCTGGTTCTAACTGGGAAGTCTGGCTTACCTCTATGCCCATGTGTTTTACGTCAAGGTCCCCTTAGGTGATCCTTTCTTCTTTAAAATCTCAGTTAAAGAACACAATTACTTGTGGTTTCAAATATTCAGAAGTACTGATCTCGTACCTGGAAAATACACCAGGCAAAAATTTCCATTCACCCCACAGGAAGTATGTTTTGTTTGCTTTTATTTTATTTCATTTCATTTCATTTTTCATTCCATGACTTAACATGGTCTTGATTTGTGTGTGCAGCAGATGCCTAGGGTGAGGGCGGGGATGGAAAGTTTCTTACATTAAAGACAGAGCATGTTTATCATCTCTTGCCTTGTGGGCACTTGAGTTCCTAATGCATGCAGCATGCTAGCTTTTCTCAAGTTACACAGGTGAGTACCTTCCTTTTGCCTTGCTTGAAACCTACTGAAAGAAAAAAAATTGCCTAAGTTTAGGCAATGGAACTCAAACACTGAAGTTGAAAAGCATCTCAAAAGTATCTGTGCTTCTCTTAAACTTGGTTTCCATTCTTAAATGCACAGTCACGAAAAGAGAAGTGTCCATAAATCCAAATGGTCTCTCCTGCCACATTGCCATGTTGATTGTCACTACTACCCTGCCCCTAACCAGCCCTCTCCCTTTCCCCACTAATTCACAATAAGTCCTAATGATCCTACTTTCTACCTATCCTCTAAGTAGTTCTGTCTTCTCTTTTGCCAGGGTCACTTCTCAGAACAGCCCCTCTGTCGGGTTTGTTTCTATCCCTACTTTTGTCTTAGTTCAGTCGGTCTCCACTCTATGACCTGAGTAATTTTTGAAAACATGTGTAATTCATCTGTGTTCCCCTGTCCAGCACCTTCCACTAGTTTCCTGTGGGTCTTGTGTGTTAGGATCAAACTCTTTACAAGGCTCTTTACAAAAGGTAACTTCTCACCCAATTCAGCCTCATTCAGCCTCATCTCCTGCCACTTTTTTTCCCCTTTTTCTTCCTGTACCAAGTGCTTCCATCAAACAATGTGGAGTCCTCCAAATTCCCTAAGCTAAGTCATCTTCCTGCTGCCAGAAGCCTCTTTTTTACCCTTATTTTCCCTACACATCACCTCAGGCTTCACTCTTTTGCAGAATCCTACCATTCTTCAGGCCTTTGCTTAAATACTCACCCATTCATTGAAGACTTCTCTGACCAAATGACCAGTATCCATTTGTCGGCTTTTCTGCATCCTCCCACCACCCCTCTAGTCCCCCATCCTGGGACTCATCATATGACTGTATGACCTATTTACTTTTGTCAACCTAAATTAAAAAAAAAAAACAGACCAGAGAGAGAGAGATTCTCAAAATAATAATATTTATTTGGGAAGAGCAGAACATTACAATGGGAATATGCATTCTATAATCAACTAAGGGCATGTTTAAAGAGATTGAGGAAAGGGAAGTTTTAAAAGACAAAAATGAGGAGGATTATATCAGATATTTTGAAACAGTAATCCTTGTCCACAATGATTAATAACAAGTGAGGTTGAACAGACATTGGTCAAGCAGATGTGCTTGTAGAAGTACTTTTTATATAAGGTGCGGCGACCTCTGTGCAGGCTTCTGGTTCTGGTAGTCTCGTGATAGTTACCATCAGGCAATCATGCATAAAAACTCTTCCTTCATAACGTACTGGTTTTATTTATCTTCTTTGGTCGGGTTGACAAGGGTGACTCCACTGTGATTCTGACAACTTCCAGGTCCTTTTCACACTTTCTCACAGCCCCTATCGTACGGTGAGCAAAGTCACAACAGAGACTGCAGCCACAGCCACAATGCCTGTCACAGTGCCTGGGACACAGTGAGTGCTCTGGGACTATTTGTGGAATGAATGAGTGTTTGAAGAATCCCTCACTTTCAAAGGGACCACCTTACTGAAGAATGCTCACCAAGGACCTCTTTGCTTTTCGGATCATAATGTGAGCACGGGAAATTATCAAGAAGTGTTTATATTTCACATTGGAATTAATTAAAAATATAATAATTCATCATCCTGATTCATCTCTCATCTAATCATTTTCCCATGCCTCATCATTTAAAAAAGGAATATTCTATTTTAATCGCCAAATATTTTCTCATGTAAAGTTATTTCTTAATGCATAAAGCCCAGAAAAACAATTATACATTTCCATTTAAGGTAAAAAAAAAAAACAACAATAACAGTGTGAGATTTGACATAAAGTGATACAACTGATATTTTTAACAAATATACCTCCTAACTAGTTATCTCAACTATGTCAGTTTGGCCTTGATTCCAATGAGGTTGCCATTGCCATATGGCAATAATTGAAAGTGATTCTTAATCTACAAGGCACCTGTTTTGATCCATTCCCTCCAGCCTCTCCAGGGCTCTGGTTCCCTCAGTCCTATCGTTTGGCTCTGGATCACCACCCCACAGCTCTTTCCTTCAGTTCATAAACCAGCTAGAATCTCTCCAGTCATGAACCTCTCTCTCTCTCTCTCTCTCTCTCTCTCTCTCACACACACACACACACACACACACACACACACACACTTCCTCAGACTGTGCAAACCCTGCCCCCTCTTTCTGTCTCTTCTTCTTTAGTAAAGAGAAGTCCACACTTAGTTTCTACTCTCTATTTTTTTTTCCTAACGGTCCCCAGACCTATTGTAAATTATTTCTTTCTTATCATTCCTTGAAACAGCTTAGGAGGTACACACTACCAACTCCAATGAGTACTGTCTCTCCTCAGCATCCTGACCTCTCTGGATCATTCAATGCTATACTTGAAGTTTGACGTTGTGCTTACTTTATCTTGAAACAGTACCACCATTCCTGACTGAGTTATCCAACCTAAGAACTGTTCTTGTTTTAGGTGAATCTGTGTGCCTCTCAGACCAATTCTGTGGATAATTGAAAGTGATTCTCAAAGGAGACTTTTAGCTTCCTAATTCAAGAAACACGTCAGGGAAGAACATGCATCGTCCCCAGGTGTGGTCAGAAGCATCGCTCTCCTCTTTTCCATCTCTCTGACCCATCTCTTCACTTGGGATCCTTCATCAGTTCTTCTAATCTCTCTCTCCTCTTCAAAGTTGATATTGACATTGCCCAGAACTTGAGGTTTGGTCCTCTGCTTTCCTCATTCCATATACTCCTTCTGAGTGATCAAGCAGATGTCACACATCAATTAAAAGACTAAAATATTGACACTATATTTCTTGTACAACTCCATTCTAAACGTGTTCTGAACCATAATAGCAAAGTTGAAATTAAGTACAAAATCATTCTCAAAAGACTACAACTCAAAAGACCTATGGGACTTATACATGTACAGCCCCAGATAGCTAGAACAAATTAATTGAGTTAGACAAAAGTCAATAGCAGGGAGTGGCAGACACCCAGGCAAATGGCCAACACACAGGAAATGCAGCCATCAGATCAGCTCCAGCTACCCTGCCACAAAGAAATAAGAACCCAATGTGCCCATAGTTTCTGATTGATTCCAAATTACACACTGAAGTCTAGTGTAATGGGAAAAACTAGAAAGATAACACTTTTTAAAATTTTGCAACTTATTAAAATACAATGTGAGCCAAAATTTTAAGTGGCAAACAAAACACTTAAAGTTCCAATTTGGCCCATGAACTATCCATTTTTAACCTCTTTTTTAAAGTATAAAATTGATTTAGGAAAACACACACACACACACACACACACACTCATATAAACTAAAGAGACCCTGTTCTAGATCTGACTCTGGTCATTCACTAGAGGGGTGGCTCTGATAGAGATGCCTACTACTGTCCTGAGTAGAAGTTCACTCCTCTGTAACCACAGAGGATTCTTGTGAGGTCTAAAGTGTAATGTGTATGAAAACTCTTAAAAACATTACATGATATCAAAAAATTTTTAGTTATTATGCTTTAAATTTTTCACGACTTTTTAATATTTATATTGTTAAACTATTGCACACATTTTGTCTCATTTTGAATGTTCATACAGAGGATTGAGACTGCAGAAAACCAAACGATACTTGCCATTGGCTTTCTTTGAGTAGCTTTTTAATTACTTCTCCCCAGTAGTTGATGAATTTTTAGGATTATAAAAGAACTTTAAGGGGCTAGGGTTGTGGCTCAGCGATAGAGCGTTCACCTAGCACATATGAGGCACTGGGCTGGATCCTCAGCACCAACTAAAAAATAAATAAATAAAATAAAGCCACCCTGCCACAAGGGAATAGGAACCCAATGTAGCTTCTGATTTCTTCCAAATACACACTAAAGTCTAGTCTAATAGGAAAGATACCACTTTGTAAAATTTTGCAATTTATTCAAAAAAAATTAAAATACAATATGAGCCAAGTAGAAAAAAAAAAAAAAAAAAAAAAAAAAAAAAAAAACCACCTGAAGTTCCAAGTTCCAATTTGGCTCATGGACTATCCACTGTTAACCTCTTTTTTTAGAGGATAAAACTGATTTGGAAAAAAAACAATACACACACACTCATATTTATTTATATGAATTTATTTTATATTTATTTATATGAATTTATTTTTAAAAAAGAACTTTAAACTTAAGAAACTCATTACATTTCAAAAACTGTTGTGATATATTTTTTTTTCTTTGCAAGCACCTTACCTGGTAAAAGTAACTTCTCCAAATTCTGTTTAAAGCCAAAATGTTCTTCACTTAGGGATTTTAGATAAGCTAGAACATGCTATTGGAATGTGGTAAAAATTACAGGGGTTAAGTCAAATTACATTTTGTTTCTTGGGTTGTGCTTTGAGTGAATGGATGACATCTACTGGTATAAACTGAAAATTAGCTTTCTCTTTTTAAGAAGAAAAATAGCTATTCATTTTTCAGGCGAGAGAGAGAGAGAGAGAGAGAGAGAAGGAAAGAAAACTACACCCATGAGTCTCACTCTCTTCAAAGTGTAATTTCTAAATGTACAAACCAAGGATTTTATAGAATGAATATAGAATTTATAGAATTATAAATGCAAAAAGCAAATTGTATGTATGACGTATACATGAGCTTAATGTTTAAAATTTTACATAAAGTTTATTTAAAAAGTATAGAAACCATATAAAGAAAAACAGATAGTAGAAGCATCAGAATCTTTATTTGTCAGTAATACAAATGATTATTTTCTCTTGTGACCACGTATCATTCTAATAACAGAGACTATCTGGGACGTACACTGTGTGAGATTTATTTTCTTCCTTAAAGTCTTATAAAATTACCTTATATATAAAAAAGCAGAATACATAAAGCACAAAAAGCAAAAATTATTAAATAGCTTAATAATTGAGCTTTATATTTTCACCAGGCAAGGCCTTTACTTATTTTTTTAAAATCCACATTCATCTAACTTTTTCCAAATGAGCCTGATAATCGTTGTTAATTTTTTTTAACAAAGTCTCCCTGCCTGACATCCCCACTCCCTAAATTCTATTGGGATTTTGATTCCATACAACATTGAGTCCCAAGATGTATCTTTTCCTATTTGGAAATCCTAGAAGCATCCTATAACCTAGTAATTCATAGTTTTTGTAAGCAATTAAAAAAAAAAGTCAAATGAAGCTTTAACAGGAATAATTCTGAGTGCTATGAAGAGAACCAGATGAAAAGCTGATCTCATTCTTGTTATCAATGTCGACTTTTATTTCTTAATCACTATTTCATATCTTGAGTAGATTTGGGAAGCCAAAAGAAATTAACATGTAACGAGAGTTATCCCCATTCCTGAGTGCCAAACCAACTGAAAAGAGGTGCAAGGACCTTGCAAAAGCTAGTGGAGTTTGACAGAAATTATGAAGCAGAAGTGAGATTGGACTCATTGTTATGTCAGGAAAAATCAGAGATGGCTGAAAAGTTTAATGGAGAAGATGGAGTGATAAATAGAGCAAAATGCCTTGGTGATCGAGGCAGGTGAAAGAAACGATGAAAGGCAGAAAATGCATATTCTTATGGTGTACTACAGCATATATGATGCCTACACATCTTACATATTAATAACCAAAGACTTGTGCAGAACATATATTGTCATCTCCATCCTCTTATAATGCAGGCCTGTCTCAAAGAAGTTAAATGTTTTGCCCAGATTTGCTAAGCCAATGTCACAACTAAAACTCAGATATACTTGATTCTAGATTAGTGTTCTTATAATGTCTCCAAAGCAAAAGAGAAACAAGAGTACTGGGTTTGTAGGGTCTACGCTGGAGGCTATCTCAGTCTCTCAGAGATTACATTTTCACATACTAAAAGAATGTAATTAGTAATAAATTTGAACACAGCCTCTCCTCAGTTAATCATTATTCATTCAGTGCATATAGAGAGAGATATAATATATGGTAAGTATACACACACATATAATTATAATTACCTAACTATCAATGCACTGAACTCATGCCTCTCTGGCTTTTCATAAGTCATTTGGCATAAAAATATAAACAAATTTTGGCAGGTGCAATTATGATTATTAATGTCACACTTTATCATCTAAATCCCCACCTTAAATCTTTAGATTTCGTGACTGACAGATATACTAGGTTTATTAGCAAGACACTATGAGCCCAAGTTAGATCCCCAGATCAGCAGATGGACAGTTTTCTCAAATGGCACATTGAATCAAAATTCTCAAGAAACAGGGGGTAGAGAGAGAAGAGGGGAGGGGAGGGGAGGGGGGATAGCAGAGGATAGGAAAGGCAGCAGAATACAACAGACATGAGTATGTCAATATGTAAATCAATGGAAGTGTAACTGATGTGATTCTGCAATCTGTATACGGGGTAAAAATGGGAGTTCATAACCCACTTGAATCAAAGTGTGAAATATGATATATCAAGATCTATGTAATGTTTTGAACAACCAACAATAAAAAAAAAAAGAGCACATAGAAGAACAGGGGATTTTCTGGGATCGCTAAAAAAAAAAAAAATTCTCAAGGAACATAGTCAAAGAAGAGTGAGAACTATGAGGAAATTGTCAAAGCAATGTTAAAATTCCTCCAAAAGAATTCATCTTTTAATATAAAGGAGTAGAGATGATTAGTAGACCTGACACATGTGGCACCATATTATAAAGTTATAATAATTAGATTATTTTGTACTGGCAAAAAAACATAGGCAAGTCAATGTAATACAATATATGTCCAGAATGAGGCACCTGTGTACCAAAGAACTAAATGTTTGGTAAAGTCAATACACCAAATAAGATTCCCTTGCAGATAATAGAAACCATTCTCTCTAGCTCAGCAAGGAAAAGATTTGTTATCAGATATTACAAAATCTTTAGAAGGGCTGGAGAAGCAGATTCTGGGCTTAGCTTCCAGAAATAACTCCCATCCTTCCATGATTTTATCATCATCATAAAAGCTGCTATGGTCACCACTGGCTTGGGCCACCTCTGCAAAAACAGATGTCTTCCACTTAATATCATTTCAAAAGCAAGGGTTGTGTTGGTACATCTAATTGATAGAAAATATTTTTTACTATTAAAAATTAAACAAATGAGCTAATTATTTGAATTAAGATACAAAAATAGCTAACTAGCCTTTCTAAATCAGAAACAATATCTATTTTAAAACAAAAAATGTTGCATTTGAAAGATGCACAGGCCAATCTCACTTATGATTATAAATACAAACATCCTGATTTTAAACACAAAAAAAGTTTAGCCCAGTAGCTCTTTAAGGGATTAATCCACCAAACAGAATTTATTCCCAAAATGCAAGACTTGCTTAATAGTAAGAAATTCATATCTCATTAACTTCAAGAGAAAAAAATATACAGTCATCTTGGTAGATGCTGAAAATTTTTTTTATTTTATTATTTTTTAAGAGAACTAGTTTAGTTTATTTAACACAACTCCTCCTTGCTCTAAGCCAAAGAAAGCCCTTATGATGCTGCCCAATTATAGGTCAGAAATAAATGACTAAGGCAACAATGTGGGGTAAAGGCTGCGGAGAGACAAAGAAAAGAAATGCCCTCTTCAACTAAGAGCACAGAGAACAAACCATGAACATACTTACAGGGGTCAGAATACAAAGCAAGCTTGGAAATTTTCCCAGTCTTATGTGAGAGCCAGGCGGCAGGAGCGAGATGGTTGAGAGCTTTGGGGGTTCTCACCCCACAGGCAACTTGGCAACCCGTGGGAGAACCCCCTTAGGACAGGAGTGGCATTGTTAGGGGCCCCACCAATGACTCTTTGTCCCATCTTGCCATTTGCCTTTATATAGCTGCTAGACTGCTGATGGCTTTGGACTTTTCTATAGAGTTCATGACTTTAACTTATCTAGGTCTTAAACTCTCTGTGAGCGGATCCCCATTCCCCCAGAGGAGCCCAAGCAAAGATGGCGGCACTTCCACATACCTAAGATAGAGTGTACTAGTCTGTTCTGCCGTGTTTATTGAATTGTATTTGTTTCCTGGGGACAACTGTAACAAATCACCACAAAGAACAGAAATCTATTATCACAGTCCTAAAAGTTCAAGGCCTGAATAATGCTTTAAATTAAAGAATGTATTCTGGAGACTAGAAGTCCAGGGGGTCTGGTGGAGTGTCTTTCCTTTCCCAGTTTCTTTCACCTTTTGGCATTCTTTGGCTTGTGGTAACGTGTCTGCAATCTCTGTTCCCATCTTTACATGGCCTTTTTATCCATGAGTTTCTGGGTCTCAATCTTCTTTCTCCTCTAAGGACACCAGTCGTTGAGTTTAATCCCACCCTAAGTGTTTCAAATCCAGAATGATCTAATCCTGAGATCCTTACCTTAATGACATCTACATTTGAGTCCTCTTTCCAAGTAAAGTCACCTTCTAAAGTTCCTGAAAGACGCATCTTTTGAGAGTCCCAATGCATTCCATTACAGGACTACAATCAACAGTGTTGCTTCTTTTTTTAAAATTTATTTTAATGATTCTTTTATCTTTAATGGCATAATGTTACATACATATTCTTGAATCAGTTTCTACACTCTGTATTTCCTTCTAAATAATCTGTTTCTCAATAGATTCAGCATCAGCATTCTTGCATAATTTTTAAAATGAAAAATCGGTTGAATCAGAAGAACTAGATGGCTGCTTCTCAGCCAGATGAAGTCATTACCTCAGATTACTGGACATTATTGTGTTTAATTTTGAAGCACTGAAGGGGTCACCTAAGGTTAAGAGGAGATACTGTCCTTCATGTTTTTCAATGTTCAAAAAGATTTTTTTAAGGAATAATTGCTATGTGCTTTTTTTTTTTTTTTTTTTTTTGTACCAGGGATTGAACTCAACCACTCAACCACTGAGCCACATCTCCAGTCCTGTTTTTGTATTTTACTGAGAGACAGGGTCTCACTGAGTTGCTTAACATCTGGCTTTTGCTGAGGCTGGCTTTGAAGTCACTATCCTCCTGTCTCACCCTCCCGAGCTGCTGGGGTTACAGGCTTGTGCCAATGCACCCTGGCTGCTATATGGTTTTTAAAAGAGAGGAAATCATTATCAGATATTTGTTCTGATATATTTGATTATCAATAGAATAAACTGAAAAGGTATTATGATTAATAAGGCCACTGGGAATAAAATAAATTTGAGAATAGCCTATAGCTTTGTAGACATTAGGGGGGATGAATGATTTAAAAAACTATACGGGGAAGAAAATTACAATAAATACACACTCTATTAAGAAGGCAATGAAACTAAATGAAGGATATAACAAAGACTGAAAAAAATGGAAATGTAATGAATTCTCTAAATGGAAAGACACAGTGTTAACAATAATATTAATTCTCTCCAAATTAATTTATAAATTAAATATATGATTTGTAAATAATTTTCTAACCAAAATAACCAACTGGATTTTTTTTATGCTTGGGAATCTCAGCAAGTGATCTGAGAATTCTTTGGAAGAATGAAGTTCAGGGTGACCAAGATGATGGACTGGTAAGTGACATGACAGGAGAGTTGAGCCTAAGAACAGATGTAAGAATTGGTTAAACTGAACACAAAAGCCAGAAGCAAATCCAAATAGCATGGGAATTCCATAAAATGACAGATGCATAGAATTTCAAGTCTGTGAGAGAAACATGTATTTTTCAGTAAATGGAAAGTTAAGAATAATTAGCCAGCCATTTGGGAAAAGTAGCGTTAGAGCCCTACTTCAAATAACATGGCCAAATAAATACATGATTCAAAATTAAATGTAAAAAAAATTTAAGTCATGAAATAATTTGAAGAAAACATGACATTTAGACTGGAAAAATATGCTGTAGCCAGGCAAGGTGGCACATATCTACAGTGCCAGCTACTCAGCCTGGTCACACACACACACATACACACACACACACATACACACACACACGCCAAAAAAAAAAAGAAAAGAAAATCATACTTTACTACTTTTAAGGAAAATTATATTCTAACTGCTCAGAAGGATAACCTGTTTTATGGTTATTTCTCAGGCATTCTCCTTATCCATATTATCGGGGTTTTTTCCTTTTAAAAATAATAATCATGTGTTGAAAAAGATACGAAAGGCATGTTTTTAGAAAACATATAGATAAATCTGATCTCTCGGTGAGAAAGATATTTCTTAGCCTCAAAACTTAAATAAATATAGCTGGGTGCGGTGGCACATCCTTGTAATCCCAGCAGCTCGGGAGGCTGAGGCAGGAGCTTTATGAGTTCAAAGCCAGCCTCAGTAAGGGTGAGGCACTAAGCAACTCAGTGAGTTGTCTCTAAATAAAATACAAAATAGGGCTGGGGCTGGGGCTCAGTGTTTGAGTGTCCCTGAGTTCAATCCCTGGTACCAAAATAAATAAATTTTATATATACATATATATATTTAATTAATAAAACCACAAATTTCTATGCATCAAAAATGTATGATGAAAGGTAAAATGATGCAGAGAAAATATTTTCAGCTTTTATAACAGCAAAATTTGGCCAATGTAATCAATATATAAAATTTTACACAAGTCACTAATAATAACATGAGCACTTTTTTCCTTTCTACCAACATTTTATTTTTTTTTTAATTTTATTTATTCTAATTTGTTTGACAGCAGAATGCAACTAAATTCATACTACACAAATAGAGCACAATTTTTCATGTCTCTGGTTGTACACAAAGTAGAGTCACACCATTCATGTATTCATACATGTACTTAGGTTAATGATGTCTGTCTCATTCCACCATCTTTCTTACAACTATGCCCCTTCCCATCGCCCCCTCCCCTTTGCCCTATCTAAAGTTAGTCTATTCCTCCCACACCTCCCTCTCATCCCATTATGAATAGCATCCTTATATCAGAGAAAAACATTTGGAATTTGTTTTTTTGGGATTGGCTTACTTCACTTAGCATTATATTCTCCAGCTGCATCCATTTACCTGCAAATGCCATAATTTTATTCTCTTTTAATGCTGAGTAATATTCCACTGTGGATATATACCACATTTTCTTTATCCATTCATCTACTGAAGGGCATCTAGGTTGGTTCCACTAATTTAGCTATTGTGAATTGTGCTGCTATAAATATTGATAAGGCTGCATCACTGTAGTATGCTGTTTTTAAGTCCTTTGGGTATAAACTGAGGAGTGGGGTAGCTGGGTCGAATGGTGATTCCATTCCCAGTTTTCCATACTGCGTTCCACATTGGCTGCACCAATTTGCAATTTCACCAGGAATGTATGAGTGTACTTTTCCCCCACATCCTCACCAACACTTATTATTGTTTGTATTCTTAATAGCTACCATTCTGACTGGAGTGATATTAAATCTTAGAATGATTTTGATTTGCATTTCTCTAATAGCTAGAGATATTGAACATTTTTTCATATACTTGTTTTTTTGTTTTGTTTTTAGAGAGAGAGAGAGAGAGAGAATTCCAACATCCATTTTTTTAGTTTTCGGCTGACACAACATCCCTGTCTGTATGTGGTGCTGAGGATTGAACCCAGGCCGCACGTGTGCCAGGCGAGCGCGCCACCACTTGAGCCACATCCCCAGCCCTTTTCATATACTTGTTAATTGACTGTATATCATCTTCTGAGAAGTGTGTGTTCAGTTCCTTGGCCCATTTTATTGATTGGGTTATTTGTTATTGTGGGTTTTTTGTTTATTTGTTTGTTTGGGGGTATTTTTTGTTGTTTTTTGGTGTTAAGATTTTTTAGTTCTTTATATATCCTGAGCACTCTTATTTACATTGCATCATTCAAATTAGAGAATGAAAAAGTAAGAGCCTGCAATTTTTATAGTAGGTAAAAAGTGTAAGAAGACAATTCATCAAGAAAGGCAGCAGTCCAAGATCCACATTAAAAAATAAAAACAAGACCACTAGTAAGAAAAAAAAAAATCATGACATAGATTCTTTCCTATCAAGTTGGCAGAAATATTTGAATTGTATTTTTAAAATACTAAATAAAATCTAATGTTCAGTTTGGGTATGGAAATAAACGGGGCACTGTTACAAGTGACAAGAATGAGCATTGAGGGCTGGGGATGTAGCTCAAGTGGTAGCTCGCTCGCCTGGCATGAGTGCGGCCCGGGTTCCATCCTCAGCACCACATACCAACAAAGATGTTATGTCCACCGAGAACTAAAAAATAAATATTAAAAAAAAATTCTCTCTCTCTCTCTCCTCTCTCTCACTCTCTCTGTAAAAAAAAAAAAAAAAATCTTTAAAAAAAAAAAAAGAATGAGCATTGAGTCAAACTTCTGAAGGGCAATTAGGTAATAAATAGCAGAAGCTTTACAGCCCATCAAGAGGTCTCTGGACCAAGTAGGCCTGATCTGTCACTTTATCTGATATTTCCAAGCAGGTCAGGGGCCCCATTCAAGCTCAAGTTAGGACCTCAAAGCAATACACATATATGCACCTACATTTTAAATTAGGTTCCATCTGCATAAACTTCAAACATCCAGATATTGTTTTATCTTCCTTATAGCTATCTGAGATCTTCCAAATGATTGGATCAATTTTATTCTTTTAATTTTAATTTTATTCTGTTTACTACTAGATGAACAAAGTCTGAACAATAATATGCCAGAATTCAGACCTATTCCATCCTGGAAATTTTGCCCCAAGAATAACCTTAGAAACATATTTATAGCCTGAGAGAGAATAACAGCAATGCAAATAGAAGATGTAAATGGAGCTATTCTGTTTATCCTTCCTAGATGGATGGAAAACCCTGTAATGTGTTTAATGTAATCTAAAGATATATAAGCAACAGTTGCAACTTCTAAATGTGCTGTAGTTTCAATTGCTTCTGTGGCTTTATTCTAGCATATTAAAAACTAAAAATCAATGCTGTATATTCCTCTGCATTGCTTGTGTCTGCATTTTGCATTATTTCATAAGAGATGGATGTTCTTTGTAATTGATAAGTGGCTTCAATTGCCAAGATGCCAGCTGACAGTCTATAAAGAATTTTATTTTTCTGTTAACAAATGCATTTGCAACACTGCTAATCCCTGTCATCCAACCTAAAAGCACAGAACTGATCCCAGAACATGTTATAATAAACAAGATATACAGAACCCAACATAAAGCAATACTGATTTTAAAATAACAGAGAATATATTAATGAGGAATTTTCTTTATAAGTTACAGAAGCCCAAAATGGCTTAAGAGAAGAAAAAGAGTTATTGGCTCATGAAATTAAAAATAAATCCAAGAGAACCTACCTTCAGGTACAGCTAGATCCAGGAATCCATCTTTATTTGTATTTCATTCTTGCTGTTTTATGTGTTCACTTCCTTCTTAGACATGTTCTTTCAAGGATTTCTATGCTTTATCCTTCCAATTCTGCAAACATGACAGTTTACAAAGAGTATAGCATTAGTGAAAGTCCTGGCATGATGAATGCATTCAGAATGATACGGGTCACTTGACTATTATTGAAATAACCCTTGTAGCAAAGGAGATGTGGAGCTCTGATTGGCTCCTGGATGGTCATGTGCCCATCCCTGGAGTCCAGAAATGAGATCAGTCCTACCCAAACTATATGAACTAAAAGCTGAGGAAAAGTGGTCCTAAGGAAAAAATCAAAGTGCTATTACCAGAAAAGAGGGAAAGGTTATCAGGCAGACAAGAACAGCAGAAGCCTGTTATCTTGATGGGGGTAGAGGTGTGTTAATGTTCAAGGCACAGTACGAAAACTCCTTGTAGAAGGATTTAGAATTTAACTTTTATAGTAAATAGTCAACAATGGCTAACAGAAACCTTTTCTAAATCATTGCATCATTCAAATTAGAGAATGAGAAAATAAGAGCCTGCAATTAGCATTCATTGATTGTTCGAAGGTCTTGTAGAGTTCTGTACTCAGTTACCTCATATTCAATAGTGGAAAAACTTGGAGTGAGAAGGACCCTTTCCAACCTCCTCTGTGCTGAGGAGGCTGATTCTTACAGATCTCACTGACTTTTTCAACTGCTGGCTTCTGTTTGCTTTCAGCTGTGGGAGCTCTGGCAGGAGACTGGTGGGCAGGAGGAAGGTGAAGTTGGAGGATCTAAGCTCTAAGCTGCCTCCCTTCAAAGGCTCAGCTCCTGTTGCCATCACAATAGCTACTCTTACAGTTCTGTCTGGGTTCTGCCAAGCATTCCCTCCCCTTGACCTTCAGAAGATCTAGAGGTAGTTAATAGCTTCCTTCTATTGCTTTCGGGAGGGGGGTGTTTCTCTGTCTCTTGTTGGTTTTCTTTAACCCTGCTTACACCTTTGCAAATAGTCTCTTTATTAGATTCTCTCTCTGGTGACCCCTACTTGTGTTTGCTACCTATTTCCTTGGGGGCAAGGGGAATTATCCAATTGATCCAAGGATCAATTTTGTAAAGAGATGAATTTAGGCAAGTGCCTGGCTGCATATTGTTATTTCAGAGGCAAAGCAAGGAAAAGGCCTATACCTCAGCCAGTCCCTCACCTATTGATCTACTCACTGATGCCTGAATTCCTTTAAGTGGAGACAAAGCCTTCATTGTACTATTGTAGACAGAACATGACAAGTAAATTTCCCTGACTCAAAAGTGTTCCACTATATCAATGACTTACATCAGATTCTTTATTGAGAAAATCACGGGAGGAAAAAAAAAAACAGCAAGAGATAAATGGAAGGAGACAGAACAGGGAGGCAGGAGTCTGATGAAGATAAAGAAGCTGATAGCAACCTGATGAGGAAAAGATCCAGGAAAACAAAGACTGTGTGCCAAAAGATAGACTTCTTCAACTCATAATCTTGAAGGCTAGCTCTAAAGCAAGCATCCTTTTTTCACATCAGTCTACAATGAATGATTTAACTCCCTGTTACAAGCCATTTTGAGTCCACCTCAAAATTTACATGTTGAAGTCCTAACCCACAGGACCTCAGAATATGACTGTAGTGGAAATGGGACCTAAAGGTTCATATGGATATGACCTGATTCAAAAGGATTGGTGACCCCATAAGAAAAGATGAGGACACATACACACAGAGGGACAACCTGTGAAGACAGAGAAGACAGCCTCCCATAAGCCAAGAGACACCCTCAGAAAAACACAACCCAGAGGACACCTTTACCTTGGACTTGTAGCCTTCAGAATTGTGAAAATTTTGTTGTTTAAGCCACCCGGTCTTTGGTACTTTGTTGTGGCAGCCTTAGAAAATTAGTGTACCCATTCCCAAAGTCTCTAAGTTTTAAAACTTCCTTTCCTGAAAAAGAAAAAAGAAATGCTTCCTCTCTTCACAACTTAGATCCCCAAGTCAGACCAAGAAACTCAAGTCATTCCATAGTTTGAGTATATACCATCAGATCCATCTGTGTGGGAGAAAAAAAGAAAACAAAATATCATCAGTATGTATTTGGTAGTCATTTCCGGGAATTAACCTATGGCTGAACTACTGCCTCCTATCCTGCCAGATATTAGAACTAAATTTCATTTCTAAGCAAGAACTTGGCATTTTAGAACTTAATATGTCATCTTTTCTCACACAAGGACCATTGGATTAAAAGATATGAAAAGTCCCTAATAAAGTCAACTGATGTAAAAACACTACAAAACAAAGTAACGACCTCTCAGCTGTAGAGGCCAGCTCCCTACCCCACTCCTAGGTGTTGTCACTCCAACAAAGATTATAGAACCTTCTCCAAGACTGCTGGACTTGTCTGGACTCATTCCCTAACCTAGGGCAACCTCCTTAATTTGCTGAATTTGTTACTTAGTTTGCTATTGGTCACTACCCCATATGAACAGAGAAAGCCTAAACAGCAGTGGAAAGCAAGGCAAAGAAAGAGCCCCAGACAATCTTTCTTATTTATTTATTTATCTATCTATCTATCTATCTATCTATCTATCTATCTATCTATTCTTCCCAGAGGAATAAATACTGTGTGGATATCCCCTATTTCTATTGCAATTTTTAAAAAGCAATATAATTCTTTTCTAAAAGTTGTACTTCAGAACCCACTCCCTTAGAATAAATGTAAAAGCATCAAGTAGGTTTGGGACTGATTAAAAAACTTAAAGAAAATTAAAATTGCCAAAATGGAACACCAAAAATGGAACATCATAGGTGATAGAAACACCATTAATGCTATCATTTTCTTTATACTGTCTCATTTTAGTTTCAAGTTCCAGAGTTTTTCTTTTTTTTTTTTTGATATTTCAGCTATAGTTTTTTTTTATTGGTTATTCAAAACATTACAAAGATTGCAGAATCACATCGGTTACACATCCACATTTTTACATAATGCCATATTAGTGACTGTTGTATTCTGCTACCTTTCCTATTCTCTACTATCCCCCCTCCCCTCCCCTCCCATCTTCTCTCTCTACCCCATCTACTGTAATTCATTTCTCTCCTTATTTTTTCCCATTCCCCTCACAACCTCTTATATGTAATTTTGTATAACAATGAGGGTCTCCTTCCATTTCCATGCAATTTCCCTTTTCTCTCCCTTTCCCTCCCACCTCATGACTCTGTTTAATGTTAATCTTTTCCTCCTGCTCTTCCTCCCTGCTCTGTTCTTAGTTGCTCTCGTTATATCAAAGAAGACATTTGGCATTTGTTTTTTCATTGAGTTTTTCATTTTTACTTGATTTTCTAAGATACCATGGTCCTAGCTGTACTTTGTGTGCGTTTTTCCTTCAACTATATAAAAGCAGAACTTTTGTTGTAGCCTTAAATGTGACGTTTATCACATCCAGTGCCCAGGAATTTTTCTACTAAAATATAACTTGATTTTTAAAAATTTAAAAAATAGATAAATGGATTCCCCTCCAACTTGCTTGGCTCACAGACTCAGTCAGAGCAAATGTGCTTCTTCTCAGAGAGGCTGGCTAACTGGTGCAGAGATGAAGGGCAGCTTCCAGAGCCAGGCCTTCTGGGTTGGAACCCACGCTTCACTGTCTTACTCGCTGCAGGTACTTGGGCAAGTGACAGATCCCCTCACAGAGTTCAAGTTTCTCATCTAGATAATGAAGATAATGGCAGCACATTCTCCTGAGTCTGTTGAGGGAATTACACAAGTAAGGCACTTTATCTAGTTATCTGTTTTATTTTCTTAGCAAATATTAGCCAAGAATAATAAGTATTAGCAGAGAAATGGCACTCAACTTTCGGTCTCCTCATCTGTCTTCAAGTCAGCGGGGCGCCTACGCCATTCTAACAGCCAATGAACAGATTGGGGTGTTTAAATGAATCAAAGGGTGACCTCTGTGGTTAGCTGGCCAACAGCTACAGCTGTCTTTGGGGACTCTGAGCTGGGCTGTGGTGATGGTGGTAAGGTTTTGTGGCATAAACATTCTTGGTGAGTTCTGCTTTGAAGATGCAAGAGTTGTTTGCTTAACAACTCTTCTTGCTCTACCTGGAAGAGTTAGTAAAATCTTGAAGATATTTCTTATTGGGTGAGTTCCAAAAACTTAATATAGAAAGAAAACAACTAATGGGAAATGTGACAAAGGAGAAGGGATGTGAATGAAGCTAACTGCAAAATTTGACACTATTTTCAGGTCTGAAATCAAAAAGTCTTCTTATATTACCTCATAGTGGGAAAAGCTCCTTTAAACCTTTTCATTCTACCAAACTCCACCCATAACTATGGAGGAAAAGAAAAAAAATGGTAGTTATTTTTCTTTGAATTGCCGAGTTCGGTGTATTTATTTAGAGTTTCATGTTGGTACTGTTTTCCCTAAAGGCTCCCAGAATTTAATGCCAATAATATCAATCTTTCAAGGATATGGCTACTCCGGCAAGATTTTAGAAGTTCATTTGCTATCCCATTGGTGCATAAAGTTAGTAAAACATGATGTACCTAGAAGCCCACCTGTCTGGTCCAAGGGAGTTAAAAAGTGTAAAAATGTCATAGTAAATGTTTCCTCCTCTGGAATTAGTGTCCTCCAATTGCCCAGAATTTAAACCCAGAAATTGTTTCATGTCAGCACTGTTTTCCCTAACGGCCCTCAGAATTTAAGCTTAAAGGGATTTAAAATATCCAGGGGAAAAAATCCTGAATATATGTACGTGGGTCCTCTTTTCAAGATAACAGTGGAAAGCCCAGGATATCGGGTGCAGCACTGATTGGTCAGATGGCAGCACGCCTCTTGCCAGAGCCCAGCAGTGATTGGTGGGTGAAGATCTCCAGAACTTTGTCCAGAAGATGGGAGAAGAAAGAGGAAACAGTGAGAAGGAGCAAAGAAAGAACAGAAGGCCAACAGGAAGAGAGGCACAAACAGCCAGAGAAGTGAAAAGAAAAGCAACCTTTCTAAGGAAAGATCCAACAAGGGAGTTGATTAATTGAGAACACCACATTCCATCTCCCCACGTTTGTTTTCTTAGAAGCTTCTGTAAGTGGGCACTTCGGAAATCAAGACTTGAACTCATCACATTTCAAATCTTCTTATTCTCCCTGAATGATTTTTATTTTATTTATTTGTCCATTTATTTGTTTGTTTGTTTGTTTATGTGTTCATTTTGTTTGTTTTTGCTAGTTCCTGGTGCCACTTGAACTGTGATTATCTTAATATTTGTATTTTTAGTAAATTTGTCCATATGTTTATATTTTTACATATAAATTTTAGAAAGTTATAAGGAATTTTATATCAAGAATTAAATGAAAAGGCAGCATTATTTCCATGAACAAAGAGTGTAGATAAAAAAAATTAAGAAAATAGGAACAAATCATGCATTAAATTTTAGCCAGATCCTGGAGAAGCAGGGAATAAAATGGTGGAGAAAGAGAAAAAGGGATTACCAAGTATTAGAGAGCTGTTAAAGATATAACAGGACAATAAATTAGTTTTGTTTACTGATAAATCAAAAGAAATGAAAGAGAATCAAAATGGGTGGGGGGGAATATTCTCACCTCATAAGGAATGTTATTTAATGTCATGACCAAGTGCAGCTGAAGTTATTGTTATTTATGCCTCTGAAAACTTATGGAATCTATTCCACACTTTAGAAATCACTGGGACTAGGAGCATGTCACTCCCTATAAAAGGGACAGGCTCTTTATAATTTTTTTCCTTAGACTATCCACCACTGTTATCAGAATTTAGTTAACCTGAGCCACCCTCCAAAAAACAAATCATTTCTGAGAGTACTAAGTAAGGGTTTATGGAGGAAGACCCAGGAGCATAGCTGGAAAAGGACCAGACACCAGAGAAGTGCTCTGGGCCCCTGAATTACACACCAATCACTGCATCCACCTGTGTTGGTCATTATGACAGCCCCAGGGACACATGTGTCTATAGGAGGGAAAGGAAAAATGGCTAGTTCAAACCAAAATGCACAATGTGTAAACACACCAGATTCTTGAAAAGTAGTATTAAACAATGTTTCATTTCTCAGTTCTGTGCCAATTATATGAATGTTTTATGCATGTTGAATCAAGTAAAGTGCATGATTAAAATTAAATTCACTTATTCTTTTTTAATATTTTAAATCATTCTAGATATATGTGTCATCTATCTAGAATAATTATCTAGAAAATTTATTTAGAAAAATATCAATCTAGAAAAAATGTTCTAGATATGTGTATTCCCACTATGGGCAAAACATAGTGCTAGGTGCTGATACACAAACACCAGAAAACTAAAAAGTAGAATCAAGCCATCTCTAATCTAAGACACTGCTGGGACTTTCCTTGGCCACCTTTTCAGAATTATCAATAGTCTATGTATTTAAAGTCTTCATGACATTAACAATCTTTTTTTAAAAAATAGTTTTAGTTAGTTATACATGACAATAGAATGCACTATGATACCTCATACATAAATGGAGTATAATTTCTCATTTTTCTGGTTGTACATTATATAGAATCCCACCGGTCATGTAGTCATAAACATATATAGGGTAATAATGTCTGATTCATTCTACTATCCTTCCTACCCTCATACCTGCTCCCTTCCCTTCATTCCTAGCTACCTAATCTAAAGTAACTCTATTCTTCCCTAGCCCCTCTTCCACCCTTATTGTGAGTTAGCATCTGCATATCCAAGAAAACATTCCACCTTTGTTTTTGGGGGGGATTGGTTTATTTTGCTTAACATGATGTTCTCCAGCCCCATCCACTTTATTTTAAACCAAATTTAAACTTCAAAAAAGGTGTAAAATATACTCTTGTCTAGCTTCCCTTCAAGTCAATATGTTATATAACCATAATAGAATCATCAAAAACAACAAATTAACATCAATATAATACTAAACTACAAACTACACTCAACTTGTATCAATCCCTGCGCCCCCCAATCTAAGACCCCACCTAGAATTAAGTTGTCATTTCCCTTTAACCTTCAGTCTCTGACAGTTCCTCAGTCTTTCCTTGTTCATGATCTTGACACATTTAAAGAGCGTTGAGCTGTTTTGTAGAATGTCCCCAATTTAGGTTCCTCTAATGTTTTCTCATCATGGCAACCAAGTTATAGTTTTTGGAAAAGAAAAATCACAGGCAGAAATGTCCTTCTCACTGCATCCTATCGAAGGGTTCACAGTGTTGGTATGTCTTGTTATTGGTAAATATTACTTAATGTAACTACTACAAAAATTTTAATTTTATTATAGTTCTTTTGGACAGTGCTTACTGATACCATACACAAGTAAAATAATATGTTTGTGACTTGAAAGAACATGTTCATAACAGAAACGCAGAGGTTTAATTATCTATATTTTCCTAGATTCTTTTGATACATTCCACCTTCTAACACTAATAACACCAAATGTTTACTGAGAACTTACTGTATGTAAGATTATTTGCTAAACACTTAGGTATTAAATCTTTTAATCCTCACATGACCTGTTAAGGTAGATGCTTCTATTATTCCTGCTTTGCAGCTGAGGAGTTCAAGGTACAAAGAGATTGTAAGTTGTGCAAGGTAGGTCCTCACTCAGCTTTTTAAGTGACAGATCCAGAATTAGAACACACGGGTAAAATTCTAGATCCTGGGGTTATTGCCAATATATATTTTTAAACTTATAGCATCAATTAGTTCAAATTCCACGTCTCAAGCTTTACAAACTGTAAGCTGTTTTAACTTTTTTCCTGCATAACGTAGAATGGGAGAAGTAGTGGTCGTTAAGTCAACTTCCATACACTAGGCTAAATTTTCAACAAACATTATTTCATTTAGTCCTCACAACAGGTCCATTTTACAGATACCCCCCCCCAAAAAAAAAAACCCTGAAGCTCAAAAAATAACAAGTGGCACAATACTCACTCCCATGGCTAAATCACATATTTGACTCCCTGATTTTCCATTATACATATATTTGGCTCAACTTCATAAGCATTTTTAATGTTCACTAATTTTGAAAAATCAGTACTCTGTTACAGGGATTCTATTTATCAATAGCACTTCAGCATATCGTTTTTTTAATAAAAATTGATCATAATGACCCAGTATGCCCTTTAAGAGCCAAATGGGAAAAAAATGGTATCACTTTAGTACAAAGTACAAAATTGGTTAGGTTCCAGGTACAGAAGGATGTTCATATAAGGTTAGGCATATAAGGTAACTCTCAGTTTTCCAGAATGTCTGAAGGAGAAAATAAAACAATTGGCCTGTTTGAAATTAGCTAATTTTTCTTACTAGTAGCACAAATATTTGGTATCCACATCATAGAAAGAAGTATCAAAATGGAAGTGCCTGCAGGTGAATACAGAATTCATTATGTCAACAATACTCACTCCCATGGCTAAATGACAGAATCTTCTTTAATAAAAGAGTAGAGATCACCACTACTTCCTAGAGTTGTGGCTAGACAGAAGTGTGGCTCAAATGGAATATTCCAATGACTCCTGAAAACGAAGTGTAGAAATGCAACTGTTTATTTATTATTCAACTGGGCTTCCTAAAAATATAATGAGGCTTTTGAAATATTGAACTGGTTTCCATGTAACTAAATATACCTGCATAAAGTGGAGAGGCTGTCTCATGTTAGTATGTCTTAAAAAGAAAACACGTGACATTTCTAATTGCTTTAAAATCTCAAGATGCCTTCACATCTCAGCATCTTCCACAGTTCCCCAACAGAGCCACTAGAGGGTACTGCCGAATCACACTTAACTCTTCAAACCCACAGCTGTGCAAATGCTTTGTGTTCCTTTCCTAGGAGGGTAATAAAGGAACCAACTCTATACAAATGCTCACAATGCAGTGTGAGGAAAAAGGTGTTTTGGTTTTTTTTTTTTAATTCCTTTTCTTTTTTAAACGGTTTCCAGCACAGGCCTAGAGAACAAACATAGTGAATTTCTGTATTGCCTAGAGAAGCAAAAAAGTCTCAACAAAAAGAGATGGACAAATTGTTGTAATGAGACCTGTCGCTAGAACTGCTTTCTTAAGGGGGTTTTGGGTTTACATTGAAAGAGATGACTGCTTGAAAAACTGCATATTTTGCTTTTGCTTTGCTTCGGGGATGGGGGATGCAGAAGAGATTTCATGCAGAGATTTGAGAAGGAAACTGAGATGTCTTTGGAGGATTGCAAAATCCCAATGACAGTAAGAAAGCCAGCTGAGAGGGCTATGCATCATCTCATCTTGGTCTCATTCCCATGTCCTCTAACTGCAAACACTGCACAGCTGTCCTGCCAAGACTGCCTGACCAGTAATAGATTTGTGCCCCAGAGAGCAAGATGAGTAACTTAAAATAAAAAATATGTGCCAGAACAAACAGGGAAGAAACAAAACACGTCGGTGCTGGCTGCTGAGAACAAAGCATAACCCGGCATACTCTGTGATTTGTCATGATGACCTGAAGAGAATGGACAGTTAAGATACAGGCATGCCCCAATTCACAGCCAACTCATATCCTGAAAGTTCATTGGCAGGACCTCGTTTGAAATTGAGAGAATTACAAAGGATGGTTAGAGTCCAAGGAGCCAGTCAAGGCACACTCCATCCATAGGCTGGACCGTAACCCTGGCAGAGGCAACCAGACTGCACTGACCACCTATTATACGCCACCCCTCTATTCATAAGTAACCCTGTTTTGCTCTCAAAGCAATGCTTAAAAGTGAGAATTCTATTTTGCAGGTTGAGATTGGGATCTAGACAGCTCATACTAACTTGCTCAAAGTCCAAAAGCCAATAAATGGCAGTGCAGGGCAATTATGTTCAAAGCCCTTTCACTATGCTTGCTTGTACTTATTGAGTACCTTCAGTGTATCAGGCACTGTTCCAAGTGCATCACATGTGTCATTTTATTTACACCCGTAATAGGTGTAACAGAAAGGTATTTCTACAATACCAATTTTAAAGATGCAGCAATGTAAGCACAGTTTGGTTAAGAAGACTCTTCCTAAGTATCATAGGCAGAAAGTGATGGAAGATGGGTTAAGTGATAATCAGGTCATGGCTCTAGAATTGTTGTTCTGATCCAAAACACTACCCAGGGTACTCCATGGGCCCTCAATAGATGCTCAGGCATTGACTGAGTTACAGATCCTTGGACCAAAGTCCGTAAGTACTAAAAGGGGAAAGGAAAAGGTTTGCTTTCCAGTACTGGGCATAAAATTAGGCAACTCTTGCTTAGAACCTACTGTTTGCCATATATGTATGATATCATTTTGTTCTCACCATAGTCCTGGGAGGAAGCAATAATTGTTCTCATGTTTAGATGGAAATACCTGTGCCAGAAAGTTTACATAATCTACTCAAGGACAGAAAATTAATCAACAGCAGAGGGAGGACTAAAATGTAACATCTGTTTAACTTGGAGGGAATTCCATGAAATATTGTTGAATGGGAAAAAGAAAAACACAAATATGTATATTAAGTATACATATGTAAGGAATTACATTACTATGGAAAAAATTATATATATATCTTAGCTTGTTAATCTAGGTTACAGGGGAAGGTGTGGCAAGGATACAAAAAGTACACATATCACACATTTATACATCTGTGAAAACTATGCATGTAAGTATACATACAAATGAAAAATTATAAAAGTTATAATAAATAAAAATTAATTAGTTGAAATTAGCAGATATTTGATGAAACTTAGTATTTTTTTAAGGGATTAAACTTTGGGAAGCTTTCCCACTGAGCTACACCAGTTGGCATAGGGCATTGAACCCAGGAGAACTTAATGACTGAGCGATATCCCTGGCTCTTTATTTTATTTTATTTTTATTTATTTTGAGACAAGGTCTCACTAAGTTGCTGAGGCTGGCCTTGAACTTGCAATATTTCTGCCTTGGCTTTTTGAATTGCTGGGATTACAGATGTGCACCACCACAGCCAGCTCAATATCCATTTCTAATAAACCTCTTGGTATACTTTATTATTACATTTGCATTCTTTTAACCCCAGATTATTAACAGGAATAGAAAGTAAGCATGATAGTTAAGATTAAAACCGTGGGTATGTTCAAGAACAAGGAATGGAGACCAACTAGCATTCTCAATTATTCAGCATTATTTTAGAAGTTCTGGTCAGTACAATAAGATAAGAAAAAGAAGTGAGAAGTGAAATCTTCAGAAAAGGAGATGCAAAATTACACATACAGGGCTGGGGATGTGGCTCAGGTGGTGGGGCGCTCGCCTGGCATGCGTGCGGCCCAGGTTCGATCCTCAGCACCACATGCCAACAAGGATGTTGTGTCCGCTGAGAACTAGAAAATAAATATTAAAAATTCTCTCTCTCTCTCTCTCTCTCTCTCTCTCTCTCTCTCTCTCTCTCTCTCCTCTCTCACTCTCTCTTAAAAAAAAAACAGATGATCATGCTATAAAAAAATAAGTACACATAATATACACTAACACAGCCCTGTATTCACATAACATAGGACTTACCCCAGTATATTCGGGTTCCCTAGAGAAACAGAACAAATAGGAAGAATGGATGAATGGATGGATGGATAGCTAGCTAGATAATAAATTAGATTAGGTAAGTAGGTAGGTAGGTAGATTAGATAGACAGATAGATAGATAGATAGATAGATAGATAGATAGATAGATAATAGATAGATGATAGATCGATAGATAGATAGATAGATAGATAGATAGATAGATAGATAGATAATGAGGAATTGGCTTATGCAACAATAGCAAATAAGAAATCCCACAGTTTATCATCTGCAGAAAGGAGGTCCAGGGAAGCTGGTGGGATATAATTCCAGTCCAAAGCCAAAGACTTGAGAATTAGAGAAACCAATGATGTAAGTCTCTATATAAGGGCAAAAGATTAGAATCAGAAGCACAGATGTCTGAGGGGAGGAGATAGATGTCCCTGTTCAAGAAGAAAAGGCAAATCCACACTACCTCCACCGTGTTTTACTCAGACCCTCAACTGATTGGCTGATGCACTGCCCACTCAGTCTACTGATTTAAATGCTAATCTCTTCTAGAAACGCACTCACTGACACACCAAGAAATAATGTTTTACCATATCTATGGGCATCACTTAGCCCACTCAAGTTGATGCATAAAAATTAATCATGACGTTTGGATACTATCTTTAATTTGGCAAGAAATGCTGGCACCATTTTACCTCCTGCACTATCTACCACCTGCTAGTTTCTTCCTTCCCAAGTGTTATCCTATTACATTGCCCTAAGCCCTAAAATTATCATCTTACTCTTTTCTCTACTCATCTCTCACCTTCCCCCTTGGTAGAGAAAAATCAACTCTCTCAACCTAATTCACACTAAACTGTGAATGCCCATTAAAATTCCCTTGTTATCCTAAATGTTTCTCTATGTTCATTTTATTATTAATAAACATTGTTTTTAGAGAATTTTTAATCTCACAATAAAATTAAAAAGAAAGCACAGAGTTACCTTATACTGTTATCCCTACATATGTCCCTTATACATTGTCCCTTCATCACTATCAACATCCTGTACCAAACTTGTACATTTGTTACAATCAATGAACCTACCTTGACACATCATTATCACCCACAGTCCAGAGTTTGTATTTGGGGTCACTATTGATGTTACATTCTATAGATTTGGACAAACATATAATGATATGCATCTATCATTGTAGTACCATACGGGATAGTTTCACTGTCCTAAAAATCCTCTATCCTCCTCTCTAATTCCTCCCTCTGTCTTAAGTCCTGGAAATCACTAAGGATTGTAATGTCTCTACAGTTTTATCTTTTCTAGAATGTCATATGTGGTTGGAATCATACAGCAGGTAGGATAATCAATTGGCTTCTTTCATTTAATAATATTCATTTAAGATTTCTCTATGCTTTTTAATGGGTTAATAGCTCATTTCTTTTTCATGCTGAATAATATCCCATTGTCTGGATGTACCACAATTTGTTTATCTACTCACCTTCTTAAGGACATCTTTATAGATTTCAAGTTTTGAAAATTATAAAAAAAGCTTCTATAAATATCCATGTGCCAGTAGAGGGGGTAGAGAGAGAAAAGGGGAGGGGACGGGAGGGGAGGGGAGGGGAGATAGTAGAGAATAGGATAGACAGCAGAATACATCAGACACTAGAATGGCAATATGTAAATCAATGGAAGTGTAACTGATGTGATACAGTAATCTGCATACGGGGTAAAATTGGGAGTTCATAACCCACTTGAATCAAACTGTGAAATATGATATATTAAGAACTATGTAATGTTTTGAACGACCAACAATAAAAAAAATAAACAGCTAAAAAAAAACATCCATGTGCACATTTTTGTGTGGATATACATTATCGATTTATTTGAGTAAATACCAAGGAGCACAATTACTAGTTATTACATTTACTTTTGTAAGAAATTGCTGAAATTTCTTCCAAAGAGGCTACCCTATTTTTTGCTTACTATGAATTTAATTTGATTTCTTTTTTAGTTTTCTTAGGTGAAAGCTTAGATTATTTATTTTACATCTTTCTTATTTTCTAATATATGTGTTCAATGCTATAAATTCCCCCCAAATAAGTTAGACTGTAATAAAACTCAAGTAGGCTAGGTTCTGATAAAACAGTTTCTCCTTGTTAAGAATAATAGAGTACTCTGACATATTTTTAAATTGTTTCTTTCCCCCTACCCTGGATGGAAGTTTCCACTGAACCTCCAGAAAATTCACCAGTTACAGTTCAGTATTTTTCTGTTTATTTGTGTGTGTGTGTGTGTGTGTGTGTGTGTGTGTATTTTTTTTCCTCCTCTGATTCCTTTGGAGGTTTCTGCTCAGGAGTTTTCTGCCACCAAAGAAATTGTGATTCTCTTTGTCCACCTGTCTATCTTCCAACTTCAGGGCAGTGGGTCTACCTGTCTGTCTTCCAACTTCAGGGCAGTGGGTTACTGTATGACCTCACTTCTCTGATGGACGTAAGAAGAATTGTTTTGCAATATGTTCAGATTTTTCCTTGTTGTTAGGATGGAGAGGTGACTTCTGATCTCCTAATATGCTAAACCAGAAACCAAAAGCCTACTTCTTTATATTTTGAAGAAAAAATGCTTGTTAAACTAAATAAGGCACTAATTAGTAGAACTTCAATCTATGAAACAAAATGAGTGTTATATACTTTATAGATTAGTGCATTATCTGATGTGCAAGTGGTAAAAATTGGCTCCCAAGCTGTAGGTTCTCTATTCACCTCACTGATTGTTTATTTTGCTGAAAATAAGCTTTTTAGTTTGAATCCATCCCATTTATTAATTCTTGATTTTAATTCTTGTGCTATAGGAGTCTTATTAAGGAAATAGGAACCTAATCTAATATGATGGAAATTTGTGCCTATTTTTTCTTCTATTAGACACAGAGTCTCTGGTTTAATTTATAGGTCCTTGATCCACTTTGAGTTGAGTTTTATACATGGTGAGAAATAGGGGTTTAATTTCATTTTGTTGCATATGGATTTCCAGTTTTTCTAGCACCATTTGTTGAAGAGGCCATCTTTTCTCCAATGTATGTTTTTAGCACCTATGTCTAATATAAGGTAACTGTAATTATGTCGTTAGTCTTTGTGTCCTCTATTCTGTACCATTGGTCTACCATTCTATTTTGGTGTCAATATCATGCTGTTTTTGTTACTATTGTTCTGTAGTATAGTTTAAGATATGGTATAGTGATGCCACCTGCTTCACTCTTCTTGCTAAGGATTACAAGAGCTAAACACCAAAAAACAATTAACCCAATCAATAAATTGGCCAAGGAACTGAACAGACACTTCTTAGGAGGTGATATACAATCAATCAACCAATATATGAAAAAATGTTCAACATATCTAGCAATTAGAGAAATGCAAATCAAAACTACTCTAAGATTTCATCTCATCCAGTCAGAATGGCAGCTATTAAGAATACAAACAACAATAATTGTTGGCGAGGATGTGGGGGGAAAAGGCACACTCATGCATTGCTGTGGGACTGCAAATTTGTACAGCCAATATGGAAAGCAGTATGGAGATTCCTTGGAAAATTGGGAATGGAAATGCCATTTGACTCAGCTATCACTCTCCTCATCTATACCCAAAGGACTTAAAAACAGCATACTACAGGGACACAGCCACATCAATGTTTATTGCAGAACAATTCACAATAGCTAAACTGTGAAACCAATCTAGATGCCCTTCAACAGATGAATGGACAAAGAAAATGTGGTATATACACACAATGGAATATTACTCTGCAATAAAAGAGAATAAAATCATGGCATTTGCAGGTAAATGGATGGAGTTGGAGAAGATAATGCTAAGTGAAGTTAGCCAATCCTAAAAAAAAATGTTTTTTTCTCTTATAAGAGGGCTGATTCATAGTGGAGTTGGGAGCGGGAGCATGAGAAGATTATACAAACTCTAGATAGGCTAAAAGGATGGAAGGGGAAGGGAGGAGGCATGAGGTAGAAATGAGAGAATGAGATGGACATCATTATCTTAAGTACATGTATGATGACACGAATGGTGTGAATATACTTTGAATACAACCAGAGATACGAAAAATTGTGCTCTAGATGTGTAATATGAATTGTAATGCATTCTGCTGTCATATGTAACAAATTAGAATAAAAAATTTTAAAAGACAAAAAAAAATGAAGGTTAAAAAATTTTTTAATAAATGTCAGATATAATTTGGTTACCATTATATAGCCATGGTTCTCCAGAGAAATAGAACCAATAATATATGTACACACACGTACATACACACACACACACACACACACACACACACACACACAGAGATTTGTTGTCTCTTGTGATTATGGAGGCTAAGTCCCAAGATCTGCAATTGGAGACCCAGCAGAGTCAGTGATGTAGTACCTGTCAAAAAGCTGGAGGACTAAAAACCTGGGAAAGACTGTCTCAATTCCAGTCTGAAGGCAAGAAAAAAATTAATGTTCCAATTTGATGATCCCACTAGGCAAAAGTAATTCCACATTATTCAGGAGAGGGTTAGTCTTTTTGTACTATTTAGTTTTTCAACGGATTAGATGAGGTTCACCCATATAAAGGAGGGATATCTGCTTTACTCAGTCTGCCAACTCAGATATTAACCTCATTCAGAAACAGCTCACAGCCAGAATCCCACAATTATGTTTGACCAAATTACTGGGCACTATGTAGACCTGTCAAGTTAACACATAAAATTAATATCACAACCTTATAAAAAATAGAAAAAAAAATTGTCCTTACAAAGAATTTTGCTTCAGAATTAGCTCCAAATTGTTCCTGTTTTCATAGCAACTATCTTTCTTTTGTTCTGAACCCACAGGTTATTTAGAAACTATAGGTGGTTTTTAAGTAGGACCTAGGGCAGCAGCAGGAATCAACAGAAAACTTTCTCCTCCAGTTATGGGGCAGGGACTGTTATCTACAGAAATATATAAGCAAAATAAGGTCTGAAAAGTAAAGAATAAATGGAAAACTAACATTTCAGTGTTTTGGGTGATAAAAGTGTGTATATTCATGCATATAGTCAAATATATATATATAATATATATATATATATATATATATATATACATTTTATAATACATAGAATATACTATAATACAAGTAATTATAAATATTAAAGTCCAAGCTTGGAGCAAAAATAATTTAAAAATTATAAACAAATTTTAACTGTCCAGAGAGAGGGGAGGAAACATGTTTCCCACAAAAAAAGTGATGATATCATACCTCTGTGCTAATGATGAAGGAAAATTATTTTCAACTTACATATTTTCAGACTCACAGGGATCAAATTGTTATCTTCTACACACTCTTCCTTAAGAATTTCCTCAGGACTATAACTTAAAGAAACAAAGATCTGACCTGAGTTTCCTCAGAGGTAAAATGAGAGTCAACATCTGGACTTGGGTCTTGAAACTGCTCAACCCAAAGCACAATGCTCTGACACAATTACTGGAGCCTCCAGGGTAGAGAAAACAGAGCGAAATGAGTCATCCCCACTCCTGCTACCAGGTTCCAGGACTCCATGAATTTATGACCATGGGTGAGTTTAATTAAATAGCTTTGTTGAAATCTGCAATGCAGGAGCTCTGTTTATGCAAACTAAATCATAGCATCCTTCATCAGAACTGAAAAGGCTTTCATAGATGGGCATTAGTTTTTCTCGCCTCAGAGTTGACTTTTCAGAGTCAAAATCCTGAGGAAGACAGCTTGATGCTATGGAAAGAACAATAGACTAGGAATCCTGAAAGCTGACTTGTAATGCTAATTGCATTACCTTGCACAAGATGGTGAACCTCCTGGGCCTTCATTCCTTTCCTTTTATAAATAGTGAGTAAAGAATATTTTTTGGCTTCAAAACTGCAAAACAGAGTGCTATTCAGAGCAGGAGAAACCCTGCTGAGAGTCTAAGCCCAATGCTGTGAAAATCGAAAACACTCCAGGCTCTCCAGAACTTTTGCTGGCCTGCCTGCAGAATGTTTGCCAGCTTTCATCATTACCAACAAGATAATCATGAAATTACTGAAGCCAACAAGATATTAAAAATTAAATAGTTCTAATGGCGGATCCACTTGTCCAAACTCATAGAAGGTACACCAAGAGTGAACTGCCCATGTAAACTATGGCCCTTGGGATTGGAAGTTCATGGACCATAGCAGAAGGCACTAGGCTGATGCAGGATGTGGATAGTGGGAAAGATTGTGCATGTGTGGGGACCTTGGGGACCCAGTGCTTTCCATTCGATTTTGTTGTGAACCAAAAACTACTCTTAAAAAAATAGTTTATTAATAATAATTTCAAGTGCTTGGCACATAAAATAAATATTTTAAAATGAATTAGTTTAAACTATGGTGCTGTACTTTTTTGGCCAAGTTTTTCTTTGTCAAAGGACATATTTAAAAAAAAAAAAAAAAACCCATGGGTCAGTGTTGATTTACAGACCTTACTTAAAGAACGTGGAAAGTTCAAGAGCACATACAGTGATGTAAAATCCATATGGGAACATGGGGGAGGTCATCGAACTGTTTAGTAATCAGAGAGCTGGAATGACTCTGCAGAGGTTGCCAGGCCCAGCCTCAGAGTCTAAAACTTGGGCAGATGTGAGCAGACCTGGCTGGCGTTCCACGGGAAAGAAGCTCCAAGCTTAATCTCAGGAGGCTGTTCTAAGGTTAATAACTACTCCATCCTATGAATTCCCTCTTGGAATGATGACCTTGTCTTATTCCTGTTCTAAAAAGAAAAGCTTTCATATTTTCCCCATTAAGTATGTTAGCTATGGGGTTTTTTCAATACAACTTTTATCAAGTTAAGAAGGTTCCTTTCTATTTCTAACTTATTGAATTTTTTTTTTTTTATAATGAAAGAGTATTGGATTTTGTCTGAAACTTTTTCTCTGTCCACTGAGATGATCTTTTATCCTATTAATATGGTGCATTACATTGATTGATTTTTGTATGTTGAACCAAGCTTATACTATTGGAGTAAATCTCACTTGGTCCTAAAATATAACCCTTTTTATATGTCAATGGATTCAGTTTGCAAGTATTTTGTTGAGGATTTTGTATCTAAAGTCTTAAGGGCTATTTATCTGCAGTTTTCTTATGATATCTTTGTCTGATTTTGATGTTAGGATAATACTGGCCTCATAGAATAAGTTAGAAAGTATTCTTTGGGGGATCTTTTAAAGCAAGAAACAATGGGCATAAACAGGAACAGAAAGCTCTAAAAAAATGAGACAGAAAAATCAAGATAATTTATGCCTTATTTAAAAAGTAGTTGGCTTCTTCTCAGCAAAACAATCAGTAAGATGAATAGTCTCAAAATGGCATAGTCTTCAAAATGCCTGTTGCCAGCTACTTTTTATTTTATTTTATTTATTCTAATTTGATATTTTATTCTAATTTGTTATTTTATTTATTGTAATTTGTTATTAGAAGACTAAGAATAGAGAGCCTTCAGAATGGGAGCAAATTTTTACCACACACACATCAGATAGAGCACTAATCTCTAGGATCTATAAAGAACTCAAAAATCTTAACACCTAAAAAACAAATAATCCAGTCAATAAATAGGCCAGGAACTTAACAGACACTTCTCAGAAGATGATGTACAATCAATCAACAAATATACAAAAAAAAGTTCACATCTCTAGCAATTAGAGAAATGCAAATCAAAACCAGTCTAAGATTTCATCTTATCCAGTCAGAATGGCAGCTATTAAGAATAAAAAAAAAAAAAACAAAAAACAATAAATTCTGGTGAGGATGTGGGGGAAAAGGCACACTCATACATTGCTGGTGGGACTGCAAATTTGTGCAGCCAATATGGAAAGCAGTGTGGAGATTCCTTGGAAAACTGGAAATGGAACCACTATTTGACCCAGCTATCCCTCTCCTCAATCTATACTCAAAGGACTTAAAAACAGCGTACTACAGGGACACAGCCATATCAATGTTTATCGCAGGACGATTCACAATAGCTAAACTGTGGAACCAAGCTAGATGCTCTTCAGTAGATGAATAGACAAAGAAAATGTGGTATATATACACAATGAAATATTACTCAGCAGTAAAAGAGAAAAAAATCATGGCATTTGTAGGTAAATAGATGGAGCTAGAGAATATAATGCTAAATGAAGTAAGCCAATCCCAAAAACCCAAATGCTAAAGGTTTCCTCTGATATAAGGATGCTGATATACAATGGGGATGGGTGGAGAGCATAGGAGGAATATATGAACTTTAGATATGGCAAAGGGAATGGAAGGGAGGGGATATGGTTGTAAGAAAGAAAGATGGTGGAATGAGATGGACATCATTACCCTAAGTATATGTATGAAGACACAAATGGTGTGACTCTACTTTATGTACAACAGAGACATGAAAAATTGTGCTGTGTATGTATACTATAAATTGAGATACATTCTACTGTCATGTATAACAAATTAGAATAAATAAAATAAAAAGTAGCTGGCAACAGACATTTTGAAGACTGTGCCATAAACAAATGTATTCTCAGAAAATAAGAATTTTATACAATAAGTACATACAAAGTACAAGCTAGACACAAGGAAGTGATCACTGTAACACAGAAAATGACCAGCATGACCTGATGACTAACTCTCAAGGGGAAAAACTGAAGTTTAATAATAAAACCACATGATAGATATTATTTGTGGAATATCATTGTGTTCAAGGTACTTTTCATTCCACAGTCACATTTTAATTGTTTTCGAAGAATCCTTGTGACAAGCATTACTGAATGTTCATTATCTGCTCTCCTTTTCTTTTTTTTAGAAACAGAAAAATTTAGCAGGACACACAATTATACAGCCAAGACGACATTTCTCTCCCAACCTTGCCACCAGATAGGGCTACAAAAGTAGCTTCTGGCCAACAAGAAGTGAGAGAAGATGATGTGAAACTTACAGCTCATGCCCTTTAAAAGACAGAAATATGATCTTCCCTCTTTGCAGTTCCTGTTTGTTGCATGTGGCACGCACGATGGAAGTTCAAGCAGCCGCTTAGACCACAAGATGGAAGCCATGAGCTGAGCAGGGGGCAGGAAGGAGCCTACAGCTCTACCTCCCTGACCTCCCCAAGTCCTTTTATTCATGATTAAGTAAGACAGAAATAAATTTTCATCTTGTTTATCTGCTGCTATTTTGTCCTTTGATACAGTGTCCTATTTAGTATCCTAACACAATCCTGGTCTAAAATTCCAGGTTAAAGAAAACTTTGAATAATAGGCCATAGCTTTCAGTTATAGTCACAGTTTTTTGATATTGCAAAACAAATGAACCAAAAACAATGTAGTATCCTTTAGAAAATGTTGCTTTAATAAGACTTTAATCCTCAATTTATTTCTCTTCTGATTCTTTCTTGAACACACTTCTGCTGAGCCTTCTCTCTCCAGTCTTCCACCAAAATTACTTTTATCTAAATCGGCAGCAAATTCCAAGTCATGAAATTCAGTCATGCATTCTCAACCCTCCTCGTACCTGACCTGTCAGTCTCTGGTGCATGTGTGTATCTTCTCTCCTTTGAAGCTCCACAGAGCCTCTCATGCTCCTGAATTTCCTCCCTCCTTACTAGTTGTTCTTTTCCTGTCTCTTCCTCATCTCTCCTGCTGCATTGAGTACTCCTGAGTTCTTTGACATCTCTCTTCTACCAATGTTCACTTCTCTGGTACTCTTCCCCAGTCTCACAACTTTGAATAGAACATAGACACCACAACTCCAAAATGTTATTTCCAGCATATTAGGATGGAAACCTTTTGAGGGCAGTGATGTTTTATTTGCTTTTCCCCTGGAGCATCATCATGCCTAGAAACTGGACCTGTCACTTATTGGTGCAGCAAATACATTATTTGTTAAATGAATGAATAAATAACTAGAAGTCACTTTGCTTCATAACAAATCTCTTTTTTTTAATTTTATTTTTTTTATTGGTTGTTCACAACATTACAAAGCTATTGACATATCATATTTCATACATTAGATTGGAATGGGTTATGAACTCCCAATTTTACCCCAAATGCAGATTGCAGAATCATGTCGGTTACACATCCACAATTTTACATAATGCCCAATTAGTAATTGTTGTATTCTGCTACCTTTCCTATCCCCTACTATCCCCCCTCCCCTCCCCTCCCATCTTCTCTCTCTACCCCATCTACTGTAATTCATTTCTCTCCTTGTTTATTATCCCATTCTCCTCATAACCTCTTATATGTAATTTTGTATAGCAATGAGGGTCTCCTTTCATTTCCATGCAGTTTCCCTTTTCTCTCCCTTTCCCTCCCATCTCATGTCTCTGTTTAATGTTAATCTTTTCTTCCTGCTCTTCCTCCCTGCTCTGTTCATAGTTGCTCTCATTATATCAAAGAAGACATTTGGTATTTGTTTTTTAGGGATTGACTAGCTTCACTAAGCATAATCTGCTCTAGTGCCATCCATTTCCCTGCAAATTCTATGATTTTGTCATTTTTTATTGCTGCATAGTACTCCATTGTGTATAGATGCCACATTTTTTTAATCCATTCATCTATTGAAGGGCATCTGGGTTGGTTCCACAGTCTAGCTATTGTGAATTTTGTGCTGCTATGAACATCAATGTGGCAGCATCCCTGTAGCATGCTCTTTTAAGGTCTTCAGGGAATAGTCTGAGAAGGGCAATAGCAGGGTCAAATGGTGGTTCCATTCCCAGCTTTCCCAGGAATCTCCAAACTGCTTTCCAAATTGGCCGCACCAATTTGCAGTCCCACCAGCAATGTACAAGAGTACCCTTTTCTCCACATCCTCGCCAGCACTTGTTGTTGTTTGACTTCACAGTGGCTGCCAATCTTACTGGAGTGAGATGGTATCTTAGGGTGGTTTTGATTTGCATTTCTCTGACTGCTAGAGATGGTGAGCATTTTTTCATTTACTTGTTGATTGATTGTATATCCTCCTCTGAGAAGTGTCTGTTCAGGTCCTTGGCCCATTTGTTGATTGGGTTATTTGTTATCTTATTGTCTAATTTTTTGAGTTATTTGTATACTCTGGATATTAGGGCTCTATCTGAAGTGTGAGGAGTAAAAATTTGTTCCCATGATGTAGGCTCCCTATTTACCTCTCTTATTGTTTCTCTTGCTGAGAAAAAAACTTTTTAGTTTAAGTAAGTCCCATTTGTTGATTCTTGTTATTAACTCTTGTGCTATGGGTGTCCTATTAAGGAATTTGGAGCCCGACCCCACAATATGTAGATCATAGCCAACTTTTTCTTCTATCAGACGCAGAGTCTCTGATTTGATATCAATCTCCTTGATCCATTTTGAGTTAACTTTTGTGCATGGCAAGAGAAAGGGATTCAGATTCATTTTGTTGCATATGGATTTCCAATTTTCCCAGCACCATTTGTTGAAGATGCTATCCTTCCTCCATTGCATGCTTTTAGCCCCTTTATCAAATATAAGATAGTTGTAACTTTGTGGATTAGTCTCTGTGTCCTCTATTCTATACCATTGGTCCACCTGCCTGTTTTGGTACCAGTACCATGCTGTTTTTGTTACTATTGCTCTGTAATATAGTTTGAAATCTGGTATCGCTATACCGCCTGATTCACACTTCCTGCTTAGAATTGCTTTTGCTATTCTGGGTCTTTTATTTTTCCATATGAATTTCATGATTGCTTTATCTATTTCTACAAGAAATGCCGTTGGGATTTTGATTGGCATTGCATTAAACCTGTAGAGAACTTTTGGTAATATCGCCATTTTGATGATGTTAGTTCTGCCTATCCATGAACAGGGTATATTTTTCCATCTTCTAAGATCTTCTTCTACTTCTCTCTTTAGGGTTCTGTAGTTTTCATTGTATAAATCTTTCACCTCTTTTGTGTAACAAATCTCTTTGAAAGATTTAATATTTACTTTCTCCTTGACAGTCTTACTAGAGGGCAAGGAAAAAATCCATAGTTTTGTTTAGCATGACGAGCAGATGCAGAACAAATTTCAACTCTAAATTTCTAGAGGCACAGCGAGGCTGTGTTTCACTCTCACTGCTCTTGCCAGCTCTGCAGAGGGGGTGATGATGATGTCCTGACTTGGTTTTAAGAATTTATAGCACTGCAGAATATGATATGCCAAAGTCAATAACAAGCTTAAAGAAAATGAGTGCTTATTGGTATTCTGCTCTTCATTTCTGTGAATTCTAATCCCCAGCACAAACTCTTCCAGGCCCCATAAACAATGCTCAAAGATCAGCATTCTCAAAGGGTGCTTGCCAGGTCTTCTTTGCTTCTGGATATAAGCAACGAGGATAGGATACTAGGACACTCAAAAAAAAAAAAAGAGAGAGAGAGAGAACATATATCATATAACCAGTTAAGTGCAGTCTCTGTTAGTTCTAATAAGGCCAGTAACAACCCAGCACTGAGCTGAGGACTGCAATTAGCTTTTCCCTTTAAAAGCAACCCTAAAAGTGTGCACAAGTTTAATACTGAATGGTCTTTGAGAGACCAGCTCAGCATGACTCTGTGTCTATGTGTAAGTGTGTTTGTATGGGTGTGAAAGTCTGTGCACAAGAAAGTGTTATTTAATGTTTTGTCACTATAACAAAATACTTGAAAAAAATCAAATGAAAGGAAAAAACATTTATTTTCCCTCATGGTTTCAGAGTTTTAAGTCCTTAGTTACTTGACTGTTTTTACTAGGCCTATGGTGAGGCAGAACATCATGGTGAGGAGCAATGGGCTGCTCACTTCATAGTGGCCAGAAAATAGAGAAGAGAGAAAAAGGATCCAGGGTCCTAGTATACCCCCAAGGGAACATCCCCAGTGACCTACTTCCTACAGCTAAGCTCCACCTCCTAAGGTTTCTCTACTTCCCAATAGTGCCACCAGCTGAGGACCAAGCCTTCAATGCATGAGCCTTTGGGAGACACTCCATATCCAAACTATAGCATCAAGTCTGTGTTTTAGAAAATACTCTGTTTAGATCTCCAGAAGAAAAAGAAGTAATGACTATTACCTGAAAATCTGGTAATAAATAGATACGACAACATTCAGGAAGAAAAGTCTTCCCATTTAGAAGCCTAAATTCTCAGAAATTGTGTCTACAGAGTTTGTATTTGACAGGTCAGCCCTTGCTGGATTTGATCAGTCCATCTCTGATGCACTTAAGTATTGAGGATGCCTCAATTTGGCATCCTCAATTTAGACCTAACTCCCACAACTTGGAGAAAGGGAGAAGAGGAAGTATGTGAGCCTGATTGACTGCCAACCTAAACGACATCCATTTCTTCCCTCTTCCTTCTAACAGAAGTGGTTTTGTCACCTCTGTCTTCCATTTAACTCAGGTTGACCCTGTTTTCACCTCAAGAAGCAGATCCTGATTCATTTAAAGTGGGACAGCAAAATTTTTCTGTAAAGAGCCAGAGAGTAAATATTTCATGATTTTCAGAGACATAGGTCCCTGTCATGAATTCTTTGATGGATTTTTTTGTTTTAGTGTTTTTTGACCCTTTAAAAATGTAAAAACACTTTCACTTCAGGAGTCATATAAAAACAGGTCCTGAGTTGGATTTGGCCCCATAAACTATAGTTTTCCAGTGCCTGTCTAGCCAGTCATGATGGCTCCATTCCCCTTGCAGACTTGCTTTAGAAGAGGATGTGGTACAATTCTGGCAAATAAGGATGATGGAAAATCTGTTGAGGGTTCTCAGGAGAAGTGTCCTCCTCTCTCCCACCCTCTAGAAAGTGCTGCAGCCTCTTGCATATGAACTAACACAGCAAGGAGGCAAAGGAAGGAAGCCCACAAGGAAGTGAGCCCTAAGTGCACCAAGCCCAGGGCTCGTCCTGCCTCTGAAGTAATTGCGATGTGAGATGATGATAATAATAATAATAATATAAGCCAGGTGAGGTGGCTCACACCTATAATCCCAGCAGCTCAGGAGGCTGAGGCAGGAGGACTGCAAGTTCAAAGCCAGCCTCAGCAACTTACCAAGGCCTTAACTAACTCAGAGAGACCCTGTCTCTAAATAAAATATATAAAATAGGTCTAGGGATGTTTCTCAGTGGTTAAGTGCCCCTGGGTTCAATCTCTAGTACCAAATAATAATAATAATAATAATAACAATAATAATAATAAATACACATACACTGTATACATATGTGTTTATATACTATACATATTATCTCACATAGAAATATGTATATACACACACAGCAATGTATATATATATATATATATATATATATATATATATATATATCCATACACACTTTTTTTTAATAACACAGGTCTTTCAATGTTGTCTAGGCTGGCCTTGAGTTCCTGGGCTCAAGTAATCCTACTGCCTTAGTATTCTGAATTCTGAGAATCTGGAACTCTACTAGTATCTGGGCTCTGAGTATCTGGGTATCTGGGTTCACACTAGCATGCCTGGCTTTTATCACTGGTTAAACAGATTAGAATCAGTGTCTTTGGCTACCTGCAGCCCAAAGAATTGCAACTATCCAGAGTGTAAGGCATTCTCGACTGGTGGGATAAGGAGACCAAGAGACTAGCTGGCCACAAGTAGACAGACTCCCCAGGCAGGCTGTACTTCCTTTTTCCTCTTCATCCCCCTCTCAGATTGCAATTTATAAGTATTGTCTTAATTAACATTAACTATCTTTGGTTTTAAAACTGTAAAGTACAGGGGCTGGGGTTGTAGTTCAGTGGTAGAGCGCTCACCTAGCTTGTGTGAAGCCCTGGGTTCGATCCTCAGCACCACATAAAAATAAATAAATAAAGGTATCATGTCCAATTACAATTTAAAAAATATAAATATTTTTTAAAAACTGTAAACTAAAAATGTGCGGATGTGTAGGAAAAGTAAGTCTAAAGTAGAGTAAGTCTAATGTAAAATATGAGGACTATAGTTACAACATTGTATATTAGAAAATTTTAGGAGAGTAAATTTAGCATGCTCTTACCCATCCCCACATGGATAACTATGTGAGATGATGAATATATTAATTTGCTTGACTGTGGTGATGATTTCTATGTATATCAAAACATCATGTTGTATAGCTTAAATATGTGCAATAAAAACAATTAAATAAAACCAAAGAATTTTAGAAGTGAAAGAAACATTCAGGACAATCTACTTTGATTTCTTCACATAAAGAAATAGAAAATAGAGTGAAGAGAGAATTGTCCCTAATCACACAGCTACTTGGTGGCAGAGATGGGATTTAAAATTAAATCTAGATCAAATGACCCAACAAAGTCTATACATTCAGACCAATGGTTTCCCAACAGTGCTTGTCATGAAAACCTAGAAATCAAGATTTCCCTATGGACATCAGGATTTGGTGATATAGGCACAAAAGCACTATATCCATGTACTAGTCAGGGTTCTCCAGAGAAATAAGAGAGAGGGAGGGAGAGATTATAAGGAATTGCCTCATGTGGTTATGGAGGCTGACAAATCCCAAGATCTGCAGTCAGCAAACTGGAGACCTGTGAGAGCCAATGATATACTTCCAGTCTGATTTCAAAGGTCTTGGATTTTCAAAGAAAATCCAAGGCATAATTTCAGTCGAAGACCAACAATCTTGAGACACTGGAAGAGCTGAGGTTTCAGTTCGTATCCAAGGGCAGAAGAAAAAGCCTATTCCCAATTACAAAGGTCATCAGGCAAGAGGAATTCTTGCTTGTTTGAGTAAGGGTTAGCATTTTTGTTCTATTCAGCAATTTGCTTTACCCAGCATAATGATTTAAATGTTAATTTTGGCCAAAAACACACTCACAGACACACCCAAAATAATATTTGACCAAATATCTGGGCACTCTGTAGCCCAGTCAAGTTAACACTAAAATCATTAACAATAAGGATCTGTCATCATTGAGTTTCTGGGTCTGGGCAAAAATAAAAAATAAAAAAGACAAGAGTTGCATACACAGCATCCAATGCATCTGTCTTTGACAATTTCTCCTGGCCCGGAAGCTAGGAAAGATTGTGGTGCTGAGGGAAGGCCTCCTGAATCTATTCTTTGAGATGAGGAAGAAGGAAGAAAAGTTAGAGCTAAAGATGATAACCCCCTTTACAGTAGGATTTGAAATGTAAATTCCGACATTTAAAAATGAAATGGAAAAAGGAATTAAATAGTAAGAGAAAGGTATAGAAATCTATATATCATGAGTAAGATTTTGAAAAGGCAGAGAGGTTTATGAAAATAGCACTGTATCTGAGGAACTCCAGGGGACAGCATCAAGTTTGGATAATAAGAAATCACTTTTCATTCCCTCAAGGCTTAATGCTCACAAGTGTAGTGGAGCAAGAAAGGGTAAAGGCCATAGTAAAAACAGAGAGAAAGAGGGACTCTTCCTTGTCAGTTGGGATTTTGGCAAAGCACAGAGCTCTCTGCTGGTAGATATAAAGACCTTGCAGGTCTGCCATGAACATTGAAGACCTATGGTTGGGATCCATTGACATGGATATGTAACACTCAGAAAGTGTTCAAAAGTGAAAATAACAGGAAGAACCAATAAGAAGGAGCTCTAAAGAAGTCACATAAAGTAACAAGATCACAAAAAAAATTCAAAGCAATGTCAGCACTTTCTAATGGGAAGTGAAAAGACAGATGAGGAAATGACTATCTCGAGAAATCAAGAGAGGCCCCAAAAAGTGATGGTTCTATTCATGGACTTAAATCAAGTTTTTCTCTGGAATTTTGGGTGATTATTATTTCACTGGCTAGGCTGCATAGTCAGTGAATTTTCAGACCACCAGATAGATTACATAATCTACAGAACCCATCAGAGGCAGGAAGAAGCTGCAGTCACTCACTGAGAACGTGACTCTATAGCTTATGGCAGCCCTAAAGTTAGGGAGAACACCCCATGAGACCACAAGTGTAACACACCTGAGTACCAATATCCTGTTTTTAAAAAATTAAGAGCAGTCAGTTAATTACCACTCTTAGGAGATCAAATCTGGTTACACCCTTGTAGGCTGAAAACCTTCTTTCTACCAAATAATGCCTCTGGAAACCTTCCAAAAGGGTACACATGACCCCCACCCATCCTATCTGAAAATGCATCTCTTCACCTTGTGCCAGATCAACAAAAGAAAGAACCAAGATCGGATTTTGGAAGCCACAGACATGGTAGTTTGTTTGTCTGACCTCCACAAGACCTGTGGCAAGGGGAGGAAAGATAAGAAGCAAAAGGCTTGGAATTGGGTGATATTAAATGAAAGAGACCAAAGGGGGAAAAAATTCCCTATATCTACTTCTCTTTCCTTTACTCTTTTCAGGATAAAAGTTACAGAGAAAATAAACTTTGTTTTGCTGTTCTAATAAATGTGTCCCATTACAAGAAATTTTTCTCCTAAGTCCCATTGTTTTTCATGATATCAGTGAGAGAGATTCCCATGAGGAAAGATGTGTTGGAGAGGCTGAGTTAATAATCCTTAGCAGAAAAGGAGGCAAGTGCTACATCTGCTTTGGACAGGGGAGGTCCAGTGTCTCCCCTGCCTTGAGCCATTGCCAGTTCTGATAGGGCAAGGTGTTTGGCTGGTAAGACTCAGTTGATGGGTGAAGGGATGGAGTCCTCTGTCAACAGGATAAATTCATAATAATTGACAGAGAGGACCAAGCAGATCCTTGGGATCAGTTGGGTATTTGAGAGATAAACTAAAGCTTTTGAGGAAAAGAAACTGAATGAGGTGAGTCTGTCTGTGTACATGTAAGACAGGGACTGATACTTCACACAATCAGTGTCCCATGTGTCATGCTTCAGAACCCAAAGCATTTTAGGAGCATATAGAGTATTTATGAAAACTCTGGCTTCCCTTCTTGGCAGACCATTCTCATCTTAAGGAATTTGCTGATACTAAAAGAACAGAGACTTTCTGACCACATTCCTCAGGAATGAGATGAGAGAGGACAGTTATCTCCTCAGCTACTCTGAAAGCCCTCATTGGATGGAGAGACATGGACTCAGTCTATGACCTTAGTGACCTGGAACAAGGACGGAAGTTGTCATGTGGCTTACATGGCTCCAAAGATCTTCCTATGCCCTTCTATTGTTGCTTGGGGAATCTTCAAGCATCTGAGTCTTACAGAGTCAGTCATTGTCTTTTCCCTACTCAATGATTTCTGTGTGTTGGCTGGATATTTCCTGAGTCCAGGGGCCCATTCCTTACTTCTCTGCATCCTTTTATTGATAGGTTCCATCTATGAACCCTAATCTGCCAGAACTGTAATGTCCCACTCCACCTTGTCACAAGACAACCCAAAAAATTCCTTGTGTTCAGAGTTTGTGGTGCTATAAGATGATATATCATTATCTTATATAAAATTTTCCCAGTTCAAATTCTAAAATTCTAAAATTCACTTTGAGAAGGATTCTTGAAACTTGGAGGTCGGGGGAAGTATTTCCCTGTCCTGTTTTATTCCACAGTCGGCAGTGCCAAGAAATATTCAGTTGCACATAGCAGTTGCTCTGATCTATCACGTCATCCGTGGTCCTCAACTCTAGTGGCACCTTAGAATCATGGGCAGGACCTTTAAAAATAATATCTGTGCCCCAGCCCTGATTCAGTTGATCTGCATTGGGACTCAAGCAGTAGTCCTTGTAAAAAGATCCCCAAGTGGGGGTAATGAACAACTCAGGCTGAGAGCTACTGCCAGCCTCACTGCGCCTTCCTGAATCCATTTTTTAGAGTCAGAATTCTATGCTCCATACATACACGTACATCTCTTGCCTTGTCACGTGTATCTTCTTCATAGCTGACTTAGAATGGTTCCATGACTCATTTCACAAGTCAAAAAAGCCCGAATTACATTTTGGGTAGATCTGAATTGTACAATTTTTTTATCCCCTCACGTTTAAAAAATTGCATGATACTTGACTGATCATTTTTGGATCCTTACCACAACCCTGAGGTAAACAAGTCAGGTATCATTCTTCTCATTTTAAAGAGGAGGAAATCGATGCCTAAAAAGAGGAGGTGGGTGATTTCCTCAGGTTCACACTCAGGGAAGTGGCAGAACTGGGTCCAGAACTCAGGCCCATCTCAGTCTGGTTTTCCTAGCATCACTCAGTGATGCCCACAGCCAAGATTTCTGCCTAATCCTACTGACCTAGTACGATAAGCTAATATTTCTTGCTTTCTACTCTGCTTTTCAGTCTTAAAGTACATAAAAAACTCTGAGGATCTTGTTAAAATGCAGAATCTGAGTCACTGGGTTTAGAGTAGAGCCTGAGATTCTGCATCTCTAACTTGGGGTATGTGATACCAATGCTGCTGACCCAGGAGCTACACTTTGTGTATTAAATTCATAACAAAGTCACAAAATACATGCCTCCAAATAATAGTGAAGAAAATATTTAAACTGAGCTCAGTTGTCTTCTGGATGCTCATGAGGCAACACACATGTATGGAAGCAAATCATCAGATCCTTGGTGGTTCTGTCTGGCTAGAACATGTTATTCTTCTGTCAACCAGACCATTATTCTGCTCATGTCTGGAGTCAGTTCAATAGCTTGAGTTGCAGCAGCTACTGGCTATAATTTTTCACTTTCTCCTCACCTCTACTGTGCTTCTGGTTCTCTGAGGCCAGCAGAATGAGATCCATGGGGCCACTGACCCATCTGGCCATGTAGCTAAGCTACGATTCTAAGTCTAAAAACACAATGCTGATTCAATTCATGAAAACTAAGTCCTTAGATGACATTTTCAGTTCCTGGAAATAGACTGCCAGGGGACAGTTATAATGTCAAAAGGTTTTGTCTTTGAGACCCATAAAAGAGTGTTGTATTGACATTGATGAAGTGGGGTTTTTTTTCCATCTATTCTTATTCTTAAAATAACCAAATTGTCTTTTAAATAACCAAATATGCTTGCAGCATTCAGGACCATCCTATAGAGTACCAAGGATGGGTTCCCAAGGATGGGTTTACTTCTATTCTTACCACTAGATAATTTGGAGTAAAACTTTTCATTTAGCCATCCTTTAAAAATCAAGATGATGGACCTGTATGAGTTCTAACATCTTTTCTAGTAGGAATATCCTCTGAGTCAGTGGTTCTAGGTTTATAGAAAGTAAAAGAAATTATTTTAAAGAAATTTTCTTTTTTTCTTCCACTTAACCCTTCCCCTCCCAAAATTCCAATTCCCCCTCCTACATTCCATTTTCCCTACAAGGTATTTTATCATTTCCCACTATACCATGGGGTCATTCTATCCTAACCAGCCATAAGAGCTTTCCATTTGTGTAACATCTCATTTTAAAGAGGCACCATCGAAGAAGTTATACTCCATTTATATATGATGTGTCAAAATTTATTCTACTGTCAAGTAAAACTAATTAGAACAAATATTTTTTTAATAAAGACGCACCATCCAGAATGGTTATGTCTAGGCACACCAGAGAACTTCTCAATTCCATCTGAGTTGGATTCTCCTTCCTAGTCATCCCCTCTGTCTTCCCCTCTTGCTGGCATTTTGATGAGCATGCACATTTACATCCATAGGGTTTCTTGAGTGACAATATTTTGAAATTATCATGCATATTTTCCTTCCTAGTATTATCTCCTTTCACTTCTCTCTATCCCTCATCTCATGGTTGCATTGTCTCTGTTCTTCACTCCTTTAGTGGAAGAGAGAATCAGAGGAAAAGGTAGAACTTTTCCCACTAGTTTTTCTGACTTGTGTTTTAACAAAAGTCCTCAGAACTAGTAGCTCTCAAAAAGTCTGAACAGAGAACAGTTTCCATCAGTCTCTAAAGAGAATCCCTTAGGGGTCAGGGAGAGAGATAGGTAGGTCAAGGATCAAAGAGGACCTATACCTGAATCCCTAAGTGACACTACCTGAAAGGCAGCAAGTCCTGGGGGTGGGGGAGGAAATTGTCTTATAGGATACCCATAAGCCAATGGGACAGAGATCCCCCTGCTCCAAGCTGAACATGGAAATGGCCAAGAGCCACCATTCCTGAAGTGTAATGAAGAAGAAATATGTCACTGGACAGGTGTGGAGGGCCTGACAGAACTCTATCCCAGGGTCTTAACATGGCATAAGATTCAGAAGTGTGACACAGTCTTGGGGAGACATGGGGAAACCCCAGAAAGGACTGAGATTAAGGTTTCTTTCCACTAGCCCAGCAAAATACAACTTGAAGTCAGAAATTAAAATCGGAAGTTGGGTTACTAAAATGAAGAAAATTGCTAAATATTTAAACCCACCCTAAGAGTCATACCTGCTCTACATCCATAGAGTATTGTACTTGTATTACCCTGCTGGAGCAACTCCAGTTGCAATCTACTTCACCATTTAGTGGAATCCAATGATTGTTCATTTAATTTTTTCCTTACAGGTTAGGTGTCCTTGAAGGACTGCATGGCATATGGCAGCTTCTGAACATTACAGATCAGGTGCCCGGTTGAATGACCAGAATATTTAATGAACCACTGATACAACTCCCTTCCTTTGTTTTATTGTGCTTGTTTGAATGCAGAAAGACAGAAAACTATTCAAATCAGTAAAATATGACCTGAGAGTGGACCCTTAATAATAGCCTTTTCCAGATCCATTTCCTCAGATTACTCCAAAAATCTAGCCCAATAGAGTTCCAACCTTTTCACCAGAGAGCTAACCCTAGAAGGCAGACAGCTGCTATGTGTGGCTTTACAAGGACTGTAAAGGCATTAACAGTTTTGAAACCCTAAGACCACTGTGAAATCTTCGATGTTATGTTCCAAAGTGAGAAGTTTGCCCTAGGCAGCTGTGCTATTACCAAGCCTGCCGGGTGTTAACCAAAATTGAAAACAGCCTTTCAACAGCCCTAGGTCCTCGTTATTTGTCACACTATAGTTCACATTACTAAAAATATTCTCCAAACTCTCCCTTTTGGTAATTTGAAAGAGAAGATATTATACTAGGAAATAGCTAGATAGCAACCACCCCCTGCTGGAAGTTCAGGAGGAGCCTGGGAGAAGATGCCTGCTGCCCTGAGTGGTGGCCATCTTGGATTCCCTTGGTAGCTGACTCTCTCCTTCCTGCTAAGACACACTTCAGACAAGAGCCTCTATATCTGTTCTCACCTGAAAGTGACAGGATTTTATACCTTATATATTAGCAGATACCATTTTACTAACATGACCCACACATGAATCCTGTTTTGCCACTTTCTCTTAAAAAAAAAATTTTTAAATGGGTCTTGAAATTTGGGATAGAAAATCAAGAATACAGGAAAGAGATCTGATTTCAATCCTTAATCACAAGTGACCAAGTTGTCATGCTGGAGCTCACTGTAGTATCGATCCTGATGCCTGATGAGAATCCTCCCTGGCCATATCAAATCCTAGCTGTAATCAGCTACCTGCACAGGAGATTTGATTGGCTATTATATGCATTGAACACAAAGCAAAAAGAATGAAGAAATAAAATTAATTTTTACTATCTACTCCTAGTAGAATGCCAGAATTCTGCTGACACTTAATAACTAGTAAGAAATTCATGCCTTTACTTTTCAAAGACAGCAACTAGAAAAGGAAAAACCACAGACTCAAGACTTTCTAATAAGTTTAGAACATGCAGATATGTTAGGGGAGAGAATACAAATTCTCTCAGTCTACCCAGGCTTGATACTCTTCCACAAGCTTAGTTAGATCACTTGAAATTAAATTGTCTTATCTATGAAATACTCCTCTTCCCCTGAACACCTACATAGTCACATAGGTCTTGGATGTCTGTGTGATACCTTTCCCCAAGTTCTGAACTCCAATTGCAAAGAAAAAGAATCCTTCTACATTTTTTTTCTCTTGCCCAACCTGTTTACCCCATCAACTCTAGAATCACCTCTAGCACAGCATAGTTAGCACACTTAGCTTTTCTCCTTCCCACCCAGTTTACAATGGACAAATTGCCACACTCTACCTCAATTTCCTCATCTTACAAGTGAAGGTAATGGTAGTTCCTACTTTATAATGATCTCTTGAAGATAAAATAAGTAATTCATTTTAAGAGTTTAAAGGGATAGTTTGGGTTCATATTGAGTACTGAATAGGTCTTATATAGGTCTTATCCCTGAGAACACACAGATATACATACCACTGGCCAAATTTATGGAAATGCCATTTTTAGTGGCTATATCATGATCTCTGTAGAACCTGTAATCTAATTACAAGTTCTTTGTGCCTACTCTTATTGTGGTGAGCCCACCATCATTTCCTCTGAAGTTCTTTGGAGAGGACAGCCTTTGTGAGTCACCATCTCACTTATAGTTACTTCATCAGTCAATGAGAAACTCACGGGGCGTCACCATTGAATCTAAGCTTGACCCTGAGGCCAATCTCATCATTCTCTGTCTGAGAAAGACTCCAGCAGCTAGACAGAGACAGCTTGGGGCTCTTACATGAGATGCATAACCAATAATGGTGGCTACAGATTTTTCAAGTGTGGCTTTCCTGATAGAAGCTATCCCAGGGAACTTCAAAGCATGATAAATCTAAACAGAACTGAGCAGCCTGCTCCTCCCCTCTCCTCTTACCTTGCCTTCTTCTCTTAGGCTAGGATTTGAAACCAGGCAGATGGCCAATGGTTCTGACAGCATGTTTTGACATAGCGTTTCTATGGCAAGGAGGCTGTAACTCCCACCTGAAAATGGTTGTTAGAATAAACAAAAAATTTATACAGTTGGGAAGATGTCTCAACTTCAGCATAACGACAGAATCAAGCTTATTCCTACTCAAAAATGACTTCTAGGACATTGAATAGTACCCTCCCCTGCCTTCTCAGCCCTGTAAGTTCACATTCTTGCTTTCCACAGGCTCTCAGTGACTCCAGCCAATAGGTAATTGATTGATTTCTGATTGTTTGATTTTGTTGTTGTTGTTGTTGTTGTTGTTAGAGCGAGACCTATATCTCAACTGTTTCTGGTCTTGAAATCAGAGTAGTTCACCTTAATAACTCTGGACTTGGACTACATATACATATACTACTTCAAGCTTATAAATGTTTGCTTAATTCTTGAGCAGCCACAAGTTACCAAATGATCTCTCCTGGCTTACTCCCTTCAACATCCCTCAGCTCACTAATCCCCATCTCAATTCTTCTCTACCTCCTCACAGGACCTCATGCCTTTACCTCTTCTTCATCCTTTCTAATTCTAAACTTGCCATTACCTAAATGGCTATATGGAGGTAAATGATCAGATCCTGTGTGAGCTTCTTAGAGGAGAGATACTATCGAGAATGTTTGTGCACCATAATCTTAGTAAGCAGAATGAAATCCTTCTCTGTTCACACTGTTCTAGATACTGTAGAAGATAGAGCAAAAACAACAGGTAGAGGCTTGACCTCAGAAAGCTTACAATTATTATAAATCTTCTCTAAGTTGCAACGACCACCTCTCTACATGTTCTAAGAAAATGGGTAGTAAAGTCCAGATTAGGAAAATGGTAAGTATGCCTTCATATGGTGGCAATAAGTAAATGCTACCTAATTCCTTATTTCCCCAACCCCATCCCAGCAAGAGCATTGAGTATCTCCAATAATAAGTGAGTCTTTGAAAACAACCATGAGATCATATGATGGGGTTATCAAATGCATGTTTAAATGTTTAAATTAGTGGCTTTTCTCTAAATTGTGAATCTGAAGTCATTATGCAACTTCATGATAAATGGGACAAGTTAAGGCTGTGTCCTTTAAAAAGTTTACATCTGTTTCTTGTAATTCATCAAGTGGCAAAATGCCATTCTACTGGCTCTATGCAACCATTGTTTCACTTGGCTCTATCTTCAGCAGTCTGAATGGTGTTCTCTCTGCTGAACAATGTGTTTATTCACGAAGCTGTAACTGTACTGCAATTACAAGTGTGCTTTTGAGACAGACATAATGTCTGGAAGGAATATACCCAGAAGAAAAAAGTCAACCATATATCCTTTTCCTTCTTAACACTTTTCCACCTGCCACACACAAATATTAAATACATCATACTCTTCAGAACATCTTCATAGAAGATGTCTAGCTCAAGGTTGAGTTCAAGTGGACATGTTTCCATTCCACATTGCTCAAACATTAATAGGTCTCCATCAGATGTCTCTTTCCTTTGGGAAGACAGAGTGGTGCTTATCCTCATCTTACAGTGCTGAAAGTGGCCCCAAAAATCCTCACAGAAAATGAAGTTTGGGGGGGTATAAATACTAGTACAACATCTGATTCAAGGCATCATTTTGTAATATAGAGAGCCTATGATTTTTAATGGCAGCATAGAAAGTAATTGGAAAAGACTTCTGTGGAAATATTTCAACAAGGATGAAGAGAAGGGTTCTTGGGCTACTTTGTGATAAGGGTGCAACATGGGAATGCTGAATGACTGCTCTTGGGAGAAGAGACTTTACCTAAAGAACCTTCTGAGTCCCTTTGTGCTCTAGTGTTGAACAATGCCATACTAATAATGTGATTCCGTTTTTAAGAAGTACTGTGGTGACCAGATTGGCTAAGGAAATAATATAAAGTGAATCTGAATAAGGAGAGACGCTGCCTGTCAATCATACTGTAATTTAATAAACGAAATAGAAAGAGAGCTCTTAAGAAATGGTTGGCCGCAGGGTGCAGCACCTCATGAAATTTCTTTCTGGTGAAACCCTCCTGCTTTGCTGAGAAGGTCTCATTTGCTGAGCTTTCACAGATGTAGAAATAGAGACTCAGCACTTTGCAAAGCCAATTGGCAGTTTCAGTCGTGTCACTTACAAGAAGAATTTGATAACCAATTCAGAAATGAATTGCGCTCCTTTCCTCTTGACGAACAGATCTCACCAAACCCATTTTCACTGTTCCAAGCGTGTGGTCTCAAGTCTTACTTGTTGTGAAGCTCAGATATTCAGTTCTTTCCAAATAGTAAAATTCTGGAGCTTGAGGGGAAGCAAATAGAGAAGAGTATTTATTAAAAAGCCAAATCATTTGCCTTTTATTTAGTAATAAAAATTAACATTCTAGCAAAAAGGACCTGTGAAAACAGCCTATGTTAAGTAAATTTTACTTATAATTATTTATAGGACAATGATTATATTAACATTTCTGTTAGTAAATATACCATAATAAAAAATGAAACTAAAAATAAATAAAATGAGTAAAATATTCTATAAGAAAGTATGGACCTTTCATGACCGTTGATCAAGTTAATTAACATCCCTAAACCTTGACCTTTGGGTCTGTAAGTCATGATCAACCTGGCAGTGTATATTTCTCTAGGGAAGTTATGAACGTCAAAGGAAGTCCTTTGACTTTTACATTTCAACAGTGTACATGAAAATATTTTAAAAGCAAAAATATGTTCGTCAAAAGGAATATAGTAAGAAAATTCTAGCCCAGGGAAATTTATTAGTAATTGACTGCATAAAACTATCAACTAACAAATGATGGGGCTGGAACTCAGAGCTAGCCATCTTTATATTTTTTACCCAGAATCTCCTATCTAGACTCTTAACTTTCCCATTTCTTCCTGTACACCAATTATGTAAGCAATGTAGCAACTTTAAAAGGCATGTTTTAGAAATAAACCCTATATTCAAAGCTTTATCACCTATCAGCTGATGAAATAGTTTAACATCAAAATGCAAACACGTGTTCAAATGGTCATCTAAAAGGACTGGCTATTCTGTTTGAAACCAACATTTGGGAGACACATAGACACAGTGTAGGTTGTCCTCCTGTGAATGGCTTGCATTCCTCCTCCCCAAATCATACACCAAAGAGGCATGTGAATTTTTCCCACACCCCTGTCCATCCAGCCTTCTCCTCTGGCATAGATCACAACCAAGCCAGCTTCCAGCCACTTGAGGGACTCTTTGAATAGAATTTTGTGCTTGAAATTTATTCTCAAAATATGCAGAATTCCAGACTACAGCTTACTCTTATACCAGGTAGTAAGTTTCTCTAGGAAATTGCCTTGCACTTCCTACAGATCACTCCCTGCTTATATCCCCCAGATTCACCCAATCTGAGCAACACCAAGCACTCTGCTCACTCATCCCTGGGCTACTTGCTGATGTGCTCATACATAGCTGGGGGCATTTATGATATTTCTATAATCCATTTTTCTTCCCAAAGTTCACTTTTCTGTACTTGTTTTCAATAGAAATTCATCTTGTTTATAACTGAAAACCTCCACAGCTTATGAAGATTGCTTCAAATTGCACTGATAGTTCTGTAGGCTCTCCTGTCACCTAGGCCTGTAGTGTCCTACCTAACCAGGGCTGCAGTTAAGGAACGACACTACTTCCTCAATGCTGTGTCAAGCAGGCACAAACAGAAGAAGTACCCCAATCACTCAGTCTTCTCACTCTCCCATCTCCTGATGGTGTCTTCCATGGGTCCATTGCTAGAGTCAGGACTGCTGGTCAGTGTCCTAGGCATAGGGTGGAGACAGGGGAGAACAGATCTGTAAGAGCAAAGGAAGAATAACCAGTGGACATAGTGACCTCATTGCTCAAAGCACAGCTCCATTTTTACCATTATGGGTTTCATTGAAAAGGCTCTTATCTGCCAACAAATATCTACTAACAAGGAAATGAAGGAAAAGTGAAAGAAAGGAAGGCAAGCAGAACAAAGGTAAGGTCAGGCACCCGTGACCAGAAGGAGGTAGATTAAAAGTTGCTGAACAAGGCTTTATTGAGATTCGCTTGCCTTGAGATTCGCTCGCAGGCAAGACCCTCCAGTCCAACAGAGCGGGTCCAGGGGAGTCAAACCCAGGCTCATGTGGATTGTAACTTTATCGGGTTTAGGGCAGGAAGGGAGGGCTTGGGACAGGAAAGGGATGTTTTTAGGGTCCCTTGTCCTCCTGGGGTTGGTCAGGGGATCTGGCTGAGCTCCAAGTCCTTCCAGGATCAGTCAGGAGATCCCACTGATTGACAAGTGGTTATCACTGCTTGTCTATTGGCACCTGATTGGTTGTTGCCTGGTGCTTTGTTCCCTTAGCCACCTCAACCGACCAACACAAGGTAGAATTAGTCTGTGCCAGGCACTGTACCAAGTCTACTGTGAGGGGCCACAAAGAAAGTATATATATATATATATATATATATATATATATATATATATGTTTCAGTATTTTATTTATTACCTAAATTACTACATAATATAGCATTTACCCCATGCCAATTCCATTCTAAGTACTGTATATATACTAACTTATTTAATCTGCAAGCTCAGCCATTTATAGATGAGGAGACTAAAACATAAAATATTGAGCTAGGTAAGTCCCTATTACTTGCCCCAGAGGTCATGCTTTACCATGACCCCAACACAGCCTCTATGAAGTAAAAGGAGTCCTTAAGGAATTCATTATGTCTTGGGGGAGATAGTAATATCGATTCATCAAAACTTAATTGTGAAAGTTAAACAGATCTCACCACACAAAGAACAAAAGAATGAGTCCAGGAGTAGGGTGTTAAGCTTGAGCCAGAGCCATCCCGGGAAGAGACTGGGCTGATTATTAAATAGCACCCAGCCGAGAAATGGCCCCTGGCTACCTCAGGCCTGCTGGAGCAAAGCTAAGAGCAGAACCCAGGACTCCTAATTGTCCAAACAAGTATATCTAGTTCTCTTGCCTTTGACTAGTCTCTTTTCAGGGCTCCACAGATATGACAAGTTTTCAAATTGTAGCTCTGGTACTTTACCAAACAGGATGTCTAGGGTGATCTTGGCCAGTCTCCTAAGTTCAGCCCAGGACGTATCACATTCTCTTTTGACAGATGAAACAACTTTTATGTTATGTGCCCATACAAGATTCTAATAGAAGACCAGTACTCAATAATTTTTAAGGAACTGAACATTGTAAATCTATACACAGGGAAGCATTCAAACAATAGACTATCCGCAAAGTAAAACTAACCTTATGCATTACGCATTTGTTCCTATTATAATCTTTCGTGAATATATTTTAGACTTCGGGCAGATAATTACATTTACATTTTTAACTATTATATAAATGTGCAGAGCATTTAATAAAAATATCAACAAAAGCCTTTTCATTCAAACAAAATAACCTTTTTTAAATTATGCATATATTTTGACCTTGACATCACATCTGGTTTTACAAAGTTACTGTGTGGTTTTTAATTAAGTTTCTGTTATGTTCTGTGAACAGAAAAACCAACTTGTGTCTAATTTAATACCTATAAATTTCCACAGATGGTCACAGAATAGTGTATGGGCTAGTGGATAAAAATTTTGCCACATGTTTTCCAATTCACGACTTAAAATTCTGCTACTACCACGTTCTGTTTTATTAAAAATTTCCATTGACTATTTTTTTTCCAGAGAATGTGATTATAAAATAATTGTCTCAGTTTCACTAGGGAAAAAGATATGTGATTTGAAACAGTTTGTAAGTTAGGCAACCAAGTTAGACAGAAATAGTTCAGCTGCTACTGAATAAAGCAACAGTGTTAGGACAGTGGTCAAAAGCCAGATTCATCAAAACTAGTTTGATCCCAATGTATATAATGCACCACAGAAGATGGAAAATCCTGAGGGTGGGGAAGTTGACTCTACTCCCAGAATATCCAGGAAGTTCTGATATGTGTGCCTGTGCTCACAAGTGCAGCCTTGTTCTCCTTCTACCTAAGCCTGTGCCAACTTGCTGGAGGGGACTTCACTAAGTGCAGAACCTAAGGGGAAAAGCCCAGACCAGCTTGAATCCAAATCTGTCTCTGCCACTTATCATGATGAGCCTTGGGTAAATTATTTAGCAAAAAAATAGAAATAATATAGAAGGTTCAGTTAGACGTCTATGAGAAGGACTCTCTTATTGCCCACAGTGAGTTCAATGTAGAGAAGAGGCAAGGTCAAAAACATTGATACTTCAGAGTGATAAGAGCTATAAAAACTAGAGGACTAAATGCAGTGCAAGTAGCCCTTTGTGAAGTTTGGGGAAACTTTTCAAAGGAAGGAACATTTGAGCTGGGTCTTAGAAAAAGTAGAAAGTGGTTAAAAATTCTCAAACTTATCAATGATATCTTGAGTGCCAACTGCGATTATTAACCATGGTTCCCTAGAGAACCGTGTTGAAAAGGTTTTTTAGGGTGTGACTTGGATCAGTGGCTCAGGGGTTCCTCCCAAACCTAGTCTATGGCAATAACTCCAGGCAAGGTCTCCAGAACAATGCAGTCAGCCCACCTTGTAGAGTTCAACCTCATGTTGGTCTCAATTCACTTGCCCAGTATTCCAATTATCCGTGACATTCTGCCCAGGCTCTACCTAGGCACAGGATCCTATTCTCTATACCTCAAAATGTTGGTGGGAATCCTAATGTGAACCAACTGACCCATCAGAAGGTCAACAGCTATCTTGCTCTGGGAATTATCTACTATATCTTTTACTGCTATAGTCCTGACCTGCTAGTTTTGATTTCTATGGATAGTACCTACATGGAGGCTGACCCATCTCAAGTCTCAGATGTGGTCCAGAGGTGTGCCCTGAAGGAACTAGACCTTCAACTAGGTCTACTTCCCCAGTCCCCTGCCGAGCCAATCCTCTCATTTCTTCTTACCCAACAGCTGCTGATAAAGATCTAGTAGGCCTTCCCCAAGCCAGTCTGCCATATGATAGACTCCATTGCCCTGTCTCTGACTCTGAATCCAACCTAGGAAGAAAAACAATGTTAATCCCTCCTTCTGTCATATGCTTCTATGGAACCCTATGACTGAGTACTCTAAGAAACCCACAAAGCAAATCTAATCCATCCTTCATATGACAGCCCTTCACACCCTGAGCACAGGCAAAATGCCATCCTTGAGAGCTCTCTTCTCAGGTATAAATTGCAAATACCATAACCACTCAAATTGGCACCAGTGGAGATGCTACTCAGCGTTGTACATTCTTAAATCATTCAGCAGTTCTCTGATGCTCCCTGATGCTTCTCCCCTGTAATCAGCTTGCCCCACTGCTCAGTGTCTACCCACACAACACACACACATGTCTCCACTATCCTGGATCTAGAATGCAACCATTCCCACCGTTGGAACCATTGCCTTTATCACCTATTGGAGCCCCCACACACACACCAAAAAAAACCAAAAAAACAAAAAAAAAAAAACCTTTTTCTGTTTTGGCCCTAGATATTTACATATTTGAACTTTTTGGAGAAATTTCTTCTACATAGCTATTTCTGCCATGGTCTTGGTTGAATACTCCCTGGTTCTGACTTGGGCTTCTCTCTATTCCTCTGTGGCCTGTGGCATTGGCTCCTGGTCTGTAATTTTATTCACAGAACACTGATCCTCTTCATTTGCTGTTTGGGATAATCTTCAAGTCTCAGTCTTCTGCTTTTGAACTTTGTATTTGTTTTGTTCCTGAGAGACTTGCTGCTATTTCCCAGCTTCCCTTGACCTCAACTCAGAGAGCCTCCTTTCTCTTCATCTCCCAAGCTCCCACCTTCTACTTCAAACTGATTACTATCCTTTTACACACCAGCCTCATTTCAAGGTTCACAGAAACATGTGCAAGGTAATGCCCACTATCTTCCATTGGTGGTTGCTTCTATCAGCTCCGGTCTGTTTTGAGAAGATAATTACCCCATTATCAGAGCAGAGAGAAAGCTACAGTTTACATGAGAATGAAAGTCTCTCCTTGAGTCTATGAATGGTTTCCATTCTCCCTCATCTGTGAGCCAAGCATCAGTGTGAGAAGTTGGAGGACCAGAATAGCAGACCAACCAGTATTGTTGTGGCATTGACTTAAGCACTAGTGAACAGGAAAGAGTTATGGCTAAGACTGCAAATGGAAACCAGTGGTCCATCTTTAAATGCTGTCAACTTCCTGTTTTCCTCTTTGGTTACAACTCTCAGCTGCTTCAGACAATCTCATTCACAAATATCTTCAGAAAACCTTTAAAATAATTGTCCAAAGAATATTTCCCTGCTCCAAACTCGTTAACTCTCTCAACACATGCTTTTACTTCTCTAGCACTTCACAATTCATTCCTTTTCTAATTTTTCTTTCCCTTTTTTCAGGTAGCCCCCAGAATGTAGATAAGGTCATTGAAAGCAAATGCAGGCTTTGCAATGAAACGTTAGTTGTAATCTTGATACTGCCCCTTATTAGTTCTGGGAAGGTAACCAAATCTTTCTGAACTTTAGTTTCCTTATCTGAAAATGAAGGTGATGGCAAACCCTCTTCTGCATGGATGCTGTGGGTGTTGCTTTGTCTAATGTACTTCCATTTGTGCACTGTGTTAGGCTCATAAATGGGTTTCCCTTTCCTCTTGACTGAGAATAAGAACCTCATTAACCATATCAGTCATGGCAGCTCCCTGAATTGGAAAGTTGTACACAAGAATGCTAGTCTTAATTTACAAATCCAAGCTTTCTGTCCTCAATAGCTAGCTGTAGATGTTAAAGTTTCAGAGATGCTAGGAGTAGTGGCATATAATCCCAGCAGCTCGGTAGGCTGAGACAGGAAGATCTCAAATTCAAAACCAGCCTCAGCAAAAGTGAGGCGCTAAGTAACTCAGTGAGACCCTGTCTCTAAATAAAATACAAAATAGGGCTGAGGATATGGCTCAGTGGCCAAGTGCCCCTGAGTCTAATCCCTAGTACCCCAACCCCAACAACAACAACAAAAAAAAAAAAAGATTCAGAGATAAGAAATAAATTGAAATGCCCCTGGCAAAAAGATGCTCACAGAACATTAGAGATTAGTAGTGAATCCCAGCTCACTACAAAGAAAGAAAGCAAAATTTATTTTCAGTGACTGGGAAAGCTAACTGTGGGATGAAAGCTGCAGGGATTGAAATATTGTTAAGGTGAAGCAAGAAGAGAAAGGAAACATCCTTCAGAAAAGTACTGTGCCCCCAAAAGTCATTTGTGCTGCTTTCTAAAACTTGTAGTAGCCTCCTGACACATATTTCCTACAATTCTTCCCAGAGAGAACCTTCTCTTTTTGTTCAAAAAGATAATATCACTTTCTGTGACTAACGAACATCATGTTTTTGAGACACTAGTGGTTGCTATGGTAACCTGATTGTGTGGGATAAAAAGCACGTATCATCTTGATGGTTGTTACAGGACTTACTGCAGAATTTGGAAGCCTTCTCAGTGTGCTGCAGGCTTTGCTGGCAGGCTGTTGGCAGTGGTCTGGCATTTTTCTGTAGGATTACTATAAGGAACAGGTTAACCTGAGCCCCTTTTGCTGGTGTCCTGGAAGGTGAAGGAAAAGATAGAAAAGATGGAGTCAACATTAGGCCAGAAATGGTGGTGATGATTACATGGAATTTTAACCTGAGCATTTGGTTGAAGGATGGGAGGAAAAGTCATTTTCTGAGATCAGCCTGGAGTGGTGGCAGAGATGCTCCAGAATCAATTGAAAAGGAAGGTCCCTGGCACAGGAGGGCTTATGGTGTTTCAGACACAGAACCTGTATGTAAAAATCTGGAGATCTGGCTTCTCAGCTGATACAAATCTTGCCTTATTTGGTGATCTTTAAACACATTTCCTGATGTCTCTGATCCTCATTTTCTTCTCAAGTGTGAGCATAATTTACAAGATTCCTTCTTTAGTTGTAATCATCTGTAATAGTAGGTTCCTGAATAAGAACAGAGCTTTAGAAAATATAACCCCAAAAGCCACTGAAATATTAAAATCCCCTGGCCTGGCTCCAGATCCTATAAAAAATGGGAAGTTCTATGTCTGAGTTGCTTCAGTTACATTTTTTAAAATTCTTCATATGAACAATAAATATAAGGAAGTACACCCATGACAGCTTAGATTTCCAAGAAGGGCCTGAATGTTAGGCCCCTTGCCATATGAACCAGAGTGGGTTGACTTCTTCTAAGAAAATATGTAGAAGATAAATAGTTGCCTTCTCTGCAGGAGCATTCATTTCCAGTGACACAGCATCAATCACCTATGCCCAGAACTGAAAGCAGGAGATTATGTTTGAGTTGGAACAAAGGTCACAAATGAAGACTGTTCTTACCCACAAACTTCTAATGAGGAATCTTCAACACACTTTTTATTCTTACTGCATTAGAATTAGAAAACTTTCCTGTTGATAGGGCTGTCAGAATCAAATCTGGGATATACTTGGTTTGATTATTTTTTTTTTTTGGTGGGGGGATTGTTTTTTAGAATAGTTTTTGGGCGGCTGAATCTGACAAACCTACCCAATGACTTCTATCATAGCCTTTTTTCCCTTTCCACCAATAGAGTGCATCATATTTCTGGACTAGACAAAGGAAAATTGACCTGATATGTATTTTATATATATTCATATGTATAATATATATTTAATATATACTTATATATAATGTATAAATATATATAATAATAAAATAAAACAAGACCTCTAAGGAGCTTGAGTCTTGGCTCTAACCAGGTACAAAAGAGAAACAGGAATAACTTTCTAGAGAAAGCCATTTTCTCTTTTGCTTTGAGACTTTCTCAAATGATGACTTAAACTTATCAATTCTTAAACATCTTAACTGGCTTTGCTCTAATTAACAACACTGTGTCATCAACAGTTTGCAAGTTCTGTCCCAGCTAAATATTAAATATTTATCAAGAATGGATACCGAAGAAGGCTCTGATTGGGTGTGAAAGTAGAGTCAGTTTGAGCAACAACCCACAGTTCAAAGGAGGACCAACGAGAGAGAACAAAAATGAAAATTTTCCCTCCAAAATGGAAAGTTTTTGAGATAAAAGTGGAATGTGTGGGACTGGGTAGCAGCTGGAGCTCACATTCCAGAATCGTAAAGATTTAAGCCAAAAGATGACTGTCATACACAGAGTTCTCCTGGTCAATTGGGAAAGAGATTAGACTGGAGCCACCTAAAAAAGCATAGACAGTTTCTGCATAGAAGACAGTTGTCCATAGTCCCAGATGTCCTAGCTTTCCAACTCTTTAATCCATTTATTGCAGCATGTACTGTATGCCTGAAGCTATGATCAGAAAAGTTCCCAACTAGGCAGAAAAGACATGCACATTTGAAATTGTTAGAGGTAGAACCAGGGATAGCTAAAACAGATAGGCAAAAATCCTGGTGGGGTTAAACCATCAACAAATATGATGGTAGAGGTAAAGTTTGAGATTGATGGAGATGAGAATGGTGGACTAAAATATTTGGAGAGGAGAAATGGGGAGATGGAAATACCATGTTGGGCATACCATATTGGAAGAAGATGAGTAGAAGCATGGACTGGCCAGTATATAGGAAGAGAAGCTGACCCTGCATCCCCGGGTAACTCTATCCTATTCCCATCATCCCCATTCCTGTGTGGGATAAGTGATTCCAGAGAGGAGGGTTATGGTGCCCAGGATTCCCCTGCATGGTGAGTCAAGCTCCACTTAGACGCATGGAGTCTTTGGTATTTCCCAGGACCCTCTTCCCTGAGATGAAGGTGGTGATAAAATTCCATGAGAGAATTAATCCTCTGATTTGAGGACGGTTCACTGATCTGAATATTACAGGTGAAGGATCTACCCTCACAAACAAAATTAGGTTTAGAAAAAGCTTTCATGTCATGCCCAGCCTCAGATTTGCTCTCTCCCCTTTCAGTTAAACATCAGGTCACAGTCTTTCTTGCCCAATTCTTCTGTCACAGGAGAAACTTCTTTGCACCAATGAGTATTCTATTATTACAAGATCAAAACTGAGTGAAGAAGGAAATGCTTAACACAATGAATAGCAAATGTAAGAAATTCAGGTGACAGTAGAGGAGATTATTAAGCTTACATAAAGTAGGCCATTATCCCATGGATCTGAAAGGTACCTGGAAGGTTCTTTGTCCAAGATCCTCTCTCTCTTTTGATCTACCATCAAATATAGAAAGAAGTAATCTCTCTGAAGACATTTGGAGTAGGAGAAATGGTACCAGACTATCCCATGGGGCTCTTTAATCTGTGTGTTTCCTCATGGTTCCCAACCAAAGGCCAAAAGAACAAGAAGCATAATCTTCTACATAGTAAAGACTCATTCTAAGCATTAACCATTACCCTGTTTTGAAAGATGTATTCATTTTCATTTAACAAACTTTTATGGGGTCATTTCATTTGTTTGTTCTGGGGGAGAAAAATGAAAAGAAAGATCAGGAGTGAACAAGGAAGGAGAGAGAAAGAGACAGAGGGACAGAGAGATTGAGACAGAGGCAGAGACAGAGAAAGTTGCCTAAAACAGCAATTCTCAAAATTGGGTACCAGAAGGTCAAGCTTTTGAAAATGTTAACTTTTGGATCCACCACCCGAAGATTCTGACTCAGTGCAGCTGGGGTTATTAAGTACAAATCCGTGAGCTACGTGATCCAGTGTATTTGATTACAGGTGGTCCCTGACCACACTGAGAGTCATGCAAAAACAACAACAGGATGTGAAGGTCAAGAACAAGAAACCTAAAGTGAAAACCAAGTAGATTGTGGCTATGAATTGGTTAACCAAGAACCAGAAAGACCTCTGTGAGCCAGGTCCCGGTCTTACCAGGTGATAGCAACATATAATGACAGGGGTGTTTCACCCACATTTGCAAAATACTCCACTTGATGCCACAGTGGAAAGCTTCAGTTACCATGAAGGCAGATCAAAATGGCTGCAAGGGGCACAATGATAATCCTGGAGTTGCCATGGCAACTGGAATAGTTGTGAGTGGAGCTGAGAAAACCCTGGGCAAGAAAAAGGAGGTGAAGAACCTGGGTTAAAGAGCATGCCATGTAACATTTATAGAACTACTAAATCTGTCTTAACCCACATTATATCCTAAATCGGAGAAATCAAAAAGGAAAAGGAAGAAATCTTCCCAAAAATGGCTTGCAGGAAATTAACTGGTGCAAGGCTGACTTACTAAGCATTATTTGCCCTTTTGTTTCTTTCTATTTTTTTTCACAGTACTTCTAACATTGGAGACACCGTTGAACTAATCAAAACCAAACTCAAACACAACATTCAAATACAAGGATGATAAAGACAACTCTTTAAAACAACCACCAAACACTTTTATTTAATTAAAAGTATTATACACGTTGTTGCATTTTCATGGAAAATATTGAGTTAAAAAACACCAACAATGTTAGTTTTCAGAAACTTTCATGCACCCCATTCTGCCAACTGCTGCTTTCTTCTGTCTGTGGCATTAACTATGCATCTGTAAGGAATTGGGCCCATGGAACTGGAGCTTCTTAGAAGGTCATGCCTATGGCTTTCCTGGAGTGAGCCACTGTCTTGACAACAGTGTCCTTTCAGGTTAACACACATACCCCAGTTTTGGCTTCCTTATAAATCATTAAAAGAAGCTGTTATAAAACCTCAAAGCTCATGTCAACACCAATTTAGTGCATCTGAATACTGCCACAACCTCACCTAGTTTCCAAGCTAGTTAGCAAGTGACTGTCTTCTACCTGGTGTATTAGTGTCCTGAGATCCTCCACAAACTTCCCCCAGAACCCATAGTGGGAAGACACTGTCATATAGTGTTTATATTCAAACCATTACCAAATACACAAAAGCACATGTAACCTTCATGCACAATACTATTTTAAAAAATACATATTGGTACAATATAACCTTTGGAATCACTGGCTAAAACATAGTCAAGTGAATGTTTTTTTTAAAAAAAAAAAAACTTCATGTAATTATATATTTGCTAAGAGAAATAACACAGAAAAAAAAATTTAAAGATCATTTCAGCTACAAACATCTCACTCATAAATACAAGGTGTGTACAGTCTAGTCCTCTCCCTTTGCACTGTCATTCCCTTAGTTCACTGATCCCCGCATCATAATGCTGTATCCTCACATCACTCCCAAGTGATTCTTTTGCTAAAATTGGGTCTGATGTGATAGAAACATCTTGGCTCCATTTTCTTGCTCCTTTGATTTAAATTGTAGTATGTTTAATGTGAGTTCTATATCCAGCTTTATGTTAAAGCAAGACAAATTCCTCTCCAGAATACACCACAAATTTTTAAAAATAGCTGGATAGTTAAAAAGGAAAAGAAAAGTTAAAATTGTCTCAGCTCTTAGAAGTTGAAATACAGTCTTTCTTTCTTCACAAAGGTCTCTCAATTGGAATAAAATAAGGTTGAAATTGCTTTTCACATTCTGGCTCTGTTGGGGGCATTTTCACATAGACCCCTGTTGTAAGAGGGCTTCTTTTCTTCAACTGTCAAATACAAAAAGAAACAGTAATTATTATCAAAGAATATAGAAGCCACTTCTAGCCATAACATTTCTCAGCACCTATTGGGGTCCCTACCCCAATGAAAATGAATGTTCACTGTGTACAGAATTAGAAAGTCAAGGAAATTCTCTTGATTCAGGTATTAAATTTCATTTTAGATAAATAATTCTGGAATTTAGACATAAAAGAACAGCCATTTTCCCTAGCTGGAAGACAGAAGAAAAAAAAAAAGAGGTTTTGAGAAAACTTCACAGAAAACACCCAGAATTCCTACAATAATAGACAAGATCTTGTCTGTGGAGGAACCAAGTTAATAAGATAATCAAGTTTACCTATCCAGTGGAAGAGCTCCATATCTTATCTCCAGTCCTCATATGCATTTTATTACTTTTTCTCTGTCTGCACTAGTTCCCAGGTTTTTATCACCTTGGTCAAATGAGGTCCAGTCTGATAGTCTGTGTGGTACTTTGTAGCAAATGAGGCAGGAAGAACCCATAACAACAAAACATCACTATCATGTAGAGTAGAGGCTCTTTGAATAGTGTCTTCATTTGCTTATGTGTGTGGTGGAGGGGTACAGCAAGAAGAGGAGGAGAAGAAGGAGGAGGAGGAGAAGGGGAAGGGGAAGGCAGAGGAGGAAGAGGAGGAGGGAAAGGGGAAGGGGAACCAGAAGGAGGAGGAGGAGGAGGAAAAAGAAGGAGAGAAAATGAATTTGTGATGGGAAAGTCAGCTTTAGACAAAGTTGACTGAAACAAACTGTTAGGAATCTTGACAGGAGTCCTGATTCCATACTTCTCTCTCCTCCACCATCAACCATTGTAGTAAATAATAATGGGGACTTTCATTTTCTGAACTGGAGTGGAGACCAAGACATCTATGTATGTTAGACTGGATAACAGGGGCAGCTACAGCTCAGACAAGGAGGGCATAAGTATGGCACCAGAATATGGTTTCCAGGCGAAGTACAGGACATTTAGGAGGAGAATAGAAACCAATCCAGGTGATCCTCACTAGCAACATGTGGCCCAACTTAATCTATAAGTATTTCAGGGTTATTAACTCAAGTATAAATGTCATGAAGGTAAAGAACAAAACAGCTGCCCCATATTGTTCAGTTACTCAAACTGAAACCCTGTTCAGAAGCACACAAACATTCAATGTCAAACACACTCATCTGCAATCTTAGTCATCCTGAAACCTCAAAGGCCAATGCTTAGTGCTACTGTGTTCTTTACCACTGTCCTTCCTCCTCTTCATTTATTGCTTCATATATTTTTTTAAAAAAAATTGAATCTGACACCAACATTTGGTCAGTAGATAACACTGAAGACGACCCCATTAATCATGGAGCCTGGTCAGTATCACACTCACCATTTTACTCAAAGAAACAGCTGTGACGAGGAAGCTGTAAAAAAACAACCCCGAACTAACTGCTGCAAGGATCCAAAGAAGAAAGTCAGAATCTGGGCATGGTTCTGGTTCTGCAACAGAAAACAAAGCAGAGCCTCCCTGAGATAGTTTTAAACTTTCAGGCCTTGCTTCCCCCAAGAGTGAAAAGAAGTTGGAGCTTCTAGATCTTGCAGTTTAGCCCTAAATTGTATTGGTAAGCCCACAGATATGACTAAGTCCTCAGAGTGTTAGATCAAAGGCACAAGGCCAAACTTCATGATGGATCTAACAGAGTGAGTACTATATCACTCTGTTAACAGGAGAAAAGCACCTTCCCCAACTCATCTTCTTTTGCGTTCAGAATAATTGTATGGGAGAGAACTCTTAAGGAGTATTTTCATAAATCCTAAAAATGAATCACCTTGAAATTAAGGAACAAACTATTCTTGTACAAAGACAGCAATGCAAAGTGTCAACTTGGTGAAGTGGCTTTGCTTACCAATGACATAAATCTGGGTTCCGTTGCCCAGGCCCATATAGTATGGTGGTGGGTACATGAGCTCCACCTTGCAGATGTAGAGCCCGGTGTCTGCAGTCCTCAGTCCTTGGATAGTGAGATTCACCTGGTTTCCACTGGATGTGCCAGTGCAGCTAGAGTCATCTAGGAAAGTCAACTCATTCTCCACTGTGTACGTTGTGGCACAGACCTCAGTCACTTGGCTGGCTATCTGCCGCAGCACTGTTACCCGGACCTCCGTGGCTTTGTGAAAAGCTGCATACTCACACACAAAGCTGGCAACTCCCCGGCTGCTGGCCAGCACCACCGCAGGCTGGGCCACGTGCATCGCTAACATGGAAAGGCCAAAGAAAACTCAATGAACTCAGGTGCATCCCTGGCCCAATCCAAGCATCTGGCAAGGTTTATCTTTGATGAGCCCCCACCGGCTTCACCTCCCAGTCCGTAGCTCCCCCTTCAACAAGCCCACCACCTTCCCTTACCCTCTCCCTCACCATCCATCCCCTCCATCACTCAGCCGTCTTCCAGCTATGCCCCTTAAAGATGGGTCCTCAATGGGATATAATTTCTTGAAGACAGGTAGTCATGGCAAGAAGGGCGCTAATGTGATAAGTTAGAGACCTGGCTCTATCATAAAATATGTCATTTTGGAAAGTCACTCCTCCCCTTCATTTTTTTCACATATAGTAAGATGGGGAGTAGACCACACAATATCAAAGTGCCTACATACTCCAGAATCCTAAGGTTATAATAGAACTACACAGCTCAGCGACTCTAATATGAGTAGTAGGGGAATTTCTGGAGGGTGAAGCACAGAATCTTGTCTAATCTCTCAAAGCACACCTCAAAACCTCCTGCTGCTTATCTAACTGACTCTGTACCTCTACTACCCAGGAGCAGCAGAACCCGGGGCTCTCTGCACTGTCCAACCTCTTCCCTGACTTTATTGCTGTACCATGGCGTGTGCTGTTAGATGAGGAAGCCACAGAGCCAAGGGCACCAGGTCGTTTCCTCTCTGGGTTGAGGCAACCCTGCTGTTAACTTCTGTGGGCTTCCCCTGCTACTATCACCACCTCTTCCACCCTCCCTCTCTCCTTCACTTGAAGGCTCTCCTACTCTTTTGTTCTTCTTCTACAAGATACGGGAGGCCATTTCTCCATACAAAGAGGCTTCCAACATCTAAAAAACAGTGGCTTTATGTCTAATTAGCCTTTTTTGTAATTAATAAGGCCTCTCTCCAGTCAATATTGAAAGTGATATCCAAAATTTAAGTTAAGCGATGTCATTCACTCATCAGCTCAAACACTTTGATGCTTTACTAACATGGATTGCAAAAACAAATAAAATAAAAAAACATTCAATGTCCTCCATTATGCAGTTCCAATCTTCCATTGGGGGTTGAAGTTTCTGAGACACCCTTTTCTGTCTATAAATCACCCTGTAGTAGACAAACTAGTCCCTTCCCCCAAGCACCTGTACAGGACAACATTTGTCCTCAGGAAAGACAACAATATGGCAGCAGCCATTACCATTGCTATTCCAGCATCCCTAGCTGATAAGACAAGAGTCGCCTTCCCAAACTTTATTTCTTCCTATCAGAGATGCCCTCTGAGCATCCTTTTTCCTATAGTAACTCCACTGCAGTGTTTAAGAAGTTCTGCCCCAAATTAACTTTTTTGTGAGCTAATCATATCTCCCCTCTTTTCTGCCTCCAGTGCCTGGGAGCAGTAGGTATATACTGCCCAATGAACACTTGATTGTATCAACTCCAAGCCTAAACAGGACCAAATTTCCTGCCCTCCCCCAGGTAAGCTTGTCCTTATCATCACTAAATCTGGTCACATTTTCCAATATCCAACATGTGAGGAGCCTATTTATAGGATGAGATAAATTTCCTAAAAAGGAAATTGAAATACTTCCAATGGCATTAATCTCAACATATTCAAAATATAAAAAATAAGAAAGTATACATGACTATTTCTTTTCCAATAAAATTTAAATCATCAAATATCTTTTGAGTACCTCCTTCATACTAACCACACAGTTTTCTTAACTAAAAATGTCTGGAGAGAGAGAGAGAGAGAGAGAGAGAAAGTTGAGATTCAATGGAAGCACTCATCAGTTCAAGCCATGGAACAAACTGGGTACCGATCTCTAAAGAGCTTTATTTTATCTGAAACTAAAGGTCTGCCTCTGAAATGCACATGTAGGTCAGGCAATTGAGCATCTTACGCCAAACAAGATTGATGACTTCCTTCCTTCCTTATTTCCTTCCTACATTTCTCTCTTTTCCCTTTTTTCTTCCTTGCTTCTTTCATTTTTAATTATTTTATTTTATAAAATTGGCAAAAAAAATCTATAAATAATTGGCTAACTGGTTAATAAAATCAACAGGATCTGCTTTAGGACCTTGAATTGAATAATGAAGGCATTCTTCCCAAAATTTCCTTAAATTTTAAAAAAGTTAGCTAATTAGCATATAGAATTAATGAATTAGAAGACCTTAAAGCTTTGAATTATATAGAAAAGAAACACTTCCTGTGATTTGCCTAAATCCATTTTTATAAGAGGGAAATCTTGAAATTCCCTGATACCAAGCTCACACGCATTTAGGACTGTGGATGTTTTTCCCTTTTAAATCATTTAATTTTAGAGTATTTTTTTTTCTAATGTTATTGAAGAGTCTGAAATGGCCCATGTCTCCCAAACCAACTCACATGTGTTCATTCAGCCCCTGCTAAAAACCTGGTACTCTGCAATGAGCTATAGCTTTGCTTACTGGCTGCTTCCACCTGTCCCCTGCTTGCCTCGGAACACAGAGCCACCCGGGCCAGGGGACAGGAGATTCACCTTTACCTTTTGTTTCTGCTATAAATCACTGCCCTGAACTGCTGAAAGAAATGAAACCCAGGTGGGAGAAACACCTCCTCCACCTTCATGCTCCAGAAATCTCCACTCACCTTTGGAGAAGATGGGGATGAAGAGAAGAGAAAGCAGGGCAGTGCAGGACCAGGCCCTGGGAGCTGGCTCCAAGCCAGCCTCAGGCCTCTGGAATCCAAGGCAAGCCATTGCTTTACGGGAGCCACGTCCAGGTCCTTAGGAAGCAGAGTGAAACCTTTCAGGATCCTGAAGCTTTGAAATATGTTTGAACCCACACAGAATCAAGGACTTTTTATAGACAGCTTTGATCCCAGGTGTGTATCACACATGTGCACACCCAGAAGGCGCCTAAATAGAAAGCCTTTTTGTTTTGGTTTTACGAGAAAGGAAGTCGTGGGTTTAACTACTACGTCGAAAAGACAACCTCAAATACTCAAAGTAAAACTGAACAAAACAAGCCAATCCATGGATGGAAAAAAAAATGTATTCAATTTGAAACTGAAGCTTCATGTTCACTTTAGGGATCTGGATAAGTTAAAACTTGGAGAATTTCCTGGAGAGCAGGGTCCCCCTAAATCCCAATTTTATCCATCTTACCAGCCCAGTCATTTCACTGACAATCCAAAACTGCTGGGCCCTCTGAGCTAATGACAGAATTTGTCTGTGGACATCATTAATAAGAACTCTGCTTTCAATCTGTGAGGCACCATCATTTTTAAGAATCCTTTGGCATACTTTACAAATAAGAATTTATTTCACCTAATCCCACTTAGCACTTTAGTGAAAGAAAATACCAAAATCACAAGAAATAAACAAAACAAAAAAAAGGCAGGAAAAAATGTCTCTGGTTTTTCAGATTAAGAAAGAATCCAGATATTCTTAAAAGCCTACTTGAAGACAAAATGAAGTTGGAAAAGTCCAGAAAAAAGTTAACCAAAATGATCTAAGAAATTAAAAACTTCCATAGAGGATAGATTTTTTTTTCTAATAAGAATTTTTAAACATAAAATACAAAAGCTAAGGACAGATACAACCTGAATTCTTAGATTTATAAAAGCTAGATGGGGGTGGGGGCTGGGATTGGGGCTCAGTGGTAGAGCACTTGCCTACCATGTGTGAGACACTGGGTTCGATCCTCAACAACACATAAACAAATAAATATATTTTTTAAAAAAAAGCTTGATGGGACAAAGTTTCATCTAATAAATTATTAGATGGAAATCTAATTTAGGATGCTAAATTTTTAGAATATTTAGCATTTACAATATTTAGGTATTTTGTATTAACATATTAAATATTTCAAATGCATTGTTTAGAATACTAAACATCAAGGACTCCCTCCTGCAATCCGGGGAGCATTCATACATTTCAAAAGAAGAAAGAAACATCTACTGACAACCTATAACATGTGAGGAATTGTGTGCACTTAGGATGGGCTGATGACAAGACAAAAACAATCTTGCTGTTTAAGGGACTTCTAGAAGACTGACGTGTGAAAAGACCGTTACAACACGGAATATGGCATTTGCCAACTGCAGTTCTTCCGTGGCTTCCTGTTCTCCTCCCACCTCAGCACAGGAGGCTCCTGTAGGACAGGAACCTAATGCTTCCCTTTTCAGCCTATCTTCCAGCCTTACCTCACATGTCCCCTTCCTCTGCTTCTCATTTCTCCAACATGCTTCTTTCAAGGATCATCACTTCTATGCCAAGCTCCCTACTGCCTGTCTTCTCCCCTTATCTCCTTTTCCCCTCCTTCTCATTCTCCAGTACTTACTAAGCTGTCACCTCCTTCCGGAAGCTTCTCATGACCTGCCTCTTCAAACTTCAGCCAAATGCCAACAAGCGATGGCAAGCCTAATGGTCACTGAATAAGGGCCAGACCCAAGACGAGGCACCGGAGATTTAAAAGGGGAAAATATATATTCCTGCCCTCAGGAGAAGCCCACAGCAATGACAGCTAAACCTATGATTGTAGTAGATTGGGAGAAATGCTAGATTTGAGGTACTGTACTGGCCACAGAGGAGTGGAAGCTTTTGGTTTGGTTTGAGGACATCAGAAAGGGCTTCTTAGAGGAAGAAAAGTATTCTTCCTGAGCTAATTATTAAGGACAAGCCTGCCTATGTGCCAAGGTTGAAAAGGACAGGAAGAGCTCATGACAGCCAGAGGACAAAACTAGTAGGTAGAAGCTGATGTCCTTAGCAGTCAGTGAGGGCCAGTTTGAAGCCCAAAGAGCAAATTGGCACAGTTGAGTTCTCATTTTTAGGAAATTCCTCCTTGCACAGAAAGGAAGCTTGGGCAGGTGGATTCAAGAAGGAACAAGTGGTAACTAGGGAATGTGGCCCAATGGTTGAGTGCCCCTGAGTTCAGTCCCAGATACTACCCCCGCAAAAAAAGATGTAACCAAGAAAACCAGGAAGGCAACTACTGATACCCCAAGCACCAAAAGTTGGAACACTTTTTCTGTAAAGGGCCAGATATCATGACATAGACCATATAGTCTCTGTTGCCCCTTCTCAACTTTGCCACTTCAGGGCGAAAGTAGCCGTAGATTATACTTTCTAAAATGGGCGTGGCTACATACAAATAAAACTTACAAAAATAGCTAAAGGCTGGATTTGACCTATGGGTTATAGTTTGTCAACCCCTGGCCAAAACTAAGGTAATGGCAGCTATGGAGATATTGTCCCTAAGGGACTGCTCTGTAAATCAGTGACTGGAAGGATAAATTTAGGGTGACACAGATTTATGTCTTGGGAGGCATTATGGTGCTGTCAAGAACTGAGCAAATGTTTGCAAAATTTTGTCTCATAATACCCATATAATAAAAGAGTCATTATTTTCCCTGTTTTTTTTTTAGTTTTAATTTTTATTGATTTTATTTTTTAAATACATGACAGTAGAATGCATTATAATTCTTATTACACATAGAGAGCACAATTTTTCATATCTCTTATATAAAGTATGTTCACACCAATTCATGTCTTCATACATGTTCTTTGGATAATGATGTCTATCACATTCCACCATCATTGCCAACCCCCTGCCCCCTCCCTTCTGACATTGACAGTTACAATGACTCATTCAATCCCCTACAATAGTTGATGGAACCAAGATTTGAAGCCCATGGTTCTCTTAATCACTACCCTAAAGTAAAGGCTTAGGTAATGCGTGTCACATGTAGAAAAGGTCTCATATGATGTCTGGGCACTCAAATATTGAAGAATCCTTCCCTATTACAGAGTTACTGAGAAGACAGAACTACTGGAATATAGAACATGGAAAGCATGTGAAGTGAACCTGGTGACTTGCATTTGGGTGTGTTGAGTGTATGACATCTGTAGAGAGATCCAAAAGCAGTTGCCAATAGGAATCTGGAGCACCAAGAGATAAGATCTGAAGACACTAGCTTAAGCAACCATAAAGCTACTGATGAAAATTTGGCAGTCCAAGTCATCAAATGAACACTCTGTGTACCCATTTGTTAAAAGAATAGATAAATGAATGAAAACAGTTTAACACAAGAAGAAATGAGTGTTGAAACAGGAACTTTTAAAGAAATCCTACTAAGTTCCCTAATTGTGCTTTTATGAAACAATTTCTGTCACAGCAAGAAAATTAAATGGTTGTAAAGACCACTGGATGAAAGAATGTTGGAGGAAAAGATATACTCATGTATAGAACCCCCATAGATTATTTGCTAATTACAAATGGGAAAAGATAACTTAACCAAGTGATCCACCTGAAGATCACCCATAATGAAACATTATGATATCATGTACCTCCAGATGCACTGCACTGAGGAAGACATACTGTCCCCATAGTATTATTGCCAATATTATTTAAACTGATAATGAAGAAATAATCTGACACATCTATGGTCTGCATTACTATAGGCCTGGAACTACATTTCCTCAAACTTGTTAAAATCATAAAATATTATAAGAGAAAAAGGCTGGAAAATGACTCTAAAGAGGAGTTAGGAAGAGTGATGATTCAAAGTGTGATCCTTGACTATGCACATCCGTGAATCTTCGGAAAATCTGAGAATGAACTATATGTGATAATAGCACTGATTTAATGTTAATCCTGAGTCTGGACATTGTATTACATAGAGAAATATCTTTATTTTTAGATGATACTTAAGTATTCAGGATTTAAGTAACTCACAAGTGGTTCAGTAAAAAATGTGTGTGTGTGTGTGTGTGTGTGTGTTTGTGTGTGTGTTTTCATGTTGGCAGCAAAAGGAAAAAAAGAATAAAAGAACAGAAAAAAATGTTTACAAATGATAAATGTAGGTAAATAATATATATGTGTGTGTGTTCATGGTACTATTTTTAAAAATTCTTTGTAAGTGTGAATTTTTTCAAAATAAAGAGTTGGAAGTAAAAATTATAAAATCAGCTACTAATAAGCTATAAATACTACAGGTAAGCAAACTGAAATGTAGGAAGAGCAAGTGACTTCCTTCATGGTTATTCTCCATCTCCTTTCCTCAGACCCTTGCTTCTGGTTGACAAACGGTCCCTGTGAACCTCTTCAGGGTTCCCTGGTAGGTTGGTTTCTGGGAGGGCTTAGTGGATAGGAGGCACAGCAGGAGATCCAAAAGCCCAAGGATGGAGTCAGGGTATTTTTATTCTATTCCCCCCAATATTCAGGGTCTTGGATTCTGGTAGTAACAGTGCCTCTTCACAAGTACAGCTCCTATAAGGTGCCCACCCCACTACCCTTTCTATGATGCCAGTTCTTACTGAAGTCTGGTAACACTCTTTCCTCCCCTGGTCCTTCAAATCCAGCTGTATTATCAGCATTCACTGTTGATAGTGTCCAGATAAATTACCATTCTTACCCTCCTTAATATCTCTCAAAGAAGTACTCTCATTGAGTCACTTATTTGAACCCCATTTTTCCTGTTGAAATTTTTATTGATCCATTCTTATAACTGCAAGTGACAAAAATTAGATTCAAGTCTTTGTTTTCTCATTCCCTTCCAGTACTTATTTTCCCTGTTGTCTTATGAACAATGATAACATGTCACATGATCCAGGCTTGTGTTTATTACAATCATTTGTATATAATTCTGTCTCCCCTACTCCAAATTCTATTTCCATGACATTTGTACCCACATCACACACATGGTATGTAACCAGGACCTCCTTTGTACATAGCAGGTAATGGAGAATTTCTGTATTTCAGTTTAATTCTCAAGACTTTTTTATTTTCTCTCATATCTCATTTCCAGCTCTTGAAAAAGTACTAATAATTAACGAGACAATCAGAGGACTTATAAGCACTAAAGAGCTGAGCAGACTGGAGTCAGACAGACATTAAGTTCAAACCCTGGTCCTGCTTTTCCTAGATTTGCGATCATAGATGACATTTTTTAGTTTCTCTAATCCTCATTTTCCTCATCTGTAAGATCAGGCTACTTATGATAACTATCTTATGGGGTTATTATGATGATTCAGTGAGTCTATGCCAACAAATTAGTGAGTATTCTGCTTAAAATATAGTACATGCTCAGTAAATATTAGCTTATATATTAAAGACAATGTTATGGATCTCAACCTTCAGTAATTGTGTAAATCCCTTTTTTATTATCATCTCTAGTGAATGGATGACATATTAGACTAAAAATGGGTACTATTCTAACACATTCTTATTGAATTTCTACCCCATCAGTGTCTCCATCAGTTTCTAGAGCCAAATAGCTTATTATTTCTTACCTGATTGAGTCTAAAAATCTCACAATTCAAGACATAATCTAAGAATCATGTATTGTGAGCTCTCACATTGTTAAGTTGTTGAATATTCAAATATCTGAGGATACCATATTCTTGGATATTTTCACTTCAGGTGAGGAAGGGGAAAATCAATTTTTCACTTGCTTTTTACCTTTCAATTTTAACAAAAACCGTGGTGGTAGAGGAAATGAGCAAATAATTTGCTAAAATTAGGACTCGGGGATTCACTGTGATTTCATTTACTCATTATCTTCCTAATCCTAACAGCTCAAATAAACCCCAGATTGGTTTTATAGTACTCTTAGTGGTTACTGGATTTGAAAGATCTTTCAACATTTGCATAATTCACAGTGGTGTCTACGGTGAAGTGTCTTCAGAATTCCAGATGAGGTACAATTTGGGTAGGATAACTGAGTTGTCTTACTAAAGTGTAAAATTCCTCCATTTATAAAATTCAATCTGAATTTAATTCAATTTTTTGGATCTCTGAACCATTTTTTTTCTACTAAAAATCCTCTTATTATCCTTTCCCCAATTTGTACACCCATAAAAAACCAACTTTTTGTTGAAAGATTTGCACCTGGCAGTGACTGTGGTACATACTGCAAAACATCCTTTGCTTGATGGTTTCAGATGTAATGGGAAGAGTGAAGAGTCTAATATTTGCATAGCATGCAGTTTCAGGACATCCCATTACGTTGAGCCTATAATCATGCCTAATTAAGGTTATATACTCTGTGTTTTTGTGCTAATTAACTCATCACAGTACAGCCCCTTTCTAAATCGACTTCAAAGGAAAAAGAAAATCATCTACCAAAGTAAATGATTGCTGAAGAAGAATCTATCAATCATCTCACTTCGAAAGAGAGTTAAAGAGAAAGGAAATGATATGCAAAGTGACTGGAAAGAAATTTTAGCTTTGTTACCATTAAAAGGTAAAAATAGAGGCTGGGCAAGAAGGAACTTAAATGAATAAATGTAGTAGATTAATTTTCAGTCCACTAGGAAACTATCATCTACGTCATAAAATCAAGTAAAAATAGTTGCTTCTGACCTGTTGGCTTTTTGTTCATCCTTTAGTATAGAAATAGAGCCACTTCCTTCTGGCATTTCAATTTTCATGCTACCCTGGCTGAGGATAAAGTGAAAAGGGTTGTCACGGAAGCAGAGTTTTATTTGCTGGTCTGGATGGGAGTATGATGCAGAGGCTGCTTCAGTTGAAGATTAATCCTTGTCTGTCAAAGCTTTACCTTTTCATCATATCTCTATATGATGAAAATGAATTTTTTGTTAACGAATACACCATAAGTCAACTGTAGTCACAAAGCAATTTGTAGGGGGAATCTAATTGTCCAACTCTTTACTTTATATAATTATATCCTTTCGAATGTCTTATTTTCAGTTATGGTTAATGGTCTGTTGGTGAATTTCTCATTTTAGCCATTATTATCTCTCAATCTCCCTAGCTTCTCACATCTAAGAATAAAATTCAAGTTGCGTGGCATTTATTTCTTTAGCCTTGTTACAACATGGCCAGACCCAAATAACTTTAGGTAAGTGCCTTTATCAGAAGCTAAGAAGGATGTTTTCAAAGCAGGTTTTCAAAAATAATCCCTGTTATTTCACAGATAGGGAAACTGATGTATCAAAGGTAGTTGACTTGCCCATGATCACACGATTAGATCTTACTCATTCATCATCAGAATGAAGACAGAAATGGAAGGATAAAAAATCCTGTACTTGACTTACAATGCACCCCCAGCTCACCTGACCTGTGTTGTACACTCAGAGTATATACCTGATTTCCACTTAGAACCAGTTGGGATGACCCAGTACCTTTCCATTTCTCAAAAGAGGAAACTTCCCCAGTCATTAATGTTTTCTTGCCTTAGCGTAAGGAGAGGAAACCCTGGAGTATGACCCAAAATATTCTTCAATTCTGACTAAACCACCCACCCATCTACATCCAATATTGCTTGCCATCTATAAAATAACAGCTTTACAAGTGCCAAACCCTTGGTAAACCCCATTTCTTGCACAGTTGTGGCTGGAATAATCTCAGCCTCACGCACCCATTCAGTTTCTTGGTTACACAGACAATCACTGTTTTCATATTTTGAGCTGTATTATTTCAGGCCCTGAACCCCTTCACACCTCCAATTCATAGGAAACTGTTACATTCACACATTGTGCAGACAAAAGGAGCATCTTTGTGGCTTTTTGTTGTGAATGATGGTAGCTGCAATGGTGGGAAAAGGTGTTGAATGATGAGGAACAGTGTTCACCCAGCCTGTTGCAGGCACTGAATCCTAGAGCTAGAAGAAACTAGTCATTTCTTCTCTCTCATATTACAGACAAGGAAACAAAGGCCAGGGGTGTGAAGTGATCTGCCCCAAATCACACACATAGGCTCTTGGTGGCAGGACCAAGAGCAAAGACAACTCAAGCACCCCTGACTCTAATTTTCTTCACATTCTACCTTCACTATCATTCACCATCGTCTCAGGAATCCACTGAACTAATGTGGCTTCTGGTGCTAATTCCTACCAGTATGCAACTTGAAACCCACCCTCACCAAACTTTCTGCTAGGACTTGGATACCCACAAATACAAATCAGCAAATCAGATTTTATTTAAGTAAAGTATGTGCGTATGTGTATGTGTGTGTAGTCTCCCAGCCACGATAATCACAACAGCCAAAATTGGAACTATCCTAAGCATCCCTCAACTGATGAATGGATAAACGAACTGTTGACTATCCATACAAGGGAATATTTTTCAGCCATAAAAGACATGAGTGCGCATGCTACAATGTGGATGAGCATTGTGCTAAGTGAAAGAAGCCAGACACAAGAGGGCACATACCATACACTTCCATTTATATGAAATAGTCAAGTCCATAGAGATAGAAGGAAAGACAATAACTGATTTCTGGGAGCTGAAGAGAGGGGAGAATGGGTAATGACGGCTTGATAGGTTTGAGATTTCTTTGGGGGGTGATGAAGATGTTCTGGAACTAGCCAGTAATGAAAGTTGTATAATATTCTGAATATACTAAATGCCACTGAATTTTATACTTTAAAAGGGCTAAATGGTAAATTTTAGTGTGTGCACTTTATTGAAAACAAATATATACACAGTCATGCTGCCAGACTCTTTAAAATAGTGAGATTTGGAAAGATACCATTGGTCTTACCACATGTATAAGCCATATTTCTCTCTTCTCTAAACATAATCTGAACAAGACCTGTAACTGATTCCACTCCTTTCCAAGTGGAAAAAGAATGAACTAGTTGGGTGCAGTGGCGCACACCTGTAATCTCAGCAGCTGGGGAGACTGAAGCAGGAGGATCATGAGTCCAAAGCCAGCTTCAGCAAAGTGAGGCACTAAGCAACTCAGCGAGACCCTGTCTCTAAATAAAATACAAAATAGAGATGGCAATGTGACTCAGTGGCCAAGTGCCCCTGAGTTCAATCCCAGATACCCGCCCCCCCAAAAAGAATGAAATGGTAGACATGTCCTTTAAAAGGCTGAGGCAAGGGGAATTCTCATCAAACACAATTCTGACCACATATCACACTGAAACCATTACTAGCCAAATTCTGAGATATGGACCATTCAGCTTTGCACGATTTTCTAGCAGTTTACTCAATTGTGAAGTAACTAAATGAGAGGGAAGGAGACCATTTAAGAAACTTTGGCTCAATAAGCTATATTATTCACGTGAGCTTGAGAAGAATATAATTTAGAAGCAGCTGGTTATATTTAGAAGTATTGCTAAGGAGGCCCCATTTCATGGATTATGTTCTAAGAGGAAACTGACCGCACTTCACCCATGAGCAGGAAATAAATAATTGTATTTATATAGTCACATTAGAGCCAGCTGAAGGCAATGAGGGTAACACACTGTAACTAAAACCCAAAGTCTTTAGATATTGTTTGGCATGGGTTCAGAGCTCAGTTTCTGTACTCCCTTAACAGGGTCACATTGCTATAATGACTTTGTTTATTTATGACTCCATTGCTTATGCTTTCGTTATTTCTCAACACTATCTAAATTCAGTCTGATCACATAAAATTCTTGCCACATATCCAGTTTGAACTTTGCAGTTCTGGCCACTTCTGTTCCATTGGTTAAAACATGCTGACAAGCAGAATATACTAGAAGCATTTGTTTCCTGACTTCTCAAAATATAAGCAGGTAAAGAAGCTCCAGTCACCTGATCTCCTGCATTTCACCCTTTGGATTAGATAGATGATCATGAGCTTAGGGGAAAAAAGAAAAAAACAAACAAACAAACAAACAAAAACCTTGTAAGGAATTAGCTCATGCTATAAAAAGATACTGAAAAAGTTATTATATTTAAAAATTAAATGTTTGATGCTGGAATTTATGATCCTGATTTATAGGATAAATTCCAGTAACCAAGTTTATGGTAATGTTGTTAAGTAAATGCAATTGTTTTCTTCTCATCATTTGGGACTATTGTTTTCATTTGAGAAAAATAAACCACTTCCAAACACTCTGACTCTCTCTCTTGATATCCAGACTTTCTTTTCATTAGCATTATAAAATGTCCTGCTGCTGATTGTCATTTGTATAATCTAACTCCACTCGTTGACTTCAATAATGCCTACAGCAAAGAAAATCTGAAAAACATAAAACCCTTAAGATTTTTATTTTAAGAGAATGGGAGTAAAGTAGAAAATGAAAAGAATAAGAAAAATGAGAAGCAAATGGAACAAAAGGAGAAAGACAAAACAGAAACTTTGAATAAAGGATAATCTACATATATTCAAATAAGTATCCGTTCTGACCCACGTGACAGAATCAATGATAAGAGAACACTAGTTGTGATTGTGGATGGAATTTCTATGCCAAAAACCTCCTGATATCACAGCACCCCAAAAAATATGCTCTGCTAGATGTTTTTATACAAAGAATGTACAGGTGATGTCACTCCAGTACTACACTGAGCAAATAAAATTGATTGTGATTGATAAAACTCGTAGAACGTTTTTAGTCTTTAACTCAAAATTTTTTTTTATTGTTGGTCATTCAAAACATTACATAGTTCTTAATATATCATATTTCACAGTTTGATTCAAGTGGGTTATGAACTCCCAATTTTACCCCGTATCTTTAACTCAAATTACTACAACGTAAATGGTTTTTCTAAATCACAAACCTGAGAGTCAGGAAATTCTTACTTAGATTTAACCATACGTTGACTCTGAGTTCGATGACAAAATTTTTAAAGATTTATACCAGTTTGAGATATCACCAAGATTCAGTCCCTAAGACTCTGAGGTTCCTGTGGAGACCTCAGTTTGAAGCTTTAAAGTTTAAAAACCAATCAATGAAGTTCAAAATTCTTTCCGATAAAACCTCTTCGATATATTCTGAGTTAATGATCTTTCCCAGCAAACTTGTAATGAAGCCAAAGACATGAGGGGAAGATAAGAATTTATCATTCTTTCCTCTCCAGATTCATCACATCAAATTTAACTAAATCTGTAAATTTAGTTGTATTATACAGTTAAGAAAGGCCACCTGTAAAATGTGTAAACTCGTTACCTGAGATTTAGGAGATTTTAGTTATAGACCTGACTCTGATGTTACTTAAGTGTGAATAATTTTAATTATGTAATATCACCACAACTAATTTTTCCCACTCATGAAATGAGGAGGTTCAATTAGGAGGAATCTCTTAACTCATTTCTAAATAATTTTTAATTAAAAATGTATGCCCAAGCTGAGGCTCCATGGTAGTGTGCTTGCCTAGCATGTAATAGGCCCTGGTTTTGGTCCCCAGTACTGTCCCCACCAAAAAAAAAAAAAAAAAAGTATATTTCTTCTCTTGATAAGTAAATGAAAAAAAACAGATTAGAAAATTATATTTAGTGTACAATCATTTTGTAAAATTAAGGTGAAAATACATGCAGAATCATACATAGCAACATGCTAATGGTAATGACACAAATGTTTTATTTTCTTATTTTATCTATCTATATTTTCCATTTTTATGAATGTGTATGTTGTGATCATAGAAAAATTACAAACCACAAAATTTAAAAGACTTTAATGTTTGTAGAACATTAAGTATATGCCAGGTTATTTCTATTTTGGCATTTCTGATTTGGGGGAAAAATTAAAGGAGATAAGATAGATTTGGGGAAAAATTAAAGGAGATAAGATAGATTTAGCTTCTCTTTCTTATAGAAATTTGAAATCCAAGATGGGTATATATGAGAATACTTGTTTCTAGGCTATCAAACAGAGAAGCAATTTCTCTAGCACTATGTATTACAGTCTCAGCTTCTCTACTTTTGTTATCCCATCACCATCACGATGATCCAAATGCATGTTAGGTTAATTTTCCTAGAATACTATAAGAAATACTATACACATTGAGAAACATTATTTTCCCTAAAGATAAATAACATTACTAGGTGTGGTTAATTTGATATACAAATAAAAGGATTATGTGACTAATAAAGGAGTAAGCCATTAATGGGGCAATATTTTTTACAGCTTTATTGAGATATAGTTCATATACAAACAAATTGCATGGGTTTAATGTATACCTCTTGATAAATTAGACATGTGTAGGCACTTGTCACACTGTCACTACAATCAAGGTATTAAACAGATACATTGTGGGATGGGTAGAAAAGGAGGTAAATTTACTTAATGTAGTCTGAGCTATCTGGGCCCTTATGTGGTAATCTTTAGTATGGGAACTGGAATTTTAAGGTCCATCTCTTATTGGTTGCAAAAAAGAAAAATTTGACCTTCACAGGCAGATTAGCCTGACTTCGCATGAACCACAGTCTGCATTTTCTGATATTCTTGGTCTCTAAGTTTACAGAAATCAGACAAAATACACCAATCAGTCAAGGATGGTGGCATACTCTTATAACCCCAGCAATTCAGGAGACTGAGGCAGGAGGATTACAAATTTGAGGCCTTGGCAACTTAGTGAGGCCCTAAGTAACTTAGCAAGACCCTGTTTCAAAATAAAAAATCAAAATGGCTAGGAATATAGCTCAGTGGTTAAGCACCCCTTGGTTCAATTCTCAGGAGGAAAACAAAACAAACGGGGGCTGGGGTTGTGGCTCAGTGGTAGAATGCTCGCCTCGCACATGTGAGACCCTGGGTTCGATCCTCAGCACCACATAAAAATAAAGAAAGAAAATATTAAAACAACCAAAAAAACCTACCCATTCAGGTTAAACAAATAGATTAACTTCAATTAAAATGAATCTCTGGCAAGATCATGGATAAAACCTGCCTGAATCAGGTAGCAGAGAATTCCTAGACATTCCCATATTCAGTAATATAAGTAAGACAAGACCTTGAGCATACTATGAATAGAAAATTGAGGAACCAGTCTTAAATAATTTTAGAATAATTCCCTAGCTAATTCCTGTATGTTAGAATAATATTCTTACTCACACATCCCTTTCTCTCTACAGAAGCGTAGTCCAAGGCTCACAACCATCCTAGCCTCTTCTCTGGCAGGAGACAAGAGAAGAAGAGACTCATTAGTACATGAGTCCCTTTTAGTCAATCAAGCTTTCAGTAACACTGTAGCATTCAAGGAGACATCCCTCTGTGTAACAAGGAATAAAAAGTAAGGCTGGAAAAAAAGTAAGGCTAGCTGGCTCCCAGCACCTTCTCACAGCACCAAACAAGTTCTTAGTGATGAATGGTTCAATTACTTCATCCTTTTATGAATGTGAGCATAAAACTGCAAATCCAAATGTCTGTAGCCTTTACAATATATAATTTTGGGAGACTATTTTTTTCCAGTAACTCTGTTGTTGTTCAGAATATATCTTTTAGAGTTCTACTTGCTTTTAAGGAGAAGAAAAAACACAACATCATCGCTTTTATGATCATGCCTTGGTTTCGGTATAAGATGGAAAACATCGGATTTGGTCTTTAATTTCTTCAGCTAATGAAGATATATTATCAGAGGGAAATTTCAAATTCACATTCAACAACAAATGAGTGCTGCCTTTGAAGATATTAGAAAGATCATGCTTCAGGTCTCTGAATAGCAAGAATGTTTTCAGTAATGCCAGCTGTAGGGTAGGGCAGGCCCCAAATGGCTATACTTAGGCTCTCTCTCTGAGGCTTCCTGCAGGCTACATTTTAGTGTGTAGCCAAGGTCATAAACACTTATGTACTGAAGGTCATAAATGCACCCACTGATGTAATCTCTTGCCAATGTGCCTTCTTTGTCTGGCCTGCCTATAAAAAAAAAAAAAAGAAAAAGTCTATGAAAATTGCTCAGGAGATGAAAATGGAACTGGCTGGGAGCTAAAGCTGGAGCTTTGGGGCTGGCTAAAGGTTATTGCTGCCTCTGAATAAAGCATGTCGACTATCCCAACTGCATCTTGCATCTTCTTCCACCTGCTGAGATTCCAAATTTGTTTCCTGAGCCTTAGCCTCAGCACAACAGCAGCATTGCTAGAACAAGAGATAAGCTATTACATCTTGGTATCTGAGCAGGAGACATGAGCCTGCTCCAGGCCACATGAGGCAGTGGAGATGAGAAGGAGAGAGATTTCCTTTTTACCCATTACTTGTGCAGGACTCTGTAGTGCATCAGGCCCCTTGGGGACTCAGGGTGAGGTCTATGCCAAAGCTTCACAGGGCATAAGCCAAGTTACAGACCTGGAAACTTAGGAAAAGAGATTGCATAGAGACAAGTGAGTAGAGCCCAGGAAATATGAATTCAGGTAGAGAATGGCTAGATTCTTCTTCAGCTCTCTCCATAGACTGATGGTCCCAGGCTCCAGGATGGAAAGACAGAGTTCAGGTCAGGGCTTCTGGCCTCAGGAAAAATAACTGGTCATACTACCACAGCTAAAAGGGACAAAAACAGAAATTCAGTCCTCTGAGGTCCAGGCAAAAGGGATCAGGGGAAAGCTGGGCCTCATCTGAATATGGAAGGAATCTGGTAGCCATTTCCCAAAGTCAGGAACCATGAGAGTCCAATGATTCAAAATCCATTGGCTCCAAATCTTGGATAGTAACTACTGCTCAGTCTCTCCTAGTGGAGGACTGAAACTAAAACCCTTATAACTTTAACTAGGATGTAGGTGAAACAGAGTCAGTAGGTGATGATAGGAAAGCTATTTGGGGACATGGACAAAAAAACTTATTGAGATAAAAATATAAATAAGATCTGCTTGGAAGCCCAGGGTCCCTCTCTGAAGAGATCACACTCATATAAAATGATACACTTAGTTTAGAATATCTATCACTTTATGCTGTTGGCAAGCCTCACATGAAAAGCTCTATACTTCTTTTCTCTAGAGTGTATTGTTCTTAAAAGGGTGCTACTGTATTCCTTGGATTGCTGGAACTTGCCTTTTTTTTTTCTTTAATTCAAACATTCAAGTTCAGTTGAAACCAGACCGTGGTTTTCAAAGAGCAGGCAAATTGAGACCAGACTATATTCTAAACTCCCCCACGTTCTGGTTTCATTACGCTCTTGAAACCCAAGTCAATTTTATAAAAATAGTTGATAAAACTGGGCTTGATTCTTAACAAAACTGACCCAGTTAGAACTTAAAGTTGGAGCGAATTCAGCTTTAATTCAGGGTGCATGGCTAACAGTAGAAGTGAAACTAAATGAGTGCAAACATGTAAGAACTGAAGAGGAGGAAAATAATTATCATCAAGTGATAAATTTATTAACCCAATCTATGAGCAATGAGTGGACACAACTGGTAAAATATTTCCAGATCTAAAAACCCAGAAACTACTCTAAGATCATAATTCTAAAATAACTTTTCTGATTAAGTTCAGACTTTCCAAGAACATTTGCCTTTTATCTGAAACAGAACCATGAGAAATTTCAAACCAAAAGTCATCGTAAACTGCTCACTTGAGAATTATTTTCATGGTGGAACTACAGAGTAATCATTCTCATTACCATCCATGATCCTGAGGCAAGAGACAAAAAGCCACTGGGGCCAGAAAAGAGAGAGAAAGCAAAAGGAAGGAAAGAAGGAAAGAAGAGAGGGAGGGATCGAAGGAAGGGAGGAAGGGAGGGAGGGAGGAAGGAAGGAAGGAAGGAAGGAAGGAAGGAAGGAAGGAAGGAAGGAAGGCCAGGAGGGAGAGAAGGAGGAAAGGGTGAGCAGACAAGAATTCAATTCATGCATTCTCAGAACAAGTTAGTTTTAACACTCGGAAACCGGATACTGTTAATCTTATTCTGAATGCTTCTCAGAAGCATCACTTTCATTGATGTAATATCTACCATTTGACCAATCCCAGAAATCTCTATTTCCAGGGGATCACAAAGTAATTGGGTCAATATTGATACCTAACTCCCACACTGTTATTCTCTCTCCAAGTCAGGGTTTCCTAACCTCAGAACTATTGAAATTTGGGGACAAAATGGAATTAAGCATGCAAGACTTTTGTTAGGGGAAATGTCTGTGAAAGAAAATGGGGAGGGGTGGGTAAAACAGGGAGAACTGTCAGACCAAGATGTAAACTTGATCCCTGAGTAAAGGACAGAGAGAAGGGAGGTTGGTTCGAAACGTTCTAGACTCCTGTACAGTCTGAAATACAAGACTGTCGGGGGTCCTTGAGCTGAAGTGGATGATCTGGAACAGGCTTACTTTAAAATTCCTGCCACTCTCTGTCACTCAGTTGCTCTGCCCATGGAAAGAAAGACCTCAGCATAAAAAGGGTACCATAAAATGAATGCCCACCCCCAAATTCATTTTTTGAAACCTAATCCTCAATATAATGTTATTTGAAAGTGGGGTCTTGGGAAGGTAATTAGTTCATGAAGGAAGAGGTTTTGTGAATGGGATCAGTGCCTTTATTAAAGAGGCCCCAGAGAGCCCTCTCCTGCCTTTCATAGTGAGAAGATGACCATCAATGATCCAGGAAGTAGACCCTCACTAGGCACCAAATCAGCAAGTGTCTTCCTTGGTCTTGTACTTCCCGGTTTCTACAGTGGCAAGAAATCATTTTTTTTTTTCATAAGCCACTGGTCTATGGTATTCTGTTACAGCAGCCTGAACAAACTGATATAGGCAAGGGATATCAGAGTGCAGAGGGCTTGGGTCCTTCGTCCATAACACACCCCTTAGAGTAGTGGGTCTGTGAGGTTCATTCTCATTGATGCCACAGTCCACATTTTATGTCACAGATTTGAGCAGTTTCACCTCCAAAATTCCTATGAGTTTCTCTTCCTAAGGAAAAACTCAAAAGAGTGATGTTAATGGTATGAACAACAATCCTATCACTACAATTGATCTCAAGACCACAAATGGTTCCTCCACCCTCCCTCTTCTACTATCCCTTGTCAACCACAGCTATCATCTTGTCAGTCTTGGTGGCTTTGCTGGTGGTATAACTCCAACGTTAATTCCTGAGGAGTATGAGCTCTTGATCATCATGCCCTTCGTAGTTTTAGGTTGTTACGTATGTTTATTCATAGCTATAATGAGACAAGAATACCAGGAAGCCCCTGAGTGGATCGCAGTCCCACCTATATTCCTCCCACACATTCCTTGTATAGAGATAGCTGTACCTCATTCTTAATCAGGGTTAGTTATCTTTACCTGTATCATGACTCTACTTACTGCCAGACACAAGAGTCCAAAGTGTCTTGGTGCCAGCTGTAACATGTAGTTCAATGGGACCCTTGCTATATCTCCTAGCAAATATGTGCTCCCTTTAGGGAACAAAATAAAATATATGGAGCACAGAATCCCCTAATGGGTCATGGTATGGATAGTAAATGAGACCACTCTGCTTCCACCCTTTTATTAATGGACTCATGTTCTCTTCCTGTTGGAGATTAGGAACCATAAAGGAGTACCTAATTAAATAAATGCCTTGCGTCTTTAAGGATGATACCTGTCCTTTCAGAGTACTTCCTCCAAACCCACACTTTAGCTGTTCCTTTCAAAGGCCATGAGGCATTCTATGAAATTGGCTACCTCTTTTGAACACAATGTGATTCAACATGGACATGAGTCCATTCTAATACCTCCTTCCATGTAAAGTTGGATACTTGGTGATATGCTATTCATAGAAGAATTCTACAGGTGTGATAATTCTACAAGTCCCTGAGTATTCATGTTAATAGGATGCTCTACCAGCAAAAAAAAAAAAAAAAAGTAAATCCACCCTTAGAATAGGTCTCTTTCCCTACAAGGATGAACCACACTGGTCCTTCCTGGATGGAAAGGTCCCAATGTAATCAAATTGACAGACACCAAGTGGCAAATAGATCTTCTCAATAAATAGTGCTGTAAGATAGACTCAATACAGCTAACAATTTGAGCACTCATAAACAGAAATAACTAAATCTACTTTGATAAATTAAAGTTCATGCTACTGGGGCTATATGTCATCTCCACCTCTACTACTTTATTCATGTGATCCTGGTACTAGCTTGGGGATAACCAATGATGAATGCTGGCTGCTGTCAAGTGAACAAATCATTTTGTTCACAAGGCTGTTCAGTACTTCTTTCATGGTGGATGCTTTCTGATGGGTATTAATGTGAGATACAAAATCCTCATATGTTTAGCCACAAAACTACCCTCAACCTCCTTTTCTCTAATCTTCCAATCCTTTTCCTCCCAGGCCCTTGAGCAGCTGGCCAGGTCCTTGGCCACTTCCCCATATCTGTATACTCATTTCAGGTCACTTCTCCTTCCACATAAGTAGATTACCAGGTGCACAACTCAGCTATGCCCATTGGAGATTTTTTTCTCCTTACTCTCTCAGAGCCATCTCTGAAAGAGGATACAATTCAGTCACTGCCAAGTTTCATCATGTACACGAGTACCAAGATACCCAGGAACAAACTCTGGGTTGTTTTTTTCCTCCTTTTTAAGCTCATCAGCTGAAATAACCATTGGGAATACTAAATTTGACTATAGGTTCAAACTGGAGGGAGGACTCTGTTACAATTGTTGAGGGTGACCTGAGTGTCTGAGCTACCTGTTCATGCAGCTTATTCATGCCCTTTAGTTTTTCTTGAGCTTAGTCCCATATTTAATATTTCCATTTTATAATAGAAATGATTCGAGGATGATTTTAAACCTCATTGATTCAACAGAGCCCAGTTCATACTGGGCACTTATGATCTCTAGACCCTTGAGTTCCGTAGTCAAGTATTCTTTCTCTATCATGATCCAGTAACATCAATATCAACTCTGAAAGGATATGTAGTTGCTCATTGTAAATGGCATGGCCTGGATCAAGAATCCCAGAGGTCTGCATTATGATTCTCCTGCTGGACCTTACCATAAATTCCACACTACATCTTTTTCCACCATTAATACCTTCAACACTATGGTATCTGATGGATCATCTGACCCAATGGCAGGGCTGGTTATACCACATCCTGGACTGGCCGCAGTGCCTTTATCCTATTCTGAACTACATTCAAAGCTGACAGCCTCCCTTGTCATCTGGTACATGAGAGATCTAGACTTCTTGGATGCGCTTGTCCACTTTTATTTGTTGAGATCAAAATACCTGACATGAACAACTTAAAGGAGGAAAGCAGTTTTTATTTGTTTGTTTGTTTGTTTGTTTGTTTGTTTTTAACTTACCATTTCAGAGGTTTCAGCTCATAGTTGGCTGGCTCCATTGCCTTGGGCTGAGGTAAGGCAGAACATCATGGTGGAAAGGTATAGCAGAAGGAAGCTTCTCATTGGGATGACCAATGATGAAGGCTGGCTGCTGTCAAGTGAACAAATGATCTTGTTCACAAGGCTCTTCAGTACTTGTGAACAGTACCCAGGAGGGTGTTGGTGCAGAAAGATGTGAGATATGCTGCCTCCAGAACTCAGAGGCCTGCCCGACAGAGGCTGTGTTTATGATTTTGTTCATGGGGTGGGGATGGGGGGATAAAAGATGCAACAATTTTTCTTTTGCTTTGGAAGAGATATACTGGCATTCCACCGAACTCAAAACTCTTCACTAGCCCTGAATCTTCACACCCACGATAGCACACATGGTTCACCAAGACCCATTGCACTTGTCACTCTTGCTCAGTCTGCCCAGTCCTCATGATATTGTTGCAATCAGTACAATGTTCCATGGGATGTCCACTGCTATAGTTTAAATCTGGAACATCCCTCAAAGACCCACGTGTTGAGGCCAATGCAGCAACATCCAAAGGTGGCGCTTTTAGGAAATGATTGGGTCATGCGAGCTCTAACCTCATAAGTGGATTAATCTGCTTTATGGATTAATAATTTGAATGGACTACTAGGTAGTAACTGTAGGCAAGTATGGCATGGTTGAAAGAAGTAAGTCACTGGGGTCATGCCCTTGCAGATGGTATCTTGTCCCTGGTACTGCTCTGTTCTCTCTGAAACGGTGAGTCAAGAAACAAACAACAAACCAAAAACCCTTTTCTCCTTTAAGTGGTTTGTGTCAGGTATTTTGAGCTCAACAAATAAAAGTGGACAAGCTCATTCAGGTAGTCGAGATCTCTTCAGATTACTCTAAAACAAAGGGTGAAAGAAATATAGACCCAATAGTAAATGAAAATTATTTTCCATCTGTGTAAACATATACTGGTTTTTATATCCTGTTCTAATTGGCATACAAAAGACACACTAGACACATTCGCCAAATTAATAGCTGCATGCCATGAGGACCTATTAATTTTCTTTAGGAATGATACTACATTGAACTTTAACTTTGAACTTGAGACTGCAACTTGATTAAATCTATGGAATTCTATAGGACTTCCAGAATACATGCAATTTTTAACAAAACCATATGGGTGAATTAAATAGGAACTACCAACCCTGCATCCTTTAGGCCATAAATGATGGCATTAATGTCCACCATTAGATATCTTTGTATTTATTGTCTTCGAAGGAGAAATAGAGGGGATAAACTATTTCAAATTTTTCAATTTGATCTTTCCGGATTTGATACCTCTTATTTCACAGATCAGGAAAACTTTATGGGACTTACTACAATTTCCAAATACAGATACAGATATAAGTGCTGATATAGATATTGACATACATGATATTGAAATATCAATTCCAATTGTGCAGTTGAGGGCCAAAAATAGGTAAATGGTCTAGGATTCCATTTGTTACCTGGTCCTTAAAGGCTCCCAATCAAACAAGGGTACCATGATGAAATTTTTGGTCTCCAAGTATTAATATCAGCTCAATCCTATGCCCACTAATCCTAAGTATGATGTTCATTTCCTTCTCTCACATCCAAGTAAGTGGTCAAAAGTCCCCTGAGGAAGGACTAAGGAAATTGCCACAGTATGTTCTTCTTTAGTGCTAAAGGGACCTACCTCCTAAGTACCTGACCACCTATTCCATCAATGGATTCCAGATCTGAAAATTGGCTCAGGTCCAGGAATTGAGTGAAAGATATTTCTCTTATAGAGGGAGTTGTCTTCCATCATCTTCATGGATAACAACCACAGCTATGGAAAACACTGAGATGCTGATGCCCCTCTCACAGCATATTCTTTATGGACTTGGTGAATGATTTGTCTTCTGTTCCCTTTCATGGAACATCATCCTCTGATGAAACTTCTGGTCTCATGATATATTCATCCCAGTATGCCCACTTCTTCAGTCTCTTTATATCTTTCTCTACCATCTTCCAGAGCAACTCAGAAATTTCTACTTCATGATAGTTGGCCACAGTTTTATCCAGCCTTCTAAGAGCCACCTAGCAGGGAGTTTGCCCCATCCCCTAACAACTATTTCTAGGTTGTTATATTTCAGGCCTCATACAAGTGTCCTACACTGATGAATTCTTGCTTATCCAATCGTACAGTCCAGCCCCCTTGATCAAGGAAGGACCCTTAAAAAACCAATCCTGGGAGTATTTACCTGGCTCCTGCCAGTACATGCTAGATAACTACTGCAATTCTTTCTTAACTAACCAGCACCATCATGACCTCAGTTATACTACACTAGAGTGTAACCCTAGCTCTTGGTTTAGAAGGCAATAGAGGAGGTAGTGTCAGGGTCCTGAATGTGGCAAAAAACTGTTAAGGGAATGAAATTCTACAGCACCTTCCCAGACTGTGGAAGGTGAGCCACCTGTATAAGCCCAGAAAATTTTGGGAAGTAAAAGAATCTACATCCTCAGGCATCATCTAGATATTTCCATCCCACGTTTCAGTATTCCATATTTTCCCACTAGCCTAACCTTTGTATAATATACATGCTTTGGCTGAGCATTAAAACATCTCTGGAGCTCTGTGACTCAGAAAATAAGATCATCAATCTTCCCTCCGCTATATCTGACCTATTATAGGGGATGTGAGCCTCCTTGAGAGCTACCACAGAACTTCTCAGGCTCTCAGGAATGAAATGGACCTAATTATATTGTTATATATTGTGTCTGTACAAATATGTAACAATGAGTATCACTATTATGTATCATTATAGTGCACCAATAAAAATTTTTTAAAGAGGTTCTTAGGCTCTCATACTTAGCAATGAATTCTTTTTCTAACTCTCCTCAATCTGTCAGTATCCTTTTGTGGGGCATTAATAAAACAGCTTGAATCATTACATCTTACTTTGCACTCTCCTCCACCTAGACATTTTCCCAGTGTACCACTGGTGAAATCTTTAGCAACTGAGCCTCCACCTTGTGCCAGAAACTATCTACACCCCATCTTCTATCAAGAACTATAGAAGTCATCTTCTGTATTTGATTCTCTGTGATTGTGGGAAAGCTAGTCCCCAATTCCCACCTTATAGTAGGTTTCCTCTGAAAAACAAATACCAAAATGTGATTAACTATGCAAGGATTTTACTAGGGGAATGTTTGGGAGATAAAATGAAAAGTAAGCCAGAGAGGGCTGGGAGACAGTCCTTCAGAACATTATATAAGAGAGGGAAAGAAGGTGGGTAGAAGCATCTGCAACAGTTCCCTGTCTGAGGGAGGTTCAACAAAGGATCTGGGAAATCCTCAAACTAAAGATAAGCAAAGGAGTTTCCCCTCAGTACCCCTTCCACATTCAGTCAGTGACTGGGAACAGCCTGTGGTAAGCATGTGTGTAACTTCAGCACAAATGCAATGATGGATTTCAGGATGCAGCCTCTGGTAACCTTGGTCAATTATGCTCCTTGGAGCAAGAGGTCTGAAAGCCTGGGAGTCTGTCATGGGGGTATAAGTTCATCTTCACTCTAGTTCTTTATTGTTGGCATTCCAGGACATTCAGGTGTAAAAATGTCCTAATTTGCAGTTTCTAGTTTGCTTCTGCTAGAACCCCAAATGTTATCAGATAAAGGCTACTGCTAATGCTGTTTTCCTGGCTTGGGTTACCTCCCTGAAGGTGATTCTAATTCAAACTCTATGCACTCCTGTAGCAGACTTTCTTGCATCTTTCCCAAAGAAGAAGATGTGATTTTTCTATTCTCTACTTCATAAATGGGAATGATAATTATTTCTGGTTTCTCAATTTATGCAAGAAACTAATTCCTGATTTTATCTTAAAATTAAGGATTAATTCCTAGGAGTGAGACTTGAATCAAAGAACTTTCTGACTTTGGATATATATATGTAAAGTGTTAGGCGAAATGCACTAATTTACACTCCTATCAGCAGTATGTTGACTTGTAGCTTTTCTGACATACTTTTATTAGTATCTACTAATTTCATAAATGTGAAAGCTTCCCATTATTTTAGTCTATTTTCATTCATTAGCTTCTGAACTTAAAATAAACATTAACTGATTAAAGAGCAACAGCAACCCCAGATGCTAATGGACAAGGATTGTTAATAATATTCCACAGATTGCCCAGGAGAATAGAGGCCCAGCTTTTCTGGAGATTGCTGCCACCCCTGGAATTTTCCACCCTCTTGAACCCTGCCCTTTAGTCAAACAAATCCTCTGAACCTATGAGGCTCTTAGAAATTTCAATTTTTCTCACGTAGCTCTGACTTCACAGCCTGAGTTGCACTACATACTCATGAACCTGGAGAATATCTACATTTTCCATGAAGACTTTTCTCCTCTTCCTCCTCCCTCATCTCCACCCCAATAGATTGCCATTCTTCTACACTTCTGCAACTTCTAGTTACTTCATCAGCAACCACAACACTGCATTGTCCTTGTTAATCTGCAAGTCTTTTCCCCACATTCTATTCCCTGTAGTCAGGGACCATACTGGTTTTATCTTCATGTTGTACACATTTAAAACAGTAAGTGTATACACAATAAATAAACAGTTTCAGGTTATCTCCACAAGGGGGAAAAAGTGCAGTAGCATTATATTTGGGTTTATTTTTTTTTTCTTTTCAGCTATTTTTGCATAGTTTCTTATGGTCAGTGAGAACTCTGAGATGTCCTTGCATCCTACAAGGATGCTTTCTACTAAAGGTGGCTTCTCAAAGGCATCATCAGCCCTTCCTACTCGTATAAACAGTCTGAGTTGTGCTTCAGAGAGTCCAGGAAGATATCAAAAATCACAACAAAAATTCCACCTAGATGTTTTTAAGTGTAGGTGTGGAGTGTTAAATGGAAAAAACATTTGGATGCCAAATCAGAACTTTCCCTTTTAATCTGGACATAGCCCTAGTTTTACTAGGAAGATAGAAGGAATTATTAAGACTCACAAGGGTTCTTATTAATTTGTAAATTCCAAATTGCATTAGAGTTGACAGCACTTTCTGAGTCTCCAATACACATAAGGAGGAAATCTTAAAGGGTTTTCAGATGTCCACAAAAAGAGACCTTCAATGGATTTGGGACTGAGAGTTGGATTAAAAAAAAAAAAAAAAAAAAAACGCAATGCTTAAGTTTCATCTAACAGCCCCTTTTGCTTTAGGAGATAGTAATCCTGAAGTGAAGTTGGAACACCCAGGAACATACACACAACCCTGGTCCCACACACCCATCTCAGCAACATTCTCTCCATTCTGTGAAAAGCAGTAGCTTAATAGAGAGGGTGAAGTGTGAGAGGGAGGATCCAAGGAAGAGACCTTCACCCTTCTTCCCACCTTCATTCATCCACAATTCTAAGCCCTCACCCTGGTCCAGAAGAAACCCAAGGCTGATCATGAGCTTGAATGTGAGTCATTATTTCACAATAGCAAAGCATGAGGAATTGAATTTGTTAGGAGGAAATCAAGCAAAATACTGTGAGTCGAAACATATTAAAACACGATAGTCTAGAGTTTCTGTGGCTTTGCTAAGCCAAAATGTAGAAAAAAAGGAAAGAAATATGTTTGTCATTTCTAGATTTGTATCATCTGGAGCAACTGAATATTTGTCCAGTAGGTTCCTGGATCTCAAGCTCCAATAAAGTTGAATTTAAAAGAAGTTACACCTGCTCATTCTTCCTGAAGTTTATAAAATTATTAGGGTTCATAAAACTATGTCTATAAAACAGAGAAGAGTCTTAAAGCCAAGTCTGGTCTGGAGAGAAGAGAAAGGTAGAAAGGCTGCATAACAAAATGCCTGCCATACCCCTTTCATCCTGTGGCCCCTTCTTCAGCAAAAAGAGCTGAGTTCAGGGCACTTGCCTAAGAAAGTCACTTGAGTAACTAGTTCTTATCCAGCTTTGTTTAGTCCTAGAAAATGGATTACTCAGAATTGAACACAGAATTTCAGGGAATATTCACACACTAAAGGCCTATCTAAAATACCCTGAGAAATATTCTCACCGACTCCTGAACATTCTTTGTCAGGAATTATTACTCACTTGTGTACCATTTAGTCTGAACCAGAAGAAAGCCCCACAGTGGAAGCCCCTACCCATAATGTGTAAAAGAGGAGACAACAGGAAAGATGGTCATGAACGGCACTGTGGAAGCAGCTGTTTATATGTTCATATGTAGTATATGGGTAATGAATCAGATGAATTTGATTTTTCTACACAAAGATGGTAGAATAAGACTGACGAGTTGGACATAGAAAAGAAAGAGCTAACCATGATCAAAAGAAACCAGGTGAGGGCAGAAAAGTACCCTGTTAAAAATGTATTGGTTTACATATTGATATACTCATGTCTGTTGTATTCTGCTGCCTTTCCTATCCTCTACTATCCCCCCTCCCCTCCCCTCCCCTCCCCTCTTCTCTCTCTACCCCCACTACTGTAATTCATTCCTCCCCCTTGTACTGTTTTTCCCTTTCCCCTCACTTCCTCTTGTATGTAATTTTGTATAACCCTGAGGGTCTCCTTCCATTTCCATGCAATTTCCCTTCTCTCTCCCTTTCCCTCCCACCTCTCATCCTTGTTTAATGTTGGTCTTCTTCTCGTGCTCTTCTTCCCTAGTCTGTTCTTAGTTACTCTCCTTATATCAAAGAAGACATTTGGCATTTGTTTTTTAGGGAAGTGTAACTGATGTGATTCTGCAAGCTGTATACGGGGTAAAATGGGAGTCATAACCCGCTTGAATCAAAATGTGAAATATGATATATCAAGAACTATGTAATGTTTTGAACAACCAACAATAAAAAAAATGTATTGGTAAAGAACATGATTCATAAAAATCAAAGGTTTGAGAAGAGCATTCACATTTATTTTTATTATTTGTATTATAAAATTCACGAACTTTAGAGGAAATTAGAAAATGAAAAAAAATGGCATCCTAATTCAATGAGATATATATACACTAGACCACCAATAAAGGACACCATCAGTCTTGTTCATCATTGTTAATTCAATGAATATTCTTTGGATGACTGAATTTAAGATATTTTCCTATGCATTAGGAAATTACCCCATATACACTATTTTGCATTTAAGAGTATATTACATATGCATTTCCATGTCAATATATATCTATCTATAGCACTTGATTCCTATTTTTTTATGACATGGATGTACCATAATGTACATAACTGATTCTTTTTCTGAGTGTGCTGGTTGGAGACCTTTCTTTCTTTTATTCTCCATCAGGACTATTGCTCATTCCTTTGTTCTTTGTTTTCCTTTAGTGTTAATAGAAGTACCCACGAGCTTATGGTTTGCTGAAGAACTTAAAAACTCAGACTCCTGAGACCTCACCCCACTAGAAATCTGAATTTATTTGTTTTCAGTGGATCATGGGGAACTCTTTATTTTTGTTTTTAAAGATCCCAAGTGTTTTGTCTACAATGAGGCGGACAGACCACACAATCACCATTTTGTCAAACTACAGAGTATTATGGGATCTTTTCAACTTCTCCTTGTTTACAATTCTCTACCTCTGAAAGCCATGAACTTTTTTTGAGAGAAATATATAGCAGTCTGCTTCTGATTCTAGACATCTAAAATAAAATACCTGATGCTTACAAAGCCTTAGCCATCTAATGGCTCAATATCTACAGTCAGTCAGAAACACACAGGTCTTATCCTGCCACTGCTTCTGAAAACAACCAAACATTTGAGACAAACCAATGATGTAGGGACCCCTTTCAGTGTCCTAATAAAATTTTGTCCTCTTATAAAATTTTAACCTAACTCCAGTTATAGAGGCCTCTGCATGTGGACATGTTCAGTTAAGGCTTACCTCTGATTAGCACTCAAGAAGTCCACAAAGTTCCTTTGTTGTTTGTCTCATTGATTTGTCTTCCTACCTTGCCTGCCCTTCCCACACTGCTTGTGCCCTGTCTTTGGTATTGTTCTGGGAAGGGGCTGCCATGTCACTTACAAAGTCTCCAAGTAACCACAGTCAAGCTTGGAAACCCAGGATTTGTTGGAAGAGAAATGACAAAAAAATTATCCTAGAATTCTGTGACTGAAATGTCCTTGTGTTAATTTACATCACCCAAGCATGAGTGGGAACCTTGATGACCCCATGGCACTTATAGTACTGAACTATTATCTATTTATTTGACTTTTGACTCCATCAGATTAGAATTAGGAGCACAGTCTCTTCTGTTCCCCTACCGTATCCTCAGTGCCTTAGCACAGGGTCTTTCATATAGTAGATGTTCAACTGAGTATTTATAGGATCAATAGATGAATGATTAAATGAGTCCATGAATGAATGAATGAATGAATGTGCAAGAAAAGCTTTGCTTAGAGAAAACAGTGATACCTGGTAACTATTATTTGAAAGGTTGTTATTTAAAGGGAGGGAAAATAAAAGAAGATGTATGGAATAACTGCTATATCAGCCAGTATGCCAAATGGTTATGTATATTATCTCATTATTACTTGCATCATCCTTCAAGAAAAGTTATTAGGGGCTGGGGATGTGGCTCAAGCGGTAGCGCGCTCGCCTGGCATGCGTGCGGCCCGGGTTCGATCCTCAGCACCACATACCAACAAAGATGTTGTGTCCGCCGAGAACAAAAAAATAAATATTAAAAATTCTATAAAAAAAAAAAGAAAAAAAAAAAGAAAAGTTATTATTGTCCTGGTTTTACAGAAGAAGTAGGTTCAAGAATTTACCCGTCATACATTAGAAACAATGAACATCTGCAAGGACCCTGGGGGTGTAACAAGGCCCAAGGGGAAAAAGTCACAGAGGAGACAGAGTTCAACTGAAAAGTTGTTCTTTATATAAATAACCAGCACTACCAAAAAATGGAATGAGATGCCTAAAAAATCAGAGAGTATCACCAGATGTGCTCAAGCAAAAGTGGAAAGATCCTCCATAAGGATACACATGCACGCGCACACACATTCAAACACACACACACCAAAGTCTGAATTAGAGGGAGATTGATGTAGATTATTAGATAACCTCTAAGGCTCTTTTCAATCCATACTCTGGTTTTAAGATGGGCTGTGAATTAAATGAAGAACAGCTTTGTTCCAGGCTTAATAAACATATAGATTTGTTTTTATGGGATGTAAAATCTAGTGAAGATTAAGAACCATCAGTCCATGTCCAAAACAAAGTGGAGGTTGGTATAAGCCCAAGGTTTCTCCCAGATTCTCTTCTTTCCCATCTGTGGGCCCTTATCCCTTTCCCTCCCTTTCTCAAACCTCACTGCTGCACAGCTTAGGCCTAAGTATTAGCTCAACCCCTTCCCCACCTCCTGATACTAGACCAACACAAATATTCAGAAACCACTTTTGAGAGTTCTCTGAGCCCTGGACACTGTTTCCTAAAGTGTGTTTAGCCCCACTACTCCATGAGGACTCCATGACAACCTATGAATAAAAATTTTATTGTTTAATAAAGCTTGTGAAATTATCTCATTTTTTATTTCTTTCTTACACAAGCAGGCTATGAAAAATAGGATCAGTGAATCAAGGTTCTGTTGGACTTTTTAATACCCAATCGATATGACCTTTTCTTCCTTTCAATACCCCGGGACGCTTTGTGCTTCTCTCAGCGTTCTTATTTAATCGAGTTCGTGCCTTGTGTTATTGTTATTTATCTTCTGGGCATAGACTTCCCATGAGATGTAAGCTCAGACAGTATCTTGTTTTTCATTTCTTGCAACATCTTCCACATTGCGTAATATATGGCAGTCAGTTGAACTGCTCAAAGCTTTGTCATATTTTTAATTTATGTAAATCTGATTATATTTCACTCATGAGTAGGCATTTCTTGGTGAGAGAGTAATCAGTGCTTTTTGAATTCACAGTCAACATGATGACTTCCCAGTCTACAAAGGTTAAACCGTCTTGACCTAAATTGCAAGGTCTTTCTTTTGTTGTTTATCAATCTAAATGTTTGCTTTTACTCCAGACACACCAATGTACTTCTTTATGGTTAGGTTCCTATATTCATTTAATTTTTATGGACTTATGGAAAAATCTGCTTTTCAAAGATGGGTGTATAATTATATGAACTTTAATACCTGAATAGATTCATCTAACCATCACCATCAGAATACAGAACAACTCCATCATCTCGAAGTACAGTTCTTTTTTATCACATGTACTTCCAACCCCCAACCACAATGAGCCATTTACCTTATCGTGATAGTTATTGTCTTTTGGAGTTCTCTTCTTTCTCTTCTTTTGGAGAATGCCAAATAAATGACATCATATATTATGTAACCTTTTAAGATTATTTTCTTTCACTTGGCATAATGCTGTTGAGATTCATCCAAGTTGTTATGTGAATCAATAGTTTCTTCTTTTATTGCTAAGTATATTCCTCTGGATATATGTATCAGAGTTAATGCATCCAGACATTGGAAGTCAATAAGGTTGTTTCTGGTTTTGGTTGATGATGATGATGAGATCTGTTATGAACATTCATGTATGTGTGAACATAAGTTTTTGTTTCTCTAGGGTAAAAATGCACAGGTGAGATTGCTGGGTCAGATTGGTCAGTAGAGGTTTCACTTCCTAAGAAACTGTCCAATTGGCTGTCTCATTTTCATTTTCTGCCAGCAACATAGGAGAGTTCTGGTTGCTTTGTCTCCTCATCAGCACTTGGTATTTTCAATAATTTTTTAGCTATTCTAGTAGCTGTGTAGTGATATGTCATTGTTATTTAGGTTTTTTATACATTTGTAAATGGAGCAACTCTATCAGACTTGGTGAAGATATATATTATCTAGCAGAATATATGGCCCCATAGCCACATCTTATTTACCTGATTTTCCAACCCTCTCAAATGTATAATGAAATGGTTGCCTTATAAAATATCCAAGGATAAGCTCAGAACTATAATATTATTTTCCCCACTTGTATTCCATATTTAGCTATTAGTGTATAGTTTGGCAAAGCAACTGGGTATTCCAACTGAATACCAGTTGGAAACATTTATGAAATAACAGACAAGGCAAAGGGGTGCAGAGTGTGGAAGACATAAGTCACCCTTCTTTACCAATGTTTCAGGGCTGGTCTCATCTTCCCAGGCCTCTCTCTCCCTTTGCCCCCCAATACTTAGCCAAATTCATTCCCACTTGAAGACTTTAGTATAGTTTGTGCCCTGTGCTGAAATGCTCTCTCTCTAAAAAAACTAGTCCTTTCTGGTCATTCAGATTTTTACTTAAATATTCATGACATCCTAACAGCAGCCCTGAAAGCCATGCCCTATTTTCCTCATGGTGCTCATCATTGCCTGGCAGTATCTTGTTTATTTGTGGCATGTCCTTCCGGCTCACCTCAAGGCCTCCAGTGCCAGCACAGTGCTTCATACACAGTAAACACTCAGTAAATGTGAGTTGAAGTGGCAGTTGACTAAATGCATAAACACACGTATAAGAAACTTCCTTCTTGCAGAGATTGCTGGGGGGATGTGTTATCATGGCACATTAAACGTAAGTCCTGACGGTAACTGTCTTCACATCTTAGAAGTGTTGATGAAGAGGATAAAAACTAGAACCACCATTTCAAAGCTGTAAGCACTTTGCTGTTTTACAAGGCAGACATTCAAAAAACCTTTGGTAGAGACCAATCTGTGGTTCTGGGAAAATCACAAGAGCAGGCCTTTCATTCCTAGAGCAAAGACCCTTATCATGAATACAGAAACAACATCACACCAGGAAAGCAAAGTGCTCTTCTGAGAATGTACAGGTTGTCTGGAGGGTGGGCAGACCTTGCTTCCTTTGAAGAAATGTTTCTTTTCTGAGAATGAACTTGGATGGTACAGTACCTGCACGTCTGCCCTGGTTCTCATGGATCCATGTGTTGCATGAAAAGCAGAAAGTAGGAGATCTGTGGCTGGAAACTTGAAAACACGGGAGGTGCAGATTTGATTTCCCTTCATGCAAAAGTAGACTGATCTTGACTTAGTGGTGCAGTCAGGCTTCTCCATGATGCCTCTGCTCCTGGTGCTACTAAAGCATGAGCAACCCAGACTTTGAGAAAGGTTTAAATGAATCAATGGATATAGAAGCCCTTCACTTTAGAAATTATAATTATAAAGGGAAAATATAAGATCAACCTATACCCACCCACACACACCCTATTTATTCACACATATGTACCTCTGAATGAGCATTGTGTATATAAATATTATGTTCTGTTGGGGACACCTGTAACTGGACATGTAGATGGTGAACCTCCCTAGAAAGAAGACAACCTAGGAAATAAAAAGAGCACTGGAACCCAGACCTTGAAGTAGGTTGCAAAGGAAAAATAACCCCATTGTTCTGGACTTATTGTCTTGGAGGTGGACTCTAAAATATTTTTGGAATGCTCCTTATCAACTGTTTTTCCTCATAATGAACTGACAGTACCTACAACAAGAGCATTCTAAATTATTCCCACAATTTATGATGCTGTTGTGAGTACTTCATTTTCACAAAATAATTTGGTTCAACTATTCTGTCACGTGATAAGTATTTGTTGAGCACCTACTGCGTGCCACATACCTTGTAAGCACTGGTGAGCAAAACAGACATTATCCCTAACAGCCATCAGTCAAACAGACCCTTCCTACTACAAATCACAAAGAATGTAAGGAAGCCACGGAAACCTTTAATAGACATGTCATCTAGGGTAAGGCCTAAGAGGCACTCCTGAAGAAGCAATTATTCTTGAACTGAGATCTCAGCAACAAATAGGACTAAACCAGGCAAAGAGGAGGGAAAGAACATTTCAAGCACAGGGAGTAATGTGTACAAAAGTCTGAAGGAAAGGAGAACATAGCACAGTTGAGGACTGGAAAGGAGGCCAGCAAGGCCACTGAGAGACAGAGGTCTAGAATGAGGCTGGAAACACACACAGGTAGGAAATGATGCAGGGCCCAGGCATAGTGTTAAGGGTCTTGGCTTTATTCAGAGAGTTATGAGGAACTTTGAAGGAATCTAGAAACACCAGTGTGGTTCAGGGTGAAGGTCCCATTGGAGAAAGTAAGAGGTGATTCAAGAGAGTAGTGAAGACTCTACCACCTCTCAGCTCAAATCCACAACTCTATGCCACACTTTGCAAGGCTGGGGTCTACAAACTAAACTACAATGCTGCTTTTGAAGGCTGCATCCATATAAGGCTGTACCAATAGAAGATGGCAGCCAGAGACCTCAAAGCTGAATGAAACAAGAATGGATGCACCCTTCCTGCCTGTCTGAATGTCACCCCAGCCTTGCTTCACCCTGGAGCAGCCAACCCATCCACTAACAGCAGCTGAATTCCACTGCAATTTTTCCCAAGATCTGCTGAACCATCTTAATGGACCAGTACTCAGGGACACCAACACTAGCCAACCAGGGATCTCTCCTCAGAGGTCTGGATCCCAGGCACACATGTCTCCTTCTGATAATTTCTAAGTTTTAGTGATTCTACCTTCTTCCTCTTGTTCTTCTAAACCCTAGGGATGGTAACTGCAATTGCTACCTCCATGATACCTAAGAGTTCTCCTCTGGCTTCTCAATCCCCTGGTTAACCACATCATGCCTAGTTAACAATTCCTCCATTCCTTTTCTATTCAAAAAGTTAGGTGGTTTCTGTCTCTGACTGGACCCTGACAATTATGAGTTTCTACTACATCACTGCAACAAACAGAGACAAAGTTGGCAGTAAAAATGAGGAAACATAGCCTTTTCATCTGAAGTCTCTACTCCTTCTTAATTATTTCATGTGCTTTGTTCTTTAAGATTATAAGGAGAGCTATGCATGCCTGTGATCTCAGCAACACAGGAGGTTGAGGTAGGAGAATCACAAGTTTGAGGCCAGGTCAGAAATTTAATAAGACCCTGTTCCAAAATAAAAAATAAAAAGAACTGGGGATGTAGCTCAGTGGCAAAGTGCCCCTGGTTCAATCTCCAAGAACTCCCCCCCACCACCAAAAAAAAAAAAAAAAAAAAGATTACAAGTCAGGAGAGTATCTTTTTTTCTAAGTTATTGTTAACAACTGGGTCTATAATAGGGTACCTGATAATATTTATTGAGTAAATTAAAATAGTCTTCATAAAAGTTTAAAGGATCTCAAGATATATCTTTACAATTTCTTATTCTACCATCTTGGAATATAATCTATATTGTATATGTTTATAAGTAGGTACGTCTTGAAATCAAATTCTCATGAGATATATTGGCCCAGTTTATTGTGCTAAAATAACATGAGAATATTGTGTAATGATTTTAATGCAAGATTTCGTGAAGCACCCTTTAATTCTACTGTTGAAATAAGGCAAAAGTTATTTTTCCCTGGTTGATAACAGATTCATTTTCATAGACTATATCCTCAGCAGAAATGAAACACAAAACTGTTATCTGATCATAGGATATGACTTTAAATGCTTGGAAAAATGAAAGTCAGGAGCTATCATTTATCTGGGTTATGGGAAAAAAACAAACGTATATCCTCTATGCTATTAGTAAAATATTTAAACTACTCAATAAATCTATGAAAATATTAATTACTCTTCCAAAAAGACAACTTTTATTAATGTTTTAATTAAATTTAATTTAAAATTACAATAATGTCTTTGAATGTTTGTTTCTCTGTACAAATCAAGGCAATCAATTAACAAAACCACTACTCTGTGTCTAGTTAGTCCATTTTTCCCCCCTTATTTTGCTGAATAAGAAAATTAACCTATTAGATTCTAGCTTATGGTATCTTAAGCCACATCATTTCCTGGTGGAAATTTTGCCTTCTTAATTCTTTCAGATGCATACTCTTCTATCAATTTCCTCTTCCAACACTTAGTTAGTCTTTTTTGCCTCTTACTTGGATTATTCCAGTCACCTCCTTCATAGGCTTGCTGAATTTAGCCAATAAAAATACAGGACACTCACTAAATATAAATTTCAGATAAACTACAAACACATTTTTAGCTTAAGAGTGTCCCAAATATTTCCTAAATACTACATGAGATATATTTATACTTAAAAAATAATTTTCATGTATACGAAAGTCAAACTTAACTGCCTTTCCTTTATTTTCTCCTTTTTCCAATCCACTTTTCATGTAGGTCCACATCTATATAAAAACTGTACTTTAGATCATACCACAGCATCACCACTGCCCTGTCCCTGCTTTTAATCTCTCAAGCAAACGGAAATCATTAGTGATTTTAAAATACATGCACCTTACCCTAGTAAGAGGGCTATCAGAATGCCCTCTTAAACTGTCATGTTGGCTTTTTACTTTATTGTTCTTAAGTGAATTTATGCTATTCACTGACCCCAGAACTCCAGCCATGCTTTCCTGCTTCCATATCTTGCCAACACACAACAACTTGTAGAATACATTTTCATCTTTAAAGGTCCTCATCACAAACAGTAATAATACATACCCAGAGAATCATAAAAATTTTTGGCTTTTATTGTTATTTTGCAACTCCAATTGCCAGCATTGTCATGAGACTGCAAGCACAAGAAAGAAAAAGAACCAAAAAAAATATGAGTAGAATATTCATCCAATTCTTTTTGCACATTTGCTATATCAAACCCAAAAATTCCAACCTGAAAAATTATATGTTATCCTATAATAAATGTAAGTTATTGTGGAAACCAACCAACAATACTAAATCCTTAACATATGAGAAATCAATTAAAGTTGTCTAGAGTGGAAAAACTCAGGGAAAAAACCTCCAGGCACCTATCTGCTAGTGAAATCACTCCCCACCCGTACCCATTCTGGTTCCAAAAATAAACTGCAGTTGTTTTTCTATTATCCTTGAGTCTAAATTTATTCTATTTATATGGTAAAGCCATTTTGAAACTCTGAGAGTTTCCCCTTTATTCTAAATATTTATTCCAAATATTGACAGTGTAGCTTGAATTAAATACATAATTTAATTTTCCAAATATAGTTAAAATGAAAAAGTAGAATAGTATCAAACATCCCAAATAAATTTTGTAAGTTTATCCACAAAAAGAAAACCTCCATCAGGGTCCCAATTTTTATATTAAATTTCAGTGTGTCTAGTATTAAACAGGAAACATATTAGCTTTATTTTTAGTGGGCATTTTTAAACAGCAATAAGAACAGTGCTTGCATTGTGCTTTTTTCCTCCCTTAATATTGCCTTGTATGGAAACTTAACCTGAAAAAGAAATTGCCTTCTGAGAAATGATATAAAGCAACTTACAGTATATGAACGCAGTGACTCAAGACGGAGTAGTAGAGACAACCTATTTTCCTTGCTCACTATTTTTACCAGTTTACACATTTCCAAGTACTCAATGTAGATATTTCTCAACCTGCTCCCTTCTACAACCTTGAAAAAAAAATCATTTTCCCACTTTGAGAACAGTTCCATTGCTTTCCTATTAGATATCAGGTGTCAGTCATAATGGAATCCCCAGCATCATCGAAGTGCCCTGGGAGAATGAAGTGTGGGTATGGCTAGCAAGTGTGACCTCATGCAGCTGGGAAATGACTCTTGTTCTCACAGGGTCATTCAGGCCCCACGATAATGAATGAACGAGCAAGCACCTTGCCCTTCTAGTATTGCTGAGTGGGCCTCCAGGAAATGAAGTGTCTCCACCAACAGCAAACACCAAACCAATGAGAGAAGCAGCTTTTCTGGCCTTATTCATACCCCACTCAGCTCTATGGAAACAAGACTGCTGGCTTGCAAAGAAACCAGAAATCACACTTCCTCTACTGGTTCAAGCAAGTGCTGAGAGATACCTTGAGAGGTCATTAGGTTCTTGCTTATTTACCTAGAACTACATTTCATTTGCAAAGTATTTCGGAAGCACATACCTTTGGTTGGGAAGGAAAAAAAAGAGTACAGAGAAAAGAACTTTAAGTTTCATTCATATTCAACACATATCACCAGCACTGAACACTGCCTGGCATATAAGAGTTCAATCAATGAATGCTGGAGCTAGCTTTTCCCCGCTCAGCAGAGCCAGTTGTTAGCATGTCTTCCCAGATCCACATTCAGAAACACCATGTTGGTAATTTGAAATCAGCCATTGGGAGCATAGGCACCAGAAAAATCCACCACTTGCTTTTCCTCCCCTAGTGTGTGCGCGTGCACCCATACACACACATATACACAGGCTCATTTAATGCTCAGTGTTGAAATAAGCCTAGTATATGCCAGGTGGTTTTGCATATACCTTCTCCCTTGACTCTCACAACATTAAAAGATGAAAGAAATAAGGGGCAGATGTGAGCATGATAGCTGTCATCCCTTAGAGTACCAGGGTTCAGTGGTGTCTTTGTTTTATTGAAGAGATGAAGAAACTGAGGTTCCTTAGGATTAACTCATCCAAGATCATCCAGCTAATATGGGGGATATCTAGGACTCAAACCAAAGCAGGTTGAAGTGAGGCACTGTGTCCTCTCTCCTGCACAGCCACTGACAGCTTAACTCTATTATAAAGACATTGCATGAAAAATGGAATAGTAAACTCCTACCGGCTTGGTTGATGGAAGCTGCACTGCTTTGCCCTCAGACCCAAGAAACCAAGGCCCCAATTCCAACTCCACATATCAGGGGACCCCCTATACTTTGGGATGTCTTAAGACACCCCCCCAATGTCTGGGAAAATCCAAAATCAGCAGTACCCTCCAGGCAGAACCCAGAGAGGGACCTGACTAGGTCCTAGTTCCTGCTTCTCTTTGGGGATGTTCAACCCTTCACCCAACCACCATCATAGGCAGAGTGGACCACATGCCTAGGGAGTTCTGGGTTCATGTCCTTGTGGTAGCCTACACACTTGACCAGGATCCCTTCTAAGAGTGTAACCTGACAAGCACACTGACCCTGCTGGCTAGTGGAATTTTTCTTTCATAGTTTCATAGAGTACTGGGCCACCAGAATGGTGCTGACATGCTGATTTAGAGTGATTTCAGGGCTTATATGACCAGCATTTCTGGTGGCAGGTGAAATAATGCCCCCCAGAGATGTTCACACTCTAATCCCTGCAACCTCTGAAAATGTATGATTTCATGGAAAAGGATATTGCAGACATGTTTAAGGTATAGACTTTAATAGATAGAGCCTGAATTATCCAGTGGTCCCAATCTAATCACATGAGACCTTAAAACAGAGAACTTTCTCCCACTGGTTGAAGAAATGAAGCAGAAGGAAAGTCAGAGAGACTCAATGCATGAGAAGGACTTGACCCACTACTGCTGGCTTTGAAGATGGAAAAAGGGAGCCATGATCCAAGGAATTTGGTGGCCTCTCCAAGATGAGAATGAACCTTGGCAGGCAGACAGCGAAGAAACAGAACTTCATTCCTATAATGGCAAGGAACTGAATTCTGTCAACAACCTGAATGATCTTGAAAATGGATTAGTACTCAGATTAGTACTATGTTCCAAAAGGAACATAGCTATACCCACACCTTGATTTGGCTGTAGGAAACCTAAAGCAGAGTACCAACTGAGCCATGTGCATCCAGATTTCTCAGCTATGTGATCATAAGATAATAAAATAGATGTTTAAAGCCACTTAATATGTAGAAATGAGTTATGTCAGCAACAGAAATATAGTAGCGTCCACCACGACTCTGCTCCAGCCATATGTGCATGGTCCTAAATCTGTCTGTGTTCTAATCTGTTACAACACTGAGGGAAGCAGGAGAGAAGACAGGTACTTGGCACTGTACACTCCATACCTCTTCACTAGTGTCTGCACCAAGTGATGATATTCTTTCTTGCTTTCAATTGATGTGGTGACATCATGCTCTCCCAGTTTCAGTGCTAAGCCATGCCTGGCATGGACACACATTTTATATGTGAATAAGTCCACTCCTCTCATCTGCCCATGAGACCTCCTGCCCACTCAACTCACAGGAGTGGATGGATGGAAGGTAGGGATGCAATCACTGATCCACAAGATCTCATTTCAGGAACACAGTGATTGCTCTCTAAAATGTTCAAAAGAAAACATGGTTGGAAGGTGTGTTATTCCACATTACATAATAAAATTCTGAATATAACCAGAAAACAAATGATCAATCATACTTTCCTGCTTACTCTGGGTAAGGCTTGCATTTGTGGTCATCACTGAAGCACAGTAACAACTTTTGAGCTGGCCATTGAAAGCCAATATTCACAGGCATCCTGGGAGATGGTGCAGTATAAGTAAAAATGCTTTATTTAATGAGAATTAAATAAATGGGAGTAGGGAACTGCAGAGGCTGGGAGATCTATATTGTTCCAACAAAAGTCTGAAGAGCCATAGGATTGTGATAATAGCAGTCTTCCTACCTTTTCCTCATGGCAGAAGAGACAAAATTAGCCAGAAATGGTGCATTTGACAATAAAGAGATAGTTTCTGGACCTGAACAGAAATCTTCAATGTGCACTGATTGTACATCAAATGAACAAATAAGTACCTCTACTCTACCAATTGTTCTAAATTTTCATTGACAAATCATATAGGCTTCATATGGGCCCATGAATATTTGTGCAGAAATGTCAAACTGAAACCTTCCAAAGACTAAGCATCTTTCCACATCAACCTACTGCTTCTTCTAAATTCCCTGTCCCCGAGCAGCTACACACGCCTGCGGGGAACGCGGACCGGACCCACTAGGACAGGTCCGGCGGACGGCTGAGGGCCAGGCCCGTCCCCTCCCCCAGTGTCTGCAAGGTAGGCGGGACTGTGAACACCAGCAGAGCGGGCCCAAAGCCTGCTGAGGGGCGGAACCAGCCCCTCCCCCAGTGCCTGCAAGCTAGGTGAACCTGCAACCCATCAGGAGGTTAGGCCCAGCAACCTACGGAGTGACACAGGTGCCCCTGGAGCCTGCTGGGTAGGCGGACCTTTGACCGACCAGCAGAGCAGACCTAGGGCCTGCCAGCATGGTACACGGATCACACTAATTGGAGGAGGATCACAGCCACTACCTGCCCTGCAAGGGTGATTTTTCAACTATACAAGAGCAATATAAATAAATAGAGGGAAAATATCAAAGACACAACAATTTCACCAAGCAGAAAGAAACGCCAGCAGTATGAAATGACAAGGAAAGAAAGGACCACAGGCAATGCAGGTCAACTCAACTTTAGAAGAGGTAATAGCTGCAACAGATGGAATGTCAGATAGAGAGCTCAGGACATACATGCTTCAGATGATCTGGAGTCTCAAGGAAGACATGAGACAGCAAAATCAGACAATGAAAGATCACATTGACAAACAAATCCAGGAAGTAAAAGATCAATTTCACAGGGAGATAGAGGTAATAAAAAACAAACAAATAGAAATCCTAGAAATGCAGGAAACAATAAACCAACTTAAAAACTCAATTGAGAATACTACCAGCAGAGTGGATCACTTAGAAGATAGAACATCAGACAATGAAGACAGAGTATTTCAACTTGAAAAGAACATAGATAGCTCAGCAAGTCTACTAAGAAACCATGAGCAGAACATTCAAGAACTATGGGATAATATCAAAAGACCAAACTTAAGAGTCATTGGGATACAGGAAGGCACAAAGCTCCAAACCAAAGGATTAAGCAATCTATTCAGTGAAATAATACAAGAAAACTTCCCAGACTTGAAGAATGAGACAGAATCCCAAATCCTAGAAGCCTACAGGACGCCGAATGTGCAAAATCATAAGAGATCCACACCTAGACACATTATAATGAAGATGTCCAACATACAGAATAAGGAGAGAATTTTAAAAGCTACAAGGGAAAGGAAGCAGATTACATTTAGGGGTAAACCAATCAGGATAACAGCTGATCTCTCAACACAGACTCTAAAAGCTAGAAGATCCTGGAATAACATATTTCAAACGCTGAAAGAAAATGGGTTCCAACCAAGAATCGGGTATCCCGCGAAATTAAGCTTCAGGATGGAAGATGAAATTAAAACATTCCACGACAAACAAAAGTTAAAAGAATTTGCAGCTAGAAAACCATCTCTTCAAAAAATCCTTGGCAAAACACTACAGGAAGAGGAAATGGAAAACAACAATGAAAACCAACAATGGGAGGTAGGACAGTAAAGGGGGGAAATAATCAAAGAGGAAAACAAATCAGGTTTAATAGCATTAATAAACAAACTATGGCTGGAAGAACAAACCGTATCTCAATAATAACCCTAAATGTTAATGGCTTAAACTCACCAATTAAGAGACACAGGCTAGTTGAATGGATCACAAAACAAGACCCAACAATATGCTGCCTGCAGGAGAGGCATTTGATAGGAAAAGATATACATAGACTGAAGGTGAAAGGTTGGGAAAAATCATATCACTCATATGGACTGAGGAAACAAGCAGGAGTGTCCATACTCATATCAAATAAAATAGATTTCAAGCCAAAGTTAATCAAAAGGGATAAAGAGGGACACTACATACTGCTCAAGGGAACCATACACCAACAAGACATAACAATCATAAATATATATGCCCCAAACAACGGAGCTGCTATATTCATCAAGCAAACTCTTCTCAAGTTCAAGAATCTAATAGACCACCATACAATAATCATGGGAGACTTTAACACACCTCTCTCACCACTGGACAGATCTTCCAAACAAAAGCTGAATAAGGAAACTATAGAACTCAATAATACAATTAACAACCTAGACTTAATCGACACATATAGAATATACCACCCAACATCAAGCAGCTACACTTTTTTCTCAGCAGCACATGGATCCTTCTCAAAAATAGATCATATATTATGTCACAGGGAAACTCTTAGTCAATATAAAGGAGTAGAGATAATACCATGCATTTTATCTGATCACAATGGAATGAAACTGAAAATCAACTATAAAAGAAAGAAGGAAAAATCATGCATCACTTGGAGAATGAACAATAGGTTACTGAATGATCAATGGGTTTTAGAAGACATCAAGGAGGAAATTAAAAAATTCTTAGAGTTAAATGAAAACACAGACACAACATATCGGAATCTATGGGACACATTGAAAGCAGTTCTAAGAGGAAAATTCATTGCTTGGAGAGCATTCCTTAAAAAAAGAAAAAACCAACAAATAAATGATCTCATACTTCATCTCAAAATTCTAGAAAAAGAAGAGCAAAACAACAGCAAAAGAAGTAGAAGGCAAGAAATAATTAAAATCAGAGCTGAAATTAATGAAATCGAAACAAAAGAAACAATTGAAAAAATTGACAAAACTAAAAGTTGGTTCTTTGAAAAAATAAATAAAATTGACAGACCCTTAGCCATGCTAACGAAGAGAAGAAGAGAGAGAACTCAAATTACCAGCATACGGGATGAAAGAGGCAATATCACAACAGACACTTCAGAAATACAGAAGATAATCAGAAATTATTTTGAATCCTTATACTCCAATAAAATAGAAGATAGTGAAGGCATCGATAAATTTCTTAAGTCATATAATCTGCCCAGATTGAGTCAGGAGGATATAGACAACCTAAACAGACCAATATCAATTGAGGAAATAGAAGAAACCATCAAAAGATTACCATCTAAGAAAAGCCCAGGACCGGAAGGGTATACAGCAGAGTTTTACAAAACCTTTAAAGAGGAACTAATACCAATACTTTTCAAGCTATTTCAGGAAATAGAAAAAGAGGGAGCACTACCAAATTCATTCTACGAGGCTAACATCACCCTGATTCCGAAACCAGACAAAGACACTTCAAAGAAAGAAAACTACAGACCAATATCTCTAATGAACCTAGATGCAAAAATCCTCAATAAAATTCTGGCGAATCGGATACAAAAACATATCAAAAAAATTGTGCACCATGATCAAGTAGGATTCATCCCTGGTATGCAAGGTTGGTTCAATATACGGAAATCAATAAATGTTATTCACCACATCAATAGACTTAAAAATAAGAACCATATGATCATCTCGATAGATGCGGAAAAAGCATTCGACAAAGTACAGCATCCCTTTATGTTCAAAACTCTTGAAAAACTAGGGATAACAGGAACATACCTCAACATCGTAAAAGCAATTTATGCTAAGCCTCAGGCTAGCATCATTCTGAATGGAGAAAAATTGAAGGCATTCCCTCTAAGATCTGGAACAAGACAGGGATGCCCTCTTTCACCACTTCTGTTCAACATAGTTCTCGAAACACTGGCCAGAGCAATTAGACGAAAGAAATTAAAGGCATAAAAATAGGAAAAGAAGAACTTAAATTATCACTATTTGCAGATGACATGATTCTATACCTAGCAGACCCAAAAGGGTCTACAAAGAAACTATTAGAGATAATAAATGAATTCAGCAAAGTGGCAGGTTATAAAATCAACATGCATAAATCAAAGGCATTCCTGTATATCAGCGACAAATCCTCTGAAATGGAAACGAGGACAACCACGCCGTTCACAATATCCTCAAAAAGAATAAAATACTTGGGAATCAACCTAACAAAAGAGGTGAAAGACTTATACAATGAAAACTACAGAACCCTAAAAAGAGAAGTTGAAGAAGACCTTAGAAGATGGAAAAACATATCCTGTTCATGGATAGGCAGAACTAACATCATCAAAATGGCGATATTACCAAAAGTTCTCTATAGGTTTAATGCAATGCCAATCAAAATCCCAACGGCATTTCTTGTAGAAATGGAGAAAGCAATCATGAAATTCATATGGAAGAATAAAAGACCCAGAATAGCAAAAACAATACTAAGCAGGAAGTGTGAATCAGGTGGTATAGCGATTCCAGATCTCAAACTATACTACAGAGCAATAGTAACAAAAACAGCATGGTACTGGTACCAAAACAGGTGGGTGGACCAATGGTACAGAATAGAGGACACAGAAACCAACCCACAAAACTACAACTTTCTTGTATTTGATAAAGGGGCTAAAAGCATGCAATGGAGGAAGGATAGCATCTTCAACAAATGGTGCTGGGAAAACTGGAAATCCATATGCAACAAAATGAATCTGAATCCCTTTCTCTCGCCATGCACAAAAGTTAACTCAAAATGGATCAAGGAGCTCGATATCAAATCAGAGACACGGCATCTGATAGAAGAAAAAGTTGGCTACGACCTACATGCTGTGGGGTCGGGCTCCAAATTCCTCAATAGGACACCCATAGCACAAGAGTTAACATCTAGAATCAACAAATGGGACTTACTTAAACTAAAAAGTTTTTTCTCAGCAAAAGAAACAATAAGAGAGGTAAATAGGGAGCCTACATCATGGGAACAAATCTTTACTCCTCACACTTCAGATAGAGCCCTAATATCCAGAATATATAAAGAACTCAGAAAATTAGACAATAAGATAACAAATAACCCAATCAACAAATGGGCCAAGGACTTGAATAGACACTTCTCAGAGGAGGACATACAATCAATCAATAAGTACATGAAAAAATGCTCACCATCTCTAGCAGTCAGAGAAATGCAAATCAAAACCACCCTAAGATACCATCTCACTCCAGTAAGATTGGCAGCCATTATGAAGTCGAACAACAATAAGTGCTGGTGAGGTTGTGGGGAAAAGGGTACACTTGTACATTGTTGGTGGGACTGCAAATTGTTGCAGCCAATTTGGAAAGCGGTATGGAGATTTCTTGGAAAGCTGGGAATGGAACCACCATTTGACCTAGCCATTCCCCTTCTCGGTCTATTCCCTAAAGACCTAAAAAGAGCATGCTACAGGGACACTGCTACATTGATGTTCATAGCAGCACAATTCACAATAGCAAGACTGTGGAATCAACCTAGATGCCCTTCAATAGACGAATGGATAAAAAAAAAATGTGGCATTTATACACAATGGAGTATTACTCTGCAGTAAAAAATGACAAAATCATAGAATTTGGTGGGAAATGGATGGCATTAGAGCAGATTATGCTAAGCGAAGCTAGCCAAGCCCTAAAAAACAAATGCCAAATGTCTCCTTTGATATAAGGAGAGTAACTAAGAACAGACTAGGGAAGAAGAGCACGAGAAGAAGACCAACATTAAACAAGGATGAGAGGTGGGAGGGAAAGGGAGAGAGAAGGGAAATTGCATGGAAATGGAAGGAGACCCTCAGGGTTATACAAAATTACATACAAGAGGAAGTGAGGGGAAAGGGAAAAACAGTACAAGGGGGAGGAATGAATTACAGTAGTGGGGGTAGAGAGAGAAGAGGGGAGGGGAGGGGAGGGGAGGGGGGATAGTAGAGGATAGGAAAGGCAGCAGAATACAACAGACATGAGTTTATCAATATGTAAAGCAATGAAGTGTAACTGATGTGATTCTGCAAGCTGTATACGGGGTAAAATGGGAGCTCATAACCCGCTTGAATCAAAATGTGAAATATGATATATCAAGAACTATGTAATGTTTTGAACAACCAACATTAAAAAAATAAATTAAAAATAAATAAATAAATAAATAAATTCCCTGTCCCCTTTATCGAAAGTAGAAATCTGTAATACCTTTGATCCTTCCCTTCTCATTCACTGTATAACTCACGGGCAGGGATGAACTCTCTTCCACTGCAGTGTCTGTTTAAAGCATACATTTATTAAATATCATTAATAAAATGAAGAATCAATACATCCCTCATTTCCCACATCTTATCAGTCACCAAGTTCTGTTGACTCCCCTTCTGAAGTAGCTCTCCAAATCTACAACTGTTTCTTCACCTGCACTATCCCTGTATATCCTTCTAGCTTTGTTTTAGTCTCTCTGCCTGCCACATTTCTGTTTCCACACACACCCTCACCCTCCATATCAGTCATGCCAACAGATTCTCACATTTTCATGCCTTTACACATGCTCTTCCTGCTAAAATGACTTGCTCATCCTTATCACCTAAATCAAGTTTTACTTCCTAAAAGAAGCCTTCCTGAACCTCCTTCCCACCTAGACCTCAGATGGGAGGCCACTCCTCTGGACTCCAGTATATACCAGTATTATAGAACAGGTCACACTCCATGGTAGTGTCTCTTTTCTTTTCTAATGTTCAACAACCTCTGAGGACAGAAACGGCCTGCCAGCCTCTTCAAGGTGCAGAGCACCAAAAGTCACAGAGACCGTGTCTAGAATCACAAAGTTTGGAATTCAAGTGATGTGGAGTCGAAGTCTAGTTCTGGTTCTTAAGTTCTCCAAGCTTCATTACTTCAGGGAAGTGTGGTTATATTGACTTCACAAGATTAGATTATTAATTGTTAACATTAATTAATTTTTTTAATTTGTTGTTTTTAGATCGACAAAACAGCAAGGTGTGTTTTGACATATTGCACAAACATGGGGTGTAAACCATTACAATTTTGATCCCATTCTCATTTTCACATATGAATACATGACCAGTGAAACTCCATATCACATTCAGCCACCAAGAATGGAGGGATTTTTTTAATGAGATAATAAATGCAAAGCACTCAGCATAGACCCTAGGAATACTAGGCTTTTAGTAAATGGTTATAGAATTAATTGATGCACTAATTAATGAATGCTGTGAGTTAAGTATACAAGGTGATTCGTTTTATTTACCTCGTTTTTCTATTCCCTAGGCGTTCTAGATCAAGAAGTGCTGTCATCGATGAGAAGGTGGAAATCTTAATAGAATGGTCCCCCTGTTCGTTTGTTACAATGTTGAACTAATTTGAACAACTGTGTGAAATAACCTGGCCAACATCATGGGTCTAGGCTGAAAGGTTGCTCAGTGGAGGGCAAAAATGGCCTAGATGACACAGTTTAGGAAGCTCTGTTCCCTGGTCTCTCACTCTTCCTGCCACATCCCTCTCCTCCTCTTCTCACCAATATGCCACATGCCCTGTACTCTGAGACTGCACCTCTGTGCAAGAGTGAACTGGAAACCTTAGGTGACAAAGTGACACAGTGCATGTCTAGTGAGAGATAACACCTTTTAAAAAAATCTAAATAGAAGTGGCCCAATTGGCTCTATTTCTGACATTTTATAAAATCCCAAGAGAAGCTGGCTAATTGGGTCAGCCTAATTATTCCCACAGAAGTTTTAAAGACTGAAGCTCTCCTGATCAACAAGATCTCATTTCAGGAACACAGTGATTGCTCTCTGAAATGAAATATATTCTAGAAATATAGCCTCTATGTACAAATTGGAAACTTTCATGAAGAGAAAATAATCCATTCTAACCCAATACCACATCATATCAATAGTGTAGGTTTCTAAGAGGGGCGTGCAGAATAAAATTCCCTTAAAGAAAATAGTTGAATGAAGCTGAAACTTCTAATCTAGAAAACTTGAAATAATTATACTTGAAATAATTCTCACAGCATTGAGAATTTTCTAAAGTAAGCAATAAAGGAATAAAGCTCCCCTTTGAGATCACCGCTAGGATTGCCAGTTTTTATTTTGGTTTGATTTGGTTTTTAATAATCTGTGTGCAGCAAGGTTTTCAATCCTCTTTGTGGGGGCAAAAGGTGGATAGTTTGGTCCACATCACAGACAGCTGTCATTCCTTCTGGCTGCCTACCCTTTAAAACTCCTGCTTGTGTGGAGAGCTGCCTTGCTTATGACTCCTCAGGGCAGGCAGAGCCCACTTTCCTGCAGACGCTGAACTGCCAGATGCTACCTTTCCCAGCATCCTTTGCAGGCAGCTATGGCACAGGATCTAGGCTCTACCAATTGGAAGCACCCACCCTGAGGTTCAAATCAGGTGCTAGCGACACAAAGAAGCAGCAACTCTGAGGCTCACTCCAGAGGCAGCGCCACTTGCAGTCAGATCGCGTTTCCATGGCAACAGCAGCTGCGCGTTGTGTCCATCCAGCACCTGGAGCAGACAGTCTGCTGTGTTGGTAGCAGAGCATAGAATCCAGCCTCGACAAGGGGAATTGTGTCTACACTAGAGTGCTCTGTAGCATGATTTGGAGTATGGTGCCCTGCTGCTGGAACTCTGAGCCTGGCTCTCCAACTCTCCCAGTAATGAATAAGCAACCCATTGTCATTTCAATGAATACGTTTGAATCAGTGAGTTTGTGTTGTCTACACCTAAGAATTCTGACAGATTCTCTAAGCCTAAGGGGGAATAAAAGAGTTTTAACTCCTCCTGATCAGATCTCCCACCTAAGAGCTGGCCCTCTTATGGGGGAAAGTGAAATTTGATATCTCAGCCCCCAAGAGAAGGCAACTGAAGCAGAGTTAGCTGTTAGGAGATACAAATGGGTGCAGACAGCCACCTGTTAAGTGAAGCATAAAAAAGATCAGAGCAGCTAACTGTACTGTACTGGATGTGCAAATGTCAACAAAGAATAAGCAATAGGTGCCCATCAACTGTGACCATTTGAAACCACAAACCTAAAATCTGTGATCCCTTGGGTCTTTCTCTTGGTCTGTTTTGAATAAGGCTCCTATTGCTGTTAAAGTAACTCTAGAGGTATTCAAATAAATGGTTGCAGACAGGTTGTTTCTAAGAAATTAATGTTAACAAAATTTTAGCAAGGATACATCCCATATAGAGTACCACTAAGGTCTGGGCAGGATTCAGACATAAACTGTATGCAGGCTTCAATATCTATACATTTGCAAAAATGTTATACTACATGTTCATATAGTATCCAATTAATTCTGAGTGTTATATTATTTGGTTATTTGATAAATTGGTAAGGTGATAGATACGTTAATTAACTTGATTGAATCTTTGTACAATGTAAACACAGATCAAAACATCAAATTATACCCCATAAATATACATAATTATTATTTGCCAATTTAAAATAACAACAAATTTTTCATGAGCAAGATAATCTTGTTTTTTAAAAATGCTTCTAATATGCCTGAAGAGTTTATTCTCTTATATAGAAATAATATACTTAAGCAATCTTGTATGTATCTATACAATAAATTCACTGAAATGCTGAAAAATGAAGTATTCTGGATATATAGAAAATCTCTATATAGCCCATAGATAACAAACTTTCAAAAACATAAAATAGTAAGAGGTACCTACTTTTAAAAAATGTTTTTCTTGACAAGTGTGGTGACACACAACTGTAATCCCAGTGACGTGGGAGGCTAAGGCAGGAGGATGGCAAGTTTAAGACCAGCTTCAGCAAGTTAGCAAGACCATGTCTCAAAAAATAAAAAGGGTTGGGAATGTAGCTAGTGAATGCCCGGGTTTGATCTCCAATATAATGATGATAATAATAATAATTTTTAAAACTTACGCAGCATTTTTTGGAGACAAGAAAAATCCTTCACCTTGAAGATTCCCCAGAGAGTAGTTTTGGAGTGACATAATGAACTCGGCTGTAGATGTGTCCACGCTGGTTAAAAGAGAAAGGAAATAATTTATTCTGATTAGCTTAACACAATAGCTTTCAGAGGACAATATGAAGTTAGAGTTCAATGTGGTCTCTTTCCAAATTAGACATGAATGGGAGTGAATAAGACTTGACTGCAGGTCTTGAAGTACACTGCCTTGGTATGGGGTCAGCCTGGCACATGCATGACCCTCCCAGCAGGGTCAAGCTCAACGCATTCACAGGAAGCTACAGCTGTCCCTGGACCCTGCATTCTCCACCCTACTATGCAATATCAATATCTTTTTCCCACCAAAAAGTTCCAGACAGGATCTACTACGGGCTCACAGAAAGCTCAGGGTTTATATCAAGTCCTCTGACTTGAGTAACATGTACTGTTATTCTAGTACTTCAGTACCCACCTTGCTCCTTGAATAGGTTGGTTTTGAGAGGTCATTTGCTGTCCAAGCAGTGCTGAGAACTCTCAAGGGAAGAGAAGCCAAGGCCACTCAGCTATCCCATCTCTACATTCTTTGTCCTGTGATCTAGGTCTTTGGGGTGACAGAATAGACCTCCCTTCTGAAACACGGTAGTCTATAGTCCACTTGCTCCACATCTGCCCAATCTACCCAATGCCCCACAATCAAACTATTTCATCAGAAGTCCCAGAAAAATTCTTTAGTCAATAACAACATCATTTCAAGGTTTTCAAGCCCAATTTTTGCTCAGAGGGTAGCTCTACAGGCTCCTCCACACCAGTACAAGAGGATCATCCAAGATTGGGCATGATCCATGTTGGATATTAAGCTATATAATAAGACATTTACTTAGTCTTTTCCCCAGTTCCTGGCATAGAATACCTAAACACATGATTTTTTCTGAGTGATAAGAATGTCTTCTGTTATAGGTAATGATTTCCTTCCCGTACACTTGATTTTTTTACTAGGAGGTGACTAAGGATAGGATTTCTAGATATCATCAGGAAGGAGCTGGTTACCAGAAAAATTAAGAAATTAGAGAGTTGGAAATTTTAGCTTCACCCAACAACTTCTAGGGTAGGGGCAGAGGAGTAGGAATGGGATTACACAAATTATAGAGCAAGAAGGTTTGGAGAGCTTTCCAGTTGGTGAACAAATCGAGGTGCTACAGGGAGGTATTCCTGCAAAAGGCATGGAAGGCCCATGCCACACATGCCCTGTACCTTGCCCTATGCATTTCTTCCATCTGGCCATTCCCACTTGGATCCTTTTATCAAGTTAACATAAGGAAAATGGTTTCCTGAGTTCTGTGAGCCATTCCAGCATATTACTAAACCTAAGGAAAGGGTCATGAGAATTCGTGATTTACAGGCAGGCAGTCAGAAATATGGGTGACCTGGGACTTGTAACTGGCATCTGAGGTGGAGGAAGTCTTATGCAACTGAGCTCTTTAACTTAGGGATTCTTATAGCTCAAAGTCAATGGTGTAAGAATTGAACTACATTGTCAGACACCCCCCCTGGTGTCAGAGAAAACACCCCAGAGATATTAATGACTCTACCTTGGGAAAGACCTGTTCACTGGGGCCCTGATTGACATGGCCCTATAAATTCCAAAGCAGTGGAGTGTCTTCTTTTCCAGAGTCCAATTTATTTTGCTGTTACTTTGCCAATGGAAAAAGTTAAATACAAACTCCCACAGAGGCCACAGACCAATAAATCAGTCTAGCCCCAAAGGGATGCGGAGGCACATCAGTCTGCTCAGACTGCCTCATAGAGTACCACAAGCTGGGGCCTGAACAACAGAAATGAACTTTCCCACAGTTCTGGAGATTGGAAGTCCAAGATCAACAGGCTTGATCTGGTTGTCTGGTGAAGATTCTCTCTCCAATTGAAGACAGCCACCTTACTGTGTCACTGCAGGGCCTTCCCTCTGGGAACTCATGGAGAAAGGGAGAGAGAGATTTCTGCTGTTCCTCTTCTTATAAGACCACCAGTCCTGCTGGAACAGGGTTCCACACTTAACTCCACTCCTCATTTAACCTTGACTACCTCCCTGAAGACCTCATCTATAAATACAAATGTATAGATGAGGAGTGTAGGGTTTTAATGCACCGATTTTGGAGGAACACAATTCAGTCCATAACAGGACAGATGCTTTGTTTTCTAGCACCAAGCTGCACTGCTACCTCCAGTTCATAGATCCTAGATTGTGGGTCATTAGTGGTAAAGGGAACATTAGCTTCGTCATCTTACAGGGAGGAAGGTGGGCTCCAAATGGGAGAAGACACTTATCCTTGTATGCGGCTACAGAGCGGTGAGGCCAGAAGTGGACCCCTGACTCTCATTTCAGGCCAGCTCTTCTCTGCTGCCTTAGGCAGCCTCCCAGAGATAGCACTTTAGGAACAATATTTTGAGGAACCAGATCCTGAGTTATGAGCAAGGCAGGACTTCAGAATATTTCCTTCTGCCTCACAGGGGAAGGTTTTTCCTCAAGGGAGCCATGATCTTTATGTGGTCAGTAAAAACACAGTACACATTCCTAAATGCCAACACTAGGGAATTTCTCTTGTCAAAATAAGGACTGAAGTGTTAAACAGACTGAATTCAAAATTTCAGCCAATTCTGTGGATATAGCATGAACAACTCTCCCTGAAGTTAGTTTTCTAAAACTTAAGGGGGGTTCGGGATGTCTTCTTATTTCTAGATCTCATCCCTTAGAAAAACCACCATTACTATGGTACAACCATCAAGACCTAGGGGTTCCCTCAGTCATTCTCACATCTCACATTTGACCATGTAAATGCCATATTGTCCCAGCTTTGCAAAACCAGATGCTTTCTGCTGGCAACCATAAAAAATAAAAATTATCTCATAAACTTCAAACAATGCTGACAGGACATTCACATGGCCCTGGGATATGTGAAGCAAGTGTTTTTGCAAAATTCTGTGAAGTTTTCCAGGATCATCTTGACACTACTGAGCAGGGTGCCCCCTGACAGCTCAGCTACCAAGCTACAGACTCTGATCCTGCTACAAAGAATCTTTTCTGGACCCATTTTTCCAAGATTCATCTTTCCTAGATTCATCTCTACAATTTGCTGCAAATACTGCAGCCCAATTAAGAATGCCTTTCCCAGTTCTTGCCTATAAATTAAGAAAAAAAAGAAATTTCTAAAGGGTTGCATGACAGGCATAATTAATCTTTCCAAGTCTACCCTGCAATCTGGGAAGCAGGTTTTCTCTGTTAGTGGGGGGAGAAAAATCCCTCCCCAACTTCCTGAGTTTGTAGTCTTGTTATGCTCCAACAGAGGCCTCTGCACAGTCACCATCCTACTTGGGGGCAGGAGGAAAGACAGCTTCAACCAGAGTGTTGACTATTCTCTCCCATGCAACCAGGGTGGAACCATGACACAGGGGCCCTCTGAATCGCTGTGTTGGAAAAACAGCACCCATAGTATGTCATCCCCTCATCCTATCAAGAGTTGATGATTGGGCGCATTCGGTCACCTTTAGATTAGCTAAATCTAATCTAAGGGTGGCCCCATACCCACAAGAGAGAGAAGGCAGATGCTGGTCTTCATGACCACATCTCATGGGATGAGATGATGTCCCACAATTCTATGATCCCAACGCCCCACATGTGATGAAAGTTCCAAGGAAGTGTGAACGTGACACAAGGAGATCTGGCCTGGTGACAGGGATCGGACAAGGCCTACTTGAATGAGTGAGCTTTATGCTGAGATCTAAGGGATCCAGCATGAGGAGTGTTTCAGGCACAAGGCAAACACAAAGGCCCCTCGTGAGGACCAGCCTGGTGCTTTTCAGAAACTCAAGAGACCAACATGGCTGCACCAGAGAGAAGAGGAAGCCAGAAACTGAAGCAGGCAGGTGACCTTGACACAGATATCCAAAGGAAAGTAGCTTTGTTTGAATCAGCCTTATGAGAAACGACTATCCTTTCTGCATGAACCACAGACACAGAGGTTGAGGGCAAGTCGTCTTCACAACCAGGCCATCCCCGCCTTGGAAGGCACTCATTTCTTTTAAAACACAGAACCCAGAACCCACCTTGTCCCCTCCAAAGTCTTCCTTGAGTCCTGATGTCTACTTCCCACCTGCCTCTTCTGCCCTTCACAGAACTCCCAGGTTCCCTTCGTCCCAGTGTCTCTCCCTACCCCCAGGTGGTGCTAAGAATAACACATTTGGAGCATCCATGAATTCCTAGGTTCATCCCCAGCACCAAGGGGTAAAAGAAAAACGAAGGAGAAAAAAAAAAAAAATGTGGGACAATACGAAGCAGAAATCACTCTGATTTCTAATTTCCTTTTCCAGTAAGCTGTGGGAAAATGCAAGTCTCCCAGGATTGTTTTAAAATGACGTCTTGGTCACTTAATGTCGAGGGAAGAATTTCCTGGCTATTAAAAATACATTGACAAACGGAATCCAGGCATCTGGGTCCTTCCTCATGACACGTCTGTATCTCAAGGCAAAATCCCCTCTCCCCCTCCGCGCCCCAGAAAGAATTATTGATCTTCATAAACAATGCTGCGGCTGAGACAAAGCCAAACATCAAAACTACGAAAACAGCTTTAATGGGCCAAAGGGAGGTTTGACTAGTTTTTAAAATCAAAATCAAATCGCAACGTTGTGTCTGAAGGTATCCCCGCCTCCTCTCTTGTGATTGCAGTTAGACATACTGAGCCATAGGTGGCGCTAGGTGACCGCAAAATAAATGCCTAGCTCCACCCTGAAGATCTAAACCTGGGCTTTTGAGGCTGGAGCCTGGGCTTCACCCTTCCGTCTTTGCTACAACCCCCCAGCTATTGGTGTAGCTTCCATTTCTCTATGACAGTTGCATAATCGTAGCGAAGTCCTTGAATTTCACCAGTTGCAGGAACCCTTTCCAGTACTTTAAATTCCATGCTGTATGAAAATTAACCCAATTCCTCAGAGGCTGAGGTGCTCCATTCCACACCCATTTTCAATGGCCAGTATCTGATTCAAGTACATTACCCAAGAATTCCAGCTCTTTCTCATGTCTTGGCCTCTGAACCTTCTCCATGTTTTACTCCAGCTTCCCCAGTTTCAGAACCCAGACCTGGCCATAAACAGCAAACCAGAGCTGACAGGCTGCTTTGGTTTCCTGTGTCTTGATATTTGCTTAGTGATAAAGTTTATCATGCCTGACCTTTGCCTCTGTAAATCCTCACAGTGATGCAATCAACTTGGAAGAAATGAGCTGCAATTTGCAGGAAGAAGAGGCCAAGTGGTTAGCATTTTCCAGCCCTGTGATGTTGGTCGAAAGACAAAGACCAGTGCATTCTCATTCCATCTGGCTGTGTCTGTCCACTGAGCCATATCCCCAGCCCTTTTTGTTTTGTTTTGCTTTTAATTTCCATAGTTACCGTGGCAGTCCATAGTTCATCTGCTATTAAGTGTTAACAGTGTAGGAATTTAAATCCACTGGGTATAGTTGTAACTACTAACATGTATACTACTAACACTGCCCCCCTACACACACACACACACCACACACAGAGAGCACTTCCAGAGTGCAGGCACCTTTCTGAAGCACTTGATTACCCAGGTTAATTCAGGGGCTGCTCACCACAATCATGTAAAGTTAGTCAAAGAATTATGAGGAAACTGAGGCACAGAGAAGTTAAATAATTTCAGTAAAGGTCAAACAACAAATAGATAGCAGAGTTGGGATTGAAATCAATCACCTGGCTTGGTGAACCATGTTCTTCACCATAGTGCAACACTCACTTTGAACTACCACAAAGTCATGGAATACACTAAGTTCATCTTCTCTTTACTTATAAAGTGGTGACAGGCTGGTTTGAGAGTGAGCATGAGGATAGAAATAGCTCCTTCCTGGAACCTCTTGGTGTAGTCTTTACAAGTCCAAACCGGCCAAAGGAACCCAGTGTAGACCAATGAGGCTGTCCACAATTGTGTGAGAAGCCTTCCTAAGGGCAGAACCAGGACTGTCATCAGCGGAGCTCTGATTACCACTGAGAATGGGGTCTATCCTCTTCCATTTGTTCCTAATTTCTAAGATGAGGATAATTCCATCAAGCTCACATCAGCATCTATCAAACCAGAATCCCCTAATGGGTACAGTGGGGGCAGCACCACCATCTGTGGGAATCTCTAGGATCCAGAGAGGGTAGCCCCTCTAGATCAGAGGTTCAATGTTTGGTTTCACCAATTCCAAGTCAGTGAATACTGAATAAAATATAAAATGGAACATGCATTTGGAAAGTACACAACAAAAGTTAAACAGAATTACCCATGATTCAGTGTATACCCCAAAGAACTGAAAACAGGGACTCAAACTTGTACACCAATATTCCTAGCAGCATATGCACAATTGCCAAGAGCTGGAAACAACCTAAATGTCCAGCAACAGATGAATAAACAACATGTGGTCTATCCACACAATGGAATGTAATTCAGCCATAAAAAGGAATGAAGTTTTGATACATACTGAGTGAAATAAGCTAAATAGCAAGGGACAAATGCTGTATGATTTCACTTATATGAGATATTAAATTCATGGGAACAGGAAGTAGAATAGAAATCACTAGTATCTGAGGGGAAGGAAAATGAGACATCACTATTTAATGGATACAGTGTTACTATTTGGGATGAAAGTTATAGAAATGGATAGTGGCGACAGTGTGAATGTGCTTAATGTCAATGTACTCTACACTTAAAAATAGTTAGAATAGTAATGTTTATTTTATGTATATATTACCACAATAAAAATAAAATAGAGTATTTTAAACATGAAATGCCTGGGACCTCTGCAAGAGACCGCCAGTTGCCTAGCCAAGATCCATTCACTTCTTTTTGATTTGTTGGGGGCAGCAATGAGCCCAGCTAAAAATATGTTTCCCAGGTTTCCTGCAGGTAAGGATGACCATATGGCTGTAAACCATACAATGAGTTGTAAGCTCCCTGTACTGAGTGGGGTTTTGGGGATCATTCATTGAAAGGTAGTGAGAGATGCCAATTCACCTTTTTGCCCCTGACCCCTACCTCCTCCTCCCTCCAGCATGGTCCCAGTGGCTAGAGTTCCAGCAGCCACCTAGAACCTAGGAAAGGGCCTGGAGGATGAGAATTGGCACTAGGGAGACACAGCATAAAGGAGACTGAGACACCAAGGACACATGGAGCTGCTGTGACTTGTTCTGATCTCTGGACTTCAGTTTATATAGAAAAAAGAGAACTCGGCTCCAGTTGATACCAGTGTTTCCCAGGTCTCTGCTACTTGCTGCTGAATGCCGTTCCTAACACACTCTGCACACTAATCCTCATGGTTGTTATTGTTGCCATGGCTCTTATTATCAAGAAAGGAACACCCAGGCCAGGGTTGGCTTGACAGTGTCAGAAACACGTAGGGAACTGCAGATGTAAAATGAGTTATCCACAGGCCTAACTGATACTCACTTGAAGCTGTGGGGGTCTTAGGAAAACAGCCCTGACTATCTCAGTGCCACAGATGCCATCTAAAAAATGGAGACATCATTGCCTGTCCCCCTGAGGTGACCATGTTGATGGATGCACTACCTTCTCAGCAAGCTCATATGTGAAGAGTTCGCTCCACAGAGTAGAAAGAGGTTCTGGGAGGTGTCTCACTCCTTGTTCCCTGCAAGACTCGAAGGCAAGATAAGTTTTCTCTGATCTCATTGCACAAGTTAAGACCATGATGAACTCACCAGGATGGACTGGCTGGCTCATCATCTGGGTGAGCCATTCTCCCACTTCCCAGGTCTTTGACCTCCTCTGCTTCCTTGACCTTTGCCTGCACTCCACCCTATGCCAGCAACTTCCTGGTGCACCCATGCTCTGGACTTTGTCAACCCAGGAATTGCTCCGACAGAATCTTGCTTTCTGACCTTTCATTGTCCAACTGCTCCACCCTCCTCTTCTACTCCCTCTATTTCTCCTCTTTGGCCTCATTAGGATGCTCTGTCCCACGGGAGTATACTTTGGCTTGAGAAAATTGAGCACTAGCTATCAATATTTTAGAGGCACATGCTCTTTGACCCAGCAATTCCATTCACTGGCATTTATCCTGTAGACACCTGGAGTGTGCTCAGTAACATGCATACAAGAATACTTCGTTCAGAAAAAAAAAAAAAAGAAAAAAAACTTTAGAAAACAACAAAACAAAGGACCCATTAAATAAATTATGTTACATTCAGAAAATTGAATGCTATCATCCATTTTAAAAATTGAGGTGAATCTATACACAACAATATGAAAAGTTCCTCAAGATATATTGATAAAAGGTCAACATGCACAAATAGTATCACATATATGTATATTTGTAAATTCATATACAGACTTGGATACACAGATAAACATACGCACACACATGCATATATAATTATACTTTAATATGCATAAATATACAAAATACAACATAATATTATTCCCATAATACAAACACATGCGTACACACACATGCACAATACCTATTATAATATTTTTTAAAGGGTATATAAGGAACCAGCATCAGAAGGAGACAGAGACGGAGAGTGAGGAGACATAATTTTCACTGTGTATTCTTTTGTTCTTGAATTTTAAACCATGTGCCAGTATTACCTATCAAAATAATTTTCAAAAGGAAGGACCTTCATCCTACTTCTCCCCTCCTCACAGCTCCACAGGCTGTCAGATCCAGCTGCAAACACCTGGGCAATCTGAAGCAGACATGGCTGACCCCTACCTTGCCGCCCCCCAGGCCTTACATTCCAGGAGGCTGTGGTAGGTCGGGCTTCCAACAAGCACCATCTTTTTGCCTGAGGCCATTTTCTGGCCACCAGCATCCAATCTCCCCTCACACGTGACAGCTGTCCCAGAAGCAGTCCTAACCCACGGCAGAGGGGAACCTGTGCACCCTGGTGTGCCAGGCCCCTCCGAGGGGAGCTTCTGAGGATATTTCCACACTGGTTCTCGGAGTGTCTGAGAAGACTCAGCTCCAGAGGTGCTCAGTGCCCACCCTTTATTGACTTTTTTCCCCTCCTGTCTCCAACCCCCCTCTCTTTATCAGTGCTTTTCTGGGATCACTGCCTAGTAAACTTTTTGCTCTAAAACTCTTTGAACCAGGGTCTGCATTTAGGAATCCCAAATGAAGATACACTCTCCCTGACTGTTGTCCTTTTCTGTTGACCTTCTTATGCCTCCAGGGCAAGACTTCAGCTACTCCTACCCAACAGTCCAGAGCACACAGAGATAATCATGGAGCTATGCCAGTGGATCCTCCTCAGATTTAGTACTGCTTCGGTGTGCTTCTAATTCTTAATTAATTTCTTTTCTTCTTTCCCAGAAACAGCATCTTCAAAAAGTCACTCTCAAGCTCCAGCCTAGTGTTCTGGTCCATCTCCCTTTTCAGAGTCCCCACCTACTTCTCCAAGAAAGGAGAAGGGTCAAAGGTAAACTAATGATTTCCATATCTGCATCTATCTAAGCATTCCATAAATGTTTGTTCTTTGGGTAGATAATTTCTCTTTAGGCTTTTCTTTGTGCATAGTATGAAATTACTCTGGTCCCAGACCACATGGCTCCACTATTTACCAGTCTTTCCAGCAAGACCTTGGTCAATTGACTTAATCTCTTCCATCTATAACAAAAAGATGGCCATAGGACCTATCTCAGATGGTAATTTAAAGACTGAATAAATTAATACATTTAAATTATACAGACCAAAGCCTAAATTATTCTAAGTGCTCAATAAACATTAATGTATCATTTTGTGTGTTTTCCAAATGTTCTGTAATGAACACTAACAAGTGTTTTTGACACCGGAAAAATGATTTTATTTATATATATATATATATATATATACATCTTATTGGAAGGCAGGAGTATCTCTCCCAGGCTGAGTTCTCCATCTGTACTCACTAACCCAGCCACTAATTGGTCATAAAAAGACTGTGATCCATTAGTTGTTCTTTATATTTTCATTCTTTCCTATGCCAGTAAATGAACCTCAGATATGCTCAAATATTTCTCATCAGAAAACAAAACCCAAAACACCCTCCCCTCCTTCCATCATATAAATTAACTCTTTCCTGTCTCTTACTATCTATCCTTTTGACTCATGTTATACACCAAAATAAGAATTTCACCCCTACCATTCCAACAGACTTCTCTCACAGAGGCCACCAATGACCAAACAATTACATTAACCAAAAAAATTGCTCAAAAAGTTCTCTTCTACTGAACTTCTTTCTACAGCATTTGACAGTGTCAATGACTACATTCCTCTGCTGATTGCTTCCTTATAATTTATTGAGCATTTGCCATACATGCCATATTATGGACTGTTTAGCCTGCAGGATGAGGGTGTTAAAGACCTTCTTAATATTGAGTTCTCAGGAAAGCAGAGCCAGGGACAAGGGTCAAGTGTAAGTAGCTTACTTAGGAAATGGCCTCTGGAAACAATAGTATGGGAGTTGGGAAATGGACAGATAGGAGGGATGTAACCAATAGAGGTACACTCATGAACACAATGGGTAACTTAGTTCATTCCTGATGGAGACATCTCTGCACTGGCAGATGGTAAACCTCAGCATTTACCCCCAAAAGGTGAGGAATCAGGTATTCCTCCACCAACTGTCACCTGTCATTACCTTCCCAGCACCGCCAGCCTGCTTCATGTAAGGACAAGTATGCTAAAGGAAGCCTCAGACAGAAAATTGCAGATGCTTACAGGGAAAGGCTGCTGGTATCTATGGTAACAGGGGATATGTCAGGGGCACTGGCAGATTCTGCTCCAGAGACAAGCAAGGATTTTTCCCCTCCTGAGGAGATTACACAGACAAACTGCAAACAAAATATAAGCAATATAATTTCAGACAGGGACCAGTGTTGTCAATAAGATAAAATCCATGATACATTAGCAGTTAGGTATGGGATTTATGGGTTGAATTGTGCCCCCTTCCCCATATGTTGAAGTTCTAGCCTCCAAGATTGCTTACTAAAGTTAATCAAGTTAATGTGAAATCACTAGGGTGGTCCTTAATTCAAAATGGCTGATGTTCTTATAGAAAGGGAAAATTTGGACACAGAAACACATATGGAGGCAAGACCATGGATGAGACAAAGGGAGAAGCCAGCCATATCCAAGCCAAGGGGAGAACCTAGAACAGATTCTCCTCAGAGCCCTCAGAAGGAACCAAGCCCACCAACACCTTGACCTCAGACCTCCAGCCTCCAGATCTGTGAGACAGCTAATTCCCATAGTTTAAGCCACCCAGTCATTGTTGAAACATCCCCATCAGGAGTGAGACAAGTTACCTATTGTGCTCATGATTGTACCTCTATGGTACCTTATTACCACAGTGCCAGAAAACAGATATACTGGATATCTGCTAATAGGGTGGTAAGCAAAGTCTAGGCAGTGAGGGGACAAGATCAGAAGCACTAGATCCCATTGCAGCTACTTGTCCAGGACAGCAGTGTGGGTATCTTGTGTCTTGAGTCTATGGGAGGATGCCAGAGGAATGGGAAAGAAGTGAACACATTCAAATTAAAATGAGCTGAGCTATAAGACTTTGAGGTGGGGGAGGAGGGTAATGAAAGATACCTGTTTGCTTACTTGAGCATCTGGGTGGATGGGAGCCAATTACCTCGATGGCAATTGGGAAGCCCAATAAAAGGCAAGGTTGTGGTAAGAAGGGAAGAGAATTTTCTTCCCTTGGCTTTCAGAATACTGCTGTCCATTGATTTTCTTTTTATCCTCTCTGCCTCTTCCTTCTGTGCTTCCTCTTGGCGCCTCTTCTTCTAGTCACAGAAATGTTGGCATTTCATATTCCTTTCTTCTTGCTCTCCACACTCTCCCTGGGTGATTCCGTCCGTTCCCAAGACTCTAAAAACACCTGCATGCGTTACTACCAAATGGACATGCTCAGCCCAGCCTCTCTCCAGAGTTCCAGAACTGTTTTCAACTGCCTTGTAGATTTCACACCTGGAAATTCAAACCAAGTGTTCAGGCTTCTCTAAACCCAGCCTGGGAAGTTCCATCCTCAAATCTACCAACCAGTGGGCTCTCCAGCACTGCTAGTGGCTCAGCCATCCATCTGACCTCCTCCCACTTCCTCCCCACATTTTCCCCCAGACCTCGTGATTGTTAAATATGAGATATGAGAACTATCACTGTGCAGAATAAACAAAGGAAAGGTTTAGGAGTTCAGAATTTTTAAACAGCGTTAGTGACATAGCAAATCTTGTTTTCAAGACATTATTCTGAGGTTATGTGAAATATTAAGGTTATCTGAAAGAGTTAGTTGTTGGGATATTTGCTTGATGAAAACACAAATTTCCTAGAGGAAAATAAAGGGGAAAAATTTCTGAGCCAGAAATCAGGAGCCAAACATTTGTGCATTTGTTTTTTTACTTCTTTGCCACTTGTTCTTGGGTGATAAGTCATTTGCTATCTCTGTGTCTCAGTTTTCTGATCTGTCAAATGGCTATAAAAGTTAATACCATCCCGACTCAATTCACAGGGATGTTTTACTATAAAGGGAAAAAAAAAAGTATTGTCATTAAAAATGGTAGGGAGCACCTAGCATGCGTGAGGCACTGGGTTCGATTTTCAGCACCACATAAAAATGAAACAAAGATATTGTGTCCACCTTAAAAAAAAAAAAACTTTTTTTTTTAAAGTGGTAGGGAGGAGATGGATGGAATCAAACAGGACATTAAAAGAATAATCCATCACGATCAGAGAGGATTTACCCCAGAAGTAAAAAGACAGTTTAATATTACTCACCACGTTAACATATCAAAGAAAAGAAGTTATACAATCAAGAAAGATGCCCAAATCCCATTTGAAAAGAATGAGCATGAATTTATGATAAAAGAAAAATTCATCAAGTCAAACAACTTTTAATTTCTGGCTTGCTCAGTTAGTACATGATCTACGTTTCTCATAGACATCATTGTAGGATAAAGAGTTTCAAAAGCCCATGCTTTTGAAAATGATTTTTAATTTTTAATAGAAACTACAAAAATGCTTTGGGGTGATCAAAAGCATAAAGGGAAAGAATTTGAAAGAGTCTTATTATTTGAAACTATTCTAAAGGTTTATACTTGTTACACTATTTTCTTTTGATGCATATTATTGGTCACGGCCTTAATTTATTAGTGCATAGTCTCGAATCAGAAATGCAGCCTCCAATAATAACCGGGTGAAAGAATACTTGCTCTGAAGGAAGGGCTGAGCTCAGCAGTGTAGAAGCAGGGACAGAAAATGAATTTTGATGTTTTTTTGTTTTTTTTTTTTTTTTTTTTTTTAAGAAATTGACTGCAGCCATTCCTATCTCTTTCTAACAACTCAAACTGACTATAATTGGAACACAAAGACCAGTCATTCAGCTCTCCCACCCCTGGCCTTTCCTGCGGTTCCATGCCGTGGAATGAATGCTGGCAGCCCTGAATCATTCCAAGTCACTGGTAATGCACTGCAGTCAGCAGAGCTTGTATTTATGTCTGCTTTCTTCAGTGTCAAAGGGGGGATCTCAGAGCATTATTAGTGAAAGGGCCTGAGCAACCCTGTCTAGACCAATGGTTTTCAACACTGACTGCAATTAGAATAAAGACGGGCCTTGTAAAAAAGTTAACAATGCTCAGGCCTCAGCTTCAAAGAGTCAAATTTAGTTGGTCTGGTAAGAGGTCCTGGCTTTCCTAACTTTGAAAAGCTCCTCCAGGTGATTTTAACATATATAACCGCAGTTAGAAACCACTATTCCTGCTTAGTCTTTTCATTAAATGAGCAAATGAGGACACAGAATGTTCAAGTAGGTAATGACAGATCTTGTTACCTTATAGGGAATTCCTGTGCTAAGAACTTTCTCAAAACTTGGAAACAAGGCAGAACGGTGACACCATGCCTTAATAAACATAAGCCTACACAAGGGCCATTTGACTCTCTAGGGAAAGTAACTTTTATTTTTCTCATTATTACCACTAACCAAGGTCCAGATATTTTTAGCTGCAAAGCTTAAATGTTAACTTGTGGAAAAAGAATACAATATGATGCAAATGAGTATTTGTATACTAGAAATAAAAATTATTTTTGTTCTACTGAGATGATAAACCCAAAGGTTATGATTTTATTGCCCTGTGGGGACATTAACCAGTTTTATATCTAACTTAGTAATCTTATTCCAGCATAGTTTTCTGTTTTCCTCCCTCCCTCTTTCTAAAAGTTCATTGCCTTATCTTTCCCCCACCTTCCTTTGGCTCTAGCATCCTTCTAGTTATCTCATTAATGAGAAAGAAACTTTTGACATTTGCTTCCTAAGTATTTATGTGAAAATTAGGAGTATAAAATTACAAGCACTGTGTCTTAACACTTGAAAATGATGTCATTTTTGGTAGGGCATCTTAAACCATTTAGAAAGCTTTAATTGATCATTTGAGATGTAATTTACTCTGTTCTCCAAATATATTACTCATCAACCACATTCAGAAGCCAAAAGCTACAGACTTTCCCTTCAGGCAAAGTGGAGTAATAAAGACCTCGTTGACCCTCCCTCTTTAAAATAATACACGGACAAAATATATGAAACTATAGTAGACATTAGGCACTGGGAGCCCAGTAAAGTGACCAGATCACTTTACTGATCTGTCGAGGAGTAACAAATGAGTCGAGCATTAAAATGGCCTCAGCTTCGACCTAGAAAATTTCCAAGCCACCATGCAGTCAGTGTGTCCTTGAGCTGTATAGGAGGCCAAGGCAGTTAAAGCTCTCAGGACAGAGTATCACGGAGGACCCAACTGCACAGGGACAGCCCCAGATATCTGACAGGGCACCCCTGGCATCTTTAGTCAGGATCTAACTACAGGGAAGGAAACTACCTGAGGCTAGGGTAGGGTCAGGGGGCATGATACTTGTTGCTCATATCGGGGTGGAAACGGCTGCTCTTCCTGTTAGCCAGAATGGAAACCCTCATATTTTATGGCCTGTTGGGTATGGAATACATAGTGAAGAAGAAAAATCATTTCTAAAATCTGCTCTGATCCCAATTAACAAAGTTTAAAAGCAAAACTTGAAAGACTCAAACTGTTTCCAAATAACTGCATCCTAGAACCAACACTAAAAATATTCATGGGAATATAAAAATAACCCGTACACAATAAAGTAAAATTTAAAATGTTTGGTATTCAATGCAAAATTAGCAGGCATGCAGAGAAGCAGGAAAATGCAATGAAAAGAAATATCAAGCAATAGAAACAGACCCAGAAATGAAAAAAAATGTTAGCATTAGTAGACAAGGACATTAAAAACATATAGTAATTATAACTATATTCTATATTTTCAAGAAGGTGGGTAGAAGATAAAACATGTTAAAAAGAGATGTGAAATATATTTTTAAATGACCCAGATAGAACTTCTGGAGATGAAAACTAGAATGTATGACATTTAGAATATTCTGAGTAGGTTAAACAGTGAATTAGACGCTAAATAGAATTAGTGAACTTGAAGGCATAGCAACAGAAACCATCCACAATGAAGCCCTTGGAGAAAAAAAGACTGAAAAAAAGCAAATGAGCAGACCATCAGAGAAAAGATTCAATATACATGTACTGGAGAAATGAAGTTCCTGATGGAAAATGGGGGACAGGAAAAATATGGCTTAATTGTTCTCTAAACTTGATTAAAGTTGTAAATCCATAGTTCTAAGATGCTCAACCAACCCCAAACCTACCAAACAAGGAGAAAATTTCATTAAGGCACAGTACAGTTAAATTGTTTACAATAAAGAGAAAATCTTCCAAGTACCCCGAATAGGGAAAAACATGAAGTTGTGCTGTCTTCCCTAGATTACACAATGTCCAATTCCATATACCCCAGCCTTGGTAACCACCCTGGGCCTCTGGGCCTAAACAACATGACTTTATCTCTCACACAGAGCTCCAAATGCAAATAGAATTTCTAATGTGTATTATGAATCTTTTCCTTATTTAATAATGTTTCTTTTAGCAGGGTAGGAGCTGGGACAAAGCAATGCTCAGGTATCAATTTTAAGGGTCCCCCCACAAAAAACCTCAGTAATTAAGTAATATTTTTAAGAATCAGAATGAAAGCAAGAAAATATTTGATTAACAGAATACTAAAAACTGTGAATACAGACAGGATGCGACCCTGGGCTTACATTACTTACCATAGCATCTTCTTTCTTTCTTTCTTTTTTTTTTTTTTTTTTTGGTACCAGGAATTGAACCCAGGGGCCCTTAACCACTGAACCACAACCACATCTACAACCCCTTTTTTAGATTTTATTTTGAGACAGGGTCTCACTAAATTGGTTAGGGCCCCACTAAGTTGCTTAGGGCCCCACTAAATTGCTAAGGCTGGTTTTGAACTTGTGACTCTCCTGCCTTGGCCTCCTGAGTTGCTGAGATTACAAGTGTACATCCCCACACCAGCTCCTTCTTTCTTAATAATAGTTCAAATTTCCTTAATTTTTCCCCTCTCCTGAAGTCAGCTTCTTTGAGTCCAGATTATGTTCCTTTTTTGAATAATTGCTTCTGTGCTAGATTGGTTTATCAAGGAATTGAAATCTTTTAACAAAGTATCCCTAATGAAATGGATAAACAAGAATAAAGCAAAATTTTACTTATTAACGAAAAGTTGAAATTTTTGTCTTTTAAGGCACAGAGATGTTGCAGGAGGGTTATTGTGTTGCCATGGTTGCAAGTTTGCCTTGGCATTTTCACTGGGAAACATGTGGCCTGAACATTCCTCCCACTTTTCGCATCTGCCCACGTGCTCCAGAGAGGGACTTGGTAAACTGGCTTTTAGCCCTACCCTCCTCTGCCAGATTTTTCGGCCCCTTTTCAGAAAATCTAAACTCCTCCAAGATGTGAAGTTAGGACTGACTCCTACTCAGGATGCACACTGTCAAACCACAGAATGCTGATCAGTTTCCTTCCTGAGGCTCCATAACCCTTTACCTCTTTGGCATGATACATATACATGAGATCACCATAAGATAGTTCATTTAGGAACTGAGCTCTTTCAAATGCATTCTGATATTAATTTAATCACCAAAGAAGTTATATAACTTGGAAATTCTAGTGTTTTTATTCAAGCAATTCTTGCAAAATACTTTTTGCAAACTTAGAATGACCTCTTGATGATGATTCTTCTAAGTTTTAGATATTCGTGTATCTTTTCTCTCTTCTCACTTCCTCTCCCCTCCCCTTTGTCTCATCTTTTCCTCTCCTCCCTTTATCAATTTTTTCTTGTAATGGACATATTCATCATCCAAGCTTATTGCTCTGAAATTTGAATCTCAAATTTGAGTATAGATCCCTCTCCTAAGAAGTAAGGAGGGAGCAGGCAAAACAGTGCTGAGTATTGGGCCTGCTAAGGACCTGCCCAGTGGCAGCAACTGAAACTAGTTATCCTCAAGCTTCAGAAGAAATGCCAGCCATGACCTTAGTTCAGGCCCTTATCACTTCCAACTGGTCCCTGTTCCTGTATCTCCTCCCCAACTTCTCCCCATATTCCAACCCAAATGATCCTCCTTAGCAGCGTTCTGCCTGCCTCGTGCCTCTGCCTGGATCCTCCAGAGTTCCCTGTTGTCAATGAGATGATGCCCACGATCCTTAAAATAGCATGTGAGGCTCCTAGTGATCTGGATCCTGCCTCCTACTTTGACCTGATTTCTCAGCCTTCATGTACCTCCCCATCCCTTAACACACACACACACACACACACACACACACACACACACACACACACACCACTCCCAATCTAGCCACACCAATTCCATGTCTCCCCTAATGCACTATGTTTTCTTATGCCACCATAAAAGGTTTTCTCAACCCAGGACCCATTTTCCCTGTCCAATGATATAAAATTTAAAGAGTTTCAAGGCTAATCTTTTATCCTTAAAGACTACACGTGGCACTCCGTCTCATACCTTCCATCATGGCTGATCTTTGTGGCCAAATATATTTATAATTATTCTGACGGTGAATTGGGTTTCTGTACAGTGTGGTTTCATGATGTCAGATGCCAGCAGGAAACTGAACGCTTCAATCAGTGATCCACATGTTTAAAACTATTTGAATGCTTGGCCTTGTGCAGCTCTGGTCTAAAAAGAAATGAGTAATTTGTGAGTCCTTGGCTTCCACTCCCTGAAATCTTTCAAATATGTCCTTGCTTTCCCTGGCCCTCCTGCAGTGACCACGTGGCATCACCCACATCCCAAAGCTCTCTATAAAACGCTTTTTATGTGCAAAAAGCAGCACAAATTCAGACTGCCTGAGCTGAGGGCAAGTGTGTGGTGTACCCTGTTGCATAATGTGCTGTTTCCCTGGGACACCTGAGCTGTTCGAATCCTAACAGGTGAGGAGGATTGTGATGTAGGAAGAGCACAAGACTGCAGGCCACCAGCAACCTGCCTTTCAATTTCCCCACTGCCTCTGCCTCTGTCATGTAACCTTAAACAAGTGATTTTTTTTCCTCTCTGTGTCTCAGTTACCTCATGTAAAACTAGTGAGTTAGACAAGGTCAGCATTTCTCCAACTGGGACCATAGACTACCTACATTGGAATCACCAGGACTGCTGTTCAGCAATGTGACCACCTGGGCCTCTCTCCTGTCCTACTGAACCATACTGATAGCAGGAAAGTAAGGAGGAAGTTCAGAGAGAAGGAGAGATCCAGAGTCAATATTGTTAATAACTTTTCAGGTAAGTCTTAGACTTACCAAGATTTGGGATCCACTGGAAAAGATGATCTCTTAAGCACTGGCTACCAGGTGCCACATGGTGAGAGGCATGAGGGACCTCTCTGGGTTCTTTTGTAAGAGCAAATCCCCTACATGAGAGCTCTGCCCTCAAGACCTGCTCACTTCTCAAAGACCCCACCTCTAAATGCCACACTGGAGATAGATTTGAATTTGGAAGGACATAACATTCAGTCTATAGCAACTTTCCAAATCCTGAATATCTATTTGGTTCTTCTTTTATAATTTCAAACCCTTTAGTTAGAGTCTTATATTTGGCAAGCCATAATTCAATACTATTTTTTCATCCTGTAGACATGGTTCCCTTTAGATCTTTGAATACATATTTGTGGTAACTAATTTGTAATCTGTATAATAAGTATAACATCTGGGCTTCATTAGGGGCAGTTTCTATCAGTGGCTTTCTTTCCCTGTGTATGAGCCATACTTTTATATTTCTTTGCATGTATTTTTAAAAAGACGAATATTTTAAGTAATATAATGTGTCAACTCTGGAAATCAGATGCCACTCTTTTCTCAGTGTTTGCTTTTTGTTGTCCTTTGTTGTTTTTTTCATTGTTGTTGTATTTTAAAATGATGTTCCTGAACTAATTCTGTCCAGTCTATACTCTCTGTCCTACATAAGATGAGAGTCCATCCTTGGCTAGTTTAGAAGGCATCCAGTAATGAACAGAGATGCTGTTAAACACTTTGAACCAATGAGCCTCCTAACTTTGCTGTGTGTGTTGAGCACACCTTCAACACCCCAGCACGCCATTTCCAACTCTTCCTTTGCCTTCACTACCTGCTTCTGCAGAGACTTAGGGTCAACCCAAGGTGAGAGCTTAGGGCCTCCTAAGCCTTTCTTGAACATATGCACAGCTCTGCACATGCAGATGCACTTGTAGAAACATGGCAGAGCTTTTCAAAACTCCCTATAGACACTGAATTCCATTTTTCCTTTGTGTTTTGTGGTCAGCCTCCCATTAGCCCCAGCTGGTATTGATGCTAATACAATGTTAATACAATGTTAATTTATAATTATAATACAAAGTTAATTTCTTTTTGTTTATTGTTGATAAATGCTCTGTGGGTAAAGTGTTTGCCAGAGCAAACTGTGGGACAAATCAGACAAGGATAAGATCTGAGAATAAAGATTTTCGGTGAGATGCCCAAAGGTCAAATAGTGGCAGTTCTCTGGGGATGGGGCTTTTGGGGAACTCTGAACTTTCTCTGCACCATGAAGTGGCTTCTAGGTTGCTATTTTCATTGCTATCACAGTTTTAAAGCTGTTGATTTATAAGGCCTCCTGAAGCTGTGGGTGTGGGATGGGAATCCATTTGAAATATCACAAGTCTTGTTCTTACTGAGAGAGATTCAGCCATTTTTCTTAAATAAACCCTCTTCGAGTTGTTGCAAGCTTTTAATTAATTTGCAGAGTTCTGAAAATGTTGATTTTGACAGTTTTAGCTGCTGGGTGTGTGGAAGACTCCCCCTTCTTGGGAGAACATCACTGAATCCCTTACCCTCCTGCTCCTCTCCAAAGAGCACCAAGCCAAAGAAGAGCGCCAAATTCAAAGGTTTTCTCTATCAAGCCCTACAGGACACAGTGTCTACTTGCTGTTCCTGAGTTTACCCTGCCAATCAGCACCCGCCACGTCCCCTATGCAACCCTTCTTAAGCTGATAAGCACACGCTCTCTTCTCTCTGTCCTCTGCCCTCTTCCTCTTCTTTTTCTCCTCTATCCTTTCTCTTTCTCTCTGCCTCTCCTTTTCTTCCCCTTTAGGCAGCCCCCCAATAAAATCTCTTGGTTGAATCTCCATCTCCGGTGAGTTACTCGCCTTTCATTGGTGCAGAGACTCAGATGGGGCTCCCCTGCCTTTAAGCAGGACTCCCATCCCTCCAGAGATCACCACCTGAGCGGAGACCAACCTGCGCCCATCTTCTCCATCCCCTGCTTCGCATCCACCATCAGTCTACGAATTGGTGAGTCCCCCTCTTTGGACTCCTAAACCTGCCGAGGCATAGTAACAGGGAACTGGCCATTGATCATCCAGCAGCCCCAGTGGTTTCTTGCAGGGAGGAAGACACCCCACCCAGACCTTCACGGTCGCGGTGGTCCGCTTGGAGTCCCCCCCCCTTTCAACAGGCCTCAGCCTGCTTGAGAACTGGCAGACCCCCTTCCCTCCTCGATCATGGGTCTCCTCTTTACCCCTCTCTGATGGAAACCCTGGTGCCAAGTGACCCAGAGCTCCCAGGGCCCTCCAGGAGGGCACCTCACCAGAGGATTTTCGGTGACAACCATATCCTCGGCCTGAGGTCTCGTTCTGATATTTGACTCAAGTGGGACGCCTCACCAGTCACCCTATCATACCCTTCCTCATAGCCCCATGGGGGGGGTGACTCCTCTCTGCCTGCTGACGCCCCTCTCCAATGCCTCCGACAACTTGGACATACTAGGCCTAACCTCCTAGAGATCAATCCCAAGAAATGGATAAAATTCTCTAATCAGGATTGGCCCAATTATCCCTTAGCTAACCAAAACCATTGGCCCCCTTTGGGTCCTTAGACCCCGCCATTTTGTGGGATCTCTACAGTTCAGCGCACAGTCTGGCCACACCCTACTTCAATTATGGCTCCTTTGAAAGGTTGCTGGGGCAGAAGGGATCCTTAGGGTCCACGGTGCTCTTCTCCGTAGCAGACCTTTCTCAAAATGCTTGGGTTCCTACCAGAGTTCCACCAACTCTGCCTCATACATAAAGGAGTTTCAGTACTTACTCCAAGCCTATAGTCTCACTTTTCACGACATTTACATGATCCTGGCCAATACCCTTCTCCTAGAGGAAAGCAGGCGGGTCTGGGAACAAACCCGTAATTATGCTGATGAGGTCCATCAAACCACCCGGCCAACCCGCTAGGCGCCCATGCAGTTCCTGATCAGAACCATAACTGGGACTACAATACCACCCAGGATTAGCCCTGGGGGACCAGTTTTCCCCCTGCCTAGTTGCCTGGCTCAGAAGGGTGGCTCAGAAGGAGGTAAAATTTGAAAAACTCCAAGAAATCATTCAGGACAAAAAAACGAGAACCCTTCCATCTTCCTAGATAGACTATCTCCAGCAATACACTAATTTAGACCCTGAAACCCCCATGGGAGACAGCTCCTAATGACCTATTTCTTCTCCCAGAGCTACCCTGACATTCGGGTGAAACTTAAAAAACTGGAACAGGGACCCTTGACCCCTCAGACTGAAGTCCTGGCACAGCCTTTAAGGTGTACCACCACCGGGATGAGAAAGACAGAAAGCAAAATATCCAGGCACTGGCACAGGCTCTACAGGGTCCTACCCCATGGACCCCTTGTTTCTGGCCAAACGCCCACCACCAAAGATGGCCCCTGGGCCCTGTTTTAAGTATGGGACAGAGGGACACTGGGCACAAGAGTGCCTGAATCCCAGGCCACCTATGTGTCCATGCCCTAAATGCAAATTAAGGGGTCACTGGGCCATGGACTGCCCCGGTCCCCAAAGGGGAGCTGGATCTGCCCCAAGCCCAGACCTGGATCTTTTGGGTATAGCAATAGACGACTGAAGGGGCCTTGGGACTCCCTCCCCAATGACCACCATCACCTTTCAGGAGCCCAGGGTCACTATTATGGTGGATTGACGCCTGATTAACTCCCTTTTAGACACAGGGGCCACTTATTCAGTCTTGAGGGAGTTTTGGGGACCCACTGTTTCATCCTGTTCTCACATTGTCAGGGTAGGGGGACAAACAATCCTTCCCCTAAAAACCCCCACACTCTCTTGTAGGTTTTACCACCATCCTTTCTCCCACCAGGTTTTGGTAATGCCCCAATGCCCCATTCCCCTATTGGGAAGGGACATCTTAGCCAAATTCCATGCCTCCATCACACTCCATCCCAGCCTTTCTTTACATTCACCCTTGCAGAAGCAACCCACACATCCATAAGCTCCCCTCCTTCTCTCCCTCTGGAGGTAAACCCTCAAGTTTGGGACACTTTCACCCCCTCTGTCTCACTGTGTCCCTGTCAGAATTCATCTTAAGGACTCTCAGCATTTCCCTTGTCAACCTCAATACCCTCTTCCAACTAGCAGTCCTCAGGGTCTACAGCCCATTATTAAGGACCTATGGCGCAAGGGCTTAATAAAACCCATGTTGGGGATGCAAATCAAGTCAAGATGGCGCCTGGCGGTTTGCCAGGAGTTGTGGTTTGTGAGGCAACACCAACAAGCCATTAAGATGGTGGAGATTCCTTATTGGCTGATTGTTGTATCTGGATGATGCTAATTGAGTCAAGCTATGTGTAATTAGTTAGGTATATATACCCCTGCTTCCCCACAATAAAGCAGTTCCCGTTTGAACCTTCAAGTTGCTTGTCACCTCCCGGTTATTTGCTCAGCCAGACTGTGGCAGACCCACCCACACCCCTTACAACACTCCAATTTTGGTCGTACAGAACAGTACCAAATACCCCTCTCAAGCCAGGCTCCTTTCCGCCCACCAGGCTCGAGGACAATTCCCAGGAGCCAACTGGCAATTGGATTTCACACACATGCCCACTTTCTCCTCGTCCATATAGACACTTTCTCAGGATGGGTGGGAGCTTTTCCAACCACCAACCAAAGGGCATCCACAGTCACCTGTTTTGCTCTCAGATATCATCCCAGGATTTGGGGTCCCTACCTCCTTGCAATCAGATAATGGCCCCAAGTTTACCTCTCTAATCACACAACGCATTGCTGAGGCTCTCCACATTCCCTGGAATCTACACATCCCCAATCATCCCACCTCTTCAGGCAAGGTAGAACGTATTAACCGCACCCTAAAGGAGACCCTCACCAAGCTCTCCCTGGAACTACATCTCACCTGGGTCAAACTTCTCATGGTAGCTCTGTTTTGCCTTTGGGCACTCCCCAAAAGGCCAACTCAAACGTCCCCTTTTGAGGTGATGTATGGACGACCACCTCGACCACCTGGGACGATTCCTTTACTCTGCGTCCTTCCAGAACATCTCAGTCATCTCCTTCTAAGTTTTGTCTGAACACAGATTTGGAAACACCAAATCTCTTTGCCTTCACATGGGATGACCCAACATCCTTTAGGTCTCAACAGCTGACATGGACAGTTCTACTCCAAGGCTTCAGAGACAAGCCTTGACACAGGGTCTAACTGCTTATGACTTGGGGGATAGCACTCTCTTACAGTTGGATAGAAGCCTTCCCTACCTCAAGGGAAACTACTGATACCGTCACCTCCATCCTCATATAGCAGATCATTCCCAGATTTGGACTTCCTACCTCCATCCAGTCTGACAACGGTCTGGCCTTCACTTCTCAAGTTGTTCAACTAGTCTCCAAAGGCTTCAACATCACTTGGAGGTTCCACATCCCCCACCGACCCCAATCCTCGGGTAAGGTTGAAAGGGCTAATGGCATCTCACTAAATTTGGCATTGAATTCAGGCTGTCCTGGAAGCCCCTAGAGCCCCCTCAGGCCGTAGCCCCTTTGAGCTACTCTACGGGCACCCTTTCTTAGTCAACCAAAGCTTCCCAGTTACTCTTCCTCCCCTTGTGTCCTACTTGCCCTATCTCACACTTCTACACAAACTCCTAAGGGAACAGGCAGACCGATGTCTTCCTGTGCCATCTGTTACCTCTGTCCCAATACAACCAGGAACTGACCCAGTCTTACTTACTTAAGTTTTCTCACCAACCCTCTCCTTCTTTTACTAATCATTAATCTCTCTCAAGCTTCTATCCCACCCACAGATGGCGCTTCTACATCCAAGTGACATGACAGCAGGATGGCACCACCCGCTCTCAGTTTATGAGTCAAAGCAATTGCCCTTCTACTGGCTGCAATTGGGCAGTCATCCTTGACATTACTGGATTCAACCAGTCCACTTTGTCCCACTTATGTTCAGCAATGCTGTGCTTCATAGCAGACCAAACTGAGGAATCCTGTAAGCACTGGTCTGACATTTATGGTGGGTGCCTTTATAATTATGCAAGAAAGGCATCCTAGATGAACCTTGCTATGAGAATCAAGCATACACCAAGTTAACTATGGGGACCCATGGGACCCGAAATGGGCTTCTGGTGTTGATGCTTCTCCTCAGGGATCTCCAGCTACTTGCTACCTCGGAGGACACCTATCCCTTACATGAAGGCCTCACTAACGGCCGAGGGAACTTCATCACTGTGGATATGGAGCTAAAAAATGGAACACGACTGGGGAACTTCACTAGCCTGTCACTCAGGGTTTCTAGGCCCATTCGCTCTTGTGTGCCTCTTCCCGACCGCTGGTCTCTTCTCAGCCAGTCCCTCTCACTGGACTTCTGGCCAGAAGCTAATGTGGTGTCTCCTCTTCCCTCTTCTTCTCCTTACCTTCGGGTATCTTTGGTGTTTTAGGCTCATCATGTGGCACAGCTGGTTCATGGAGTTCATGGGGTCCCTCCAACAGGACAGCTGGCTGATTCCCCTCATTTGCAAGGACAAGGATTGGATCAAGACTATCCATGACCTATGGCTTTGAGGAACTTTCATCTTCAGCACCCTCGCCTTTTACAGCTATGCTTCTCTTGTCCCCGCAACCTGACCATTCCTCCCTTCCTTCACACTCCTCGTCCCTCTCCAGCAGGAAGTAGCCAGACAATCTCATCACTCTGCTCCCAATACAAAAACAAAAAGGGAGTAATGTTGGGTATGTGGGAGACTCCCCCTTCTCACGAGAACACCACTGAATCCCTTACTCCTCCCCCTCCTCTCTGAAGAGCAGCAAGCCAAAGAAGAGCACCAAATTCAAAAGTTTTCCTGACCAATCCCCACAGGACACAGTGTCCACTCAATGTTCCGGAGTTTACCCTGTCAATCAGCACTCACCACGTCCCCTACACAACCCTTCTTAAGCCAAAGCTTGTAAGCACACACTCTCTTCTCTCTCTCTCCTCTGCCCTCTTCCTCTTCTTTGTCCCCTCTCTCTACCCTTTCTCTTTCTCTCTGCTCTCTTCCTCTGTCTCTTTCTCTCTGCCTCTCCTTTTCTTCCACTTTGGGCAGCTCCCCCAATAAAATCTCTTGGTTGAATCTCCATCTCGGGTGAGTCACTTGCCTTTCACTAGCTGCTTATATGGAGGAGCTGCCTTTTGAAAGTAAAAAAGAGAAAATGTAATTTTTCCTTAACCCTCATCAATTCACTGTTGAGACAAAATCCTCTGCAATAACAGATAAGTAAACAAAAGAAAAGCAAGTGTGTGGTGTTAGGAGTCTGCATTAAATATATTTCAACAAGGAACAATACATTTTAGAAAAATGACAAGACAAAGGAAAAGCAGCCCCAGGCTTCCGGGGTGGGAAAAGTGTGGGAAGGTAAACTTGTGGGAAGAAGTTCTGCTGGCAGGTTCCTCTGGCCCCAGGTCTCTGACATGATGAGCAAGCAATATGAAGGATTCACATCCAGTCTTTAGGTGGGGAAAGGAAGGAGGAAGGTAGAAAGACCTTTTGCCTCTGAGAATTTCTGTCCCATTTTTAGACAAATAGTAAGAAGGCAAAGCTTTCCTTTGAGTTTTGATTGTCTTCAGCTCAACATATTCTGAGGAGAAATTTGATTTCCTTCAGATGTCTTCATTTCACTATTCTAGAACCTTCCCACCCTCCTCCCTTCTCCTTACTTCTTTTCTTTTCTTTTTATTTACCTCTTGGCCTTCTCTGAAGTCCATCTCACCTTGTGTATGCTTAAGCCCAGAATTTCAGAGGTCCTGGGCAGTCCTCAGTAGTGAGTGACTGGTGCTAATCCTCCAGGTGGATGTTTCTGAAAAGTCGTCTGGTATCTTCTCTGAGGTCTTAGGAAAGTCTAGCTATCATTGCTTAATGTGAAAACCTTATAGTGCACCTTCGGTTAGCCTGTCTTCCTGCCCTGCCTCACTCTTCCCACTCCTGCCTCATAAGGTCACCTCCCACTGACTCTCAAGTCCTTGCTCGGGTGCTACTTTAGGACCCAAACTGAGACTGCTGCAGTTCTAGCGATCTGTGTATAGCTGTGGCACTCACAACTTACGGTGGTGCTCTGCTCTACCATGTTTGCTGGATTTTAATCAACTCTGGATATATTAAATAAGAGTATGTGGCATTCGTGTGTATCCTAGCATAAAAGGGAAATAGGCTTTACAAAGGGGTGTTCTTACACACCATCATCTCTAGGACAGAAAAAGGATGACCAGTACAAGGAGTTGGGAGGAAAAAAAAAAACAGGTTCTCTCCATTTCACAATCCCTCTGCTCCTTAACCTAGATTTTGAACCAGAAGAGCAGTCTCCCTTGCACTGAGTTCCTCCTGTGACCAGCGAGGATGCAGCAAGTTCTTTCTCTGCTGAGCCCTCAGGTAATCATCATAGGGCCATAATAATGATTCGGAGGTCACCAACCACAGAAGCAGTGGTCACCATGATGCCCTGCTGACCTCACAAGGCATTTTGCAGTCCCTTGTCTCACAGAGCCTTCACCACAACCATGGAAAGCCTAGATGACTCCAGCTAACCAGCGACCCCCATGGGAGCATGCGTCTGATACCTTTGTCAGATGCTAAAAGGCCACTGTGTTTGTCTAAGTTGAATTTTGATTTACATAAAGTACATAAAAGAATTCCAAATGTTCTTTTTAACTGTGAAATCTCACTCTCAGCATCCTTCCATCTGGAGATTCTTGTTGCTACTCCAAGTGGCCAAGAGATGCACTAGCCATGGGGACACATGGTTACTGTTACCAAAGGCCCACAGAAAAATAGCAGTTTCTGCCAAGAAGCCTAGTTACAGACCCTGGAAAAATCTGAGGGGTCCATGTCCGTCCCCTCATATGCAGGTAAGGGGTGACTCACCTGCCAGGAAGGAGCCTTTTAGTTATAGCTAGACAGAGGTGTGACCTGTCTCACTGGTAGAACTAGAGAAAACATAGGTCAAATCCCTGCATTCAGGGACCAAAATCCATCTCCCAACTAAGAACTTAGAAGAAATTACTTTTAAAATAGTAAAGAAGTACTGGATCTACTTTGTGGGGCTAAGATGCAATTTTCTATGCGTTTTTAATAACTAGTATCCATTGATGCTGAGATGTCAATTCCTTCTCACTAATAATTGTGAAGCCCTTTACCAAGAGTGGCTAGCATAGGCTGGACACCTAATAAGAACCACAGGTTCTAGTTTGTCAGAAATACCATGTGTCTGGAACTTCACATTGATTATCCCTTAACCTTCCGATGTATTCTGTAAGTATTACCCCTGGCAGTCCCCATTTTCCATGTAAGGAAATTGCCCTTCTGAGAGGTCAATTTGCCTGACTTAGCACGTAATATTCAATAAATGAGTATTTGTATGAATGAACTAATGAAAATGAAAGAATGGACGAAATTAATTAATTAGATGAAATGGTAAGTTGGATTGTTCTAGACCTGGTCTTGTAGTTAATGCTTATTACCTCATGCCAGGCTGCTGTTTTCCTGATGATGAATCCAAAATACAAATTTCAGAGCACTCTCATATTTTCCCATATGAAATGCCTTATGGTTTTGCTCTTTTACAGATATCTTTGGCCCAAATAAAGATACTGTGTATTTCTGCCCTTAATATTCTACCACTTAGAACTGCTTTTAAACTTGAAAAACACTTGAATTTGAAAAGAAAATGGATTTTTGATTTCATTATAAAAATAATAAAAAATCATTACAGAAAGATTGATCAAACAGCAAATAATATAAATATCAATTTATAAATATACATAATATCCCTTTGGAAGAATAACCATTTGTTAGTATCGTGGTGCACTGCAAGAACTTCCTAGCTTCTTTCTATACATAGGTCTTTGCCGGGATTGGGGAGGGGGGAATATGTTTTTTCCCCAGTATTCTTCCTCTTACCCATTTTTTCTTAGAAAAATATTTGGCTCTCCTATAACCTTCTTAAACATCATCTTTATTGCACAAACAAGATACTTATTGCATGAGTATCTCCAATCACTTGGGAAAGAATCTATGTCCAATAACTAGAAATTAGTTAAATATATCTACCTGAAAACATCTGGTACAAGGTATTTTCAAACCTTAAATTTATTTCTTTAGGAGGGGCAGATATGTATGTAAAATTCTTCACCCTAAAATTTATAAGCTCTTTCCTCTATTGCCTTCTGACCATAAAAATCATCTTGTTTTTTTTAAAAAATTATCTTGTTTGGTAAAAGCCATCCATTTGTCTCCCAAGCACTTGCTATTTAACTCTTCAATGTTCATAACTGCTTCAGCACGCTGCCATGTGAGAAAAGACGGCACATCCTGCCAAAATCTCCAATGCCAAGGGCTTCTAAAGAAATGACAGTTTTCCTGTGTTTATTGCAACAAGTTAAACAACACAGTTCAAAAAAACATAAAGGCAAAGCTAAATATATCCCTCTCTTCCACTTCCACCCCCTGAGGTGACCAATGGGAACAAGCCAGCATGCACCCTTCCACCTTTTTCCTCCTTACTGGCTCATGATTTCAGCATAAGCATTCATAAGTTGGAGATTATTGATTTTTCAGTTGTAGATGGACACAATATCTTTATTTTACTTACCTTTATGTGGTGCTGAGGCTCCAACCCAGCGCTTCATGCATGCTAAGCAAGCACTCTACCACTGAGCCACACTCCCAGCCCAATGTTGAAGATTCTTATAGAAATGTTTCTAGGTGAAATTACATAGGTTTTGGAATTTGCTTTATTTATTTATTTATTTATTAACTTAATTTAACGAACTTGGAGTACAGAACTTATATATAAATATACACATCCTTTTACCTATAGAGGATTATATTTCATGTGTTATAATATTTTTATTTAATTAAAGGAAAGGGTTTATTTGGACTCAGGGTTTCAGGGGTTTCAGTTCCCAGTCGCACGTCAATTGTTTTCATTCTTTCTACTGGCTATACGATATTCCACAGTATGAATGGACTCTGGATTGTTTATCCATTTCCTTATTGCTAGACATCTAGTTTGTTTCTAGTTTTTTTGTCACCACAGAAATGCCACAGTGCCCATCTTGTACTCCTATTCTTACCTTCTGTTGCTTTCATCTCTATGACATTGTTTCTCCAGAATGGGATTGCTGGGCTAAAGGGCATATGAATTTTTGGTTTTAAAAGATGTAAGGAAAGTACTTCCTTCAAAAATTGTAAAACTTTACCACTTCAATGTATAAGAATTTCCTTTTGCCTGTATCTCCATCAACAGAAGGCGTTTTCATACCAATCAAACCAACTCTTGTTAATAGTTCAAAAGAGAGCTTCATTCCCACTTCAACTTGTACTTTGTTTAAATATCTCTCATGTTCTATTGACTATTTAGAGTTACTCTTTTAAGAATTATTTATTCATTTCGTATGCTTATTTTTTTCTATTTGTTGTATATAGAAAAATAATCATATTCCAACTATTTACTTCTTTTCCTGCTGTTATTGTTTGTTTTTTTTTGTTGGTTGGTTGGTTGTTGGTTTAGGGGTTTGGTTTTTGCTTTGGTTATGGGGCACTTTACCACTGAGCTCTATCTCCAGTCTTTTTTTAAAACAGGGTCTCACTAAGTTACTGAGGCTGGCCTCTAACTTGTGATCCTCCTATCTTAGCTTCCCAAATCACTGGGATTACAGGTGTGTGCCACTGCACCCAACTATTTTTCAACTCTATCATTTGCCCTCTGAGTTCGTCTAGGGTATCTTTTGCCTTGCACAAAAGATCTAAAAACTTTTTAAATTTTAATATTTCTGACTTTTCTAGCTCTTCTCTTGCCTCTTAAGTTCAAAAGTTCTTCCCTATCTTCCAAGTCATATTAGGTAAATCTCCCAGATTCTTTCTAATACTTTTACAGATTTTTAATTTTCTTACATTTATATCTTTAATTCATCTGCAATTTATTTTAGTATACTGTGTGAGATAGAGACCTAACCTTATTTTCTCCAAGAGAAATAATTAGTGGTTTCACTTGGCCCCTTTTATCAAATGAGTTGTCCTTTTCTACTGAATTGAAATATCATTTTTGTGATATATGCTATATTCTATTTCACTATTTGTCTATTCCTATGCCAAAACCACATTGATTTGTTTTCTGAAATTATAGTATGTTCTAATATCTGGAAACAAGACCATAACATAGTGGTTAAGCATACTGGCTTTGGAATCAGATTATCTGAGTTAAGATCCCAGCTCTAACATGTTGTAGCTGCATAGTAACATTTCTAAGCTTCAATTTTATAATCTGTGAAATAGAAAAATAAAAACCACTTCATATGATTTTATGGAGATTAACTAAGTTAATGTATATAAAATGCTTAGAACACTGCACAATTAATAGTAGTTACTAGGGCTGGGTTCAGTTCTCAGTGCTGGAAGTTACTGTTTTTCATGCTTTCCTCAACTACTCTTGAAAATTCATTCTTCCATATGAACTTTAAGAAGTTTCATACAATTCAAAAAAATCTTATGAAATTGCATCACACACACACACATATTAGTTTGGGGCTAATGGGTTTTATACTAAAAACCATTCCATTTATTCAGATCTTATTTTATGAAAGTTAATAAGATTTTGTTGTTGTTTCCTGAGATTCTTTGCCTCTGTTGTTATATTTACTCTTAAGTATTTTATAATTTTCTTGTTTGTAGGTGAAATCTTTCTTCTCAATTCCATTTTCAAGTACTTATTGAAACATATAGGAAAGGTTTATTTCTTCTTTACCAATTGTTTATTTTTAGTTTTTCTGTTTTATTCCACATGCTAGTACTGTAAAGATAATGTTAAGTAAAAATAATGGTAGCTGGCATCCCTGTATGGTGTCTTCTTTCAATCAAAAATGCTGGCCAACTGCAACTTGTAATTATATTTACTATTAATTTTTAGAAAGCAGACTCTCATATTTAAATAAGCTCATTTCATTTCTATTGTGTTTATGGTTTTATTAGGACTAACTATCCAATGTGTCATCAAATGTATTTCCAGTTTCTACTGATAGGGTCAGACTTTTTTTTTCCCCCAACTAATTAATTAAATAAATGGTGTTGGTAGAATCTTTTTAAATTTTTTTTTTGTAATTGTAGATGGACAGCATGCCTTTATTTTATTTGTTTAATTTTTATGTGGTGCTAAGGATCGAACCCAACGCCTCCCTCACACGTGCTTGGCAAGTGCTCTGCCACCGAGCTACAGCCCAGCTCCTGTTGGTAGAATCTTGTTTGTAAGTCATTCTTGCAAATATAGAATAAATTCTATATGGGTATAATGTATTATTGTTATGATACATTACTGGGTTCTAAATGCTATTTTCTTAGATCATTCCATCTGTATTCATTAGTGAACTTTTTGTTTTATACTGTATCAAGTTTCAGCATTAATATTATACTCACGTGGTTAGAATCATTCCAACATTTTCCATGGTCTGGAATAGTTACATAATGTTAAAAGTCTGCTATTTAAAGGCTAACTAGAATTCAGCTATAAAAAAAAAAACCACTAGGTCTTAAAGCCTTTTCTTTAATAGTAGGTCTGCAATCACCAACCCTGTGTCTTCCATGGCAGCATTTCCTAACTTTACTGATGGATAGCAATCACGCAAGTGCCTACCACACGCCCATCTTTTTTTTTTTTTTTTTTAAACAGTTCTGGGATGGAACCCAGGGCCTATGCATTCTAGGCAAGTGCTCTACCACTAAGCCACACCTCCAGTCCTTGACAAATATAGAATTATTAAGCCCCTACTCTGAAGATTCTGATTCACAAGCTAGTCAATCTTTAAAAAACAAATACCAAATGACTCCTTTGATATAAGGGGAGTAAACAAGGACAGGGTAGGGACAAAGAGCTTGAGAAGAAGATTTACATTAAACAGGGATGAGAGGTGGGAGGGAAAGGGAGTGAGAAGGGAAATCGCATGGAAATGGAAGGCGATCCTCAGGGTTATACAAAATGACATATAAGAGGAAAGGAGGGGTAAGACAAGATAATACAAATGGAAGAAATGATTTACAGTAGAAGGGGTAGAGAAAGAAAAGGGGAGGGGAGGGGAGAGGAGGGGGGATAGTAGAGAATAGGACAGACAGCAGAATACATCAGACACTAGAAAGGCAATATGTCAATCAATGGAAGGGTAACTGATGTGATACAGCAATCTGTATACGGGGTAAAAGTGGGAGTTCATAACCCACTTGAATCAAACCGTGTAATATGATGTATTAAGAACTATGTAATGTTTTGAATGACCAATAATAAAAAAAAAAGATTCTGATTCACAGGCTCTGGGATAGGGTCAGCTGTAGAAATTTATAGATTTAAATATAAATTATTCTTATCACAACTCTGTGGTAATTAGTTTAGTTAGGTTTCCCAGTTAATGTTGAGCTAATTTGGGTAGTTCTATTTTGCAAGAAAATTATTCATTTCTTCTAAGTTTTATAATTTGTTGCTATTGAGTTATATATAGCATTATCCTATAATTCTTCTAATTTCTGACATTTCTGTAGTTATGTTCCCTTTCTCATTTGAAATATCAGATAATTTTGCTCTCTTTCTTTTTCCTTTAAATCTTCAAGAAACTTATTTGTTTTATCAACTTTCACAAAGAACCAGTTTTCAGATTTACTTAGCCTTTGTTATCATTTTAAAATTCCTATTTAACTTCAGTGACTTTCTATATAAGTTTCCTCTTAGGTTATAGGCACTCAGTATCGTGTGCTATACACTGTGATTTAACATTATACAGTTAAATAGATATAGTTATCCATGTTGATTTAATCATATATTTCAAGATTCCTTTTGTATCAGTGTTTTCTCCTCTAAATATCTTCCCTTATCTAGAGGTCTTGGATTTTTTTTTTTTTTTTTTGGTTGAATGCTTTAAATCTTTCCTAAAGTAAACTTCTAGTTTTTTTGTTGCTGTTGTTTGTGTTTTTGTTTGGGGGGTGGGTGGTAATGGGGATTTAACCCAGGGATGCTTTACCACTGAGCCACATCCCTAGTCCTTTTTATGTTTTATTTAGACACAGGGTCTCCCTAAGTTGCTAAGAGCCTCACCAAATTGCTGAGTCTGACTTTGAACTCCTCCTGCCTCGGCCTTCCAAGTCACTGGGATTACAAGCATGTGCCCCCACACCCAGAAAATTCTTAAGATTTGTTTAAGGTCTGTTCTGATTATTTTATTTACAATTCCTCTCTAAGCCTGTTGGTCCTGAGGTGTAGTGTGCTTATCCTCTGTAGGTTCTCTGTAAGTTCTTGAAGATACTTTAGCAATGGCAGCCAGAGAGTGGAGGAAACCCAACAGTCTCTGATCCTCGGCCCACCGCACTGGAGAAAAGGCTCCCAATGCCCTTCTGGGCAGTTGAGAGGATATCACTTTTTCCTGGGAACCAGTGGAGGGGACCACCCAACATTGCTCATCAGCTTCCTAGGGACCAAAAAGGGCAGGTACATTCATGCTAACTGATATCAGCCTTCTCACTGAGTTCTCAGGGATATCCATGGACTAACCCCTCCCAGGTTTCAAATCTTCCCCCAGACTTTATCTGGTTTCTCTCTGACTTTAGGGTGTGAGTGGGAAGGGAAGCTCAGTGACAGGTTTCTGGGTCATGCCCTTCAGACCCCATCTGCCTCCCAGCCCTAGCTACTAGTTATCCCAGAGAGGTTTCAGGCTGGAGTTACTAGCAAAGAAAGGTGAAGCTTGTTGAACCATCAGCTTCCCAGCATTCCCTGTCCCATGTTTTACATATACCTTAATTATGTAAACACTGCAAAGATTTAAAATTGTCATTCACTGATACAATGTGTCCCTTCCTCACACAGCTCCCTTGCTTTACCCAATTCTCCCCAACCCAATTCCACCTCCCTAAAGAGCTTCTGCTTGGTTGATGCAACAATAAATCCATTTCCAAAGGACCTGGTCCAGAAAACACTATAAACATTTGTGTGTTCGAACACCCTTTCTCTGCAATCTTCAAGTGGAAGGTAAAAGAATCCAATAATTTGCCTCAGCTCTCATAGATAAGGTAAAGGATGTAGGTTTAGCCAATCAGAGGCTTTCATCCTGGGCTTCGGCTCTGGTGGTGGTGACATAAAGATCTAGGGATGGCTGATAAATTGTTCTTGTTGACAGCACCAGTATCATGAATCTAGTGATGACAGTAAAAGGTGTTGAAACCCCAGCCACGTCTATTACAGCCAAACCTCCTTGGTTCCTGTTTTCCAAACCTGATTTTTTTCAGATCGCCCATTGATTCTGTGAGTTGCCTAGCACTTTCTTTTATTTATGCATCTGGGGTTGATTTCTAATTTCTAATGTTTACAATCCAAAGCCCTGAGGGGTTCAGAATACCAGAAAAGTTCTGAGTCTAGGAACAGCTTCGAGTGCTGTGCCTCAAACCAAATCAGCTTGATTTCGCAAAATCCTTGATGGTATGCTAGGCTAGTGAATATGGCTTCAGCCAGTTCCATACAATACCAAGTTTTTATCACCATCCCTTTAAACACCAATGTCCCAGTCACTGGGATCCCTGAAATGACCAACTTTATTATTATTATTATTATTATTATTATTATTATTATTATTTGCAGCATTGAGGATCCAACACAGGGCCTCACACATGCTAGGTGTCTACCCCTGAGTTACAGCCTGACCCACCAACATTCTTCATGAAAAGCCATCAGATTGGGTCATAAAAGTAAGAAAATATAATATTGAAGATTTTTTGTTTATATTTTTATTTTGAGATAAAAATCTCTTGATTTTGCAACAACAACCTCTGGGACATTATTGGCTTTAGTACAAGAAAATACACAATATTAAGATGATAAAAAATCAGGCTGAAACTGGGTAAAACAATCTGGTAGATATTATTAGTGGTTATCATAATGGGAATATTTTTATTTTATTTTCTTCAGATTCAACCACTTTTTTTAAGGCTATAATTCATTTAGTCCCAACTCTCTTCTTTTTCTTCCTCTCTGCACCTCAGCTAAGAAAACAGTAAAAACCCAGGAGATATTTCAGCACCAAAAGCATTGGAAAGTGAGAATAGTTTATTTATAAATTTCTTATATGAAATTTCTCATCCTACATCACCACCCCAATACAAACCCACAGAGGTAGTGTTCCTAAAGATAGTTGATTTGATTAGTGCATATACCATGCATTGCATTTCTAAATTAATTATATTCTTCTAATAGACATGGGTTATAGAACACCCAATTTCCCTCTGGTTTCAGCCTTTAACCTCCATGACTTTTACTATTTATTTAAATAAACAAATAATCAGGATAATGACCCACATTTATCTTTGTCAACCTCATGAGATTGTATGCTTTTTAAAAAAATTTTTGTAGTTGTAAATAGACAGCATGCCTTTATTTTACGTGCTTATTTTTATGTGGTGCTGAGGATCAAACCCAGTGCCTCACATATGCAAGGCAAGCACTCTGCCACTGAGCTACAGCCTCATTGCTTTTAATCTTTCTGGCACATTATGATAGAAAAAAATTCAAATTAGGTCAAACCTTCAGGAACTGCCCATCATCTTTTTCCTCTTGTAGAATTAATTTTACTGATGTAAACTTTGGCATTTTGTCTTGGTCAGATAATAAAGTATATCATAAGGAATGGCCCTAGGAAAGTTGTTCTTGTAACATACATAAATATGGTGTCAAGGACTATGTCATGGACATTATCCACTGATTGGCCCTATTATTCATAAAAAATCACTATTGTCCCCTCATATAAAGAGTAGCAGAATGCAGTGTGGGCTGCCTCAGCTGTCCTTACACTTCAGCCAAAGAACAGTTGTCAGAATAATGGATTTTAACACTCCCTGCAGACAGGTGTTTGGAAATCATCACATCTACCCCTAGGACCAAACCCAGAATGAGGTGCCCAAACATTTACCTCTGTGGAAAGGGCTCTAAATGTGACATGGGGACAGAAGAAAGGACCCAAGGTAAATATACACAGACCATTCAAAAAGAAAAAAAAAAAGAAAGAAAGAAAAAAGCAGCTCATCCCAGGAGAAAAATACACCAAAGAATTGCATTCCAACCAGAAGTCCTCCTGGCCTTGGCAATGGTGGGAGGCCCAGCCTGCCCTCCTGTTTCTGCTGGGCAGCCTCAGGAAAAAACTGCTTCTGACAATTATTGTCAGTCTGAAAAAATTTTTCCAACCTCACTTGTTGGCATCTTGGGACAGAAATAGGAGCTAGATTGAGTTTTGCTTCTCAGCAACTATTAACCTGCAAACTGAAGGTCAGTCTGCATGATGAAGATAAAAGAATTTTTGTATTCAAATCAAAATATGAATGAAAAAGGAATGATAATAATAATAACAGAACCTGTTTCTTAGGGGTATGAGGAACAAATGAGGTGCTATATGTAAAGCCCCTGTTTAACACATAGAAAATCTTGTGTGATTATTATTGGCAGTTACAAGTGCTACCTCTAGTGTCAGCCAAAATGAACTGGCCTTAAGATATCATTTAAATGGTCAAGGCACACAATAGGCAAGCTGCGGAACTAACCTAGGCGCTCTTCAATAGATGAATGGATAAATAAAATATGGTACATATACGCAATGGAATATTACTCAGCCATAAAGAAGAATGAAATGATGACATTTGCTGGAAAATGGATGAAACTGGAGACTATCATGCTAAGTGAAATAAGCCAATCCCAATAAAACAAAGGCTGAATGTTTTCTCTGATATGCAGATGCTGATTCACAATAGGCAGTGGGGAGGGAACAGTGGAGGTTCACCAGATTGGACAGGAGGAAAGAGGGATATGGAGGGGGAATGGGAATGAGAAAGATAGTAGAATGATTGGGTTCCTAGCTTCATATATGAATACACGACCAGTGTAATTCCACACCATGTACCACGACAAGAATGGGAAGTTATATTCCATGTATGTATGATATGTCAAAATACATCCCACTAAAAAGAACAAATAAAATAAATAAATGGCCAAGGCATCCAGTCTAGCAGAAAAGAGGGGAGAGGAGGAGTAGGAGGAGGATAGTAGGATAGAGGGAGGGGAAAGAGGATTGATAGAAAATGAGGAAGAAAACAAGGACATAAAATCTGGAGCCTAAAGATATGACTTAAAGATTATCTTTTAAGATCTGGCATTTGTCTTGTGAATTAGTCTAAAATTTCACTAAATTCAATCTAATAGTTGACATTTTGATAAATACTTGCTAATCAGAGAGCAGGAAATTCCTAAAGAGGTTAGGAAATTATGTCAAGAGGTGAACAAATCCATAGATACAGATATTGTATGTATGTGTGTTGGAATCAACAAAAACAAACATTTTTTTATTACCAAATTCTTAGAGACTTCTTATCAGCTTCTCCTCAAACAAAAGACACTGTTTTGTGGGAAAAGTGATAAGAAAACCAGAGCACATGATGTTCTTAAGAGAGAGTTGTCCTTCTATTTCCAATGATGGCAGGCTCATTTTATAATCATTCCTTTCACTGAAAATAAATAGAGGCATGCATCATTTTTATGGACTTCCATAATGGGCTTTTTTGGCACAAGGAACACAAAAATGAATACATTGTGGTCCCATGTTCAAGAGTTCATTAGGAATATGCAACATGGGGACTATCACAGATAATTGCAGTAGTGACACACACACACACACACACACAAAAAAAAAAATCAAGTAGGATGATTTTCACCAGTAAAGGCTTTTAGAAGAAACTGGATTTCGAACTGTGCCTGAAGGATATGGGGGAAGTTATCTTCCAGGTAGACACTGAAGCAGCTTTTCAAGAGGCAGGAATTCACATCCTGGGTAGGAACAGCAAGTGAATCAGCTTGGCTAGAATAGAAGAGCTCTAATGAAGAAAGTAAATTCTAGATTCCCTTATTGGAAAGAATCATAGCTGATACTTTCATATGATTCTCACAGTGATAGCATAGGACCTTTTATAAATAGGTAACAAATAAATTCTGGTGGGTCCACTAAGTCTACCCAACTCCAAGGCAACCTGTATTTTATGGAGGACTTACCCTAATAAGAAATGAATTGAAAGAGACTCGGCAGGTGGGGTGGAGAGGTAAACCATCACTTGGAGGGAATATTGTTGGCCTTCAATTCTGAGAAAGGAGGGAACTGAAACTAAACTAAAAAATCTGAACAAACTCTTCTTGGTACACCTGTTTATTTTTGGTCTGTCAAGCCAAAGACAAGAGATGCCCAGAGGAATTCTCCCAAGATTCTGGATCTGAAAGACACCAGTGATTCCAATATTGAAAGCCTTTTCTGTCTCTACTTTTTCAACTCCTTGGCGTGTTTAAACAACATGGATGGCTCTCCTTTCCTCAAGCTACTTTTCTACCTGGTGTAGGAGGAGGATGGGACTTGTCCAAGATTTGAACTGGCTCATGAAGAACCTCCTGTTTTCCTTTTCTTAATATGAGGATTCCTTCTTAAGCAATTAATTCATGGTCATATTTTATGTACTTGCAATCATTTTTAGATTACATATGAAAATATTCATGTTAGTCATCTGCCTTTGTTGCTGTGCATGAAACTGGATTTTTGAAGCAAGTTTTAATCCAGTTGTCATAAATTAATGACAATTATTTTGATTTTAGGAGTTCATATTAATGCTTGCTTTTCTGAAAAGAAGAAGAGGAGGAGGAGGAGGAGAAGGAGGAGAACTCACAATTCCTAAGGCTATCAATTTGAATACTTGGACTGTACTGTTTGATACAGATTTAAAATCACATAGCATGACTAGTTTCATTGCCTACAGAAAACTTTCTTCTAGATCTTTCCTTTGGACATAAACACAGAACCTGTATTGTAATATAGAATGGAAACATTCCAGAAAAATAATCCTCCAAATGTATCCAAATTGCTAGTTTAGCTGTAAGATTCAACTATTTTCCCTCAAAATTACCCCAGGGCACAATGAACTCTCATGGGGTTTTCCATATTAAGGGAAGTTCCAAAGTTGTGGATTGAAAAACTCCATTGAAACAAATGCATTATGTCACTTGAAATAAGAGCATCTGCAAATACTTTACAAAGTAATTTTCTTTGTTCAGCAGAGGAAGGCCAGATGATGCAATATCTAGCTTCCAGCTGCACTTTCCTCACTGGTAATTCAGCCTCTGCTAGTGCCATTTGAAAGACTCCTGACCACTCACTGTGAAATTTTGATGATGTGCTTAATCTTGGTTCTTCATCTCATCACTTATAAGGAAGAGCAAACAGAAATTATGTGAGAATGCATGCGTTTCCACAAAGCAACAGAAAGATGGCTATCTTTCTCTCTGGCATTATTTAAAAAAAAAACAACCACAAACAGTTCTAAAGGAAGAAGGAAACCAGCCAGAGGCCTTGGGGGATTCAAAATGAAGGAAATCCTTTCACAGGATGAGGATGAAGCTACACATCCTATAGAAAGTACATAAACAGCATCATAAGCTGGATATTGTTATGATTTCTCTGGGGTTTTACCTGTCCCAAGCTTTTAAAACCATTAATCACTTTATTTTGCAAAAATAGATGAGCTAAGAGTTAGGCTGCCTGTTTTTAGGAGGTTAAAAGGCAAGCAGAGGAAAGGCCCCTGAATAAAACATAACCAAAATATTTTCCTTGATTTAAACGTATTCTTAGCACTTAGAACTGATAGTGTTACCAGAGCCAAATGTTAAACAACAAATAATCAAAATGAGTGTCGACTTGAAACAGCTGTTTAATCAGCCATTTAATGAAGGAAAAAATGTGTTCTGATGATTTTATGTTGCAAGGAAAAACATGTCTGATGAGCTTTTTAGCTTTTCAAATTGGCATTGGGGAGGACTGTGTGTAGAATGCCATTGTTCAGTCTTTGGTCTGAACAATTCAAAGTAGATTTGGTTTTTTCTTCCTTTCTAGAACTTTCCCCCAAGGTAGATGTCCTGTGCTGTGGCATAATGAAAAATTTGAAAGATAAATAAGCAAGGCTCATGACTTGGAAAACTCTTTGTGCATCAACACCAAGCCCCCTAATTTACCACGCTTTGATTCCCCCCCCCCCCAAAACAGGTGGGTTTTTGCCTGTTTGTTTTTGTTTCTGTTTTTGAAACTGGACCCAACCTGTGGTAACAGCAATGCAAAAGGCGGAAGGAGCTCTCTGATCTTGCCCTGAACTGCGAATCACCCATGTGTCCTCCCAGGGGCCCACAGGGTTAGTTTATGATGTCCACTGGCAGGTTTAGATTTCTTGGCTAGAGAAAGAACATCAGGGCATAGAATTCTTCTCATGGAGACACAGGCTTTAAACTCTGTGTTTCATAGCTGTGAGCAAAAGAAAAAATGGAACCATTTAAGGAGACACTTAACATTCTTGGGACTCTGGACATACCACAAAGCTCACATAATTCTGTAACCAGAATGAGAGAATAGACTTTTTTCTCTTAGCAATTCTTAATAGATAACCTTGAATAGACATTGAATCAAATATGTTGTGAAGAGAAACACTGAGTATACCTCCTTGGTTCTTTTAATTAGTGTATTAATGATGTCTAACAGTTCTTGGCCCACATTAGACCTTGTAACCTTCCGATTCCAAATGAGCAGCAACTCCACTCAGGTTGTGAAATGCCTGTAGCTAGTGTCCAGAAGTAAACAGATCTTGGTTAAAAATCCTCTGATGTCATTCTCATCTGTGTTTCTCAAAATCCAAACTGTAACATGTCCATCTCAAATGCTTGTTGGGGTGAGAATTACGAATGTGGATTTCTGGTCCCTTGTTGAGAACTATTGAATCCAGAGCTCTTAGCTCTCGGAAAGGGGTCTAAGAATCTACCTTTTTATCAAGCTCCCAGTGTAAATCACTTGAGTTCAAGTCCCTGATACAGAGTCCCACTGCTCTATATCTCTATTAACTTAGGCCCAGGAAAGCTAATTTTTGCATTTTATCAAAGAGCCTGTTGCAAAATAACTTTATTATTACTTATTAGAATTAGGTTGCCTTTATGGAGCCTTTAGTTATCTTTTATATCTGAAGTTAAGATTCTGTTCAATACATGAATCTGTTTTTTGTACAAAAACCTATGCCATTCATTCATGACTTCATTTACTTGTGTGTGGGGGTGGGGAGGAGTGTCTATCTGCTGATGGATTTACTCTCCTATTGTTAGAAATTGAATAATGCATAACTATTTCTCTTATAGATTTAGCAACTGCAAATCATATAGCAATTTTCCTGCCCAAATGTGGCAATCTGTGTAGCTCTGTGGCCTAAATATATTTACTCTTTTTCCTCCTTTTAATTGAACTTTGTTTTGTCTTACATGTAAATGATATATTATAACTACTGTGGTCTGTGGCAACCTCCGAACCACTTCAGACAGGGTATAAATTTTTTACAAACTAGAGAGTACATGTTTCTTGTAGTGTTTAATTTTTGGCATGCAGCAATTCCTGAATAGCCACTTGACTCAAAATTAAAACCATGTTTGTTACAGGATGCAGGACTAGTAGTACTGTATTCTGTCCAACGGACTCTTAATTGATTTAGATACTTGGATCCAGTTGTATTTGTTTTGCACATCTAGTTCTACTAATGCAAGCCAGAGACTTTCAGCATCCATTCTCCTGTTGTAGGCTATGAATTTCTGAAGCAACACAGCATCTCCATGACTACCTGACAAAATGACTAAGGCTGCCAGCGCCTGCTTCTGTGAGACTGAGCATGAACTAAATAAATTATTACAGCCACCACAGGTAGAGGATTTGCATCTCTAAGCCCTGTAGGGGGAGATGTTGAGCATCCAACTGACACCTGGTAACATTCCTGGCAGTGACTCTAATCAAGATTTGCTTTGGTGGTAGCAAAGCCTCATGCATAGAAATAGCACCGTGGGTCATTTTGTTCCCCACATATCTTGATGCTTATTCATCACTGATGGCAACCACATATTTTATTGCAGATATTTTTGATTGGACCAACAACGGACTGTGCTTACTTACCTCTGCTTCCCTGCATGATTTCTTTGCTTTCCTCTGCATCCATCAACACTGAAGCTGTTGTTGCTTAACACTTTCTCTTAATGTTTCCAGAAGTTTCTTTACACATTATTGTCGTAAAACAGCCTCCATCTCTGTCCAGAAATGGAGACACAATGAAGAAATTATCTTCAAATATCCCTGCTGACCTGTCATCCACATTGCCTAATGACAAAATTCCTTTAAAAACAGTATGGCAGAGGGTTTATGTGCACATGATTTGGGTTCAGAAAGACAAGAATTGAAATCCTGGCTCAGCCTCTTAACATCTGTGTGTCATTGGGCAAGTTCTATAACCTCTTTAAGACTTAAGTTTCTTCATCTGCAGAGTATAAATATTAATAGTACTACTTCATGAGTGGTTGTTATAACTAAATGACTTAAGAAATTAGCACAAAGCAAGCATTTGATAAGTTATTATTTGTTAGTACTCACCAAATAATCTGCTGTGAGATGAACAGCTCTATTGATGACAAGTTCTTTTTTCCACTAAACAGTTTATAAGAAGCTACTCAGAATAAGTATATTTCTTCCACACAATATCACTTTAGATATTTAAGGCAGCTATCACATCTCCTTTCATATATTTGAGGACTGCCATCATTTTTCTAACTAGACTGTATAGAGTTCTTTCAAATATTTTGCATATGTCTTTTGATCCATCACCATCTGAGTCAGGCTAGCAAGGTGCTTCCTGATCCCATTTGCTCTTCTTGGGCATACAGCAGTACCCAAGGCTTTACACAGGACCCATAGATTGTGGTCATGTGATTGGGTTCTGGCCAAAAAAGTGAGGGCAGAAGGCAAATGTGTTGCTTCTAAACTAGACCAAGTGTCTCATGAGATCTTTCTCTGCTCTTTTCACCCACTGGTATGTTTAATGCAGAATGTAAACTAGAGGGCTCCAGGGAGAAAACATAAGGCACAGAAGCTGGAAAGCAAAAATTCAAATCCCTGAATTGACACATAGAAAGCTACCTGTCAAACACCTGTCAGACTGTGACCTGAGTGAGAAATAAACCTTTGTTATATTAAACCAGGAAACACTTTACTTATTCATCACTGTTAACATATCCTGACCTATGATGGAATAATAGATCTTTGTAGTTACCCTTCTCCAGATATACAATAGATTGTCAATGGCACTCTTAAAAGATGATATTCAGAACTAACACAATTTTTCAAATTCAACTTACTCAGATGGAACAAAACTGGATGTTGTGATTTGAATACAGTTTGGGTGTGTTCCCCAAAGTTTCATGTGTTGGAAGCTTGATCATCAGTGTGGCAATGTTAAGAGGTTTGTAGAATCCTTAAGTGATGGCATTCAGTTCAAGGTAATTAAGTCATTGCAGGCACTGCCCTTGAAAGAGAATAAGTAGTTCTAGCGGGAACCTGGTTAATTCCTGAGTGTGAGTTATTATAAAAGAGTGAGCCTGGACCCTAAACTGTTCTCTGGCTTCCTAACTTGCTATGTGATCTCTACATCTTGCATGTGTTTCTTGCCATGATGTGATGCACCCAAGGGAATCTTCACCAAAAGCCAAATGGATGAGGCTGCTCAATCTTGGACTTTCAGCCTCCACAACTTTGAGCTAAATAAACTTCTTTTATTTATAAAGTATCTAGCCTGGGGTAAACACTGGAAAAATAGTTCCTTCTTTTGTTGTTATTGTTTTTCTGAGCACTATTATTGTTATCAGTGCTTTCCAAAGTTGCTGTATGCTTTGCAACCACAGTACATATACACAGGTGGCACAGTTATACTCATATTCAACTAAAAATATTAAAAACATTGAGACACTGTCAAGCCAACTTGGTGGTCACCAAACATCCCATTTGCTTCCCTGGACTTCCCAGCCTCCCTCACACGTTGGTTGGAGCCATGTTTATATTTCTAGAAACAGAAATATCGTGTGTCAATTCTGGGCTGAAGCAGAGTATGCTATGAGCCAGTATGCCTCTTCCATTCCCCTCTTCCCCTGCTGCAGAGACTTTGGAGGACACAGTGTAGATGAAGGTAGGCTTCCCATCCAATTTTGCATAATTGAGAAATAAACATTTATTGTGTCACTATCCTGGCCTCTAGTTGTACAAACTAATTTGGGGTTGTTAGGGTTTTATGTAAATGGAATTATACTGTATTTTTGCTGAACACTATTACATTTGTGAGTTTCTTCCACATGGTTATATATGGCTATTGTTAGTTTATTTTCTTTGCTGAATAACACACCATTGTATAAATATGCTACTTCTTCATTCTCTTACTGGTATATTTGATAAAAAAAACAATTCTTTTTATTTTAATATAGTCCAAGTAATAATTTTTCATTTAAAATTGGCACATTTTTATCCTGTTTAAAATCCTTATTTACTCCAGAATGATGGGATTATTCTATATTTTCTTTTAAAAAATATCATTGATTTACCTTAAAATTGAGATGGGTAACTTATCTAAAGTTAAATTGTGGGACAGTAAGTAAGGATCAAGATATGTTTTTTTCTATTTGGATATCCAGTTGACCCATCACTGTTTCATCATTCTGTATTGAATTAGATTAAATAGTTTCTTTTCCATAAAGCAGGGAATATGCATCTTTGGATTCTGTTTCTAGACTTTCTGTTCTCTTCATTTGGCCAGTTTGCCTCCCCTTTGCTTATACTATTCCTTTGCTATACTATTTAACTAAACTAAGATAGTATAGTTATGATATACTCTTTTAAATATCTTTGACATATCTGTTAATGTTTATTCTCCTACTTTGTTCTTCTGCTTCTAAAATGCCTTTACCGTTCTTGATTCTCTATGTTTTCACATGTATTTTAGAATTTTCTGAGCATTCTCCACAAAATAGTCTTATGGTGTTTTGACTGGATTTTGTTGAATCCGTACCTTAATTTGTGTAGAACTGAATTCTTTCCAATTCTGAGTTTTCTGATCCATTTTCCTGGTCTCCCCCTCCACTTGTTTGTGTTGTTTAATTTTTCTCAATAATGTTTCATAGTATTTAGGGTAAAAGTCTTACATGTCTTTTGTTAAAATTTTTCCTAGATAATTAATGTTATTTTTATGCTGTTGCAACTTATATCTTTTTGTTTACTCTGGTATATAAAAATACAATTGATTGTGGTATGTATGCCTTACATCTGAAGGTCTTGCTAAATTCAAATATCAGCACAGTCTATCTGAAGATTCTTTGTGGCTTATCTGTGAATGATGACATTTTGTTTCTTCCCTTCTAATCCTATGCCTTTCTCTATTGCAATTTATCTTTCACTTTTAAGTCTAAAATTCCAACTGGTTGAAGTAATTTTAAATCATGCTTTATAACTAAGAATATTATCTTCTTCCCCAGAAATTTATCAGATTTTTGGATGATAAATATGCATTACATGTGCTCTTTCTAATCAGTATCCAATAGAAATTTTTAAACAAGAAAAAGCTAAAAACAGCCCTGAGAATCACCAGGAGATTTGCTTCCAAGTTGAAACTAACCATTAAGTAATACTCTTTGGGTGTAAGAATTCAAATATTACTAGGTTCACCTAAATAAGCCTCAATCGGCATCTATTTCTTCACTAGAATATCACAAGGTTTTTGTCAAATTTTACTTGAAATCCTTACTGATTATGGACTCACAATTACCTATCTTTTTTGATGGAAGATCCTATGCAAAATGTATAAAGTTATGGGGCAAGGTGGTACACAGCTATAATCCCAGTGACTCTGGAGACTGAAGCAGGATGATCTCAAGTTCAAGACTAGACTGAGCAACTTAGTTAGACCCTGTCTCAAAATACAAAATAAAAAGGACTGGGGATGTTGAGTGTCTCTGGGCTCAATTCCCAGTACAAAAAAAAAAAAAGTAGAAAGTTTTATTTTTCTCTTCATGAATCTAAACTGGCTTCTGAGTGATCACTTCTCTAAGTAATCATAAAATGTCTGCTTAAAAATTAATTATAGCATTTAATTAGGAGCCTGTTTTCATGGATAGGGGTTTTTCCAGGAATAACTTTTCTCTTGTTTTTGGAACTTCCAGGACCCAACTGTTCATCTCTTGTCTCCTGACATGCCTCTTGCATCATTGACAGCAATTGCAAGAGAACTAACCAATGGCAAGCCACTTCACTTTTGTGCATTATTAGATAATTCAACCATTTAATAATTTAGCCGAATCTAATAATTCATCTTTCTGTAGCTGAGCAGTAAGGAAATGCCTTACTGTAGCCTCACTTAGTGTATTAGTTAGGGTCCTGACAGGGCACAAAAATCCCCTTTGTAACCTAGAGAAATAACATGAATAGACTTTAGTAGAAAAACTACATACTAGGGTCTGGGGATGTGGCTCAAGTGGTAGAGTGCTGGCCTGGCATGCGCAAGGCACTGGGTTCGATCCTCAGCACCACATAAAAATAAATAAAGATATTGTGTCCACCTAAAACAAAAAAAAATAAATATTAAAAAAAAAGAACTACCTACTGGGACCTGAGCAGTTTTAAGTGAGCACACCAGGATGGGAAGCTGATAAGACCCTCAGTCAGTCAGGGTATCAACAAGAAATGGATAACACATTTAAACCAGGTAAATAGAGGAAAGGCTCCCTTACAAAGCTGTGGGCAGTGCTTAGGTAAATAAGAAGTGATAGTGTGATATCTTGGAGTTAGTAAGAATAGAGAGGAAAGTAGTCCCTGAGCCTGAGTGAATGAGTAGAAGGAGCTATTGCTAGAAGAAAGAGAGATTGTAAGGTAGGGTAGCCCTAGTAGCAGACCACGGCCAACCCAACATAGTGGGCAAGTGGGGAGAAGGGGAGAGATGGTGTTATGGGTTGGATATGAGGTGGCCCCCAAAAGCTCTTGTATTAACAGAGGAATATTCAGAGCTGAAATGGTTGGAGTGTGAGAGCTGTAACCTAATAGTCCAACCTAGTTTGAATGGATTGGGAGATAACTGGGGTCTGACTGGAGGAGGTGGGTCACTGAGAACATGTCTTGGAAGGGTGCATCTGCCCTGTGGTTTCTTCCCCTTCCCCCATCTCTGCTTCCAGCCACCATGTCCTGAGCAGCCTTCCTCTGACACATCCTTCTGCCATGAAGTGCAACCTCACCTTGGGCCCACCTACAGCAATGGAGTCAGCCCAGCATGGATTAAATCTCTTCCCCTCCTCCAAGTTGTTCTTACCAGGTATTTTGGTTACAGTGATGAAAAGCTAACGAACACAAGTGGGGAGATGAGAATAAGTACCCCAATCCCACACTCCCCATTCCACCCTCTGAAATCCTGCTGTTGCTTCTCATTGAACCCACCTGAAAGCTGGAGCAAAGGGCACTTGGATGAAGTTCAGTTAGCCTCTTAGGCACACAGCAAGGTGAAGCACTGGGGTGAGTGCACCTTCTGGGAAAAGAATAGCCCATGAAAAGGGCCCTCTGCAAACGGGGACTATAGGAGGAGAGGCTACCTGATGGAAAGGTGTTGGGGTGAAGAATAAGGAAGGAAACAATGTGGGGGGGCTGTGCTTGGAAGAATTACCCCCTTGTATCTCCCTCCCTGTCTCCCCACCCCCACACACTCTGTCGCCACATACGTACCTCCTCGTCCAATTCTCAACTTCCCACCAGTTTCGCCTGTTGCCCAGACCAAACAAGAAACCACTTAACAAGGGAGCCCATTTGATGCCAAGGAGGTCAAAGATGGAAATTAGTCAGCCTTTACCCTACGAAATCCTTTTAGCCATGTTTATTTTGCATAACTCAGTTGAAAGGCAAGTTTCCAATCTAAAAATACAGAAATGAAATAAGAATTTGATAATTCTGTCTTCTTCAAGTCATCTGACATACCAAACTGCTCAAATAATGGGTTCTCCCTTCTTTTCCTCCTTTCTTTGGAAGTGCTTGAAAAGTTCTTTTTGTTATCTTTGGAATTCCTCTCAAGTCATTTCACTCTAGGTATCAGACTCCCATTCTTTAGCTAATGCTTATGAGCCTTTGCCTAGTAGCAAACTCTGTGCTAATTGACTCAAGAGATATCCTGGAGAAAGCACACCTAGGATCACCTCTACTCAAGGTGTAACAGAACACTTCCTCCTACCATCCCAAGGAAATCACTCTAATCTGAGAGAGCCCCACCCTGCCTAGGGACTCTGCTCTATCCAAAGAAAATTCTCTTCCTTTTTTGACGTCTCTGAAAGGCTCAAATTCTTGGAAACAAACACCAAAGAGTCTTTTTAGATGTTTCATCATACCATGAATTTCTTCTGAGACTATAAAAATTAGAGTAATTTTCTTACTTCAGTCAAGAAAAGAGGATTTAAAAAAAGCAGAAAGGGAAAAAAAGCATACAAATTGATGTCTCAAAATATGATCCAGTGACATCAGGCCACTTTCTCATCTTCTATCATTGGATGTACCCATTTCAATGCTGGGTTCACCAGCAAGCATCCCTGCAACTCTATTGGCTCTTGTTAATTTTTTCCTTTCCTTCCTTGCTGTAATCATTCACAAAACACAATCTCAGCATTTCATTTTAAGAGATTCCCATCCACTTTGCCTTATCTCTCCTTTTGGAGACTCAGTTATGAGAAAACTCTTCAAAACAGTTTGAAATCAATTTTTATATGTTAGAATAAGCCCAACAGTGTCTTCATGGACAATTTTATGAGATCTAAAATGAGACATAATTACTTTTACCTAAATGTTGTCTTCACTTTCACTGCAAATATTTTTCCATTGTTAATCAATTAGTATCTGTATCCTGAAAGACTGAGTTATCAATAAGTCATGGTTAAAAAAGGAAAATGTTTCAGTTGTTTTTGTAGAAGATTGAGACTTTCAGCAAAAGTCCAGTAGCACTGTTCATAAACAAAAATACATGTTCATTAAGAAATAATGGCAAAATAAACACACCAATGTGGAGTTTTCACGCTTGTCCATCAGGGTGTCCTAGACTTTGTGGAAAGAGTCCTGCATTTGTACTCTCACCCTGTTCAGTCATTTACTAGCAGCGGCCCATGAAAAGTTTGTCCGACGTATGCACATAGTGCTGGATCCAGTGGGTAGCAGTTGGGGCCATCAGGTAGTTATATTCCATATAGGAGGAGATCTGAGTGACACCTTGTCATCAGAAGCCTTCGAAACCACATTAGTAAATTAAAATTAGAAAGGCCATAAGAGAGTAGTTTTAAAAGATGAGAGGAAAAATGTTTGCTTTCTGTTTTAGTCAGCTTTCTCACTGTTTTGACTAAAAGTCATGACAAGAACAATGAGAGGAGAAAAAATTTATCTGGCTCATGGTTTCAGAAGTATCAGTCCAGAGATGGTTGCTGACTGCATAGCTCTGGGCCCCAGGTATGGCAGAACATCATGGCATGCAGAAGGAAGACAGCTCAGGACATGGCAATCACGATGCAGAGAGAGCTTAGCTCATCAAGGACCAAATATATACCCCAAGGTACACCCCCCAATGACTTACCTCCTCCATCCACACCTTACCTGCCCACAATTATCACCCAGTTGACTCCATATCAATGGATCAAGCGATCAGTTAGGTTATCTCTCTCATAACTTAACCATTTCACCTTTGACTGTTTTTTTACATTGTCTCACACATGAGCTCTCATGGGACACTGCATATCCAAACCGTAACACTTTCGCTCATTGTTCATTCATAAATGTTTTAATCTTTAGCAAATAACTCTAAATGAATACACTTAACTTGTAAAGAGTGTCCACCAAAAAATAAATAAATAAATAAACAAAAAACCTAGAGTAAATCTCAAATTTAAGGATGAATGTTGAAATCATTCCCTTTTAAATCAGGACCAAGAAGAGAATACTTATTCTCATCACTTCCATTCAATACAATATTGAAGCTCTTGGTTACAACACAAAGCAGAAAAAAAAAAGAAGAAGCATTAGGACTAGAAAGGAAAGGGAATCATATTCATGTATGATTGTGATTACAAACACAACACAAAAGAACAGTCAGAAAACTTAGTATGATTAAAAAAAGAGGGTTTGGCTAGATTATTGGAAACAAGGTTGATATACAAACATCAATTACATTACCATACACTCACTAATAACAAAACACTAAAAGCATATCTTCAATAAAGGTTTTTCTTTTCTTTTAAGTTGTTGCATGTATTTTCCAAACTTATTCCTAGATATTTTATTTTATGGCTTTTTAAAATGGCCTATTTTTAGAAGATTAAATACATGTAGCCATATGCCATATATTTAGATGGGAAACTTTAATAATTAAATATGTTAATTCTCCCCACATTGACCTGTAACTTCAATGAAACTTTCATTCAAATGCCAGCAGAATTTTTCATGGAATTTGATAAGTTAATTCCAAAATCTATATAGATTGTCAAACAGCCAATATACTCCTGATGAAAAAGCCCAGATTTGTTATTAAACCATAGAAATTAGGGGAGGTCCATTTTAATAGGAAACTAGACAACTGAAATAAAATAGCTCAGAAATAGATTCACACCTATATGGAAGCTTAATGAAAAGGTGGCTTTGGATACCAGGGATATGGGAGAGAAAGAGAGAGAAGAAAACAAATATATCAACCTCATATTACACTAAAAAATCTGTTTCAAATAGATTATGGACTTAAATGTGAAAAGCCAAACTTATAAACCCTTAGAAGAAAATACATTCATAATCCCAAGAGAGTTTTTAAAATTGAGAGACAACGTGCATAAATACAAAGGATTTATGAACAAAAATATCAAATTTATTTTATGTATTAGAACATACCATAAAGAACATTAAAGGTAAGTTAACAATGGTGATACATTCGGCCTGGGGTTGTGGCTCAGCAATAGAGCACTCGCCTAGCACATGCAAGGCCCTAGGTTCAATCCTCAACACCACATAAAAATAAATAAATAAAACAAAAGTATTGTGTCCAACTACAACTAAAAAATAAATATTTAAAAAAGTGGTGATACATGTCACATATATAAATTAAAAAGAACTGGAATTCAGATAATATAAAGAACTCCTCACAGCATGTAAGAAATGAGAGAATTCCAGGGGACCGAAAAAATGGTAAAAGGCTTGTATAGGCATAACACAGAAGAAAGAGGATTAAATAGCCACAAACAAAATAAAGTAAAATAACAAAATATACTGAACCTCGTTTGCAAAGTAAAACTCATTTAGATTCTATTGTATACCCATGATACTAGCAAAAATTAAATGATGATGCTGTTGGCCATGAAGGGAAAATCTTTTTTTAAAACAGATTTCCTGAGGTACAACAGACATTTAAATAACTGCACGTATTTAATGAGAGCAATTTGATGAGTTTGAACATATGCATGATTCACGATGTCATCACCACAATCCAAGTAATAGACATATCCAATCCTTCCCAAAGTTTTCTTGTATCCTTATGTTTTTGTTATGGTTTAGTTTTTTTATTTTTTTATGATTTTGTTTTGTTTTGCAGTAAGAATACTAAACATGAAATCTCCCTCTTAACCAATTTTGAAGTGCACAATTGAGTGTTGTCAACTATAGGCACTATGTTGTACAGCAGATCTCTATGACTTATTCATCTAACATGACTGAAATGTTACACCAGTGAATAGCAACTCCCCATTCCCCCAATACCCCAGCCCCTGTAAACCACCATGGTAATCTCTATTTCTATAAGTTTGACTATTTTACATATCTCATATAGGTGGAATCATGCAGTACTTGTTCTCTGTGATGGTTTTATTTCACTTGGCATGATGTTCATCCACATCATTATTAATGGAAGAATTTTCTTTTTAAGTTTGGATAATATTCCATTTTATGTATGTTCCTTATTCCTTTATTCATTCTTCTGCAGGTGGACATAAGTTGTTTCCATATTTTGACTATTATAGATAATACTACAGAGAACATGGGAATACAGATATGTCTTTAAGAATCTGCTTTCAATTCTTTTATACATGTACCTACAAAAGCTAGATCTTGTAGTGGTTTTATTTTTAATATTTTGAGGAAACTCCAAACTGTTTCCATACTACATGAACCATTCTATATTCCCACCAACAATGTATAAAGTTTCCGATTTCTCCACACTTGCCATGCTAATAGGTATGAAGTTATATCTCATTGCAGCTTTGATTTACATTTCCTTGATAATTAATGATGGTGAGCATCTTTTTGCATAATTGTTAGCCATTTGCCTGTCTTCTCTGAAGAAAGTTCAAGTCCTTGGTCCATTTTCAAATTGAGTTATTTGGCTTTTTGTTGTTGTTGGATCATAGGAGTTGCTTACATATTTAGCAAATTAACTCCTTATCAGCTATAGGGCTTACAAATATTTTATCCCATTCCATTGCTTATTTATCATTCTATCTTCTTGTTTCTATGAAGAAAGTTTTTAGTTTTATATAGTCCTCCTCATATATTTTTACTTTTATTGTCAGTATTCTTTGTATTATATCCACAAAAAACTCTGTCAAGATCAAAATCAAGCCAGATGTGGTGGTACACACCTCTAATCTCAGTGGCTCGGGAGGCTGAAGCAGGAGGATCACGAATTCAAAGCCAGCCTCAGCAAAAGTGAGGTACTAAGCAACTCAGTGAGACCCAGTCTCTAAATAAAACACAAAATAGGGCTGGGGATGTGGCTCAGTGGTTGGGTGCCGCTGAGTTCAATCCCTGGTACCACCCCCATGGCTCAAAAAAATAAATAAATAAAATCAGTATCAAGAAACGGTTTCCCTGTGTTTTCTTCTAGGAATTTTACAGTTTATGTTCATCTTAAATGTTGGGAAGAGAAATAAATTTGATACAATAACTGGAAAACAGTTTTCATTATTTAGAAAAGTTTAAAATTAACATAACCTGCAATGCTGCAGTTCCACTCTAAGGTACGTAAAGAAAACTTTCCACACATTCACAAAGAGACATATAATACCCTCATTCTTTAAAATAAGGGGAAAAAAACAGAATGGCAGTCATCAAGAATATAAATAATAATGAATGCTGGAGAGGATGTGGGGAGAAAGGAACACTTACACCTTATTGGTGGGACTGCAAATCAGTTCTGCCATTATGGAAATCAGTACAAAGATTCCTCAAAAGACTAGGAATGAAACCACCATATAACTCAGTTATTCCAATATATACCCGATGGAGTATTACCCAATCATTAAGAAGAATAAAATTATGTCATTTGCTGGTAAGTGGATGGAACTGGAGAATATCATTCTAAGTGAAATGAGCCAGACTCAGAAAGTCAAGGGTCAAATGTTTTCTCTCATGCAGAAATTAAGAATTTAAAAAGAAGGATCTCACAAAAAAAGAGAGAAATTAAGAATTTAAAAAGAAGGATCTCACAAAAATATAAGGGAGTACAGTAAAGTTGAGAAAGGGGATCCAGGAGAGGATGGAAAGGAGGGAGAGGGGAGAAACTTCAGAATGAAATCAACCACATTATTCTATTTGCATATGTGAACATACCATAATAAATCCCACTTTCTTGTATAAGTACAATGCACCAATTTAAAAAAATAAATAGAAGTAAGACCAATAGAGGAATAGAAGGGATCAGGGGGAGGATGTAGAGGAAGGAAAGGGGATGTACTGGAGAATGAAATGAAGTAAATTATGTTATGTGCATATATGAATATATTACAATGAGCCCCACTATTATGTATGATTATAGTACACTAATAATAACAAAATTCAAAACAAGGGAAAAAACAGAAAACAAGTCAAATTGAAGGCTGAACTTCTATGTATTCAAATGATGGGAAAACCATAACTTAGTGAAATAAGTATCATTAATATAAATAAATTCAATAATATCTCAATAATATCTCAATAATAATATTGAATGAAAAACCAAATTATAGATGAAAACATGAAAATGACTCTATATAAAAGCCAAAAATATTCAAAACTAAAAAATGTGTTGCTTAGCCAGGCAGAATGGTCCACACCTTAATCCTACCTACTCAGGAAGCTGAGGCAGGAGGAACACAAGTTCAAAGCCAGCCTCAGAAACTTAGCAAGGCCCTAAGCAACTTAGCCAGACCCTGACTCTAAATAAAGCATGAAAAGGGCTGGGGATGTGGCTTAGTGATTAAGAGCCTCTGGGTTCAATCCTTGATGTTTTATATATATATAAAAGTTTCATATATATATATATATATGAATGATAAAAACACAAGCCAATGATTTTTTTTCTGGTAAAGAGAAAGGGAGGTAGAATAGAGGAGGAATCCAGGTTACTGGTTGTTTTCTATCTCCTACTATAGGTTACACAGTTTTTCATTACATTATTTTACTTTGAACAAAATATATATTTGTGTACCTATACATATATTGTTTGGATTTTATATGTATGACACATTTCATATAATAAAAATAACACTTTTGAGAGGAAAAAAAACAGAGACATGTTCATGAAGACTTCTGACCCTTTAGTATCCTTCTGGAGTTTTATAGATATTATTCCCAGAAATGAAGCAGATGTCTTGCATTCTTGGGCACAATAACCACCTGCTAAAAATGGTAGCATGGAAGACAGGGCAGCCTGGGTTTTGATCATATGGTTGAGCCTTGTAATCAGCCACAGGCAGCCTATAAACTTGAACTCTCAGTCAAAGGAAATCTATAAGGTTAGAGTATTAGTGAAATCCTAAGGATTCTATTCCAAACTGCAGTCTTCTGCCATGATCTGATTACATTCCTATCAATGTGGTATGTCGACCCATACCCCTTTCTTGCATCAGACCTAATAATGACAGACCAGATCTAAAACATTAGAATGTTCCATTTTAAATCATTTTTCAATCCAACCACATGCTTCATTAACTGTACATCTATCAAGGCAGCTCATTATGTTCTTACTACATAGATCCTTGCAAATGCCAAAAATTCAGGATTGCAAAGCTCCCACGGGGAAATATGTACTAGAATGGTATCTACAAATGTCTCCTATGAAAGACCACTATAAAATGTTTTTTATATCTATGAAGAGTATATTTCAAGAGATCTTCATATTGAGGCAGGAAAAAAATATGGCCTCTGAACACAGTGGAACCTGAATTTTTCCCTCCATTATTCATAAGTCTTTTCCTCTTTATGTTTGTTTTTTATTCACTTCAGGAAAATCTCTTCTTGAAATCATTAGCTTAGGAGCTGGGGATGTAGCTCAAGTGGTAGCATGCTCATCTGCATGCATGAGGCACTGGGTTCAATCCTCAGCACCACATAGAAATAAAATAAAAGATATTGTGTCCACTTAAAACTAAAAAATAAATATTAAAAAAAAGAAATCAAGAGCTTTACCTAAAAATTGTGTTTCTTATCAGGGTCTTGTAGTCTAGCTATATCATGCTTCATGTGCGTACACACACACACACACACACACACACGAGATTAAACCTTTTATTCTTGAGAACATTATAGCGAAATTTTAAACTTCACATGCCAGAACCACTAAAAATTCTTTTTTAAAACTTTTGGCTATGACTATATAGAAATCAGTCTGGAAAATGACAAATTTTATTTCCCTTGTTCTATCCATGGTCCAATTAACAAATACAGGGATTCAATCCTCTGCAATTCAGCTGTGATGTTTCTTATGTTCTTTCTTCCCCATGATGAAAGTGTTTGGATATTTTTAAATTTCAAATGAATAATTTAAATTAGGATAAACATAGAGTCATTATGGAATTCAAGTTGATAAGCAAAATAAACTATTTTTTCCCAAAATGGTGAAGATTGGATTCTGTACCCCATTATTCTGATCCTCCAGAGTAGCCCAAATGACCCTTCTATCTTTAAATCACTTTAATATAAAGAAAGGTCAATTCTCTGGACCTAGATCCTGGCCTGAGAACAGGAAGAGCCTACATCACCACATTTTCCCCTCTCTCTCTTCCCCCTCCCAGCCAGTTATATACTTCTCATTAAGTACATGGATTCGCACAAACACACTTTCAACAGCCTGATCAATATGGGGCTTGCCATTTAGATGCAAAAGACTAGGGTTCAAATCCTCTTTCTTCTCTGTGTATTGCCATAACAACCACTGAAATTCTTCTGCCTAAGTTGTGAAATTGAAACATAATGTCTACCTCAAAGCGCTGTTGTGAAGACTAACACAGAACGTGTATGTGATAACACATCATAAACTGAAAAACACTATATAATTTTAAATTGTTACATTATCATTACTTTAATTCTCAGCTTCAAATTAGACACAATGAGCATTAGAAACCTTTAATAGCGATCTAGAGTTGGCCAAGGAAAATCCTGGATCAACTTTCAAAAATGAGGCCCAGAATATCAGCTCTAATGATAGATGTTATGTAAAATAATTAAAATTTAAAATAACAAAGGAAAACACTGGTTAACAGGGTTGGATCTGTTTCTCTATTCCAGGACTTTCCAGAACCATCACTCTGCTAGCATATGCAGTGACAATCTGAGGGGAATATCGTCTGCAGTGTTCCTCCACATTTCAACCCCCATCCTCTTTTTCTTGTTGCAAAACACAATGTCTAACAAGCACAGCTTGATCTTTCTGTCTCCCTGATTCCTATTACCCAATTCTTAGAATACACATTGTCTGATTTTTGTTATTTTGCTTTTTCTGTTAGCAATCAGGGAATAACAAATTTTCCAAAACAATGTCTTATTGCAGCAAAACTACACAACTAGCCCCGCCATATGTAATGCAATCTAGTGTAGTGTGCAGGAGGTCAATGGAAGAAAATATTAACAAGAATCCAAAGCAACAAAACCATAAATTTTACTATAGCAACACTTCCTTATTCCCAGTCTACAGAGCTGATGTTCATAAAGGAATTTCATCAATCAACATAATAGGGGTTTAAGAATAGTAATGTAATATGTTTAATATGAAGTCTTAATCACAAGTCTCTGTGTGGAGTTTTAACACCAAATGTCTCTGTCACATACTTTTGAATTGTATAATAGTGTTAATGTGTGTGGTCTATGTAACATCAAACTCCACAGCCATCAGTTTGCATGCTAGTATAAAAACAGAACACATATTCAGATTTTTCACTTAGCACATTTCAGACCTCAGAAGAGCCAAAGTGACACTCTCAAAGTCACTAATTTGCTGTCTTATGTGTGTGTGCTCATATCTTCCTAAAGCACACACCTCCTTCCCCTCTGTCAAATGTTTTTGTGTCTCTGTGAGTCAGATCATAAGTTCTTAGGCCAAACCCCAACTCCCTTGCCCCTCTTTTTTTCCTTTTGTATCATATTTAGTGCTTATAATTCTCCTCAAACACCCAGAGGCCACCCAGGTATAGGATACCTCCAACTGCAATAGTTGTTCCTAAACATCACCCACACCTCCCCAGCATGACCCCCAGATCTCTCACAGACCTCCATGGCTCATTTTCTCCACTCCAGCTACAGCAGCCCCATATGAGCTCCACCTAATTTATAAATGACTGTATTCTACAAAAGCCTATCTGGAGTCAGAAAACAACCTGGGGGTTCATTTGAATGTGAAAACCACTAGAGTTACTTGTTTTTTAAAAAGAGTTATGATGTGTTACTCCTTTCAGTTTCTGGACACCTTACTCTCCTCACCCCCACCAAAATAAATAAATAAATTATGTTCAAAAGAAAAACAGCTGGGAAGGAAACCTTTTGGTGTTATTTCATCCCCTTTTGTCATCCTACCTTGATGTGAAAGTTAGTAGACTTGTATCTCTGAATTAGAAGGGCTCTTTGGATTGAGATGGTTTAAACACCTAATTGATAATCAAATTGACATTTGTACTTCTGAAAAGAGAATAAACTTTGAAGCACGACAAATTAGGATGGTTTTACCATTTGGCCACCAGTTGCTTTATTTCCTTGAATCTCGGTTGCCTCAAAAATGGAGAAAATTTTGCACAGGTCTATCATGAAGATATGAGGCAATATATTTAAGATGCTTAACACCATGCCTAGCACCAAATGAATGGCAGCTGTGATCTTATTTATTTACTTATTTACTTAATTCCTGTATACTAGACAAATGATGTTCCAACTATTTTAACCCTCCAATGCTTCCCTATTGGTCCATTCCATTCTCGGAAAGCTCTTCAAATTACAAAGTGCATCCTTATTGCTGGGACTACCAACTGTCCAAAGAGGGAAGAGGCTGGAGATTCAAACAGGAAAAAAAAATTAGGCTCAAACAAGTCAATATCTGCTAAGTAGGCCCCCTACACATGCACAATTTTCCCACAAGTCCCCTAAGCTTATTCAAAGAAGACTGAGAATATTTGATAGTCTAGTTGCTAGCAAAGATGTGAAGGGTTGGGTATGATGAACCTTTTGAAACAACCTATTGCAGGGTGACCAGCACCTCACCAGGGAATCCTTGCCCGCTCGGAGGAATAAGCTTCCTGAGAAATTAAAGTCTAGAATAATTAGTGAAGAACAAAAGACAAAGAGTCAGGAAGGATAGTTTTAAAGATGGAGCCCTGATAGGTCCAGTCCACATAGGAGCTGGAGCTAGACAATTATGAAATGGCTCCCAGGGTTTATTTAAGGTGTTACATCAAAGGCAGGATAAGGTATCAGAGGTGGAGTCTTGCTGCTTCCTGCTGTCTTCCAGTCAGTAGGTTGATTGGCATCTTGGCAGGTCACACCCATCTCAGAGGGACTGTGTGTCTACAACAGGTCGCCCTATCTCCAGGGCTGTGTGGAGCTTGAATAGGAATCACAATGTTTCTGGGCGGTCAACCAGAGGAAATGTCCACTGGAAGTTCCCAGGCACCAGATTTCCCTATTCAATTAGGCTGTGATGTGCAACAGTCCACACATAGTCCAGGGATGGCTGGCAACGACCACCAATATTGGAGCAATGTGTATCAATCTGTAATCAATGAAAATTAGAAGTAAATGTGGAATGTCTTGGCTTGGATTCTTCAGAGCATAAAGTATGAAGCAAAGTTTTCCATAAGAATACTGCATTGGGGAGTGGAATCTAGGGAGCAGAAGAGATGGCCAGATGACACAAAACTGGGAAGGAAGAACGCCAATTCAAGAATGAGTTATTAAATTAGCTGCCACCACATATGACTTGCTCAATCCCTCGGGACTATATGACATGAAATCTTGGAGTAGGAAGGAGAAAGCATTTAACTAACCACTGTCTTCCAATTCCTATTGGTTGAAAGTTCATCCCACGGGACATTAACACCTCAGGTTGAACATATTAACCAATTATTGCTGCAATAATGTTGTGCAATAAACAACTCCAAAATTTTAGTGACTTACAAAATGCTTGTTTTCTCACTCCTGCCTCTGTGGGTCTGCTGGTCATGCTCTGCTTCAGGGTGTGAGTGAGTTGGGTTCAAGTCTGGTTCATATGTCTCCTTAGACTAGAAAGTTGCTGATACATACACCACATTCTCTCTTGTGGTGAATGGTAGAAACACAACGCCAGGTCAAACACATTTAAAATCTCTGTCTGCAACCAAAGCCAGTCGCCTAGCCAAACCCAAAGTCAGTGAGGCACACATGAAATCTCCATCTATTCTATTGGTAGGCACAAAAAATGAAAACACTAGTCACTAAGTTTTAATGTGTAATTCAATGTAGGGAGGAAAGAAAGACTGAAGGACATAATCTAACCCCGCAAGCATATATGTGCACTGATGTGATTCTGAGGGGTCTACACTTTAGTCCAGAAGTCCCAGAGCAGATGAGAGGCACCCGGGTGCATTTGAGATGAGGTGCTATCATGTAGTTGAAACTATATGAAGCTGTTTCCCTCCATGAAGTGAGGGAAGGATACAGGCATGGTTGAGAAGATTTGAACTGATATGGAAGAGATGTCCAAGGCACATAGTCAACTCTAATAGTCAGCCTTTGTAGCATGTATGTAATTACTGGAAGTTTGTGCTCCTGCTTTTCCTGTGTAGTTGGGAAGGAAATAGTACAAACTAAACAAGGAATCATCATTTTCCACACCACTGTCTTAAGAAACTTAAGAGGAAGAGAAAGATGGTCCCTTTTAGAAGAAATGAGTTGCTAGCAAAGGCTATGATGTCAGAGAGGGGAATATCCTTTGGGAACCGTGTTGCCACTAAGAGACCAGGCCTCTGTCCCTCCCACTGACCTTGGGTGAGAAATTTTGGGACTATATACCCTGGTCCCATATTTTAAATAGATCACTCCTCCTGAGACTGACCAAAGTACCTCCTTCTTGCCTTCAACATACAATACTCACCATTTTGGAATGAAAGGAGACAGAACTTCAACAGTCTTGAATTAGTCCCTCTGGAAGTTCATGTCACTGGTCCACATACCTCTGGGCCTCATAAAATGGAATCCATCTATCTCCCTTCTACCCAGAGGCTTCAAAGACTAAAAACAAATTCAAAATCAAACATAGTTTCCCAGTACCTTGTCTACAGTATGTCAAACTGACATCTGAACATACATGGGCCACTAACTAAAATTTTCTTTTTGTTTGAACAGAAATGACTTCAGACATGTATTTTGCTATGAATTGATGCAACATGAGGATGGATTCAAACATACACTTTCCCAGGGCAACCAACAGTGGATTCCTTGACATTTGTCCAAATTTACAACACCTTAATGACATATAGTTTTCCTTCTTACAATATGTCCTCTGCATTGGCTTATCAGGAATACTTCACAAGTCTAAGAACCATGGTAAATACCATGAAAAAAAATAAGAACTAGTTTATGTGTGTGTTCTTTTGTCAGGGAAGAGATTTCATGACTTTCAAAAGATCCCTCAAGGACTTATGTGCCATCCAACAATTATGAACACTTGAACTTGGTGTTGACTTCAGTATATCATATCAACAGGACCACAGTATACTTTAATTAAATGGAAAAAAGAGAGAAATATTCATGAAACTTTTCCAGTGAATGAAACAATGTGACATTCTAAACCTTCTGTTTCCTTGTGATGAACCAGATTTATTTTGATTTTATTTTATTTTTAATTGTGAGACAGGGACTCACTAAGTTGCTTAGGGCCTTGCTAAGTTGCTGAGGCTTGCTTTGAACTTGGGATTCTCCTGCATAGCCTTCTAAGCTGGTGGGATTACAGACATGTGCCACAGCACCCAGCTGAGCAGATCTTTCTTAGATCTGTGTTAGACACAAAGGAGTAGTGGCACAACTGACAGTAATTCTTCAGAAACTGTTCCTGCACCCTGCTCCTCTTCTTCCAACAGAAGATTCCCTTCCATTGGCACTTGATCTAAGTTGAGCATGTCACAATGACTCCATGATTTTTTCATACGAAATCTGAGAGGATGATCGTCTTTTTCCTCTTTGATCACTCTCCTGATGTGATAGTGGGCCCAATAGGCGATATGACCAACTACCAAGTATGCCTGATCTTGAAGAGAAAGGAGGAAGAGAGTAGAGCTTATATCTGGAAGGAAGCAGAAGCAAAAGGCAGAGAGTCTTAGGAACATGGGGGTCCTGGATCCATCTTCCCCCCACATCCCAGGCACATGAACAAACAAATCTCCTTTTACTACTTAAGCTTGTTCAAGTCATGTTTGTCACTTGCAACCCAAAGTTTTTAGCATGGGCTACAGCAGTTATCTTCATTTTCAGGACACTTCTCAATAAGGAACAAGGGGTTTTGTGTGTGGTTTTGTCCTTTTATCTTGTCTCAAGAATTACTGCACAAGCTGTCTCACATGAAAAGGGACAACTGCCCTGGCATGCTGTCAGCATGGTTTAATCTCTAGATAAGCTGAATACAAATGAAGGGAGACCTGGGAAGCAAGGACATTGATACCATTTTGATGTCTCCCCCTCCAGTCTTCTAAGGACATAGAGAGGGTTAAATTGATCTTACATAGCAAAGTAGTCACCAAATCAAGTCTCCTGACTCTCAGTCCAATGACCTTTCCACTTTGCCATGGGTTGCTTCATTGTATTATTCCTTCACTTGGAATACAGCTCTTTCAAAAGTTATGGTCCGCCTCCCAACTTGAAGAAGAGTCTTGTTCTCTTGTGGAGAAAAGGGGAAGAGAGTGGAGATTATATCTGGAAGGAACAGAAGCAAAAGTTTCTCTTCTCCTTGAACATGGGCTGGTCTGAGTGACTCACTTCTGACTTCAAAGGCAAACAGCTTCTGCCTTGCTCTCTTAAAGGACCCTTGAAAACCCTGCTGCTCCACTGTTGTGAAGCCCAGGATATATGGGCCAACAGTCCTGCATGGGCCAACAGCCTCCAACTTACAGCATCTCTTAAAATCCTAGTTGGCAGCCAACATGATAAATCCAGTCAACCCTAGAACTGTAAGAGGAAATCATCATCATCATCATCACCATCATCTATTGTCTTCTGCAAGTAAGTTTAGGATAGTTTGTTACATGTCAGTAGATAATATAATAGGGTTATGTAAGTGGTAAAAATTCCTTTTACCTTTGGGCACTATTTATCAGTGTAAACAAAGACACTCATAGAACCTGTTACTTGTAGGAAACAGTCAACAGATTTGTGCATATATGGCCACTTATGGAAGGAATATAGTGCAAGCTCTAATGATTTGTTTTGGCATCCCTGAGCATTTTGCACAAAGAGAAGAATAAACCTTGCTTTGCAGAAAACAAATCCTCCATAGTCCACTCCTTCCCATCCAATATACATTGTAGCAAAGGGTCAGAAGTAGTTGGTCAGGAAGCTCTTTCTCAAGCCCTAAGAAGACTGGGTACTCAGTGTGCTCAGTATACATGTGCACTTGTGAGAAGGTCATGCCAGGCTGAGATTCTGAAATTCAATCATCTTTATAGAGGAATATACTCAGCGGAGAGGGACAGCAAGGGAAGCAGAATTGAAGAAAGAAAAAAAAATTGAACTCTGATGCAGTTGCAGTTAAAAAAAGAAGACTTCATTAATACTATTGAAAGTTATGGAGCAGGTATTGATTGCACTTCTGAATTGTCCCAATGGTAGCACCTCCAAATTGACGAGTTATTGGACAGATGCTGCTCCCAGGGAGAACAGCATGACCAGGGGTGAGGCAGCTCCCTTCAGCAGGGAACGATTCCTATGGAGAGAGACTGTTGTGAGCCATCACAAGCAAACTCTTCAGCAGCTGCAGGAGTGCCTTGGTGGACAGCACTTCTTAGTTGCCATTCCATTTATATGGGCAACTACATGGAAATCAAAGGGTAGAATAGCAAATATTTTTTGTGTTTATAACAATACTAACATACTTGACTTAAATCTCCAAATATTAAAACAATTTTAGTTTTATATTAATAATTTTTTTCAATTGTCAAGGCAAGTCTTTGAGAATGGCACTAACATGGTTGGAAAAAATAATATATATAAGACAGAATTTTGACTCCCAAATGTCAGAAGCCACATAGGACTCTATTTGTATACAGCATTAGGGGACATGACTTCAAATATGTTGATGGTGATGACATTCTTAGAAAAGATTCAACAATTATATACAAAATATTTTATAGTTCTGCGAAAAGACATCTTGGTAAAACACATCAAATGTGACCTTACAGTTTGTTTTGAACTCATGATAGTGTTATGGACTGTGTGTTTGTGTTCTCCCAGAAGTGACGTGTTGAAACCCTAACCCTCAATGTGATGATATTAGAAGTGGAGCCTTTGAGAGGAAATTTGATGATAGGAATAGGGTGATGGGATTAGAGAGGGCTTGCTTCCCCTCTTCCTGCTCTCTGCCATCATAGGACACAGCAAAAAAATGGCCATTTGCAAACCAGAAAGTGGGTCCTATTCAGACACTGGATCTTGGACCCCCAGTCACCAGAACTGTGAGAAATGGGTTTCTGTTACTTACACCACTCAATCTCTGGTAATTTGTCTTGCAGACTAAACTAAGATAGATGGGAATGCCAGCTAAATACTATTAAAGCAATTACATTTAATTCCAACAGATACATTTGAAGAGGTAAGTGAAACCACAGAAGATCCTCAAAGAGCAAATTGTGGAATTTGACAGAAAATGAAGTTATTTCTGTACTAGTTCTAGCTATAGTTATTTGTTATTGACTGTTACTTCCTATTTATTACAAAGAGAAACAGATCTAAATGTGGATGTTTTATGTTTTAACTTTTTAAAATTTTTTATTTAGAATAAATGAGTTTTCTGTGTAAAAATAAACTGTATTTGGAAAATAAACACAACCAAAGTGCCATTTCAATAAAACACAAGGAAATTAGAACAAAAAACAAAACTGTATGGACTTGAAGACGAGGTCCATAAATAATAATTTTAAAACTATTATCTCTGAAGACTATGTTATGACCATTTGAGATAAAGGTACAATCTCATTTGAGGCTAAGAATAAAAATGATTGAAGACAAGTTGTTTAACTTAATACTACAGTCACTGATACACAAATTATGTGGCAAATCTTGAATAGAACGCATTATTTATGCTGAAACAAAGACAAGAAAAATAAATTTATGGAATAAGAACTTGATAGAATTTTAAAAGATTTGACTAATGTATAACCATAGAGAAAAGTATGCAAGTCATATGTATATAGCACATTTTCAGAGTGAATAGTAACCAGTATCCAGTTTAAGAATCGAATATTATATCTCCACAAAAATTAGGACTGGGCCTACCCATTACTTCCTCTTCAAATGCCCTCTGCTTTGAGACCCAGAGAAGCATTTCTGGCCATATGTTTCCCACCCACCCCTTGGTCTAAATTTGGTTCATACTATTACTCTCTCACATAAGCCTGCGTTTTCTCTTCGTAACACCTACCACAATCTATAATTACATATGTCTTTGTGAATTTATGTGCTAATATCTTATCTTCTCCCCCAGCTTAAAAACTCTATGAAAGAAGGAAAGTTACCTGGTCTCTCTCCATTTTATAGCCAGCATGTAGCTCATAGAAGGCATTCATTAAATAATTTTTAAATGAGGGAAGGAATGCAGGAATGAGAAAATTAATAAAAATGAAAAAGTTACAAATCTCCCTTTTTCTGCTCACGCGTAGGTGCCAGAACTCTTCATCTAGCTGCCTCATAGAGCATCTCTATCTAGATTCCTAAAACATGTCAAATTCAAAATATCCAAAGTAAAATTCAACATCTTTCCTCCCTACTAAAACTGACTTTCTTCTCCTGCATACCTTTTTTTGGAGAGTGTAAGTACCACCTGCCATGAAACCAGTCAAAACCCAGGGGTGATCTTCTTCCTCCCTCTAGCTTCTAGAACCCCCTGGTTCTCAACTTTCTATTCACTAAGTGCTTTCAAAAACCCCATTCCTCCAACCTGCATTTTTGCTTGGCTTATTGAAACAGCTGCCAAACCACCTTCATATGCTAGCAAAAAATCTTTCTAAAATTCAAATCCAATTGGGTACCTCCTGTGCTTAAAACCTTCCCCCAGTGGGGAAAAAAATGGAAAGGTAAGAGTTAGTAGAAGTCTTTTATAGTGGAGACCCCACACATTTTGTTAAGTTTGACAAATCAAGAAATAGGTATAAAAACATATTAAGAGTTATGGAGATAAGTAACTTTCAAAATGGAAACTTCTGAAGAATAAAACTGTGGGGGATAAGGAAAAGGAAAGTGTTTAGTTTTCATTTTGTAGATTTCTATATTGCAATATTCTTGATTTTTATAATGTAAATAATGATTTTTAAATGCTGATTTTAACCATATATCTTTTGTTAGCTTTGAATTAATCCCCAAATTCCTTGGCATAAAGAGTTTGTCTTAATATGATGTCAGTCCATACAGCTAGTCTCATCTCCTCACTCCGTCACACTTAACCTGCTCTCTGACACCCTGACTTCACATGCTTGTGCATTTGCTCAGATTGGTTTCTCCACCTGAAATGTAATTCCCTGCTTCATCACTTAGCTAAGCCTCCTTTATCCTTTAAGATACAGCTGGTGTCACTCCATGAGTACTTCTTCCCTGAGCCTCTCCCTCACCATCTATGGAGTAACTGATGCCCCATCTTTGAACTACAATAACTCCCTGAGTATAGTTCTATCATAAAGCAGAGAGCCACATGAGAAGTACCGTAGCTCCCTTACCCTGGGAGCTTCCTAAGGACAGGACCCATATCTAACTCCTATGCCAAGTTCAGGACAAAGCATAGAATAGGTATGCTGATGAATGAACAATAATCATAACTTGACAAGTGAATGGCTAATTTCCTTAAGGGGGTCATGCATTAAAAAGCCAACAGCACAACTAAAAAGAGTGCAAAAAAATATGAGCAGACAGTTCACTGGAAAAGAACCACAAATGGCTCTTAACTACATGAAAAGATGGTAAATCTGATTTGTAGAAAATGAAATGCAAATTATCTTGACTATGAGATACCATTTTAAACTATAAAATTGGCAAAGATCAAAAGTGTCAATAGCACTGTTAACAAAAATAAATGAGGTAAAAGGCTGTCTTGTATGTGACTGATGAGAACATCTATCATTAGAATCTCTATGCAGAGCAAATTGGCAACATTTGTAAGGATTAAAAATGCAAGTACTCCTCCTCAAAGTAACTCTACTTCTTACAAGTTTTAAAAGATGTGTGTATAATAATCCTTATTTCAGTCTAGGACCTGAACTTCAATTGCTTATCATGTAATGGTAACTTAGTGTATACTGCCTTTATGACCAGTTATTTCCTTAACCTCTGAGGTCAAGGCTATGTCAAATCTCTTTCTATCTTTCTCAGTGCCCATTTATTGAACACATACATGGTTCACAGGACCCAAACAAAAAATTCTCTAGAAGTTACCAGGCTTCTTCCAGGAGGTTCTCCTTCTCATCAATTCACATGACAATAGGAAGATGAGGAAAAAAAAGTCTTAATGATCTCTTTTGTGGGGAGTTTTATCTTCTGCTAGTCAGTGACCATAACACCCCCAATAGGCAATGTGTGTGTTTTAGTGAGCTTTTTTGCTGCTATAACTAAAAGACCCAATGAGAGCAATTTTAGAGGAAGAAAAGTTGATTTGAGGACTCATGGTTTCAGACGTCTCAGTCCACAGAAGGTCAGCTCCATTCCTTGGGGCTGGAAGTGAGGCAGAACATCATAGTGGAAGAATGTGGCAGAGGGAAGTGGCTTACAAGATAATCAGAAAGAGAGAGACTCCGCTTACCAGATACAAAATAAATAACCCAAAGACACACCTCCAAAGCCCACCTTCTCCAGCCACATCCTACTCACCTTCAGTTGCTACTCAGTTAATCCATATCAGGGGATTAATTCACTGATTGACTAAGGCTCTCATAACACAATCATTTCTCCTCTAAACCTTCTTGCATTGTCTCACACATGAGTTTTTGGGGGGGCACCTCACATCCAAACCATAACAGTATTCAAAGAAGAAACTTGCCAAATTTCACATATACACCAATATGGATGTGGTTATAACATTTAGTTATTCTGGATATTCAGAGACTAATAATTGAACAGGTAAATAGGGTAAGATAGTGTTGAATGAATTCCTTTGTATATTCAAAAAATAATCTATGAGTATTTATATACATCATACAAACACAAAGGAGTCATGATAATGTTAAAGCTTCATGCAATAGAAAAATCCAAATCAAACAGCATAAGAATAAAGGTATTAATTGTCTCACATATCAATAAGTTGAAGAAAGTATCATCTCAAGGTTGGTTCAGTCTGTAGCTCAACAATGTCTTCGGGTCCCAGTTTCTTTTCCTCTTCCTCCTCTCCCTAACTCAATATGTCTTCTCAGGCTAACTGAAAGAAGATGGTTTATTCCCAAATATCTCTTTTAATAGCAAAGAGACCTTTTCCATTGGCCCCTCAGAATACACCATCAGGTTTCGGAGTTAGAATTCTATCATGCTTCCATGCCTAAACCAATCATTAATGAGAAGGCTGCAACTACTATGATTTAAACCAATCCTTATCCACTCCTTGGAACTCCTGGAAAATACATAGAGAGGAAAAAAACCGCAACCTAATTAGAGTTCTGTTTGTTGCAAAGGAACAGTAAACAGCTTTTGCTTCTGAGTGTCTGAAAAATATCCTAAGAGGCATATAAGTAGAATACACTTCAACAGTTTGTAAAATTGTAAATGTTTATCAATATTCTCAATTTTCCCAAGTCTTTTCATAATACCTAGTTCATCTAATTTGTCAAAAACAAAACAGCTTTTGGATATTTGTCAAATGAAAAATATTCATTTATTTATATATTCATTTATTCATTAAATCAGGATATTCTGAGCATTTATCTTATTCAAGATATAGTCCACTATGAAGAATTCAGGAATCTCTAAGTTTATGTCATCAAGAAGTTCATATTTTTTTTGGAAAATGTCAAACAAAAAATATGGAACAGTTTCTCATTCTATAATGTGTCTTTCAGATTAAATCCACACACAAAAAAAAAAAATCCACAAATGGCACAGAATTTTCAATATATGTAGCCTAAGCCCACAAATAAAATTTGTTATTTCCTTCAGAGAAAGTGATTTATAATTTTTAATTAATTAATGTGGTAGTTACAGAAAATTATACATTTGTTCAAATAATCTTGATTAAAATCTCAAAAATAAAGTATTTATAGCAATATAACTTAGAAATGTGATGATGAGAAGAATACAAAGCAAATGGATTTATTTGTGGAAGATAATTCTGCAAAAGTTATAACATGGAATGTGAAAACTATTATAGGTATCACACTTGAAGTCATTTAGTGTAATTCCCTTGTGCAGCAGTAACTAGGAAATAAAGTAAATTCTGCCCTTAACTAAAAAAATCCAGAGACTTTGAGAACGAATTCCAAACCAAGTATTCTAAAGGTCACAAAAAATTATGTATTTGTTTTCCCTCTGAAATCTCTACCAGGAAGTTTATTCTCACATTACTAACCTCCCTTGAAGCATGTCAAGGAAAACCAACCAATTGAAAGCATGCAGAGATGAGGGTAAGGAAGGACTAAAAGGAGAGACCCAGAGAGAAATGTTTATGATGTTAAGAACCATTCTTTTCTGTTTTGGTTTGGTTTGCCTCATTTTTAATTCATCCTTGGTCATTCCCAGTTTGAGGATGGGGATATAACTTATTCTATAAAGCTCAGTAACCAAGTAGCAGAAAGTCAAGCATCCTGTGGGGGCCTTAAAGCCTCTACACTGGACAAAGGTGCTCTCTCCTTTATGCAACATAGATTATAAAAGGGAGTCTGTCTGGACTTCAGCCCCTTATGTACCCTTTGCTAAGGGCCCTTGCGCAGAGTACACCATGCATAAATGTACACAGTGGCCCTTCATTCTGGAGAAGAAAAGTCTTAGAGTTCCTGAGGCTGTTTGCCAGACTCAGAACTTGAATGTCATGGAGGGAGTCAGGATTATCCATCCTGGCAAAGACTGTTTTCATTACTGTTGGCATAATAATCTTAATCATCTGACCTTTTGGAGGCAATTTCCTGTTCTTGGCTGGACAAACCAGGCTAAATGCTACATTCGGGCCTATTTTTAAATTGCCCAGATGGTGTGAATGGATGTGAGGCTCAGAGTGCCCCATACACTGGGCAGTTTCCAGGAAGGACTATGTGTACCTTGGGTGTGACTAGCAGCTGTAGATGGGAATGGGAGATGGAGATGAGAATAGTAAACATCCAATTGGGGCCTTTCTGTGTCAGAATAAAAGTAATTCTACCTGTTACTTGTGAAATGCTGAGCCTTCGTTCAGATTCACAGGGGACAGATTTACTCTTGCTCACTTAAAATGGCAGCTAAGTGCAGATTGAAAAAGTGAGATGGATAGAAAGAAGGAGGCCAGCCCTGAGACAGTTGCTTCGGATCTCTGCTCCACCCACCCCAAGTTGGATCTGGGTGTGCTAAATGTGAAAGAATTAGCAGGGAAATTGGTCCTTTTCATTACTTTGGACACAGGCCATTTTTCTGCTCCCAGACTACTATGAATAGAAATTTACTCTGTTTCCTTGGAGATTACAAGGATTTGATGCCTAGAAAAGAGAAGAAAGAGCAAAGAGGATTTGAGAAAAGTATAACCACAATTCCCCAGAATTTTAGACTTTTAGCAATAATATACAGAGGACTCTTTCATCCTAAAACAACTACTCCTTCCCTTTATTTTTAATTTTCTTTTTCTTCTCCCTAAAATGCCTTTCTACTGGATAAGATTCCTTCTTCCTTCATTGATCCATGTCTTTCTTTCAAAACAGATACTTGAGGTGCTGGGGCTGTGGCTCAGCGGTAGTGCACTTGCCTGGCATGTGTGAAGCACTGGGTTTGATTCTCAGCACTGCATATAAGTAAATAAAATAAAGGTCTATCAACAACTAAAATAATATTTTAAAAAAACAGATACTTGACACTTAGCACTCCTAAGAAGGTTTAATACATATCCAAACTCATTCCTTCCAACCATAACCAGATAGTTGGTGATTCGAACTCAAAGACAAGCTTACAGCTAAAATTGTGGGTTAGGTTTTAAGTCAGAGGTCAGCAAACTGTAGTTCACATACCAAATCCCACTCATAGATTTAGCCACTCATAGATTTAGTTCTCAGACTAAATTCAGATGTGGAGATTAGCGAGGGGAAGGAAATACTGCCTGCCTTTGTCCATCCCGAAAGCTGAGAATGGATTTTACATAGTCTAAATGGTTGGGGCCGGGGGGTGGGGGAGACTAAAGGAACAGTAATGTTAACTGGCATGAAACGTATATAAAATTAAAGTCCCAATGCTCATAAGTAAAGTTTTATTGGAATGCTCATTTGTTTACATATAGTCAGTGACTAGTTTGTACATCATGGCAGGCTTGAGTATCTAAAGGAGACAGTACAGACACAAGGCCTCAAATGATTATCATCTGTCCCTTTACAGAAAAAAAAATTGCCAGTTCCTGGTCTAAGACCTTAAAAGTGTGAGAGCTATTAAGTAAGAATCTCAGAAAAATAAATTTCAGACAAACAAATAAGCAAAGACTGACCGGTAGCCACATTAAAGTCTAAGTTCCACAATCAAGACTAAGTGGTTACCCTGAGGAGCAGAATATAATGATGCAGGGAGGGGAGAAACAAAGGAATATACAAAGTACACACTCTATACTAATAAGTGCAGAAATAATAAAGTTAATTTTGCTCTCTGCCACATCCCCAGTACCTAGCCCGCTCCTCAGAGCTAAATAGTTATTGAATGAATGAAGAGGAAGAGAAGAGGGAGAAACGTAAAGCTAGTGAACCAAGACTTGCACAGGATTGGGAGCAGAAAAAAAACCTCAAGTTTTTTGCCCTGTGTGGTATGTCACAGGTTTGCAAAAGTTAGCAAAAATCCCTACTTTGGAAGCTAATGTAGCACTTGTTAAGTGTGTGCCCGGGAGACTGGAGAAATGACTGACTATGGCAACTGTCCTGATGTCCATTCAAGTCAACTTTTTCCACCCCCTTCCTCTATCACTAAGCCACTCATAGATTTAGTCCTCAGACTAAATTCAGATGTGGAGATTAGCAAGGGGAAGGAAATAGAATCTAAAGTTCATGAGATAAACAGCATCACTTGTTACTGTTGATCATTGTTAGCTGGCTCTTCTTTCCAAAGCAAGGCCTCCCTCCTGTTCTCTCTCTCCCTCTCTCTCTCTGTCTCTGCTTGCAGGTGACACCCACACATATCCTTCAGCGTTGGCAGAGATGCTCACTCAGATAACAACTGGAGTTCATGCTGCATATTTTCATCTTCGTTGTCATCATCACCGTGTAAAACCACAACTATAGGAAAACAAAGCTGTTTGCTGCTCTTCTTTCTCAACTGACATTTCCACCCAGTTCACGGTTTGTTCTTTGGAGACAGTGTTTAAATCTGTCATTGAGATAACTAACTCTCCCTGGTGAAGTGGTAAGTAAAATCCAAGCCACTCTACCCTGAGATCACTTCAACTTTTTACAACTTCTTGTCACCTTGAATTTCTGACACTCCAAACCCTTTCATAAAGTTTAAACAGACAAATAAAACAGGGAAATGGCCTTTGGGAAACACACCTGGCCCTTGGTGTTGCACCTAGAATGAAGTCAGCTTGGAAAAGATGGTAATTCTCAGATATCTCAAATAGCATCCCAAGTGATTTTCAAGCACCATGAAATGAAAAAAAGATATGCTGAGAAAGTGAGCCACATTCTGCTCTGGGCAGTTGCCTGGGTCTCTATGTGCTGGAAGCCATGAATCCTCAAAGGGAAAACATATTTCTTCTGGGATATCAAGTCAGAGAAAGTGGAGAGGTCTAGCCACTCATATGCATTCCTGAGGAACCAAACTTTAAGCACCCCTGCCAAGAAGTCAAGGGTTAGGCAGTGCCTCAGTGCAGAAGACACAAATAGAACTCAGGAGACACAAAGCTACCAAAAAGGCTCTGATGTGGTTCCTAGACCACCCCATTCACTAGTGCTTGGTGTGGTGATCCGGCCCCCATTGCAAAGGACCCAGAAGTTTCTTTGATTTTTTTTTTCTCACCCATCCATTATCTCTGTTCCAGATAAGAAAGGACAGAAGGTGCTGCTGAAACAGGAATCAGATCTATTTGATTGGACTATGTAACTAGAACATGGTGGGAGGTTTGTTAGACAAAGTTGATCTTGAATTTCAAGGTACTGGCACTTTATTTTTATTAGTACGATAAAAGAGTGCTTATGGAGCAGGTTTATTTAATGGTCGATTTTTTACCACTCTGGTTCCTTTCTAATTGGTTTGAAATTGGACCATCCATGAATTACTAATTCCCTCTTTCTTGAGTAGTAGGAGATACATTAGCTCATCTTTTTCAAGCTTGCATGACCTTTATTAAGTTTAATACGTTTTAAATCAGCTTGAAGATGAACTCATTGTGTAAAAATTACAACAAGGAAACAGAGGCTGCTAAATGAATTATCAAGCTCTCGTGTATGTTGTTTAAAGCCTGCCCTCACGAGATGATAGCAGCATGTGTGTGTGTGTGTGTGTGCGCGCATGTGCATGTGCGTGTGCATGCAAATCTTCAGCTTGCTCCAAATACCCTGCTTTATTTTTTGTTGTTCTCTTGTTTTGAAACTCTTGCAAGCTATTAGAGTGCTCAATTGTGACATGAGTTTGACAGGGAAGATGCTGACGTTTTCTGTCCTCAGCATTCTCATAAAAAAAAAATTTGGTTATACATGGGCACAATATCTTTACTTTGTTTATTTATTTTTGTGTGGTGCTGAATGCCTCATGTGTGTGAGGCAAGCGCTCTGCCACTGAGCCACAACCCCAGCCCCCTCAGCATTTCCATTTTTGAGGTCCCTTTGAATCAGAGCCAGACCAGGCATTTACAGATTTTGTTGGGGTAAAATTACTCCTTAGGAAAGAGCAGCAGTTCAGCAGTAGGATGAGATTTTAACTACAAAGGCAACATTTTCAGAAGACTTAGGCTAAGGATATGTTTAAAACATAGTTAATGCTCTCACAAGAGGGAATTTGGAGACTTCAATGGAAAATGGAGTTATTCCAGACTATGGTTTATTTAGGATGATTCTTTCTAACAGTATTAGTTTTCCACACTGCACAAAAATTTCTAAAATGTAAATTAACTTACATTTATCAGTTTTTCTTTCACCAGATTTGGCTGTGTATATGTTTTGCCGCCTGTTTCTCTAATAAAATGAGGTTTTGACCTTGAAAAAAATGGAAAATAAAAATGGCTCTCTCCTTCTCAGAGTGTGACCAGATCACTTAAACTGGCCATTAATTCATAAACCCATATGAAATTTATTTATTCAGCCAACAAATATTTATTGTACTTCAAGCACTATTCTAGGCACTGGAGATACAGTAATAAAAGGAAACAGGTAGAGTGATTTGCCTTATGGAGCTTACAGTCTAGTTTGGGGAAACAAAAAACAAATGAGTACATACCTAGTGTAAGAGGTGGTAAAAACACCTTGGGAAAAAAAAATAAGCAAGGAAAGCAGACAGAGTCTGTGTGGGGTGGTGGGATTGGGAATTAACTAAGGTAGAGGATGACACCTGAGCCAGGAATGAAGGAGGTGGGGGATCAAGCCAAGTAGATATCTCAAGAAGAACCTTCCAGACAAAGGAAGTAATATGTGTAAAAGCCCTGAGATGGGAACAAACCTGTCAGAAATCATGCACAGACATACTTAAGAGACAGAGATTTTCTGAGCCTCAAATGAACTCACAGAGACCACAGACTCATTCACCCCAGTCTTAAAAGAATCTATGCCACTGTCTTTGGCCTGGGTTAATGGTAGGTCTATGGCAGTGATGATCCTGGTTCTAGATCCATCATTGGCATCATCTCCAACCTCCAACATGTAGGCGAATTTAACACTGTGGGATCAGTCCCCAAGTCTGCTAAAGTTCCCATCTAGCAGGGCAAAACTGGGAAGAAAAATCAGACATCCATTTGGCCACTGATATGCCCATTAAAATTGCCATGCAGTCTGGAGCCTCAGTTAATCCTTGGGATTGACAGACTCAGGACTGAAGTTCATGCTCTCTCCTGGAGCATTCCCACCACACAGAAAGCACAGGTGAGGCCAGCCTGAAATTTCAGAGAGGTAAACCATTGGGCTGATGAGAACTGTGACAGAAGTTAAGAGAACTAATCAGAAAAAAAAAAAAAGTGTACCTTGTTTGAAATGAAACTAATATTAGAAAGTCTGGCCTTAAAAAGGCTAAAACAGAGATATAAAAGGATTTACCCACATCTCTTTCAAGTAGCAAGTTTTCTCCAGATTCATTGCCAAAGTGAAGCATCTCTGCCTTGAAGAAAATATCAAAGAACAAATTTAAAAGCAGGCACATGACAGTCTGGCAATTCTATCACTCAACACATAGAATATAATATATATGTGGTCTCTCTCTTTTTTATTCTTTTTTAGATATACATGACAGTAGAGTATATTTTGACATATCATACATACATGGAGTATAACTTCCCATTCTTGTGGTTGTACATAATGTGGAGTTACACTGGTTGTATATTCATATATGAACATAGGAAAGTTATGTCCCCACCCTCCCTCCCTTCCCTTCATTATGTGTTCTCTTTAAATTGGCATGCTCAACCCCAAATAAGAGAGTTCACAATAAAAAATTAAAGGAGCATCATTAATTATAAGACTCTTACAATAATAGCAGCAACTGATATTGTTATTCTTCATAATTACCAAAACTGCCAAAGCATTATTCCAACCACTGTTTTTAAACCATTCTTCACTCATATTAATAGTGAAAATGGACTTCCCTGTGTAACATTTCTGCTTTGGTTCTGTTCAGAGTGAGTAAGAAAAATCTCAAGTGTGATTCATCTTTAGTAAGCCTACTTTTCCAGTTAGAAAACAAAACCGTTGACTACCAAAGATCAAATCTTTCCATTTAAAAAAAAATCATTTATTTATGTGCCATTACCCTTTCTGAGAGTTCTCCAGCTCTTCAAATACAATGTGATAACTTGGATTAAAGAACACTGTGTGCCAGGAAGCTGGCACAAATGCAAGTATAATTTCAATAGTGCTTCATTACCCAACTACTGCTGAGTTTGACCTTCTTTGGATTTAAAAATCAACCAGAATATAATATTTTTCATCTAGAATCATAACATTCTTACTCCTCCCACCTCTACCCATTAAAAGAGCTTTTTAAAGAACTCTTTATGTAGAGTGGGGGAGAAATGCCCAATATTTCATGACAATATAAAATATTCCAAGACACAAGAAAATGATGGAAGTTAACCAATTTTATAGTAACTCATAAATTTGGATTTAAACTTATATTACATGTTTCCTCCCTTCTTAGGTCATTGTCCACTTTAATTTTTATAATTCATCTATAAACAATAAATTATAACATTTATAAACTTATAATATTGGCAAAAATAACAAGAACTAACATGGTTTATCAGGCATGATAACAAATACCAAGAACAGTTAAAACAAAGTCAAATTTGGCCAAGCCTCATGGAGATTATAATATGGGAACAGAAATTTGTGATTATTGTGTCCACTTAGTAGTTGAAGAACTACAGACTTAGATGAGCAATAGATTGCCTAAGAATGTCTAACCAGTAATAGAATTTGAACCAGGTCTATCTGCCTCTAAAACCTAGGTTCCTCTAACAACCAACTAAACCAAAGAGCTGGAGAAATTGTAAAGGTGACAGTAGAGACATTCTTCAGGGTCCCAGACATATTTCAGTTGACTCAAATGAAGGCAGAAAAATATCCATGGTCATTCCAGGGTTAAGCCTTGCAAAGTCTCTTGAGAACTTTGGTGTTCTCTCAAAAGTCATACTTCAAAATAGTCTTCCAAGTCAAGGGTACCTCAAATGTACCTCCAGGGTACACAGGTAGCTGAGCCCACAGAGTTTTGCAGCTCTGAGCCCTAATGCACACAAAGTCCTTGGAGAGGAGCTCCCACCAGTGCTCTTTCTGTCTGATGCATTCAGGAAAAATTCTACCCAATGTCAGCCCTCTTAGCACAAGGCAAGAACTGCTTCATTCCCTTTTATTTTGCCTTCTTCAAAAGAAGCTCCTTGGAACTCAGTCCTCATTCATACATACTGAATGCTCAATTCCTTTTTCACAGTATAATAACTTCTTCTGTGAATTCTCTGTCACTATTCTATTTCAGATATCCCTGCAGATAATAAAGTGACCCAATGTGCAAAGCTGAAACATACAGGGGTTGACTGGAATGAGCCACTAAACAAATAATCCTTCATAGTATTCACATACTTTTGAAATAAAGTGACCTTATTTCCTGACACATTCTACTGGATGGGGAAAATCAGTTATGCTATTTTATTCTTTTGAAATCAGGCTGTGGAGGCTAACACTGAATTCCATTAGAAGGAATGAGAAAGCAAGTCCTGGAGCTGTTTGAAGGGAATTTTGTTGGTCAAAATGATTAAAAATGCTCAAACTTTGTCAAAGACAATGTCAACATCTTTCTAAATGAAGAAGAAAACAAGTATTAAATAGAAACTACGTGGCTCATTTCACGAGTGGGAGACACTAACCTATATCCACCCTAAACACCCATTTTATTTTATTTACATATATATATATATACACACATACATATATTTATTCCTTTTAGATATACATGAAAGTAGAGTGTATTTTGACATATCATACATACATGGAGTATAACTTATTCCAATTAGGATCCCATTCTTGCAGTTGTACATGATGTGGAGTTTCACTGGTCATATATTCATATACCAACATAGAAAATTTATGTCCAGTTCATTCTGTCATCTTTCCTACTCCCACCCCTTCTCCCTCTTTATTCTCCTTTGTCTAATCCAATGAACTTCTCTTCCTCTGTCCCCATCCCTTATTATGTGTTAGCATCCATATATCAGAGAGAACACTCCACCTTTGGTTTTTTGGGATTGGCTTATTTTACCTAGCATGATATTCTCCAGTTCCATCCATTTATCAGCAAATGCTATAATTTCATTATTCTTTATGGCTGCGCTTTTTTTTCATTGTGTGTGTGTGTGTGTATACACACACACACACACACACACACACATACCACATTTTCTTTATTCATTCATCATCTGTTGTAGGGAACCTAGTCTGGTTCCATAGCTTGGCTATTGTGAATTGAACTGCTATAAACATTGATGTGGCTGCATCACTGTAGTATGTTGATTTTGAGTCCTTTAGGTATAAACCGAGGAGTGGGATAACTGAGTCAAATGGTGGTTCCATTCCAAGTTTTATGAGGAATCTCCATACTGCTTTCCAGAGTGGTTGCACCAATTTGCAGTCCCATCAACAATGTATGAGTGAACCTTTTTCCCCACATTCTTGCTAACATTTATCATTAATTGTATTTTGGATAATTGCTATTATAACTGGAGTGAAATGGAATCTCAGTGTAGTTTTAATTTGCATTTCTCTAGTTGTTAGAGATGTTGAACATTTTTCCATATATTTGTTTACTGTTCATATTTCTTCTTCAATGAAGTACCTATTCAGTTCCCAATTATTGATTGGGTTATTTGGGGGGGGGTGTTAAGTTTTTTGATTCTTTGTATATCCTGGAGATTAATGCTCTATCTGAGGTGCAGGTGGCAAAGATTTTCCGAAGGCTCTCTCTTTACATTCTTGATTATTTCCTTTGCTGTGAAGAAGCTTTTTAGTTTGATACCATCCCATTTATTGATTCTTGATTTTACTTCTTGCACTTTAGGAGTCTTGTTGAGGAAGTTGGTTCCTAAGCCTACGTGATGGAGATTTGGACCTACTTTTTTCTTCTATTAGATGCAAGTTCTCTGGTCTAATACCTAAGTCCTTGATCTACTTTGAGTTGAGTTCTGTGCAGGGCTAAACACCCTTTAAAAGGGAATGTTTTCTAGCCTTTCTTCTCCACTTAAAATAGCCCTGGATATCACACTTTGCTTGACTGAGATGTGCAGGGGATTGAGAAGAGAAGAGGGCTCAGCCCAGCAGCCTGGAAGTAGATTCCAAAAGCTAACAAAATCCACTCACTTTTCATTTTCTACTCTAACTCTTCAACCAAGTCAATAAATACATGATAAGTTTGAATGTGGGTCATGGCCCTGCAAGACTTAGCCTGCCAAAGGATATTTTTTTAACTGAGTCTCAAAATGATCTTGATATTTCATCCACAATCTCAATAAAAATTGGTATTGGTGGCCCAACAGGGGCTTGAGACAGCCGGCTGATGATAAATCAGTCCTTTCCTATCCAGAGCATTGATGTTGTGTGAGTGGAGGGGTGCCAGCCGGCTGGCTTCTGGATAGGCGTCCTTGTCAGGGGCGGTAGGCTGCAAAGTCTCGTGCTGGGGCGTAGGGCTGGTAGTGTTTGCGGGTGGGCCCTGGCCTCCGGGGAGTCATGTTCATATAGTCACTCTGAAGAAGCCTGGTTCTTTGACGCTTCGTCTGCAGGAAAAAGAAGTGTTAATGTGGAAGGACATGGGGGAGATATTAGGAGAGGCGTTCTAAGATTTTGCAGGCACCTGTTGAGAATATTAACATTCAGATGTTGCTAAACACAAGCATTTCTTGAGCACCTGGGACTTAGACTAATCAAATCACTATTGGCTGTTCTAAATTAACTTGAAAAATCTCAATCAAAGAAAATATTTTAGAGAAATGTATCATATAGATATCACTCTTAAAGCTGTCATTTGACCTGAAGTGCAACAGTATATCTAAATAACCTATTTACTATTGATATTAATTAATCCATCTCTGAATGGATTAAGCATTACCATTGTAATCTTTTTACATTAGTCATTTGCTTAACAAGCCATATTTCCATAATCAACCAAAAAGGACCTTTAGCTCCTCCAGAGTGTGGAGTGAGTATAAATTCATAACAGTGAAGTCTAAATTAATGGAGATTTACAGTTCTGGATAACTAGTTACATTCCTGCACTTTTATGTGCCTGTATTTCTGTAAAGACAATCGGGTTACCCATCTCTTTTCCCAGGGCTCATCTTCCTCAGGAGGAACTCCTACCAGGGCTGAGGGGAAAAGGAAGGATCCTGAACCTGAAGCAAGAGTTACATGCACCATGAATCTCAGCAAAATTTTTGTCCCAGGGCGAGGACCATCATTTGTATATCAATACAATGATAAAATGTACAGTTTTGACCAAAGTCCCATAGGTATTCTAAAATTAGAAAAACATCTGGATTTCTGAATTCATAATTCTCTATTATGGAAAAAGAATGCCTATTTCCTGGCACACAAGGTGATGCCTAAGTAGATACACTGGACATGAATGAAAAGAATCCTGAATAAGCACATAAGTAAATGACTTCAGTCCTGATCTCATTTCCGTGCTCTCCTCCCTGACCCCTTCACAACTTCCTTGTGGCAGGGACACCGAATGCTAGAGAAAGATTTCAAAAACACTGCTCTCCACATTACTAAGTGCAACTATCGTGTTCAGCCCTCATCCTCTTCAACTCTCAGCACCATCCTACACAGCCCTCCGAATCCCTGGGTTCTCCATCCATGGATTCAACAAAACACAGATGGAAAATATTTTTAAATAATTTTTTTCTTAAAAAAATTAAAACTTTTTTAATTTTTAAAATTCTAAATAATTTTTAGAAATATTATTTTTAGGGCTGGGGTTGTAGCTCAGTGGTAGAGTGCTTGCCTAGCACACATGAGGCACTGGGTTTGAGCCTCAGGACCACATAAAAATAAAATAAAGCTATTGTGTCCACCTGCAACTAAATATATATATATATATATATATATATATATTTAAAACATTATTTTAAATATTTTTGAATAATTTTTTTAATTAAAGAATTTTTTTCATTCTTCCTTAAACCACACAACTATATACAGAGCATTTACATTGTTTTAGGTATTATAAGTCTAGAGAGTATTTAAAGTACACAGGAAGATGTGCATAAGTTATATGCAAATATCATTCTATTTTATATAAGGGATTCGAGCATCCATGGATTTTTACATTTGAGGGTGTTCTGGAACCAATTCCATATGGACACCAAAGATGACTATACTGTTGATAGCTCTCTCCTTTTTGAAACACCTCCTCTTTGTCTTCTGTGACATCCTGGTATCCATCCTACCTTGCTGGTCACTCCTTCTGTGCTTCTTTTGCCATTCAATGTTAGAATTTCTCACTGATTGATCCTTGACCTTCTCTATTCCCTCTATCCTCTCTCCCTAGGCAATCTCATTCACGTTCCAGATACAGTTGGCACCTTAGGACTAGACCCCAAGGGCACTCTACACTCAACCTGTTCAAAATAAAACTCAAGATCTTCCCTCAAAATCTCTCTCTCTCCCAGTGTTTCTCATATCAGTAAATGACAGTTGCCCAAGCCAGACCTCCTAGGCCTTATCCTTGACGTCTTGCACTCCCTTATTACCTGTCCCAGGAAACATTTGGAAAAGTGTGAAGATGTTTTTGATTGTCACAATGGAAAGGGACACTACTGGCATCTAGTGAGTAGATGCCAGAGATGCTGCTAAACATCCTGTACAGGGCAGCCAATAAAGAATTATCTAGCACAAAACATCCCTAGTGCCAAGACTGGAAAATCCTGACCTAAACAGTCTGATCATGAAAAAAAATGGAATGACAGAAAGTAATGGATATAAAATATATCATCAAATAAGAAAGAATATTATTAAACTGCTTGACTCCTCCTTACTCAAACCCAAAGGTGATGATGATTTGAGCCTAGTTGACCCCCCATAGATATAAAGCAAGACAATAGGAGAAGTAGATTGGAAAAAGAAGGTTACAAATTCAGCTCTGGCTATTTTAGATTTGAGATAATGGATGAGCTATCTGGCTGGATCTAAGAAGAGAGAAGAACATAATACATACATAATATAGGGAGATTCGTTCGGATAGAGATACACATGGAAGCCAAGCATCTGAATGATGTTGCTCTTCAATATCACTTACTTCTACATCCTTACTAGAAATAAAAGACTAGAACTCTCTTCATAGAGTTACAGCAGGGCAGTGGCGAGATCAAGGAAATGTTGGCATCCAAATAAATATAGAAGGCTACTGCTTCTGATACCTAGGAAGCATTTTTCATGCTTACTCCAAAACCTTTGCTGAACTCCCAAGTGACCGCCCTTGTCTCTGACACCTGAACAAAACTATAGACAGTAGAGGGAACCCCAATAATAAAGATGTCTTCTGAGGTACTCCAGAGTTCACACAAAAATAATGTAAGATCTGCTGCATCTGGTTCCCATCCTTACCCTCAAACAATTACCAAATAGTGGATTTAGTTAATGTCATCCTGACTCTAAACACAACAGCAGGATGGGAATGACAGGCACGTGGATGGGAATACTATCCAGAACCCACAGTGCCCATGTGCATCTAGCACATGACCAGAGGACCGACCTAATGTGTCTGTGTGTTTGTGGCATCGATTCCACCCCTTAACTAATGTCTATGAAAGATGTCTCATTTCAGGATCACTTGCTCTTTGCCCTTCGCCCTTCCCTCCACCTCTGCCTTAGCCACCTGTTTTCTGGGAGGAGCAGCAACACATAGGGCATGTGTAAAGCAATCTATTCAAAGAATCAGTCTTCAAGAATTTACTGTGGGGCTGGGGTTGTGGCTCAGTGGTAGAGTGCTTGCCTAGCATGTGTGAGGCACTGGGATCGATTCTCAGCACCACATATAAATAAATAAAGGTCCATCAATAACTAATAAAATATTTTTTAAAAAAGAATTTACTGGACTTAAAGGCAGATATTATCTGTACACATGCTATTCATGTTCTCCACATTACAGTCCACAGTAGAGAGGACATGTGTTTTTTTGTTTGTTTGTTTGTCTATTTGTTTTCAAAAAGCCTCTTTAGGAAAAGGAACAGGTTTACCCAGCTCAGCTGCATGAATGGAGAATTGAATGAGAGCAACAGGTGCTGGCCCATGGCAGCCTGACCAAGAGAAGCTTTTTATTTACTCAAGTGTCAACATCAGGTCAAGAACAGAGATAGACTCTACAGCTGCTCCCAAAAACCCACTCAGCCTAGAACTGCCTACAGTAGCACATCAAGGGCCCTCAGGAAGTTCCAGAAAACAGAAACTTTCACCAAGGTCTACTATAGGACCAGCCAAAAATAGGATCCCAGAAAATCACCCAGGAAATGGATCAATTTCCAGTTTCCTGATGGCCTCCATGCCTAGCTCGTTGCTTAAACAGCAGTAACAAGAAAAGACTTGATCCTGGTAAAAATGCCAAGTTATTCTATTAAGCAGAGGTATATTTTGATTTACATTCTATGTTCAGAGAATCCAAAGACCTAGGTTTGAGATGATAATAAAGGATTTCTTACTGGAAAATTTGATTTGACTACAAGAGACCACAAGGAATGCCAAGCACTAAGACTGTCCAATCCACAGGGAGCTTGTGAGATAGAGGGAGACAAAGTATGCTTTTTCAAGACAAATAAGATGAACCCCACTGTAAATTAGTAGTTTTGCCCAAGAAAAACCCAGAGCATCTATGCTATGTCTGAGCTGAAAGCGAGATGTTTAAACTCACTGAAAATGAGAAGCTATATTTGTTCTTTTGGGTGATTCCAGTCACTCAACAAATTAGTGCCTCATTTTAGTAACTGACAGTCTAATGCATATTTACAATAAGGTCTAAAAGATGAATAGTACCCTTTTGGTCCTAAAAAGTTAGGGCCAAATTAGTAAATTAGTAAATTACTTTGAGCTAGGTCAGCATGTCTTAGGGAGGCCTTTCCTGGAGGGGTGTGCCTGGCCTTTAAGTTAGGAAGTTGAGATTCCCAATGAAAGAATTGGAACGCCATACAGTGGACCTAAAAGTCAATGGCCAGGAATTCAGAAAAAAAAAATAACTAAGAATTCTAAAAATTCCAAAATCATTGGCAATCACCACAGAGGATTAAAATGGGAAGATACCTGGGATAAAGACCCCATGATCTGGAAAGATGAAAATACTTGACTAACATCAGAGGCAGAACTTAGGCAATAGTTTACTATATTAAAACCCCCTCCCTCACCCCATCAGGATAGAGCAAGTTGCAAAAGGCAAGCCAGGCTAATTCCCAAAATGGTATCTAGTACAAAGAATTCCCAGGAACAAGCAGCAACTTTGTCCCCTGCCCTGCAGAAGGTACAGATCAGGCCATAGGCAGCTTGATGAATGTTCATCTGTCCCCTAGGGTCTTCTGAACTGTGAGGAATGCTTAGAGAATAATTGATGGGCCAACTTTGACTAGAGACCAACATGAGTTTAAAAGGCTCTAAGACTGGATGAAGAAGAGCATAATTCTGAATGCAAGACCTTCCATCCCCACACCAAGGAAAAGTAAACAGACTCCATGTGGCCTGGCTTCTAGAAATCACAGACCATCTGTGGCTTAATTAAATCAATGGATTATGCCTCAGAGATGAGTATCACATGTTAGGTAGGCTTATTTAAGTCCTCAATTTGGCCTTTATAAGGATTATTCATTTATCCCAATATCTAATAACCCAGTAAGCATTCATCAAGCATTAAATGTACTTAATACCAGATAAACTGAGAATAACAAGAGAAACGGTCCTTTATCCTAGAGAGGCCTGCATTTCTCATTGAATAAATGGCTCATATATGCATTTAACTTCTAGAAAAACATGTGAAAACCACACAAAATCAATACCTGAGCCATCTGTAATAAGAAGAAGGTGTCTAAGGAAGAGATCCTTGTTAAGGAGGTCCCTTCTCAATGGTGGATATGTTCATTAAAATGTGTTCAAACCTGGGCCAAAAATTCAACATTGAAGAAGGTAAAGAACAATATACCAAGTTCATCACCTGAGCCTTTGCAAAAATTGATCAACTCCAATTCAGTGGTGAGAGCTCAGAAAAGTCTGACTCCCATTGTAGTTTCATAATGACAACCCCATGCTTGGCCTCACACCATTCAACTGCTTCAGAGGAGACAAAAAAAATATGACTCAGATAAACAGACCTAGTTTCTTCTAGGTTTGAATACACAATTTCAGTAGCCAAGTTTCTCATGATTTTTAAACCTGAACCAAAGCTCTCCCTTTGCTTCAGTTGCCTAATTTCCTGAGTTGTCTAGATTTTTGAACCTTATATATGTTAAAGCTGTTGTGTGTATCACAATTAAATTGCAAACTGGGAAGAAGAAAGATAACTGTTGCTAATCCCACCCCACCCCTATTTGCCCATTTGGTTTCTTATTCTACCTGGCCACCTACACAGTGCCTTCTGGAAAATAAAAGATAAAGTTGAACAAGATGAAAAGAGAACCTATGTAAGCCTAGCAGGAAAAGAAAATTATAATAATCACATGGTTAACAGAAAATAAATCACATAGGCAAAATTCTTAATATGTTCAGATTGCATGTGTAGTAGAAAAGTTCCATAAAAGCAGCGCAGCATCTCTTACCCATAAATAACAAAGGAGCATTGTTGATAGCAAGCTATAGATACCCAGGACTCCGCTAAGCACCACCAGTGTCCAAAAGGGCTTAGGAGACTCAGGAGATGGGACACCAGGACAAATATTATTCTCTGAAAAATAGAATAGAGTGGATTAAATGATACAGGAATAGCAGTTGAGTATATTTCCTTTCTTCTGAATATTAGAGAAGAATGCGAAAGAGAGAAAAATAAGCAAAACATCATGAGCTTAGAATGTGTAGTCTTCATCTTTGGGATTTATCCAACCTCACCACTGACCAGAATGGTCCATTTTCAAGATTGAAGTTAGGGTAGTACACTGGTACAACTGCATTCACCTGATTTTGTTGAACTCACTTTGTGATTCAAAATAGTGACTTCCAATGGTCTTAATCCAATTCCATACCCTACCCCCATGAGAAGCCAGTTTATCCAGATCCTAAGCTATATTTTTGGAATAAGTTAAATAATATACATGTTTTCAAACCTTAAGAAAATTATCAATCTAGTATGGCAAAAATCTGGGCTGGTAATACAAAGATAAATGTCTAGCTTCAACTCTAACAGCTTATGTTGTGGTGAAAAAGTCACTTTATACCATCAGGTATCCAAACATGGGAAGGAATGTGTAGAGTTCTAGTAAAAATTGGAGACAATTAGAATTGGAAAGAACAACAAAAACTATCTAGTGTATTGATTTTTTAATTCGAGATGCACATTAGGATTGTCTGAGAAAGTCTGAAAATATAACAATATCTAACACCCCTTCCTCAACTCATTCCAATTACATCAGACTCTCAAAGTTGGGCCTAGGAATGGGTTTTTTGTTTGTTTGTTTGTTTGTTTACCCTAAACCTACTCATATTTATAATATGCAAGTAGATTTGAAGATTACTAAGGATCACTGGTGTCCTTTCCATTTCTGCTAGAAATGATATACTATGTGCATAAGTGTGTGTGTGTGTGTGTGTGTGTGTGTGTGTGAAGTACTATCCTAAAGTAGAATATCATTTACATAAGAAAAACATTTGCTCTTCACTTCAAACCAATAGTTTGGTTGGGTCAAGTTAAAGCATATTTTCTTAAGCTTTAACTTGACCCAACCAAACTATTCAGCCTGGACATCATAGAAATTAGATATCTGAATGGAATTCAGCAAGCCAAACATTCTCACATTAATTGCCTCTATTTTTCAAGAACACAAAATTATTCTCCCAAATTAAGTTAATTGTTCTTTTCTTGTTTAATATTTGATTTTTCTCTAGCATACCTCTGTTTAGCATAGGAGAAAAAACATTTATTGTAATTATGTTAGTATTAAATATAAAACTGAGCATACATTTTTTAATTATTGTTCTACCAAAAGGAAATAGTGTATCCACAAAGACTACCAAAATTTTTTTTTATCTAGCCACTCTCATTTTTATGTGTTGATACCAATAAACTGTATTCTTCTGAGTTGGGGGGTGTTCTACCCAATATTTGGAGAGAACATAATCTCAACATCAGATCAATAGACTTATTTCCACTAATTCATGAATATTGTTTAATAATATTAAGTTTTGGGCATTGAAAAAGTATGGCAACTTATCAAGATCACTGAGTTAGTTAATAGCAGATTTTATATCCCCTGGTTTCTAGCCCAGCATCCTTTGTATGTTTTGGAAAATGAAAAAAGTACTTAACGGAGGAAGACTGTGGAGTAGAAAGATGATTAGTTTGAATTATAACCCACTCTTCCTGAGTTCTGATCCATTAGGCCCAGCTGCTTCTTGGAGTTCACTTAGACTTATATTTTAATAGCAAAATTTTTATTCTGTCATGACCCACTCAAATTGAGAATAATCTTCATGTTCCCATGGGAACATCATCATCATCACTCACTCTCCCACTCCATGTCACTGAGTAAAGATATTCAAAATATAACTTTGAATCTTTTCTAAAGTAAAGGAAAACTTTTTAAAAATGACTTGTCTTTACTAAATCACTGGGGACTACTCCAGCCTCACCACTGATCCTATCTCATTTTCAAGACTATAGCTTAAACTTGCGACTTTACGGTGGTAGGAGGATAGAGTTGCATCTTACCTTTCACATGGATAACAGTTCCATTGCTCTTCTCATTGTCTAGGTAAGGAGGAGGATACATAACCTCAATTTTGCAGAAGTAAATATCTGTTTGGTTAACATACAAATTCCGGAGATAGAAAGTCACTGTTTCGTTGCCCAATTTCCCATCACAGTTGAATCCTGTGTGTGAGTAAAACTGAAGCTGATGGGAGAAATTCCCATTCACAACGCAGACTTCCACAGCACTATCCACACCCTTATAAAGGGATGCCCGGAACTCCTTTGAGAAGAGGTTGTAGGTATACTTGCAGCTAAGGTTGACCTCATTGTTGTACACCTCAAGCCTGGGTGATTGCTTCACCAAGATCTTGTTTTCTAGAGAGGGGAAAAAAATCATTTGCTTAGACCAGGAGTGTAAGAATATGTTTTTCCTGAAATCAAAGTGTATTAATTAACCAAATGAACAGATCTCCTGCAAAAGCTTTCTCAAGGTAGATGAAGATTCAGGAGCTCTTAGAATGAGAATTATACCTAGAGTTTTAAAGTTCACATTTTGATCATGTTTTCATCCTCCTGTAAATGGGACATCAGAGCATGTTTTCACCTAGAAGGCAAAACCTGGCCTTCTGTTAGCATTGAGCATCACAGCTATGCCCTTGGAATTTGTGAATCTGTGTTGAGATTCCTAAGATATTAATCATGCATTGGGCTGATTTCTTGATTAAGTGATATTTTTGGAAGCAGCTTTAAAGTCTGACACATTAGCACAAATGGATGTATTTTTAAGTTGTGAGACAGGTTTTTGTGAAGGAATTAAAAGTTTTGAGACATTTTAGTTTTTTATTGGTCATTCCAATGCCTAATAGCTTTTTGTTTCCTATGTAGTTATCAATACTGATGTGCATACAGAACTTTAAAAAGTAAACCTATGTCTAGGTCCCTCCACTCCCAGATATTCTGATTTAACAGGGTCTAGGCTAGAGTGGGGGGTGGGGGCTATTAGGCTTAGGGTGGTTGGTAGCAACTTTTTTGAGATATAATTCTTGTATTATAAGATTCATCCTTTCAAAGTATACAGTTCAGTGGTTTCTTAGGATAGTCACAAAAATGTGTATAGATCACCATATGATTCCAGAATATTTTCATTATCCCCCAAAGAAACTTCCTATTCATTAGCAATCATTCTGAATTCCTCCCTCCTTCCAACCTCTGGCAACCACTAATTTTCTTCACTAATCTACTTTCTGTCCCTACGTATTTGCCTGTTGAGCACATTTCACATCAATGAAATCATACAATATGTAGTCTTTTATATCTGGCTTCTTTCACTTAGCATGCTTTCAAGATTCTCCCAGGTTGTAAAATGTATCAGAATTTCATTAATTTTATGGCTAAGATTCTATATATACAGTATATATACACAGTGGAATCTTAGCCACAAATTTTCATATATTTTGTTTTTCCATATGTGTGTTTGTGTGTGTGTGTGTGTGTGTGTGTGTGTGTGTGTATACACACTAGGGATTGAATTTAGGGCCTCTTGCATACTAGGCAAGCACTCTGCCACTGAGCCACATTCCCAGCCCGACTTTTTGGCTATTATGAATAACACTACTGTGAACATTTGTGCAGACATATTCTTTTAATATGGGTATGTTTTCAATTCTCTTAGGTGTATACCAAGGGTGAAATTGCTGGATCATATTGTAAGTCTATACTTAACCCTTTGAGGACTTGCCAAATTGTTTTCCAAGCAACTACACCATTTCACATTCCCACTGGCAAAGCATATAGGCTCGAGTTTCTCTGCACCCTCTCTAACACTTGTTGTCCCTCTTTTCTATAACAGTCATCCTACTGTGTATGAAGTAGTACCTCATCATGATTTTGTTTGCATTTCTCTCATGGCTAATGATGTGGAGCATATTTTCATGTGCTTGTTAGCCATTTGTAATACCTTGTTTAAAATGTCTATTCAGATCATTTTCCCACTTATTAATGGGTTTGTTTTTTTATTGCTGAATTATCAGAGTTATTTTATATTTTTGAAACAAGTTCCTTATCAGATACTCTGTGATTTGCAAATGTTGTCTCCCATTCTCTGTGTTGTCTTTGGTATTGTCTTTAAAGTCCCCCTCGCCATGGATTCTAACATTCAGTTGGGATTGAAAACCACTATGACCAAACAGATTTTTCAAGCTGACTACCTAAGAGAATCATTGGAGAAATGTTAAAATCCCTGATTTCCAGGACAATTAAATCAGCATCTCTAGGTATAAAACCATGGCATTAGCATTTTAAAGTATCTCAGGTGATTCTAAATTGCAGTCAAGTTTGAGAAGCACTAGGCTCACAGATGGAAACTTCTTATCCTCAAATTCGCAGGTCTCCACAGGCTTTTCCAATTTCATTTTCTCAAATCAAAACCCTCCTAATTAGCCAAACCCTTTAAGTCAACATCCCAGAAACACACGGTGAGGATGATCTTTCCTACTTTATCCGATGACTCCATGGAGGACAGTACCATTTCCTTTTCAGGTATCAAGACAATCACTGCATCGCTCCTATGCCATTGGGACAGGTTTTCATCTCTTGAACACTTTCTTTTTTCATATGTTTCCATTTAATAGCTTTTTCTGATCCATGTGAATTTCCTGTAGGCCCTGGTTTCCAAGCTTCTTGACAGCAAGGACCATGTTACCCTTCTTCACAGAACACGGGGAGACTAGTAGGATCTCATTAGATAATTGTTGAGAGACGCTGATCTCGCTATATTATTCCTATCCTCAGGGGAGTCTCACTACCATTTTATTAAATCCTTGTTGGAAACCAGTGTCTAAACATCTTCAGCTTCATGTACCATTCATTCAACAAATACTCTGTAAAAGCACTGCGAAGTAAACACATGAGTAATCTTAAAAGTTCTGCCTTAGTTTGAACAACCAATAAAAAAAGAAAAAGAAAAGAAAAACAAAAAAACAAAACAAAACAAAAAAGTTCTGCCTTAGTCTGAAAAATCCAACTTGTTTCTTTGTTTTTATTCATTGGGCTTTTTTCTTTGTTTACCTAGAAGGAATCTTTGGGCCAGTTCTGATTGGAAGGGCTCAAAATGGCAGTGTATTCCCTCCTTTTGAGAGAGTACAATTAGGCATTTGTCTTTTTGTTTACTAAGCCCTCTGGAAAGTGTTTGTGTTGCTAACTATTTGGATTCTGTTTTAATGGGTCTTCAGATTTCTTCTGATCTCCCTGTGACAGCAGACATAGGGAAAAGATGAGAACAGGACTTCTTTGTAGGAATAAAAAAAAAAAATAAAATGGAGCTGTGGGCAGGGAAACTGAGTGAGGCTAGAGAGAAACCCCAGATGGTTACCCAGTTTGGCTTCCTCATTCCAACACCCAACAATGAGGTGCAGAGAGGGAGAGAGGGGGAGAAAAAAGGGAAAGCTTTGCCATGCAGATTCCAGTTTGCTTAGTGTGTCTTGTCTAATTCAGGGTGTGACATCTTCCCAAGACACACACAGGAGATAAAAATTCATTCCCCAAAAATGAACTTCTTGGGTAGCTCACAATCTGGAGGGGAAGAAAGATGTACAAACAGATAGCTAATTTTAAAATAGTGGCATAATGATCTGCAGTTTCTGGGGGTAACTGAGGATCTCTACAGAAGATGACCACTGACTGGCCTGAGATGTGAAGGATGATGCATATATTTGTTTGACAAAAGTTTACCAACCTATCGTGGCTAAGATATGCCTTGTATGGGGCTTGGCATAAAGTGGAAGAGTGTGTGTTGAGGTTGAAGGTGAGTTAGGGAACTGTGGGGAAGATAAGACAAAGAGGAAAAGAGAGCAGTCTACGCAAAGATCATAAGGAGGTGAGAATGGGCATAGCAGATGTAGGGAATTATAGCTATCTCAGTTTTGCTGGATCTTGGGTTGTAAAAGACAAGATTGGCAAAGCAACTAGAGTTCACCATGTTAGAGAGCTTGGGCCCTCTACTGCAGTAATGGGAACTTACTGAAGGTTTTTAAGCAGAAAAGTGAATGAATGCTCACAACTTTTCATTTTATATAGATCACTTTAGCAAGGATAGGGCACATGAATTTGGAGGATACAAGAGTAAAACTGTGGAGTCCAGTTAGGATACAGTCGTAGTCTAGGCAAGAGGTGAAAGGGACTATATTTCCATATGGTTTGAAAGAAGTGGATGAAGTTAAGAAATAATTACAGGCTAACATTTGCAAAACTTGACATTGACCTAAATGTGGTAAGAGAAAAGGAGTTAAAAATGACTTCCTTAGACAACACAGACAACCAGCAGCAATTATTTTCCTTTTGCCTACATCTCTCCTTCATTCATCTCTTCTTCATTATGTCACCAGAATAGATGGTCAGAAAGTGAAGTGAAATTTGGAAATCTGAGATATGAAAAAAAAATTCCTCCACCTTTGGGGATCATTGCAAAGAAAATATGAACTAATTCAGAGATTACTGGGAACACAGTTGACTTTCTGGAGTTTATTACAGTGTTTGCTGATTCTTAGAAGAGAGAAGCAGCAATCTTTCTTTCCTGAAACTATTTTCCTTCACAATGCATATTGGAGTAAAGTAACTGGAAGATAGCATTTCCTTCTGTCCATCATTGGGCCTCCAAATTCAAACTTAAGCATTGTTGAGATGGACCAGATTTCTCCTAAGCTTGTTAGGCCTCAGCATAACAAATTTATAACTTTCTTAGGCTGGAGAAATTCAGGACCCCTTTAGTGAAGCTGGCCATTACATATTCAATACCATCTTGGTGGTTGTAATATCCAGCAACTGAATGAGAATGGGAAAGTATTTAATTTTGTGACTCTTTCTGCTAAGATTTTGTTAGGAAAGTATTTGAAAACTATTGGTTATAAGGGCATTTGATGATGTAAAGGAGACATCTAATTTATCTGTCAATATTTACTTTCCTCTCTCTTCTGTGTCAACACAGATCATTTTTAAATTAGTTGACTTTATACATAGGTACTGAACTTGAAATAGTTTACTTATCTATGTTATCTGTAGCTGATAGCCTCCTAATTTAGAGTTCAGGTTGGGTTGATAAACTTCTTGTTTTTCACTATTTATATCCTTTTAGCACTTGATCCCAATTATTTTTTATCAATAATTCAGAAAAGATTAAGTAAGAAACTATAGCACAGGACCTCAAAATCTATATCTGCTTTGGAGGACACTGAATGAAAGAGATTAATGTTTGGTGAAAACCAGTTTCTTTAAGTGACATTGAATAGATGTGATTATTATGAATTCCAGTAGACACAATAACTCTGATTCCTCTTATTTTCTCTTAAAATGGAGCATGTGTGAAAATATATACCCTTCACTCTATGGGAGTGGAATATAAAGACACAGATAAAACAAGGCAACTGATAGCCAGAACAATTGATATTTGACCAGGATATGTATTTTTATTCTCTGAGTTTCTGGGAATCCATAGTACTTCAAATAATTCAAGGTCATATTATAAAATTTAAGGACCTATCTAGGCTCAGAAGAAACTAGAAAATAAATAGCTTCCCCATACTAACTTCTAATTCTTATCTACTTTCTGGATCATGATAGCAATGGAAAACACCCCTCTTAGCATGCTTTTGTGTTAGAAAACTCAGCCCTTTTTCAGGCAACCTCCATTTGGGTCAAATCTACTATGTTAAAAGAGAAATATTATCAACTAATCAATTTGTATTTGCTTCTGGCATCAAAATGTTGGCTTGACTGACACTTCTGTAACTGAATTGACAAGTTGTTTTGATGATGAGTTAGTGCTTTGCTTTTCAAAGCCTTTCCTAGCAGCTTACCCAGCTAAAGGTGTGGAGACAGGAAGCAGTAACCTCAAACTTCTTTCCCTCACAGCTCCTGCTTGACAACAGGCAACATAAAGATGAAGATCGGAGGTGAGAAGGTACTTATCTTCTGCTTGTGAGCAAGGCAGTGAGAGCTAAAAGATTTCTCACAGATAATCTGTTGTTCTTGTGACATAGACAACTTCTGGAAGGTTGAAAATTGCTTGGGCTTCCATGAGAACCGTGTGGAAGTGGGCGGGGGGGGGGGGAGACTTGGTTATCAAAAAAAAAAAAAAAAAAAAAAACCTTTGCCTATTGTAAGTAGGTCAATTACTATATTTAGTAACCAGGTCAACTCTCTGCACAGGTGGAATGGATAGCCACCTCTAAGGTGTGGCTCCTAGCATCAAAGCCCCCGACCCTAAAAGGACACTCCTTGTCAGTTCAATTAATGTTTGCATTTCTAAAGAAGATGAAGCCAAAAATACAATGTTAGAAATACATTGGCTTAAATGAGTAACTATGGCCTACATTCATGGGGCTATAAAATGCTTCCTCTGATTTTATTTCATCTGCAGTTCTTATGAACTTGTGAAGTAAATAGATAGACAATCCTCCTTATGCCCATTTAACAGTTGGGGAAGTGATGTCAAAGAAGTCCATGAATTGCCCAGGTTTCAGGACAAATGACTTGAGACCTGAGCTCATGCCTCATGACATACTCTAACCTATAGAACTTGTTAAGAAGATGGTACCAAGTGTCTCAGTGAATAGGGAGTGAATGGAATGGCAAGAAGACTAGACCAAGATAAATTTCATTTTCTCCACCATTTTGATGGAATCCCACCCTGTGTGTGGGTTGGGGGAACTAAGCAGAAGGAAGCTTAGAGATGATTTACACCAATACCTTATTTTATAGAAAAGGCAACTGAAAGCAAAAAAAGCAAATGACTTTTTAAACAAGGTCACAGAAACAACTGAAGAACTAAAGTATCTATTTAGGAATGTAGGAATAATGTTTTAAATCACGAATAAATAGAAAAACAAATTTGCTCATTCAATAAGATTGCATTGATTTCATGTTCTTATTTAAAGAAAGTAAATTTCATAGCTGTTTTGCATCTAATTTTTTACCACACATACAGCAGCTCTCATCTGTGATTTTGCCTTCTGAGGTTTCAGTTACAACAGTCAACCATGGTCCAAATATATTAAATGGAAAATTCCAGAAATAAGCAATTTATAAGTTTTAAATTTGTATCCTGATGCTACTGCATGATGAAATCTTATTCTGTCCCACCTGGAGCAAGTCATTCCTTTGTCCAGACATCTGGAGTGTATGTACTACCTGCCTATTAAGTCACAGAGTTGTCCTTTGGGTTATCAGATCAACTACTGAGGTATTTGACTGTTTGGGCAAACAATGTCCCAAAGTGCAACAGCACTGATTCTGGCAACCTGAATATGCCAAAGAGAAGCTGTAGATTGCTTCCTTTAAATGAGAGTTCTCTACTTAACAGGGGAAGAAAAATCATACACTGATGTTACTGAAATGCAGAGTAGGAATGAATTGTCTGTTCATAAAATTGTGAAGAAGGAAAAATAAACTCATGCTAGTTTTGCTGTTGCACCTCAGCCTACAAAAGTTATACCAACAGTGCATAAGTGTTAGTTGGAAAGAAAAGGTATTAATTTGAAAGATTTGGTCCTGAGATTTCAGACATCCCCTGGGGGACTTGGAACCTATTCCCTAAAATTGAGGGGAGATGAGTATACACAAAACATTTTGCTAACAATTTGAAATACCTCCTGAAGGTCATAGACAGATCCCAATTAAGGTCCACAGACTATAGGTTCACACAAAATGCCTCTTAAAAATTAATTCCAGTGCACAAGCAGTAATTATACCATTGAAGCTCTTTCATCTCAGCTTGTCCAAGTGTGCAACACACAAAGTCAATTTTCAGTCCAACCCTCACTGGGTAAATCCTTAACTTTGGGGCTTTTGTGAATTACATTTGTTTTACAATATTCCATCTTTCCTTTTCTGTATCCTGGGCACCATTCACAAATAAAACGGCATATAGAGGCTCATGGAGTCCGTAGCAGTGCATAAAGTTTGCACTGGGAAGCTAAAGAAGCAATTAGAACGACACGTGTTGAGCTGGCAATATGATTTCCTCCAGAACCTTTAAGAACTTCATATAGCCTTCCATTTATGCGCATCACAGCCAGAGTTTCTTTTGCAGTTGAAAAAAAAATCAGGTCATAAGATCTTAATCGTATTGTTTCCTTTTTTTAAAGATTCTGACTGAACAGAATTTAACATGTTAGGTAGGAACCAAAGAAAATGAAAGCTTTTTCCTTTCAGCCATCTTTCCCTATGATGTTTGTGAGCAAATTGAAAAGGTGAAACTAGTTGCCCTGGCACAAAACACCTCCCTTCTGACCACAGAGCTGGTTAAGTTACTGTAACTTTCCTCTGAGTACATTTCCTGTTTGGGCCTAGAACACCCTTCAGCATCTGGCCATCTGACCACTTGTTCCTTTTCAGGCTCCATAATGGACAGGCTTCCCCACAGGCCCATCCAGTGTTTGCTCTGGAACCTGTAAGCCTAACTCTGTTCTCACTCAACAGTCTGTGGTTCTGATAACCAGCCTCTGGCTTGGCTTCATTCAGTTATCAGAAAGAGGAGTACAGAACGTCCACCAGGCTGTAGCACCATTTGTCATCCCCTTTGAGCTACTGAGGAGATAAAAGCACAGATACTAAAGACATATCGTGCATCAAAGGGCCCCAGACTCTCAAAATTAATATTAAAATGGAAAAAAAATGTAGGTTACAGCTTTAAAATAACTTTGTGGTCATTGCATCTAATTCTTGGTTGATTGTTAACTTGAAACTCTCCCAATTTTCACAAAGAAATGTGATTTAAGGAAAGTTAAAAAAAAAAAAAAGACTTTCAGTAAGCATGATACGTATGCATATACATATGGTCTCATTCAGGATTCCAGCATACTCAAAATAGGGCAACATGGAGGGATCATTTATGAAAGATGACTGGCAAAGGTGCGGAGATGGCAATGCTACCGTGCATACAATGGAGATAGCAATGGGACATAATGTGTGACCACTGTGGCTTGTAGCAGCAAGGTTATGACCACCTTTAGATCTGAAGGGGTGAAGGGACCAGGAAGTTAACAGAACCAGAAGGAAAGAGAATTGTGTAGAGGAGTCTATGACAACAGAAGCAAGTCATCTGTTGAGAGAGTCAGAAGAACTAACCAGCCCTGTCCAAGACTGTGCATGTCTCTCCTATCAACTTTATCAAGCACATTAACTCTATTAACAGACCATAAGATTGTAAAACAAAATCTAAAGTAACTTAAATTCAAACAAGGACAATTAATTATAAGTAACAATACAAATAGAAGTAGAAGCCGAATCAATAAATTTACTAAGCAAGAAGTTGCTCTTGGCCAGCTCTAGTTTAACCACAGCCTTAACCCTGTGTTCTTTCATAGGCAGACACTAGAGTGTAAAGGACACTTGTCCTTGTCCCTTTAAAATATTATTGTGCTACATGCAACTATTAGAAAGTAACTCAGAGGTCAAATATTTCAGCAGGAAAAAGTCCCATCTGAGCCCTGAGATAGATCTAAGGCATTCATTTTTTGAGAGAAAAAGTTATCAAAACAATCAACAAACACTTTTGTTGATTAGTTGAAATTTTGATTAGTTGCCAGAGAATGGTTCTTTGGTATTCTGACTTCTACCTTTGCAAAGCTATTTGTTCAGCAAGTTAATGGTGGGATCTAATGTGCTTGGTTTGGGGGAGATGGGGAGATGCAAACCACAGAGCTCCTTCCCCCTAGGAGAAACCCCAAGGCAGGTACACACTTAGCTACACTCCAAACCCACGAAAGGTACAGGAACCCTAGAGAGGGTCACTGGCGGTCACAGTTGTGGACACAACAGGAAGGGGTTGTGATTCCAAATGGGGTGACTCTAGAAACTTTTATATTCTCTACCCTTTACCTGGGCTATGAGGCCTGTGGAAAATTTTAGACAAGCTGATTAGGAAAATGTCCTTAGTGTAAGGGTTTGTTGGGAACTAGCAGAACATTTTATTTATATAGGGGGAAATAGATGAATATAGCTGATACCAAATGTTGAGGGCTTTTAAGGCTACGAAAAGGCACATGGATTTTACCAGGAAGGCTACCAGAGACATTGAGAACATTAAGGTGTGACTGGGGTCTCTTCAAACAGCAGCAAGGTCAGAAGCCAGGAGAGATCAATCAGGAGGCTGCAACTGCAGCATCCATGTGAGTTCATAAGGCCTGCAATATGGAGGTAGCTGCTGGGCTGTAAGGGGTAGACAAGACACTGGCACTCAGTCTCACAGACTGGGTGGTGAACAGGATTAGAAGCTGGCTAGGTGTCCGTGGACTGTGTGAGTGCGAGAGTGGAGACACTGCTGACAAAATAAGTTAAGAGAGGAAATCTGTTTGGGAAAAGTTTAAGGAAGCTAATCAGAAATAAAAAATGTACATTGGAAAGTCATCTGCTTTAGGATGGAAGTTATTAAAACTGCTAAAATGTCATTGCCTGTTCTGTGATCCACCCCTACCCCTCAGAGATACCGCCCAGCAATGCAGGGTGTGAGCACCTTAGAACAGAAACTCTTGACACACGCAGCCAGATGAATTTGGGTGCAATGTCACCCAGTTCCTACCAATTTTCCTCTCATCTCCTAATGCTAGAAGTAAAATCTAAAAGATTAATCCTAACTCAAATCAAAGTGGAAGCCATACCCAAAGCCGCTTGAACCATCCCCAAATCAAATTTTATTATTCTAGAAGTTACCTGTTATCCAAAGAGTAGATAAGCAGGGTTTATAACTCCCTACATAAATATTGTGACAGTATTTCAGTTAACAAAGAAAACTCAGAAGTATAAAGTGATCCCTTCTGTTAATATATTGCTTTCTAAACATATATTTTAATCTAGTAACCAAACTTGGGAACCAAGTTTCTTTCCTCCTGAGCCATCATCATTCTGAGCCTTCATGCAAAAATCACTCTTTAGGGAATTCAATACATGTTTCCTATCTACTTCATTCTCCCTAAATCTTACACCTTTAAAGAGCCTGCTCAGGACCACCTTGGCATATCCGGAATTTTCTAGGTAAGTGTCATGGCTCAGAAATTTGGAAATAACTACTGTGATAGGCCTTCATATTACATAGGAAAATAAGAGATAGGGCAATATTGTCCCCCAAAGTGCTGTAGTTATTTCTAAGCATGTTAGCATCTAAGATCATGGTTATTAATCTTTATAATAGATTTCAGAGATAACAGGCTTGCAGTTCTTTGTATTTGCACTATCAAATCATAAGAGCACCCACAAGGGGTAAAGTGGATGAGTTGCCATGTTAGAATTGATAAAAAGCATTTTAATATTCCACATTAGAAGCACTTTTAAGACAAAAAGAATAGACTTGAGATGTCCTCTAGTTCAACCCCTTCATATATCAGACGAGGAAACTGAGACCTATAAAAGTTGACTCACAGTATGACAGGCCAAAGCTCCTAATTATGTTTCCCTTTCTTGACAAATTTTTGGCTTTAACTTTTAAGTCTGGGGGGGGGGAGGAAGGCAGAAAAGAGCAGACTTCATTTTCCCAAAGCCAAGGTCAAGCAGCCATGTCCTTGTCCCAAAAAATACAGGGAGTTGCTGAGATTAACATTCTTCGCTGGAAACTGGAGCCCTGCCCAGTTTGGGCAGGGTTGGTTTGAACTTCATGACCCTGTTATCTCAGCCACGAGCTGAGGTCAAGCCAGCCATGTTGTGCACTTATGAGTGCTCAAGCAAGAATTTAAAGTACACGTGGGTTTAAGTCCTTAGAGTCAAGTATGCATTATCCCACTGGCCTTGTTGACAGAGGTTGACACAGAACTCTAGGACCAATCCCCAGAGAACTTAACATAAGTACACACATTTAACAAAACAGTCTTCATTCTCAGGTCTGCCAGCATGGAATGACTCACCTGACCCCTACATATCTCTGCCCCTGTAAGGCCTTCTCTTCCCCTCCATCTTAGAGATTTGTCCTCCTATCTCTAATACTCCCATTTCCTTGCAAAAACTCCTCCCACCCTCCTCTTTTTCCTCTCCCACTTCTCCTTTCTTTCCTATAAGCCTTCCCCCTCCAGTTCTGCAACACCATACACACACACTCGCACCAACACATTCACACACTCTCATGTTCACACAACACACACATTCTCTCACACACATACACTCTGCTCACACCTACACATTCACACTCACATTCACACACACACACTCAAGTCCAGCACTGGCTCCTTCCACATGTCAAACTCCATTAAGTCATTCAGTCTGTAGACATTTATTACATCCTGACCATATATAAAATACCATAGTATATTTAAGTTCCTAACCATCTTCAGCATATCTATCCATCTCTTCTTTTCAATGTCTCTATTTTGACCACTCCATGTTTTCTTAACCTTGTGAAGTCTCATCTTCTTTCCCCAATGGCTCTGCCTGAACTCAAAAGTCCCACTGGCCTCTTTCCCAAGCAATTGTTCACTCCTCTTTTCCTCCTTCATTCAATGCAGTCACCCACTGTCTCTTCCTGACACTTCCTCCCTTGACTTCATTGGCATGCCCCCTCCTCCCTCTCTCACCACATTCTCTGTGTCCTCTGCTGATCTTCAGCTGACTCCTAACAAGAAGTGGTTTTCAGATTCAGTTGAACTCTCTGCTTTCCTAGTTATACCCCCTCCATTCAACTCCATGCCCCAAAGATGAGGATTCCAAAGTATTTTCTTCTTATCCAGTTCAGCTGCTTCAAAATGCCTTGAAAATAAAATTTAAACTTCTTTTATCAGTATTCAACCCCCTGCTTAGTCTGATTCTTCCTCTCTAGCCTCCACACCTTTGACTTATCATCTGTTCCAAGAACATTAAACAACTTTCCTGATTTAGTTTCCTTATTAATATTATTTCTTCCTCAGACAACATAGCATTGATAAGAACGTGGACCTGGAGCAAGATTATCTGAATTTCTATATCTATCAACTGTGATTGCAAGCTAGTTACTCTACCTGCTCAGTATTTCAATTTTCTTATCTTGCAATAGTATAATCATAGTAACTGCTTCATGGGAACTGGGCAAAGATGAAATGATCAATAAAGGGAATCAGCTAGAACAAGAGTAACAATATAAGTGCAAAAGAAATGTTAGTTAGCAATTTCCATTAATACATTATCCATTCAAATCTTATATACTATTAAAGCCCTGCTCAATTCTGAACTCTCGATAAAGACTTACCATCCTACATTAATCTTATCAAGATATTTCTTTCATATATTCTAATTTGGGTGTTAGTTTGTTCATTTCCTTCTTTAACAAATATCTGTTGAATACATACATGCTTGCATGTATGTAAGAATAAATAAGACATGATCCTGCCTTTGAGGAGCTCACAGTCTTCTAGAGAAAAAAAAATGGATGGGTCAACTCACACAGTAACAATTTGGGGAGTTTTTAATGGTAAGGAAGTCCCTTAATTTGTCATTTAGTATCTCAAAAAGGACCTTCAGATGACAGGTACAGGAACATTCCAGATTACAAGAATAATTTATGCAAAGTTATGAAGGCATCAATTAGCCATGGGTGGTAGGAGGATGCCAAATATTATCACTTATCCACTTCCTGATGTTGTTATATGTAGTTTTCTTAACCAAATTGTAAAACCCATGAAAGCAGAGAGAACTCAGTTAATTACATAAACAATTCTTGTGTGCAAAGTCTTTATGTTTCTTTTCCTGTTCTATTTCCTCAGGCTCCAAAATGCAAGAGAGATTTAATAAATATTTGTTAAAGTGAGCTACACTCCCATAGAAACTTCTCTTCTGAGTCCATAATAAAGGCAGAAGTATCCTGGAAAAGCTTCCTCGGGGAGGTGGATCTTGAACCAAAGATGTAAAGTGAAAGACAGGAGCATCTAGATGGGCAGAAAGGGATAGAGAGCACATTCTAAGAGAGAAAGAGCCTCAGTCAGGTCACAAAGGGAGAGTGCAGGTGTGTGAGTCAATGAAGAAAGCTGCATTATGGGAGTTGAGGGTCTTATGTTAGGGCACCAATGAAGATTGTCAGAATATGTAAAATGGGACCAGCCTAAAAAGATCCAAAAATGCCAAAAATTTTTGCAATGTCATCTTCCTATCAGCATCTTCTAGAAGCCATCAAAATACAACTTTATTTTCTGTAAGTTGGGCAATCTCTAATGTTCCCTCTCATCTCTAAAGATCTGTGATTGAATTCCACATTTCTCTGGATGTTTCTGTTTATACTTGTTTCCAAATAATAAAGTAGTGTGGATAGAGTATTATTCACAATGGTCGTAAGTGAAAAGAAGAAAAAATTTTAGGAAGACTTCACAATTCTCATCTTTACTTCTGTGACTCTCAAAGTGGGTTTTTCTATCTGTCACAGACTAGTGTCTTCCTCATAGAAGACATTCAATAAGTATCTGTTGAATAAGCATATAAATGGGGACCTGTCTTGCCAAAGCATAAGACAGAGTGGGAACTTGCAAACACCCTGTTTTAGTTCCCCAGGGATTTCAGGGTAAAAGGAAACTCTCCTCATATATCACCCATTCTCTATGAGAGAGAGTCTGTGGATCAGAAATGGAAGCTTCCTGATCTTAAATTACAAACCCTTACTAGCAGCAGTGTTCGATATAAAAGTAAGTTATTGGGTCCAACAGGCTGCAAATGCAGCTAAATGATGTTCTAACACTGTATTGTGTGTGTCAAGTATACAACCTTCTACTTTTTTCAGCAAAGTTTTAAAAATTCAAACACCCACCCGTGTTCTCAGTAAGGGAACATACGTCATCGTTAGAATGTGGGATGGGTTGCTGGTGTAATCTGTACATTGTACGGTGGATTGTAAGCTAATGAGGTGATTCAGATGCTGTGGAGAGGGACTCACAATTAGATTAGAGACTAAAAGTAAATTGTGAGTAATTGTGAATGATACCATCAGGAACCATTAACCTAGTTACCTTGTCAGCCAGAGTCCCCAAGATAATGAAGATGATGACAAAGAAAAAGATGATGGTAATGGTGATTTAGAGATAAAGGAGTAGAAAAGAATTAAATAAGAAATTCTCCACCATCTGGAAGCTTCTCTGCTAGCAAAGAGAACGTAAATACACATAACTTGGATGGACAAACAGACCAAGTATGAAATTAGTTGAATTACTAAGGCCAAAGAGTTTGAAACTCCCTTTTTCAGAGAGAAAGCAAGTGGGTAGCTCTTGATTCCAACCAGCACACCTCTCTTCTAGAGTTCCGAGTCATCAAAATGAGAGTAACAGGCAAAATGTTAAACACCCACTTTGCAAACACCTCTGCCCTGCCCCCACTGGGGATTGAACTTGAGGGTGAATTACTGCTGAGCTACATATCCCCTGCCCTTTTTTATTTTTAAGACAGGATCTCACTAAGTTGATAAGGCTGGTCTCAAACTTGCAATCCTCTTGCCTCAGTCTCTGGAGTAGCTGGGTCTACAGTTATGCACCTCCGGACACCCAGCTTGCAAACAAACCTGGACCTGGGATGTCTTCCCTATGGTGTCAGAGACTGGTGTCAGAGACTGATTCTCATGTAACAATCATCTGACTAAAAGGTCTGGATATGTTGGGGTTTTTGTTCTTTTCTTAGCTTTTTATGGGTTGGTGGGTTGGTTGGTTGGTTGGTTGGTTGGTGGTGATGGTACTAATACCATAACACTAACGGAAAAGGGTTCATGAAATCACCACAAAAGAGACACACAGATACTTGCACACAGCATAGAAAATCAGAGACTCCTCCAGTCAGTCAAAAACCACCCAGATGTTGTTGTTTTTTTGTTTTTTGTTTTTTTTTCTGATGATTGACTAAATTCTCTACAGAAATGGTCTAACCTCTATGGAGAAAAAGTAAACAATAACTTAACAAAGATGAAAAGATTTTATCCCTTGCAACAACTGCTATAAAATAATTGTGCTTTGCAAGAGTACCTGCCCTTTGAGTTTTAGGAAGGCTGAAATGAATCGTGATCTTCATCAATGCCCATATTTGTTAATATAAAGAGCTATTGTTTTAGATAAGCCACAAATGGCATTTTCTGCTGGGATTTTTGTTTCAGCACACTGCCTGCAGGAAACACTTGAAGGAAGATGTCCATGCAAGGGACATGCCACATGGTAATCATAGGGCATTTCTCAAGAAAAGAAGAAAGACAAGAAAAGGAGGGTCTACCTCTAATGAAAAGGAGGCAGCGAGATTCTCCTCCCACCTATAGCATGTGAGCACTTCAGAGTTCTGATCACAGATTCATTTCTATTTCTAATCTATCTGTGGCAATGACTCATTCAATTTCCTGGAATTGATATATCGATATTAATTTTATGGTCCTTGATGTAAAAGCCCTTGCTGGGTGGTTGCTTTAAAAAAGAAAAAATAATAAGGTAATTTATTATCTTAGAGCATGGTGGTAGAGTAAAATAAATGCTTAAGCAATGCCCACATTTTTAAAACATCCATCAAATTTATTTCAACTAACAAGAGACCCAATTCTTTTTTAACAGTCAGAAAAACTGGCTGCAGTGTGTTGGAAGTTAGGTAAACACAGCAAACTGTTGATTACATTGTATTTTTCAATGTTCATCTTTTCACCTTACTTTCCCAAGCCCAGCCCCAGAGCAACACTAAACTGTGAGCAGTAAATTACTTCTTTCTTTGTACAAATTACTGCAGAGGAGTCATTTGCTGAAGACTGAACTAAGGATAAAGTTTTTAATTGCTCTGTTTTACCGATATGACTTTTTTTTAATTAAATGACAATCATTTTCCTGCCTTCTGTGCCTCTCTAAGAAAAAGAAGTGCTGGGGAAATGCAGCAGCATTAGAGAGATTAATCTTGTCCAAACTGGTCATTTGACAGTTTTTTGCTAAGGTCTGGGAAGAAACTAAAAGAAAAACTCTTGTGGAAAAATAAGGAGTGATACCTGATTTTTATCTTCATATAGAATGATCAGTTTGCTGAAAAATAACCAGGGTGTTGGCTGGAAAATGTATCAACAATGCCAGGTATTACCTACATATATACCCCTTCTACCATTAATTATGAATCCTTTTCTTCCAGAGGCCTGCTGTTCCAGGCTGGACTCACAGTCCAGTGTCCAACAAAATCCTGTCTTGTGAATCTCAGTTGCACAATTATCCACATCTCATAGAAAGCATGCAGCCTTAGCAAAGAAATTGTCCAAGTTAAGGTTTCCTTACTCTGCCTCAATCATTTCTTTAATTTATCCATAAAGATTTCCTACAGGACCATCGAAATCATGAAGAGTAAAGTGAGGCTTAATCATCATAAAATAGGTATTTCAAGCCGTACTGTGAACCAGTGAGTTAGAATTATTAAATCAGTGTTAATAATGAACTGTTCATATGTACACATACACACCTACACACACACACACACCTCAATGCAGACAATAGTAGCTTCTTACAATTCGAGGGATGACAATTGCATTTTCACTAGAGAATTTCCTTACCTGTAACTTTATGGGGGGTGAACATAAAGAAATGAAAAACACAAGAAAGATTTTGCAGCATTTGATTAGAACGGATCAAACATTTTCATATGTTGAAATTACCTTTTTTCTCACAAGTGTTTTTTACTAAAAGAGGCATTTCAAAGTATGGCCTCTACGCTCACCCCATTCAACTTTATTAATGGCCACACAGCATCAAATCCTAAAAGTTATTAGGAAAGTGAGTTGACATTTCAAAAGCAAATGTATCTTAATGTAGAAAACAAATGTTCTACATGTGTGAAATCTCTAACCACTTTTTAGTTACACCCTTTTAATAAACGTTCTCAAGAGGAAAATGCAAAGCTTTGAGTCTTACCAAAAAAAAAAAAATCTTCAAAAGCGAGTGGAAAAATTAATGATAGATGATTGTTCACAAAGTACATCAGAAAAGCATTTTGTGTACAATTACTACTGGTAAATAGTTTTTGGTCTGTCCCTTGTTGTCTAATAAATTAAGACATTGTAAATATTCTTTTAAAATAAATTCTAAAGATCCCTTAAACAAGAAGTGAAAAAAAAACTTCAAAAAATAAATTTTTAAAAATTCTTTTAGAATGTATTTAGTAGCTCTAAATGCTTAGTACTAGACACCAGACATAACCAGTTACCAGCCCATGTCTTTTGTTATATCAACACCTGTTATCAATATGCACAGTTTGTGCTCACTAGTGTATCAGACAACAAAAACTGATATGTAACTATTGTATTTCTGCAGGCTGGGAAATTATACTCTTTGCAGTGCACACAGTTGATGTTTAAGAATACTGCCAACAGATCTTGTAGTCTCTGTGCCACCAAAATAAATGAGAAAGAAAATTGAAGATGCTGGCTCTGCAAAAGATTTTCCAGGGGAAAAATAAATAAATAAATAACAATCCTTACTTAAACACACCTGTTGACTCCTATCAGTCCAATTTTTGAGCAAAGGTAAGGACCCTTTTCTAACTCCAAGAACAAGTTGAATGAACATATTACTCCACCCTCCCAAACAAGCTTTTTCTGTTAGAAATTGTGGTTTTCTGAAGATGATTCTACATAGATTTATCCTGGTCTATGCAATTACAAATCAGGTCATGCTGGGTGAAATAGCCTAAGGTTCAAGACCATAGGCTCTGGAGTCAAGCTATTGTGGTTTGGACTCTGCCACCAACAACTGGAACCTGTAAATCCTTGGGGAATTTGACCTTCCCACCCCTCAGTCTCTTGATCTGAAATATTGCAAAGGTTGGTTGTGATAACCACCTCCTGGCTGTGACAATTGACAATGCTCCAAGTAGGTGCTTGCAAATATCAGAAGTATCATACTCCTCATTGTAGTTACTGGGTTTTATGGACTTTAATCTAAACAGACTTCAGCCGATAGTAAAAGAATACTAACTTATTAGTATTTGCACTGTACCAGCTTCTCTGGTGACTCCAGGATTTGCTTTGGAACTCCTTCAATTCTAATAGAAATAGTAATAGTAATTCAGGTAAGTAATAGTAATAAAACCAACACTGATCTTGCTAGCCAAGCATTTTGCATTTGGATTATTTCATTTTATCTTCACAATGGCCTTAAGATGAGGTTTATTATCATTCCCATTTCATAGTTAAGGAAACTGAGGTTTGAAAATCTTAAATACCAGTAACAGCTCAGTTAATAAGAATTGGATCTCTGAAGTGAGCCTAGGCAATCTAAATTCAAAGCTTTCAGAACAAACCTACTTGAAACAGTTTTCTTAAACTCAAGGGGGAGAAAAGGTACATACGCTAAAAGTTCTTGGGACATTAACTAGCAGCTAAGTAAAAGCTTCTTTACTTCCAAAGAACTTTTGTTAAAGAACTATTCTGTATTCTGAGAATCAAGGAGTTTCTAAATTAAAGGTAACCATATGAAAGCCAAACTACTAATTTCACAGGTTATTTAAAATTCAACATAAACCACGCTGATTGCAAGGACACAAAAGAAAACCTAGAGGAGGAAGAAATCAAAATCGTTTACCTGTTACTTGAATCGAGGGGAAGAAGTTGAGAGCCAAGAGCAGCAGCCTGAGCATCATTGTCCTAACAAGGGCCAGGGCTCCAGCCCCTCCTCCCTGAGGAACCCAAAGTGTGAAGTGAACTCGAGACACACCTGCCTCGGCCTGAGAGTCTCCGTCATCTACGGAAACCCCCAACTCACTTCCTTAGAGCACATGATCAAGGGACCCAAACCACAGGGCACTGTGACTTTCATACCAGATGTTACGTTGTTTTGATGACTTTAGATTTTTGTCTCTTCTTTGAAAGGCGAGACTTTTCTTATCACTGAAAAAAGTGCACTGGTCACTGCATGATGGGCTCGTGAGAATTATTTCCTATTGATAGGTATCAGAGCTGTGAAAAATGGGTGCCTGAAATCCAGCAGGGACTTCAGCACAGACAAACAAGGTGTTGTAAGAAAAAAAAAAAAAAAAAAAAAAACAAGCCCCCTTGTAGAGGAGAAGTTCTCATAAGGTAGGAATAAACCAGGTCCAAATTACACCGAGAATTGTCCTGAAGAGTGGAGAAATGTCTGCATTAAGTGTTTAGAGGAGTTATAAATGTTAGGAATTAAAACGTCTGTTCTGGTTATCAGGTAGCCCTATGGAACATTCAGCACTCAGTGCCAGGTTGATGCCAAGCTTTTCCCAGCTCACTTCTAGGAACTTGGCTAAATGGATTTTGCTTACATGCACTCAGCCAGCTGAGGGTCTGGAGGTGCCTTAAGCAAAGCGGCCAGAAGACATCTGATGTTCTTAGAGGGACAGTGGGTAACCAAAAGCCCCTTGATATCTCATGCTCACTATGTCCCTCAGGAAACCACTTGATGTTGAGTGGCAGACCATAAGAAGCAGCCTCACAGCAGGTTCCTCAAGGAGCCCACTGCCCCTCCCACTTCCAGGTCCTCTGCAGATAGAACCTCTCCACCAGCACCGCCCACTCCAGCCTCTTTCCCTGGCGCCTCCTTTAGGGTCTGGTAATCAATGGCTTTCTCAGAACTTTTCTGGTAATTTTTTTCTCTTTTCCGATAATCCGGTCTTTATATAATTACTGTACTTTGCGGGTTTTGTGTATGATTCTTAAAAAATAATTTGTATTGCTTTTTATTCTTACTATAAAAGTAAAAGATGAAATACATATTAAAGATGAAATACAGATTAAATCAAGGTTCACCTATAATCTCCTCACCTGATATATAAACAGTTGCTATTCTATCCACTGCTTTCCATCTGACTTTTAAGATTTTTACACATTTGCTATCATGTTTTATTTATAGTTTTTCAACAGATATATATTATTATCTGTTATATCTTAAACATTTTCCCATGTGATTTAAGTACATGTATTAATTAAATTTATTTTTAACTAGTACATAAAACATATTTTACATATTAATGGGGTATTACATGATTTTTCTATTAATTTTTTATTTGTTTTAATTAGTTATAATGACAGTAGAATGCATTTATGTTATGCACTTTGATATATTATACATAGATGGGATATAATTTCTCATTTTTCTGAGTATACATGTTGTAGAATCATATTGGTCATGCAGTCACATATATACATAAAGTTATAATCTCTGTTTCATTCTACTATCTTTCCTATCCCCACATGCCCTCCCCTCCCCTCCCATCACTTCCCTCTACCTAATCTAAGGTAATGCTATTCTTCTCTAGTGCCCCATGCCCTATTGTGAATTAGCATCCGAATATTAGAGAAAACATTCAGCCTTTGTTTTTTTGGGATTGGCTTATTTTGCTTAGCATGATATTCTCCAACTCCATCCATTTACAGGCAAATAGGGTATTTCATGATATTTTAACACAAGTATATATTGTATAATGTTTAAATCAGGTAAAGTATATGTCTCCCCAAACATTTATCATTTCTTTATGATGAAAACATTTGAAATCTTTTCCAACTTTTTGAAATGCACAGTACATTATTGCTATCTATAGGCACCCTACTACACATTAGCACATCAAAACTTCTTCTTACTCTTAATTAACTATAGCTTAGTACCCATTGGTCAACCTTTTCTTATCCATCCCTCATTCTCCCCCACCTCTAGTAACCACCACTCTAGTCTCAACATCTGTGCAATCAATTTTTTTGGATTCTGTATATGAGTGAGATCACAGGATACTTGTCTTTCTGTTCTCGGCTTATGTCACTTAACATAATGTTCTTCATTTTCAACCATATCATTGCAAATGACAGGACTGCATTCTTTCTATGGTTGTGTGGTATTCCATGATGTATATGTACCACATTTTCTTTTCGTTAGTTCATGGGCACTTGGGTTATTTCTACTTCTTGGCTATTGTGAATAGTGCAACAATGAACATACGACTGCAGATATCTCTTCTACATGCTGATTTCATTTCCTTTGGATATACACACAGGAGAGAGATTGCTGGATCATATGGTGGTTCTATTTTTTATTTTTTGCAGGAGCACCATGATGTTTGCCATAATGGCTGTACTAATTTACATTACCATCAACAGTGTACAAAGTCCCTTTTTCTCCATGGTATTTCCAGTGCTTGTTACCTTTTTGATAATAATCAATCTTACTGGAGTAAGTTGACATCTCACTGTAATTTTGGTTTGAATTTCCCTGATGATTAGTGATGTTGAGCAGTTTTTTCATGTACATGTTGTCCATTTCTGTGTCTCCTTTTAAGAAATGTGTGTTAAGGTCTATCACCCATTCACTCATTTTTTTTTAAGTTAGAGATGAACACATGCCTTTATTTTATTTATTTATTTTTATGAGGTGCTAAGGATCAAACCTCATGCCTCACACATGCTAGGCAAGTGCTCTACCGCTGGGTTACAATCCCAACCCCGTATTACCCACTTTTAATGGGTTATTTGGTCCCCCCCCCAGAGTTTTTTTTAATTCTTTTTATATTCTGGATATCACCCCTTGTCAAGTGTATAGCTTGTAAATATTTTCTCCCACTCTATAGATTCTCTCTTCACTCTATTGATTATTTCCTTTGCTAATGGTGTTTGACTGGTTTTGCTTTTGTTTCCTGTGCTATTGGGGTCTTCTGCAAAATTTTCTGGCTCATTTCAAAATCCTGAAACTTAAGCACTTTATAAAGATCATTTTAATTGATGTATACTAGTCTATATTATCCCCCAGTGTTGTTGCTTTTTTTATTTTTTGCTATTTTAAAATGTTACAGTGAACATCTTCAGTGACATAACTATAAATGAAGCTAGTTTTAATGTCTCTCTCTCCTGATTCAATAAATGAGAAATCAAAAGTGTTTCCTTTCCTAGTAGACCCCCTTTGTCTACATTTCAATTTTCTCACAAACACAATCCTTGTGACCTACAATGATACTTTATTCAGTCCTATGGAGCAATTCAGTCACACTTCGGAAGTATAGGGAAGTAGCAAAGTAACTCAGTGCTCTTGGCTCTGACCTTCCATCGGGTTAGAGGATAGAAGGTCTTACTCAAGGCCTGATGTCTTTCCAGGGACAACTTAAAGAAGGACTTTTTTAAAGGTCACCAGTGTCTAGAGCCACCAGACTACCCAGATCTAGGAGAAGGACCTCTGAGACTCACGATGCCGCCTAAGAATATGTATAGTAGGAATAAGGATGTCCTGCCATTTCCCATGATTCATAATGAAAAGCTAAAGAGTAGGTTAACGGTGGTCATCTAGCATATTAAAGATGACCAAATAGTATCTAATTAATATTATCTACATGGTAACACTTAAGTGAATCAAATTTAGATGGAAAAAAAGGTACAATTATCTGGTCTAAATCCTTTACTGTGAAGACAAGATAGCCAAAGCCCTTTGAAGTAAGTCAACTTACGCAAGCTCATAAAACAATCAAGTGTATTTGATTTCATCAGTTGACCAACTCTATATGATTTCATTCTTTAGAATAAAAAGAAACTCAAACTGACATTTGCTTTCCCTTTTTAAAAAACATGTATCACAGTACAGAAACAAATTATTTCATTAGTTGTTTCACGTTTACACTTAAAATTCAGTGACATTCATATATCCTACAAGGTAGAAATGACAGAGATGAAATAGGAACCTTAAGCCCATCAATACATAGGGAAACCCTACTACAGTTATAATACTTTATGTACCAACTTATGCACCAAAATAATAACATTGAGGGCTGGGGATGTGGCTCAAGTGGTAGCGCGCTCGCCTGGCATGCGTGCGGCCCGGGTTCGATCCTCAGCACCACATACAGACAAAGATGCTGTGTCCGCCAAATACTGAAAAGTAAATATTAAAGTTCTCTCTCTCTCTCTCCCTCTTTCTCACTAAAAAAATAAATAAATAATAATAACATTGATGTACCACTTCACATTCCTGATATCATTTAATACTCATACAACCTGTGAGAAAGAAACTATTATTATCCCCACATCAAGGAAGGGAAGACTGATCCATAATGAGGGTTAAAGTATCTCAGGAAGCAGTGGAGCCAATATTAGAACGTAGACATTTCTAACTGGAATTGCTATGCTGTAAGTGAAGCATGATAATGCCTCTTGACAGTTAACCCTCTCCAGTATTAAAGATTTCTTCTGGACAAAAAGGTAAGGCAAACCACAGGCAGCATTAGTTTATAAAACATCCAACACAATGTCTTCTGAGACACTTAGGTAAAGAGAGAATGGCCCAAATGATACAGGGAAGGCATAGTCCACACTTATTCTTGAAACTCAAGGACATATGTGTCATGATGAAACAAGCCACCTTAATCCATCAACAACAAGTGTACTGAAGTCCCAACCACATGGCTTGTTGGAGAAAATACAATACAGGAGACTTAATTCCATATGCTCTTATGTACATAATGGGAACTAAGTCTGGGTGTGGACACTGAGGGGTAAAAATGAATTTCAGAGCTTTTACCACTTTCTCTCTGGCTAGGATGCTTCTCACCAATCTGTCTGACTAAATCACAATCATCCTTCCTGGGTCAGAGTAAATAGGACCTCCTTATAAATGCATTCTACAGCCACCATGACCCCCCCCACACACACACACAACACACATTGTCCCTACTTCCAACCACTCTAAACCATGTTCTCTTGCTCTAATTTTTATCACACTTATTTCATAAAGTGGAAGAATGTCATATCATCCTGTTATTTATTAGATGTCTGTGTCCCCCTAAGACCTTAGACAAAAGTATGAAATCCATGGCTCTCCCATTCACAGCTGTATTCCTGTGTCCAGGTGTAAGACATTTTCTGAAGGAATGAAACATTCCACCATGGCTCTCTTTACCCATGGCTGCAATTGTGGATTTCTCTCTTTGTTACTCTTAACAGGATAATCTTGCCCTGGTTGTCTTCCTAAGGATAAGACACTAGGAATAACCCAGCATAAAATTCACCTTGTCACCAGCTAGGACTTCAGCCTGTATTCCTGTCTGCTCCCTAGTTGAGTTGTGCTCAAGCGTGTAGGAGACTCAAAGACCCACTTCCTTCACAACTCATTTCTCTTACAGTCAAGTCCAGAGTCACTCCTAGCCACTCAGCATTTGTCTCCTCTCTCCTAGGCCCCCTGTGAGTCCCAAATGGTCCTTGAGAGATAGGGATGCTTCCTACACAGAATACATACCCAGATTCAACTTATCACTCTGACTGCAGAAGAAGAGAGATAACTGACTTTGACTTCCAGTGGCTAAAAAGCACAGGAGTTGAAGTCTCACAACCTTAGGGTCTAAATCCTAGTAGGGCCACTTTCTAAGCTAACTGCTCTCAGAAAGCCATAGCTTCAGTTCCTCTTATGTCAAATACAGGTGAAAACATCTCACTCAATATGATGTTCACACTTCACATAGTGACAATCTCCCCCACCCTTGAGATTTAATGAATCTCCATTTCATACTTCTTGTAGGAGCTGAATAAATGTTTGTTGGATCAATCAGAAAAGATTATTGAATATATGTACTACATATTTATGGGGTTTATTTTACTTTAAAGTATGAGAATCACGAAAACCCTGGCTTAGAAATTATCATAGTGTTCCTTTGGATGCATAGTTCTTCAGTAATATACTACCAGTAAAACTATCACCCAAGAGCCCTCAAAAATTACAGTTGTCAAGCTTTAAGTTGTGAGCAAGAAGCTCAAGCTATTCACATAGAGCAAGCCAGCCAGGATAATATCTGCTTTGATCTAAATCCCAGCTCGAAGCTTGCTTTTCATTTTCATTTCTAATTTTCCCCACAGCTCTGCCTTACAGAGATTCTAGTGCTCACATAGCAATTGTGGAAAAGTAATAAAGCCTGAGAGTCTCTCTTTGGGTTTTGTAGTATTATTCCAGCTGTTAGTATTTTTTTTAATTTATTCAAAAAAGTAGACAAAGATGAAGTTAAGAAAGTTATGCATATTTTCTCAAACTAGCAGAACCAAAGCCTTTAAAAGAAAATTATGCTGAACTTTAAAAGAAATGGGAAAAGGGGGGGGAAAAACCTTTGATACTAATGAACTAATTCCACTGAGTAAATAAGTATTACAAAACAGATGTATTTGCAGGAACAATCTTTAATATTTCATCAAGGATTACATGAAAAATATTGTGAAAAGTAGCTTAAAATAATCACCTACAGACCTTTGGACCACTTAGAGAATGAGCTCTATCACTCCAAGTTATAAAGCAGTAGCTAAAGTTTATTAGAAGCTCGGAGCTGCCAGATAGTGTGCTAAACGTCATGCAGAATTTATCTCATTTAATCCTCACTACACCCCTAAGAGCTTCAGACTGTAATTATCTCCATTTTATAGATAAGGAAACAAAAGCTAAACCAGGTTAAGCAACTTGCCCACAATGGCACACACTAAGCAGTTCCCTTAGTCTGTGTTGTGAGGTTACAATAGAATACCACAGACTGGGTAATGTAAACATTTATCACTTTATGGTTCTGGAGCCTGGGAAGTTCAATATGAAGGGCTTAACACCTAGCAAGGACCTTCTTGCTGTATCAAAGACAGGACAAAGAGAGGACAAAAGAGAGCAAGACTGAAATCATGGGCCTTTTATAATCAGCCCTTTTATAAACCATTCATGCAGATGGAACCTCCCATTAAGCCCCATATCCCAATACTGTTGCACTGGAGGTTCATGGTAGTAGCAAAATACAGATCTAAGCCCAAGTGACTTGAAAAATTGAAATCTAATTTCAAGAGTCATGGGAGAGGTACACACAGTCTTTATCAAACAAAAGCTTAATATGCAATCATAGTGCAGTAGTTAAGAGCAAGGTTTCTAAAGAGAACAAATCTTTTTTCTGGGCACATCTGACCTTCAGCCACCAACTTCATAAAGATACCACTAGAATTCTACATGTGCTTGTGAAATCTTCCTTTACACAGGAAAATGTGGTTCTCATTACTACCTATGGACCCAGTAGAGAAGAAGCAAAACTTGCATAGTTTTCATATTATCTTGAAATAATTAATCCTAGCCAGACTAGGAATTAGTGTCCTGTCAGCAGGAGGGACACTCTGTGAACCCAGGAAATGTTGGTCTGAGCTTTAGGATGGTTCCATGACGAAGGATTCATTCACTTGATAACCTGAAAGAAAGCAGAAGGGGACGGCCATCGTTACAGATGGAAAAAGAGTACTACAAGTCAGACTCCAGCTAAGCTGTTATGATAGGTAAACTTAAAAGTCTTAGGACCCACAGAGATTGCTGTTAGGAAAACCTACTGTTCTCAAAATCCTATTTTTATGAAAATCTAATAGTTTCACTGAACTCTATTCTTTTAGTCTCAATGAAGATCAGCCACCTGCCTTGTTGCTAGTATGACACAGTTACCAAGGGCTCTGTGTCTGGCTGGTTTTTTAATTTTCTGAAACCACTAGGGTGCTTGGGTATTTTCTAGAAACAGGAATGGTAATTAAATATGACTGGGGTTGGGAGGGCAAGGTAAGGAATGTATTTCACTCTACATCTTATATTGAACCTGATTTGACCCTCTTCTATTTCCGACTGTGCAATCACTGAAATGGTAGGAGGCAACCTCTGACCCCTTCAGGGATTGCAGATCTGCCCTAGCCTTGGGAAAATGACCATGTTTGGTTTTCCTCCTTTTGGAATAATGTTAAGGGCCTTCATCCCCTAACATGTTGTTTAGCACAGCACCTCCAGGAAATAGAAATAGTTCAATGTGGCTTTCAACGGTCTCTCATGTTACTGACCCCCATGGGAACCTTCTCATCCTCCCTGATGCTGTGTCTCCCTCCCCCTACCCCTTTCCACCAGTTCCCACACTCACTGACTAAGGAAGGTCAATCTGAATACATCTGTCCACATCTCCGGAATGTCACAGAGGAGTAACAGCTGTTGATCTCTGTTCCAAACACATTATCCTGTTTGTCCCAAAAGTAGCTTGGGTGAACTCCAACGGATATATACAATCTTTACATCCTATGAGGAATGTAGAGCCAGGAGATTATACTTCCCTCACTTTCTTTGGCAGTGGTATAAATACAACACGCTTTTAAACATTGGATCTATCACCGCTAATAAGAATATTAATAACTATAATAACAATTATGGCTAAAGTTTATTAAGAATTTGCTGTGCCGGATATAGTGCAAAGCTAAAAGCATCCTAAATTTTTAATGCTTTATTTTCCACTTAAGTTTTAGAAAAAGCAGTATTTTTCTTTCTCCCTGTTACTGTCCTTCAGCACCTTAATACACATACACACACACACACACACACACACACACACACACACACACAATTTCTCACATGTACAACTGAGAAAATGTAAGATTGTATGTTTTCAAACAACATTGGAGGGAAAAAAAGAAATTGGGGAGGTGTACACTGAATCAAAATGCATTCTGCTGTCATATATACTTAATTAAAATAAATTAATTAATTGAAAAAAAGACTTGGGAGGGAGGGATAAAGCTGAAGCTGACATGTTACAAGATATCCAATCCTAACAGTAAAGAACAAGAATAAGGAAGTTAAGGTCTCAAGCAAAGTCCAGACAAATCTAGTATCTACACCCAGAAACATACCCTAGCACCACTGTGCCTATAATGTGTTTTATATGTTGCCTTGAAAAAAAGTTCCAGACTAATTTGTTTACATAAAATGTAGCTCCCATGACATTACAGGCTGCTGAGAGTTGGAGTGACTGGAAACTAACCCATCATTCTCCTCACTGAGGACCCAGAATTGACATTGGAAACACAGGGAAATCTCATACCCTTCAAGAACCTAATCTAGCCTGATTTCTCATGCTGTTGTTCATTGTGCAAGATTTTTGTTAGGTCAAATTTTTATAAGGCTCTTCTAGAAAGATTAGAATTTTTTAGAAGAGTTTTAAGCAGAGAAAACAAGAATAGGAATGCCTACCATGGTACCTGAAAATGGACTGAATAAGGAAGGTCAACTTACCTGTATTTGGTTACTTCGGCACAGAGGGTTTCCAGGGGAGATCAAGGCATTCCCCTTGTCCCCAAGGAACTCAAGTCTGGAAGAAACACTGATAAACAAGGCTCTAATGTACCAGGAGAAGCATCTCAGGGCAGGGTTGCTGTGATTTGAAGGATAAACAGAACTAGCTAGTCCAGCCAGGGCAAGAAAGGAACTTTCCTTCCAGGCAAAGTGTGTACCACTAGCAAAAGCCTAACCGTGCATGCCTTGCTTAGGGACCCACAAAGAGCTCAGTATGGCTGGAACAGAAAGGACACTGAGGAAAGGCACAGAGATGACAGGTAGTCAGGGGCCAACCATGAAGGGTTTTCTACACAATGCTCTCTATCTACTGAGCTCAGTGAAGAAGCCTCACAGTAGGGGTGAGTACACAGATGTGTGCTGCTGTTACAGATTTAGGAGGCATCAGAATACTAGATCCAGTATTTCAAATAGGTTTATATTATACATCAACTCCAAATGATTGATATCAGGGGCCTGAGTCACCATGTCCAGTGGGATTTCTGAGACTTCATAGCAGTTCAGTGGGAGTACGGAAAGGGGAAAGGGGAGGGGGAGTGTAGGCAGAGGCACTCACAGGTCTCCTGGTCAGGATTACAATAAATCCATGAACTCAGGTCAGATTGCAGACTGCTCTTTCCCACCTGTCCTTTAAATCTTGGCATTTTTCCATTGTTGGAGGCTAATAAATTACTGCCTTCTCCTTGCTAGTTCAGTTCTAAATCAAATAAAAGAGACTAAGAAAGACAAAGGAGTCAGGCTGATGGACATGAAAATATCCCTGAGAGAAAAACTACCAGAAAATGTAGCTAAGACTCGTGGCCACAAGTGTCCCAAAATTCAGCAGACTTACCTACCAACCGTAGGCACTGGTAATGCCCAGGAAACTACAGGCCCTGCCACCAGAGACAGTCTTTACCACCAAGCTCCATGTGACCCAGAGTACAATGTTGACACACTGGTGCTCTGCAGAAAGGTGGATCCCAAAGGTGGGGTTGGGAGACAGCAGAGCCACGGAGAGATGTGACATCAAGAGAGGGGACTGAGGCAAGAGAGATGTAACCAAATACTTGTACTCAGTAATGGAACAAACCGAGAGAAAGACTTTTGACAAAGAGATAGAAGATTATCTAAGGAGATGAGAGGAAGTGGCCCTAGAACATAAGCATTCATTAAACTTGCCTCGGAAAACAGAAGTTATAGCAGTTATAGATTTACTAGCATTGAGCAGGCACTTTTCAATTCACACATCTCTTGTGAAAACCCGGCATAGAAGCCATTATTATTATCCATTTTATGAACACAAAAACATAGTGAGTAGGAAAAAAGGACTCAAAGTCACTTCCTCCAGCTCTGAGATCATGATCTTTGTAAAGGTGATGAATCGTTTGACTGACTTTTTTGCTCCTTATCATTAAACCATGGCTTCAGATGACTTTCCACTAGATGATGTGAATTGGTGGGAGAAGCATTGCCCGGAAATCATGGTTCAGTTCTTGTGATAGAGGGTGGGGGTGAGTGAATAACATCTCCATCTTTTAGTTCCATTTCTAAAGTCTCTGAAGAAGTGAACAACATTTCTTCCTCATCCTCCCATCAAGATGCAGAAAGAGAAGCATTTTAATTTCAGCAGAGCAGAATGAAGGTGGAGTGCTTATCTCTGAGTGCTACCTCAGACATTTGGGAAACAAGGCTGACTTCTCAGGGCTTGTTAATAGTGCTGTGTCTCTGCTGAGAAATTCAGACATCCTAAAAATAGCATTCATAAGGTGGCTGAACAGTGGGAAGTGGCAGACTGGCAAATGATTTGCACTATGCTTGCAGATGTTGTCTCTGAGGAATCTGAGGCTACAGCCCAGGGGAATAGGGAGGGCTTGGGCTGGCTGAATGGACTTTCTCCAGGTCCTAGAGGTCAGTGTTTCCAGAAAATTATATTAGTTTTTTTTCTTCTCAGATCTCTACTTAGGGAACACTTATAAAAATGAATAAATTGTACCCCACATTATGGGCATGTTCTCTCAGATTCATCTAGTCTCTCTACATCTATAACACTCTTTTTATTTCTTAGAATCTCAGTCTCCAAAATGGACAAGCTGGACAAAAATATGCATGTTGTTTCTATGCAAACAGGTAATCAATAAGTACTTCTTGCCTCTTCCCTTTATCTATTCAATCAGAATGCACAAAAAATGTCTCATATGAGCCAGGTGTGGTAGTGTATGCCTATAATCCCAGCTACGTGAGAGGTCGAGGCAAGAGAGTTGCAAGTTCAAGGACAGCCTAGGCAATTTATCAAGATACTGTCTCTGCTTTCTAGCTGAGGAATGCTCAGTTCCAGTTTTCAAAATAGCAGATTAGAGGAAGGCTACATTTCCAGTCACCCTCAGAATTCAAGGGGCAGGGGTACTGCTTCTCAGCGAGGTGTGTGAAAGATGGAATTCACTGAAATGCAGTATCAGGCAATCAGAGTTTCTTACAGACTCTGAAATTTGGGTGCATTGAATGAACAACAAGGAAGAATATATTGGAGCCAAGCAGATTGTGGCAATGGTCATGATGCCAGTTCAGCACGAGGGAGAGGGATGATAACACACAGAGAGAAAGAAACACAATAGACAAATTTGGCATGGAAAAATTTATAGAACAGAAAGGCAGCCTAAACTTAGCTGATACAGAGGCTGTACCATAAATTGGTGTTTCAAAAACAGTTTCTCAACTAGCAAGTAGAAAGCTGAGCCATCTTAAGGAGGCCATGCTTCATCTTGCTGCTGCAGGAACCTAGGAGATCATGGCAAATATAGCCATACTACCCTGGCAAGTATCTACCATGTGTCCAAGGGTGTATCTAGAAGAACACGATGCAACAGGCACAAAGAATATTGTATCCAAGGAGGTCCAAGTTAGAGATACAAAGGGGAGTGCATCTCACTTTCCCTTTCAGTCTGGTGGCTGAAGAGGGTCAGGAAACTGAGCTTGAGCATAGTAATTGTCAATTGCTATTGACAATTACACAACAGGGGCTATGTCTTGGAAGGCCATATTCATGTGCAGTTGCAGGAGAATTCTCAGGAGGCTTCTTAGATCCAGACTCTCATGAGAGACCTGCCTGACCCTAGAGTGTATTAATCAGTCCCAAAGTCTTGATTAGACCCAAGATCCAGCCACTGGAACTCCCCACTTAGAACTCTGTAGCAGCCGCATCTTAGGAGTGTATTGATCTTTCCATACAAAACTCCAATTGACAGTACTTCCCATTCCATCCTACCTTATATTGGTGAAAAGAGAAGATGGAAACTATTTGGACCTCCTTCAATTTTAGGTTACTCCAGTTAGCAGATCAGTAAGCAACACAAAAAGAAGAAGGGGAAGGAGTTAACAAGTCTTAGCCCCTGCTGTCTCTAAAGGGTACACAATCCAAGAAGAAACTGAAAGAACAATCAGACATAGATGGTGATCACCCACCCTCATCAACATTTTCGATCCCAATGGAGACAACTCTTACAATTTTTCTTTAGTAATCTTTTTTCCTCTTTTTTTCCCTTTCAATGCTAATTGGTTCATGGATATATATATACATATATTTTTATTTTTTTCTCATTTTTTAATGATTTGTTATTTGCCTTGTCTTTTGAGGGTTGGGTTTTGTTTACTTAATTCGGTTTTGTTTTATTTCTGTGTTTCTCTTTCTCTCCTTTCTTTTCCCTCTAAGAGCCAAATTCTCTTGTTCTCTTTATGTAGTTTGTTCCTTTTCTTTTCCTCCTTCTTTATAACCATCACTTGCTCGTTCACCTCTGATTTCTATCTGTTCACATTTTGAACATTCTAAACCTCCTATTTCCTTCCTATCATTTCATTTAGTGAACTGCATTTTTACTATATTTTAGAACTATTTGGGTTATATAACTGTTTTCCCCACCATTCATATTGTAGTTATTAGAACTGTGGGTGGTGTAGTTGTCACCTGCTGTTTACTTTAATGCCAGATACAGTTCACAGCCATAACGCTATTTACTGCTTTGCTGTTGACAATTACTGACCCCCCCACTCCTGTTTTTGTGGTAATTAGTGTTATATATGTCATGGTAAACACTGGATATTTATTTTAAGGCTGTATTTTGTTTGCTTTTTGTTGCTGTTGTTTCCCACTTTTCTGTGAGGTTCTGGGAACCAACTATGACACTAAAAGTCACAGGATAGAGATTCTGCTGCTGAACTAAACCCAGCACCTTGCCCTACACACAAACTAACCACACTCAGACTTCAATGATACAAAGAATAGAAGAGACAAAAAAATCCCAAACTAATAATCAGGTCCCAATTAGGAATGGCTAGGGGTCCCTCAGGTCCCACTCACAGACATCCACTCCTAGAGCAAAAGTAGAAAATTAATAAAAGGCTGTGGACTCTAAACCTGAGAGGAGTCTCAGTCTACATCACTTTAGAATATACAGAGTTGAGTAAGGAAGATCAACCACAGAGGCTGTTCCCCATATACGCTGCATTGTTGTATGCAACACGATTTCCAGACCTATAAGAAGGACCCCACTTATCTGAGACTTAGGAAAAGTGGGATTCTCAAGCTCATCATGATGAAATACACACTATCAAAATACAGTAATCATTACCAAAGAACTAGCATGGAAACTATATTATAAAACCCACATGGAAATATATAAACAAATTCCTAACACCCTGATATCCCAACTCTGGCAAGAAAAGATTTTGCCCTAAAAAGGCAAAAGATAAGAATTAAGAAGAAATCCATTCCAACAGATGCATAAAACACAATATGTGAATACAAGAAAGATTTTTTTAAATAAATTTTTTAAAAAACTTATTTTTTCACATTTCATAACCATCTCATTACCTTTAATGTGTTGCCTCCTGGAGTTAATAATTTATCAGAAACTCTCCAAAGAGATCAAAGTAGATGAAATATCAGATGAAGAATTCAAAAGAATGATTATAAAAATGATAATTCCAAGAGAACACAGAAAAACAAATGAATGATTTAAGGAAGTCAGTATAGGATATGAATGAGAAATTCAATAAAAAGTTAGAGATATTGAAAAAGAACCAAACATAAATCTTAGAAATGAAAGACACAGTAAATCAAATCACCTGAAAATCTCTTTAATAGAGTAAGCCATGCTGAAGATAAAATCTCAGAGCCAAAGACAAATTGGCCAGCCTTGAACATTTAGATACTATTAAATAAAAGATAATGAGTAACCATAACCAGAATATACAAGAATTCTGGGACAAAATTAATGTCTATGAATCATTAGAATAAAAAAAGGTTGGGAAGCTAACGGCATAGATAACCTCTTCAGGAAAATAACAGCATAAAATTTTTCAAACTTTGAGCATGAGATGGACATCGAGATACAGATGCATTCAGAATCCCAGATAGACAAGATCAAAAAAGAACCTTTCCACAAAACATTATAATTAAAATACCTAACATACAGAATGAGGATAGAATTTTAAAAGTCTCAAGATAAAAAACATCAGATGACATTTAGAAACAAGCTGATGAAAATTACTTCTAATTTCTCAGCACAAACTCTGAAATCCAGGCAGCCTGGGAATGATGTATTACAAGTCCTAAAAGAAAATAGCTACCAACCAAAATTACTATATCCAACAAAACTATCCTTGAAGGAGAAAAACAAAAACAAAACAACCTTACAAGACAAGCAGACATTGAAAGAGTTCATAACTTCTAAGCTAGAACTAGAAAAAAATACTTAAAGAAAGACTTCCTACAGAAGAAATCAAAAACAAACCCCAGAGCTCACAAATGAGCAAATCTCCTTTGAAGATAGCCAAGGAAATGTGAAACAGGACTGAATTAAACACTAGGACTAAATCGAAATGGCAAGAATTAATAAACATCTCCCTACAATAATATTGAATGTATATGGTCTCCCCTCTCCAGTTAAAAGACACAGTCTGGCAAATGGATTAAAATATAAGACTCTTGCTGCACACAATGGTGCATACTTGTAATCCCAGTGACCAGGGAGGCTGAGGCAGGAGAATAGCAAGTTCAAGAGCAGCTTCAGCAACTTATCAAGGCCCTAAGCAACTTAGCACGACTCTGTCTCAAAATAAAAGATAAAAAGGGCTGAAGATGTAGCTCAGTGGTTAGGAATACCTGGGTTCAATCCCCCGTATCAAAAATAAATAAATAAATAATTTTAAAAGACCCAACTATGTATTGTTTGCAAGAGACTCCCCTCCTTATGGGCAAAGACAATCACAGGCTGAAAGTGAAAGCAGGGAAACTGGCAGCTATGCAAATAGAGTTTGAAAACAAACAGGAGTGGCTACTCGCACATTCAACAAAGCAGAATTCAAGCCAAAAGTAATCAAAAGAGACAAAGAAGTTCACTTCATACTGGTAAAGGGAACAATCCAAAAAGAACATACAATGATAGTAAATATTTATGCCCCAAATAGTGGTGCACTTAATTACATAAAACAGACACTACTGGAAATAAAGACTTCAGTACAATAAGTGATTTTAACACACCTTTCTCACCAATAGATACATTATCAAGACAAACTCAGTAAAGACTCTTTGAATCTGAAAAAGGATCATAAATCAGATGAACTTAACAGACATCTGTAGAATATTTCACCCAACAACAGAAAATACACTTTCTTCTCAGTAGCGAATGAAACCTTCTCAAAACAGACCATATTTTTTAGACAAAACAACTATTAGCAAATACAAAAACACATGATCCTTGCATCTTATCAGATCATAATAGAATGAAATTAGAAACCAACACCAAAGAAACTCTACAAAAACTGTACAAGCACATAGAGATTGAACAATACACTTTTTTTTAAGTTGTCAATGGACCTTTATTTTGTTTATTTATATGTGGGCTAAGAATCAAACCCAGTGCCTCACACATGCTAGGTAAGTGCTCTACCACTGTCCCACAACTCCAGCCTCAACAATACACTTTTAAATCATAAATGGATGATGGAAGAAATCAGAGAAGAAATTTTAAAATTCTTTGAATCAAACAAGAATAATGATACAACATACCAGAACCTTTGGGATTTTATGAAGGTATTTCTAAGAGGTAAATTTAAAGCTATGACTGCCTACAAAAGATGACTGCATACAAAAGAAAATCAAAATATCTCAAATAAACAACCTAATTATGCATCTCAAGGCCCTGGAAAAACAAGAATAAACTAATTCCAAAAGTGATAGAAGGAAAGAAATAATTGAGATCAGAGTTAAAATTGACAAAATAGAAAATTTTGAAAAAACAAAAGATCAATGAAATGAAGAGTTGGTCCTTTGAAAAGATAAACAAGAATATTAAAAAGAGCTCAAAAAAACTTAACACCAGAAAACCAATAACCCAATTAATAAATGGGCAAATGAATTGAACAGATACTTCTCAAAAGAAGAAATACAAATGAGTAACAAATACATGAAAAACTATCCAAAATCTTTAGTAATTAAGAAAATGTAAATCAAAACTACACTAAGACTTCATCTCATCCTAGTCAGAATGGCAGTCATCAACAATAGAAACAATAATAAATTTTGGAGAGGATGTAGAGAAAAAGCAACACTTTTATACTGTTGGTAGGATTGTAAATTAGTACAACCAGTATGGAAATCAGTATGAGGCTCCTCAAGAGACTAGGAATGGAACCATCATGACCCAGCTATACCACTACTTGTTATTTATCCAAAAAAAAAAAAAAAATGAAAGTCTTAGGGCTGGAGTTGTGGCTCAGCAGTAGAGCTCTCATCTAGCACGTGTGAGGTGCTAGGTACGATCCTCAGCACCATATGAAAATAAATAAAATAAAGGTATTGTGACCAACTACAACTAAAAAAAAAAAAAGAAAAAGTCTTCATACTACAGCAATACATACATACCCATGTTTATAGTAGCACAATCCACAATAGCCAAAGTATGGAACCAGCTGAAGGGTCTATTAATGGATGAATGAATAAAGAATATGTGGTATAATGTAAAAAAATTGAGTTTTACTCAGCCATAAAAAAAGAATGAAATTATATCTTTTGCAGGAGAATGAATGGAATTTGAAAACATTGTGTTAATAAAAATAAGTCAAACCCAGAAAACCAAGGGTCATGTTTTCTCTTATATGTGGAAGCTAAAGAGGAAACTGGAAAAGAAAGGGAGATCAGTAGAGTAGAAAATAGGGACCAAGGGGAAGGAGGAAGGGAGAAAAGGGGGAAATACTGGGGAATGATGTTAGTTGAATTATATTGTTATATTATGTGCTTCTATCAATATGTAACAATGAATTCCACTATTATGTGTAATTATAATACACCAATAAAAGTATGAAAAAAGGCTTAGAGAAATAAAAAAAATAGTATAATAGTAATGCTCAGTCCTGTTGCTCAAAAAGGCCACATGTGATGGGGAACTCACTTACCCAGGAGCAGCTCCCGGCCAGAGGTGCTAGGAGCAGGTGCATAGATGCCCTTGGATGGAGCAACTCTGTACATGTTCCTACATTCTTCCAGAAAGGGTGAACTTCTCTTGCATGCAGTGATAATTTGATATTAGCATACCCTATATTGATTTTATTTCTTTTATTTCTTGTTTTTTACTTCTCTAATGTGATTTCCCTTACATAATTCATAAGCACTACAATATATTTTTCATGATATAGTAATAAACATGTTTACTAACACATAAAATAATAATATATAGCTATGGCATGATAAATTATGTAGTTTTGAAATAGTGATAAGCATAAGTTAGTATTTGAGATAACTGCAAAAAAACTATAATGCTATATAAAAATAAATATCTGTGATTTCTATTGATGACAAAGTCACAAGAACTGCTAAAATAACTGTGGTTCATTGCCCAAATATATCATTGTAATGTTAAGTCTAAGTCAGAAAGGATAGTAAAAATGAAGATGGAATTTTTTCCCAACCACATTTGCACAGGTCTCCTAGTTAGGACCCCTGGGTAAGTCAGTATATCTGGCTGCATTCAGCATTTCATCTACCTGCTTGTAGATGATAAACACAAACATACACAAGCACTCTATTCCATAGTTTCAGCACTGGAAGTTGACAACATTTTAATGACTCCCAAAGAGAGAACAGTTCCCAGATGGTTTATATACTGAAAAATCAAGGAGCAGAAAGCGAAAAGAACATCATAGATGTCAATATCGGTATTCTCTTTAGTTTTGGTTCCAAATACAAATTGGTATGGATGGCCATTCCCAGCCTTGATTTTTCTCCTTTCCTGCAGAATCATAAGCTCCACAGTTTCCCCCTGTACAGTACTTGCTTTTCTCTTGCATTTTAGATTAAGTTCAACTTTCCATTTGCTATTACTCAGCAGGGTGAAATATATAAAGGCTGAGATGAGGCCTTACCCATAGAGTGGGAGCAAGGTCTACACTCAAGCTCAGGCCTCTTGGTGTGGAGAGTAAAGCCTCCTGTCTATCGTTCAAACACTCAACATCCGCTTTCGAAAATTGCATCCAGAGGATCCAAAAATCTTAGAAGGACTTCTGCCAATTAAGGCGATTCTCCCCTCACTCATTCTGCTGCAGACTTATGAGTATTTTGTTTTGTTTTGCTTTGTTCATCCTCTAAAACACCATTTCTTTTAGGCCACATGTCCTTAACATGAATTCTTCCCTCTGTGTGGAATTATCTTCCCTTTCCCAATTATTTCCCAAGGCTCACTCCTCCTCCTGACAGTCATTTTTTGACCATGCTATGAACTTCTATTTATTCCCTACATCAATATCCAGTTTATTTTTCACAAATGGCCAGAATTTGTAATTATTTTATATACTGGTTTGTGTTTCTATTTCCTCTGGCTACGCTTCTTAATAGTGGGGGCAATGTCTGTCTTGTTTACCTCTGCACTCCAGCACCAATATAGGCTGGTACAAAGTAGGCACTCCACAAAAATTTGGTAAGTGGATTGATTAGTAATGAGCACTCCCTCTTATAATATGCATCTTTATAATCTATCATGTACACTCTAAGCTTCTCTACCCCAGCAGTCCTGCAAGGCAAGCAGAGTGAAGTATTACATGGTGTATATTCAAAAAATCCCTCTACTTTGTGGACCAGAGGTGGCATCCCATTTGACCTAGTTTGATTGTCTGCCACCTGTTATTCCAGCTGCCACAATTCACTCTACTTGCCGTGCCAGGATCTCACAACTGGTGTGGATAATCCCATGCCTACTTCTCTGATTCCAGGATGGATTGCAGTATGAAGCGGAGTTGTTTCATCTTTGGAAACACAGAGTTTGTTTCCTCAGAGATGTGTTAGTGCTGGCTAGCGAGGGGCTCCTTCTGTCAAACTCTCGTCTCAATGTCACAGTACTAGGAAAGGTCAGTTTTTATTTTTTCTTTTGTTTCACTGGAGTTTGAACACAAGGAAGGTCTACCACCAGGATACATCCCTAGCTCTTTTTATTTATTTACTGTGAGACAGGGTCTCACTAAGTTGCACTGACTGGATTCAAACATGCAATCCTCCAGCCTCAACTTCCAAATAGCTGGGATTACAAGTGTGTGCCACCATGCCTGGCTGGGTTTCAAGGTATTAATCTCCTTCCTGGGATTCATTTCCTTCTATTCATTAATTCAACAAATGATTAATGAAAATTGTATTCAGTGATAGACCCATTAGTAAGTGTTGGGAAGGAGAAGCAAATAAAGCATCGCCTCAAGTGTCTCAAGATGAACAAATAGAAGGTAAGTTTCTATTTTTACACTGATTGAGGCAGAAAGCATTATTTTGGTTCATATAGAATGATCTCTCTAAAACATCTATTCACTATTGAAATGAACCAACATGATAAGGGCACCCCCGGAAGAGTTAATGTATGTGTGCGTATGTGTGTGTGTATGTAGTTGCATATTCTCATTTGATGTCTATCACAAAATCCTGGAAGTATCAAATGGAAAAATAAACTTCCTTCCCAAGGATATATGCATTCAATGCAATTAGGAATTACTGTTACTTTAAGAGAATGTCTAGAGCCACTGCACTGCCCAGCCCAGCAAGCACAATGGAACATTTTCCCTGGGATTACCTCACTCCTGCTGACCCACACAGGAAATAATTATTTTGGTAGTTGCCTGAAAACAGTGAAACACACTTGCTCAAAAAATAAGCTCCTTTGACCCCACAAGACAGTAGCTTCATAAGCATAGCTGAACCTAGCTTCTTTCCAAATTCAACAATTTTGTACGTCAATGGTGCCTTATTCTTGGATTATGGGTTCCCAGATCCAGGCCACACTTCAGAGTTCTGCCAAAATGCCACCGCAAACAGTGCTTTCCTTGTATTTCTAGCTGAAGCATGTACCATCAAAGAAAAATGATATTTCTTTCCTAAGATAGAATATGGAAATTCCACAGATGTCCTAGCAACAAATTCAAACACTAGAGTCATGTCTGAGAAACACCCTTCCTCGTTCAGATGTCAGCCCTGGGGCGTGCCAGAGATATCCGGCAATGCTGAAAGGAGTGACGGTTTGGGGGCAGGATTTGTGACTGTAAGTGAAAAGTCTAAATATCACAGTCCTTTCTTTCTTTATAGAGTCCCCAAAAGACACCACCCTAAATGGAAGCCCCAGAGAGTCCACGGAAGCTGTCTCTGAGAGAAGTAAGGCTATTGAAAACAGAAGAGCTAGAGGAGTGAAGCAATATTCTCAACCAAAACTGACTCTGTTCTACTAAAAACCCAAGTCACTGACTCAGGATAGGGGCCTGACTGCTTGACAGAGACCCCAAATAACAGTAGTTTATACATAATCGATGGCTTTTCCTACCTATCTCACCTCGCAGTCTTGAACTGAGCAGTCCAGGACCGGTGTGGCAGGCCAAGGGCCAGGAACCCAGGTGCCTCTGTAAGGCAACTCTGCCATCCTTGGACCTATATGGGTCCTGAATCCATATGGCCTGTCCCTCCCTTTCAGGGAGCAACCCAGAAATGGTGTTATTTCTGTTTAAATGTCATCAATCAATATTGTTTAATATCTTATCAATCAGAGCTTTGTGGCTGTTCCCATCTACATATTCAGAGTTCTATGACTATAGAAAAGAGAATCAATTTGGGGGGACATCCATTTGTTTGTCACAGTTGTCGATAGTCAAGATTATTCCTTTGAGTGATGGATAAGTGATCAAAAGACATAGCCTCTTCTCTTGCAATTATAATGTCCAGACCTCTAAGGAAGGATATTTTACTCCATTTATCAGACCACCTACCTGACCGCTTGACAAAGACCCTAAACAACAGCAGTTTCAACAAGATAGATGGTTTCTCCTATCTCACCTAATACCAATTTCTTGTTACATCTAAGAAATGAAAGACCGTAGAAGCAGAACTCCAGTGCCTTTGCACCTCTGTGTGATAATACCTGGTCAAATCAGTAAGCAGAGATGTCCTTCTTCCTTAGAAACTCCCCTGATGATGGTGCTGCTTGGGTCCAAAAGTGGCAACTCTCACCCCAGAAACCAAAGACTCTGTTTTGATGACCATAAGACCCAAAGTTTATCCCATTGTGGCAGGGATCACCTCTTCTCACTGTCTTTCTCTATCACTAATAAGAGGATGATCTGGTCCTGAGTCAAGGACTCAAAGCTCCTAGGTAGTTTCAACCTGGGACAGAAGAGAGGATTTCTCCAACCCTAAAGCCCTAAAAAGAGTAAACTGGCAGGAAAAATGGTTACATGTCAGACAGGGACTTCACTGAGAATTCCTGAGACCATGCAAGAAAGAGCAGACTGGGGGTAATTGATCCACCCTCTTTGTAAGTTGTTTTGGAGTGAGATTCAGTGACTTCTAAAGGTGTAGAGAATCCCTGAGCAGGCAGGGGCTTCCCTTAGGTTTTCATTCGCTGAGAAAGGATGAACAAGGGGCTCTGTGTTGAATGGATTAGAATCCCACCTGGTGTTTACACTAAACTACAGGATGTGTTGAATATCCTGGCATGAATAAACCATCACTTGGTGGCGGCAGACAGCACCTGTTTAGAGTATCCCGTCTGCCCAAACAGATGTAATGATATTTACTTTAACACCAAGAAATATAAGAACCAAATGTGTGGGTATTCAATATATCAAAGATAGGTTAAAATATAAATCAGTAAAGGGGGCCAAATTGAAATAATTTCTACCAAGATTGATGAAATAGAAGTGAATTTGTTTTTGTGTTATTAGCAGAAATGGTGATTTATTGCTTAAATTATTATTGTCACAGCAAAAAAAATGTATGTGAGGTGAAGAACATTAATAAAGAAATGAATCATCTTCAGTTGACAATAACCTACAAACTATGAAAATGTTAAGATTTCACCATTCTCACAGCTGGTGCTAGTGATTACAGATAGCAATTTATACTATTGAATATAAAATATAGTTGACACACATATGTACTTTAGGACAATAGAAACTTAATGATGATTTTAATTACAAAGCATTCCAGATTCCAAGTCAGTTCTCTAGTCAGGGAACATTAGCACATCCTCTTCCTGTTTCTCCCTTGTCCAAAAGCTGGAACAAAACTCTTGGAGGGGATCCAGGATGTGGAAGAAATTATTTTAAGTGTTGTTATTTGGGAGGGTCATGGGGGCAATATAAGTTGATCTCTATATCTGAATCCGTGCATAGTAGTAAAATAACGAACACCCTCGAAAGACTCCATTCTGTTCATTTCTGGCAGTGAGCAAGGGAAATTGCACGAATGTCCTATACACAGGCCTGTTGAGTCACTCCTTCCTCAGCTCCCTCTGCACATGGTACAGCCTCTCCGGTAGCACTTACCTCATTCATTACACTGTAGTTTTTGTTCACAGGCCTCTCTTCAGCACTGGCCTGGGACCTGGGAAAAAGTTAAGAACACCAGCTCTGGAGCCAAACTAACCACATTTTGAATCCTAGCTCTGCCTCTAACTAGTTTCTGTGACTTTGAGCAAGTCCAGTTTCTTCATCTGTAAAATAAGGTTCATGGTAGTATCTGTTACATGGCGGCAGTGAACATTTCATAACAAATGAAAAGCACATCCTGCCATAAGGAACCTCTTCAGTCACTATTAAGTGTTCTTAGTATTTGGTAACACTGATGCTAGAGAGAAATCACATCCTATTCATTTTTGCAGTCCCATTTGTAGTGTGCCTAACTTCGGAAAACATGTAGAAGTTGAATGAACCAATGAATCAGAAAATGTGAAAGAGAAAAGTCATTGCCCTCCAATGCTCTTAATTCACACTACTCCAAAACAGTGGAAAGACTTGCTGGTGGGCATGAGCTGACCTCAAAGGACACATGCCAGACTCAACACTCCCAGCTTTGACCTAGTGGGCATGCCTACCCCTTGCTTCTCCATCTTCCCCCAGGAGGCACAAACTGCACACACACACACACACACACACACACACACACACACACACAACTAGTCTCCTGCAGGAACAGACTCTCCACCATATGGTTTTATGTCGTCTGAGATGGGATGAAAAAGACTGAAGAATTCTCAGCTCAGTGGTAGATATCTCACACCAAGCTCTTCCTCCAACCTAATTTGACCAATCATAAACATGATATTTTGACTTCCACCTGCCATTCACTATTTTCCAGTACATTCTATTTACTGAGTCATCTCCACAACTCTGCATGGATCAATAACCAAAAAAAATTTCAGAATTTTAACTTTCCAGAATTTTAATAAAGTGCTACTCTTGAGAAAAAGTAAAAGTATGTAGATTTCTGAAGGATTAAAGAAGTTTTAAAAAAAAGTAAAGTAGCATCCTGGTTGTTCTCTTTTCCTCTCTCCAGATCTGTTCTTAACTTTTCTATTCATGGTTGTGTTGTAGGAGTTGACCACTTTGGACCTTATCAGCTGGCTCTCTTGCCTGGCTTCCAGTTGGGTTCCACCAATGGGAAGAGACTGGAGGCTGAGAAGGGGGAAGCTGAAAGAGAGAGAGACTGAAGTGTTTATTCTGTCTATTTTTTCCCTGACTGAATTGGTTTGGCAGAGATAATAATCCTCTACTTATAGCTGCAGCCTCTGTTGGATACCTCTCTCTCTAACCACAGCTCTTGCTGGGTTCCAACACCAACTTACTCTCCTTGTCCCTTCAGGTCTAAGATGGGTAACAACTTCCCAACATCACTAGTCCCCTAGGTGCTTTGTCATCAGTTCCTATAACCTATTTTTAAAATCCTTTAATTGATGTCTCTTCAAGAAAAATTAAGTGTGCCACCTGTTGCCTACAAGGACCCTAATTGAAAATAAATGATCAGGAGTAACAGGAAAACTCTTTTGGAGTTAGATGCCTTGGGCATTCATAACCTGATATCAATAAATTTTGTTTTATCAAAAAAAAATGATCCTTGTTCTGAACACACCTCACCTAGCAGCCTTCTGATAACTTGACTTCCCATGTTGTTCTAGCTAAAGAGATAGAAGACCCTAGTTAAACTCTCTCTATATATATGGGTACTTGTGATAGTTCAATATCTCTTCTCAAATCAATAAATACTAAATGGAAAGTGAAAGGGAAGTGGACATGAATTAACTCAGTTTACTTTTGGATCTATGAAGGGAAAAATCACAAATGTGAAGGGGTGAAATTCTAAGATAAAAAGTTCTAAGAGCAATGTTCAAAGATAAAGAATCTGAGATTTACCAGACACAAGAATCTGAGAATACAGCCTCCAAGTGAACTTGGGTACACACTCAAATTTTGTTTTCTAACTTTCTCACCTATTTCCATCTTCCCTTTTGTATTTTAATGTGTTTGACTGTTTATGGATGTTTACAAATGTAGGCAATTTCTCACAGCCTAAAACTTCATGCAAGAATGAATTCTGATTCAAAGGATAATGTCAATGATGATCAGCCCATTGAGAGAATTCTAAAAGACAGCCACCAAAAAATAATCACTTTATTATAGAAAAGTAAAAAGCAAAAACAAAAACCCTCCATCCAGCATCTCAACAAAACTGTCATAGTCTGAGGTTGCCATACCTCATAAAGGTACTGACATCAAAAAAAAACACCATGTACCTGGCACAGTGGCACACACTTGTAATTCTAGCTACTCAAGGGAATGAGGCAGGAGGATCACAAGTTCCAGGCCAACCTGGACAGTTTAGTGAGACCCTATCTTATAGGTGCAAGGCCCTGGGTATGCTCCCCAGTACCAAAAAAAAAAAAAAAAAAAACTAAACCAACACAAAAAACATATCATGCTTCTCCCTGCCATTTGGCCTTTACTTATTCTGTGGCCCACTACCTGAAATTTCTCTCTCTGTCTATCCCAAGCTGACTTTTCAGCCTTTGACACTCAGATGTAAACCCCATTCCTCCACGACACTTTACCCAACCTGGACAACGTCCTCTATCCTCTGAACCCCTCTTACTAACTTACTAACTTGCCAGTACTGAATTGCACAGTAGTCTGCTTCTGCCAACTCCCCCTCGTCATTACCATTATCTTAATTTCTTAATTTCAAACATTTCATTCTCTAGTCACAACCTCCAAAATTCCAGATCACTCGATTACCCAAGTGCTCTCCAGTTAACTAAGCCTACCATCTTCTCAAAGTCTCTCACATCCTTCATGTTCTCATGTTTCCTTTTCATGCAGCTTAAAGTTCAATAACCATCGCTAAACTCGCTGACCTGTATACATTTATAATTCCCTATATCTTCTCTCCCTCCTTCATAATCCTCTGGCAGAACCTCAAATCTGGCTTAATTCACAGCTCTCTCTACTCCATGCCTGGACTTAATATGGCTAAGGACAAGCATACTGTTTGAATATTCTCAATTTAAACTGGAATCCTCCTTTTTGACTCTATCTAATACATTCAACTTGGTTTTTGTAGAAGCCATAGCCCTCTTTCCTTCTATATTCATAGACATACCTGATATTTCACTCAATAATAACTAAGTACAGTAACAAATGAAACTGGTGTGCACAGGTTGGGAAACAAACCAAGCGACTCTTAGTAAGCATATAAGTCATATAAAGAACAGAATGTAGGGTACAATAGTGAGTAGCCTACTAGTCTACAGCATCCAAAGTGCCATGGTCCTCAGTGAAGAGGTCTCACAGGGGATATACATAATCTCTATAAATCTGGCAATCCAATTAAGTGAGGGTCAGTTGAGAGAATTTCTACTGTACATGGTCACACAAGGACTACAGATGCTATAAATAAGCAAAAAAAAAAGGGGGGGGGAGGATTTGCCTACCATCATTTATTTTTTTTCAATACAAATTTTCTGTTTAGGCCTACATTTGTTGGAATTATAACAGCTCTTGAGAAACCTATCAATCGTCCATCATTTATAAGCCATGCTACCATTTACCCCATACAGGTCATTTCATAGTTGGTGTTGTAGCATAAATATCAGGCTCTTTGAGATTAAGAAGCTTTATCCTTCTCCTCCAAACCTGTGTGGTGGTGCACACCTATAATCCCAGAGACTTGGGAGGCTGAGGCAGGAGGATCAAAAGTTCAAGGTGAAGGTCAATCTCAGCAACTTGGTGAGACCCTATCTCAAAAGAAAAAGAAAACAAACAAGGACTGGGGTTGTAGCTGGACAGCAAATCACCCCTGAGTTCAATCCCCAGTACTAAGGAAAAATAAAAGAAGAAAAAGAAAAAAGAGACTTCATCCAGAAGTAAATTATCTCCTTTACCCAGCACAAAGATACCTGAGGGCATACACTGAGGGCAGTGTTCCTCCATCATTTATTTTCATTATTTCCTTTTCAGCAAATTACCTTTTCAGACATTTTTCCTAATTACTTCCTCCCCATGGAATTCTAGTACCATCGTTATGCTGTGTATCTGTTTGCATGCTGCTCATATGTCTATGCTTCACATATAAAAAAGGCCCCTTGGGGTAGAATCACCCCTGCTCAGGATGCCTGGTTCAGAGCACATGAAGTACCTCCTACACATGGTTCTAAAGTGGCTCTTATCTGTGACTGACAAGGTGAACACAGATGGACACTTATTTGGGGAAGTGATCTAGTTTAGTGTTGAAGCTGTCAGTACTTCTATTTTTTTCCATTTCTTTTATTCTATCTTTCTTAATTGTCTTCTTCTTATCAACTGAGCCCCCATGTTTTGATTAGAATGGTAAGCAATTCAACATCAGACTAGGACTAAAGAGATCATGTTTTCATTTTAAAAAGTATAATATTAAGCAACAGCAGGAAAAAAAAAAACTTTTTAACAGACACTTTTAGTTTATTTGACCTGAGAAATAAAATACCTGTGATTAGTATTATCCAGGACCACCATACCATGTCCCATGCCCTCTCACGTCCATACTGGTTTACTGTTGATGGTACATGCACTGTTAGTATTAGTGGCACAGCTCAGAGGTCCACATGGTAGCACTTAGAAAAAAGAAATCAAAGTAGAAAAGAGAAAAGAGTGAAAGGAACAGAAAAGAATGCTGGTGGGGAGGCTTCTGTTTTACATCCAGAAACTACAAAGGGAACTATGAAACAAATTTAATAGTAGCGTATTGACCTACTATATAAGGGGATCAGTTTGCTCCTCCATTGTTCACCTCTAATGCTGAAAGTTTATTTTGCTAAATCTGTAGTGAATATCTATATCTAGGTACATGCACATATATATTTCATAATAATTTCATAAGTTTCTAGGAGTAGTATTCCTGACATTTGGAGAGAACCAAAAATGACTGTTGTTCTTATTTTCTACCTCTGTATCATATGCATCTGTCCTTTCATACCCTTAATGGACAGGAATATACACATCTGACTATAGGTGTTGGCAATTTTTTAGAGTCCCAAAGCTTCTCTGAAAAAAATGAGTTCTGACTCATTAGATAACACCAGAACAACTGTGAGACAACCTTGGGGGAAATGCAAGTACCACTAATCAATGTGTTTAACAAAAATCGGATTTTGCTATTAATAATTGAACCAAGCCGAGCAGTTAAAATATCTAGAATGAACATTATGTTATGCCATTTTCCCTGTAGAAATTGTGCTTAACACTTACTTATTACAGGTGGATAGGAAGGGAGAGTGGGAGAAAATACAAGACATTTCTTATAGGCATCCAAAAACTAGCAAAATATAAAATTTCCCTGCCATCTTCAGAAAAAAATCATCTAACATTTTACCTATATTTTGATAGAATTAAGATGTATGCATTTATGTATTATTTATATAAAAGCTGTCTTCCTCCATCAGACTCCACAAGAGCCAGTGCTTTGTCTAGCTTGCTCTCTACCAAGTCCTATGACAGATGCAAAGTCTGTACATGGCAGATGCACAGCCCATTTGTGTTGAAGGATTAAATAGATTGATAAGGAGGAAAATGTCTTGATATGGTACTTTCCTCAGTGTGAAATGATGCTGTGCAAACATTCATTTCTTTTACTCATCTGTCTTGATTATTTTATTTACTCATCCTAGAATTATGCTGGGCCCAAACAGAGACTATTAAGTCAAGTCAAATCCTTGACTTTAAGTGATTCACAATCTATAGGGGGAGACCAATGTAAGCCAATAAATCATCAGATGGTGAGATATGAGAAATGATATCTATGCAAAGCCAGGAGGTGGGCACCTATCCAACCATCTTATATAAAAGCTGTCTTCCTCCATCACAATTGTATTTGGCAGCCAACGATCCAAGGGTGAGAAAATATTTTTTTAAAAAATCAGAACTGAATTTTTGTTTTCTTTTGTTTTGTAACAGGATCTTTGAAAATGAATCCAACACTGGGTTAGGTAGCTTGTTGTGCCCTCCCAGTAGACTAAGAAAACCATGAAGCTAAAGAACATCTCTAATCCACTATCATATCTCCAGAATCTATTACTTTCTCTGGTGCATAGTAGATGCTCAGTAAATATTTGATGAAGAAAGTCTCCTTGCTATGTATTTATTTGTCTCTTTTTAAGCCAATTTATTTCAATCTTCCTTCTATAAATGAAAAAAATTCTTTCCCCTCTCTAAATAACATTATCTGCCTTTTCTTTTAAGATGATTGTTTTCTCTGATTTTCCAGATATTATTATTCAAAAATTGCACTTTATGTATCTGTACCCAGGAGGGAATTGGACTTGATGAGCATATCTGATGTTTCTTCCTCCATCCCTGCCAGAACAGGTCTATTGGTAGCCTCCCAGAATAGTTTCCCCATGGGTTTTCTCCACACCTCATATGCATACAGTATCCAAGAGGAGTTAAGCTGAAAATGAAAGATTTGGAGAAAGATGGATGTTCTCAAGGGAAAAATGAAAGGTCAACATTCACTTTCTGGGCCTGAAATTAATTCTCACTTTCTGCTTTCACTGATGGAAGAAGTAAAGAAGAGCAAGATCTTGCCTTAGGGCCTGAAATGGTCAAAATATTTAAAAACAGAAAGTTAAGGACCCTGAAAGAGCCTCCAGTCCTAAGGCACCAAGTTTTGAAGTCAACGGATTCTGTGTCTGGTGCTTCCTCAAGCCATCTGGCAGCCAGAGAAGTTATTTTAAGTCATGGCAAGACATGTGGCAACCTCAAAAACCACACCCTTTGAATGTCAGTCTCCTTGGCCAACATGGGGCAAGTCTGACATGGGGCAAGAAACAAGGGTTGTGCTGTGGGGATACCAGCTCCACTGAAATGCTGTTGACATTTTTAAAACATACGCACAATTAGGATGAATTCCTTATTCTTTTATTTACTAAATGTTCTGCTGCAAACTGGAAAAGTCAAAATTGGATGTTTCCCAATGTCCAGATGTGTCCTAGATTCAGCCTAGACGTCAGGAAAAGACTTGAATTGACTTAAATATGGGGTTTTTTCTCTTTTTTTCCACTGTAGAAATATCTCTTCTGGATTATACATAGTCTTTCACATGACCCTTGGAGGAAACAGGAAAATGTAGTGACTGAGAAGGGATAATGTTGGTTCCCATAAATATTGGCTAAAAGTAGACTAGGGTTAAATAAAAAGAGTTTCAAAGTGTCTCTTAATAGTTTCCTTTCCATACACACGCAATTAAAATGATTACTAGAAGAAAATTTTCTTAGGTTTATGAGGTATATATTTTCTGCTTTAGTTGCAACATGTAAGATATTACACCATTATAGACCAGTTATAACAACAAATATAACTGAAATCTCTTGAAATTTCCTATTCATTCATATTCTTAGATTCCTTAAAGTAAGCCAAATTCAAGGGAGGATTACTACCTTATTATGTCTTGGATTGATAGCATCAGGTAGAGCATTTCTGAATGGCCTGAGGTCTAGTAGCAGTTCTGCCACTTATTATCTACCTGAAAAATAGACCAAAGTTTTCATTCCAAAGTAATAATAATAAAGATGATGTGAGGTAATGCTTATGTTATTAGCCTGATATAGCCACTTTAAAATGTACAATACATTTATTAAGGCATCATTTGTAGAATAGTTTATTGTTTATACACTGTAGGAATGTAAATTAGTAGAGCCACTATGGAAATCAGTATGGGAGGGTCCTCAAAAAAATAAAAATTGAACTGCCATATGATCCAGCTACACCACTTCTCAGTATTGAGCCAAAATAATTAAAGCCAGCATACTTTAGGGATACGTGCATAACCATCTTTATTGCAGCATAATTCAAAATGGCCAAGTTATGAAATCAGCCTAGATGTCTATCAATAGATTAATGGATAAAGAAAATGTGAGATATATATATATTAATGGCAGATGCGCAGCCCATTTGTGTTGAAGGATTAAATAGATTGATAAGGAGGAAGAATGTCTTGATATGGTACTTTCCTCAGTGTGAGATGATGCTGTGCATTTACACACACACACAATAGAGTTTTATTTAGCCATAAAGAAGAATAAAATACATCATCTGCAGGAAAGTGGATGGAACCGGAGAATATCATATTAAATGAAATAAGCCAGACTCAGACAGGTATCATTATTTTCTCTCATATTTGGAAAGCAGAAAAAATGAAAAAAAAAAAAAGAAGGGGAAAAAGGTGTCATAAAAGTAGAAGAGAAATCATTAGGGCAAAGGAAAGGTGCAGGGGCTGGAGGAGGGGAAGATAAAAGAGGTGGTACTGGGGAGTGAAATTGACCAAATTATGTTATATGCATGCACAAATATGTCACAAAATGAAACCTACTGTTCTGTATAATTAATATGCACCAGTAAATTTTTTTTCAAAAAATGTAATTTTTATGTCACAAATATAATTTTTATTTGCCAATAAAGAAACAAATAAAAATAAACCAAAAAACATCTAAAACTGCACCTTATACCAGTGTACCATCTGCAGTCCCCTACAATTATCTTAGAGACAAATCAGGGGAACATTAAGCCAACAGTCTGCCTAGATACATCATGCAGCAATTTCTTCACTGAAATTTTTTAACCTTCTCCTGAAGTTTGTGAAACCTTTAAACCTGCTGCTTTGTATTTTGCTTTTTGTTGATGCTTTTTATTTTTACAAGGATGAGTGGTATGTTAGCCAGCTTTCTGTCACTGTGACAAAATGCCCAACATATACAACTTCAAAGGAAGGAAGATTGACTTTGGCTCATGGTTTCAAAGGTTTCAGCCCATGGTCACTTGGCCCCATCACTATAAGGCCTGTGTTGAGACAGAGGAGAGCATCATGGTGGGAAGCAGAGCAAGGTTATTCACCTCATAGCAGGTGGGAAGTAGAGAGATACAGCAAGGAACATGATATCCCCCTGAAGGACACACCCTGGTTCCGCCAATGAAGTCTCACCTCCTACAGTCTCCACCACCTCCCAACAGTGTCATCAAATTACGAATCCATCAATGGTTTAATCCACGGATGACGTCAGAGCCCTCGTGACCCAGTCACTTCTCACCTCTGAACATTACTGCCCAGGGGACCAAGCCTTCAACACATGAGCTTTTAGGGGACATACCACATCCAAACCATAAAAAGTACCAATCAAATGGAGAACAGGAAACACTGAGAACACACCGGTTAATGTTTCAAAAATGGGAGTCACAAATTTTGAAGTTTATAAAATATATTTGAAGCCCAAAATTTTAATGAAGTCACGCTGGGAAGACAGATAGAGTGAGAAAATAATACTAAGGACTAAATCTTCTTTGCTAATTGGAAAGGGGGGAACATAAGAGATATTCTAGAAGGAGTCAGGAAGAGAGAATCAATAGAGGTAGAAAGAAAACCATGGAGCTATGGAAGATGTCAAGTGGAGAGACAAAGGAAACAACGATCAATAAAGTCAAAACTTTCCAGAGTCATATAGGATAAGACTAGGAAATAATCGTTAAATGTAACACTATGGAGCTGCTACTACTGGCAAAGGAAGTCTCCAGGGTGGTGACAGCAGAAGATAAATGACGAGCAGCTTGAGAAGTACATATCCCCTCTCCATGAACCATCAGATAATACTGCAAAAAATATGCAATAGATAGCTGAGTGTAATCAGAGAAGGAAAGTAAAGCCAACTCCAATTGCTATTACGGTGGCCTGAGAGAATAGAGCGTAGATGCTGAGGCTGGGGTCAAGAGTTATAGGATAACAGATATGGACTGCCCAAAGAAGGGCATTGTAATGAAGACCATTACATATATCCAAGGTGCCCCATGAGCTGCTTAGTCAGTTAAAATTGACTGCAGAACTACACTATCTAATACAGTAGCCATTAACCACATAGGACTATTTAAATTTAACTTAAGCCAGGCGTGGTGGTGCATGCCTGTAACCCCAGTTACCCAGGAAGCTGAGGCAGGAGGATCATAAATTCAAGACCAGCTTGCACAATTCAGGGAGACTTTTATTTCAAAATAAAATACAAACCACAGCAAGAATTTCAAAGGCACTTCACAAAACTGGAATTCTTATACACTATTGATGAGAATGTAAATTGCAAATCTCAGCAATTCTACTCCTAGGTACACTCAACAGAAGTAGGTACACTATGAACTTGTACTTAAGATGCTTAACACAGAAATGGGAAAAGATATATGCAATGTTCATAGAAGGATATTAAAAACAAACAAACTAAAAACAACTTGAATGTCCATCAATAGAAGAATAGATAAATAAGCATATATGTTCATACAATGGATCATTTTACAGCTAGGGGAATGAATAAACTACTACTTCCCATGAGCCCCCCCCTCTGAACATTACTGCATAAGGGACCAATTCTTCAACACATGAGCTTTTGAGGGACATTCCAGATCCAATGTTAAATGTCTCAGTGATTCCAACAACATCTATCAACCTCACAAAAATAATAGTGAGGGAAATAATCCAGATGTAAATGCCCATATAAAGTTAAAAACAGGCAAATTAATTAATCAATGACCACCAAAGTTTGCCAGGTGCGGTGGCACACACCTGTAATCCCAGAAGCTTGGTAGCCTGAGGCAGGAGGATTTTGAGTTCAAAGCCAGCCTCGGTAACTTATCAAGGCACTTAGCAATTCAGTGAGACCCTTTCTCTAGTAAAATATTAAAGGGGGTGAGGGGAGCTAGGCTTGGGCTAAGTGGTTAAACACCCCTGGGTTCAATCCCCAGTACCAAATAATAAAAATAATAATAATGACAGAATTTAGAAGTTAGGAAGCGATTACTTCTGGGTCCCAGTAACAGTCTATTTCTGGATCTATGTGGTTGTTACATGGATTATGCTCCCTTTTTTATAAGTGTTTCAAATTGTATAACAATGATCTATTTACTTTTCTATATGCAAATATAAAATTAAATTTTATTTAAATAACAGTGACTAATGAGGGGGTTAAATACAGGTGGAGCTAAAATTCTAGACACCAATAATATGGAATACAGGATGGAGTGGCCAGAGTTCAAGTATTCTATTGGGTGTACAATGTCCTAAGGAAGTATAGAAATATTTATCAATTTTAGGCCTTGTTAAGTACATCTGCTGAGAAGCCAAAGGTAACCAATAAAGAATGTAAATTTTGACACAAAGGTGAAAAAAATAATTCTAAAGAATAATTAATTGATGTTAAAAAATGAAAAATATGCCTGGCACGGTGTCACATGCCTATAATCCCAGTGACTCTGGAGGCTGAGGCAGGAGGATATCATGTTTGAGGCCAGTCTCAGCAACTTAGTGAGACCCTAAGTAATTTAGTGAGACCCTGTCTCAAAATAAAAATATAAAAAGGGATGAGGATGCAGCTCAGTGGCAAAGGGCCTCTGGGTTTAAGCCCCAGCACTGAAAAAAGAAAAAAAGAAAGAGAAAAACATTATAAATTTTTTCTTAAAAAAGATGCTATAAATATGTTCAAATAAATCAGTAATCACAGTTAACTATAAACAAGTTAAACTCACCAACTTCAATTTTAAAACTATTTATCCTCAGATTGGAGTAAAAACAAAACAAAAGTAAGGCATGGTGGAGCATGCCAGTAATCCCAGAGACTCTGGAGGCTGGGGCAGGAGGATCAAAATTTGAGACCAGCCTCAACAACCTAATGAAACCCTTAGCAAGATCCTGCCTCAAAATAAAAAGGAAAAGGGGCGGGGGATGTAACTCAGTGGTAGAGTACCCCTGGGTTCAATTATCAGGACCAAACAAACACAAACAAAAAAGCAGTTTATAGGTGTCTTAGGAGAAACACACCTAAGCGTAGTAGTACATGTTTAAAGTAAAGGGATAAAGACAGCTAATCAGATCTAGGGTTGAGGATTTGGTGGACAAGTGCCAGAGAAGGACAAAAGGTCAGGAAAGAAAAATAAAGTGGTCAAGTGGCAAGAGAGTGACTGAAGGGATGGGTTTCAAGTCGATAAGGACTTAAGAATGCCAACAGGGAAGAAACGAAACAGTTGAGAAAGAGGAACTTTCAAGTAAACAGTCCAGGGAGGTCTCAAAGCATGTGTGATGGCAGGTGAGCAAAAGAACAGGCTTGGGCTCCATCAAACTTAAAACTGGACCTCAATAGATCACGACGACTTCTTTCATCTTGTCCAGCTTTCTTACCATAATAAATCTATAGGGCTCTGCAAGAAAGAGAAATGATTCACAGCAATGTCCTCCAAAGTTGAAGGGTGTCTTTGGAAGTCATTGGTCTTCAAACTATGGTCAGCCTTGAATTCTGTTTTAGAATTGTGCTGACCGTGCCAACAGCAAAACCAGTCATCTGGTCAACAGCCAAAATTTCACTGGTTCTTGGTTCAATCTAAAACGTACCTAAGGAATCATTGACCTTTTCAGCAACGAAATGTTATACACATTTCCATTGATAAAGTTCATTTCCATTTTTCTGAATTATATATCACTGATTTGAGGAAAAATAAGCCTTGCAAGATGCAGTAAGCGGGAAGTTTTACATCTAAGTTCAGTACAGTAAATACATGGTAATAATTACCTGAATGGTCCTCCATCTAAAGCCTTTAATTTTCAGGATCTCAAGCCCACATGTCAAATCCAACTTCCTCAAGCAAAATGTATCCTTATTTGCTCTGCATTCCCCTTTCACGTTAGTCGTATGGTTAACATCTCAGTTATTCCATTCTGCTTAAAATGTAACTGTTCACATAAATCCTCATCTCTCTTAAAACCATGAACATCTCAGGGATAAGACCCATTCCTCAACTCACTCCCAGAAGACAGCACACTATCCTATAGAAGAAGGGACATTAAGTATTGAGTATAGAGGGCTGGTTCATTTCCAGGATGAGCAAGTCTGACTATGTTCCATGGGCTTTTCACTTTTCTCCCTTGGACAGAGGAGGCTGCCTAGCCTAACAGTACCAGGCTGACATAAGAGGGCATGAATTTTTCCAGAACATGCTACCAACATCTCTCCACTCAAAGTAACAGAGAGTACCAATAAACTTCTGAAGATACAGTTCAGTATATTTTGATTTGACCTTTTTCTAATAATTGCTTTAATTAGGAACAAGTTTCACACACACACACACACACACACACACACTCACACACTCACTCACTCTTGAAATAATCTGCTGTGAGTAAGCCCTCAAGGAGTCATATAACTCATGCCTGTCCTCCAAGGGTTTCTGTAGAGATCCAGAAATCTACCAGCATTCTCTTTTTCACCTTTCTCTAGGAGGATGTCTAGTTAAGAGCCAGAATCCCCTTGGCTCTAAGAGTAATCCTTGTCAGGGGTTCCAAGGTTAGATTGGGACTCCAGATGTGGCAGGTTAAGGGCAATGCAAAGCCTATAGAGACATGTTAGAGTCCCTTATTGTTAAAAATAATATTAAATGTGTTTAGGCACCAGAACTAGAAGAATCTAAGTCCGAAGTCTCTAATTCCTGTTTTTCTGTAGCATAGCAAAGTAATTTGCCCTCCAAGTAAAACAATCATCTGTTTTCTAGATCAGTGGTTCCCAAAGTATGAGGTTCCCAAATTAGCAGTATTAACATCACCTGGGAATTTCTTAGAAAAGCAAATCCTTAGTTAGCCCCACCCTCGACTTATGGAAGCAGAGGTATAGTCCAACAATCAGGCTTTAAGCAAACCCTCCAGGGGACCCTGATGCACAGTAAGGTTTGAAATCCGTGGGTCTATATTAGACACAAGTGTGGTCTGTGGACCAGGGCATTAGTATTAGTACCCCCCAGGAGTTTGTTGGAAATGCAGAAATTCAGGCTCCAACCCAGACTTATGGGATGAGAAACTGCATTTTAAACAGATCCCTAGGTGACTTATATAGTCATTAAAGTTTTAGAAGCATGCTCAAAGATGAAATTGAGAAGGTTAATCCAAATAAATAAATGATAAATACAGCACTGTGAATTTTACAATACATTTCCTTGTACCCTCCTCATTTAATCCTCTCAGTAACCTTGTCAATTAGCTACTGCAGTGACATGCATGTTATCTATGAGACCCAAGGAGAGCAGACGATGGGCCAGGTGTCACAAAGCAAGCAAACAGAGGAGCCAAGATTGGAACCCAGGTTATTTGGCTCTGGCATGTAGGCTCTTAATCACCACCTATGACAAGTTATTCTGATTGTAACCCCAACTGCCTGACTAACAGCAATTTCATTCATAGTATCCAATGAAGCCTTTTTCCTAAAACTAAAAGTATACATATACAGGTCTATTTTAGTTGAATAAATATTTGTTGAGGTCTATTTTATAAGACTGCCCTGACTTAGTGGAGCTCATAGTGCTGGTTAATAAATATAGGTGCCCAATAAATATTTGCTGAACTGATAAGTCAGTAAATGCTAAATTAAACATGAGCATATACATGAGCATGTCCAGACCCCATCAAGAACTGGAGATGCCTGTTTACATTCTGGAACCTCAGGCATTTCCTGTAAATGATGAGTCCTGAGCTGAACCCATAAAGAGAGGAGGGGTCAACCAGACAAAGAAGGAAGGAAAGAGAGTTTTAGTTATGCTACAGAGCTGAGGCTTTATCTAAAGGCGATAAAGAATCACTAAAATGTTCAAAGGAACAATATAGTCAATTCAAACAGCTATGCGTGAACACACATCTACATAGGTGGATATATACAAAAAATTCAAAATAACAAGAACATACCCCAAAGTCATGAGACCTTCATATCTTTAACAAACCATCAGAATTTAGATGATCAATGATCATATTTTGGCAGAGTTTCCAGATGTATAGTTTGTAATTGAGGTCTTACCTTCCTCACATAAAGGAATAGAGAGAAAGTGTTTGACTTAATAGTCTTAAGTAATGAGGGAATCCAAAAGGACTAGAGGAAACAGAGATGAGGTCTGGGAACTGTCTGGGGGAAAAAGAGAGAGAAGTCCCTCCCTTAGGTCCCATGTCAGTTCCTAGGAAGACTGATAGAAAGTAGGAGCAGAAAGGCTTTTTGACACCAGTCATCCAATTAGATGTCTACCCTTGAGAAGTCCCCAGAAAGTGGCCTGCCTCTCCTCCTAGCCTCATGCAAACTCTTGGGGGAAGAAAATAGATTTCCTTGAAATTTTTACTAAGAATTATACATGCCCACAAATAATTTCCATATCCTAGTATCTACACACAATTAAAAAAAAAGTTTTCCTTTTCTTCTATTTTTGCTTATATTTGGCTTTATATCCAAAGAATCCAGAGTCGACTAAAAAGTTTAAGTAACAGTATTTAGGAAAAGAAGAATTACTTGCATCATGTTTGAGACATCAAGGTATTTCCTCAACAAAGAAACCAAATTTTTCTTAATTTTTAGCTTTCTTATGTTGTAGTCAGCTTTTTCACCACTGTGACCAAAAGACCTGACGAGAACAATGCAGAGAAGAAAAAGTTTACTTGGGGCTCACAGTTTCAGAGGTTCAGTCCATAGATGGCCCACTCCATAGCTCTAGGCCCCCGTGAGGCAGAACATGACGGTGGAAGGGTGTGAAAGCAGCCCAGGACAGGGCACTCAGGAAGCAAAGGGAATGCCACTCACCAGGAACAAAATATATACCCCAGATACACACCCCCCACTGACCTACCTCCTCCAGCCACACCCTGCCTGCCTACAGTTACTACCCAGTTAATCCATATCAGTGATTTAAGCCACTGATTAGGTTACAGCTCTCATAACCCAATCATTTCACCTCTAAACATTCTTGCCTTGTCTCACATGTGAGCTTTTGGTGGACACCTCATATCTAAACCATAATATTATTATTGGGGCTCCAGTATTAAAGGTGTTTCCCTTGGGGTGTTTTATAAAGATGAAATAGATCAAAAGAAAATTGACTTCATTCTTAACCACTCAAACCAAAGTTCAGACTTGGAGGCTTCCTCATCAATAGGATGTTTGAGAATCTGTGATGGACTGGGGCCAACAGTTGGGAGTGTGGGGACAGTGTTTCTTCCCTCTCCAGACCCCATCAAGAACTGGAGATTGTTGAGAGCCGGCATGACCCAAAAGATCAGGGTGGCTCTTCAATCCAGCAGAGACCACAGCAGGTCTCTTCCTAAGACACACCCTCAATCCCCCCATCTGTCCTTAGGGAACATCAGCTGCAGCATGGGAGGGCAGAAGGCAAAGAGGCAAAGGACAGGCGGGGGATGGACATTCACTTCCTGCCAACAAGACATGAAAGCAACTCAAGAATGTCCAACCTCCTACATCTGACTTGTTTGTCCTTAGGCTTTTTGCACCCACATCTTGGCCTCTCTAGTAAAAAAAAAATAGTAGGTCACCCAAATATTTTAATGAAATATTTTCTAAGGTCAACTCACAGTGTCAGAGCTACCTTAAAGCAAACCAACGTAGCCCTGAGAAGCCCCATTCCAAATGTTCCTTATATAAAGACTTAGTTCAAAGATCAGTTCTGCAAAGTCTTTTTTTTTTGTCATTAAAAACATAAACTGCATTAAACAGAATTTTGATAAATAAAATTTTTAACTATAAATTTCTATCATTTTAGTATAGATATTTTCATGTGTATGTATTTATTGCAGACTTAATTACATGAGCAAGCAAATATTTATATACACAGGTATAGGCCTATTTTTTAAACTACCTGTGAAATGTTTTTCTATTTTATAACATACTATTGCCAAATGAAGGGCATATAAAGGTTGTATCTTTATACAGTAAAGTTACTATTCATTTCTATTACCCCTAAGTTTTGGAGAGATAAGAAACACTAGTTGTCAACAGGATAAACAGCATTTGATAAATATCAACTGCTTAGTTTCTCACCCTTAGAAAATTCTGAGCATACATTTTGGGTTTTACCTCTTAGCAGTTTAATATTTCTTAGTTATATAAGCAAATGGGTTATTGAAGAGACTAATATGCCCACACTACATTTTTAAAATGCTTTTGACCTCTAAGATACCAAGTTTAAAACTAACAATTGCCATTCTACATCAAGTTGCTGATCACCTAGACTGAAATTTTGTTTCTGAGAGCACAGCCCAAATGTGAGCTGTAGGGAGCCATGGTTATCCCCCATACTGGTAGAAGATAAAGACTCCTCCTTTATTTCCCATCTCAGAAAAAGAAATGCAGGTGCCCCACAAGCTCCTTCTTATATGCTCTTAATTCTACCTTCTACCTTCTCCTCTGGGAGCTTTAGAGTCATTCATTATTCCAACCTCATCCTCACTCTCACCCATTTATCTACATAAATATCCAAATATTTTCTCAACCCTTAGCTACTACTTCATCTCTCTCTCTCTCTTCTATTTATAAAACCTCATAGAACCTAGAGTCTCTGCCTCTACTTTGTTTATCCCAACTTAATCCTTAAAATCTGACTTCAAAACGCATAATGATAGCCCAGAACATCCATCTTAACATTCAGATCCTCTAGCCCCTTCTCAGTCCTCATTCCCATCTGCCTCTCTTCATCTGAAATTGGTACCTCATCTCATTCTTAGGAACCTTATTTGCACTGTCCACCACTTTCTCTTATCTGATTAGTTTCTTCTATCACTGACTCTGTTATGGTGTGGATGTTCAGTGTCCCCCAAAAGCTCACATGTGAAACAATGCAAGACGGTTCCAAGGAGAAATGATTGGGTTGTGAGAGTCTTAACCCAATCAGTGAATTAATCCCCTGATAGGGATTAACTGAGTGGTAACTGAAGTGGCAGGGAGTGGCTGGAGGAGGTGGGAATTACAGCGTGGCTTTGGTGTATATATTTGTATCTGGACAGTGGAGTCTCTCCCTGCCTCCTGGTCACCATGTGAGCTGCTTTCCTCTGCTACCCTCTCCTACCATGATGTTCAGCCTCACCTCAAGTCCCTGAGGAATGGAACCAACCCTCTATGAACTAAAACCTCTCAAATCATGAGCCTTTGAATAAACTTTTCCTCCTCTATAATTGTGCTGATCCGGTCCTCTAGTCATAGCCACGAAAAAGCTGACTTAAAAGCTTTGCAGATTCCTCTTTCTCTTCTTGTCCTAGGAGTAAAGGCATTATGTCTGGCTCTTCCCCTATGCTTCTTATCTCCCTGGTTCTCATTTCTTTGAAGATTCTTTATAAGCAAAAGAATCCCGAATGTGCCAGTTCCTACCTGAGCTCCAGGTCCACCTTTCACATGCCTATTAGAGTTCTCCACCTATACATGTCTTGAAGCCAGTATGTCCAAACTCAACTTCCCCGTCTAGCTTGTTCCTTTCCTAGGCACTGGGAGAAAAATGTAAGAGCCATCTTCAATTATCTTCCCTTCTTCAATTCCCAGTTTTGTTTCTATGTCTTCTATATCCCTACACATTCCCACTAACACCATTACCTTCTGTCTGAATTGCTCCAAAGCCAAGGGATGATTCTAGATATACAACCTCTTCCTTTCTTACCCGCAGTATACCCTCTCCACTGCTTCCAAAGAAACCCTTAAAAATATAGTTCTTTATGGCTTCATTTCCCTGCACACTGAAGCCCAAATACTTTAATGTGCTATCAAAGGTCCCATAAAACAGCCCTGTTTCTTACAGTACCTGCTCATGAATTCTCCACAGCAATAATACTGGACACTTGAACCACTAGAGTACCACTTTGCCAGAGTCTACTGCTGTTATTTCTGGCTGAAATGCTCTTTTCTATCTCTCAAATACTCTTCACCCATTAAAACTAAAGAGCATTTCAAATTCTGCCTCTTCTGTGAAGCCTCCCCTGGTCTGGTAGTCATTTTTCCTTTATCAATGAAACTTAGGACTCTGTGACATTAAGGTTAAGAAGTGTCCTTAATAAGCTCACAAGTGTGGGTAAAGATTCTCTTTTGTGTCAAACAATGTATTTAGGATATAGAGAACTCTCAGTCCCACCTTCCAGAAGCTTCTGCATATGGGAAACAGAGAACACTTAGCATACTTAACTCAAATAATGTGTGCGCATTCTGTGCTAGAGATGTTCACAGAGGCACAGGGAAACAACACGGAACCATCCTGGGGCTTAACTTTCCAGAGGAGTTGGGCCTGAAAGGAAAGACAATTGTTCAGGCAGAGACAGCAGGAAGAGCACTTCAGAAGTAGAGAATAGCACATAGAAAGGCATGGGAGACCACGTCCCAGTTCAAGAATTCAGGTGAACCAGTTGTCTGAAGTACAAAGTGCATTGGGATGGTAAGACAAGAAGCTGGAAGGCAAGGAGGAGCCACATTGCGAAGATACTTGAGCACTTCTATCAGTCACCTGTTGCCACCATGATACTTCATTAAAAAATCATCCTGAAACTGTGGCTTAAAACAGTAGCCATTTTACTCTCCCTTATAATTCTGGGGGTCATCTGGGAGGCTCTTCTGGTTGAAACCAGAGCCACTCAATGCATCTGCAGCTCCAGTGTGCATTGGGCAGGCACTTCTGCTGATCTTGGCTGAGCGATTCACATATTTGGGTGTCAGCTGGCTGTCACTTTGGATCTTCCCCACATATCTCTCACACATCTGCCCCAAGTTAGCCTGAGCATATTCTCATGACAAGGAAGAGATAAAAAAGAGAACATGCTGAATCATGCAAGAGAGCAAGAGGAAATGCAGGTGCTTTTCAAGCCCCTACCTGTGTTTCATTTGCTAACATTCCATGGGCCAAAGCAAGTCAGGTGGATGATCCAATTGTCAGACCTGGATGGATGTGAAAAGGTTCAGGGCTAAGGCTGGGGTAACTAGGAGAGTCCATTAATGATCAATGTACATAGTGCCTATAAAGAAGTTTGAATATATGTACTTATATATTTGTTGTCATTCCTATTGATTATAAATTCCCAAGCACAGGAACTGTATTTATTCTTACTATATCCCCTATAACCGTTAGTATCATAATATACACAAAGTAGACACAGTAAATTTTGAGCAAATATAACTGAATTTCTAGTTATATAATAATTTGTTATTCATACATCAGCTTGAATTTTCTAAATCTTTTTTCAAATATATTTATATATTCAATTTATATTATCCTTGGGTGCATAGTTCTATAAATTTATTATCTTCTGTGCAACATAGAAATTCCTTCTCACTATCTAAACACCTGTCCTTTAAGCTCAGCCACATTAATTCTGATGTTGAGAAGATGGTGAACAAATATGTGGATTCTTTTTCCCCAACCTTCATAATTTTGCAAATTTGAAGTTGCCCCTCACTCTTCCAGAGAAAGGAATTCTCACTTCTTGGCCTGCCCGTCAACTGTTTAAATGTTTTTTTCTTCCCTATCCTTCTCATCGTGGAGGAGGAGGAAGCAGAGCTGCCTTCAGGATTCCAGGGGAAATGCTTTGGTTTGCTTTGAGGTTTCTTAAATGCCATTACAGACCCAAGGCACCAAGTGGGTAGGTCAAACCAAAACAGTTTATAATTATGCACTGATAAACAAGCCACTCAAATCCCCCTTCTGTGCATATCCTGCTTCCTCATGCCCTCATTGTTGCCATAATCCCAAAACACATTCCTCTAGAAGTACTGCCCAAATAAGTATCCATTCTCTGAGCACCAAGTGGCAAATACCTTGAAGTCCCCTTTAACTCCTGTCTTTCTTTCACACTAAACATTCAGTTCAGCCACAAATCACGTCAACTTCATCTCAGAATATGTCCAGAATCTGACAGTTCTCATCACTGCCACTCCTGGTCCACACCTCCATGATATCCCATTTGGATTCCCAAAACAACCTTCTCCACACTCTCCCTCCCACCATGTACAAGGCAAAACGTGAGTCTGACCATGTCACTCCTCTGCTCAGACTCTCCAATGAATTCCTCTTATCAGGAAAAAAAAAAAGACAGAGAGAGAGCCAAATTCATACAGTGGTCTATAAAGACCAACATGATTCTCCTCCATACCCATGTTATCACCTACAGCGCAGCCTTGGCTCTTTGATGTAGCCACAACAGTCTTCTCGCTGCTCTTGAACATGCCAATCATGCTGCCCCTCGGATTCTTTGCCTTTGATGTTCTTCAGCCTGGAATACAGTTACCACAGATGACTCACCAGTTCTCTGTTCAAATGTCATCTTCTCAGAAGTCCTTTCTTCTCTAACTACCTGTTATGAATTAGTACTTGTGGCTCCCTCCCCACCCCACACTCTATTCCCTCCCTAACTGACATGTTATATTTTTATTCGCACTCTAGTTTATCATTTGCCCTTCCAACTAAAATTTAAATGAGTGACAGCAGGAATTAATCTGTCTTATTCATTGTTTTATCTGCAGAGACGAAAACAGACTCAGTACATGGTAGACCATCAACAAATATTTGAAACTGGTAGCTACGCCCAAGTCACACTGCATGTAATCATTAGGCACAGGCTTACTCAATAAAATGTGTGGGGTTTTATTAATCCTTTCTCTTTCTAATCCATTCATCAAAACTACTCAGGATTTGCACTTTGCCTGTGATTCTAAGAAACTTGAGGGAAATGAATTCTGCAGGATTTAAAAAGGATCAACTTTAGATATTTGCTTTTAGGAAAAGGAGAAGAAAGTTTCCAGTCAAATTCCTAAATTAATATGCCTAAGAATAAAATCAACTTGCCTAATCTCCCTGCAACCACTTAGGTAATTCTAAGTATGGAGTGATAATACCACAAACTTCTCTGAATACAAGGCAGGCACTTGTCAACCTGATCCTTTAATACCAAGCAAGTGCCAACTTTTAAATATGTGTGTATTTAATGCTATTTTGCATCTATCCACCTCAAAATCATCAAACTATAACAATCCACTGAAATTCTTGGCACATTATCCAGGCTTCATCAAGCCACCTCATGTCTGTATGTCACTCAAAGCAGCCATCTCTGAGACCCACTAAGTGGAAAACAACCTAGTATTGTCAGCCCATGGCAGATGGGTAAAATTATCTTCCAGATGCCACTATAGGGCCATTGGGCAGGCACCCTCAGGTATATTTCTGTTTGGTTCCATTTTGTTCTTCTTTTTTTAAAAAAATATTTATTTTTTTAGTTGTAGTTGGACACGATACCTTTATTCCATTTATTTATTTTTATGTGGTGCTGAGGATCGAAACCAGGGCCCCGTGCATGCTAGGCAAGCGCTCTACCGCTGAGCCACAATCCCAGCCCCCTGTTCTTCTTTTTATTGTGATTTATTTTTCAGGTATAAGGCAGTTGTCGTTGAACAATATGCTATTGCACCCTAAACAGTTTGGTATAGGCCCCATTTACTATACAAATAAATTTTGTAAAATTTGTTTCACTTGCAACTCAGTATACATACTGCTCCACTGACAGCTATCAAGCTTTATCTTGCAAAGAGCAAAAGGTGTAGGATAATGGCAGTCCACAAACAAAGAAAAATTGCATGTGTTTCTGAAACGTGTAAACACTTTGTTCTATGAATATGTAAGACATCGAGAAAAGGGCAGTAAACTGGACTGTCCACAAACTTGGATGTGACACTGAAAGACAAGCATCTGTGCCCTTCCCTTATTGGAGTTACTTTTAGGAACACCATGATATGTTGTTTTATTATAATGGAGATGGAGGTGTCATTTTGATTCCTTTAAGCCCTTTATTCTTGTTGCTAATAATTATAGCACTTGAAAGTGTGCCACAAATGCAGAAGGCTGAGAGCCTCTAGTATGCCAGGAAGCTACATACTGGTAGGGAAGAACTGGAGAACAGATACATATTTATTCTGACTTTGGTTATCTGAGGATATGTCTTCACACAGAATATGAAACAAGGAAAGGCTTAATTTAAGGATGGACTCTGCCTGCATCCCAGAGGCAGATTTCAGAAATGAGTAGTCGAATAAAATTAGACCAGTCCCAAATCTGATACCTCTATCAGAGAACATTATATAATCTCAGAAATTCTCCTTACTCTAGTTTGTGCTTTGAGGCATAATTATCCCTTAGGGTGCCCAAAATAGAAGACTATGGTCATCACAGTGCCCAAAATTTCTAAAAATGATCATCCACTTTCTACCTCTGTCTTTCAACTAAATCTTATTACAGTATTTTTTTTTTCTCTGAAAGTTTGTGTCTGAACCAGAAGACCATGCCAGGGTCTCTTTTGGAGATTTTGCTTTAATAAATTTTATAAGAGAAATAAGTATAAGAGCTTCCTTTCTCTATCAACCATATCCATTCAAAATAACAGCATTTTCCAGGATGGGAGGTCAAGGGGAGGGAAGAAAGAGAGCAAGGAAAAAGCAATGTCATAAACTGTTCCCCTGCAGTTGGGATTTCTCGGTAACAACTGCTCATACAAAACAAAAGATTGCTTCTGAAACCCAGAGACAGACAAAGAGGGGCCAAGAGAAAGAGATAATTATAATCATATTTTAGAGATCAAACAGCTTGAATTTGCTTGAACCTTAGTTACGTTTCCTAGTTGTTTCATACATAACATAGCAATTTAACACACCCTCGTATAATAACATAAATATAAGGACAATCATATATAATATTCCTCTAGGCGTCTGTTACCATATAGCAGGTTTCTTATCTTCTGCTATCTTCCTCCATGCTGGAGATATATTCTAACACAGGGAGGCAGTATAGTACAGTGGTTAAAAGCACAAGCTTGGTGGAGCACCACAATAGGACCCCTGCTTTGCCTGGCTTTATGACCACTTGGTCTCCAAAGCAGTGGTGCCTTCGTTTGCAATGGCTTATGGGGCAACCGAACATCCACACCAGGCATAAGAAATTTGGTGACCTTGGGCAAGTTTTTAACCCTCCCAGAGGTTCAATTTCCTCAACTATTAAATGGAGATTGGAATTTATCTTGTTGATGGTATTGTTAAGACTGAAGAGAGATAATGCACATGAAGTTTGAGCACAGTACTTGGCCCCCAGAGAGCACTTAGTAAATATTTGAACTTTTGATCAATAAATGTATGAATAAACAAACACTGTATCTTTCCTTAGGTCTCCCATTCTAAGAAAAAGGGGGGAAGTATTTGTAAATAGTTGCTGCATGCTCATCTTGGCAGATTGCTGAAGGAGTTGACTCTAACTTGTGAGGCTTCGATTTGCTGTCACATTGAGGGCCTGCAGCCCAGCTGTGCTCACTACAAATGATTCTTCCTCTTTCTCCTTCTAGCATGTTCTCTTTTGGACCTCATTATGGGAAAGCGTTATGTATAAGTGCTCAGGGTGTTCCCATTCAGGAAGTAAGGATTACAAAGCATTTATATAGAGACATAGTCTCCTGGAGCAAAAGTCCATTGTAGTAATAAGAGAGACACAGGAGAGGTAGAGCCAGGAGGGGTGGGGGAAATATGTATTTTTTGTGCTTTTTTAAAAATAGACAAAAATACAAAGTGTTCCTAGCTCTAGATCTTAGCAATTTCCCTAAGATATTTACTTAAGTGTCTATAATTTCTTCAGAACAGCATCAAGAATGGCCACATACCACATTACCAGAACAAAGAACAAGAGAACATGATTTAGGTTCATGTGAACAACAACAACAACAAAAAAAAAAAAAAGTAGGAGGAATTTTACAATTACAGGTTTCCTTTGCCAGAAGAACCAAAAGGCCCTCTGTGCGCTGAACTGGTTTTATGATGGCTTGGCCTCCAACGCAGTGGTGCCTTCACTTGCAGTGGTTTATGAGATAACTGAACATCCACGCTAGACTGGGAAGTCTGGTCAAGTGCAACATCCAAATGCTGAAATCTGATGATATGCTGTTCAAAGATTTTTTTTAAATGCTTCCTAAAAGAACACAGAACACATAAACATGAAGGTATTGGCCTGTGTCAGAAGTTACAGAAATGCTAAACAACACTAGCTTAGCTGGCTTAGAGCCAAGTGAAGCACTTCATCCCAAAAGAAATTATAGTGTTGTCACTGTGTTGTAATAAGCCTCTATAAAATGGAGCATTGTGTTTCTGCTGAGTCTTGAACAACAACAATAAAAAAAAAACATGAGTGAGGATCTGGCTTCTGTAGGAAAGGGAGAAATATATTTTTGCTTCCATAGAAGAGAAAATTCGCTTGGTCCCATGAAGTTTTACTCATCTTTCTAAAATTCTGCCTTGCAGAGGCACCATCTTTTATTGTGTTTTGCAGTACTGGGCACCGAAGCCAGGGCCTCACACAAGCCAGACAAGGCAAATGCTCTGTCACTGAGCACATCCCCAGCCCAAGGGAGCTATCTTTGACCCAAATTTGAAAAAGCTAATTATGTGCGGAAGATATTGCCATCTTTTTCTCTATACACTGTCAGAAGAACATTTGCTGTGTGCCACTGGGTTCACATGCAATAATTCAGGTAGAGGGAAGCAAGCATTGAAAATAAGACAGCCATCTCCACCAGCAAGAGCAGAAACTTTATCCAAGCATAGGGAGCAGGTCCACAGGATGTTCCCACATTGTTAAGACACCACTGTTGTGTGGAATATAAACTCAGACACATACATAGGCGTGAGTGCAGAAAGGCAAGCCTGGGGCAGAAGGACTGACGTAGGCTGTCATCAAGATAGGTCCCTTGCCCATTAGGAAAGAACAGAGGTTACTATAGTTCAACATTTACTTTTTGTTTGTTTGTTTAATTCTCTGGAGTTATGTAGTGCATTGCTTTGGCAACAAACTTCCTGAAGTTATTTTTTTCACTGTAACAAAACACTCTTATACTGCTACCTAGCCCAAACCTATTCTAGCCTAAGCTCCTCTTTTCTTTGAATAACATAAAGATCTAATTTTTGTCAGTTGAACTATGCTCCAAATTGATTTCATTGAGATTCATAGCCCTGAATCTCTATTAACTTTTAGCTTCTTGTTGCTTTCCTTCCAGAGATTATTGTGTCCACTAGAGCAGAACACATGAAGTGGCCATATATAAATAAGAACATCTGTATCTATAAGGAAATGGCAAAATATAACCACCATTTATCAAGTGTTACAGTAGCCACCTTGCTAATGGTTTTAAAAACATGATCTCCTTTAATCCGTACAACACTTTTTGAAGTAGAATTGATTAGCTTCACTTTACAGTGGAGGAAATTAGGATTTAGAGGAATTAAGCAATTTGTCCAGGGTCATAGAGCTAAAAGATAGGAAAACCAAGAGTTAAACCAGGCTGATTTAACATCCTTTACAAAATGCTGCCTCCCAAACTCCCAACACTGTTTGCCCTGGGCAAATATTACACTTATATTTCAAAAGCTAAGGGAAAAGAGGGAGGCAGAAGCTGCTAAATGAGGGAGAAGCAAATGGAAATTTCTACAGCTCTTTGTTCATCCATAAAGTTTATTGAGAGAAAAACACAGTCTGTAAGATCCTTGTAGGGACTCTGGGCAGTCGTGCCTTCAGGGAGCTGACATTTTAATTGAAAAGACACCCAAGAATTTAAGTCAAATCAAATTAGTGCTGCAACAAAGTATTGTATGCATGAGCAGAAAAAGGAATTTCTCTCCAACTGCTGACAAACACTTGGAAAGACTTGTTTTTCCTACTCATTATTAGTATCACATCTGTTTTCATCTCCTCATTAAGAACATTTGACACATGTTTGCCAAAATTAATGTACCATATATTAATTCGGAATATTTGAAGGCTTTGAAGTCAATGAACTGAAAATTCTATACTTTCAAATGCTGTCAGTACCAATGAAAGTTGGTAACATATTTTTATCTGTTCTTTTTAGATATACATGACAATAGAGTGTATTTGGACATATTATACTACATAGAATATAACTTATTCTAAATAGGATCCCATTCTTGTGGATGTAAGTAATGTGGAGATATACTGGTCATGTATTCATACATAAGATTAGGAGAATTATGTACAATTCATTCTACTGTCTTTCCTATTCCCACCCACCCCGCTTCCCTTCGTTCGTCTTTGTCTAATCCAATGAACTTCTGCTCTTCCCCTCCCTACTCTCCCTTGTTGTAGGTTAGCATCCACATATCAGAGAGAACATTTAGCCTTTGGTTTTGAGGATTGGTTTATTTCATTCAGCATGATAGTCTTCAGTTCGATCCAGTTACTGAAAAATGCCATGATTTCATATTTTTTAATATTTATTTTTTAGTTATGGTTAGACACAATACCTTTATTTTATTTATTTATTTTTATGTGGTGCCTCCCACATGCTAGGCGAGTGCTATACCACTGTGCCACAACCCCAGCCCGATTTTATTCTTCTTTATGACTGAGTAATATCCATTGTGTATATATACCATATTTTCTTTATCCATTCATCTGTCGTATGGCACCTAGGTTGATTCCATAGCTTGGCTAATATGAATTGAGCTGCTATAAACATTGATGTGGCTGTGTCACTGTAGTATGCTGATTTTAAGTCCTTTGGATATATACCAAAGAGTGGGATAACTGGGTCAAATGGTGGTTCCATTCCAAGTTTTCTTAGGACTCTCCATATTACATTCCATAATGGTTGCACCAATTTGCAGTCCTATCAGCAATGTATAAGTGAAGATTTTTCCCCACATCCTCACCAACATTTATTGTTACTTGTATTCTGGGTAATTGCCATTCTGACATGAGTGAGATGGAATCTCTGTGTAGTTTTGATTTTGCATTTCTCTAATTCTTAGGGATGTTGAACACATTTTCATATATTTGTTGACCATTTGTATTTCTTTGTCTGTGAAGTGTCTGTTCAATTCCTTTGTCCATTTATTGATTGAGTTATTTGTTTTTTTTTGATGTTATGTTTTTTGAGTTCTTTGTATATCCTGGAGATTGGTGCTCTACAGATGCAAGTGGCAAAGATTCTCTCCCATTCTGTAGGCTCTCTGTTCATGTTCTTGATTGTTTCCTTTGCTGTGAAGAAGTTTTGTTTTGGTTTTTTTTTTAATGTTTTTGGAATCTAAACCAGTGGCATGGATCAGATTCCAGGGAATTTATCTACTTCACTGATATAGATATGATAGCTCAATACTTGCTTACCATAATAATAAATTAAAAACAATCTAATGTCCACCAGTTTGGGATTAATTAAATTTTGAGTGCACAGTCATGCAGCTATTAAATAAAATTTTTATTTATTAAAAGAAAGAAAATCTCCATGATAGATTGCTGAGTAAAAAAGAACAAAAGAATATGTCATCTGCATTAAATACACACAAACAAACATATGCAGATAGTGGATAAAACAAATGCCTAGAGAGATATTGGGAAGGATATTTATCAAACTGTTAACATTGCTGGAAAATTTAGATAATTTTAATTTTTAATAATTTCCCATATTGCTTCGATATTTTGTATCAGTCTATTATTTCTGTAATAAAAAAAGGAAAAACCTTATTATGGGGAGAAAAGTAGATGTATCTCCTTTTAGGCTTATCTATTATAAGATGATATTTTCCAGAAATAGCATTTCAAAATATATTTCTTTTAAAGTAGTAATAACTCACTTTAAAGAAAGTGTTTTCCTCCTTGGATGATGTTGAACACATTTTAAACTTGGTAGGTTGTTGTCATCAAAAGAATCTTAACCACATCAAAGCCTGTGGACTTGAGGTTGGACTGGACTATTTGGTCCTTCAATAAAAAGATAGTCAAAAAGAGCCAAAGGTTCCATTTAGCCTGTGATGTATATTCTATCAGAGAAATTGTAGGCTATACCTTTTATTTGGACCCACTGTGGAAGCAACAATAATAAAATATTACTAGCTTTTAACACCCTTCTAAGGTGATTCTACTGACTTATAACCTGCCTTTGTGACCAAGTAACCAGAAAAATATGCAGTACTTTTGTTCTTCTTTTCTTTTTTCTTTACCAATGAGTCTGAAAGAAACCAACTGGCTCAAAGATGCTGATGCTTTGTTTCCTTCTGTGTAAAAATAGGACTCTTCCATCGCTAACATTCTAAGATCCTGTTATTTACAGTTCTAGGAAATGGGTTCTTAAGGATTTGAAAGTTGTATAGTTCTCAATTGATGACATTTCAAAGTAGAACTTATTCTAACTATGGGAGTAAACTGATTATATCAAGAATATGTATTCTTGCTGCATTCCTGTCATTGCTGAAAGAGCACAATTATCAATTTCTAAGTGGATCAGATATAAACCATCTCGTGCCAAGTGCAGAGATGTAATAAAAACACACAGAGCTCAATAATGAGAAGCAGAAAAAATGTACCAAGAGAAGGAAAAAGTATTTTAAAAACTGAAAAGTATAGAAAAGAGAACATAAAATAATTTTCAATGAATTAAGTTGAAGGGAAATGCCCATAAAGGAAAAGTCAATCTCTAGAACTAAAATGAGAGAACAATATAGAGGGTTTCTGTAATTCATACTTTTATATGAATTTTCCTAAATTGTCCCAGATTCTCCTTCTTTGCCAATCCAAACTATTTATATCACCTTCAAACAAATGATACATCATCCACAAGTTCCAAAACAAGGATAGTTCTTACTCTTACACATATATCTGAGGTTAAAAACCAAATCATTTTCTAAGAAAACATATAATTTTCAAGTTGCCCCAAGTCCAAAATGAGAAAGAAAAAGAAGTTCTCAGACTCTTCAAGTAGCTTTGTTTGCTTTTCATGAATGTTAAATTTTTGAACCTTTGACAGGAAATTTCTAAAATTTCTCCAGCAGTAAATTCTCACTTTTAATGTGTATTTCAGGATATACATCTGGACTAGCCACTTGCCCAGGGCATGCACGCAGCCTCTGAGCTCTACTTCCTTTGACTCTAACAGCCTCTTTTCAGAATTACATTCAGAACTTTATAGTCAGTTCAAGTCTTGACCCGTTGTTGACTTAAGTATTGCTTTTCATGAGTCTCTCTGCTCATCAACAAAAAAAGAATAAGAATACCCATTTCACAGAGTTGTTGACAACTAAGTGACAAACCATATAATATGCTTTAAAAGTAGAATGTTTTTAATTAATGTTGGCTTCCTTCCTTCCCTACTCTTCTTTCTGCCTCCCTGTCATATTACATTAGAAATATAATTAAGTACTTTATAAAATCTTTAAAGTATAATAATTTTATTCAATTTTGTAAATTTTTGTATTGAGGAATGATTTACACACAATAAACTATGTAAAATACACAAATAAGACCTTTTTTACTTGTGCATAATCATCTCTCAGAGCCAGATACAGAACATTTATTTCTCACAGTGAGATACAGAAAATTTATATTCGGTACCCCAGAAGGTTCTTACATGTCACCTCCAATCCATACCCCTTCAGCAGTGACCATTATTCTGACTTCCATTGTTATCACAAAGTTTAAATATTTTTAAATGACCACTAATTTTAAATATTTTAAATGATCACACTAATCTTAAATATTTTAAAATAATATTAAAAACAAATGACAGAGCTAGGATTGTGGCTCAGCAGTAGAGCGCTCACCTAATACGTGCAAGGCCCTGGGTTTGATCCTCAGACCACATAAAAACAAATAAATAAAATAAAGATATAAAAAAAATGACAGTATATCCCATATGAAGGAATTTTAAAAAGCAAATGTTAAAACAAAGGAATAGGGCTACATATACTAACAGAGACAGATTGCAATATATAATGTTCTATATTATAACATTATTATAATGTTGCTATATTACTATATTATTGAAAATTAATAATGGAAATTTTAATAGAAATAGATGAGAGATGGAAAGAAATAGAAGAGGAAGTTGACAAAGTTCTTCAAGTTGTTTTTAAATCCTCACCAAGTAAGTGTGCCTCACTTAGCAGCCAGGGAAGCATCCAAGCTGAGGTCAGTCACTAGTGCCTAAATTGGAAGCGTTGCAGGAAGCATTGATGGACCACATATTTACAGAAGCAAGTGCCCTCCTCTGGCTTTGACTTGGCCACCACCACATCCTGAGCTGAAACTCATAATCCCTGTGGGGCCCCTCCTTGCCCACCCCACAGCCAAAGGGTCAAAATGAAAGGCAAGAGAGCCTGATGGGTTGAAATCACGGCAGCCTTGCTGTGCAGTAATACAGACACCAGAGCTGGAAGTTCTGAGACTCTTCCTAAAAAATCATAACCAAATGTAATTTCTCCTGAGATGTAGGGAATCATCATAGCCACGAAGGGTGGGGTGATTTTACCTGGTGATTGATCAGAACCAGTCTAACGGGGCAAGGCCTTGTCTCAAAAACAGTTGTGAACCTATTTAATTTACTTCCGTGCAAGAGACTTTTGTTAATAAACTGGATTTAACCAGTAAACAACTAAGTTGTTTCAAACAAGCAGTATGTCACAGGCTTGTTTTCAAAGTAATGGTCATTGTCTCCCACCTCCATTCTCCCCTTTGCAGGTAAATGTAGATGGGCTGACACACTGTAGTTTTACCTAAATCCTTGTTTGTTTTCAATGCCAGAATGAGCCCTGAGAGCCTCCTTGCTAACAATTCTCACAGTCCAAAACCTTCCCCAGTGTAATGCAAGTTTCTTTCGCTCTTGCTCTGTTATTTGTGGAGATGAGAAACTACCAAAGTCTTTCTTATAATGACCCTTCAAATCAGTTGAACCTTTATTCTCTAAGCTAAATAACCCTACAGCTTTTTGGCTTTTCCTCAGAGCCCTTATTTTCCAATCCTTAATTACATTTTTGCTCCTCTCTGGAGCTCTGCCAGTTCCCCACATCCTCCTTAAAGGGGAGACACTAAGTAGCCACAGTTGGGGTCAGACCAGTGCTGGGAAAAGCTGACAGGCCACTTCCTGCCCTTTGCCTTTCATACATCCCACTGACTTACTGGTTTTATAAATAAATAACTAATTAAATAAATAACGTATTAAACTAATTCTATCAGGGCCGCCATATTGAGTTGAACTCCATCTTTTCTATCTTACACCTCCGCATTCTTATTTTCTCCTTAACCCTTTGAACTTTTTGTTAATATCTCGTTCAAAATGTCTTGCCCAGTGAATTATTTAGGTCACTTTACATTTGGTTCCTTCCTGTCTCTACTTCCCCACCAAAAAAAAAAAATCACAAATTCAGGAAAAGCCCTCCAGAAGCCAAGCCATCATTGGAGGTTTACCAAGAGTTTCCTTGTCTCCACATGCCGGCCCCCAAGGCAAATGCTGTAACACAGTGGTAATGATATCCACTGTTTATTGAGAGATTATGCTAGGAAATGTGACACTCATAACTTCATTATTTCCTCATTATAGGTATATGAGGCAGATCTTATCCCCCATTTTATTGAAGGACCTAAGGTTAGCTAGAGTAAGCAATGACCACAAAATGACCATCTGCAGTGACCACGGAGCAAGTGAGAGCTGGATTCAAATGTGGATCTCTCTGAATACAGCACTGACTGTGCCACTCTGCCCCCCAAATCAGTGCCCACCAGCATTTGTGTGTAACCTACTAGGCCAATGTGACTCCACTCAAAGAATATGTATGGTTTTCTCCAGTGGGTGCCTGGCAGACTTAGGAGGAAAAAAAAAGAAAGAAAGAATGAAAGGAAAAGAAAGAAGGAAAGAGACTACAAGACAGACAGGAAGGCAAAGAAGAAGAGACATTGTTGAAGGACACTGAGATCTTTTAGGTGATCCTCTCTGTGTAAGGCTTCTAGGAGCTGTCCTCCCTGATTGTAAAATAATGAGGGTCAGAAACAAATTGTTTTATGGTCCCAATAAAATGTTGCACGCATCTCCTACAATGCCCCTTGAGCACAAAGAATTCACCAGCTACAGGCCAGAGAAAGATTCTCTAATGAGATATTTGTGTAATCAGTTGCTCCAACTGTTAATTTACCTCCAGATAATTTGGAAGGGATCAACATTATTTACTGTATCAAGTCTGCTACTGAATTATCAACAAAACAAATTTATTAAAAAGGAATATAAATGAGGGGGAGGGAAACTTTAAAGCTATTTATATGTAGCAAGATGACTCTGTATATAAACATCTAGAGGGAGGACTGGAACTGAGCACAGAGCTGCAGTAAGAAGGTTCTGTTAAACAACACAACTGAATCTTTTATTACAGGATGTTTGTATACGACAGGGGTTTAAATTTTTTTAAAATGAATCATTTTTAACATTTCATCCGCCCAAAACCATTGTAAGGAATTTTCATTATTTAAACAGGAAAAAAAAAGAACCTTAAATTCTGTGGGGAAAATACAGTAAAATAATGTACAGTAAAGTTTAATAGGAAATGTGGATTTGGGGAAGCTTGGCTTTTGAAAACTGATTTCAGAGACTCAATTTTTAAAAGCTCCTAAGCAGAAATAGAATTTTTAGTTCTTGATCGATATCAATTCTACAAACCCAATATTATTAGAAAGAATGACCCAAATGTTAAACTTTTCCACAAGGATTTGATGAACATTCTCTCCTGTTTAAAAAAAAAAAAATGTCCTACTTTTTAATACCAATTCTAACTAACATTAGACCCACACTAAATCAAATAAGGATGACTTAAATTTTTTAAAACTAGTTTCATGAGTTTTCTAATAACTTCAACCTCATAGATCTTAGTAACATCCTTAAAGAAAATTGTAAATTTATCAGTGCATATTTAAATGCTGACAACTAGAGAATTGTATTGCGCAGCTGCTCTGGTACAGATGTTTATCTTTCAAAATAAAGACATTTGTTTAACTTTCTAAACAAAATAATTTCCAGATTTCTCAATAGTCCTTCTAAGGTTGTTTGCCTCTGTAATCTGCTTGCCTGCTTGCAGAAATAAATTCATTTCAATCACTGCCTGGTCAAAGTTTAAACTTAAAAATAGACTCAACAGTTAATCAATAGGTTGATCTGCTGACGCAGTAGAGTGTAGCTAGGCCTGACCAGAGGTCATCCTGCTAAACAGTCAACAACTTACTCTTGATACAATTCAGCACTGAGATTCCAACCTAGCAATCAAACCTCTTCACATGGGATTTAATGATATGCAGGTCCTTGATGTTTGCTGGAATTGATGTCAAGTGAAATATGTGTATGTTATGCTCCATCATTGTATGATAATCTGTAAATAGTTCAGGTCTATAATTAAGGTATTCTCTGTTTTTCTCTGAAATAATTCTTCTAAAACTTCAGGGTTTATTAGGTAGTGTAAGAAAAGTAAACATATAAAGGTATAGCTCTAACCAAAATTAATGTTCTCTGATTTAATATTCTCTTTGTACAGGAAAGTTTCATATTGAGAATAATATATAGAAATTATTCTGTGCAACCTATATGGAATTACCTGAATTTAAACATAATCTAATTAGGCCACCTTCCGGATGACTCTGCATCGGGCTTTCAACTTGTAAGTTCAAGTTCTAAAAGAAACTTACATGTCAAACATCTCTTCTTGGTTTTGTTTTTATCAAGTTGTATTGGCCTGGATCATCTACAGGCTCCAGATGTTTGCAGATCTTTCACTTTAACTTTGGGGGGAAAAAAATGTAGTTAAATTTGAGTACTCAATAAACTTTCCTCTTCTAATAAAGACTTAAGATGCCCATAGAACACGGAACAATTTAACACTGAGTGAGTTTTAAATCTCCCCTTGGAAGTAAACACTTCCTAAAATCACTGATACAAAGCCAAGCAAGTAACATCATCAGCATCTAACAGAAAGCAACAGATAGGAAGACCTGAATTTCCTTCCTTCCTCTAATAGAATTGAGCCATCATGGGGGATATTTTTAAAGTATCTGTGCCTCATCTTCATCCCCTTCTCCACTCACAAGGCGCATTTGAACAGACACAAGCATTGGCAAGTGTTTTGAGTGTCTGGATGTCGACACCTGGTGAGGAGGCCATCTGAGATATAGGTCAGAGTACACAGAACAGACAAGACGGGTGTTATCCACAGTCCCAGGCTGGGTGTCAGCCTCACCCCAATGGCAGGGGAGGCCCAGCAACAGAGACCTCAGCTACGAGTCTCTGAAGGGCATTGTGAAACCTGGTTGAAGGGCAGTACCCTGAAGCCAAACTACACAGGCTTGTATCCCAGCTCTGACAGTTCCTAACCAGGTCACACTGAGCCAGCGTTTGACTGTTTTGAGCCTCAGTCTCCTCATCTGAAAAAAGAGTGATACTGAATAACATCCACCTCAACGTGTTATTGCAAATATTAACTAATGCATATAAAGCGCTGGCAAAGTAGTTGGCCCACAGAGCATGTAGTCAGTGTTAGCCATTCCTCATTATAACTCAGCATCCCAATGTTGCTATAAATCTCTTGATAGTTTAATGCTTGGATTTATTGTTATTGATTTCCAACTCAAGTCTCTTCCTCCTCTGAACCACCTTGCAGATGTCTGCCAAGTTGAACTTTCTAAAAAGTCTCTTCTATCAGTTTATTTCTCTGCTCAATAACTTTTAATGGCTCCCTACCTCCAGGAATATGCCTAAAATTCTCAGTCTAATTTGAAAAACTCTTCTATAATCTGGTTCTTTTTTTTTTTTTTTTTTTTTTTTTTTTTTACTATAATCTGGTTCTAACCTGCTTTTCTGATCTTCTGCTCCAGATAGACTGGTAGCCCTCTTCTTCGTATCACATACCTGATACATATTTTTATTTCACTCTCCGTATACATGCTACTAGATACACAATAAGTGGTTGGTAAGCATTCATGTTATTTCTGCTCTGGCAGCCTGGAATATGGATGTTTATGTCTGACTATGGCAAAGAATCCCAAAGGTTGTGGTCTAGCCAGAGGGAAGGTTTACACAGCAAATTCAGTCTGACCACAGAAGATGCTAAGAAACTCAGCAAGCATAACAAGAGTAAGCTAAGGCCTGTAGCATAGATCACCCACAATGTTTAGTCTCAGATGTGCTCAGGAATAAATATAACATATTAAAGTTATTTTAAAATAATAGCCCTATGGAGGAGTTTAGAGAGAAATTCTAAGTGAGAGATCTAAAAATAAGACTGTAGAGCCCAACAGGATTTGAAAAAGTGATAGTTGAATCCTTGGTTAAATATCCCAATTATAAATCTTATTCATTCAAACTATTTCCCAAAGGGGCGCCCACTTTAATAGGAATTTATTTTGATTTATTTATATGAAACAACAAAGTAATCTCTCCTTCTCATCAACAAAAACTTCCGCCCCATTCACAAAACTGACTTAAAACTCACTGTTATGATGGTCTGCTTCCTCTATGGTGCCACTGGGGAAAGGGGAGGATGTAGCACACAGGCAAGCATGCTTGGGATTAAGGAGAGGCCCTGAGTGGGGTGCTGATAACTCCTGGGGTCGGGAGGGGAACTCTTCAAGTGTTTACCACTAGCTCTCCAGTGAGGAAGCCAACAGCAGCCCCCCTGACAACTTACAAGATGAACATCTTCCTTCCAATGTACTCTTGGTTTCATGGCCATTGAAAAAGGACAAGAAAAAAAAAAAAAAGAATCTCACATAATTTTAGAACTATAGCTTCCCCTGTATAAAGCCACTTTTAACAAATAAGGACAGCCTGAAAACATAGACCTTCAATTTTGTGCTCTTACTAGCTAGCAGTCACAAATTGGTAGCCCGAATATAGCTCACAGATATGTTTTGTTTGGTCAGAACTTTGGTTTTACCTTTTTTCTTTTTTAAATGCCTTTACACTGGATATGTTCTCTGCAGTGTGACACAGGCCTCACCACACACGTGGTCTTACATCATCTCAAATTATGTTATCTACTAGTCTCTGCCTGGAGGCATTTGAGTTTGCAGTTTCTGCTGGAATTTACCCTTTTTGTCTGATGGCTTCTTATGAATGGACTTCAGTGATAACAGTTGGCATGCACCCTCACACACATGTCATTTCCCTTCTACCTCTGCACCTCCTTCTCTCCAAGACTCCATAAATGCATACTTAGTACCTTTTTTAAGCAGGCCATGGCACAGGTCCTTGGAGGGTTGTTTTTTAAAAATCACCCAATGAAAAGGGGCCGCTCCTGCTTCCCACTCACCAATGCTGCTTATCTCAATCCTCACTTTACCCACACCACTCAACTAGGGCTAAAGGCAGTTGGGATTTCCAGGGCTCGGATTCTGATTTGCTGCCAAAAAACCAAGTCATTGAATTTGCCATCGATGTCTTTCGGCTTTAGAGAGTGGCAAGTTAGAATCTTTGTTGCTCCCAGCTTTGAGCCTGCTGAGACCTCACAACCATCTCTGTAGCACCACTTCCCTGGTCCAGCTCATCAAGAGTGAAGTGGCCTTTGTTGCTTTGGGTTTCACCAGAACATTTCATGGTAAGTAAAATGCCTGGCATTCCATTTCTTGGCCATGGAAAGAGGAAGGACAGAGTAACCCTTTGACATAAACGGGACTCATCCAGTAAGTAGCCACAGGCAAATGCTGGCAACATATAATTAGCCAGCTGGTCATCTCTATTTAAATCCACCCTCTTCTCTAACTGCCAAGCTTTGAAGAATTAAATATTTTAGCATACCAGGCATAGTTCAAAACCAGATATTTAAAATCTGTTTTCATGTTGTCTCCTTTCTCCTTTGCCAGTTTCATGTCCAAACTGGGGTCAAGTCAGTTAATACTTCAAATAAAAAAGTGCTGAAGCTTTTGGTAGGAGCCAGTGATGAAGTCAATCTAAACTTTCCTTGAACTCTTGCTCAAGAAGAAAACTCCTTGAGTCTTAATTATCTTGGGAACTGGAATGTACAGAACCCATCTCACAGTCTAGTCCGGCTTCTTCAGTAGGACAAATATTTTTGCTTTTGGCCTGCATTGCAAAAGATATGCCTGGTTATCAAAACAGACCCAAAGCATGCATAAAGTAACTGGAAACCATGGCTGAGCTAGACAAGGCCCAGTTCTTATCTCTTTTTGCCTTTATAAATCCTAATCTCTTGTTCAGGAGTCTAGGAAGTAAGAGCAGCCATTCCTTGAACTTTGACATATCCCACATCCTAGGTACCCCCATTTCTTTTGAATCAGCCCTTCCACATGCCAACTCCTCCGTGGCTTTCTCCTGGGACTGTAATGTGTTTACTTAATACAACTAAACTCAGATGATATGGTACTTATCAAATCAAAAGCATTTCAAGTCATTAATTTTTCCAACCCCAGCCCACCCCCTATCCCCACCCCCGCTGACATTCAAGTCTGAAAATCTCCATAATCTTGGACTTTCTTGAGCAAGAAGTTTATAGTAAGAGATCACAGGCATAAGGGTTTAGTCTCTTATCATGGAAATATTAAGATTCGGTCTGATATCCTTCTCTGGCTAAGCAGTAGACAGTTAGGTCATTTGAGATTTCAGGAAAAATGATTCCCACAAAGAAAGAGCTGATGGAAAGTATTCTACCTTGGTACATTCATTTACTGAAATAATTTCCAATTTTGTTATTATTAATTACTCATCCTAGTGAGCAATAAATTAAACCTTTTTAAAATTCTAATTTCAAAGAGAAATGACAGGATGTCTTCTTTTATTCAGCAAACCTGAGAGTCATAGATTACATATCAAATTTACCATATAAGAACTTATGAGAATTTAATCTTTGCCAAATATTCTACCACTTCTTAAGGGCTTTATCTGTCAAAAATTAAAATGCATGATTAGGACAACTATAAAGTACAGCTTGATGTATTTATCACAGATCCTATGAAAACCACTCATTTTTTTCTTATATGGTTTCTAGAGAAAAAGCAAATCCTTCGCTTTTGCTTTTTTTTTTTTTTTTTTTTTTGCCTGCTCCATTTGGAGATAAAATCTCTGATGTATATGTATCTGGTGTCAGATGCTAAGCAGAGACCACATTTTAAAGAAAACCATATATTCTGTTATTAAACAGCTTGAGACAAGATGGAAGCTATTTGGTCAACTTCAACAAACTACTCTTCTTTACTAAACCTACATTTCTATCTTTCATGCCTGGCAACATTGCCAGATTTCTGAAATCCAGTTTCTCTTCCTTTCTTGTTTGTAGTATCCATCTGGTGGCTCTCCATGTTCCTACCCAGCTGTGCTTCCTGGATCCAGGTTGAACCTGTCCCCTGCCCCTGGCTGCACAGGGTCAATTATGTCTCAAGTGGCCTCTCTTCCTGGTCATTACATTTCACTGGAGCCTCAGCTTGTTATTGCCATTTCACACAGTATCTACGCTATAACTATATATAACTATGTAACTCTCTATATATGTAACAATACTTTCTGTTGTGGGTTGAATTGCATCCCCAACCCAAAAAGATAATCCTGGTACTAAGCCTAGTATCTATGAATGAGATTTATTTGGAAATGTAATCTTTGCAGATATAATTGAGTTAAGATGAATTCAGTCTAGTTTAGGGTGGGCTCTATATCCAATAGCCGTGTCCTTAGAAGAAGAGGGAAATTTGGACACCAGGAGTTAGAGACACACAGAGGGAGAAATGCATGTTAAGATGGGAGCAGAAGATGGATATTCCAGTGCACGTCTAGGAGAGCCCAGGATTGCTGGCAACCAGAGGGCTGAGGGAGGCAGGAAACAACTTCTTCCTCAGAGCCTTCCAGAAGGACCCAATGTTACCAACACTTTGATTTTAGACTCCTAGCCTCCAAAATTTTTAGAGAATAAATTTTTGTTAAGTGTCCAAGTGTGTGGTTTTTTATTATGGCAGCCCTAGGGGACTAATACAATTTCTCTCACACTTTGTGAGAATTACTCAGTTCATTTAACAAACATTTATTCATCACCTACTTTCTGCCAGGGGCTCTGCTAGGTGTTGTGAAAAGCATCATAAATAAAGCACAGTTTCTACTGCTCCAAGACTCCTAAGCCTGGTGGGGAGAGAATGCCACATGATAAGTACAGGAAAGGAGGCCCACACAGGCTATTGAGAAAGCAGGGAGGACACTTATTCTAGCTCAGGGCTCAGGGAGGGCATCCTGGAAGAGATAATGCCTAGGGAGAGTCTTGAAGGATGTACTCCCCAGAGGAAATCTGCAAGTAGGAGGAAATAAACAGCTTCTCCTCTTCCACACCCATCTTGAAGAGCAGCTTGTTCCTGCAGCAAAAGGAGTTGAAATGGAAAAATTAAAGCCACACTGCACCACATTATGATCTTCTCTGGGTGCTTTTCCACAGCCTGAAGTTTCTTGGCAGTTTGTCTCTGTGGGAGAAGAAACAGATCCATTTCTTCTTAGGCTTGATTTTTGGGAGAAGGGGAAGATCTGTTTATTTTTTTACTTTTGTATCTAGAGGTCATACAATTGGAAGTGTTAATGAAATCCCACTTTGTTTGCCTTTCAAACAAAAAACACTGGACTGAGGGTGGCTTCAGTGGTAGAACACTTACTTGCCTAGCATACACAGGCCCTGGATTTGAGCCCCAGACTATGGGGGTAGGGAGAGGTAGTAAAACATAAACTGCTTTGAATCCAGATTCATTTAAAGAGAGTCAGGTGTAGACACTTTCAGAAAGAAATTTATTGAGTATTTCCTATGTCAGAAGTTACATATGCACACAGGAAAACAACCAAAAGATAAAATGATGCACTGATAATTTGGAAAACAAAAACATAGGTAGATGATCTTTTTAAAAGTATGCGCAGCCTCACCATCCAGAGGCTATCATCATAGTAATTTTTTGGATTTCATACTAGATTTGGGGAGTTTTGGGTACTGGGAATTGAACCCAGGGGTGCTCATCTACTGAAACACATCTCCAGCCATTTACTTAGGGCCTCACTAGATTGTTGAAGATGGCCTTGAACTTGAGATCCTCTTGCCTCAGTCTCCCAAATTGCTGGGATTATAGGCATGAGCTACCACACCCAGCTAGATTGTTTTTCGTGCATAGTTTTTGGGTTTTTTTCTTTTTCTTTCTTTTTTTTTTCTCCCTCCATAAGCTATCTTGTATCCAGCCTTTTATACACAGCATTAGAGCATAAATATTTTTTTCTAGGCCTTTAGAAACTCTTCATAAACTTAATTTCAATGACTATAAAATATTTGGTTGTACAGATGCCCCCAGTGTACTTAACCAGCCTTTGAGTTGACCATTTAGGTTAGCTCATAACTTTTAAAATAGCCTTAAGATAAACTTAATGAGTTAAGTGGAGATTTTAAATAATTTCATCATTATTTAAATAACTTCATCATTATTTTTATCTTATGTAAAAAATCATTTTATTATCAGGAAATTGACTTTAAAAAAAAAAGACCAAGACTTGGACAATTTCAGCAAGTTATCTCTCTCCCACCTCTAACCCCCCACTCCCATAAATATTTTCCTTTCATTGTATTATAGCTTTCTACTGATGGACAACTCATCTTCTAGTGACTTGGTAGAGCTAGATGTGAAGCAATAAGTACTCTGAGGCCTTAGCCCCACTCCTTGGACTGAATGAATATTGGCCAAGTCTCCCTGTTGTTCGGGCCTATGGTGAGGGTTTCAGTTCTGGCCCAGGATCTGCTTTGCTCTCTAAGACATATCTTGTGGGGGGTCACTCAGGTTTGCTTTGCTACTAGTCCCGCTCATACAACTTTGCTTTTTTTTTTTTATCAGTCCTTATTTTTTTCTAATTTCTATTATAGTAATTATCTTAGACCATTTGTGCTGCTATAACAAAATACCTCACACTAAGTAATTTATAAAGAACAGAAAGTTATTCCTCAACATTCTGGAGTCTGAGAAGTCCAAGATTAAGGTGCCAGCAAGTTTGGTGCCTGGTGAAAGCCTGTTTCCAAGATGGTGCCTTCTTGCTGTGTCTTCACGTGGCAAAAAAAGGAAAAAACGTGACCTCCCATGGCAGAAGAGGGAAGGTTCTCTGAATCCTCTTTTATAAGAGTATTAATCCAGTTCATGAGGGTGGAACCCTCCCAGCCTAATCATGTGCCAAAGGTCCTACCTGTTAATACAATCACCCTGGGGTTTAAATGAATCCAGATTCATTTAAAGAGAGTCAGGTGTAGACACTTAAGAATCTGGAGGGACACATACATTTAAACCACAGCATTAGCCAATCTACTACCAATATTCCCTGATGCCCTAGACCTTGCCATGAACCTCATCTGATCCATGATACACAAACTCCTTAACCTGTGTTTATTTACCTGGGCTCTTGAGAATCACTTACCTGTGGAGACACAAAGCTACTTCTTGAATCACTGTTGCTAGATGTTGCTGTGCCCCGACTCTCCAAGCTCAAACTTTGCTATTGAGTAGGGCCCTGCCTACCAAAGTGTGCATCTTGCCACCACAGTGAGCAGTGCTAGTAGCAGTAGGCCCCACCCGCATTCTAACTTGCAGTAAATGAACAAGGTAGCACAGCAGCCACTTTGAAAAACACTTGGACACCAGACCTAGGTATGAGTCCACAGAATCAAAAAGCAACATTTTTTTTTCCTCCACAATTCTTTCGGCAGCAAAACCTAGCTGCTCTCATTTCCTGTGGCTGCTGTAACAAGCTATCACAAAGTTGATGGCTAAAACAATAGAAATATATTCTCTTACAGTTCTGGAGGCCAAAAGTCCAAACCTTATTTCACTGAGCCAAAATCCAGGTGTCTGAAGGGCTGCGCTTATTCCTGAGGCCCCAGGGGAGAATCCTTCTACCTTTTCCAGCTCCTAATGGTCACAGTGTTGCTTGACTTCTGGCCACATCAAGTCAATCTGTCTGCTTTTGAGGACGTGTTGTATTTTTCCTCTTCCATGTATCAAATCTCCCTCTGCCTTCCTTTTACACTGTTACATGTGATAGCAGTTAGGGCCCACCTGAATAATCCAGGATCATCTCCTGTGTCAGACTCCTTAACCCAGTCGCATCTGCAAAGACTTTTTCCTTATAAGGTAACATTTACACATCTCGGGACCTGATATCTTTGGGTGGCCATTATTCAGCCTACCACATCGACCTAAAAGAAAATGAGGCTATTTATGATCTTTACCTAGCCCTCTTAATGTGAAGAGTCATGTCTCACTAAAGAAATATTCATGTGTGGGATGACAGGGTACTGCTCCAGAGCTTAATAGGGAGGTTGAGTAATATGCAATATAGGCACGGATCTTCCTTCTAAAATTCAGACAAAGTCTGCATCATTCTGAAACACACTTGGCCCCAAAGTCTTCAGACAAAGGTTTGTGGTTTTAAATTCCCAGTCCTTGTCATCTGCATAATATTTTGCAGCCCTTTCACCAACACATCACTCTTGTAAGGTAAGCAGCCTTAGTATCATTACCCCTGTTTTAGAGACAGAAATTTGAGGGTTGAGTATCTTGCCAGGGTTCCCATATTAGTCAGTAGCAAAGATTAATATTCGCAGAGTTCATCAGAGATGCTTCCCCCAGAGAGAGGCAATCTGAAGCCAATTACTCTTTAAAGCATACCATTTAAGTATTTTTACTGCTGAAGGTTAGAAATAGCTTTCTGAATCCTGTCAAATGATAAAATAGATAGACCCTGAGCCAAGCTTCAACAAAGGAGACAGGAAAGGCACAAGAAAATATTGTCTAGAAACTAAGGGCAGCTACGAAGGCCATATACTTATTGACTTGCCTTTTTAAACTCTAATTGCTTTAGTTCCTATTTATGCATTGTTTAGTTTGAAGATGTGGTTGGGGGGGAGAGCTGCACTCATATAGAAATTTACACTTTGTTGCAGGTTGATTGACACATCATTTATAAACTGAGGATAATAATGCTTCCTTTCTAGGATTTTCATGAGAATTAAATGACAGTATGTGAAGTGCCTAACACAGAGCCTTAAGAAGCATTAGCTAGGGGCTGGGGATGTGGCTCAAGCGGTAGCGTGCTCGCCTGGCATGTGTGTGGCCTGGGTTTGATCCTCAGCACCACATACAAACAAAGATGTTGTGTCCACCAAAAACTAAAATAAATAAATAAATATTAAAATTCTCTCTCAAAAAAAAAAAAAAAAAAAGAAGCATGAGCTACCTTCCCCCTCTCCTTCTTTTCAGGCTCCTCTTGGCCTCCCTAGCACCTTATTCCAGTCCAACAAACCAACCTCATAAAGCTGAGAAATTCAACATCCCCACTGCCAGGCTGCCAAGTCTGTGTAGAGGCTGCCAATTTAGCATCCTCAGCCTGACCAAGTCCAGGGCAGCACACCCAAGCACACTGTCCCTTTTGGAATTTACCTACATCCCTGCCAGCCTCAAGCAGGGTTGATGCATAATCCTCTCAAGCCATCCCTCTCCCCTTGTATTTCCATTCCCACATCCCCATGGTACTCTACCTCCTCCATAAGCAATACAAATAAAATTTGGATAGTATGCCAGAGGACTTGTGTTTTAAATACAGAGAAGATTTAATAGGGTGTTATCAAATTTCTTCTTTTCCTTCAAGCCCTATATTATCCCTTAATTACCATGTACAAACATCTAACCAACCCTGGCATCAAATTTCCATGTTTACTGGACGAGGTGACACAAGCCTGTAATCCCAGCTACTTGGGAGGTTAAGGTAAGAGGATGGCAAGTTCAAGACCAGCTCCAGCAACTTAGATCCTGTCTCAAAGTAAAAAATAAAAAGGGCTGCAGATGTAGCTCAGGGGTAAAGTGCCCCTGGGTTCCCTCTCCAGTATTGGAGGGAAAAAAAAATTTTCCATGTTCTCTTCAACTCTAATCAACATTTCCACTCTACCTAAGTCATGTACTCCAACAGCCTCATCCAGAGTCTTCTAGCACAAAATCCCATTCTATCTCCTGCAACCGCTTCCATCTAGAATTATGAGCAACAACATCCAAGAGTCCCCATTCCCTCCAGTTCCCTCATACCCACACTCTATATTTGTAGACTGTCTTTAATCTGTCATTGGATTTCATTTATTTCTTCTTTTGGAGAAGAAAGGAAGGGTTCTGTAGTTCACTATGTTACCAGTCTACACATGCTCTTCCTTGACTTCTCAAACTGAGACTAGACCAATCCCACGCTGGCCTTACTTCTGCCCTATCCAACCTCCAAGCCTGTGGCCCATGATGGATCCCCAGATATGATGTATTTTCTACATGCCTCACTCCATTGCATACCTGTTCTAACTACTTTGTACATGACAAAACTCCTACCCTGGGCCATTCCCACGGAATATCTCCTCTGCCTACTACTTGGACCGCTACCTTCTAGAGAAAAATCTCAAAACCTTGTCAAATTTTGCCACTCGATAATATGTTCAACAAGCTCTTCTTTTCCCTTATGCTGGTGGACAATTATTTTAATTCCATTGATCAGCAATTTCCCCCAGTCTCCTAAGCAATTAATTACTCCCTAATTTCAACACTCATCTTAAATCCCTAAGCTACATTTTCTCCCTTCATTCTCAGCATATGGCTTTCTCTCTCCATTGAGAAATAACGTTAAAGCAATGATTACCTGCCTCAGTATCCAAACTACTAGCTTGCCCATATTTGCCACAATTTCTGGCTTCAGGAAGTAAATCATCACACCTCTTGTTCAAAGCAAAGCCCTCCACCTGTGCTCTTGATTCCAATCCTCTGTCTGTCCCATTGATTATCCCCTCTTATACACCCCATCCTTCCCTCTCCAATAGCTCCTTCTCTTGGTCTATAAACATTCTCTAGTGACTTCCATTTACAAAAAGAAGAGGAAGAAGAACTGTTTGATCCTAAGGACAGCTTCTGTCCTTTCTCTTGCTTTCCCTTCTTAGCTAAGCTTCTTGTACTCCTTATTCTAATTCCACTTCCTCACCTTTCAACAACCCTCCATAGAAATCTGTTCCATATAATGCTACCAATAGCCTCCAATTTCTAATCCCAAATGGACATTCCCAAGTCCTTAGTTGTTTGGACTTCTCTGCTATTTCTCTATTGACCCCTGCCTCCTTTGTGAACTTTCCTCTCTCAATTTCTTTGGAAATACAAATATGGTAGTAACCAACACTTAAGTGGTCATAAATGACCAGTGGTGAAAAGGATGAGTTCACCCTTGAAGAAAGAACAGTTAAAAAGAAACCTCTGTATTAGCGCCCTCTTTCAGCTATGCCCCTTTTCCTTTGGCCAACGTACCAATCTTAACCTCCCCAAGAAGAGAACTTCAGTACATGCTTCCCAAATGTCATCCCTTCCAAGACCTGTATGAATTCTTTTGTTCAAATCCTGAGTGTGAACTGTGCCACCAGGGTACCCACAGCTAGGCCTGAAATGGGGCAGGGGCAGGCTGTTCACATAAGTGTGGGCAGAACTTTGATATGCAGATTGGGGTAACCTCGCACTTGCAATAAGATCCTTCATAGTATGGGCTGCAGCCAATTATGAGAAGAAAAGGGAGTAAGCATGGTAGTGGCTATTTCTTTTTCTTTTTTTAAATAATTTTTATTTGTTCTTTTCAGTTATACATGACAGTAGAATGTATTTTGACATATCATACATACATGGAGTGTAACTTCCCATTCTTGTGGTTGTACATGATGTGGAGTTACACTGGTCGCATATTCATATATAACATAGAAAAGTTATGTCTGATTAATTCTACTGTCTTTCCCATTCCCATCCTCCCTCCCTTCCCTTCATTCTCCTTTGTCTAATCCAATGAACTTCTATTCTTTCCTCCTCTGTCCCCTCATTGTATGTTAGCATCCTCTTATCAGAGAGAATTCAGCCTTTGGTTTTTTGGGGGGACTGGCTTATTTCACTTAGCATGATAGTCTCCAGTTCCATCTGTTTACCAGCAAATGCCATAATTTCATTCTTCTTTATGGCTGAGTAATATTCCAATGTATGTGTGTGTATGTGTGTATGTATATGTGTTTGTGTGTGTGTATATATTCATTCATCTATTGAAGGGCACCTAGGTTGGTTCTATAGCTTAGCTGTTGTGAATTGAGCTGATATAAACATTGATGTGGCTGCATCACAATAGTATGCTCATTTTAAGTTCTTTGGGTATATATGTAGTAGTGGAATACCTGGGTCAAATGGTGGTTCTATTCCAAGTTTTCTCAGGACTTTCCATACTACTTTCCATAGTGGTTGCACTAATTTGCACTTCCATGAGCTATGTATGAATATACATTTTTCCCCACATCTTCACCAACATTAATTGTTACTTGTATTCTTGATAATTGCATAATGGCTATTTCTTCCCATGCTGCTTCTTTTCAACGAAACTCCAGTATTCAATTGCAACATGGAACTCCAAGGAGTAGGAGAATTCTAAATTCAAACATGAAGTTCCAAGTTATTATGAAACTATATTTTTCAAGGTTGGAGAGTAAAACATATTATTTAATGGGGCATTAGCTTGGTTAATAACTTTTTTATATAAAAATATCTTTAACTTGAAATCTTCTTTAATGGTACTTAGCAAAGTGTACAATTTTAGGTTTTCAGGTCTTTGAGAATAAAACTATTTTGGTCTTTTTAAAAAGATTTTACAATTGTAGCAAAATATATATAACAAAGTGGAAATCTTGACAATTTTTAAATGTACAATTCAGTGACATTAAATGCACACACATTATAGTGCTATCATTACTACCATCTGTCTTTTCGAATTTAAAACTGAAACACTGCATACATTAAAAATAATTTCCCCGGGCTGGGGTTGTGGCTCTGTGGTAGAGCACTTGGCTCGAATGTGGGAAGCACTGGGTTCAATCCTCAGCACCAAATAAAAATAAATTAATTAAATAAATGCATCATGTCCATCTTCAACTAAAAAAAAATTAAAAAATTAAAAATTAAAAAAACCTTCCCATCCTTTCTCTCCTTTGCTCTAGTAACCATTGTTCTACTTTCTAGCTCAATTATTTGACCACTCAGTGAGATACCTCATTAAGGCATCTCTCTAAGTGGAATAATATGGAATTTGTTCTCTTGTAACTGGCTTATTTTACTTATCATAATGTCCCCAAGGTTGATCCATGTTACAGTTATGTGTCAGAATGTCCTTTATAAAGCTAAATAGTATTCCGTTACGTGCATATGCCACATTTTGTTTACCTATTCATCCATCAGTGAACTCTTGGGTGACTTCTACATTTGGGCTACTGTGAACAATGCTGCTGTGAACATGGGTGTACAAATATCTCTTTGAGTCCCTTGATTTGGAACTTTTAAATATTTCAACATAGAGCACATGGCCTCCATTTGTACTCTTGCCCTAGGCTGCACAACGTTGGGACAAGCCTGTGTAGGAGCTAAGAATTCCTATTTACAAAAGACAGCAACTAGCTTTCACCTTAAGGGCCAGCTCCTGTGGCCCCCTACAACCTTCCACATACATCTGCACTGAAGAGTCAAGCAGGGAGGAATCCTAGTCATCAGTGATGTCTGCCATGGCCACACCTGACACTTTCCTTAATGGGGTCACATTTCTTCATTTCAAGTGGGAGAAAACTGGGGTCAAGACAGTTAAAATATTTTCACACTCTTCTAAGGAGCAGGACAGAATGAAGACTCAGGTCTTCTGATGCCAGGTCTGAGCATTTGTGTTTGTAATGCTGGAGGTGGGACAACTCCATCCCCAGAAGGCACAGAGAAGAAATTGCTTCTCTGGCTTCTCACAGAGCTGTTGGGCTTGCTCAGAAAGAGGGTATCACAGAATGGAATGATTAATTCAAAAAGATGTCATGTGAGAAAAATTCAGTAACTGGGGTTTTCTAACAAAGCCAATAGTGTTCTGAATTATGGAGAAATTATTCTGGCTTGATTTTAATGAAAAGGATATGAACAATCAGTTTGGAGACATGAGGAAATGTTTTAATAGCCAGACTGAGTTTGAGGAATTTAAATGAGGATGAACTAGACTGATCTTAGAAATGGGCTGTTAGAGAAATATATAAGCTAATACTTAATGTCAGTCACAAGACATGAGTGATAAACATGAAGTGAGCAGAAGAGATGACGGACAATGGCCTGGAACCCGTATCTGTGGCTGACCTTGAACAAGATAAAGCCCTTAATTACTCTAAACTTCAGCTTCCTCATTTGTAATACAGAGGCAATAGTATCTTCCTTCATTATTGCTATGATAATTAAAGATAATGAGATAGAACAGCAAATGCAGAAAGCAGGCATCCATCTGAGTCATTAGTTATGTAGAATCTGTACCATTCAGTTAGTCACAAGATGACATTTTACTAAGCATCTGTTAGGCACCAACCATAAATGGGGTAGGAGGGTCCCAGTTACCCATCAAGGAGGAGAATGCAAAATCAAGTACCAGTAAGATAGAGCCAGTAGCCACCTCACTAGTTTATAAGCCTCTTTTTGCACATTCAAGTGTGTTGCCTCTGGAAATCTCTTGACCCTGAAAATGTTTCCAGTCTTCTTTGTGGGAAGCCACACAAATCTCTGAGGACAATTCCAACAGACCGTGCCTTGTTTACTCTCAAAAGCAGTTCAGTGCCATGGTTAGATACACATGATACAGCAGAAATTTGAAAATGTACTACTTGGATTCAACTTTCGGCTGTGCCACTAGTAGATGAGTCAGTACTTACCTTCATATACCATACCTCAGACTCCTCATCTGTAAAACAGGCATAATGACTCCTCATCTGTAAAATGAGCATAATGATAATACCTCTTCTCAGAATTGATAAGAGGTTTAAATGAACTCATATGTTAATGTAGCTATGGTAGGTCTAGCACATGCTCAGTGCTCTATATATATAAATAAGATATTTATTATCATTGATAGCTAATATTCTCCTTTTCCATTACAAACCGAGTATTGCTTAAAAAGGCTATTGGGTGAAGAATCTCAAAACTATAGTGCTATTAAATGTAAGCAAATTGTAGATATAAAGAAAAATCTGATTCCCACCCTGGCACCAATGAACATAGAGTCGAACTTCTCCATGAAAACCTGATTCAGCCCCAAGTGGACCAGCTCTTCACCTTCAGTCTGAAGGTTAAGAAAAACAACTGCAAGTTTAGAATGAAAACGCTCTTCAAATCCTTTGCACCAGTGATTTCCCCTTCTGGCAAACCATCCTAAGGTAAATTAACTCCTAAGAGATAAATGTTAAATATTTTTGTATCAGGAATTTAAACTGGAGCTTCAACAGAGGCATCAAGACATAACAGTTGGTGCATTTCAAAGGAAGTATAAGTCCGAACACGATTTTAAAAGACTTAGCTAAACATTGTTTCTGTAACTCTTTTGCCTGACTCACATTGAAGAAATAAAAAAGGCTGAAGACGAGTGAGGAAAAAGAGGGTGTGGGGAGAGAATTCCCTGGGAAGAAATTACACTGTGTGTTCCTCTTCCCCACCAAAGTGAGGAGAATGCTTTCCCTCCTTCTCCAGAAAGAGAACTCAAAGGGACTGTTTTTAAAAGCTTGAGATGTGCCTCTGCGGTTGAAGGCACTGGGACTGGTTTTTAACACATGTAGGGGGGGCGGGGAAGCGACTGGGAGCAGGTAGAAGAGTTTTGTCTAAGCAGACCAGGAACCAGATGCGGGTTCCCTATGAGAACGGCTTGCCTGGGGTTCTGTTGATAAGCAACGCTATCCAAGACCACAAGGGAGACAATGATAGGACTCAACAGAGAAAGTCTGTATGAATAGTCTGCTGGAAGACAACAGGTGCATGGGAGATCAGCCGGCCCAGGGAGGATCACTATTCCCATCAAGGGTGCCCCTCCCTAGAGTCAGCTGCCACCTGCAGACCATATGACTGTGCCAGGTAAGACCTTTCCCATCCCACCAAGAAGCCAAGCACACCTGCCTGGCCTACTGGGGATGGGCTCTCCTACCTTTACATGGAGATTATAATGTGGCTTCCTCTTTGAGACTGGACATTTTCACTTCTGAATGAAGATTCTGAGACTTAAAGCAACTTTATATTAAATACAAAAAAAAATCATGGGGCTGGGGTTGTAGCACGATCGCCTAGCACATACAAGGTGCTGGGTTCGATCCTCAGCACCACATAAAAATAAACAAATAAAATAAAGGTGTTGTGTCCAACTACAACTAAAAAAAATTTTTTTTTTTTTTAAATCACAAGCCCACCCAAGTTTTCATTCAGAATCAGGGAAATACTCTCCTTCTATGAATGAATTTTTTTCAAAGTCTAAATTTTGAGAGAAAAAACTATGACTGCCTTTTGATTATTTCCTAAGTATCCAATTTTTTTCAAATATGCCATTTTCATGTTTTGTAATGTAATTTTGATATGGAGTGTTGCTATATTGCCCAGACTGGTCTTGATTTTGTGACCTTCCCACCTCAACCTCCCACGTAGCTGGTACTACAGGTGTGGTCCACCTCATTGACTTACATGTTCTTCCTATACAATATAGAAAAACTACAAATCAATAAAGTATCAATTAATAGGAAAATAATTTATGATACAGAAGAACTATATTTAGCTTATGCCTTAAAGGATGTATATGTAAATTATTAAATTAAAATTCAGAATATGAAATGATATACGTAGTATGAATATGAACATATAAAATATGTATGTTTTACATAATAAGCATAATCATACACACACATAGTAAAAAGATTGGAAAGCATACTGAATTTACTACAGACAGTGTTCATTACATTTCTCAGTGTCTCCTACTGAAGATTCATATGTGAATATTTTAGTTTTAGTGTTATAAAAAGTGGTTTCTTGGCATATGCAGTTGTCTATTTTGTTAATGGAACATAGTTAACTAATCATCTTCTCTAATCAATCACACCATGAGAGTTATTACATCTGTATTTTCCTTTACTGTGGGTTCTTATATCTTTTATGCTTTTCTTGAACATCCTTTTGCAAGCCATTTAAAATTAATTGTGGAAGAATTAAATGAAATGTACAATATAATAAAGCTTTCCTTTTATTAAAAAAAAAAAAAAAGAGCTGGGCACAGTGGTGCAGGCCTATAATCCCAGCTGCTCAGAAGGCTAAGGCAGGAAGATCACGAGTTCAAAGCCAGCCTCAGCAAAAGTGAGATGCTAAGGAACTTAGTGAGACCCTGACTCTAAATAAAATACAAAATAGGGCTGGGGATGTGGCCCAGTGGTCGAGTGCCCCTGAGTTCCATCCCTGGTACCTCACCCTCCAATAAAAAGAAGCACACTATAAGTTAAAAATGACTATTTTAAGGTGGCATAAAGCAAGAATATTTATTTTCTTGAATATACTCCTCTATATTTTCCAGTTTGTCTCCCTTTCTTTCCCTACCTGCTCCAGACCTATGTCTCAGTCACACTGTGCAATGGCAATGCTTAACCGCTGGCAGTCAAGAAGTCAGTTGATACCCTGGTATGGCCACTTGTTCAATATTTTGCAAACTGTGTTCTGTAAACTATTAATTCCAAGACTTCCCACTGCTGCCAAGGAGCCTCACCCCACTCATCTTATGCAAAGAAAGATAAAATGAAGCAAAAATAGGCCTATGATTGATAGGTACAATGCAATGCACATTAATGCAATGCACTTTCACATATCCAGTATTTTTAATTTCCCTGCAAAAAAAAAAAAAAGAAAGAAATTCCTTGAAATCTGTTTAACTCAGGACTTTCCCACACTTTGTTTTGACCAAACACAATGGTTAAAACAAAACAAAACAGAATGAAAATATTAGCAGTTTAAGCAAATAGGATCTGGGGAATGCCACCCTGATTTCTAGCTCACCAAAGGAGCAACGACTTCAATTAGAAGGTCATTGCTAAGGGGGCTGGGGATATAGCTCAGTTGGTAGAGTGCTTGCCTTGCCTCACATGCACAAGGCCCTGGGTTCAATTCCCAGCACCAAAAAAAAAGAAAAAAAAGGTTATTGCTAAGGAACTGGGTGGTTCTAGAAGGTCACTCCATTCTTTTCAGTGAATCTTCCTGACATAAATCTTGCTTCTTTGCCCATTTATAGAAGACAGGAGAAACTACCCACTGCTGCCAAGGAGCCTCACCCCACTCATCTTATGCAAAGACAGATAAAATGAAGCAAAAATAGGCCTATGATTGATAGGTACATAGACGAAGTCAGAGGACTTTTAGAAGCCAATTATAGCTTGGAGAGTTCTCTGGACTTTATTACTTTATACCTCAATGCTTTATCATGTTGAGGGCAATTTCTCCACTATCTGGTAAATGCCATTATTTATCTTGTGAAAATCCAAAGTCGAATGGCCTTAAATGAACCTTATAACTGTTAGAAACCTAGCACCACAGGCAGGAAGTAAAGTTGTATAGTAGGAAAGAAGATGAATATTTATCTAACCCTATAAATTTAGGAATACGACTCTCCTGTTTCTTAAAGTTGGCTGGAAGCCATGAGTCCCTAACTCCTATCCTGTTGACAAATCCCCAAGAAGCCATTGCCAGGGCCAAAGTACCTAGGGCAACATAAAAATCTTCAGAGTCACCAGTGCAGAGGGAGATCTACACAGGGCCCGGACCCCTTAGAGCACCTGATAGGGCTATTTCTCTTTGCCAAACCATTTCCCACAATGAACCCACTCACCAACCTAAAGTCTTCTACAGGAATTTATGGATTGCTTGGGACTTCCTCACATACACCCATACTTTAACCCTTTTGAATACACAACTTCACTCCTTCTGAGTATAAAAGAGCCAAATTTTGTATTCCCTGACATATTTAAAGGGCTGTTATTATGTGTCTGTTTGTTTAAGGGGAGAGGTATAATTTCACCATATAGTGCTTAAATTTTTCTTCTTATATAAGTGTGATATTTATCGTATCCAATTTTTAATGTTTCTTAGGCACTAATATCTTCAAACATCAGCTTTAACATCCAAGTTCCCACTTTGGAAACTGAGCAGGAAAAGTCCCAAGTGATAAGCATTAGCAGATAAACGCTCATATCCAGCGGGAACTGGAGACACTTTTAAGACCAGCTGGAAATCATTTCATAAACATATGGGAAGTGTTTTATTTTATAATCTATATTTCATTTAGGGCCATGTGATTGATAGTTTAAGGTTCAAACAAAGTAAATGAGCAATAGAATACTGTGGCTATGGAGCAGGGGGAAATGTTATGTTAAAAAAAACACAAAAAGCATAAATAATATATAGATCACTCAATATGATCTACCAAGTCCCCCAGAATTATTAAAATCATTTGTTATTCATGGACCCATTTACAAACCACTGTTTTTCCTTCCTTCTAAATGTGTTCTGTATGAATAACAGAAAGTCCATGTTTTTCCTGTGATAGTCTAGTTAATTCAGAGATTTCGTAATTTTCCTAATGGAAAAAAAAATGAAATTCACAAAAATTGTTCACTGACTACCTGGCAAAGGGCCTGAGACCATATTCAGGCTGTGATACAACACGTTTCTTTGATTTCTTTCTTTTTCAACACACACTGGAGCTCTCCAAAATTGGTTTTGCCTTCATTCCAAACTCTCTTGGCACAACTCTTTTCTAGGTCCTTGGATGGAGTGAAAGGCGTCTACTGTTGGTGTCTTATCCAAGGAAACAGACGAACATGCTAGAGAAAACATACTAGTGAGAAGATTCAAATGCAAACAATCTAATAGGGACATCATGTGGGAACTTACTTTGGTACAAGGTTGAAAGTCTCAAAATGGAGAATGCTCAAATAACAAGGTTTCATAAACCAATTTAAAATACACCATGAGAAGCAGAGAGAAAGAGGTGAGGTAAGTGAACAGACTTCAGGTAGGAAACAAACAGGTAGAAGGACCCCACTACCTGAGTCCTGGGACAAACAATGTTCAGACTTCCTGTCTCTTTCCCTGCCATATTAGCCTTCCCCACCAATGACTTAGTTGTGAGGGCCAGAGATAAAGTGATGAGGTTGCAGTAAGGGGACCCAGAGAAAAGGTTCCCTGGGCCAATGACACTCTTGCCCTATCAGAGAAATTCCAGAGCAAGTACACCTGGCCTTTGCTATAGCTTCCTAATTAGCCTGCTGAGCTGCACAAGGTTTTATGTGTGTTTCTTAGACAGTGGACATGCGGGAACAGAATGAATATCAGCACTGTTTCCCCAGTTTGGAGATGACATCACCATCAGCCCAAAGGTGATGTGATCAGGATTTGATTCCTTCATCTCTTTCTATCTATACATATTATTTTTTCCCCATGATATGTTCTGCTTATTCTATTTTTTCTTTAATGTATTGTACAGACTACTGACTTATTTTTTTATTTATTTTTTATTGGTTGTTCAAAACATTACAAAGCTCATGACATATCATCTTCCATACATTTGATTCCAGTCATTAATATGGTATTATGTAAAAATGTGGATGTGTAACCAATGTGATTCTGCAACTTGTATTTGGGGTAAAAAATGGGAGTTCATAACCTACTGACTTATTATCTGTCTTCAACACATCTTATAAATTCCAGCTTTCTCACAAGCTATTTCCTTACTGAATTATCTAAACTGAACATCCTAGGAATGTCCCCAGTACCTCAGGAGCTGCTAGCTCACTTGCTGTACATACTCAGCATTTTCTGCGTGCATTTGCTTCTCATTTGCTTTCTTCTGGCAGAAGTGAGTATATATTACATGTGGACCTTCTTTGTGTCTGTCAGCAGAAGTCACAGATGTCATCACAAGAGACAGTGAACACAGCACAGTCTTCAGAATCTTCTATTTTCCAAATTTTGATTCCTTCCACAAGATTATAAATAATGATTTTAAGGATATTTTGAGTAACCACTTTGGGAGTTTGGCTTGAACTGGGGAAGACTACTATCCTATGAAATCTCTGGGACATGAAACCTTTTCACTCCGATTTTAGATTATTTAGTTAGGCCTATGCAAATAAAATCACCTTGAAATTTTCACTTAGAATAAATCATCTGTACAGGTGAAAAGGAGCCTGGGAGCATCACCCCACTGAGGCGAGTTATAGAACTAACAGAGTATGAACTGGCTAAGGTTCTGGTGATCATGTTGCCCAGCAGTTCTGGCACTGGGATGCCAGAAATAGAATCTTTCCATTGCTGTTTCATTGGGAGATTCAGCCAAGGTATCCACTGCCATCTAGTTTGATGTTTGGGCCATCTTTGCAAAAAGGATGGGAAAATCTTCAGAAAGAAAAATAAGAAGGACTTTCAGACTATCTTACAAGAGTCTCCCCAAAGCTTAACTTTCTTCTGTTTGGCAGGGAGGGTGAGGATCAAATCCCAGCTCTCTGACACCTGCTACTGTACGATACTGGGAAAGTCATTTAAACCAGGTATGGTAGTACAGGACTGTAATCCCAGCAACTCAAGAGGTGAAGTCTTCACAAGTGTGAGGCCAGCTTCAGAAACTCAGCAAGACCCTCAGCAATTGAGTGAGGCCCTATCTCAAAATAAAAAATAAAAATGTCTGGGGATATGACTCAATGGTAAAGTTCTCTGGGTTCAATCCCCAATACCAAAGAAAGAAAGACATCTAACTTCTGTGAGTCTTGGGTCTGTTTGTTTTGTTTTCATTTATAAGTTGATAATAATAATAATAATAACCACCTACATGGGTTATAGTTAAGATTGAGTGAAATTATTTGCACATGTGGCATTTGTAGTTGTTGTAGTCATTGCTATTACAATTGCTGTTGTCGTTGCTGTCATTATTAGCAGGACCAATTTTTAAGTGAGAATTATATTATTTTTGGAGTAGAACTTCTAAAATGCCTATATGCCAATTAGCCAACATCCCAAGTCTCTTCAATGAAATAAAGCATTTTATTTTAGAAATGATAAAAGATCTTAAAATGAGATTATCTCCCTGGAATAGTGACACATTGATTTGAATTCACATAGACTTTAATATCTATTAATAAATTTCCTTTCTGCGTGGAAGTTTTGGAAAGGAATGTGTATTAAGCTTCTCCAAAGAAACAGAACCTATAACATAGATACATAAAAGATTTATTATGGAAAGTGGCTAACATAATCATGGATGCCAAGATGTCCCATAAAAATGCTATCTGCAAGCTAGAGAACAAGGAAAGCCAGTAATGGCATCAGTCTTAATTCAAAGGCCTGAAAACCAGATCTGATCTGAGGATGGGAGAATATGAATGTCCCAGCTCAAGAAAAGAGAGGAAATTCATCCTTCCTCCGTATAATTAATCAACTTTTTCACCATTGTGACCTAAAGATCTGACAAAAAAAAATTAAAGGAGATAAAGTTTATTTGGGGACTCATGATTTCAGAAGTCTCAGTCCATAGATAACTACTGACTCCATTCCCCAGGGTCTGAGATGAGGCAGAACATCATGGTGGAAGTATGTGGCAGAGGAAAGCAGGTCAGGACATAGCCACCAAGAAGGACAAAATATATACCTGAAAGGCATGCCCCCAGGGACCCATCCCAGCCATATCCTACCTGTTATTCCCTATAAGTGGATGAACACACTAATCCCACTGTAACTAATCTTCTCATCTCTTAACTTGCTTGCATTGTCTCACACATGAGCTTTTGGGGACACCTCACATTAAACTGTAACACTCCACCTTTTGTTCTGTTCAGACCTTCAATGAAACAGGATGATGTCTATCCATCTTCTTTACTCAGTTTAGTGATTCAAATGCTAATCTCTTCCAAAAACACCCTCAGAAACACACCCAGAAATAATGTTTGCCAGCTATCTGGGCATCCCATAGCCTAGTCAAATTGACATATTAAATTAAACACCACAGATGCAAATAAGGAATGGAAGATAACTTGAGAAAGAGAGTCAGAGAAACTTTCAGCCAGGTACACAGTTTTTGAAATCAGACAGAATGGGGTTTGATTCCTGAATCCACCATTGCCATGGTGACCTTTTTTAGCCTCTTTGAATCCTGCATCCTCATTCATAAGATGGGCATAATTATGGCACCTACACACTAAAGTTCTTGTAGGGGTTCAAAAAGATACAGCAAATGAAGCACTGTGGAAGTCCTCATTATGGGTCAATTTTCCTTCCTGTGCATTTATAGCTCCACCTGGAACTAATCCTATTTTCTTTCCCTGCAATCGCCCACGTGATTAGTGCTAGTTTTCCTATAAAGATTATGAGCAGAAAGATTCAGAGGCTTTAAAGATTAGATTTCTATATGAAAGAAATAATAAATAGAAGCTGTATGTTGATAAAGCATTTGGTTGAGAAAATCTAGACACAATCACCCTGATACCACTAGGAAATAGCCTCTCTGTCCCTGGATGAAATTCCTAGCTAGAAGTCTATTTCTTTAGTTCATGTGTCCTTATGTGACCTTAAGACTTGGACCTCTCTGGACTGTGGAATTCACCAAAGGTCATTTGGCTGGCAAATGAAACTGGACGTTCTGCTCTGTTCTACAGTCTGGGGTCTTCCCTGAGCCTCTGGGTTTTCCTCAAGAATCTGGGTTAAGCTGAGGCTTCCAAAATCCTTGGGCCAACCCTGAGATCCAGGACTGAGCTGAGGAAGGGGTGGGGAGCAGAGAAGTACTATCAGAACTCCTGCACAGATAAGGCATCTGGATTTGCCACTTTGGCACCACCAAATCCATTTCCCAGGAGAGAGTGAGAGCGTCTCACTGGTTTTGTGAATTGGGGCTCCAATTTAAACAGAAAGGATGAGTGAACTAAATAGTCTGTGAATACCAAGTTTGTGGGTAGAAAATGGAGAAAAAGCAGGAGAAGCATTTAGTCAACAAAGTTCTATTTACAGAACAATGAAAATAACACTTAATATGTGCTTTGTGCCTAGCAGTGTGGTTTTGTGGGTTTTGTTTTTGCTTTTTAAAACTTGTTTGCTCTTTAAAACTATAATTAGAAAAATATCGCCAGGCACCATGGCACACGCCTGTAATCCCAGCAACTGGGGAGGCTGAGGCAGTAGGATCAAGAGTTCCAATCTAGCCTCAGCAACAACTAGGCACTAAGTAACTCAGTGAGAACCTGTCTCTAAATCTAAGAAATACAAAATAGGGCTGGGAAGGTGGCTCGATGGTTGAGTGCCCCTGAGTTCAATCACTGGTACCCATCAAAAGAAAAGCATGCTTATATTGTTTAATAGAATGCAACTTAAGTATAACGCTACTAAAGAAAGCAGCTGTGAGGGCTGGGGTTGTGGCTCAGCGGTAGAGCACTTACCTAGCATGTGCAAGGCCCTAGGTTCGATCCTCAGCACCACATAAAAAATAAATAAAATAAAGGTATTCTGTCTGACTACAACTAAAAAATAAATATTAAAAAAATAAAAGAAAACAACTATGAGACATGTAGCTTTGGTTAGCCTCAGGAAAATAACACAGATTGCTCTGTAAGGTTTATAAAATTGGTATAACAAAACAAGGTCATGATGTTAAAAAATGCCTGCCTGGCAGCCTTCTAAAGGCTTGCCTCACTTAATCCAGACAAGAACCATACAAGTAGCTGATAATCTTCCCTCAGGTAAGTGTTGAGGAACTAGAGAAACAGAGAAGTTGAATTACTTGCTGAAAATTGTACAGCCAGTCAGGAATAAGGGCAGAATCCAAAGACAGAACCACTAGCACTGGAGTCAATGTGCTTAACTACTGGGAAAAACCATAATGCCAATGAACATTTATTGGGTATCATGTTCCAGAAGCTGTGCTCAACACCTGTTTTGCCTGGTTCATCTCATCTAATCTTTACAGTGACCCTATATGGTGTCACTTGAACCCTCATTTCACAGAGGAGCTAACTGGAGTTTGGATTCCTTGAGTAACTTGTCTAAGGTCCCAGAGGTCTGAAAGAAGAAAGTCACTAAGTTAAAAGAGCCCTTTGCCACCTCCTATCATAAACCAAATGTTTTGGGTGGTTGCTAATGAATGAAGAGACATGAGACAATTTTTGCAACATCTACTTCAAAGAACCTTCCTCTCTGTTCTTTATGGATATCAGGGCATATTCAAACAAAAAGGATCTATTTAAGGATATCGAGGTTTCATGCTTGTTTTTTTTTTTTTCTTTCTTTGTACTGTTGAGTAAAACTTCCATCTGTTTATGCTGCACCATACTGTGACTTCATTTGTGTTACTTCCACCCAGATGTGAAAGACATTAGCTAATGAGGTCTGCACTCATGTCAAAGAGGGAACGTGCTCCATTACTGCTTAGAACAGTTCCATCAGCAACTATGCTTCCTCTGAACATCTGAAATCCATCCCAGCTGATAAGTCTTGCCTATGGTCCATGGATCCAGATTTTTTACTGCTAAAAATAATTGTTTTTTTAAAGGCAACGCTTAGACTTCCAGATTTTTTGATGAACCTTTTCCTTCTCTCTTTGTACCTGGTGTTAGGTGCAGTCAGTCCTCAGATGTACTCTGTATCTTTGGCAGCTTCCTTAACAGTGGTGAATTGATGGGGTTTGGGGTTTGGGGTTTGGGGTTTGAGTTAGGGGAAGTTTGCAGGGAAAGAAACAACGAAGCAGCCCGTGATTTCTTCTTAAGTCATGTGCACAATTTACACTGTCTCTAAAACAGAGAGAAAAAGAGAGAGAGAAGTTAACTGTAAAGGGAATGTCCGGGCCTGACTCTGACCTAGGAGTCTGATGTGGTTGCAGAAGGACAAAGCCAAGCCTGAGTGGTGACAAAGGGCAGCATCGATTTGAAAAGTGAAGTGGAATGTTCTTAGGGATAGGAAGGATTTTTCCTGGGATTCTCTCCACAGGATCTAGTGAAATATGCCAGGTCATCTCCCAAAGGTCTGTGCTGTTTCGCTTTTGTGACTCCAAATCCATACTGAGCCCAATCCTAATCTAATCACTCAGACAGCATAGCCCTGACAATGCACTTAACATAACAAGGAGCCCAGCACTTTGGCCCTGAGGAGTCCTGTCTTCCTGGTGATCAATAGTCCTTGGATAGAGTTAAAGACTAGGAGCCAGATGTGCCAGGGGGAACCAATCTGTCCTTGAAGCCGAAGAAAAATTTAGGGTTAGTAAATGGTCTCTGCATTTTCAAACTCTTGCTCCACTATCTTCCCCAGGACTTCTTCCTGTATCCCCTGTGGAGAACCCCAATGTGCAGCCATGGGGGACAATCCTGAGAACAATAAAAAAAAAAATGTTCAGCCCAACATAACCCACCGAAAATAGGCATGGCACAGAAACTGTCATCATCAGAAAGTGGGGTGAGAGGGGAGCAAAAATACTTATTGGTTTTCTTGGGAGTAAAGGTGAGCTTTGGACTGGTAGATTTAGCTAGAAGGTCACCTTTTGGCTGGGAAGGGAGTGCCACAGGGAGAAAACTGAATAAGCAGACATGGAGGCGAGAAGGCATAACAGCCTGCTAATTCTGCAAGCCCTTTCTTTCCCCCTTTTGCTTTTATGTGTCTTCATTTAAAATATTATTTCCTCGGATTCCTCAGCTTCACTAATTCCCTTTCTCCTCAGCTCCTGGTGTTCTGATTCTGTCAGTGCTAAACCTCCTTCAGTGGTAAATAAATCACACCAGTCTCCATAGTTACTAACCTCGATCGTGTCATGAGCTTCAGATGCACAGTAAAAATAAAGATACTTGAAGCCACACAAACATCAGAGTCTGCAAGCCTCTGATGTGACTTTTTGGGCCAGGCAGCTCCGTTCTGAGAGCCTGATTTTTTATGATTATTCTCTTGTTCTTTGTCTCTCTGTATAACTGGTACTAAGGGGTATGGCTGAAGCATAAGAGGCATCCACACCAATATACTACAATCAGTGGAAAAACAGATTGACACGACTATATCAATGAGTCATTTATCTGCCACCAGCCTGAACAATATATTTTCAAATGAAATTGCATTCTCAGATCTCAGCTGTGGTTAGCCAACTTACAAATGAAAACAGCAGTTTGCCAGCAAATTTATATATTTGTTTCCTTCCCAGCCCAATATAAATAAAGTAAGAGTTATGGATGATTGTCCAATGTCTTTTGATTTTTTTAATTAATTAATTTATTTATTTTAATTAGGTATATATGACAGCAGAAGGCATTTTGATTCATTGTACACAACTGCAGAACAACTTTACATTTCTATGATTGTATATGATATATTGTCACACCATATGTGCAGTCATACATGTTCCTAGGGTAATGATGTCTGTCTTATTCCACCATCTTTCCTGCCTACCATGTACCCTCCCAACCCTCCCTCCCCTTTGCCCAAAATTCCTCCTTCTTCTCATACCTCCCCCTTCCCCATTATGGATCAGCATGCACTTATCAGAGAGACCATTCGGCCTTTGGTTTGGGGGGATTGGCTTAATTTGCTTAGCATGATATTCTCCAACTCCATCCATTTACCTGAAAATGCCATAATTTTATTCTCTTTTAATGCTGAGTAATAGTTCATTGTGTATATATACCACAGTTTCTTTATCCAGTCATCTATTGAAGGTTGCTTCCACAGTTTGCCTTTTTCTAAACAGAAATCTTTTCAATAATACCCCCAAAGGACTGTTGCCCAATTGCCACTGGAATAAGTAACATTGATGAGTTCACGACTTTGAGAGGTCAGGGGTGGGTAGCACTTCCATTGATTTTTTGAACAATCATTTTATTGAATTTACTGCCTTTTACTTCTCTTGCACACATAGGCCTTGGGTTTGCCTTCCACAGAGCATAGAATGTCTTATGTAATTGCAATAACATTAAGCACATCAAGAGGCTTGTGTTCTAGTCCCCACATCGCCACTTAGCCCCCATGCTACTTTGAGCACAGTGAAGTTAGCTTCACTTTAAAGATTCAGTTTTCACATTTATAGAATGAGAGCAATGTCTGCCTTGTCTACCTCATAAGGCCAATATGAGAATCAAATTAAGTAATAAAAATAAAGGTGCTTTGAAAATTGTGCGGTGCTATATAAAGCCATTATTCACATGTAAGTTTTCCAAATAATGGAAGACAGTTGGTATTCCCTTGGGTTTGCCGACATGATAGTTTCTGGTTTCTTTTTCATGCCAACTGTCCTCAGCTGGAAGCTTCCCATTTACCATTTTCTCCTGTAAGCTTAGTGCTCAGAGTTATAGCCAAAGACAGTAAAACTAGCAAAGGACAAGGAAGAGAGACTTTCCCCTAGTCCCCAAGCTGAACACAGGTCGACCCTTCTATTATTATTACCTTAAATTGCACTAGGGATTCTAACAGATTTTTTATACTGTTACTATAACACCTCTCTCTCTCTTTTAATAGACTTTTTTAGAGCAGTTTTAAGTTCACAGCAAAATTAAGAGGAAGTTAGAGATTTCCCAAATGCTCCCTGCCCTCACACGTCCACAGCCTCTATGTCTTTTACACACAAGTTGCTTTCAAACCAGACCTAGCCTTTTCTTACTTCATTGAATATTAGGCTGAATCCCCATGAACACTTTTGTGTTTATGTCCATTGACGTCATCTCTGTTGAATTTCATCGTATTGCTATTGGCTGTTCCATCATTCTTCAGCTACTTTGACCTTTGTGCATAGAATGGGGGTTTCCATGTTGCAACATCTCTCAGGAAGATTCTGATAAGTCTCAAAATATTCAGTAAACAAAAACACTAGAAGAAAGATCTATGCACCATAGGAGGAAATCTCCCTAACCAAGGTCTCATAACTAGCATTCCTTTGGTGAGAAAAGATTGTTTTAATAAGATTTTATCATTAAAATGATTGATCTAGTATTTTTAGCATTAATAGATATTTCCGTTTCTAGAGTTGCAAACATAATTATAATTTCAAAGTTTGAAAATGTATTTCTAAAATTCTGAGTGTTTAATGTAGATTTTGTTTTAAATTGAAACATTCTTTCAATAAAACAATACCCATAGATTCACGTTATCTATCATATGAAACAAAAATGATGAGACTTTTTCCAAAGGAGAAGCCAATTAACAATCTGAAATCACAATGGTGTGTTCTGAAGGGAAATCCAAAAGGCTAGTTTTTTTTTTAAATATATATATTTTTTAATTTTGTTGTTGCTGATGGACCTTTATTTATTTATTTATATGTGGTGCTAAAAATTGAACCCAAGTGCCTCACACATGCTGGGCAAGTGCTCTACCACTGAACTACAACCCCAGCCCGAGGCGAATTTATTCTTTGTTTCTCTAAAGACAGTTAAGACACCAGGCAAACAGGACATGGTCATGCTCTCCTCCAATGGCTAAGAATTAAACAGGACTCCTTTAGATGCAAGTAGCACAAACCCATTACTGAGTGACTTAAGCAAAAAAAGAAGACAAGAGAGAGAGAGGGAGAGAGAGAGAGAAAGAGAGAGAGAGGGAGAGAGAGAGAGAGAGAGAGAGAGAGAGAGAGAGAATATAATGATATATGTTGTAACTAAAACATTCAGAAGTTGGTTTCAGCAATTCCACTCCTGGGTATAGTCCCAGATATGCATGAAGATGTCAATGGTAGTGTTGTTTTTCTAACAGGGAGCTTGAGTCAACCCGGAGCCCTAGGCAGTCAGGCCAAAAAATTATGCACAGTAATGAGGTGAGAACTTCAAAACACATTACTGGGTTAAAAACAAAAGAAAGAAAGAATCTTAGTGAAATCTGTAATCCAATGCCATTTACACTTAAAAACATAGACATGCACAAAATAATACCAAAATATGCTCTTCAGAGTGTATGTATCTTTGAAAGATATAAAAATCCATTAAAGTAGGTGCCTATGGTGGGTGGAGAATGAAAGAGTAGTTAAGGGATGAAGCAATAATTTTTAAAATAAGAAGTGTCTTTTACAAGCTAATATTTATATAGGCCAAGAACTGAGAAATAAGAATTAGCTTCATGTGCTGAAGCCCCAAGTATTTACAAAAAAAAAAATCCATTTTTGTTTTTGTTTGTTTAATTTTGTTTTGTTTTTTAACGGGGCTGGGGGGATACAGCCAGCAGCTCACTTTGGGGGTTCTTTTTTCCTGCCAAGGAGGGTGTAAGCCACCTGAAAACTTAAAGTCTCAAATAATTAGTGAAGAACAAAACACAAATAGAAATGTATTTACAAAAAGCAGAGCCCCTGATAGATCTAGTCCACACGATTGCTAGAACTAGAAAGAGAAAAGATGGCTCTGGTGGTTTATTTAAGGGGGTACATCAAAGGCAGGGATAAGGTTTCAAGGGCAGAGTCTTGCTTCCTGATGTCAGCAACTTGATTGGCACCTTGGCAGGTATCACCCATCTCAGGTGCTGCATGGGACACAGCAGAGCAGGACAGAAATTCACACTGTCAATTGACCAGAGAAATTGTCCACTGGTCATTCCCAGACACCAGATGTTTCTATCCACTCGGCTTTGATGCATGGTGACCCACACGCAACCCATGGATGGCTCATGACAGTTTTTGTTGTTGCTTTTTTGTTTTGTTTTGTGTTTCCATCTAACAGTGTAATTGGGAATCAGGTGTCTCCATCTCTGCCTCTTGACTCCCTTCTCTCGAGACTCTGGCTCCAGTCCCAGCTCTCTCCACTTGGAAACAAAGATAATCCTGGAAGCAACAGGTGCACATGATATTTACAGTTCATGATCTCAACATGAGAAAGATTTGCAAAATTCCTACCCTTTTCTGGACAAGGACACTGGGTGGCCTTGCTTGAGTTGTGTGCCCACCTCCAGACCTACCAGCATCACCTGGAAAAAAGATTATTCTAAGTAGTCAACTTGCTCATGCTTTTGACATGGGGGAGGTAAGGCCTTTGATTGGCAGCCCCACTAGTGGATGCCACTCTCCACAACAGGAAAGTCCTCTAGCATAATTCTAGAATCCAAAGAAGCCCTAAGGAGTCCAAATTCAGAGACAGCATAACTCAGACAAAATATATTTATTAATTGGGCTTGACTTCAAAGCATGTAACCAGGAAATGGCTTTGTTTTATATTTCTCCTGTTCTTATTCTTCAGAACCTTTCTATCTGACCTTCTTTTCCTAACTCCAACCAACATTTTGATCAAACTGCATGACTTCTCCATGATTTTCACTTTTATGACAATCTTATTTGAAAGTATTATACAGGTTAAATAGTCTTTAATATCTAAACTCCATTTCTTCCTCTTCTTTGGATCTCCCTCTTATGCTATAGGTCAAGCCTACTGGGTCCCACTAGCATGCAATGGGGAATTGACGTACAATCCTCATCCCAGCCACACCCAATCACTCTGTTATTTCTTGTTCCTCCCCGTTCAAGGAACAGAAAGGAAAGAAGAAGAAAAGAAGTCAAAAGATCTTCATTATTTAGCCATTGGTATCCTCTGTGGGAAAGGCCTTCAAATGGCAGCTGACTTCTCTCTTGTAGGGAACTTACATATATTCTTTAGCAAAACACTTGGCCCCGCTGGGAATCTCCAACACTTTTCTGTTCCTTCAGGGAAACTGTATACTTTCATATCAACCTCTAATAATTCTCCCATCCTTTGTTCCAAAGACAGTCCCCCACACAGTATTCTTGAGCTGGGTCTTTCAAGATGGTTACACCTCCTGTAATATCCTCTCTAGAACCAGAAAACCCTGCTCACCACGGAGCTGCACCTCATTGAACTATATCCTCCTCTACTCTCTCTCCTCTGAGGGGCAGCTCCAGCCATCCCCATGTCTAGGCAAAAAGCAGATGCAATACTCTGTGCTCACAAAATTCAAACAAAGATCATATTCACCCAAGACCCCATTCACCCAAGACCACACAAAAAACAAACATGTCCATGGATGTTCCTGGCAGCATTCTTCATAATAGTCCTGTGTTAGCTTCCCAATAACACAAAAAATGACCTGAGATAATTGACTTATAAAAGAAAAGATATATTTAGCTCGTTGTTTTGGAGCTTTCAATCCATGATCCAGTAACCCCATTACTTTTGGACTCTGATGATGGCATCCAATGGCAATGACAGGAAGTGCATGGTGAAACAAACAAACAAACCTCTTACATCAAGAGCCAGGAAGCAGCAAAAAGAAAAGAGAAATAGACTGGGGCCCCACAATCCCCTTCAAGGTCACACCCCATTGACCTAAGGATCTCTTACTGGGCACCTTCACCTCCTGAAGATTTCACCGTTTTCCAATAGTGCCACATTTTAAAATGTGGCCCTATTTAGGAATACTTATCCAAACCATAGCAAGTTTCATACAATGAAAAATTACTCAATCATAAAAAGGAGTGGTGTACTAATAGACGCTGTAACATGGATGAACCTTGATAACATTTTAATGGAAAGAAGTCAGATATAAAAGGCCACCCCCAGAGTATATGACTCCATTCAAGTGAAATGTTGAGAACAAGCAAATCCCAGAGACAGAAAGCAGATTGGTGTTTTCCAGTGACTGAAAAAAAGGAGAGATGGGGAATGACTAGCAATGAACATAGAGTTTCTTTGAGGGGTGATAAAAATGTTTAAAATTAGTTGCACAACTCCATGAGTATACACAAAATCACTGAATGCTTTAAAAGAATGAATTTGACAATATGTGGATTATATCTTATAAACCTGTTATTTAAAACAAAAATTCCTCCAAGAAACATAAATCAAAACTACACTAAGATTTCATCTCACTCCAGTCAGAATGGCAATTATCAAGAATACAAGGAACAATAAATGTTGATGAGGATGGGGGGAAAAGGTATACTCATACATTGCTAGTGGGACACAATTTGATGCAAACACTCTGGAAAACAGTATGGAGATTCCTCAGAAATCTTAGAATGGAACCACCACTTGACTCATTTATCCCACTCCTCAGTTTACCCAAAGGACTTAAAATCAGCACACAACAGTGATTTAACTGCATCCATGTTAATAGCAGCTCAATTGGCAAGAGCCAAGCTATGCAACCAACCTAGGTACCCTACAACAGATAAATGGATAAAGAAAATGTAGGACCTATACACAATTGAATATTACTCAGCCTTAAAGAATAATTAAACTATGGAATTTGCCAGTAAATGGATGGAGCTGGAGAATATCATGCTAAACTAAATAAGCCAATCCCAAAAAAACAAAGGCTAAATATTTTCTCTGATATGCAGATGCTAATACACAACAAGGGGTGGGAGCTAGGGAAGAATAGAGGTATTTTGGGTTAGGCAGAAGGGAGTGAAAGATGGAGAGAGGGTATGGGTGTTAAAAGGATAGTAGAGTGAATTGGACATTAATACCCTATGTGCATATATGACTATACAACCAGTATTATCCTACATCATGTACAAACAGAAGAACTGAGAAGTTATAGTCCATTTATGTATGATGTGTTAGAATGCATTCTATTGTCATGTATAACTAATTAGAATAGATAGATAGATAGATAGATAGATAGATAGATAGATAGATAGATAATTCCTCCAAGAACCGTTATTTAACTGTTACTAACTCTTATTGTGGGAAAGAAAGAAAGGACTGCAAGTCATAGGAACAGTTCTGGATGCCTCTTAGCAAGTCCTGATATTGGGTCTAGTTCCATAGAATGTGAAGAAGTTCGTCCTCAACTGGGCTCTGCTTTGAAGCCACAATCTGAGGACACAGGGAATTCCCTTCTAGCAATTTTACATTGGGTTCTACTCTCAGCTTCTATGTGTATCCAAGATGCTTATGGTATCCTCACCAACCTCCATATGAGATATGCATGGTCAAAATGTTCAGTAGAGGTAGAAATCCTTTTCCACACACTACAGAAAACTACTAAAAACTAACCTGCTTTCCACTCTCAGAAATTAAGAAAGTATATCACTAACTATCACCATTCAAAGTACTATATGAAGCCCTGTAGCTTAACCTCACACAGAGAGGTCATTGCTTATTTTGCTTATCTTGTAGCAACATGCAATTATTTCCACTGTTGATGACTATAAAATTGTCATTATAGTTTCAGGAAGATATGCTTTATTCACTCACAAGTTTATTGAGGGCCCACCTTTACTGGGACCTCTGATGACAAGGGTGAATAGCTCCTTGTCCATTCAGAGCTTACCTCCATTTTGTCATCAATGAAGTGGTGTTCCAATGACTTTGCCATGCCCCAGTTGGTGATCAAAGAAAACATTGGGGAATAGAAGTATGGCTCTAATATAGAGAACTTTACTAGCATGTGCAAGGCTCTGGGTTCAATCCCAGTACTGCAAAAGAAAAGAAAAGATGATAAGTTAGCAGACACCAATGATGTAATATATATAATCAGCAGAAGCAACTAAGCTATTAAACATATAATAACACACAGGTTATTATATGTATACACACGCACACACACACCACACACCATGAATTCTAGAATTCAAATTCTTTCCAGAGTATATATTGAAAAACATATATTCTTGCTGTCAAACTTGTTTCTGACTCACTGTTATTGCCATTACATTGTAACTAACACAGTAAGAGGAAAAAATGTTCCCTCTTCTCAAAATATTATAGAAAATCTTAAGATTAATAATAAATCCATTGTTTTTTCAAAAGGCATTTCACAGTTTTGCATTTATAGAAGTAGTTATACATTATGGGTGAATTCTAATGGTTACCACATTACTATTCACCAACATCTGGAGAAGGTGTGCCATTCATATCCAGTTTGTTTCTCTCTTAAAATGTGATCCTCAGCACCACATAAAAATAGATAGATAGATAGATAGATAGATAGATAGATAGATAAAGGTATTATGTCCATCTACTACTAAAAACTTTTTTTAAAAGAAGAGAAAATCCCCAGGTAGCAAACTTTAATTCCTATAATTTAATTCCTATGATTCCTCCAAATTTTCATTGAACTTGACCAAAAGCTGTTCCAAGTGGGACATGCCACCTCACTCAACCTAGAATGAATATCCATTACTTCAAGCAAATAATCTCCTCCTATATGTCCAGTTCCCTGGTTATCCCAGCCCAGCAACACCCCTTACTTTAGAATTGCTGGGCCTTAGCTATTGGCCCAAAGGAGTCCTTAGGTGTGTGTGTGTGTGTGTGTGTGTGTGTGTGTGTGTCCCTCCGATGCCCTTCCAATGCATTTTTTTCTTGCTCTTCCTAAAATTTCCTCTATGCCATTTTTTCCTCATTTGTAGCACAGAAAGAATTACAGTTCTGCCTACCTCAGAGGGCTGTCACAAACACTGAGATGACATGTGGATGTGCATTAAACCCTTGCAAATGTCACATGCCATTTAAAGTGAAAATTATTTCAATCAAGAAAAGAAATGCATACCATAAAAATGGATAACAAAATAATTTACAAATGAGAAATACTCTGCAGATGACTTCCAGCACTTATAATTAAGCTCTCAATTAAATCTAAGTACCAAATAGAACTGGAGGGAAAATAAGATCGTCTTGCGTGCATGGGACTAAAAGAAATCAGCATGTGCCTAATGAAAATTAGGCAGCTACATGGGGCCTAAAGAAAATTAGGTTGTGTTGCTAAAAGCAGGGGATTTTACTATGCCCTTTATTTCCCTTCCACTACTGACTTACTTTCCCGACACCCTCATCAGTAATGGAGCTTTACGTGATTAATTGTAATGAAGATGATTGGATTTTATTATTCAGGTAGAAAGTGGCCATGCTCAATAGAAATAAGTTCAAGGAAAGATAAATTCATTGGTCTGATATTTAAACTATATTCAAGTTTTGGAAAATTCTGAGAAGCAAAAATGGGAACAGGAGAAGCATAAAGGGAAGCTATGGCTTCCTGAAATATTTAACCTATGTGCAAACACCAAGAATGAAAGATATGTAGAAAAAAACAAAGTTAAAAAAGAATAGACCCACAATATTATGACTTCCTTAGAGCAATTTAACAGCAGAGGGGAAACACGTATGACTGGTGTTGGGGAAGACTGGTTATTCAGGGAAATAAATTAGAAAAGGATTTTTTGTAACTTGTGCATTAAGAAGAGAAAATTGGGATGGGACTCAGTGGTAGAGCGCTTGCCTAGCACATGTGAGGCCCTGGATTCGATCCTCAGCACCACATAAAAATAAATAAATAAATAAATAAAGGTATTGTGTCCATCAACAACTAAAAACTTTTTAAAAAAGAAGAAGAGAAAATCCCCATGTAGCAAACTTTATAGACAGCAACTCCTCCTAATCACACTAAGCATAATTATTTATTACAGCTAACTTCTAATACACACACTCCAAACTTCTTTGAACCAAAAGCTAAACTAGTCAACTAAACTAGGTCATTTCATGAATCACACAGAGAATGTCTGCCTCAGCCCTTCTCCCTGGCCTTCTTCCTTCTGTCAGTAGGTAAGATTGAGTAAGTGGTGGCAGAACAGGCCACAGTGAGATGATAAGACGGAGACTAAACACCTGCCCTGGGGGCCAGGCAGACACTTGGGGAAAAGGCAATTACAAGAGTCCAGACACGTGGGCAGGGCAATAGTGTCAGGAAAATTAAAATAAAAGGCAGGTGGTTGATTGAACAGGTGGAAGAAGAACAGCAATGGGAGTCTTAGAGCAGGCAATACACAGAAATTCAGACAGCGAGGGATGGTGGTTGATAGCTGGAACCCTGTTTGGAGAATAGATTTCAAGGGCAGATCAGCAAGATCAAGATAGACCCTCTACTCCAGGAGAACTGAGGGCTTGATCAGAAATGGAGGTAGAGACTAAGGATGAAAGAAAAAGGGCAAAGTCCCAATTATCACTATGAAGATACAAGGTAGTAGTTTGGTCCAAGAAAAAGGCCAAAGACCCATTACTGGAAATAAGATACAAAATCAAGACAGGCAGGCCTGCATTAAGGCTACATGATGTGGAACAACCAAACTCTGGCTCTGAACCAACTTCTTTTCCTTTTTGTATTTTCATGAATTAAAAGAGTCTGCAAACCTGGGACAGAACTGAGGGAAAACAAAGTTTGATCTTGCTAATCGGACTCTATGCCTTATAATACTCTGTATATCTCTACTGTTATATCTATTTATCTAACACATACATATATAGAATTTACTATGTTTCAGGCATTCTCCTGCAATATGTCTAAATATTAACTCCTTTAACAAGCCTATGAGGTCAGTATGGCGATAACCACCCTTTTGGCAAATAATTAAACTAGGCACAGAGAAGTTAAGTAACTTGTCCAACGTCACAGGACTGGTAAATGATGGAGCAAGAATTTAAACCCAAGTTTCAGTTTTAAAGTCCATATTTCTAACTGCCCCACACCACATGGCTTCATCATGATCTGTTTCTCTTTCCTTCTAGAATCTAAGATATGGTTCCTGCTCTCCAGGACTTCAGTACCTTTGTATCCCCAGTGCCTAAGGCAATGCCTGGATCATAGTGAGCCTTAATAAATGCCCTGAGGATGAATGAATGAATGAACAAATGAATGAATATGTGGCTGGCATATTAAAGGCACAAATAGCAAAGACTGCAAGGCCCTTGACAGAAGAAAACATGATCTACAAGATTGTGGGGCAGAAGGCGGCCAGGATCCAAGAGGGAGTGACTAGTGGAACTGCACAGGGGAGGTCCAAGGGATATGGCTCATACCAGGAGCTGTGTATCAGCAGTTTAAAAAAGTAGCTGAGGTCAGAGGAGCTTGGACACAGGAAATGGTTGTACAATGATCTGCTACTTGTAAACGCCCCACCTCCCACTTGCTCTGTGATATTTTATGTTCCCCCCACACCTACGAGAATGTATGGATTTGGGCAACCACAATTTACATGCGGAAATGACTGTTCCCATAGATCACTGTCAGTCATCTTATGCAACTGGCACACAACCACCTCTGGATAAGAGTCAACTTGATAAGCACAGCTTGCATTCCAACTATCGAAAGGAGAAAGTGATAGTAGATGTAAAACCAACCTGCCTAATCACATAAAGCCAGAGGTCACTTCTGAGGAAAGTCGTCATAAATGTTTGAGCATTTAATGGCCCCTTTTTTTTCAATCTTACACAAATATGGACACACCTAAGTGTTAAGGTGGACAGAAGACACATCCACACATTTCTCATTCTCTTATAAATCCTTCCCCATCAAAAGCCTCAAATCAGACAAGTCAGTTGGTAGGAGTGATCATTTCAAGAGAAGGAGAAAATAAAAATAGCTAAGGTTTATTGAGCCCTTCTTGATACTAGGTGTTATTCTAAGTGCCTCATATATATTAACTTATTGAAATCTCACAACAACCCCCTTTTATATCCCTTGTACCTCTCCCGTGCAGTTCCACTAGTCAAAGAAAGAGAAATAGAGAATTTAGGCAATTGGTCCAAGGTCACTTGCCAAATGGTGAGTAGAAGGGTTCACACTCTAGCCGGTTTGTCTTTTGAGCCTGTGCTTAGAACCATGACTCTATGGACCAGCCACTCCGAATACAGAAAATATTGGAATGACTGGAATGTAGAACTTACTCCCAACAGCAATGCCCAGCTCCTTTTCATTCATGGTTTGGAGCCTCTGAACTATATACATGCTCATGACATCATCACCCAGAATGTTTATCCTGTTGGTTTAGTAGATGTAAAGAAGGTAAGAATCTCAAAAGCTTCCTACAGAAGCACAGGAGAGTCTCAGGAAAGAGCACTCTCTAATCAGTAGGGGCCAAAACAGATCCAAGACATATTGTCCCCAAGATACAACAATGAGATCTGCTCCATGCTAATGGTTGGCCCCAACTACTATTTTTTTTAAGCCTCTACCACAATTCCTGCTGCTCCCTAACACATTTTCTTCAGGCCAAACATATTCTAATTAGAGAGTGCCTCCACAGGACTAGGATGCCTTTGGCATCAAATTTCCGCGTTGGCAAGAAACCAGAATAAGAAAGTGCTCCTCAGCCTATGAGGACCAAGCCCATCCAAAGCAAACAGTTCCCATAACTGTTTACAGCAGAACAAGCCTCTTCCTTTAAACAGGGCAAGTGTGGAAAATCACCCTGCCAGACTTTGTGTGTTATTTTAGCACTTCTGAAATTCAGGGAGGAGGCCATCCCTACCAATAGATCCAGCCCTCTTCAAATGAGAAAAGCACAAGTTGGGAAGCACATTGAATACCCAATCAAAGGCTCTAAGGGGTCCTTGTTGCTCTAAAGGCACAGGTTTTATCATAATTACTTAAGAAGTGACTATGTTTAATATCTCCACCTAGAAAATACCTCGTGCTCCAGCTTGGAAATTCTCCTCACTTTTCTGTGACACTACCAAAAGGAACTTCATAATCTGTCTGTTCCTCTGTATGTGTTGGCAAGATCAGAGAAGGACCTTGGTGAGTCGACTTCCTGTCATTGACTTTCACTGCTAGATCATTCCAGTTTTCTAATTAGAAATAGATTATTACTGTAATGCTTTGAAACAACTAATATTGCAGACAAAATTTATCTTTTTTAATATCTGTGAGTATTCACAGAACCAAGTCTGAAATTTGGTGAGACAAAATAAGGCACCTGCATGATATACAATACCAGAGAAGGTAAGGAATGTGGTGTATTGAGAGGTATAAGGAATATGGTGTAGACAATATACATGAGTGATTTGATTCTAAAGCTACATGGATCTGAACTGTGCTCTTTTTTCTAGTTTCCCAAGTGTCAGGCCTCCTTGGTACAAGCTCAACCAAGCCTTTACTGTTTTAAAATCTCAAGTGACTAAACCAAATAAAATAACAGACTATATTAAAAGTAGTGGAAATATCAAAACAACGTTCAATTCTTGTTTATATGGAACCTGTTCTAGAAATAGGAACTACTCTATTCAATACACAAAGAGAAAAATTGTCCACTTCAGTTATCCACATATCACCTTATTAAAAGGGGTGGGGTGCAGGAAGGGGTAGAGCAGCAATCTTTGAGTTTACTTATGTTTAAAATAAAGTTGGCATTCAGATGACCTGCAGGGGTTGATTTATGATTACCCAAGATCTTGACAAGGAGAGGTCCAAGAAAAAGGAAAGATCACGGGAACTCCTGACCTCACCCTTCAATACGTACAATGAAGAATGAGGAGGCCCTATGGCAGCATCTGCTTCTCTTTGCCCCAAAGTGAAAGGCTGAGAGTGGACGTCAGCTCTGCTGTCAGACTGGCTAATGTGCTGGCGTGCGCAAGTGGCAGCTGCACGTGCCTTTAGAAAACTCTCTTCTCTCTACAGATCAGCTTTTGTATTCCTAATCCTATAAACCAGGCTGCTGTGCACGAAACCACAACCCCTGCTCTGTCAGTCTGGAAAATAAACAGCACCAACTCCAGAACCCAGAGCTATCGATTTGTTTATCATCCCCCAAAACCCTAAAAACACAAATATGTACACCTTTGTATATATCTTTTAAATGTGAATTGCTTCAAATGAGAAAAAAAATGTATTTTACTCTTTTACTCAAAAGTCATAACTTCCATTATTTTTTAAAGGAGGGGAGATAAATTGTAAAGAGTCTTGGATATTTTTTAAAGAGAATTTTAGTTTTAAACAGAGAGGAACAATGAAGCGACAATTTTTACAATTACAAACAGAATTTAGAAGTATATGCCATGCATATTTAATATTCTAATGACTATGACTAGCATATTTTTATTTTGTTCTGTTAAAACATTGATAGTTACTGGGCAACATGGCATTTGCCCATAATCCCAGTTATTCAAGAGCCTGAGGCAAGAAGATTAAAAATTCAAGGCCAGCCTGGGCAACCTAGGGAGACTCTGTCTCAAAACAAAAAAATTAAAATGCAGATGTAGCTCAGTAGTGGAACATTTATATGTTCAAGGCCCTAGGTTTAATCCCTAGTACTTGAAAGAAAAAATTCAATAGCTATCTCCACTCACCGTGATTTTATATTCTCATTTGCAGAACATCATCATAATCATTTATCGATCGCGTGGTTATTATAAGTCTCCAACACTGAGATTCTTTTAGACAATGTTGAACAAGAATTTCAATCATTTGGTAATTTAATGGGTATCCTCAGCTCTCTCTCTCTTAAGCTCTATTAAACACATCTGCCACATCAAACCAGACCCACAAATTTCAGTTTGAGTCAGTTGTATTTGTTTTTTGTTTATTTATAAACCCTGCCTCCTTCCAGAAAGGATTTGAGACTGCTGTTGCTGTCCTCACACCAGTCCTGAGTCCAACAGTTGGTAGAAACCAGTATTTCTGGTTCCTTACTGCCTGTGGAACCTTACAAGTGCTGATTCATGCCAATCAGAGACCTGTGCAGACTGGCTCAGATAACCCCCAGTAGAACCGGCCATTCTAGCTTGCTTCATCAGCCAAGAGTGGAGCCGGCCAAAGTCTTGAACTCTGTAGAGGCTATGTCTTTCTTATCAGTAGAACAGGCAATCACTTCCACCACTACCCTTAATTCTTCCAGACAGAAAATGTTCCCAACATCTCAAAGACATCATGTCCTAGGCCCTAACTATCAGCTGTCAACACAGTCAACATTATCACACTTCTGCAGGCTCCCAGGACACATATTCATGTTCTGTTGACAGTGTACTCTCTTCTCATCCAGACAGCTTCCAAGTCTAGTCTTCCCTGTCTTACAATCTGCACATCAGGAGCTTGATTTCCCAGGAAATCTCTGCTAACTGGCTGGACAAGTGGTCAGTGGTTTGATAGCCCAAAGATGCAATGTTCTTTCAGAGTTATGAACTTGTCACCCCTTCATCTAACTCTAGACAGTTCTCATACAAGAGCTTCTAGAGAAAGGAAAAATCTTATTCCACAAAAACTGGGATTGATGACCAAGGGGCAATTTTCTCTCTTGAACAAGAACTAAACCTTCACACTAGTTGAAACATGACCCTCTAGTCCCGGAATATTTTGATTTTTTGAAATTGTACTATTACTTACTAAAATAATATGACAGGAGAAGATATCTAGATTTGTTCCTAAAATGTTCTTATGGTTTTGAATTAGAAGATGCTCTTGACTTTGTCTCAATGCTATTGTGAAGTATTATAGGTACAGAACAACCAGAGCATGTCTGAAGCACAGGAGTGGCTTGACATTCAGCTCCACCTGAGAGCTCTCTGATTCCCTTTTGCACTGGCCTGTCTTCCCACAGTTCACCACAGTTCCTGATGAAAGCTGGCAGTGCTAACCTGTCCCTCATATTGTTCTGGAATTTCATTGTCCATCTCCCTATCCTTCTGCACTTTTCCAGATCTGACAGCACACTCTTCTCCAACAGCAGAGTGGTTTTAAAGATTTCAGGGAAAACTTTACCTCTCCAAATATTATTTATCCCCTACTGCTGCCAGAAGATCCCTCACCAAAGCAACTGTATGCACCAGACCAACAAAAATCTGACACATTAACAATATCAATAAATGTTAAATGAATTGATAAAAGAATTATGAATGAGGGCTGGGGCTAAGCTCTGTGGCAGAGTGCTTGCCTAGGATGTGTAAGGCATTGGGTTCGATCCTTAGCGCCACATAAAAATGAACAAAATAAAGGTATTCTGTCCATTTACAACTACAAAACAATTTTTAAAACAAAGGAATGTATGAATAAATGATTCTCCTTCTCTTAATTCCTCTCTTTTAACTCTAATCCCCTGAGTAACACTTCTGTAACTGTAAATACCTACAACTATGAATATACTAAGTAAGGGTTTTTATACATGTATTGTCAAATTGAAAAGAGGAGGGCCCTTCCACTATAAGATAAAGTCAAATTATATCCCTCTAATCCCTTGCAGTGTTGATTCCACATTTAGAATTAATTTCAATACATAATAATAATTATCTCATTTTATCTCAATGGTATTTCCATTGTTCATTCTTTCACACAGGCCATGAATGCTCTCACAGATGTCACGGATTTCTAGTGACCTAATCTTTAAGAGCACACAAGCTTTTAACAAAGGATAGCATAAAAAAGAAAGCAAGAAAAGGAAATAAAATGATTTTTTTAAAGAACAACAAGGATGGCATGGAAATGCTATCTATCTACATATCTTTCATTTAACCAGAAATGAAAAAAAATAGCCAAAGAAAAAAGATAGCACTTGCAAAACAATGGTGCTAGAAAGTGCCAGCAAACAAAATCATGAGTTTTCTCTGCCTCTTTATATTCATCTAAAAGATCTCTGTTTTTCCATACCATTTGGAGTCCAGTGGGAACATATATGCAAACAGGTTTTGAGAGTTAGAAAACAAGATAGAAAGGAAAGATGTTGTCATTGCAATCTTCTTGTCTCCATACATATCAGCTGTTGCTCCTACTAAAGAAGGCAAAGGGGAGGTTTTCCATATCGCCTTATAACCACAGCACCATTACTTCATCTTCAGCCATCCCAGACATCACTAAAGAAAAAAGCCTGGCGTCCCAAGAGAAGCACACACATCAGGAGGAGCAATCTGCCCTCCAAGACAGAGAAAAACCAGTGACTGAAGTGGCTTCACACACTAAGCCCTCTGAAGTGGAAACATCTCTGCAATTACCCATGATCCAATCCAGGCATCACCCAATTCTGGAGCCAGTGATATGTAGCTGCTATTTGTGGCATTGACAAGTGTGAATAGCAAGTGTGAAGACCAGCCACTCCACCAACTCAGCGAGGGGATGACGTTAGCACAGCGAGAGAGGCTTAGCCTCACCCAACGGCACTCCTCTGCTTCTTGTGTTATTCCCCTGACATTAAAGGACAGGGTAGTTGACCCAACAGGAAAACATGGTGATCTTTATGTCTTTTGTTCTGAATACACCATCAAATTTTAAATAATTGATCTGGCTTTTACAATTCTACTGAAGTCACTCCCTTACCAATCACCTTCTAGTCCCTAAACCACATTCTCTTGTCTTTGCCCTCTTTGAGTACTCAGTTGCAATCCTCATTGTCACTTGATTTCTTCCTGAAATCCTCTCCTAAATTCCATCACACTGTGCTCTCCAGTGTCTCCCACTGCTTAAGCCATTCCTCCAGGATCTTAATATCACTTCCTCTTCTTTCTCCCCTCCTCTCAATGTGTTGTCCCTAAAAGTTCACATGTAGTTTTTCTTGGTAATCTCACCCTGTCCACAACTTCTACTACATCCACATTCCTGGTTTCAAGATTTTTCTAACCAGGTTTCTACCTACCTCTAGGACATCAAAACCATTAGGTTTTGTTCATTTCTAACCTCAACACGTGCATAGGCAAACCTGGACTTTCTTGTGGCTTCCATATTTCCATGATCGGGTCCACTACCTTCCCAGAACCCAAATTCTTGAAGATCCACACCTGATTCCTCCACCTAACTTTCCTTGGACACTCTGTTTCAAGTCACCATAGTGTATTGTTTATAAGCTCACAAATGGCTTTGTAATTGAGATAATTGTGCATTTGGCTTATGTTGCTGACTAGTCCTAAGCTCCTTGAGAAAAAGACTGTGTTTTACTCAGCTCATTCCACCTTGTAGATCTAGTGCAAATCTTGAGTTGAAAAGATAAAAGTGAACTAGACTCAGTGGTGCATGCTTGTAATCCCAGCAACTCAGGAGGCTGATGCAAGAGGATCACAAGTTTGAGGCCAGCCTCCACAATTTAGCAAGGCCCTAAGCAATTTAGCGAGTTCCTGTCTCAAAAATATAAAATAAAAAAGGCTGGGGATGTGGCTCAATGGTAAAGCACCCCTGGGTTAAATCCCTGGTACAAAAAAAAAAAAAAGAAAAAGAAAAAGAAAAAAGAAAAGAAAAAGTAAGAATGAGCATTGAGCATTCTTGGATGCATTTTTTATCTTCCACTGTCTTTTATCATCTACAGTCAACAACATTAAACTATAATTACACTTAATCTCAATACTCTGAAGAAAACCACCAAAGAAACATTCTAAATAATACCGTAACATGCAGAGTTCATGCTGTATGGAATTTATTATGTGTGTGGCCCACATTTTCAATCATTGGAACCACAAGGGGAAAAAAATCTATATTTGGAAGGGACCCTGACATGTGTGGGGAACCAAATTCATGTCTCTTATTAAAGCTATTCCCTTGGTTTGCTTCCTCAGTAGTGGAATCCCTTCTCCCTATAATTTCCTCGTCCTGTTATTACTCCCACACTCAGTTATGAGAGCACTATACTGTTAAGAGCTACATTCAAAACATTGCAACTTTAATTCAGTGAAAGCACACACCCCTGAGAGTGACTCAGCATTGCAAGGTGCCCACACTCCTGCTTTTGCTGACTGCTTCATCAACTCTGGGTTTGGTGTTGCTTGGAGTTCACTAAGCACAGAGGACGATTTTTAGGTTTAAGGTTTGTTTGTTTAATTTTGTTTGATAACAGAATCAGCACCATACCGGAAGGTAACATGGTCAGGCTTTCTGATTTCTTGACCTGTATTAAAATGCCAGGTGCATGGCTTTAAATCCACCAATAGGAAGAGAGCAGATGTTGGGTTTACTGTGGCCTGGGGCACCAAAAAGAAGCTTGTACTAACCTGCACTCTACCTTAGACAGGTTTAAGAAAAGTTGAACAAATCACTCCACTGGTCCCTTCTTACTGGAAGGGCTATAAACAGGTAAAAGAGGCATTTGCAAGAGCACTTCATCCAACTCCACAGTTTGGTTTTTGTGATGCCCCTCTAGTGGACAGTATAATCATACATACGTACCAATACTACTCATCTGTGAAAACTAACTTAGTAAGTCAATCAGGAATGCTACCGGAACAGAATTAAAGATGCATTTACAAATAAATGTTGGTTCATGTTTAATAGCTGACAACATTTCAAGCTAATGCTTGAAATTAGTTAAAACAGATCTCTCCCTGAAACAGTGCTATCAGATTGTTTTTAATGAAGCCAAGTTCAGCTGGTATCATTCATGGGTTTACTCCTCCCACTCCCTACAATTTGAGTCTCACCCACTGCTCCTCCTTATTTCCAGCTTCTCCACACTCCCACATTCCACACAACTGAACAACTCACTCTTTCACCTTGTGGATTTTTGCTTCTACATATTTGATGTGGTGTTTGATATGCTGATTCCCTGATTTCACTCTCAAATCTCAGTTCAAATGCCAAACTCTTAGACTCTCCTTCTGATCAGTCATTCGCTTTTTTCCGTACCTGTCAAATAATTTTCATGGCTTTCCATTTTGCATTTTTGTTGTTGCTGATATTATTTCTGCCTATCTTGATTTCCTCTGCTAATAACCTCCCTTCAAGCCAAAGAAAATTCTTTGTTTGTATGCTCAAGAATGTGTCAAATTTGTGCATATAGAAGTCTATTAACATATCTTAGAATAAAAGTAAAAATATTTCTCAAGTTATGAGAAAGTCCTTGGTGGCTTGGCTATAACTTGCAGATCAGCTAAGGTATGGGTTAAAAGTCATTAATAGAATTAGCATGTCCTCTAGTGACCTTATTTTCTCAAAATGAGCTGCTCCGTGTGCATGATGCATGTGTTCTTAAGTTGCCATGAAAAGAATAGAGTAAAAAACAACCAGTAGGTAGCAATTTCATTCTTTCTTTCTAGGGCAATGCCAGCAATCCTGAGGCAGCCAGCTCATAGTCGCTAATGTCTTTCCAAGTCTCTTTACAGGATCAACTCCGCTGACATCAAATCCAGTCGTCATCATCATCTATCATTCATTCAATTGTCACAGAATGCTTAGCATCACCAAGTAAAAATGTACCTTAATTTTTGAGAGTACAGTTCCCAAAGTTCTTGGAATTTCCTTTTGAGTCAGGCCACATTAGCATAAATTGTCATTAATAAATTATGAGGCTGAATTTTCACAAATGAATCAGAAGTTAAATTTTTAAAGCCGTCACCTTGGAAGGCAATGTAATTCTGATGTCGGCATCCACCTAAAATTATTTTAGAATGATTTTCTTGATTTGTCTTTAAAGTCAACTTAGGTGCCATATTTATCATAATCTTTCATCAAGTTTTATAACTATTAGATTTTTTTTAACCCCAAGTGGAATAATCCATTTGATTACCAGGCCTGCCTCTAAATGCCTACTAGTAGTTTTTTTAAAATTACATTCATCTTCAAAAGATGAACATTTTCTACAACTGAGGATATTTCAAAGAATGTATCAGAGGCCCTGAAGGCTATTCTAAAAATACTCTAAACAATAACAGCATTATTAGGGTAAATGTATAATCTTATTAAGAAGAGAAAAAAACTGAGAGTGTTTGTATTTAGGTGTTTGTGCTTAGGCTTACTGTACAGTCATATTTAACATATTTTGAAAGCAAATAGAAAAACTATTTAGGGACTTTTTTACATATATGTATTTTGCTCTTTTTACCAGGTGTGATTGACAAATAAAGATGTACAGTTTTGATGCACATATACATTGTGAAATTATTACCGTAATCAGATTAATTAACATATTCAGCACTTCATATAGGTACCTCTTTTGAAATGTGTATGGTGAGAATACTTAAGATTTACTCTCTTAGTAAATTTCATTATTATTAACCATTATTATCACTATTAGGTGTCTGGAATTTATCCACCCTACAATTGAAAATTTGGTCCAAGGGCACTTAATCACCTTTTACAGAAAATATTCAATTAATAAGAACACCTCCTCCTTCTTTTTTTTTTTTTAAGAACACCTCCTTCTGAGGGGTGAGCTGCTGGTGAGGCGGTCAGCGCAATGCCCAAGGCTAAGGGCAAAACTCGGAGGCAGAAGTTCGGCTATAAGGTCAACCGAAAGCGTCTGAATCGGAATGCTCGACGGAAGGCAGCGCCACGGATCGAGTGCTCACACATCCGACATGCCTGGGACCACGCCAAATCCGTGGGGCAGAACCTGGCGGAGATGGGGTTGGCCATGGATCCCAACAAGGCGGTTCCCCTCCGTAAGAAAAAGGTGAAGGCCATGGGCATGGACATTGACGTGGAGGAGAGGCCTAAGGAGCTTGTGCGGAAGCCCTATGTGCTAAATGATCTAGAAGCAGAAGCCAGCCTCCCAGAAAAGAAAGGAAACACCCTGTCTCGGGACCTCATTGACTATGTCCGCTACATGGTGGAGAACCATGGAGAGGACTATAAGGCCATGGCTCGGGATGAGAAGAATTACTATCAAGATACCCCCAAACAAATTCGGAATAAGATCAACGTCTATAAACGTTTTTACCCAGCAGAGTGGCAAACTTTCATCGATTCTTTGCAGAAGAATAAAATGGAGGTTGAGTGACTGGTTTATACCTGTTTCAGGCTGAGGCTTTTCCGGGACCAGTGAAGCTGGAGCCAGAGTTTAAGGCAGAGAGAGAGTGTGTGGCTTTAGATGAGATTGGCTAATCCTGTGGAATCAGGTTACATTCCTCCTCCTTGGGAAAGGAACTGTCTCTGAGACTCCAATTTATATTCCTTTAGGAGCTCTCAGAAATGCCAGAACTTGTTTTCAGAGTGGGTACTTTATTTGAGTATGTCTGTACATAATAAAATAAGATATTTAAAAAAAAAAAAAGAACACCTCCTTCTGATGAAGATTTACTTCTATAGGAGCCAAAACATGAGGTCTGAGAGCTCTACTGGATGCAGCAAAATATACCTCTCAGCATAGTCCACAAATCTCAGTTGCTGCTGATAATACAGCTCAATTTGATCTTAGTACCATAGGATTTCACCCTGTTTTTCTAAATAATACCAAAGAGTTTCATGAATTAGAACCTCCAACATGGATGTTTTGCATCTCTGCACACACTCTGCCAATGTGGTACATAGGCACTGGAACCTTAGCTCCATTTGAATAAGGGGACAGTAAGACAGCACAGTCTAATACCATTTGCCACATTATCCTGTGACACAGGGTGGGGGGAATGATCAAGGCCAAACTCTTTGTCTCTCTTTCTGACAAGTTTTTTACTTTATCTATTCCTCTCAAATAATTTTCATCCCTTTCTACTTTGTATTTTTATTGTTGTTGTCTGCCTAATGTAGAGAAGAAGACCTAGTTTCCTGTGTCAAGGAAATGTATATTTGCAGGCATTCTGTGAAATGCATATACCCTTTGACTTTTCAACTGCTTGGCTTATTTAATGGTATCAAAGAATCTAAGCTGTGAATGTGCCAAAAAAAAAAAAGTCCTGTTAGAAAAATATTGCAATTGGAAATGTGCAGAATTATCACAAATCTCATCTTTCCACAAAAAAATGCTCTAAGAAAAAGGCAATGAATAATCTGATGAAGAGTTCTAAATATAAATAGTTGTAATTATAATACGTCCATTTACTGAGAACCTATTATGTATAATGTAGTACATTAAGTAGTGACTTAAGCAATTATACAATCCAAATTTCAGTTTCTTCATTTTAAAATAGGTATGATAGGGGCTGGGATTGTGGCTCACTGGTAAAGCACTCACCTAGCGTGGGCGGGACCCGGGTTCGATCCTCAGCGCCACATAAAAATTAAAAGGCATTGTGTTGTGTCCATCTACACCTAAAAAAAAAAATACTTCAAAAATAGATATGATAATATCTAACGGGTGTGTTTTGTAATGTAGTATCTACATTACTTATTTTATAATGTAGTACCTATATTACACATAATAAGTATCTATTAATTGTCCCCACCTGACAGGTAGAGCGAAGGAACCTCAGAGGCACTCAGCTAGTAAATGGGCAAGGGCTGTGTTATGTAGCAACTGCCAAAATGAAGAGCTTCCCTAGAGCCCAATTTCTGTAAACCCATTTTATTTCATGAGAATAATTTGGGTAGAAATAAGGGATAAAAGGAGGGAGGAAAGAAGAGAGGGAGATTGCTACACAATGTGCATTGTAGATACTCTATTCATGGTTGCAATTATTCCATCTGCAAATCTACAACACATCTAAATGCAACTAGTTCTCAGCTTTTGCTGCTCCCAAGAGAGTACAGTACCATTTGCCAAAGTGAGGAAGTGATTGTGGCTGAGATGAAACGTTGCTAACTCCATACATTACAATTCCTGCCTTCCTGAAGTATATATTCTGTAAAAGTATGTTTGTTTTCTCACTAACATATCCCCAGCACTTGGCACATTGCCCATCACAAATTGGGCCCAGTAAATTTACGCTACTGAAAACATATCGAATAGACTAGACTATTTTGAGGTGAATAGATGTGAATTTAGAAAAGAAGCTGCCTGAAATAATCAAACCACAGAAACTGCCTCTACTCAAAAGAACCTCTCAGGGACATTCTATCACTTGAAGGTCCAATTGTGTTTATGTATTTCTCTCTAAAGAGGTAAGCAATTATTCACACCTTGGTGTCAATGCTTTTATTAGGTAGGCATCTTTGTGATGGGGACAGGGAGTAAAACGGAGGGAGGGGACTACAAATTGCAACTAAGAAAGAAAGACTGAGTTATTTATGATAACCTCTTTCCTCTTGTTCCTCCCTACTTCTTCCCTATTCTACTCTCAACTTTTTAATGGGTAATATCTTCTTGAGCAAGACAGTCCTTCATTAAATAAAAGCATATAAAAAAGTGTCCTCAATGTTACAATTCAAAGATGCCTCTGATTCTGCAACATTTACGCTCAGAAAAATGAGAAATTATATCCCATCTATGTGTGATATATTAAAGTGCATAAATGCATTCTACTGTCATGTATAACTAATTAAAACAAATAAAAAAATTTAAAAGATGCCTCAGTTTGTACTTCTGCTACTTCTATGCACAAATGCATTTTCTTTTTCTTTTCTTTTTTTTTTTTTAAACTGGGGATTAAACCCAGAAGTGCTCTACCACTAAGCCACATTCCCAGCGCTTTTTATTTTTTATTTTGAGAGAGGATCTCACTAAATTGCTTAGGTCCTCACTAAATTGCTGAGGCTGGCTTTGAACTTGCAATCCTCCTGCCTCAGCATCCCAAACTGATGGGATTACAAGCATGTGCCACCATGCCTGGCTTACAAAGGCATATTCTTAGCTTAAGGTTTCTGGTATATCACCATTTGCTACTTAGTATTTTTAACTTTTGCTTTAAATTGTATTTAGCATCTATGTCTAAAGCTGTGATTCTCACAAATTATTTTTCCAAGCACATATGATATAGATAATTACAGATAAATACAAAACACAGTGCAAAAGGATTTGCATTCTTTTAGATAGGAATTTGTTTGCTCCGAGGCTTCAGTGATGTTAAGGAAAAGTGATGATCGGGGCTTCAGAAGTCTTCAAGTTCTGGCCCAGTTATTTATATGTTTGATCTTGGGTGTGTCAAAGTCTCCTTATAATAATACATACCTCACAGAGTTCCTGGGAAAATATAAAGTGATATCATACGAGAAAGTGAACTAGAGAGCTCTGTACAAATATTGTTGTTTGAAGAAATGGAATTTCAAGAGTTAGACAAACCTGGTTTCCAATCCTGACTTCACCACCCTTGAGCCATGTGACTTAAGCAATTATATAATCCAAATTTCAGTTTTTTCATTTTAAAATAGATATGATAATATCTCACGGGTGTGTTTTGGCGATAAAATAAGAAAATCATCTGGAAGTTTTGCCTGGAACATAGTAGGTACTCAGTAAATGTTAATGGCCTTTCCCTTCTCTGTTTCAGTTTTAAATGCCTCTGTTATAAAGCAGAACAACTTCCACAATTCTCTGTTGCCCAATAACATCCAGGATGAAGCATGACAATGAATAAAACTACAATGCAGCAAGTCAATGATAAGACATAAATCACGGTGTTTTCCCATCCAGCAGTCAACTCTCCCCATACTGGAACCATCAATGGCAAATTGTATCAAATGCCAGATAAACAGTCAAGGAAACAGCATGAGACAACTGTGGCATGGTAAATCTGAGACCAGGACAAAAGACAGGTAGGTAGCTTGCCAATTATCAAAGAAAAGGAAATGGGTAGATAGCAATCCAATCCCCACCACCTGATTGCTAACAACCTAGGGGTGGGGCATCCCATGTTCCAACACAAGCAATCACCCCCTGAGGCTCTCTTCATGTCCTTTTGGTCACTTTTGGCCCCATAGGCAGGATGGAAGAAGGTGGCATGAAAAGAAAGGAAATCTAAAATCTTCAAAGGGGCAAGACACCTCCATTCCCTCAAGCACCAGCTTTGGACTCCCTCCTTTAGGAAGGAGTCTCTCTTTTTCTCTCTCTCCCCACCACTTTCTCTTTCTGTTCCATCCTTTAAATAAAACTTTTTGCTCTTGCCTCCGCGTTTCTCAGGTGTTCAGTCTTCAACACCACAGGAACAGGGACCCGAGCCTGATTTTCAAGAACAGGTATCAAATCAACCTGGAAAGCTACAATAAAAATATGAGGCATAACTCTAGAAATATCCTTATGGGCACTCAAAAATGTAATTGCAAATTGCTTAAGCAAGCAAAGTATGATCAAGTAGGTTCTTAAAATTTCACCAGATAAATGGTTTTGGCTCCCTAAGACCTTGTGGGATCACATTGCACAAGCTATTGTGCGATTTATTGGGGATTGCTTCTTACCACAAACAATCCAAAAATGCATAATATTGCATACTCTGCCACTAAGCTCTACTGTATGTTGTTTCCTAATTAAGGATGCAGACAGTCTGTGCAGTAATGATGATTGATGTCTGCTGCATGTCTTAGTGAGGAGCAAGGTGAGAATGAGCATTAACTCCAGCCCACAGGAGAAATGTGGTAATTTCTATTGCTCACTACACTGCAAATCACGTCTTCCTGGAATTACAGAAGAGGCACTTATGAATAGAGAATTATCTTACATAAAATTGTAGTTCTGCTCATCCTGAGGAACAATCCTAAGAGGCACCACTTTTGATTATTTTCAGTATATAAATTAATGACCATGTAATTTTTATAATTTCATTTCATTTGGGGCATACCAATACCAATAATAATAATAATAATAATAATAATAATAATAATAATTCGTTTTTGACATTCTGACATGGACTGCTTTCAACTCTTGTATTTCATACGTGCCCTTGTGTCTTGAGATCCATAAGTCTTCTAGTCTATATTTCTACTTGCCAGTTTGAAACCAGCTATATTAATGGCAATGGAAATAACTGTCTTTGAAATAATGAGAAACCATTAATGAGTAATAAACAAGTTAGACAGCTAAACTCTGGCTTTTGGCCCCTCCCATCATCCTGTGGCTTGATTTCTCAGTAACTCACTTCTTTCCTTTAAAACAAAACACAACAATTATTACTAATTAAATGACAAGCACATGCAACTGTACCAGCCACCATGTAGGTTTTACAGCATAGGAAAGCTTTGCTTGCAAAGACTAGGTCTACTACCTATCAAAGAACACAAAAAGGGGTCCTTGCTCTGAAGGAGATATACATTCTACCCAAAGTTAACCTTGTGAGGGTTCTTTGCCTATGCCCTCTGATTTATCTACCTCAGAAATAAAATAGTAGAGTTAAAATGCTTGTCATTTGGGGACTGGTTTAAAAAATTACAGAATACCCAAACAATGAAATATTATTCAACCACAGGAAAGAAAATAGAAGTAGATGAAAACTATGAGCTCATTTATGTAGAGACAAAGAAAAAAATATGATCATATATGTGTGTTTATATGCAATGAAAAATCTCTAGAAGGTATACAGAAAGATCTTTGTAGATTGTCTTCACTCTCTTGCATGATTTGCCTTTTTCATTTATTAGTTTTTTAATGAAAAAAGCATGGAATGCCTGGGTCTACAGTTCTCTAAACTGGGCAAATTGCTTTTACCCTATGACTCTTTTTACTCAAGAGCAATACAACTCTATTCCATACAACCTATTTCAACACAACTCTATTCCAAAACAAATCTAGACATGTTTGTTTTCCCCCAAGGAGCACATTGATGAAGGGACACTGGCAAGAGGCCCAACTGTGATATGAAGTATGAAAAAAAAAAAAAGCTGTCTAGCTCACATTTTGACTAATGATTTCCCAAAATGATAAAGAACATGGCACCTGGACTTTATAAGATGTTCAGTGATTTTTTTATTATGGGGAGGGAAGAAAGGATAAACTGTTACTCTGCACTGAAGGGGTCCCTGAGTGAATCAGAATCCGCTCCTGGTAAATTGCATGCTACCTATAAAGGGCAATTTTGATCCACTCTGGAAAGAAAGGAGGGAGTAAATTGGGACCTAGAGCTTAGTACAGCAGAAGATATTGAGACATTTGGGATTAGTTCGTGCTTGAAGCAAAAAACGACTGTCACAAGGGAGCAACATTGCAGACATGATTTTTAAAAAAATTAAAGAGCTGAGTACAAGCCAGGCCAGGTAGTTCCTGATCCTGTTGTGTTACTCACCTGAGACAACAGCTCAAGGTATAGACATGGAGCTGCACAAGAATTAGAAAACTGCTTTGGGACGTGGCCTTCAAGCTCTCTCCCTATGTAGAGATAGAAATATCAGGGACAAGACTCATTGTTACACTGGCCAGTGTACTTCACTCTGCCTGCTTTTCCTTAGTAGAAACGGGGAGTGGAACAATGCCTTCATTCTACCAGCCTGTAAGGACAGGATGGGGAGGGGGTGTGGTTTGCTCAAAGTCACACAGCCAGCTATCAGTAGAGTGAGTGGTAATTAGGGTTTTGAAGTCCTTAGGACCCTGGCTAGCTCTTTCTATCATATCAGTGGCCTCCTGTTCTAAGGTCTCCTAATGTTTCCAAAAATGAAAGAATTGCTTATTTCCAAGGTGCTAAGAGAAGACAATAGTTCAATGTTGCATTTCATCCGGTTTCCTACATTTTGTCCTGTCCTTCCTGGAATATCTTTCTTCAAAGAAGCAAATCTCAAATGATTGGAATTATAGGGTAGCACAGCTTTCTATCACCAGTGCTTCTTTGTCTTTCTCTGCCTGCATATCATGAGGTTATATAGCCTACTGTGGTATTAACAATTTGAATTTAATTGAGTTGGAGGGCTGATGGCATGAGTTTCCATAAGCAGCCCCAGACTTCAAGGTTGTACAAATTATGTAGGATTTTGTAACTAGTGGGGTTCCCAACTAGTGCCAACTCTCTCCTTCTGAGTCAGTTCCATTATTTGGTAAGTAAATAAAAGAAGTATTTTCAGTCCCAAAAATATCATTTTAAATTCAAATGCTTAGAAAAATGTTTCAAAAAACATCAGCAGAAAAGAAACAGGCTTTTGATTAGCATTTTCACATAGAGCAGGAAGAAAGATATTTTTTTCAAATGCAGAACTAAGAGTCCTTTTATTTGCACATGGAGAAAAATGAACAAATATTGACATTATTCTTTATTATAATTAGAATTATAGACACAAGAAGTGGTTGGCTCTGGATAAGTCAGACAAAAGCAAACTTAAAGCATTTCTGTTTCCATCTGTTCAATAAGGAATGATGTCTCAGAGTAGAGTATTATGAATACAAAATCTCCTTCATTCTGAATTAGCAAAAATTACCTAAGATTCTTCTCCAGTGAAAAGAGGATCCCAAAGGTCCTCTCCAGCTCACAGGACCTTCCATGGGAACAAAGAGAGAAAGAGAGTTCATCAAATTAGCTAATTGCAGTGGCAATATGACTTTTACCTTGGGCAATTATTTTATGTCTTACCATGCTAATAAAGTCCCTGACTTAAATGAAAATCCAGATGGTTTAATTTGTAACTTAAGAAAGAAGAACAAGATATTTTCCTTATACTAAGTCAATTATCTCAGAGGCAGGGTAGCTGAAAAAAATCTTTCCTGATCTTTTCAAACTGTTTTTAAGGCATCTATTATGTTGAAATTCATCAACTAATAATTCAAGTAGAGCACTGTCACAGGCTAGATCCCCTCTTAGACCTTAAGGTGTTTAATAAACACTGAAGATGTTTTTTAACAAGAATACTGTCTTACCACAGCAACATGTAAACTTACTCCTCAAGGAAAAACAGAATCATTAATTCAGAGGGTTACATTCTTCTCACTATTTCCTTCTTTTCTTCCTATCACAAGTGACTTTCAAATCAGGATTTGCATAGAGTGATTAAATTTGTTCTAGTAAACAATTTAGGGTCCAATACATATAAAAAGGGTCTTATTTTTACAAATAGGATTTTCTCTAAATAATCATTCAAGAATGTTCCTTTGTCTGATACACCTCCTATAAAATTCTAGGCATACTCATGTCAGAGGGAAACTTACCACCACCGTCCCAAATTTTGGATTTTGAGTATAATTACAATGCTACTTTTGAAGAGAACAGAAACTCAAAAGTGCCCTATAGCTTCCTAAAAAATTTAAATTTGAAAAATGTAAGATTGTTTGGTTATTTGACTTTAGATTATTATTGTCTTGTGCCTACGGAGTATTGTCTAAAAACTGAGAAATAAATTGAAACCTCTCACCATAATGTTTTGAGTACCTATTTAGGCTTCCATAATTGTTTTCCACCATTCAGTTTATTATCCCTTCTGAAAAATGAGTTGTATTTTTATAACCTTTTGCAAATAATTTTAATATACATATATTACCCAATATCATCCTAACCATAATCCCACCAAATAAGTAATGATTATTCCCCATTTTACAGATAAGAAAACTAATCCTAAGAGGGTAGATGCTACTCAAAGCCCTTCTGATGCTAAACCCAGTGCTCTTTCCATTGCACCAACTGCCTCAACTTGTTAGAAATTACAAATTTTGCATGAGGTCAGAAAGTGGTAAAACATGAGTTTGAAGACCAGCAATTACCTTAGTGAGTCTAAGTTCAGAGGACATGATCTTGCTCATATCTGTTTGTGTGTCCCTCAAAGGCTAATTATGATACAGTCTCTAGTATATAAACCTATACCTAAGGTTGTAGGCTTTCTATAAATCTTGATTGGATGAATGAAACGTATTGAATGTATCCATGATTTACAGTGAAATAGCGTCTTTTCTTGTTACCCTAAAAAGGTGTCTTTTAAGCTGTGCAACCAAAAAAAAATCTCATAAGATGTTAACAGGTATACCATAAGAGTGACTTTATGATGCATATTAATTTACTAGAGGTATTGAGAGGTCCTGTAGTAGAGAATCTTATTTAATTTTGCTTAACCAAGTATTTCCTAAACATTTGCCCACTGAAATCACCCTTCCTTCCTTTTACAGAATTATTTTAACATCCCTCCACACACCAGTGTTGTGTGGAATATTATTTCCAAAAGAACCCTTTCAAACAAAAACCAAAAAGATAAATAGTGGCAGAATGACATCACAAAGGACGACAAAAAAAATATTCCAATACAGGAACCATGTTTTGAAGAAGTTAGGAGATGGAAGTAGAGAAAAGTAACTGAAGTTCAGTTGGCCTGAGGTAGACTAGACCCAGAAGGGCCAAGAACTCTGAGACCATTCCAGGTAGAGGCATTCATTGGGCCAAAGCCCAAACAAGGAAGGCATCAATGTCAGGAAGATTCAGGGTCAGAAAAAAAGAAATCAAGCATCAGAGGAAAGTGAAAGTAGGCTAGAAGCAGAGACAAAAATAGATGGCCATCAGAAACAGAGAGATCTTAGCAGGTGCCAGTCTCTGCAAGGAGGCTAAAGCTGAGGACCGCAAGTTCAGTTTTTAAGAGCCCTAGTATGTTTTAGTCAGCTTTTTTGCTGCTGTGACTAAGAGACTCGACAAGAACAATTTTAGAGGAGGAAAAGTTTATTTAGGGATCACAGTTTCAGAGGTCTCAGTCCAGAGACAGCCAACTCCATTCCCCGGGGCTCAAGGTGAGGCAGAACATCATGGCAAAAGGGTGTGGTGGGAGGAAGTGATAATCAGGAAGCAGAGAGAGACACCACTTGTCAGAAACAAAATATATATATATACCCCAAAGGCACACCCCCAAATGCCCACCTTCTCCAGCCACACCCTACCCACCTTCAGTTACCACTAAGTTAATCCCAATTAGGGGGTTAATTCACTGAGTGGTTAAGACTCTCATAACCCAATCATTTCTCCTCTAAGCCTTCTTGCATTGTCTCATACATGAGCTTTTGGCGAACACCTCACATCCAAACCCTAACAGAGTAAGATAGAACCCAATACTAGAGAGGGCCAAGACCCCAGCAAAGAATGTGGGCAAAATTAACAAATTCAGGATCTAACGATTGTAAGAATAATATACCTGTATTAGGCTATATATTTTTTGTGAGAAGGGTACCAGGGATTGAACTCAGGGGCACTCCACCACTGAGCCACATCCCTAACCCTATTTTCTATTTTATTAGAGATAGATTCTCACTGAGTTGCTTAGTGCCTCTCTAAATTCCTGAGGCTGGCTTTGAACTGCAATTTTTTTAAAAAAATAAATAAAACCATTGCAGTTTTTAGCATATAGAGCAGGTCCTGAGAACTAATTCATATTGTCTGGGCTCAGGTCCTCTTAGCAGATAATCAGTCTGGATCATTCATCAAAATGAAAAACTAAGTCCCTCTTCTCCCTTTCACTTTTCCCCCTTGTTTTTGGAGAACTTGTGGACAGCTTATCTCATCATGCCTATCAACTGGGGCTGCCACAAGAGGCTAGACAGGTTATACAATACTCCAGGGGACACTACTACAAGACACTGGCATCCCTGTGATTTGGTCCCTTCTTGCCTCAAGTAAATCTCTCCTGCAATCTGCCTTCTATATTTTCATCCTTTCACTACCTCAGGCAATTCCTCCCCATTCCTGCCCCACCCTGTCCCCCAACTCTCTTGCTCAATCACCTTTTCATTTCACCTAATAAAATTCCTGTTGTCTCTTCTCCTATATTCAAGGTACTAGGGACTGCTAGAGAAAAAGACACAGCTCTGCATACTGAATGTGTGCATCTCCACTGTCTCACTCCTTGGGAAATGTTAGATCAACATGAAATAAATTTTCAACTTGTTAAATCACTGTATGGAAAAAAAAATAATTAGGGCCTCCAGAGACATACTGAGATAATGACCATGCCTACAGGTTCTTCCAAGGAACCCACTCACTCTTTCATATTTTCCTGTCTTCCCAAACTTCCTCCTCCATCCATCCATGATCCCCTCTCTCTGAGACAGAGATTCAGCTTCCTACTTCCTAAGATAATGATGACCATTAGAAGGGAACTCCTTCAGCTTCAGACTGCTCTATCTTCTTGCCTTCACATCTATTCCTGTTTCTTTCCCTCCTGCACCAATGCAAGAAGGGTCCTTCTCCTGTCCAAGGTTGGCCCCTCTCCCACCTCCTCCTGAACCCACCTTTAAGGCCTTTTTTTTTCTCTCCAATTATCAGCCTTCCCATCTTCTTTCTCTACTGGCTCTTTACCACAGATAAAGCTGGCTCTCTGCCCCACAGATGCCTTTAACCACTACATTCCACATCTACTTCTAAATGTCTTGAATTCACCAGTCTCTCAAATTCACTGTCCTCTTGAATCTAGCCCTCTGGATTCTTTTCTGTCTCTGGGACTCGCTCTTCTCCATTCCTTACCTCCAGCTCACCCTCAGGGTGTTCCAACCTGGCTCCTGCCAAGCGTCCCACTAAAACTCCTCTGGCCAAGTCCTCCTGATCACAGATGGGTCTCTCTCATTCCTGTCTTACCATGTGCTGCCTCAGCAACATCCGGCACCTGCCTTCTCAAGTGTTTTCCTTTGACTTACAGGATACCAGCACTTCTGGATTTTCTCCTGCCTCTCTTGTTACTCTTCAATATCCTTCAAGGGTTCTTCTTCTTCTTCCTGTTTCTTCATTGATGATATTTCCCTGAGTTCTTAGATCCTCTGCTTTTCTCAATCTACTCAGCCATCCTGGATGATCTTATCTGTACTCCTAGGATTTCAAGCATGCTCTTGGTGCTGGCTTCCCTACTCTTGACTTCAGGACTAAATTACCAGCTCCTTAGGAAACATTTACACTTGCGTCCACAGGCCTCTCAAAGGCCAATATATGAGCTGCCATTGTCCCAGCCTATCCTGCTCTCTGGGGCATCCCCTTCCCTGGTGACCACTCAGTGGCATAGAGAATGGATGGAAAGCCCATCATTTTCCCAGCAGATGCTATAGACAGAACAGATTTTCCTCCAGACCCCTCCAAACAGAAGCCTCCACTTCAGCAGTTGATCTGTTTAAAGCAGCAATCCAGTAACATAATTTCCCTGTTTGTCCTGAGGGCAAGAGGGATTCAGTGAATGGTTTTAAAGTCCAAATGTCTTACCACAGTACACAAAGACTTTGTTTGGCTACTCCCTATCTTTCATTCGATACTGGACTTAATAACAAATCCCTATTGTTATGTCATTCGCCAGGTGCCATTCTAAGCACTTGTACATATTAGTTTTCTGATTCCTCCTAGCAATCCTGTACGGCATGTTCTTTGGTCATTCCTCTTTTACATAGGAGGAAACTGAGGCAAAAAACCCCCACCCTGACCAAGATCACAGCAGAATCCGAATTCAAGTGGTTTGGCTTGAGATCATGATTATACCTACTATGTTTTACTGCCAAACAGCTACTTAGAGTTCCTAGAAGGAGCCAAGCTCTGCTTATTCTCTGGCTTTATGTGTGTACGCGCACTCATAAAACGCACACACACATTTCTACCCCATGTGCCAAGATAACTCCTAATCATTCTTCAGGGCTTTGTACATAAATCCACTCTCTGGATGCCTTTTCTTCCTGCACCCACACACATACTCCCAAGGTTGCTGTGTCTCTGAGCTCCCGCCACCAGCATCTGTGTGTGCCCCCGTCACATTACTTACCACCCTACAGTGATGCTAGCCAACTTGCCCACATACCCTTCTAGACAGTAAAGCCTCATTGTCTCTGGGTGTGCTGTGTCTCCAACACCTCCCACTGTGCCTGGCACATGGTAGGGAGTATGGCAAAAGGTGGGTTCCTGAATAGATAACCTGGTGAATGTGAGAATGGCATTGGCAGAAAAGCTGACTTAAGGGCAGTTGTCTAGATACTGACCTAGGGCTCTTTCAATTCTCCCAGACCTGACACCAGGTAGGGCTGAGCTTGGGAGTGAGAGCTTCGGGGTGCCAGCTCTTAGACTAAAAAGAGGAGATTTCAGAGAGCCAGGAAGAGACTAAAGCTTTTAACACTGATAGGAGGGTGAGCAGAATTTATAAAGTAGCTTAGGTTATGTAAGAATAAAGGAAGGCAGATGAGCAGGAGGGCAAAATATTAAAGAGAGCCTTGTTCTGGGAGGTTAAAATCAAAGGGAGAAGGTGGGAATCTGAAACGGGAGATTGATCTAAACTTAAACATGGGAGTTGAAGGTTCTCCACCCCACGCTACTGATTTTGAAAATGCAACTAAGTCAGAGAGCTGTGATGGTGCATTTAGGATAACTTTTTGTGTGTGTGATTTGGAGAGTGCACTGGTGGTTTAAAACCATTCATTTCTTGTCTTTAGGGACAGTCCTGTTTCTTTGCCTTGCTAGAGAGTAGTCTTAGAGTCATCATGCAGAGGATAAAAATCCTATTGTAGATGAAGGTCCATTAGTATCCCTTTGATATGCTTTCTGGATGAAGATTGATCTTATGTTATAATCACTCCATTCACAAACTCTTAACAGATGCCTGAGTCCAGGGCAGACACATTAATGTTCTGTGGCAGCACAGAATAAGAAATCAGTGAGAAAAGCCAGTGTAGTTTCCACCAGAAACAGTAAAATATCAGAAAAAGCAAAACCACGTGTGTTTTTTTTTAGGGGTGGGTACCAGGGGATTGAACCCAGGGATGCTTAACCACTGAGCCACATTCCCATCCCTTTTTATTTTTTATTTAGAGACAGGGTCTCCCTAAGTTGCTTAGGTCCTTGATAAATTGCTAAGGCTGGCTTTGAACTTGAGATCCTTCTGATTCGGGCTTCCAAGCCACTGGGATTACAGATGTGTGCAACCATGCCCAGCCTATGTGTCTATTTTAACTAACATTTATATTAATAATAAATCTTGTAATTATTTTAAACATTCTTCTTTATATTAAGCTTTATGTAATAATAAGATTCATTTCAGAATCATAATATGAAATAATCAGTCCAAGGTTGAATGTAGGAAAGGGAGTTTACCTGTCAATACAGTCTTATTTTTCCTCCCATAGAAGTCTTGTACATTTTTTGGTTGTTGTCGTTAGGTGAATACCATATATTAAAAAACACTTGGTATATACACAATGGAATATTAGTCAGCATTAAAAGAGAATAAAATTATGGCATTTGCAGGTAGATGGATGGAGTTGGAGAATATCATGCTAAGCGAAGTAAGCCAATCCCCCCCAAAAAGGAAGGAATTGAATTCCTCTCTGGAGGAACTTTGATTGGGCAAAAGGAAGGAGAGAGGTGTAGGGAGAGGGTATGGGGACAGAAAAGATGATGGAATGAGATGAACATCTCATGTACATGTATGCCTCCATATATGGTGCGATGCTACATCATGTACAACCAGAGAAATTAAGAGTTGTGCTGCGATCGTGTACAATGAATCAAAATGCATGCTGCTGTCATATATACACCTAATTATAATTAATTTATTAATTTAAAAGTAAGTTCATGAGACACTATTAAAAAAACCACTTAGAACAGTGTTTGACACATAGGAAGAGCTATGCAATGTTAAATGCTGTGCCATGCCTGTACTGAAATTAAGACTTCAAGAAAATATTTCACCTCCTGCAGGAGGATAGCAACTAGCAAGACCCTGTCTTAAAATAAAATAAAAGGACTAGGGAAGTAGCTCAATGGTAGAGTTGTTAGCATGCTCAAGGACTTGAGTTTAATCCCCAGTACTGCCAAAAATTTTTTAAAAAAATTTAAAGACATATTTTTAAATTGAAGACTTAAAATCAGTGTCCAGTTGTTGGTAAATAAGTATAGTTTTAAATACACTTTTTTGTGCAAGATGAAGATGTTCTAGAGATCTGTTATACAACAAATGCAAATAGTTAACAATAATACACAATTAAAACTTGAAGATAAATTTTTGTTATGTATCTTTTACTGCATTTTTTTTAAAAAATCTGTGTCCAAGTGGTGTTGTTAATGAAAGTAATTGTATCTATTCATACTCAATAAAAGTCCAGCAAAATTTCTTAATGGAATTTTTCGATAAAAGACAATAATAAGGGTACTTGCACTGATAAGGTAACACTAACGACACTAACAAACTTATTATCTCATAGTTATTATATATTTGGGGATCTATTTGCTCTCACATTTTAGTTAGCAGCAGTTTTCTTCCACATGGTGATTTGGGGACTAGGTTTTATGCATTTAAGGTTCTCACTCCTCTGAAGCCCAATTTTTATGTGTTTCTATTCAGATGGGGGAGAAAGAAGAAGAAAAGGAGATTGCAGATAGAAAAAACACACATCTTCTTAAAAATCTTGTCCCAGAAGAAACAAGGGTAATTCCTGCTCACATTCCACTGGCCAGAACTATCACATGGCCATACCTAGATGCAAGGGAAGCTGGGAAGCAGCCATGTTCCAACAACAGCTTTCACCCTAGAAGGGAGAAAAAATTTGGTGGACACCTGGCCAACTGTGCCAGAGCACTTGAAAACAATGCCTATAAACATGTTGAGTCTTAATTTCAGACTTCTCACAAAATCAAATTGTTCTCTTCAGTAGTCTAAGTGTACTTTAATGGGAAAAAAAATCTATAAATTTTAATTTAGGATTCTCTTTTCTAAATTTTTTTCTAGCTATAAAATCTTATTCTTTTAAATCAGGACTATAGCACATGACAAATATTCAGGAGAAAAAACAATATCAGCCAAATTTCAACTTACTTCAATGGAACGCTCACATATTCAAATTTTTGCTGTTAGCTTCTACATCAAATTCAGAAAGCACAACGATTTCCTGATAAAAAAAAAAGTACATTGCTTTACAATATAGAAAAAATGTTTACTTAGATATTGAAATAGAAAATAAAAGCTCCTGAGTTTGTATTAATGGCAAGTTTCTAATAAGTAATAGGAAATGGAGACAGGTCATTGCAAATATGAGGAGAGATAATAGAATTTCAGCTTCTTCCTATTTGAGGAAGAGATTAATGCAACAATTTGGGTAAATCATCTGAATTTACATATTTTGTATGTTTCTGTCATAATATGTAGTCATATGTACATTTGTATATCATCATTATTTTAATTAATGGAAATAGTGATTAACAGTAATTAGATAATAACTTATTATGCAAACCTGGACTTATCCTGTCTATGGAACAGCTTTTATGTTGGCCACTTTACACAATGAGAAGTATGCATTATGCAACTTGATTATTCTTGAGGGGAATAAATGACATTTTGCCGGGGCTGGGGATGTGGCTCAAGTGGTAGCGCGCTCGCCTGGCATGCGTGCGGCCCGGGTTCGATCCTCAGCACCACATACAGACAAAGATGTTGTGTCCGCCAAATACTGAAAAATAAATATTAAAAAAAAATAAAATAAAATAAATAAATGACATTTTGCCTTTAGAGTCCTCATCTCCCCCTTTTGAATAAAACTCATCCTAGTCTTCCTATTTCATGTAGCCTCTCCACCCCAAGACCCTGTGTAGGCCTCCTCTACTTCAAGGACCCAATGGCTTCCCCCAAATCAGTCACTTAGTCTTGTTGATTAATTGGCTTATTACACTGGTTTGAATGAGTTTCAGTTAATGCCTCTTCAGCTAGGCATTATTTGTTTTTGTTTTTTGTTTTGTTTTGTTTTAATTACTAAAGTAAAGAGTTGTCAAGGGATAGAATTTCAGGCACAATCAAGCAGATAAAGCTATCATTATGGGGACAGAGGGACTCTGCAATGGCCTACACACACTCTGAATGAAGTTATTCTCCTATATGATAAATTCAGCAGAGTTCCTGTTGAGCTAAATCTTTGTTCCTGTCCTTGAAGGAACAACAGTTTTAGACTGAGGAAGATTCTTCTGATAGGTGAAAGACAAGCCATCTCAACCAACTTACTATATTTCCCTGAAAAAAATGGTCACTTCTATGCAGCTCCAAATTAGGCCAGAATCTAAGGCCTCCATTGTTCATTCATGTTGCCTGATCAGATTTCTGAGTAATGTCAACTATTTGGTCAATGCCTGAATGTTGTCTGAAAAGCTCTTGGGAAAACACAGTTTAAGGAACCAAGATTGAAATAGAATAAGTCTTCTTTAACAACAAAAGGACTATGCATGTGTACAAAGTCAACCAACTAAGTCAGACTTTCTAGGAACAAAACCTCAGTAAGACTTGGATTTTGTTACAGAAAATTTGCACCCCAGGTTCTATCCAGTGGATGAGGTCTTTATGGTACTCTGGGTAACCCAGATCAGTAGATCAGAGTGTTCTTCGGATAGACCTGAAACTTTGATATTAGGAATATCCAAATTCAAGAAAGTGGTCATCTGATCAGAATAGAACCCAGTCTGTCTCAGGATTGCTCTGTCTCCTAGACCTTCTCCATGATCCCTCCAACACAGGCTATATCCTCACCTCTCAAGCCTTACTTTAACCATTCCTTTCCCCAAGCTTTCTGGATATCTATCGTGGACTCCCAGAGTGTCTTGATTAATTTCAGTATAATTTTAGTTATATATTCAAATGATCAGCCTTTTTTCCTACATCTTATACCTACTGCCTACTATAATGTTTCTACTTTTTAATAATTAGATTGGGGGCTGGGGTTGTAGTTCAGTAGTAGAGCACTTACTTGTCTAGCATGTGTGAGGCACTGTGTTCAATTCTCAGCACCACATATAAATAAATAAATGTCCATCAACAACTAAAAAAAATCACAATTGATTTAAGACTAATTTTAACCATTATTAAACAGTTTTTTTCACTAATATTCATATTATTGTTATACTTTGTACCAATCACAGCCTTCATAGGTGTTAGTCCTATAAGATCTCTTGACACCCCATTTTTGTAATTTGTTTCCTGTACTGGAGATTGAACCCAAGAGAGCTCTATCACTTAGCTACATCCCCAGCACCCACTGTTCCCCCTCACTCTTTTTTTTTTTTTTTTTGGATACAAGGTCTTAGGTCTTGCCAAGTTGGTGAGATTGGCTTTGAATTTGTGATTTTTCTGTCTCACCTTCCTAAGCCATTTTATAATATAAATCTATCACTTTAATAGACATTTTAATCAACTTTTCAGTAGAGGATTAAACTATGTGATATTTTTTTTGGAGAACTCCAGAAAAATAGTATTTACCATTTTGGTTTATGTGATGGACGATATAATCTTGGAACTCCCAAACAATGGGATGAAATTTTAAGAGAAATTAGACAATGGAAGACATAGACTTTATTGTTGTTCTGCCTGCAAGACTCCCAAGCTAGACCCTTTATCCTTCTCCTAGGTCATATGATCCAATAGTTAGGGAAAGAGACTGGGGAAGATTTGGGTGGCAAACAATGGTATTTTTGTAGTTCCTACTCTAGTACTCTAGACCTGGACCCATATTGCTCTTAGAAAATGAAATAGCAGCCAAAACCCTAGACCCATACCAGGGGCAATACTACCTGCTTTCTGGCCTCTCTACTATTGACCACCTGCCTAGTGTTCTGTTAATTGCTTCAACATGACTGCTTAGCTCTTACTCTCAGGAGATGACTTCATTGAATGAACAACTTCTCATTGCTTTAGCTGAGCTCACCCTCTAAGCACCCATCTTATGTCAGGTCTGAAACTCTGATCACCCCCACCCCCACCACCACCAATCACAACTTCCCCAAGCCAAGCTGGTCAGTAGGGCTGAATGCCCTATGTGGCTTGGAGACACAAATCAGCATTTCAGCCCTAAACTGCATTTGCTCTTAGGTTTGTAGGAAAATACTTAATACATGGGAGGCCCTCAATAAGTTTTTCTGAGTGAATAAATGCTCAGGTCTATCTACTTGATAGACATGGATTAGAGTAAGAGAAGATTAGGCAAAGCCAAAAATCCAGAGGGAACCATTGGTAATTCTTTGTTCTATATGACATCCTAAGAGTACATGTTTCTATGTGATAAAAATGTTTGTGTAGATGATTTTTTTTCTTCAGTTGCTATGCTGCTTGGAGAACGCTTGAAAAAAAATATTTTTCTCCTTCATCTCATAGTCTTGGGAAAAAATCCAGTGCATATTCTTCCATTGCACTGAGAACTAAAATCCTTTTTTTATTAGCCTTCCATGTATTCAATTTCAATGTCCCTGATTCTATGAATCATAGCATATAGACATGGATAATTGGTGGCAGATACATGTATTTTTTTCTCTAGACTAATCTTAAAGAAATATGATCTCACTAAGGAATGAGCAGTTTAAACAACCACTGATATTTAACTGAAGGTCATGGTCCCTTTGGATAATACTTAAAGGAAAATGCATTTTTTGTTCATAATATAAAAGCATAAAATGTAAATTAAAAAATTACAAAATTAAGGGGAAAAAAACTTTTACTTCTTTTACTTGGTAAAGAGTAGAACTTTGACAAATATTCAACATGGATGGCCCTTCAAATACAAAAAGAAGTCCTTGTGGTTTCTCATTATTTGTTGTGGCAACGGCCAAGAAGCTCTGGAGTGTGTGTGTGTGTGTGTGTGTGTGTGTGTACATATATATCTTACTCATCCTACATTACCATGACATTCTAATTATAACTTCTTAGCATTGCTATCACATGCATAAATGTAGCCAAAACTGGAGCAGAGGAACAGAGAATACAAAATCTCCAGACAAAATGGAAACTCCTGTGTTTCCCTTTGTCAACTTATGAGCTTCTAGGAAAATAAAAGCAATAATTATAGAGCAGAGGTTATTACAGAAGTTGCAAATATATCACTGATGAGACGACTGGTAGTGATTTTCCTTGTTCTTTACTGAATTAAGGAACAAAAAAAAAATCAGAGAACGTGAGTTAAACATAAATACATGGGAGATAATTTATAAATCATTCAATGATTCTTTTTACAATATAATTGTAACTTGCTAAATCACATTCTCATCAACATTTTGTAAGGGAAGGTCAGGCTCTTGATGGACAGTCACTATTGAAATTTTCTAACTTTAGAAATTGACCCAGATTACAAGTGCTCATACTCCTAAAATGTTGTAGACTTTGTACCAGAGTGTAGGTATTGAGTGGCTTACTGGTGATTGACCCTTGCATTAATTCTACAGGCAAAATATTCTTCCTGTTAGTTCAGCAAGTGTGAGCAACCTGATTGTATGCAAGGATGAAGTTTTTGACCTACTTATTTATGGATTCCTCCGTGTTTTTTCCTCTTCCTTGTTCCATAGTTAGAAGGTAGAAGGCCCCGTGCTTCTTTGCCTCAGGGCGTATTAATATATGACAAAGAGGAAAGCAGAAGTTGCCTGCAAGATACTTCTCTTCTTGTTTTTTATTTCCAACCTCCTACCCACAGAAAAGTCTGTGCTGAATCCCCTAAAGGGAAAAGGGAACTGGTTTTGCCTCTGGTGGAAGAGGGTTGATATGCTTTGAAAGTGACAGAACATCTATCTGTACACCCACGTCCTTCTACCTTCTCTCCCCTAGTAGTACCTGGAGATGTCCAGGCATTTCTAGCTCACCAAAGACTCCAGTCCCCAGGGGTGACATGAAAGCAGCACATTCCTTGGATCTGAGGAACTCTGAGGACGAAGACAGCAAGAGCTTCCCAGGAACCCAGTGTGGGCAGACGATGGACAGGACTTCCCCTCACTTTGTGGCTGTGGGATACCACTGCACTTCCCTGGCAGGGGGCTGGGAACCAAGGGAAAACCCCAGAAACGACTGACGTTGGATTTCTGGTTTACCTCAAGGAAGGGACACTCAATGAAAATTAATTTCAAAACAATAAAGACAAAGAAACATATTTTTTTCACACATGAGAGTTTGAAGATTGAGATTCATAGCCAGAATAAAAAAATGGTAGGTGCTTGAAAGCACAGGAAAGAAAGATATACCTTCTTCCCCTGCTGAAAAAGCATAGAGGTGCTTTTCTCCAACAACAGTTTACAGAAACATCTAGTATTGTTCACTGTGATGAATCATAGGTGAGAACTAGCTGTACTCATTTTGGAATGTGATCATGAAATACATATGAAGATTTCAGTGTGCCAGTGTTATTGAACTCTGCAGCTCTTTCTCTTTCCTCAAGCTTTCCTATTCTTTGAGCAATCATTTCATTCCTCCATTCATTTGTTCCTTCCATTCACAGACAAAATTCATTTCCCAAGTTTATTTCCTGTTAAATGCACACTTAGAACCCTTCAACTTGCCTTTACTAACTTAGTGTCCAACTTCTGCAGTAGACTGTGAAGTCCATAAAAGCAAGGGCTCTGAAGGGACTTCTTTCCGGAGCCTTGGTAAGCCCACTATTTGTTCAGGCTCTAAAGGGCAGGGTAACAACAAGAACAATGAATGAAAGTATCAACTACTATCTATCATAATCCAGCAGGGATGACAATAGAGGTTTTTCTCTCCAGAATTAAGGCCAACATAAACAATGAGTTGTTGCTGTAAAAATAGAGGTAGGAAAGGAAAAGGGAAAATTCACCACAAGTAGTTTTAATTACTTATGGAGGATGATTTGATGTTGTCCCCAGTGCTGGGTCATAGTAAGTAAGCAAATTCACACAAAAAAAAATGTTCACAGCTTCAAGTTTAATTTATTTCTGATAATACTCTGATCATTACAGATATAAGATTTTCTTGGGTATTTGAATAACTGGGGAAATAATTTATTACAGATAGCTATTGGTTATGTGTAATATTCTTATCAAAGAGAAATATTACTATTGTATATGTACCTTCTTTTTCATACGAACTAATTAATTATTTGCATAACTTTTTAAAGAATAGACTGGTTTTTTGGTGGGGGGGGGAACCAGGAAACGAACTCAAGGGCATTTGACCACTGAGTCACATCCCCAGCCCTATTTTGTATCTTATTTAGAGACAGGGTCTCACTGAGTTGCTTAGCTTAGCACCTTGTTTTTGCTGAGGTTGGCTTTAAACTAGTGATCCTCTTACCTCAGCCTCCCAAGACACTGAGATTACAGGGTGGGTCACCGCACCCACTATGAATAGATTACTTTTAAAGCCGTTTTAAGTTTACGGGGAAAAAAAAATGAGTGGGAAGTACAGAGTTCTCATACATTGCCTTAACTCTTTCTTGCCTGTTCCCCACATCTTTCATTAATGTGGTACATTGGTTGCAAGAGATGAGGCAGTGTTGCACATTGTTAACTAAGCCTATCATTTACCTTAGGACTTACTTTTTGTGTTGTACATCCTGTGATTTTGACAAATGTGTATAATGTCATGTGTCTCCCATTATTATGTGATACAGAACAGTTTGCCCTAAAAGTGCTGTTTTCTACCCACTCATCCTACTCTGCCCCTGGTTATGGCTGGGATGTATCGTTGGTGCTCTCCTGGTCCTGATATCCAGTACTATACAGAGTTGAGCTCTGTTTTGTTCTTGTGTTCATATAATTAGGGAAAGGCTGTCATTGTTCCAGCAAGGAATATTGTTCAGTGTTTTTAATACCTGATTTAGACTCAACATTTATACTTCCACTCCATACAAAAAGACAGATATAATTCCAAAGGCAGAAATAGAGTTATATCTGAGCATAGTTAAGTTTTTCCTTGGAAGAAAGCAGATAAATAGACCAGGCAAAGGTTTTTAAACTTATCTTTGGATGTGTTTGAAATAAGACTCTCCTTTCACGGAGAAAATGATAAAAGCTTCTATATGATATTTAAATGTCATTTAAAATATTTCTCTCCTCTGTATAGGATTAAAATTTGTGTGTGTGTGTGTGTGTGTGTGTGTGTGTGTGTGTGTTTTGCTGGGGATTGAACCCAGGGCCTTGTGCACGCCAGGCAAGTACTCTACCAACTGAGCTATATCCCCATAGGATTAAAATTTTATAAAATGGATTCTTAAGAGTTTGTAAGGACGTATTTATGGTCATCTTATTCAACTCCTTATCTTTAGACAAAATCACATATGTTTTCAAAAGATTATTTTAGAACTACCATAGAAATATATTATACAAAGTTTGTAATTCATTTCTTTGACTCCTTAACTTTGAAAATCTGTCTAGACAGACTGTGTTTTTATTATGTGAGTCTATGCTTATTCCTCACCTCAGTCCGTATTCCTAGGGAGGAAGAACTCTATCTTTTATATAGCAATTTATCACAAAAGTTAAGATTGTTTGCGTCTCTGTGCCCTGCCCCCAGCTAAATAATTCTGGTTTCTTTTCCAATCAGGTCTTACTTCCTATGTGGAAATGATGAGAAAGCATGCAGCCTAAGGATGACAACTTACTGTCACAAAACTGTCCTCCACTCTACTGTGCTTTCCTCTATGGAGGACAACACCTTCTTATTTCTGAGTTTCTGCTTGACCTGTGATTTAGTTGATGGACATGCACAGCTAACTCTAGGAGCACAATTTGTAGGATTCTTGTCTTCATGGGGTTTATGATTATTTGCAGTGAACTCGAACCCTGTAAAGTGGGCATAAGCTTGAAATGCGTGGTGCAGGCCTTGGATATTATAAATATTTGGAAAAAGAAGCCTTCCCTGGTTGATTGGGAGATGCTTCATGGAGATACATGGGAGGTAGCTGGAAAGGTTGGACAGGATATGGATGGGCAGAGGAGGGAGAGGAGGGGGAGGGAGAGGAGGTAAGATAGTCCAGACAAACCGAATGACAAGAGCAAAGCCACGAAAAGAAACTCATAAACTGAGTAAAAAAAAAAAAAAAAGATGAGAAGGCTGGCTGAGTGAAGTGGGGGCAGTGAAGGAGGGGGTGTGGACAGCTTTGAAGCAAGTCAGAGGAGCTAATTTGAGACATTACAGGCAATAGGGGATTGTTGCAGGCTTAAAAACATTCCTATTTTAATCTTGACTCTTGTTGCAAATGATGGAAACAACCAATTTGGGCAGAAAGGAGAATCTATTGGTTTATATATCCAAACCTAGGAAATGACAAAAATATAACTGATCCTCAGACACCCTAAATCAAGGATGCAAATAGTACTAGGATTCTTCCTCTGCTTTCCTTATCTCTGCCTTGCTCTCATGTCTTCTATGATGTTAGAACTATAATCATTAATATTTTTCTGGTTTGCATTTTCCTAAGTGCCTTCATCAGAAAAGAATTGACTTTTCCTGCTAATTTTAGTTGTGAAGGAAAGAAGAAAGGAAGGAACAAAGGAAAAGTGGTGGGAATGCCTCTGGTTATATCACTGTCAATCACGTACTATGCCCTGTGACCCTGGTAAAGAGGTACCCTGATTGGCAGCAGTTCTCAGAACTACACAGTTGAATTAGAGACTGGGTTGGAAGGAGCAGTTTTAAAAGAAGTATGCTATCTCCAGAAGGGAAGAGGGAAGGACTCAGGAAGTAGAAGAGTCCCCTGTAGAAGGATTTATTTAATTTTGTTGTTGACATTCTCTATGAACATAAAAATAATGCAAGATCATTTTGAAAACAGGGAATATTGATCAAACACAAAGATGTAAAAATTAAAATCACCCTACTTTCTTAGCCTAGAGATAATTGGTCGATTAATATTTTGGCATAGTTTCATTTTTCTTGCATAAAATGTTTTTGCAGGTATCTATATATGGATGTGGAAAAATAATGCTCCTTTCCCAAAAAGATATCTGTATCCTAATTCCTGGAAACTGTATGTTACTTTACATGGCAGAAGAGATTTTGCAGTAGTAATTAAGAAAAATTATTACCTTGGTGTGTTTTGTACTGCTATAAGCGAATACCATGGACTATGTAATTTATAATGGAAAGAAGTCCATTGGATCACAGTTCCCAAAGCTGGGAAGTCCAAAGCAAGATGTTGGCATCTTCTGAGGGACTTCTTACTATGTTATCACATGGTGGAATGTGGAAGGTGGAAGAGCAAAGAAAACAAAGGAATGAACCCACCCATGCCGCCCCTTTCATAGTGATGCTAAACTAAACATGAGGGCTCTGCTGCTTTGGGGATTAAGTTTTTTTCAATACAGGAATTCTCTGGGTGATGCATTCAAACAACAGCATTTATCCTGAGTTTTTTCAGCTGATCCCACTATAATCATAATTGTCCTTATTAGAGGGATGTAGGAGAGGCAGAGTAAGAGAGAGTAGGAAGGTGCTGTGCTATTGACTTTGAAAATGGATTATGGGGCCATAAGCCAAAGAATGTAGGCAGATCCAAGAAGCTAGAAAAGGCAAATAAATGGATTTTCCCCTTGAGCCTCTAGAAGGAATTCAGCTCTGTCATCACTTTAAACTTCTGAGCTTGAGAACTGGGAGATAGTAGTTTTATTGTTTTAAATAATCAAGTTTATGATAATTTTTGCAAAAGTAATAGAAAATGAATGGATATATATGTATATTTGTGGGTTTGGGGTTTTTTTGTTTGTTTGTTTTCCACAATATCAGAATCATACTGTTCATGAAGATTTGGGATAGGCCTTTTCAAAATAAAAACATTATACATTTTTTGTCTTTTTTAATTGTTGAAGGATCTTTTATTTTATTCATTTATTTATATGTGTTGCTAAGAATCAAACACATGCTAGGCAAGTGTTCTACCACTGAGCCACAACCCCAACCCTTTGGGTTTGTTTTTAACAGAAAAAAGGACATAGTGAAAATTGTTCTGATAGTACCAGAGACTAATTAAGAGTATTTTGCAGGTTGCTTCAAAAGGAGAAGAGAGATTTGTGGAGAAACAAGCCACAGGCTACTGCAAACCCCTGGTATGAGGCACTGAAGATTTCAACAGGGAGATCAGCAAAGAAGGGACATACAGAGAAATTCGAAAGGCATGACTGATGGAACTCAGCGACAGCACTTAGGTGATGTCATGTTTTTGGCATGGTCTTGCCTCCCAGCAAAGAACTGAACAAAAGTTCTAGTGATCAGCTATTCATCTGTTTTCTTTGTTTGTTTTCCCATGACACATTTTTCAGATGTCTTTTCCCAAGCTGTCCAAAGAATTGCACAAATATAACCACAAGGCAGTAAAGGGAGAGAGCAATTTCTTAACTTGTTCATCAATCCCCTAGATCAATTATAAAGGAAAAAAAGTGTAAAATGGTAAGTATATAATAGCAGGATAATCTAAAATTGCTTTTAGTAAAATAATAGGACTTCAAAACTTTCCACCCAAAGTACATTTATCTAAACATTGCATATATTCATGTTGGCCATTAAACCTGGAAACCCAGATAATACTTAATTGTGTTTTACAGATTAAACACCATTTGTTACTTCTTCAGAGATATACTAAAAATGCACATTCACTCAATGAAAATCTGAGATACAGATTATCTAAAACCAGGAGTCACAGATAGCTGTGCAGAGGGGTTATGGAAAGATTTCATTAGTATACCAAGTTCATAACAATTTTGCATCATACACTGAATTATTTTCTGTTAGTCAGCTTCTTGTTGCTGTGACAAAATAACTGAGTAAATCCACTTCAAAGAGGAAAGACATATTTTAGCTCATGATTTCAGAGGTTTTAGTCCATAATATGTGGCTCAACTGCTTTTGGTTTGAGGTGAGGCACAATATCAAGGCAGAAGGGTATGGCAAAAAAAAAAAAAAAAAAAAAAAAAAAAGCTGCTCACTTATTAGCAGATGGGATTCGGAGAGAGAGAGAAATAGAGAGGAAGGGGTTAGGGACAAGATAGAGTTCCCAAGAACACAACTCCAAGAACTCACTCTGTTCAACTAAGTTCCACCTCCTTTAGTTTCCTTCAACTCCCAATAATCCATTCAAATAATGAATACATCAATGGATACCTCATGGTCCTTCCAAAAGCTCTACCTCTGAACATTGCTACCCTGGGGACCAAGCCTACTATGCATGAGTCTTTGGGGGACAGTTCATATTCAAATCATAATACATATATTGTTAATGAGTAACAGTGCATTAAACATACCATGTAATGTCATTGAATACATTATGCATTGCAATATCTATGAGCCATTTATTGTATATAATATACATGTATATGTGTACATGTGTTTCCACTTTTTATGTTCATCATATGTGTTTATTTTCCTCTTCAACCTTTATTTGTTTAATACAGTCTCTTCAATTCAATAGATATTTATTGGACAACTGTCATGAGTTGTGCCTTGCCCCACCCCCCCCATTCATATGTTGAAGCACTAATCCCCAGTACCTCAGAATGTGACTTGTATTTAGTGATCAGGTCTTTAAAAAAAGGCAATTAAATTAAAATGTGGTCAGTAAATTGGGCCCTAATCCAGTATAACTGTGCTCTTATAAGGAGAAATTAGCCCACAAAGACATGCACCAGACATATACTTGCACAGAGAGGTGACCATGTGAAGATACATGGAAGAAGATGGCCTTCCCCAAGCCACAGAAAGAGGCTTTAGAAGAAATCATGCCTGCCCATCCATACCTTAATGTCAGACTTCTATCCTCCAGAATTGTAAGAAAAGAAATTACTGTTGTTTAAGTCACCCAGTCTGAAGTATTTTGTTATGATAGCCCTCTCTACTGTGACAGTGGAGAGACAGGATATTAAACAATAAAAAAGGGCACAATTCTTAATCTTGAGGATGATCCAGTTCTTTATTTTCTTCACTTCAAATACAACTTGTCCAAAACTGAACTCACGTCCTCAGCTTCCCTTATGGTAAGGAGACTTTGAAGAGTTCTGAAGGGCTCTAACTATACTCTGTGGCCTCCCTGTCACTCATTATAGGGCTTTGAACTTGACGGGAATTCAGTATTTATCTGTTGATTTAGCAATGCTATCAGTTTTCTGCTTTCAACATTCTTCCTGCCTAGAAACCCTGGAGTATCTTGAACTCTTCCACTCCTCTTACCCTTGTCCAAACTGTCATCTTTGCCTGCCAATTTTTCCAAGTGCAATTCAGTGTCCCTACTTTTCCTTTTTTTATTACTTCATATCTGGATCAATATAAATTCCTTCCAATTTTTTCCCCTCACTCCAACCTATTCTTTTTTTTTTTTTTTTTTTCTTTTGGTGCTGAGAATCAAACCCAGGGCTTTGTGCAAACAAGGCAAGCACTTACCAACTGAGCTATATCCCCAGCCCACTCCAACCTATTCTTCAAAGTGTTGCCAAAATTTTCTTTTTCTTACTGGTGTCTCTTGTCTTCCTTTACTTTGACAAATATCGCTGAACTTTTCTATGTGGAGGACCCCATGAGAGGTGCTAGAGAAAACACACATATGAATAAGTCATGCTGTCTGCCCTTTGAGAAACTCATGGTCACAGAAAAATCAGACACCTGCACAAAAAGTTGTAGAACCAATATGCATAGTTTTCTGGAAACACACAGAATACAGAAAATAGCTTCATCTAGAGGAGTTGTAGATAAAGAAGGAGACAGCTGAACTGTAATATCAGACAGAGAAGGGGAAAAGGATATTCCAGACAGAGTACAAAGGAGTTGGGAAAATGCATCAAGAGTGGGCTAATCACTTATTCTACTGCCTTGCTTCTCAAACCTGCTTGGTCCCAAGGGCCTTCAACATCTACATTCCTTCTATCTCATATTCCTCAACAGACCTTTTCAGCTCTAATAAGACAATTTTCCCTATTGTTTACTAAAAATCACCTGTACCTACTTATTGCTTCATACATTTGCCACACCATTCCTCTTCTAGAATGCTTTCCTCTCTTTATAGTGACAACTCCACATCTAAATACCAATTCTAAAGGAACCCTGGATAGAAGTTCATTTTCTGTCTTGTGGTTCCTCATTGCAGGTATTTTTGAGATGGGCATAACCTTTTGAATTCAGTTTTAGGCACTACACACAAGTCTTTCACTTTTTCAATTAATATGTTCAACTAATGACTACTATTGGCAGTTTAGTTATCATATGAAAAGCTGGCTTAAAAATAGCACTCTGTAAGTGCGTAATCAGAGAATTGCTGAGTTTTGATTGGTTAAATTCATTTGTGGTGTGACTGGTGTAGACATCAGAACATTTGCAAGGGTTCAGGTCATCGTGATAAGGTTCTTGTGTAATAGTTTGTATTTGTTCCAAATAAATATCTGAAAATGTCCAATTCCATAGACTTTGCAGATAAAATGCTCCTCCAAAAGGGTTACTCCTAAAAAACAACTAAAATAACAACTATTAATATTACAAAAGATGTGTAGTATACTTCATTTACTACTATATGTAGCATATATACTACACACACGCACACATACACACACACATATACTGCAGAGGGTATATAAAATCCACTTGCATGAAGAAGCAGAAATAAATTTACAGGCAAAGGTCAAATGTTCTGCAGTTGTTAATGTGAGACTGAGAAAAGTGAATTGTCTCTAGTGTGGGCCATGTGAGGCCCTTCATCACCACTAACTGTGTTTCTTGTCTTGGTATTCTGATTCTAAGCTCTAGCTAAGTCTTCTTCCATGAAGTCATCTTAAACTGTTCCCAGCCAGTCAATTTCCCTCTTCTAATTCCTAGTAAGACTGTATCATAGCTTTAAAATTAGTTATTTTCTGGTTATTCTATGCGTTCCTGTCTCGTAAACAAAATTTTTTGAATGAATAGATCTTTTTTAAATTAAAATTAACTTTATTTTCTACTAAATAATATGTACTTGGCATGTTGTTTTCTTCAACATTCTTTTGAAGATCAATTTGTCTTTATAAATATTGATTTAGTTCACTCATTTTAATTGCCAATTAAAGAACACAGATTAACTGCTTAAAGATAAAGAAATTAAAGAAAGGATCATAATCATACCACTCTGCAATAAACACTTTTATCTTGTTGTAGTTTCTACTGGGTTTTCCCTCTATTTTAAGTAAATTTATATTGTTCCTAATGTTTGTATTTTTTATTGATTAACATACTGTGAGCATCTTTTCATATCAATGAATAGTCTTCTAGAAATCATTGTTCTCCTAATTTCTTATGGCTGGACATTTAAGAGATTTCTAGTTATTTGCCATTCTCCCACAATATTCTAACTAATGTTTCATTCTCACTCTTTTTAATATTTATTGCCAAATTGCCCTACTTAAAAAAGGTCCTAATGATTTATATTCCCCCCTATAGGGTATTAGAGAGCCTATTTCCTTCTGTCCTTGCCAATAGTGGGTGACGTCATTTTTGAATACCAGATACTATTTCTTTTATTTCTCTAGTGATTACAGATGGAGCTGGAGACACAGTGGACACAAATAGTTTTTGACAAATGGCTTAATAATAGTATTTTCTTCACTACTTATGACTACTAGATTTTTGAAGAAATTAATTCTCATTTCCTCAATATATTTATCGCACATATGATGATCTTTGGGCTTGCCTGTTAAAGATGAATACAGCATTTAGAAATAAAAACAATACTTTATGAATTATTGAAACATAAATGAAAACGATGATAACTATTTCAAATGTAATGTGTATAGAAGTTACTCTTAAACTGAGAATTGCTCCAGAGTCCTCAAAAATCTCTTGGGAACAAACAATTTGTCTCATTTTTCTAAGAATAGGAAGTACTAAAACTTCTCCTCTGAGGATTAGGACTATGAATTTAGGATAAGAAAATCCGCCCATCCATTAGCTATTAGTGTCTTCAGAATCAGGGGAATTATGCCAGAGGAAGTCAAAATCTGGCATGGATTTTCATAGTCCCAGACATTTTCTCCAGTATGAAGGGGGAAGAAAATCAACATGAAAATTTCTGGGGAGAGTTTCAATGTTTCTACCCATTCATCTCAATTTATTTAAAGTTACATTTGAAACTAGGATAACTAGATGAATGTCCTATTTAGTTACGTGATTTAATCTTATAATTCTCCTTCTCAATTATCAGAAAGACCACAGTAAGGTAATAATTGTTCCCACTTTTCCAATGTACAAATCTTTTCAACTTATATTAAGTAGTAATCATCAAAAATTAGCATAACCTTAAAAATTACTGACTTGAAGCCTCATTTAAAAGGACATACTCCATAATTTTTTATACCATTTTTTTCTTTGATTGGCGAAAGGTTCTGGAATGAATTTGTAGCTCACACAGCAAAATGTTGTGGAAAGGGACTGTGACTGGAATCATAAAATAAGGATTCTAGTGCGGTATATTCCAGTAATATAGCTATTTAACCTTTGTGGAGTCACTTTATGTCTCAGGACTACTTTTTTTTTTTTCCTGGTTTAAAACCTGGTTTAGGTCAGCATTTCCCCATGTGTGTCCTATGAAACACAAGGTCTTATGAGCTGTTCCAATAGAAAAAGAGTTTTATGATGGAATACATTTGGGATGTATATAATATCTACCTCAGAACTCAAAAGTTGCATATTATTAAAACCACTGGAAACTTCTCTAGTTTAGAACTCTGTTGACCTTTATTTAAGATAGCATTTTCTTTTTTTTACTTGATTAAAGGAACTTTTACTATTTTTGGAATTGCATCTAATAAAATCCTGTAAAATCAGAGTTCTAAAGAGTGCATTTTGGGAAATGATGGACTAAGGATTCTCTGAGACGCCTAGATTTATGGTACTATTTCTTATACAGGTACTCAGCCAGTTCTCTGAAACCGGTTCCTCCTTCTGAGTGCTTTATTTCAGAGAAAGTCACCACCATACAGTCAGTCTCCCAAACCAGAATCCTGAGGGTTGTCTAAGATGTTTCTCTTTCATTCTCTCCCTCAGACTCAACTATTCATAAAGTCCTGGAGATGTCCCCTTCATCATGTAATCCCCATATCCCTCTACCCCCATTGAGACTTGCAGCACATCTCATCGGGGTTGTTGTCATCACCCAAGGGCTAAAATACTTCAAAAGAGTTTATATTTATTAAATAAATCAGATATTAGTTTCAAATGCCTCAGTTTAGCACATGAGCCCCTTATTAATGAGGCATTCCTACCTTCCCTCCACTGATTTGTCCTGACAAAATGTAATTATTTGCAGGGCTTCTAAGTCTTGGCACTGTTGGCTGCTTCCACACCAGCATAGGTATTGTTGCCTTTGTCTGACAAGATGGGTCTCTCCTTTATCTGGTTAGTTCCTCCCTGTCATTAAACATTCCGTTCTTCTCCCCACTGGGCAGGCTTTCCTGATCTGGGAATTGGCTGTTTTCTAAAAGTGGTTTCCTTTCCTCCTTTATCCAGCAGACTGTATGAGGGTATGAAGCAGCCTTGTCTTTGTATTTTTGTGTTTTAAGGCCTCAGTTGGAGATCAGCAAACTATCAAATGAGTAATTTCATTGTTTAATGGAGCTGATGAGAACCTGCTTGGAATATTTTCTTCTCCTCCTTGTACTGGTGATTGAACCCAGGGGAGCTTTACCACTAAGCTACATCCCCAGTCCTTTTTATTTTTGATTTTTCAGATAGACTTGCTAAGTGTCCAGGTTGGCCTCAAACTTGTGATCCTTCTACCTCAGCCTCCTGAGTCAGCCTCCTGAGTAGGGGGTTTATAGGCGTGTGCCACCACGCCTTGGCTTAAAATCAGTTTTCTAATTAGACTAACCTAAGCACTTGGAGAAGACAGAGTTGACTAGGAGCTATCTAAAAAAACATTCAATGGTCTGTTTTTTAAAGGAGATTTCCCTGAAGTGAGTATCTTCTTTATAAGGCATCACAGAGCCTAGTGATAACATTTGATAACAATAGGTTATTTATTAGGTTTGGCACTTAGGTGTGTTTAATCTCAACAAACCTAGTCACAAAGGAAATAAAGTGAGAGGCTACAGACACATTTGTATGCAATTATCAACTAAAAGATTTAAAGCATTTATTAACTTATAAATACTAGATATTTGGAAGATATCAAAATGAATAAATTATTGCATTACATTCATTTAGGGAAGAACACAGCTTACTGAAATAATTATAATTAGAGGTAATGAATGATGAATTCCACAGTTTCAAAAAGAAGGCTATGGGAAGTGGTCACTAGCACCATTTTGATTTATGAGATATTATTTCACTCCAAATTATTGAAGCACCAACTAAATTTAAAAATTTTAAATGCAGTTATATTTCTAAAGTACAGACTACTCAAGTGTGAAACTCAGCCAGTAACTGTATTGTGTGGTTCTAAATACCAGTTTGAGACAGATTGTATACCAGTTTGGAACAGATTGTGTAAAAAAGACCTAAACCACTTGAAAGTCCTCAAGAATATCAGGAAGTAAGAATGCAATTAACCAAACCAGGATTTGGCCCTAGGACAGAGAAATGAACGCTCTGGTTCTTAGAAAGGGAGCCAGTATTTCAGAAATGTATAGTCAATTCAATCAGTGAAAATTCAGGATACAGAAACTTCACAAACAGATGAAAAGATATGAAAAAAGGTTAAATGACCATTGGAACCAATTCCAGGTAACACTTCCAATTAATTCCTCAATTGTTTCTTTTTCTTTTATTCTTAAGTTTTAGGGGACCACAATATCTTTATTTTACACTTATGTGGTGCTGAGGATTGAACCCAGTGCCTCGTGCATACTAGGCGAACACTTTACCACTGAGCCACAAACCCAGCCCCTCCTCAATTGTTTTAATGCTGTTAACAAAGTTGTTTTGTATGTAGCCATGCAGAAATAATTTAATTCCATTTTCTCCTTCCTTTGATCAACTTTAGATGAAGGTGAAGGTCAAAAGTAAGGGCAAAAGTTGAAATCTAAAAGTTGGCCTAAGTCAAACCTGTTTCAAAATAAGCAGTATATGAGTAATTTGAAGCTTGGTGGTAAAGGAAAATGCCAACACCCTGCTCCTAAACACTTTAATTAAGGGAGGACATAAATTATAAACATGGAACAAAACAGATTTCGAAGTTAAAAAGTAATTAAAGATAACTGAAAGGCCTAATCTCCAAAAGTTTCCCAATATATGCATGGATCTGCAGGTAGCATTTTTGGCCAAATTGGGATTTCCTAAAGAAGGGCCTCAGATTTCAATGACAATGGTCTGTAGGTGCCTAAGAAAACATCTGAATCTCTGAGTACAGGGATGGCATAAAGGCAGATGCATGCAGCTCCTTGATAGGTCTGCTCGAAGCTTCACGGTCTCCAGAGGCCCTCGGACAGAAGCCATTGGGCCCGCTTCCCAGGAAAGGCCAACACCGGGTGGGGCCACACCGGGATTTTCCTTCCCTCTCATTCATTCTCTGATTCACTCGTTCCTGGAGGCGGTTCACAGGGACGTGCTGAGGAAAGGCGGGGCTCGGAGGAGTGCCCGGCTGGGTGCGGTCGGGCGCCTGAGGGCCGGGAGCCCAGGGCCGGCCAGTCCAGCCGGCTGGGGGCCACGGACAAGGGGCTAGGGCGAGTGCCAAGTAGCTGGAGGGGCGCGCGCGGCCGCCTGCACCGGAAGTGAGCGGTTGGCGGCGGGCGGGGAGCGCGCGGCCGGGCGCGAGGCGGTCCGCCCTTCGGCCGCCCGGCCCTCAGCCCCGCCTTCTGCATCTCGGCCGGACGCGGCCGCACTCAGGTCCGCCGCCGCGGGGCGCTGCGGCCGCCCCGCCCCCGCCGCCGCCACCCGGTCGGTCCGTCGGTCGGTCAGCCAGTCACGGAGCGCGCGGCGCGGGAGCTGCCGGCGCTGTCTGCGTCTCCGGGGAAGGAGCGCCGCGCCTGGGGAGGAGGCGGTGGCTGGAGGAGCGCGAGCAGTGGCAACCCAGTCCGGGGCCGCGACGTTCGCCGGGGCCGCCGGAGGACCGAGCGGCTGTAGCGGTGAGTGCTCCTCCTCGCCCTCGGGGTCGGGGGAGGGAGTCGGCGGGGCTGGGAGCGCTCCCGCCGCTCCCGCCTCCATTTTCCCTGCGCTCGGCCCGGCCATCCGGGCGCGGTTCGAGCGACCGCTGCCTGGGGCGGGGTCGCCGCCGGTCTCGAGCCGGCTGATCTGCGCCGGGCCAGGAGCCTGCGGGTGCGTGGGGGTCGGCGGGCCTGGGTTGCACCTCGCGCCCCTGGGGGCTGCACGGAGGGAGACAATGAGATCTGGGCCGCCTAGAGAAGGTGCGGTTGGGATTCTCCGACCTGGCACTGGGGGGCTGGTGGCCCGGGACCGAAGGGAGGAAGGGAGGAAGGGACTGTTCGCCAACCAGCCGCAAAAACCTGTGACTCAATGTGGTATTGCTCAGGCTTCGATGCCCCCCACCATTCACAGATGAGTTCAGTGCAGAGATTTAGAAAGGCGGGGCGCCTTCTGCGTCTTCTCATTAAAGAAGCTAAGTAATCGCTCGCTCCAATGCTTTTCAGCCCCGTTTTATCTTTCCGTGTACATTCCCGCCGGAAATCTAAACTGCGGTTCATTGGGGGTGGGGGCACAAAGGGAGGCGGCAGTGTAATAGTATTAGTTGGGATGCCTTCGTTTTAAGATGGTCTCTACGATGTATTTTTCTTAATTAGGCAGTGTCTTAGGGTGGCCCCACTGTGTGAGTTGGAAACCGCGTATGCCTTATACCTTGTATGCCCGAAGACGTGGCTTAGTGTGAAATGAGAGCTTATGGGTTTCACATTGTTAACATGTGTCTTGTGTATTACATTTCTTATACTCTGTAGGAAGAGCATTTGGGGCAATGTGGGAGAATGGATAGATTCTTTACTTAGTCTTCCAATAAGGGTTGATGTTGTCTGCAGCATTTCCCATGGAGATATGGAGAGCTGCCTAGTGTGTGAAGTCCACTGTAAAAGAACCGTAAAGGTAACGGGCTAGGGGTGAGGCGTGATCGGATTGTTAAAGGGTGGTATTGAATCCATGAGAATATTAAATTCAGTAGACATATGTGAAATACCTACTCTCAGGCAGAGTAAAGGACACAGAGTGAACAAGAACTACAACTTGGGATGGTTCAAAGAACTCTTTGGAGCTGGGTGGAGGGAAGGGGATAGGAAACCAGTTTCATATGCACTGGAATTGGCTGGCAACCTGGATAATCTGTTGAACTCTTAAGTAGTTCCCTATCAGTAAACAGGAATAACACCACCTGTTTACACTTCCCCAGATAGTTGTCATCAGGATAAATGAGATGATGTATGCGAAAATAATAGTACCTGACAGTGGGGTGTTTAGCAAATGTTAATTCCTTTTGTTCCTTTCCTACTGATCTCTGAGGTTTTTTGAGGGGAGGGCTGGTAAAAAGTGGATATAGTAATTGTAGTAATATGGCACATTATATAATAAATATTGAAGTAAAGATGTAGAATAAGGTAGTCGAGGAGAGAGATTGATTCTAGATTATGGGCATTGGGGGAAAATCCTTTGAAGCGTTGGCGTTAAGGATGGGTAGGATTTCAACAGATGCAGATGGAGAGGGGAAGACATTCCACCTGGAGGTGGTGCTTTCCTTTGAGAGCTGGATTGAACCTGAGGATCATTGGGGGAGGGGCAAAACAGACACAGAAAGGTTTTTAGCTCTTCTTGAGTCTTTCAGATTGTCTGTTTTGTTTGTTTGTGTGTGTGTGTGTGTATCTGGATATAGCTCTGTTCAAGTAAGTACAAAAATATCTGCAAAGCTTAATAACTGATTTCTTTTTGAATTAAATATTTTGTGTTGTTTGAATTGCTGCTCTCTTTTGTTTGAATTTAGTAATTATTTGTAGATCTTTCCTTGTGATGAGTATTGCTGTTTGTTAGAAGCAGCAACTAATGTTTTAGTGACACTTTAGTGACACCAGTGTCACTAAGATTACATAGAAGGTTATTTATTGACTGAAAGGAGTGGCATATGGAGCACATGGTATGTTTTCACAATTTTTAACAGTTTGTTTTCTGAAAAGGTATTTTTGATCATTGTCTTTTGAGGATAAAAGTGACTACTATATGATGTACATTAATTTAAGCACTTTATTGACTTATTGAATCCTCACTATAAACTTATTCAATAGATTCATTATTATTTGAGAAAATAGGTACAGATAATAAGTTTCTTGCCCAAAACTACAGAGCTGTAAAGTAGCAGCCTAATTCTTAAGCTTGTATTCTTAACAATTTTCCTGTGCTACTATTGTAGTAAAATAAACAACACACACTTTAAAAAAAAAAAACAACTTTGTGATAAATTATATAACATAAAATTTGCCCTTTTTTTGGGTGGTATTTTTAGTGGTATTAAGTATATTGATACTGTTGTGCAACTATTACATTACCCATCTCCAGAACTTTTTCATTATCCCCAAGCTGAAATTCTACCCATTAAACCATAATTCTTCACCTACCCTTCAGCCTCTAGTAATAATTTTTCTATTTCTGTCTTTATGAATTTGACTACTCCCTGTACTTCATACGAATTGAATCAAACATTTGTTCTTTTGTGTTTGACTTATGTCGTTTAGCATAATGTAATCAGGATTCATCAGTACTCTAATGTGTATCAGAATTTCTTTCCTTTTCTTAAAATATCTTTAAACTTATAAAGTGTATCAGAATTTCTTTCCCACCCCCTCCAGCACTAAGAGTTGAACCCAGGGCTTTGGGCATCCTAGGCAAGCATCCTACCACTGAGGTACATTCCCAGACCTTTTTTTTTTTTTTTTAATATTTTTTAATTGTTGATGGACTTTTGTTTTTATTTATTTGTATGTGGTGCTGAGAATCAAACCCAGTGCCTCACGCATACTAGGCAAGCATGCTACCACTGAGCCACAACCCCAGCCCCCAGACCTTTTTATTTTTGAGACAGGATCTGGATAATTGCTCAGGCTTGCTTTAAACTTGAAATTTTCCTGTCTCAGCCTCCTGAGTAGCTGAGTGTGTGCTTTCATTCCTTTTTAAGACTAAGTAATGTGTCGTTATATGTGTATACCACATTTATGGACATTTGAATTGTTTCTACTGTTTGGTTATTGTGAATAATGCTGCTGTGAACATTGGGGTACAGCTGAGTCCCTTATTTCAGTTCTTTGGGGTGTATACCCAGAAGTGGAATTGTTAAGTCATATGATAATTCTATAGTTAATTTTTGGGGAAACTACCATATTGTTTTCCACAGCAGTTGTGACATGTTACATCCCTACTAGCTGTGTACAGGTTTTCAGATTTCTCCCATATTCTTGTCAATTCTTCTCCCCCCCATCCCCCCTGTGGTGCTGTGGATTGAAGGCAGGACCCTGTACATACTCTGCCACTGAGCTATGCCCCCAGTTCCTTTCTTAATATATGTGTATAAATATACACATATACACATATACATATATATGTATATGTGTATATGTATCTCCACACATATATGTGTTTATGTACACATATGAATATATTTTATGTATTTATGTGTATTTACATATACTTGGGCATATATACACACACACTTTTTAAAACATTGTACGGAGTTGTATATAGACACAATACCTATATTTTTATGTGATGCTGAGGATTGAACCCAGTGCATCACACATGCAAGGCAAGCACTTTACCACTGAGCAATAGCCCCAGCTCATACACACACTTTTTCCATGATTGCTGCTATATGTGTGAAATGGTGTCTCATTGTGGTTTTGATTTGGATTTTCCTAATGAATGTTTAGTAATGATGACCATCTTTTCAGGTGCTTTTTGGCCATTGGTATATCTTTGGAGGAATGTCTATTCAAGTCCTTTTATTCATTTTTAAATTGTGTTTGTTGTTTTGTTGTTGTTGTTGAGTCATAGGAGTGTTTTTATTTACTCTGGATATTAACCCCTTATTAAATATATGATTTGCAAACATTTTCTTCCATTTTGTGGGTTGCCTTTTCACTGTCTTGATATTTTCTTGTAACACATAATATTTTTAGATGTAGATGGACAAATACCTTATGTGGTGCTGAGGATTGAATCTGGTGCCTCATATATACATGCTAGGCAAGTGCTCTACCACTAAGCTGTAGCCCCAGCCCCATTAAATTTCTTTTTTTCTGTTGTTGCCTATGCTTTTTTTGGTCATGTTCAAGAAATCATTGTCAAATGCAGTTTGTGAAGTTTTCCCCTTATACTTTATTCTAGGAGTTTTGTAGTCTTAGCTTTTAAATTTATATCTTTGATCCATTTTGAGTTAATTTTGTATATGGTTTACATAAGGTATTAACTTCATTCTTTTTGTCTGTAGTCCTTTCAGCACTGTTTGTTGAAAGGATTATCTTTTTCTTACTGAATGGTCTTGGCACCTTCCTATTCTCATATATGTATATGTATGTATGTGTGTGTATGTTTAAAATTTTTAACACATTGAAGATCGTAGTACTACATGGTTATATATAATTAATTTTGTAGGGGGCAGACATTCTGTCTTTACTGTCTCGGTGCTTCTGAATTTTAAATGGTCATTGATAAGGAAGGCCATAGACTGAAGTAGATTTCATTTTAGAAATCCAGTTCTTGTGCAGATCTATTTATAATTGTCTCAACAATACCTTACGGTGGCATATGCATGGTGCTCAGTTAATAAATAAGACCTAGGCACATTTCTTTGGGAGCATACTCATCCTGTGTTAGTCATTTTGCTTAGTAACAATGAACATGTAACAGTAAGTTCTCATATTACAAATTAAATTTTTTATAGCTCATTGCAAGTTTTGAGTTTTTCTTATTTGCCTTATAAGCAGTTGTTAAATATTGTTATTAAGTCAATTTTGGAAGAAGAGATTATTGTTTATTATTTTTAAGTTTTGGATTCATATACTTGAGGCTACAGAGTGGACCCTTACAAGCTGCAAACAAAACACTGCCTACTTTATTATCTGGGCAAAATTAAAGCAAGATTTTTCGGGGCTGGGGTTGTGGCTCAGCGGTAAAGTGCTTGTCTCACATGTGCAAGACACTGGGTTCGATCCTCAGCATCACATAATAATAAATAGGTAAAATAAAACTACTGTGTCCATCTACAACTAAAAATATATTTTAAAAAGTAAACATGTTGCTGGGGTGCCATGGCACATGCCTATAATCCCAGCAGCTTGGGAGGTTGAGGGAGGAGGTTTGGGAGTTCGAAGCTAGCCTCAGTAGTGGTGAGGCACTAGCAACTCAGTGAGACCCTGTCTCTAAATAAAAAATACAAAATGGGGCTGGGATGTGGCTCAGTGGTCCAGTGCCCCTTAGTTCAAACTTCAGTACAATAAATAAATAAATAAATAAATAAAGTAAACATGTTATTTAGGTGGTCATAAGACTGTAACTAATATACCTAATTTCACACCTTCTCCAGCTTATAAGAAGTTAACATAATGTACTTGAACAAAAAAATAACATTAGCAACACTTTAGCCAGTTTTACATGGGATACTCATATAAAATTTCATCCAGAAAAATTTTATTGTGAAATAGTCAACTTCCAGATTTATAATTTCTAAAGTTTCATCCCATGCTATTATTTTAATCTAAAATATTTACCACACTTTGAGGTTAGTATCTTAAAGCACATGATTCATGGTTTATACACTGGCTTTTTTAAAGAAATATATACTTTAAAAATATAAAAATATATGCTGTTAATAAAATGCATACTGTTTCTCTGCATTAGGCGCATCTAGGCATAATCAAGAAAGCAAAGAGACAAATATTCTCCAAAATAAAAAGGATGCCACTTTAAGTGGCACTTTAAGACAGGACTCCGTAGAGAATGTGATTGAAGAAGCTGGGTTTACAAAAAAGCAGACCTAGGAGTTAAAAACAAGTGAAGAGCAGGTAGGCAGTGGCACCCGCCTATAATCCCAGGCAGGAGGATTGTGAGTTCAAAGCTAGCCTCAGCAATGTCAAGCAACTCAGTGAGACCCTGTCTCTCTATAAAATATAAAGTAGGGCTGGGGATGTGGCTCAGTGGTCAGGTGCCTCTGAATTCAATCCCCAGTACCAAAAAAAAAAAAAAAAGGTGAAGAGATTAGATTTGGAAAAGTGAGACAGTTCATTAGATGCGGAAAAAAAGCAAGATTGAGAGGTCTATGATAATGTTTTATCATTCTGTAAGACTATTATAATATAAGCTCCTTGAAGAATGGTAACGTGTAGTGAAAATTGACTGTAAAAATAGTAGATAGACCCAAATACTATAGAATCATAAGTCACTTTTGTAACTACACTTTAAAAAAATGGTATGCCTTAACCCTTTAGGACAATCTTACTAAGTTTGAGATGTCAAGAAAAGTGTTAGCTAAGTCAGAACCACAAGGCAACTACTGTAACTTGCAAATATAAATATATTCTTTATGTCATAAAGAATTGTGCATGCCTCAGTCCTCTATGCACAATTTCCAAGCATAGTTTTTCTCCCTAATTTTTCCAGTCAAACACCTATTTATCCTTTGGGCACAGCTGCATTGCTGTGCAGCTCTCTGAAGCGGTGAAAGCAGAATTAATTGCTTTCTTCATCATGCCTATAGGCCTTACTTGCTTTGCTTTGTTAATCGTGTACTGTCTTACATCTCATTGTGTTCTGGAGTATCACACCTGGTTTTACTCCTCTAAAATATACCCCTTGGTCCCTTAAGTGTACATGATAGAAATTCAGTGATAAGATTTTCATGAAAGCCCTTATTTAAGGAATTCTTTTTTTTAAAGAGTTTGTAATGTTTTTTTCTTTAATACCTTTATTCCTTTCATTTATTTTTTATTTTTTAAAAATATTTTTTAGTTATGGATGTATGCAATATCTTTATTTTGTTTATTCATTTTTATTTGGTTTGAGGATCCAACCCAGTGCCTCACATGTGTGAGGCGCGCTCTGCCACTGAGCCACAACCCCAGCCCCACCCCATTCATTTATTTTTATGTGGTGCTGAGGATCAAACCCAGGGCCCTGGGCATGCTATACGAGCACTCTCCCGTTGAGCCACAATTTCAGCCCCTTTAAGGAATTCTTTATAGCTCGCATTAAATCTACTGTTTATTTATAAAGGATAATTATTTCTTGGCTCATTGGTTTATTTCATATTGTAACAGATTACATTGGAAAATGGTGAAGGAAATTAGTGATTCCCCGGTATCTGTGAGTAGTATGCCTTGCAAGTGTTAGCAATGGTTAAAAAACCTTTTTGTTTACCCTATGTTTCAAAAATAAATTGTGCATTTTAAAGCAAAAGCAGTGAACATGAAAATCTTGGTTTTTAGTACTTGGTGATAGGGAATTTCCAAAGTCTGAGTCCTAAATCTGTTTTCTTTGGTACTTGTTTTTGATATTGTTATTAATTGAAAGGAAACTCATTAAGGAACTTGTAATCAAAAGAGCAGGTACATATTTGGCTGTACTTTCTGAATGCAAATACTCATAATTAAGTTTCTGTCCAGTGTTTATACAGGTTTGACTTAGAGTTTGCTTTTCTTATATCAGTAGGCTCTTCTTGCAAACCAATTCAAGATACATTGAATGCTATTGGAAGGTGTTTTAATGTTAGAAATGGCTTCTCTGTTCAAACAGAATGAATGTACAGGTGTGAGAGTTTTTGTTTTTGTTTTTTTCAGAATACAGTTATTCCTAAGTTTTAAGCTCTCTTACCTTTAAGGGACAGGCAGATTTACCATGTTTTTGTTTTTTAAAAATAAAAGCTAGGTAGCATATTGCCACAACCACTTGTCAATCATGAAAAGTTATCAAATTTAGTTTTTGTCGATGTAAAAGATAAATACTTAACTCATCTTTTAAATATCAACTCATATATATATATATATATATATATATATATTAGTTGTAGATGGACACGATATCTTTATTTTTATTTATTTATTTTTTTAATGTGCTGAGGATCAAAATCAGGTCCTCACATATGCAAGGGGAGGGCTCTACCACTGAGCCACAACCCCAGCCCAAATATCAACTCTTTTAAAATACTTTTCTATGAGACAGCCAATAAAGCTGTTTGCTACAAAATACTAAGGTCACTCCTCAACCACATCAATAACATCCTGGAACCCTTGGCTCTTTTCTTGCTTCATCTTCTCTTTTGCTGCAGTATTTGGTTTTTAAAATTAAACATCCTCATCCCCAGCTTTCTTTTTATTAAGGTCAAAGCAGCTGCTTCATGAAAGCTGCTTCAGATTTTGTGTTATAGTTTTCCATCAATCATTCTTTTTATTAAGGAAATTATTTACTGGAACACCAGTCTCTGGTAACAGTTTACAAAAAAGGTAAGTTATTTCATTACTGAAAAAAAATGTAGCAAATACTTATTATCACTCTTCCTCTTGAGACTTAGAATTGCTTACTACCTGAATACTTAGCTTACTTTATATGTATGACTGTCTGAGAGGTGGCCACAGTAAAGATGCCAGTGTCACCCTGCATGTTAAAAGATATATATTATAGTTAGAATATGCATATATATTAAGATAAAGATTAAATAAAAATAGAACTTCTAATATGCTATCCAGTGAATTATCACTCACCTCCTAAGGTATGAATCACCTCAGTTTTGAAAACATTTACACACATATATGTATATGTGTGTGTGTGTGTGTGTGTGTGTGTGTGTATGTATATGTATATATTTAAGTTGTTGATTAACCTTTATTTATTTATTTATATGTGCTGCTGAAAATCCAACCCAGTGCCTCACTCATGCCAGGCAAGTGCGCTACCGCTCAGCCATAGTCCCAGCCCCTTGAAAACATTATTAATTGAATTTATATTGTTCATAATGAGCCTTTCATATTATTTCATTTCATACTGTATAATATTCTATGCCATCTTAAAAATAAATGACTATGGACAAGATATTCTGGTTCTCTAACTGGAAAACAATGTTTTTGGAAAAAAGGAGGTAAATGTCAGCAAAGTGAGACCTTAATAAAATTTATTCTTTCCCACAGTTGAAACTGTGGGACCTGTTTCAGAAACTGCAGACCTGTTTCAGAAGCCTAATTTGGATTTTGCATTTTTCTTTCAGAAATTGTTCAGGTAAATCAAAAGTACCAATTAAATATGAGTTTAGTTATTCAGTAGTATTTGATAGAATTTTTTTCATGTCCGTAGTAAGATTTTTTTCCCCTCAGTACCCCTAGCAAGACATAAAATATTTCCCATGACTCTATCATTGACCTTTTTAGTCTCAACTTCTTACCAACTCCGAAGCAACTGCAGTCACAATTGCTTCATACCAGGTAAGTTTTTCCTGTTCTGTAACTTGATGTTAATTGAATCCTATCTATGTATATTTTGTCTCGAGCTTCTTGTACTCAGCATAATTTTAGATTTCTTTGTTATTGCATATATCAATAGTTTCTTTTTATTGCTGAGTAATATTCAGTTGTATATATATGCCATAAATTGCTTATCCAGTTTCCTGTTGATGAGCAACAGATCTGGTTCCACTTTGGAATAATGAAGAAAACAACTGTGAACATTTTTGTAGGAGTCTTTTTGTGACTCTACTTGGATAAAGGAGAGGGATTGGTAGATGTTCCTTCTTTGAACTATATTAAGAAAAGTGCACATTATCAGAAGTGTACATGTTTTCAATTCCTGTATAACCAGTACACAGATGAAAGAAAATTACCAGTGTGTCAGAAGTGTTCTTCATTGATTTCTCAATACCTCAGCACTCTCATGAATAGTCACTGTCTTGACTTCTTTTTTGTGGGGAGGGGGGATTGAATTTAGGGGCACTCGAACGCTGAACCATGACCCCAGCCCTATTTTGTATCTTTTTTACAGACAGCCCACAGCCTTAACTTCTAACTCTAATTCTGCTATGAAGTATTTTGGCTTTTTTTAAAATATATATATTTTAGTTGTAGATGGACACAGTACTTTTATTTTATTATTTTTTTTTAGAGAGAGAGAGAGGAGGGAGAGAGAGAGAGAATTTTTAATATTTATTATTTAGTTTTTGGCAGACACAACATCTTTGTTTGTATGTGGTGCTGAGGATCGAACCCGGGCCGCACGCGTGCCAGGTGAGTGCGTTACCGCTTGAGCCACATCCCCAGCCCTTATTTTGTTTTTGTATGGTGCTGGGGATTGGACCCAGCACCTCATGCATGCTAGACAAGCGCTCTACTTGAACTCTTACTCAGCCACAACCCTGGCCCCCCAGCTTGCTTGTTTTATAAAAAATTATTTTTACCACTTTGTTGAGATATAATTTCTGAATAATAAACTGCATATATTAAAGCATACAATTTGATATGTTTTCATAACACTTATTAAACCATTACAACAAATATTGGTCAGGTTCAGTGGCGCACGCCTGTAATCCCAGCAGCTCGGTAGGCTGAGGCAAGAGAATCGAGAGTTCAAAGCCAGCCTTAGCAAAAGTGAGGCACTAAGCAACTCAGTGAGACCCTATCTCTGATCTTTTTTTTTTTTTTTTTTTTAGATGTAGATGGACACAACATAACGCCTTTATTTTTATGTGGTGCTGAGAATCGAACCCGGGTCCTGCCTGTGCTAGGCAAGCACTCTACCACTGAGCCACAATCCCAGAGACCCTGTCTCTAGATAAAATACAAAATAGGACTGGGGATGTGGCTCAGCGGTCAAGTGTCCCTGAGTTCAATCCCGAGTACCCCCCCGCCCCCCCCCAAATAAAAAGATAGCAAATATTTCCATTATCCCCTAAAGTTTCTTTGTATACTTTTGGATTTTATGCCACTCTTAACCCATCTCCTAGCAGCCTGTTCTCCACACCCCTGCCTGGCTTGTTTTCATGCAGAATAATGATTTTTAGATTCTTCCGTATTGCCTAGATTAGTTCCTTTTTTATTGCTGAATGTTATTCCAATATGTATATATACTATGTTTTGTGGGCTTTTTCCATTTTGGGCTTTTACAGATAATGGTGGTAGGATATCTGTGGACATGTTTTCATTTTTCTTAGATAAATTCCTATGAGGGCATGCTAGGTTATAGGGTAGTATATTTTTAACTTTTTAAGAAATGGGTGAATTTTTCCAAAGGTGTGCCATGTTATATATCCAATAGCAATTAGATAGTATTTCTTATTGCTCTAAGTCTAAACACTTGGTATTGTCAATCTTCCTGGATATAGTGATCTCTCATTGTAGTTTTAATTTGTATTTCTCAGATTATAAATACTGTTGATCTAGTTTTCATGTTCTTGTTAGCCATTTTGAAAGTAGCTATACAAATCTTTTGCCATTTTAAAAATTGGGATATATATGTTTTTATTAAGTTGTAACAATTCTTGATATATTTTACATATAAGCCCTTTATCAGATATATATGTGAATATTTTAATTTGTGGCTTTCCCATTTATTTTTTAGTAGTGTCTTTCAAAAAGCAGAAGTTTTTACACTGGACTTCACCAAAATTATTATTTTTTTCTTTTATAGTTAGTGTTTTCTTGTTTTAATAAATTGCTGTTACCAAAGTTGAAAAGATATAATTATGTATTTTCTCCTAGGAGCTTTATAATTTTACCTCTTGAATTGCAATCTGTAATCCATTTCAAATTAATTTTTGCTTATGATATGAGCGTGGGGATTGAAACTCTCCTCCCCCCATATTTTACCTAGTTTCCCAGCATCATTTGTTAACACTTTCTTTTCCTCATTACCTACTTAGACTTTGACATCCTTGTTGAAAATCATTTTGTATAATCATGAGCCTGTTAATAGACTCATCAATGTTACATTGATTTAATTTCATGTCCTTTTGCCCATACTGCATTGTCTTAAATATAGTCCTAACATCAAATACAGTAAGTGCTTCAATCTTCAAGATTGTTGTGGCTATTTTTAGTCATTTGTTTTTCCATATAAAGTTTAGAATCACCCTGTAAGTTTCCATAAAAAAATAAAGAAGTTTGCTTGGGATATTGTTTGTAATGACATCAACCTTCTAATCAGTTTGGGGAGAATTGACAATAATATTGCATCTTCCAATTCATTAATATGGTGTCCACTTATTTCTTTAATTTATGTTTTTAATTTCTCCTGGTAGTCTCACGTATTTCCTTTGCCTTAGAATGTTATATAAACATTATGCTCTCCTGTTTCTATTTTTTAAATGGCCAAATCATCCTTTACACATGCTTTGTTTTTATGATATAAATTAAGAGTTGGTATTTCTATTTTCCTTATGATATCTGATGTGTAGATATCATATTCCTCTAGAAATAGAGGAAACCAAAAGAGATACTTTTAGAAATATAAAACTAGAAGTTTAGACTGTCTAATTGTTGGCACAATTCTTTTGGCTTATATGGTTGTGGATACTCATTATTGAGGATTATCTTTATTAATATAGTCTGATAGTTTTAAAATCAGAAGTAAGAATCCTATCAGTTTATTGGGAGCATGTTTTTATCAGAGGATTTTCTTGAGTGTGTATTTTATGATTTGCTTTATTTTTTTTTTACTGATAATATTAATGGAAATATGCAACAGAAAATATATAAAGACAATAAAACATATTCCTACCACCCAGAAATGACCATAGTTAAGATTTTTGCTATATTTTCTCATGTGTGTATATATTTGTTTAACTCATTTTGGGGTACACAGTTTAGTTCTGTTTCTTCCATTCAGAATGTTTGATTTTGCTGAGCCTACTTGTGTGCAATCTTTATCTAAACATTTTGAATTTTTTAAAAGTTATCTTTAAACCCAAGTAGAATATGTAGACATGCACATATTTACCTCCAGCAGTAATTTGTTATTTATATTTGCTTCAAGTAAGACATGTAGCATGTACAATGAAAGCTCTCTTCAGGATAATTTATTTTGTCCCATGCACATTTCAGTACTATTTCATACACATGTGTATATTCACAGAATTTTATTTATTTATTTATTTATTTGGCAGTACTGGGAGTCAAATCCAGAGCCTTTTGCATGCCAGGCAAGCACTGTACCACTGAGCTACATACATCCCCAGCCTTTTTAAAATCTTATTTTGAGACAGGGTCTTGCTAAGTTGCCCATACAGGCCTTGAACTTGCAATCCTTCTTCAGTCACCTGAGTAGCTGAGATTACAGGCGTGTGCCTCCATACCCAATTTATTCATAAAATTGGTTTATTCATAAAATTTTATTGCTGTTCTGTGGGTTTGAGTTTTTTATGCTAATCTTTGTAAAAGGTACATTTTTAACTCCATAGGATTGACATTATCCATACTGGTTCTTATAAATCCAGCTTATTTTCTTTTATCAGAAGAAACCATTTTTCCCATGGGAGTTAGATGGTTAAGAGGCCACAGTCAACATCATTTTACCTTTCTCCTGGTGCTTGTCTCTGAGTTGGGCACTTAGAAATGATATTGCTAAATCTTAATATATGTAATCTCTAAATTGCTTTCCAAAATGGTGAGGAAAATATGTCTCCACCAAATGTTCCCATTGTTCACATCCTCCTAATCCTGGTTTTATCATGCTTTTTGCCAATTTGATGGATATTATTTTTCCTTTAGTATGTTTCTAGAAGTTTAGTTATTAGGATAAGGGGTTTTGTAGTATTTTTAATCCATGAGGATTGTATTGTTGCAAATGTTTATTAAGAGTTTTGACTGAAAGCATTGTTGTTTATGTTTATTTACAGTGGAATGAAAAGTGTTTGCTCTAAAGAAACATTAGCTGCCCTAGCTGTAAAACTGATATTGGAGAATTGCCTAAAATGCATTAACTCTTGTGTTGTGACATCTATGTAGATAATTGAGATGATTATTTGGTCAATAGACTCCTAGAGTGCTTTTTCTTCCTGTGAACTTTTTTTGGGGAACATTTAATTCTTGATCATCTTGTGCAGTCAAATAAAAATGTAATATCCAGTTAGGGTTGGGTCTATTTATTTATTTTACTGAGTTTTAAAACAATTGTTGTTTGTTTTAGTTTTTTTTTTGTGGGTGAGTTTTTTAAAAAAATATTTCAATAGTTACCTAATGACTGCTTATGATGAAAGAATAGAAATTATTTACTCTGAGATTGCTGAATGTGTCCTTTCTACATAATTTATCTTAAAAAATACCTCTTTTTTTTCCTTGTTTATATAACAAAAGAACATTTCAGAGTTAAAATATTGTAAATGTATATGCATTGAGTTTTTTTTTTTTTTTAAATTTTTTGATGTTTATCCTTTTTTTAGTTCTCGGCAGACAGAACATCTTTATTGGTGTATGGTGCTGAGGATCGAACCCGGGCCGCACGCATGCCAGGCGAGCGCGCTACCGCTGAGCCACATCCCCAACGCCTGCATTGAGTTTTAAAGAGCATAAAAGTTACAAAATTCAGTTATTTTGTGAGAGATTTGAAAAACCTGCAGGAGGGAAGGGAACATGTCTACCCTTAAAATAGCTACATTGCCTGTGCTTACCAGCACAGTGCCTGACTCTTCACAGTAAAATTTCATTTAGTGTTGGTTTGAATGAACAGAGTAAGAAGAAAAGAAGAAGTGTTATTTCAGGTAGTAGTAGGGTTTTGGTTTTGGGGTGTTTTTTGTTTGTTTGTTTGTTTGATTTTTTTTTTTTTTTGGTACCAGCAACTGAACCCAGTGGCACTTTACCACTGAGATACATCCCCAGCCCTTTTTATTTTGAGATGGAATCTTGTTGAGTAGAGCCTCACTAAATTGCTGGGGCTGGCCTTGAATTTACAATCTTCCTGCTTTACCCTCTCAGCTGGGATTACATGCATGTGACACCACTTCAGCCCAGTAGTAGTCTTAGATGAAAAGTTACATGTGATATTTTTAGTAAATTAAGTACAGAATTACTTCCACTTGAATCTAGAATTATGTTCAAATTTAATTCTTAAAATAATAAATTTTTTAAATTAAAGATTAGTTTTAAGAACTGTTTTAGATTCACAGCAAAATTAAGAAGGCACAGAGATTTTATGCATATCCCCTAACCCCCAGTCGTCCCACCACATGCTGAGTCTTCCCCTTATCAACATCCCTGCCACACTTGTATATTTGATTCAGTTTATATAATGCTTTGCTTTTGGAGTTAACATTTTTGGTGTCTGGATAAATGTATGGAGATATATCCATATTATAGTATCATGCATAGTATTTTCAATGCACTGAGAATCTTTACACTCCTCATATTTATCATCCCCCCATCCTAAACCCTTGGCAGCCACTGATCATTTTACTATCTCCAGTATTTCCTTTTTCAGAATGTCATATAGTTGGAATCATACCTTAAACTTTTTCAGATTGGTTTCTTTCCCTTAGAGATACGTATTTAAGTTTCCTGTGTCTTTTCATGGTTTGATAGCATGGTTTATTTATCCATTTACCTACTAATGATGTGCTAGTTGCCTCCAAGTTTTGATGATTATGAATAAAACTGCTGTAAACATCCATATGCAAGTTTTTGTGTGGACACAGTTTTTGGGTAAATACTAAAGAGTGCACTGCTGGATCACATGGTAAAAGTATTATTAGTTTTGTAAGAAACTGCCAAACTATCTGTACCCTTTTGCATTTCCCCAAGCAAGGAATGTTCCTACTGTTTTACATCCTCATCAGCATTTGATAATGTCAGTGTTTTGGATTTTGACCATTCTAATAGATACATAGTGGTATCTAGTTTTAATTTACATTTTCCTGATGATAAATGAAGTGGAACACCTTTTCACATGCTAATTTGCCATCTGTTTATCCTATTTGATCAGGTGTTGATTAAGGTCATTGGTTCATTTTTTTCAGCACATGATTTGTCTTCTTAGTGTTGAGCTTTAAAAATTTTGTAATCTTGGATAACATCTTTTGTTAGATGTGTTTATTACAATTTTTGTCTTTCAGTCTATGGCTTATCTTACACTTGATGTTGTCACAGAGCAGAAGTTCTTAATTTTAATAAAGTATGAATTATAGCTTATGTTTTAGTCAGCTTTTTCACTGCTGTGACTAAAAGATCTGACCAGAACAATTTTAAATGAAGAAGAGTTCAATAGGGGGGCTGGGGATGTGGCTCAAGGGGTAGCGCGCTCGCCTGGCATGCGTGCAGCCCGGGTTTGATCCTCAGCACCACATACCAACAAGAATGTTGTGTCCGCCGAGAACTAGAAAATAAATATTGAAAATTCTCTCTCTCTCTCTCCCCCCTCTCTTTAAAAAAAAAAAAAGAGTTCAATAGGGCTCATAGTTTAAGAGGTCCCAGTTTATAGATAGCCAGCTCCATTCCTTAGGGCTCAAGGTGAGTCAGGACATCATCACAGAAGAGTGTGGTAGAGGGAAGCAGATCACATGATGATCAGAAAGTAGAGAGAGAGAGAGAGATCTCTACTTGCCAGATACAAATATATACTCAAAACTACACCCCCAATTCCCTGCTTCCTCCAGCCTACTTTCAGTTACCACTGAATCCCATCAGGTGACTAATTCACTGGATTAAGGCACTCAAAACCCGATCATTTCCCCTCTGAATCCTCTCTCATTTTCTCTCCTGTGAGCTTTTTGGGGACACCTCATATCCAAACCATAGCATTCCACCCCTGGCTCCCAAAAGCTCATACTCATCTGACAATGCAAAAAAAACATTCAGTCCATTCCCAAGAATTCCCATAGTTTCATCAATTCCAAGTTTATTCAAAGTTCAAGTCCAAAGTCTTCTCTGAGGCTCAAGGCAGTCTCCCATTATGAGCTTCTATGAAATTAAAAGCAATTTACAAGTATCCAATTTATAATGGTACTAAATATTACATTTACAAAGTAAAAATTTCCATTCACAAAAATAGGGGCATGGAAAGAAGGGATGGGACCAAAGCAAGACTGAAATCCACCTGGGCAAACAAGTCCTGTAGCTCAGTGTCCATTATCTGGAGCATGCGGCATGATATCCCCTCCAAAGGGCTTGTGTAGCTCTCCCCTGTGGCCTTATTGGTTGCAGCCCAAGTGGCCTTTCTGTTGGCTTGTCTCTTCTCTTCCTGCAGCTTTTTTAGGATGATGTCCTGCATTACTGTAATTTTTTAATCTTGGGAGTCTCTACTGCAGCTTTGGCTGCCTCCTCACAACTCCAAGCTTTCCCTATCAGGGGTTGCCCTCAGGGATTTTCACTCTGCTACACTTTGCCTGGCCTCCCAGGCCTTCCTTTGAAATATTGTGGAAGCCTTCTTGACCACCTAACTCCAGCTTCTTGCAGTTCTGCAGAAGCAACACCATGTGGTTGACACCAAGGTCTGCTGCCATCTTGAGTAGTAGCCAGTCTGCCAGGGACCCTGGCTGTAGCAGCCCATGAGTGCCTGGGTAGCTGAGCATGACAGAAAAAAAATTCCTAGGCCCCCTTGTGCAAGAAGGGTAGCCCACTAGTCTCTAGAGAATTTTTGCTTTTACTTCCTTGGGGCGGGGTGGAGGGCGTGGAGATGGGTGTGGTCTTGCCAGCTCCTGGGCTGCCCTGGAGCCATCTTTCTCTTTATCTCTGGGCAAAGTCTTTAGCATTTCTTTAGTGGTGATAATGTCTTTTTAACAATTGTAACTTCCTTAGCCCCAGTTTTATTCCCATCTTTTAAGACCCAAGTTTTTCAAATCTTCCTGCTCTGCTTTCTGCTGCTGATTATCACAATAAATTTGGCTAAAAGCCACCAGCAATATCCATATCACAGCCTGAGTGGCATGTTGCCTAGACATTTATTATGTCAGATTAAGAAGTCCATTATTTTTAAAGTCAGCTTCACAGAAAGTCTCAGGACACAGGCAAAATGCAGACAACTTCTCAGCCAGAACATAACACAAATGGCCTCTATTCCAAATTCCAATAGCGTCCTCCTTTTCTAAACCCTCTTTAGCCTTATTTTCATTGTTCACAGTCCTGTTGGTATTCTTCTGAGATCCCACCAGAATTGGCTATTCATCTCAGTTTACAACAATCTAAAGCATTTCTAGCTTGCACTGCTACACATCTCAAAATTCTTCCCACCAATTCCAAAAAGCTCCAAAAAACTCTGAACCTCGTGGTCATAACAACGACCCCACTTCTGGTACCAATTTCTGTTTTAGTCACCTATTTCATCGCTATGACTAAAAGATCTAACCAGAACAATTTTAGAGGAAGAAAAGTTTATTTAAGGGCTCACGGTTTTATAGGTCTCAGTCCATAGACAGCTGGCTCCATTCCTCAGGGCTCAGGGTAAGGCAGGACATTGTGGCAGAAGAGTGTGGCAGAGAGATACAGCTCATGTCATTATCAGGAAGCAGAGAGATCTCTACTTGCCAAATAAAAATATATATTCCAAAGCCATGCCCCCAATGCTTCATCTTTTCCAGCCACAACCCACTGGCCTTCAATTATCACTCAATTAATTCTACCAGGTGATTAGTTCACTGATTAGATTAAGGTGCTCACAACTCAATCATTTCCCCTCTGAACCCTCTCATATTGTCTCACATGTGAGCTTTTGGGGACATCGCACATCCAAATCATAACAGCTTATCAGTTCTTTTTTTCATGAATTACACTTGTTACATCTGAAATATCATCATCATACCCAGTGTCATCTAGATTTTCTCCTTTGTTACCTTGTAGGAGTTTTATAGTTTTGTATTTTACAATTAAATCTGTGATCCATTTTGAGTTATTTTTTCTGAAATTGTAAGGTTTGTGTCTAGGGGTTTTTTTGGTTGTTGTATTTTGGAGTATGGCTGACCGTTTGTTTCATGGTCATCTGTTGAAAAGACCATTATTGCTTCATTGAATTTCCTTTGCTTTTCTGTCAACATCAATTGACTATATCCATGTGGGTCTATTTCTGGACTCATTCTGTTCCACTGATCTATTTGTCTATTTTTTTTGCCAATACCACACTGTCCCAATTACAGTAGTTTTGTATTATCTCAACTTTGGGTAGTATCAGCCCTTCAACTTGTTCTTTAATTTCACATTAAGTTATTATGGGTCTTCTGCCATTCAGTCTAAACTTTAGAATCATTTTGATGATATTCATAAGGTAACTTACAGGGATTTTGATTGGGATTGCCTTGGCCCTATAAATCAAGTTGATAGGAACATCTTAACTTCTTGACAATATTGAGTTTTCTCTTCACAAATAATATCTCACTCTCTCTTTTTTTTTTTAGTTCTTTGATTTCTTGAATCAGTTTTATCGTTTTCCTTATTTAGAAATTATACATATTTTGTTAGATGAATACCTATTTCATTTTGGGAGGAGCTAATGTAAATAGTATTATGTTTTTTTTAAATATTCTTTTTAGTTGTTGATGGACCTTTATTTTATTCATTTATTTATATGTGGTGCTGAGAATTGAACCCAGGGCCTCACACATGTGAGGCAAGTGCTCTACCACTGAGCCACAACCCCATCCCTAGTATTATGTTTTAAATTTCAAATTCCATTAATTTGTTGCTGATATATAGGAAAATGATTGACTTTTGCATATTAACTTTATGTCCTGAAATCTTGAGGAGGGTTTTTTGGTGATTATTGGTGAATTTTCTACCTAGATAATATGTCATCTGTGAATAAAGACAATTATATTTCTTTCTTTTTTGTTTTCAAACCATATGCTTTTATTTCCTTTTTTGTTTTACTTTATTAGCTGGTACTTTCAGTATGATATTGAAAAAGAGCAAATAGAAGGGACATCTTGCCTTCTTTCTGATCTTTGTGAGAAAGCTTAAAGTTTCTAACCATTAGGTATGGCATTAGCTGAAGATTTTTTGTGCATAATTCTTTATCAAGTTGAGGAATTACCCTCTACTTCTAACTTACTGACTTTTATTTTTTTAAATCCTGAATGGGTGTTGGATTTTTGTCAAATGCTTTTTCTGCACGTAATATTTTATTTTCAGCCTATTGGTGTAATGGATTTATTGATTGATTTTTTTTTCAGATGTTGAGCCAACATTGTACATTGAGATAAATTATACTTGGTTATGGTTTATAATTATTTTTCTCCATTGTTGGATTGAACTTGCTGATATTTTGTTGGGGATTTTTTGCATTTATGTTATGTTCATACTTACATATGTGAAATAAATGAAGTAATATTGGTTTGTAGTTGTCTTATAATGACTGGTTTGGGGATTAAGATGACATTGACCACATAGAACCAGTTAGGAAGCATTTTCAGCTTCTATCTTGTGGAAGAATTATAATAATTCTATCTTGTAGAGAATTGTAATAATTTCTTCTCTAAATATTTGTGAGCATTCACTAGTGAACTCATCAGGGCTTTTTGCCTTCTGTTTTGGAAATTCATTTTATTTATTTTTTTAGATTGTTTCTTTAATGAATATCCATGTGTTTTTACATTTAACATGTATTATACACATTGTATAGTTTTTTGGGTTTTGGTTTTTTGGTGGTGCTGGAAATTAAATCCTCTCTAATTCTAGTGCTCTACCACTAAGCTATATCCCCAGCCTAGTTAAGTCTTATTTTTTGGTCCACTCTGACAGCCTCTTGTTATTTAGTGGGTATATTTAAAATATTAAACTTCAAAATGATTATTAATATAATTGGATTAATATCTACTATGTTTGTTTCTGTTTGCTGTTTATGGCCCTTGTTCTTCATTCCTGTTTTTGTCTTACACTCACTCTTTTGTGGTTTAATTGAGCAGTTTAGATGATATCATTTTCTTTTTTTTAATATTTATTTTTTAGAAGTAGTTTGACACAATAGCTTTATTTATTTATTTAATTTTATGTGGTCCTGAGGATCAAACCCAGGGCCTCGAATGTACTAGACAAGCGCTGAGCCACAATCCCAGACCCATTTTCTTTCTTAATATTTTTGTTTTTCTGTTTATTTCAGTGGTTGCCCTATAGTTTGTAATACACATTTACAGATAATCCAAGTCCATAATCAAATAACACCATTTCAGGGGTGTAATGTGAATACCTTTTACAAGATAATTCTAATTCTTCACTCCTGCCCCTTGTATCATTACTGTCATTCATTTCACTATATATAAGCATATATGTGATATATAAATACATACATAGTCAAATATATTATTGCTATTATTATTTTGAATTAACATCTGTTAGATGTTAATTCAAAATAATAGAATAAGAAAAATTAAAAAAATTATATCTTTACATATCCATATTTGATGCTTCTTCTTTTTCCAGATTGTAATGCCTTTCCTATATTGTGTTTCTTTTAATAAATTTCTTTTAATATTCCTTGCAAGGTAGGTCTACTGGCAGTGAATTCCCTCAATTATTACTTACCTGAGAAAGACTATTTTTTCTTCAGTTTTAGAGGATAATTTTGCAAGATGTAGAATTCTAAGTAGCTCCCCCCCAAAAAAAAACTTGAAATAGTCCACTGCATTCTCTTCTTGCCTGCATGGTTTTCTGAGAAGTTGGGTATAATTTTTTTCTTGGTTCCTAAATAGGCAAGGCCACAGAACTCTTCAGTATGTGAGTTTGGATTCCAACTCTGTGGTCTAATAACTCCAGCACCTCCGCTCTTATCAAGTAGTCTTTTCCTCTCCCCCACCCCTCCCACTCTCACTCTTTTCCTCTCTCTTTTTACAGATTAAGAAAATGAGGACTGAGGATTTAAAGGATTTAATCAAAATTCTAGCTAGTTAGTGGCAGAATTAGAAGAATTTCAGGTCCTCTGACATTTTGTTTAGTCCTTTAGTCCTTGCCTAGACTAGAGGCTCTTGCAGGCTATATCTTTTAAACTGACATTTTCAATGGTATCAGATAATGAATATTGGTTTTTACTCATTCACATTTAGAACATAAAAATGAAAGATTTATTTACTTGTGATTTGTTAACCAGAATTTGTATTAAAATGTTAGGTGCTCTTTTTAGCATATATTATTTAAATACCCAACAAACTTGTTTCAAAGATTTCAGTGACTTTTAAAAACAATTTTTAAAAATTTTTTTAGTTTTAGGTGCACACAATATCTTTATTTTATCTCTGTGTGGTGCTGAGGACCGAACCCAGTGCCTAGCGCATGCCAGGCGAGCTGGCTACCACTTGAGCCACATCCCCAGCCCATTAAAGCAGTTTTTGAACGTTAATCTTAAACTATTTCCATAAGTGTCTGGTTACTGTCAGGAATAATGTTGAATCTCTGACTTCTGCTGGATTAAATCACTAAAGCATGCAAAGTTTGAAGAACTACTGAAAGTGGGATTTATTAGTAAAGTGATTTCTCCTCAATAACAATGTTGAGTTTCTATTCACAATTCTGGTTCTTTTTTAAAAAATCTTTTTTAGAATAACAGTGGATTTTTTTTTTTTAAATGTAGGAATTGGGAGTGGCTCTTTTGAGGAATGCTTACAGAAAGTTGATGGGGCAGAATAGGGAGACAGAATTCAAAAGAGATGGCGATGTAAAGAATACTGCTGCACCGGAGTAGAGCATTTTGGAGTGAAACCTTGGATGAGGGGGGTGGGGAGGGGGTGGAATGAGACATGTGCTGATAAATTTTCTTTGAATTTGAATAGATTTTTTGCCTGAAACTTGTTTTGAGTTGGGTTTCTGTCTGGTTCAGGAACCCTTATTGATAGGTTTTTTGTTTTTGTTTTTTTTAAACCAGAGATTCATTATTCAAAAGCTATTAAATCATTTCTTAACATAATTATAGAAATACCATGAAAATATTCTTCTAAAGCTAAAGCACCTTATAGAATTTTCTCTGATTCTTCTAAATTAGTCTATCTGTAGGGAAATTAATTTTAAAAGTTTTTAAATTAGTATTTAATTAGAACCAGATATATTAGTCACTTTTTAAACAAAAAGAAATGCACCTTTAGCTTTGAGTCATCTTAAATCAGATGTCATCTTAAATTGGAAATATCTGGGAGAAAAAATTTGGAATTCAGATAAAGAAAGAATACAGTTTTGTGGTAGTTACTCTGGGGCCAAAAAAAAAAAAAATGGAGAACATATGGTCTCTCTTTTTCCATAGTAAACCTAGTTAGGAGTAGCGATGAGGCAAGTGTACCAATAACCACTACATAATACAAAACTGATTGGCTATAAATGCCATAGAGAGGTTGAGAGTTCATGGAAGTGGTATCTAACTCTTGTTTTGTTTAAATAGCATAGAAATTTTTTTTAAAAGTTGTTTTTTTATATTATATGTAGCACTCATCCTTTTAAATAAAGTGTACATTTCAATGAGTTTTACAATATTCAGAAGGTCATAGAACCTTCTCTACTATCTAATTCCGTAATAAACTTTTTCTAAAAGTTCTTGGGTTTTTAGCTAAGGTATGCCTTCATATTTCCCAGGCTTCACCCTCCCTAATTAGTATCCATCTGGCAGGTATTTATATTGGCTGCCCAATTCCTGCAGGCATTTGAGTTTGCACTCCATCTTGAGAGAGTTTTTCCTAGGTTCATTAACCATGGAAGCAAATACCTAGATTGTATGCATGAATGCCAGAGTGTGGGGAATACTGGGTGCTATTCTGCAGAGCATCCTTTTCCCCACATCTGTCCCTTTTCTTGCTCTGTCCTGGCTCCTATAAGAATCATCACTGCCTCTGCCATCATTTTAGAAATGACTTTAGAAAGTCCAGACACTTCATGGTTTACAAATTCTTGCATGATCTGGCCCCTGCCTACCACTCTAGTCTAGTTACCTTTGACTCCTCTCTTCCCATCAAACTAATCTTTGTTTTTTTCCTTCTGGTCATTACCTATGTAATTACTTCTTGTCATTCTTATCTCAGCTTAAATTCACTACTTATCTCAGCTTAAATTCACTACTTTCAGTGTTCATCATACCTAAAGCAATTACTTACTCCTATTACTTTCTACACAGCCTTAATTTAATTATACTACACTTGTCACCATCTGATTTTGTTGTTGTTGTTTATTTAATATTTTTCTCCTTTGTAATGTAAGTTCAAAGTTGGCAGGTTTCTACTCCTCATATTCATAGTTATTTCCTAAGCTTTTAGAACATTGAGTTTTTGACACATAGTATGTCCTTAATACATATTTGATGAGTGAAAATGCTGCTCTGATTCATCGGCAGTATGATGTGACCTGTTTCTGTCTTCTTATTTTTGCCATAAATCTCTGGTCTGTTGAGGCCTTTGCTATCTCTGGTTATCAGTATTTTTTATGAGTTTGTTTCCTTTTACAATTGTTTACTGTCATTTTAATGAGATTTTGAGAGGTAGAAAAATGTATTCTCTCTCTTGATGGTTGAGTTATTGTAGGTTAAAAACATGAACAGAAGCCAAGTTGGGAAACCATGGCTTATTTTTTTTAATTAATTAATTAATTAATTAATTAATTTTAATTAGGTATATATGACAGCAGAATGCATTTTGATTAATTGTACACAATTGCAGCACAACTTTTTATTTCTCTGGTTGTACACAATGTCGCATCGCACCATTTGTGCAGTCATACATATACCTAGGGTAATGATGTCCATCTCATTCCACCATCTTTCCTGCCCTCTTGCCCTCACTCCACCCATCCCTCCCCTTTACCCAGAGTTTCTTCATTTTTCCCATGCTCCCTCCCCCATTATGGATCAGCACCCACTTATCAGAATATTTGGCCGTTGTTTTTTGTGGGGGTTTGGCTTACTTCTCTTAGCATGATATTCCCCAACTCCATCCATTTACCTGAAAATGCCATAATTTTATTCTCTTTAATTCTGAATAATATTCCATTGTTTATATATACCACAGTTTCTTTATCCATCTATTGAAGGACATCTAGGTTCCTTCCACAGTTTAGCTATTGTGAATTGAGCTGCTATAAACATTGATGTGGCTGCCTTACTATAGTATGCTGATTTTGTCCTTTGGGTATGGACCTTGGAGTCAGATAGCTGCGTCAAATGATGGATCCATTCCAAGTTTTCTAAGGAATTTCCAAACTGCTTTCCAGATTTGTTGTACCAATTTGCAGTTCCACCAGCAATACCTTTCCCCACACATCCTCACCACTTATTGTTGTCTGTATTCTTCTGACTGCCATGAGATGAAATCTTAGTTTTGGTTTACATTTCTCTAATTACTAGAGATGTTGAACATTTTTCATATATTTGTTGACAAAGGTGCCAAAAACATACATTGGAGAAAAAATATCCCCTTCAACAAATGGTGCTGGGAGAATTGGAAATCTGTATGCAGCAAAATGAAACTAAACCCCTCTCACCGCGCACAAAACTCAACTCAAAAGTGGATCAAGGACCTAGGAATTAGACCAGAGACCCTGCACCTGTAGAGGAAAAAGTAGGCCCAAATCTTCATCATGTCAGATTAAGCCCTGACTTCCTTAACAAGATTCCTAAAACACAAGAAATAAAATCAGGAATTAATAAATGGGATAGACTCAAACTAAAAGTTTCTTCTCAGCAAAAGAAACAATGTGGTGAAGAGAGAGCCTTCATTTTGGGAGCAAATTTTTGCCACACAAGATCAGATAAAGCACTAATCTCCAGGATACGTAAGGAACTCCAAAAACTTAACACCAAAAAAAAAGAGCACTTGCCTTGAATGCACAAGGCCCTGGGTTCAATCCCCAGCACCACAAAAAAAAACAAAAAACAAAACAACAACCCAATCAATAAATGAGCTAAGGATCTGAACAGACACTTCTCAGAAGAAGATATACATTTGATCAACAGACATATGAAAAAAATATTCAATATCCATGACTTATTTTTGAAGAATAAGGTTGAAATTCTAGGGTTTCAGACCCATGTTAGGGTCTGAAATCATTTGATAAAAGAATTCATACTTAGTTCAGAAAACTCAATTCAGAAAGTCAAAGGGAACTCATTTGGGTGTTTGAACAGAATCATGACATGAATAGTCTCTAGTCTGACAGTGATAGAAGTTGCTAGAGTAATCTGAGGGCTCTGTAGTATAGATCTTAACCAAGTTAGTGATCATTTAATAAGTACAAAGGAAGGCATGAAATTGAAAAAAATAGTTGCATTTCCTGGCACACATGTTGCTTAATTGCTCTATGATGATTAGTTTTAACAGTGCAACTTTTATTTTGTTGATCAGTTGATTATATAGGGGACGGAATTGAATCAGTAATGAGTTGTAAAATGTCTTTCCAAGGAACTTTACATTTATGAAATGAATGAAACAAAGTAGACACCCGAAAGCTTTATAAAGTGAGGGATATTTGATCAACTCTGGTACTATCCTCTGAATGATGGCAAGAGGTTAGGACATATATATTAATGAATAATGTAACCTATCAGTGTTCTACTCTTTTACTCCTTTTCTTATAGTAACAAAATTTAGAAAAGCAAAACATCTTCTAAAAAATCCTCATCTTGAAGTTTGTGTTTAACTTATGCTTATTGGGTTGAATGCTACTAGCCTTTGATTTGGAACAGATTTCTTCCTGATCTACTTGTGACATTGATCAACTTTTTAAAATTACTTAAGTGTTTTTTTTTTTCATATGAAGGTCAGAAATTAATCTTTATTCTGTGTGAGATGTTGTTTTTCTAAGACACTAAATTTTATTTGCATTAAACGAAACTAATTTTTATGATGACCATAATATGCTTGGAAAGTTAACTGAATAAGCCAGGACAATACACCTTAAGAAAGATAACCTGAGGATTGAGAGTTCAAAGCCAGCCTCTGTAACCGCAAGGTGCTGAGCACCTCAGTGAGACCCTGTCTCTAAATAATAAATACAAAATAGGCCTAGGATGTGGTTCAGTGGTGGAATGCCCCTGAGTTCAATCCTTAGTATCCAAAAAATTGAAAAAAAAAGAAAGAAAAATAACATGAATACATAATATAAAAACACATTGGAGAAATACACAATTATTTTTCAATATTCTTAGACTGTACTATATGTTTAATTTGGTTAAAATGTTTTATAGTCTGTTTTATTCTTTTCCATTTAGGTACTTTGGAATTTTAACTGATTTGTTAACCTAAATAATGTATTTTCTAACCAATCTTCAACTTCCTGAAGGCAGAGATTGCTTATCCTTTTCTTCTCTAAATTTCCCCTTCCCCATTTTCTCCCTTATTTCAATATAATTTCAAACATACAGAAAAGTTGTAGAAAAATTGCAAACAGTTTCAATATTTCTTTACCCAGGTTTACCTAATGTTTATATTTTACTACACACCCTGCACACACACACACTTACCCTTTTCCCAAGTAATATGAGAATAATTTCCAGACATTATGCTCCTTTTCGACAAAATTTCTAGTATATCTAAGATCAAAGATATTCTTTCAGGTAACTGTTGGAAATTGCTAAAATCAACACTATGATCTAATCCATTGTCCATAGTTAAATTTTGTCATTTATTCCAGTGTTATCCTTTATGCCTGTATATTTTACTGGGTCCAGGATCCAGTCCAGGATTAAGTATTGCATTTAATTTTCATGTTGAAGCTCCCTTTAATATGGAACATTCCCTCAGCCTTTTTGAAAGCTATACGCCAATTACTTTGTAAAAAATGTCTTGATGATTTGATTCAGATAATACATTTTTGGCAGGGGTATTACGGAAAGATGCGTCCTCAAGGCATCATAACAGTAATCATATGATGTTGGTTTGCCTCCTTATTGGTGATGTTGTGATCACTTGGTTAAGGTAGTGTCTTTCCAGTAATTTGTCTGGAGATATATTGAGAGTGTTTCTCAGCAAATTTGCACCCACCAGTTTTAGTATCTTTTGATGATTCCTGCCTTGATTTAAAAAAAAAAAAACTTAAAAAAATTGCTTTTAAATCCTTAGCTACTATGACAGTGGTTGCAAAATGGTAATTTTTCTGTCATTTCATCTATATCAATTCTTAGGGAATTATTAGTTTGTTTCTGTCATAATTTATTTTGATACTTAAATTGTCCCAGATAGGCCTCTGGGATCCCCGTCACGCTGGCTCCTGTCTCCATTTGACCACTGTCTATCATTAATTGAGTACTTTTTGGCACAAGATGTTCTAGGGCTCATCTTATTTTTTTCCCCTGCACCAATCCTTAAATCATTATTCCAAGCATCTCTGGTTCCTTTTTGTGCAAAGTGTATGTTTAGAAATCAAAAATGGGGAACTAAGTGTGATGATTGCTACTGGGGTATTATTGCTACTAGGACTTTATAGTGGGCAAACACACATACACATACATCTCTCTTTTTCTTTACCACCATCTATTTGAAACCTTTAGTTTATACTGGTAACTAAAAATCTAATACAAATGATTCTTCATTTTTGTTTTTTCCAATTTAATTTTTTTAGTTGTTTCAGACAATGGTTTATGATATATTGTATAATAGGTAATTATAGGATTGAGTATTAGAACTTTTAAAATAGGAATGTTAGGAGTTTCTTGTAGAACATTGAACTAAGATTGGTTTTTCAACTACAGATAAGGATTTCTTGTTTGGTGTTTAAAAAAATATCTAATTTTATGAAAATCTAGTGTAACTTAAGGAATGCTTATTCTCATGAAAATATGGTTCATCAAAGTGGACTCCTTTTCTAAGGGGTGCATTTAAGTGCTTGATAAATAGAAAATTAAATTAACTATATTGCCTTCAATTTGACTTACATCTCTTAGGCATTACACCTCAACAGTTAAAGTAGTTCTTTGTTTTTATGCTTCTTTTTGTGATCTTTAATTATCTTACAGGTAATGTAAATAATAATGAAGAGAATTGTTATTTATATCTTAGGTTGTCAGAAATAAAAGGGAAGGCATAAGACTCTAAATCATCTCCCCTAGAACATGATTTCTTTTTCTTCTGAATGAGGAGGATATCATTGTGGTTTGGCCCAAGAATACTACACCATTCTACTTGTAGATTCGGTTCCATCTGGCAACTTTACAAAATTGCAGTTCAGTATCAGCTCACTCCTGGAGAACCAGGCAGTCCATGCAAATTCCCTAGTAGCCAGTTAACTCTGATGTTGCTCTGTGAAGCCTTTGAGCAACATAGTGCTTTGCTTCTGTTTTAGTCCCTTAACACTTAGGAGAGCATGGCTTCCTTTGAATTTGCAGTTACTTCATGCATAGCCACAGAAAAAAAAATTTGTTCCTGGAGAATTTGTAAATCGAAAAGTTTCTATGTTTATCATCCCTCCTACAGTTAGTATTAATATTCTTTTAATTTATGGAGGGTTTTTTTTTTTTTTTTTTTTTTTTTTTTGCTCTTCTTGGGTCCTGTCCTGCACAATGCTTGTCATAATGCTACTTATAGATGAAGTTTTGGTGGTGGTGGTAGTGGTGATTGTTTTGTTTTGGGACAGAGTCACTGTGTTATCCAGGCTGTTTTCAAACTCCTGGGCTTGTTACTATCCTCCTGTCTCAGTCTTGACTACAGACGCTCACCACCATGACCAGCTTGGCATTTTTTTTTTAAGTGTTGGACATGAAATAGAACTGGGAATTTTCTGTTGAGGGCCACTCAACCTGCAGAGGCAATTTCACTGGTGATGGATATACAAAAGCAACTTTTGATTTTTTAAAAAATTCATCTGCTTTATAAATTAAGAACAGAAGAAATGATCTTAAAGTATAGGCGCACAAAGGAATATGATCCTTAGGAAAATAATCCCATGTATGTGTAGAACACAAATATGAAAAGGAACATACTGGGAGATAGAAAATTTAAAATTTGGGTAAAATTAATTTTGAAGCTTCTTAAACTGTTAAATTTCCAGTTTCCATTTGGGCACTCTACAAATGATAGTACTTAGTGCACAGCAGAACTGAAGATCCTGTGCTAATATAGTTTTAGATGAAGAGAGAAGCAAATCAAACACATCAGGCATTGCCCCATTCTGACAAAGCAGTTAATAGCCTACCAACCCCAACAATTCTCAGTCCATTTTACATTGTATGTGTACTATTTCTCTCCTTTTCCTTCTTTGCTTTAACTTCCTTCCTCCTCCTCTTGATGGGTCCTCTTCCTCTTTGGTGCCTTACTAAATTTAACACAGTTTCTTTTTTTTTTTTTCCATATTGTTTCTTTAATCTGATTTAGATTTCCTTCCTCTTGCTTTTAGTTTGCAGGAGTTGTACTTTGCACAGTTGGGGGCACTTCTTAAAAACGGAAATCTTCACAAACAGACCCTTTCTCTATTATGTTTTTTCTTTTTTAAAAATCGTATTAGAGTAGTATAGGAGGTATTTAAATTTTTATGAGGAAGATGATGAAACAACTGGAATTAAAGAACAAATTTTTGAATGAATAACTCAGACAAAGCATGTGACTATGGTGATAGAGAAGAAATAAATTTGGGACCCCACGGCTGCTTGATTTCTTTATGGTTTGAATATTACTCTTTATAGTTCTGCCCTTAACTTAATTACTTATTATCTTATGAACTTCCCAGTAATTGTAACACAACACAGTTATTTATATTTCAGTTGTCAAACTTAGGTGAACATGAGCAGTACTGATGAGAGCTTGTTTAAAAATGTCCCATTCCCTTAACATCTTGAGCAGACCATTTAAAAACTGACTTTAAAGCTGGGCATGGTGGCACATGCCAATCCCAGCAATTCAGGAGGCTGAAGCTGGAAGATAGCAAGTTCAAGGCCAACTTGGGCAATTTAGTTAGATCATATCTCAAAGAAAGGGCTGGAGGTATAGTTCAGTGGTAAAGTACTCCTAAGTTCAATCCTCAGTAACACAAAAATAATTCCTTGCATGTATGGTTTTGTCAAATGAACCCACATAATATGTATAATTATAATGGTTTAATAAAAGAGGCAATATTAAGTGAAGTTTTTTTTTTATCTCCTATAACAGTGTTTCATCATTATTGATTTTCTTGTCTGTCCCCTACTAGATTATGTATAGCTTGAGGACAGAGGCCATCATGTTCATCTCTGTTCCTCCAAGTGCCTGGCACACATATAAGACGTACCATAAATGTTAAATGAAATTGAAGCTTCTCATGCCTTTTTGGAACATTTGCGCCTGCTAGACTCAGAGAAATGCTCTAAAGGACAACTCTGCTCTCCTGAATCCTGAAAGTTTTCATGTGATTTTAATTATACTGATTTTTGTAAAAAACAATTTAAAAAACATTAACAGACCAAAGAGTTGTGTAAATAAGTAAGATGTACTATATGCCATGAATTTTTTCTTGCCACTTCATATGGTTGTGACTTGTATAAGTAGTATTTTTAAAAATATTTTTAGTTGTAGATGGACACAGTACCTTTATTTTACTTATATGTGGTACTGAGGATCGAACCCAGTGCCTTACACATAGTAGGCAAGCACTCTATCACTGAGCTATAGCCCCAGCCCATGTAAGTTGTATTTCCTCCTAGGATTTCAGTTTCCCTCTACCTGATATCAACAGTGGCTGTCTGATGGGCTTTCCTTTCTCTTAAAAACTCTTCCGCAGTCACTTGCCCTCTGACTAAATACCATTCTTCCCTTTCCCCCTTCATTTTCATGTTTAAGAATTCAGTTGCCTTCAGGGACAAAAAGGCTTGGCTTTCTTGGTCCTGCCTTAGTTCTTCACTTTTTAAATGTTACTCTTCCCACTTTGTCTTATTTGAGAAGGTCTCATGACATTCTCACAAACATACTTTCTCCTTTGTTCTTTAGTTTGTGCTACTTAGAATACATTTAACCAGACTCTTAAATCCTAATCTAAGCTCAGCTTTTTAAAATTTGTTCTAATCAGTTATACATGACAGCAGAATGCTCTTTGAATCATTATACACAAATGGAGCACAATTTTTCACTGTATATGAAGTAGGGTCACACCATTCGTGCAATCATATGTGTACCTATGGTAATGATGTCCATCTCATTCCACTATCTTTCTAACCCCTATGTCACCTCCCCTCCTAATCCTCCCTTTTGCCCAATCCAAAGCTCCTCCTCTCAACCCCCCCCCATTATAATTAGCATCCACTTATCAGAGAAAAGATTTGGCTTTTGTTTTTTTTGGGACTGTGAGCCCAGCTTTTTGATAAGGAATCTCCATTCCCTCCAAATGAGGAAATTGTATAGTAGACTAAAATATCTCCTGAAAGGAAGGTTATTAGAAAATAGACTCTAATACTTAACTTCATGGAATATTTGACAGGAATAATATTTTTCATACTGAGTAATACTAAACAGTTTCATTATGGGTAGTGGAGCCTACTGTATACATTACAAGTTTGAGCAGTTATTTACTGTTACTGTCCAAATGAAACCAATCAGTGTTGGCAATGGTAGACCACTCCACCATTATTTCTTTTTTTATTCCAGGACAATAGTTGGTTTAAATATTAGTGACATCATTATTAGTTGTATTCTTTGATTTTCTATGATAAACATGGTTTTGAAATAATATTCAGGTGAAACTTCTCATTAAGTCAATCTTTACCCTTCCTTACTGATATCTGCTGGGCATCTCCATGCTTATTTTCAGAACAAACCACCCTCTACTCACCTGCTGTTCACTAGTCTTTGTAAATTCTGTCACTATTCACTTAGTTGTTAAAACTAGAAATCAAGGAATTATCCTTGATTTCTCTCATCTGCTCTTCCCAGTGCAGACTCTTTGATCAAGGGCAGTCTTTCATTAAGTTCCTTTATTACCAAAATATATCTTGAGTTTGGCTGCATACTTCGTTTTCAACTCTTAAAGAAATGATATACAATAGTTAAGAGCATGGGCTGTCTACATTTGAATTCTAGATGTGCAGCCACAGCTTTAGGCCAGCTTTGTAACTTTTCTGTTTGTTTCCTTAGTAAATGAGGTTAAATCTATCTACTTTGTGGTATTATTGTAAGGACTAAGTAAATTAATAAATATAAGCTATCAAATGAATAAATATGAAACACTTCGAAAGGTGCTTGATCCGTATATACTTAATAAATACTAATTGCTTTCATCATCATCACCTTCATCTCCATTCAGTAGTTGAGGCCTTTATGAGATTTTTCACCTTTACTACTGCAATAGCTACTGGTCTAGGTTTCCCCCCTTAGAGTTTGTTCACCATAGAGCAGTTAGAATGCTCCTTTATAAAAAGCATTAATGCCCTGGATGCAATGACACATGTCTGTAATTCCAGCACCTCAGAGGCTGAGACAGGAGAATTGCAAATTTGAAGCCAGTGTCAGCAGCTCATAAAGCCCTAAGCAATCTAACTAGACCCTTTCTCTGAATAGAAAAGGACTGGGGCTGTAGCTCAGTGGTAAACTACTCTGGGTTCAATCCCTGATTCCCCCCTTCCCATAAATAAAAACTATTAATGCCATTTTTACCAAGACCCTGCTTGAACTTGGAATAAAGTAAGGAATTATACTTAGAGGTTTTTTTGTTTTTGTTTTTTTTTTTACATATAGGTATTCTAATAATTTACTAGGCTTGCAAGGCTATAGGTGCTCTTTTACCTGTCTGTGTCTCTAACTTCAGATCCTACTTCTCATTCTTAAAATCACTGGGCTCTACCATAGAGTAGTCTCTCTTTCCTTTGAATATACCTGGCTTATTATTCCTCCTTTGGTCTTCTCATAACTATTTTTGCTGCCCTTCTTCTCCTAAATCTTCAGTAGCTGACTTCCCTTTATTCTTCATGCCAGTAGGATAAGGATCCATTAGGGAAAGAACTTTACATGACTTGTGTTACCATTCTATTCTTAGTACCTAGGATAGTGCCTGGCATGTGGTAGCTGCTCAGTAAATGAATTAATAAAAATGAGATTTTTTTTTAAAGTGTACTCTTCTTAAATTCGTTTGTGTACATGATGGCCACTAAAAGCACAATAGAATAAGTCATACACTTGGGTTCAAATTCTCACACTGTCATGTAGTGCCTGTGAATCTCAGGAAAAATTACCTAAGTTCTCTTAGCCTAATAGTCTTCATTTATAAATGAGTAGCAGTTGTCTTAGAGAGTTAGTGGGAGATTAAATGAGATATTCTTGTGAAGAACAGCACTCTATTAATGTTAATTAATATATTACACACACACACACACACACACACACACACACACACACACACACACACTGTGATTCTTCCATTCAGCAGATATTTAATGACACTGCTGTGAGACAGGCACCATTCCAAACATTGTGGATACAGAATGAAACCAAAGCACTTCCTCTTATGGAGCTTTCCTTCTAATGGGGGAAGAGAAATTATAAACGTGACAGATGGTGATAAGTGCTGTGAAGAAAATAAAAATCATACAAGGGACAGAAAGTAACAAGGGTGAGGGTACTATTTTGATAGGATACTTTTGTAAGCAGTGAACAGAGTGAAGCAAGTCCACCAGCCATATAGATATTGAAGGCAAGAGTTCCAGGCAGAAGATTTGGCACTGCAAAGGTTGGAGGTTGGATCAAGTCTGTTTATTCCAGTGCACAATAAGTAGCACACTATGCCTGCTAATGCAGGGGATGGTGGAAAGAGAGGGTGCTGAAGGTTAGGATCTCACAGCACTTTGTCCACCTGCCAGTGACTTTGGATTTTATTCTCACTTTAGTAAGTCTATATTTGGGGGAATAAACCTTCTCCTTTGTGGTAGGGTATTTTTACTCTTGGGGGAGGGACGTGGTTTCTGTCATGTATAATGGAGCAGGGAATTGAAGTGAGACTATAGTATATCCCCTCAAAGAACCTAATCTAAAAATCATAGAGTGGTTTAGTAGGATTTGTTGTAGTATGCATTATAGTTTCTGTGGGCCTATTTGGATATCATTAAGGAAAAGCATAATGTTGTTATCCATCCATTTTTAAAAATCAAATGGTTTTGAAAAAAGACTTATTTTTTACCCTCTGAAAAAGCAGTTAACTGTTGGCTTATTTTCTAATGTCACTGTTTCTAGTAGGGACATTATGTTTGGGAAAAATTTAGATTTAGGATTGTGATTTAATTGGTGATTTGTAGCAATTACAACTGATTCTTGAGATGGGTAGGATGTGGGTGTCAAGAAATTGGCAGGCAAGAATGAATTTCCTTACCAGATTTGCTGCTTGTGGACTGTGCAGAGGCTATAAAAAGACCTGGTGGGGATAGTAAATAGAAGATTCCGTGTTGGGGATGGGAGAGTAAGGATCATCTGCATCAGCTTCTGGAGAGTGTTTTACAAGGCAAATTCTTTAAGAAATGTTGTAGGATCAAAATGTTCCCTAGCCCACCTTTCCTTTCCTTTTCCCATAGTGCTGGGGATCAAACACAGTGCCTTGTGTGTGGCAGGCAAACACTATTAGGACCTAACTTTTTCATAACAAAGTCTCTGAATAAGTTCCTTAAGTTATTTTTTGTAAAATAATTCATGTGTTGACAAAATTCAAAAAGGAACAGAACTAGGAAAAATAACTATATGGTGACTGCAGTTACGTCAAAATTTCCATTTATTCTATGGCTCATTGTCGTTGTTCACTAGATATATTTTCTTCTACTTGACTATGTAGTAATCTAGATTTTTTAAAAAAACAAAACTATAAGTGAAAATATTTAAAGGGATTTTGAAACTCCAACATTAGACTTGCATGTGTAGCCTGTAGTTCTGTTGGCTCCATAATAATCTAAACCATTGACATTCATTTTTAATTATATTTGCTTTATAAAATTGTTTTATTTTTCCCAGAATAGCCTTTTCCTTATCAGTAATTATAGTGTGTGGTCACAAAAGAAGTATAGGCTTTAAACCTTTTTATATTAAAAACAGGAACTCTCTGGTTAAATGAAATCTTGTGGGAACCCCATTTGTAAAGTGACTGAGATTGTAGGTGTTGTTACAACACGGGACCTGTGGTGCCATCCTAAGTTCTTCTCCAAGAACACCTAGAGCTCATTACCCTCTCTGATCTGCTTTCCACATTTGTGAAATAGGAATGATGGTACCTGTCATAATGTCTGATTCATGGAGGTCTATGACTAATGTTCTTTCCCTTCCTCCTTTTACTGTAACTTCCTCATGCTGTTAGTATGTTCATACACCACTTATTTTTCTGATGAAGGTCACCTGGATGGATATTCTGTTGTGTGACCAGATTTTTTACAGTGGGGATATTGTCTCCAAAAATATTGTGCTTTATGTATTGTTGCCTAAAATATTCATTAAAGATTCTGAAGCTGCTGTCTCTGCCCTGAGTGACAGCATCATCTGTTTGGTGGCAGTACTGCAGACCCAGTTATTTTAAATGTACTTAGAAATATAAAATGTAATTAAGTACATAAATGCTATTATTTTCAAGCAGAATTCTTCCTAGAACGTTTTAGCTTCTGGGTTATTTCAGTGTGTTTAGTGTTTGTTTGTTTTTGTTTTTGTTTTAGCTGTAGATGGACACAATATCTTTATTTTATTTATTCATTTTAATGTGGTAAGTGGGCTTAGAACTCAGTACCTCACACATGTTAGGCAAGTGGTCTACCACTAAGCTATAACTCAGCCCCAGTGTTTAGTTTTGAAGATTTTCCTAGGGAAAAAGAGGAAGTTAACTATTATTCCGTTGCTTGTTGATCCTCATTATGAAGACTGGTATTTCTATAGCTCTAACTGTTCTCAAACTAGCAAATATTATTTGAGTAATTAAGTCATCTGGTTAGATGAGATTTTCTTTTCATTAACATTTTGTGTTTTTTGTAGGTAGACCACTTAATGAGCTTTGATCTCAGGTTTCTATTGAGATTGGTTTTTAAATTATTCTCTAAGAAATAAAAATCTTAGAAATAATATTGTCACAAATGAATTATGAAAACCGAAATCTCCTTAAGAGCCAAATTTATGAATTAAAGAATTGGTAGATCTGGGGCTTAGGCTTTAGCTCAGTGGTAGAGCAGTTTGTCTCACACATGTGAGGCACTAGGTTCGATCCTCAGCACCAGATAAAAAGAAATAAAGATATTGTGTTCATCTACAACTAAAAAATAATTTAAAGAATATGTTAAAAAAAAGAATTGGTAGATTCATCTTCCATTTTCCAGAGTGGAATGCCCTAATTTATATATAATTAGGGTGAAAGATTAAGAAGTAGGAATTATTAGTTTCTAATAGGGATGTTGAGGAGCTGTGGCCCTTTCCAATCTTAGGCCTAAGGAATTTATTTGATCTGATTTTCAACATCTTTAGAACTACATCAATTTGTCTTAATTTTAAACATTTGAATTTTTCTGCAAATTTTATATAGTGAAATAAATTAAATATTCAATTTCATAAAACCTCATCAGGTAATTTTCATAAGGATCACAGAGGTTTTTTTTTTGGTTTCTACTTTGGCAATGGAAGATACTCTCTTTCTTAAACTATGTCCTAAAAATTTCATTGTGTATATATACCACATTTTCTTTTTCCATTCATTTGTTGAAGGGTTTCTAGGTTGGTTCCATAGTTTGGCTATTGTGAATTGAGTGCTTTGATCATTGATGTGGCTGTGTCACTGTATTATGCTGATTTTAAGTCCTTTGGGTATAAACCGAGGAGTTGGATAGTTGGATAGCTGGGTCAAATGGTGGTTCTAGTCCAAGTTTTCTGAGTAATTGCCATATTGCTCTCCATAATGAGTTATTTTTCATTCATCCTTAACAACATTTATTGTTGCTTGTATTCTTGATAATTGCCATTCTGACTGGGTGGAGCTGGAGAATATCTTGCTAAGTGAAATAAGCCAATCCCCCAAAACAAAGGCTGAATATTTTCTCTGATATGCAGATGCTAATTCATAATAAGGGGGTGGCTAGGGAAAAATAGAGGTACTTTGAATTAGGCAGAGGGGAGTGGAGGGAGGGGAGGGGATATGGGAGTAGGAAGGATAGTCGAATGAATCAGACATTATTACCCTATGTACCTATATGATTCCACAACTGCTGTGATTCTACATCATGTACAACCAGAAGAATGAAAGGTTATACTCCATTTACGTATGATCTGTTGGAGTGCATTGTGCTGTCATGTATAACTAATTAGAACAAATAAACAAATTCAAAAAAACATTAAAATTTCAACACTGTCTCCATTAATGACTTCTAGTTTTTAACAATAATATAATTTCTGGTTTTGAAAATTGATACCAGAGAGTTGTACTATATATCAGAGCACATACCACAAGTTACATTTGTAACTTTTCATTCACACAAATGTCTGTATTTCAGATGGAGCAGCTTTCAGATGAAGAAATTGACCATGGTGCTGAAGAAGACAGTGACAAGGAAGACCAGGACCTGGACAAAATGTTTGGAGCCTGGCTTGGGGAACTGGACAAACTCACTCAGGTTAGAAGTAGTACTTGAAAAACTGGTTGAGGATTTGAAGTTATCACTGCATGGTAAAAGTTTAATGTGCAGACATAAGGATATGAGTACAGGTTAAACTTTCTACAGCTAGAAAGGAAGAATGCCCAACACATTAACAAATGAATAAATAATAACTCCATAACACAAGGTAGTATCTCCTATGATTACTCTAAAGATTTTTTAAAAATTATGACAGCATCTGCTTAACTAGAGGAATTATCTAATACATTTTCATATGTTTTAAGGTTGCTAATTTAAAATAAAAAGTTTCAAAGCCTAAAATTTAAAAGTTCAAATTTTAGCAAAATCCTATTTAATAAATTAGTAAATTTAAGTACATTTTACAGCATAATTTCCTTACATGTCAGTATTTTCTTTTACTTGTTTCTAGAATACTAACAAAATTCCATTCCATGGTGCATTTTAAAGAGTGGTTACCTTTTGCTTTATGGGATCATGGGTTTAAAAGTAATAATAACCTATTCTCTAACACAGGACACTTAAAAACAAAATGTTACAGTTTTTACTGCCCTATGTAATACATTGTATTCAATATATGATGATGGTTTATTAAAATAAATTTAATTTTGTGGCAGTGATAAAATTAGAATAACATTTATCCTTAAATGATATCTTTGGGAATGCATAAGTATGAGGTTCTTTAGCTAATGGTACAGTACTCATTGGTACAGTAGAAACATAAAATATTAACTTATTTCTGTACTGTAGATCATTTTGAAAATCAGATGTCTGTGACCATGATTTGTTAATAATTGAAATTTTGGGAGACTGTTGATTTCTACTAATGATTTTCTTGGGACATTCGCTTATCTTTTGATCAGAAGTAAGCCCTACCCACACTGCCTGGAATGTCGTCTTTTTTTTATTCTCTCTCTCTCTCTCTTTTTCTTTTAATCCTTATGCAGTTCATAGTTTATTGACCCTGGGATGTCTTTTATGTCTGTATTGTCAACCATTTCTATTTAATCTTTAATTTTTTTTAAGATGGTAATTTTGGCATAGAGATGATGGCTAAGTTAAGTAGTTTTTGCTGGGGAGAAAAAAGCAAAGGAGAGAAAACAAAAATGAGCATGCATGAATAAAATTATGCAAGGGCCAGCTGACATGTGTCTTGTCCCTGATCAGGTGGGTTTTTGTCCTTGCTTGAGAGGGGAGCCAAAAAGAGAAAGATATTTAGGTATCTGTAGAGCTAATAAAGGTGGAGTGGGAACTCCATGCTGATCCACTGTAAACTAAATTTCTACTGGTTTGTTCTCATGTATTCTCCCCTATATTTTAAATTGCCTAACGTAAATAGAAAGAGCCACTCACCAAAAAAGGAATGGCTCCTAAACATGCTATGGTTGTTCTTTTCATCATACAAATCGGTCTTTAGAAAATAGATTAAAACTATTGCATAATGTGACTCAACTGCTAACATTGCTTTTTAATGGAAATTTTCAGGAAATAATTGACTTAGTGGCTAAAACCTTAAATTTCTTACTGAAATTTAAAAATTCTCACTATAAAGTGTCACCTGTGTCCATAATCAACTGTATTTTTAGCATTGTATTAAATGAAGTTTAAATTTTAAGTAGTAGGTAATTCTTAAAATAGTTTGTAAAATTTTGTGTATTGTGCATTTTTCTAAAAGAGGGTTCACAGCTTTAATTAAGTTCTCAGTGACTGCCCCCAAAAGATTGACAGTCCTCCTACTAAATTACCAATTTCTTGGACTGAGGAGTATTTCTTATTATTTCCTTTGTTGCCCTAGCACCATGGACATAGCAGATAGTTACAATACATGACCATTCATTTAAACTTGTAAATAGATTGACTTTTAGTAAATCTTTATACTCCAAGTATCTTACAAAAAATGTTAGCTACTTTTTATTCTCCACTTCCACCAAGAGGAGGGGGATTAGGGCTTAAATTGCTGCAGTAGAATTAAGTTTGAGATTAAAGGAGAATTTTCTGGCTATTTTGTGAAACTGTGAAATAAGGCACTGAAGAGATTTTGGATCTCCTTTATTTAATAGCTTTAAAGTAGGATGGGCACTATCTGTATGGATTCAATTTATCTTTAGATCAATGAGTAACAGAGAGTATTCAAATTTGTTTATTTGGTACTGGGTACCAGAGGTGCTTTGCCAAAGAGCCATATCCCTAGTCCTTTGTATGTTTTATTTATTCTTATTAGTTATGCATGACAGTGGAATGTATTTTGACACCTTTTACATATATGAAGTATAACTTCTCATTTTTCTGGTATACATGATGTAGAATAACATTGATTGTGTAATCATATATGCACATAGGAAAGTATATCCTATTTATTTTACTACCTTTCCTTATTCCCATTCCCTCTCCCTTCCTTTCATTACCCTTTATCTAATCCAAAGTACTTCTGTTCTTCCCTGCCAACCCCCCCACCCCCTGCAACTCTTGAGTTAGCATTCACATATCAGAGGGAACATTCGATTGGTTTATTTCACTTAGCATGATAGTTTCCATTTCCATCCATTTACCAGCAAATGCCATAATTTCATTTCTCTTAATGGCTGAGTAGTTACTCCACTGTATGTATACCACATTTTCTTTATTCATTCATCTGTTGAAGGGCACCTAGGCTGGTTCCATAGTTTACCTATTGTAAATTGAACTGTTATAAACACTGATGTGGTTGGAGTCACAAGCCAGAAAGGTCCCTCCACGAATTCTAATTTAAATCCATGATTGGGCTGGGATTGTGGCTCCGCCGTAGCATGCTTGCCTAACACATGCAAGGCCCTGGGTTCGATTCTCAGCACCACATAAAAATAAATAAACAAAATAAAGGTATTGTGTCCAACTACAACTAAAAAATAAATATTTTTTTAAAAAAGAATATCCATGCTTTTTAAAAAATTTGAATATCTTATATCTAATTTGCATAGTGACTAAAAATTTGAAAACTGATTCTGATATATGCAAATGATTTAAATATTACTAAGCCTAATTTCTTTCCCCTTTTTTTCTGAAGTTTCCTATTGTAAGTATCCTTATTGTTGAAATAAGGAAAAAGGGAAATAAAATGTCCTTTAAAAAGGTGTTGAGGGGGGCTGGGGTGTAGCTCAGTGGTAGAGTGCTTGCCTATCATGTGTGAGGCACTGGGTTCGATTCTCAGCATCACATACAAATAAGTAAATAAAATAAGAAATTTCGTCAACAACTAATAAAAATATTTAAACAAAAAAAGGTGATGAGGACTGGGGGCTCAGTGGTGGAGCATGTGCTTAGTATGGAGAAGACCTAGGCCTGGGCTCAATCTCTAGCACCAAAAGTAAATTAATTAATCAGATTTAATTAAATAAAATAGTGGTGAGATAACTTATAAGTTACCCTTATACCCTTGATTGTGGGTATAATTGCTGTTTTGTTACAGATAGAATAGCAGAGTTGTAGTTTGCCCTCATTTTGAAGTTGTAATTGCTTTTTGTTAAAAGTCTTAGGTTTTACCAATTTTGAGTCCAGAACTGACCTTTATCTTTAGGGTGATTCATGGCCAAAGAATGAAGCTATCCTGAGTGAAAAAAAACACATATATCCCTCTAGGGAAAGAGATGACAGAATTCTCTGCACGAGTCCTTTCCATTTCTGTTCTTACCGTGTCCGTATTCACGTATCAAACTTACTTTATAGTGAATTTATGTAAAATTAGGTCAGTCACAACTTGATATATTTGAAAAAATACTTTGAACTATGATAGTCTCAATTTTCAGGTGCCCTCAAAGTAAGCATATATCTAAAAATTGAAATAACTAATGAAAATACTGTGAAAACCAATTATACTTTTTCTTAAGGCTATACTTAGAAAAACTTTGGTTTAGTTAATTATTATATGGTAATTTACTTAATCATAAAAAATTTTCATCTTTTTATGTAATTGAAACCTGAATTTAATATGACTTATTAAACTTTATTTTTAAAGACTTTGGATTCTGACAAACCCATAGAACCAGTGAAAAGATCTCCTCTTCGCCAGGAAACAAACATGGCCAATTTTTCTTATCGTTTCTCCATATACAACTTGAATGGTAAGATGTAACTAAGTAAAGTGTAAAATAGTATATTAACCTGTATAATGTGGGAATAATACAGCGACAATTCCAAATATAAAAACTATGTGTAACCTTACTAAGTTCTATGTTTCTTGATTTGTGCGTATTACTAATTGAGATTATCACAGAAAAAAGACTGACTGGAACATAACTAAAATAGTATTCCAGTTGATTTATTAGTACTTGGCAAAATACATACTTAGATGGAACCCCCCCCCCAGCATATTTAATTCCATTGTTGTTTTCTCACTTGATTAAAATCCAATGAAACTATTTATTAATAATTTTAAAATCAGCCCCTGTGGCTTTTATTCTACCTAGTCAAGTTTATTGACATTCCAATCTGTAATTATTTTTTAGACTTTTAAAACTTCCCTTTTTATGCCCCCAGTTCTTTTGGTATTAACATCTTTACCTGGGCATTAATCATATTAATAGCCTATTAAAACCTGTGGTGAAAAGTTATTATGGATGATGTGGGTAAAACTATGGAACAAATGTTAAGATTTTTGCCTTTGAACTTTAACTTTATTCCCCTCGATTACTAGAGATCTTAAAACGTGGACTAGTTTCTTCTAAAAATTTCTTTTGGAATTTAAAACAAGCAAACTATTGGCAATACTTTGTTTAGCTTAAGACCCAATGGGATGAATTCTTTTGCTTCTTCCCCCATATTTAACTGATTTATAATGGAATGTATAAATCCTGATTAAGCGTGTTCTGGAAATGTGTGTTCTTTGCAGAAGCTCTGAATCAGGGAGAGACTGTTGATCTGGATGCCCTGATGGCCGATCTTTGCTCTATAGAGCAGGAGCTCAACAGTATTGGTTCAGGAAATAGTAAGCGTCAAGTCACAGAAACAAAAACTACTCAGAAATTACCTGCTAACCGACATACATCAAAACATGGCACATTGAAAGGATTATCTTCTTCATCTAATAGGATAACTAAACCTTCTCATGCTAACTACTCTCTAGATGACATCACTGCACAATTAGAACAGGCCTCCTTGAGCATGGACGAGGCTGCTCAGCAATCTCTACTAGAAGATACTAAGCCCTTAGTAACTAATCAGCACAGAAGAACCGCATCAGCAGGCACAGTGAGTGATGCTGAAGTTCGCTCTATTAGTAACTCCTCACGTTCTAGCATCACGTCTGCAGCCTCTAGCATGGATTCTTTGGATATTGATAAAGTGACACGCCCTCAAGAACTGGATTTGACATCTCAGGGGCAGCCAATTACTGAGGTAAATGGATGGAACTTTTTTCTTCCTGGAATTTTAGAGTTAAATAAGGGGGAAATTATTTTTAAAAAAATTAAGTTTAAACTTTCTTAATGCTTCTACATTTAAAACTTGTCAGTGATGGCTGTGTCACAAAGATGACTTTGAAAACATTTAATTTCTTTTTTTTCATTCTTTGACTTTTTGAAGTCCTTGAATTTATATCAGTTATTTCATGTAATTAAAAAATATTGAAATGTGATTTCCAAAGCCACTAATATTTACTAAGTTGATAACTGCTTTTCAACATATGTATTTAAATAAGAACATAAGAAAAACATTCATTCCCATTGTAGTTCTCTAAGATTTTAGTTTTCATGGTTTACCCCATTTTATTATCAAAGAGTCAGTGTGATGTAGTGGATTTGCAATAAGTTTAACAAAAGCCGAGTTTGGTGAAGGAGAATGCATTCATTTTTATCAAGAAGATCACAATTCTGTTACAGAGTAACAAAAAGCAAGAAGGAAATCAACAGGTTAAATCTTATAAAATATTGTTTAAGGAATTTAGAAAAATTTAAAATTTATGCTTATTATGTGACATTATTGATTTTTTTCTCCCTAGCTGATTTTATTATTTAGATTAATTTACATAAGTGAGTAACTCCTAGTATATTTGTTCATGGGCCTAGCTTTGTTCTAGTACTGTAGAGCTCAAAAGAAACATGAATCATGGCAGTTTAGAGGTAAATTTGAGTTTTCTTGCTGAGAAAGTTAGCAAATCATATCGATCTAAAGAATATGCTTTCATTTATTTAAAATAAAACTTTACATGGTATATTAATTACCTATAGAGAATTTGAAAACTGGTTTGTGCTTTATAATATTCAAAAATTATAATTAGCACCAGTTACTTGTCATTTTCTTGTCTTTTAGATACATCTACTTAGATTTAAGCAATATTTTATTGCAGATACATTTTCTTTATTACTCTTTATCTTGTATGTTGAATTGAGTCAAGATGCATGAGGACAGATTATAAACTAATTATTAAGGATATTCTAACGTGTGTTTATCTTTCTGTCTGTAAAATACACTCAAAAAAGTTCAAACTATGTAAGGACAAAAGAAGTAAAAAGTGAAAAATCCCTCTCTCCCAGCAAACATACTTCAAATGGTATCTAGTGATATCCATGGGCAAGGACACTAGCATTCAATGTTGTAATGTTTAATATAATACTTTTAATAAGGTTTGGTGAATAAAGCAGGCAAAGGACTTAAAAGTCTCATCTGGCCTGTTCTTTTGCCTCACCCAGAGGGGATAGAAAAGTGATTTAACAAGCCTGGAACTTGATTTAATGTGTTTTTTGGGGGGGAGGTCTGCTCTGTTCTGATTCAAATCAAGTAAATTGGGACAGCTCTATAGATCCCAAACCCATATATCCAGTTATCCTCAAAAGAAATACTGTTTTTATTTTTTGCAAGTACAATTTTAAAAAAAAAATGTAATTGGTTTTCCATGCATAGAGTTAAATAGTTCTATAAGAACATTTTAAACTCAAATAGCTCTTTGAGATTTGTTACAAAAAACTTGTTATACTAACACATCATATTCTATTCCCAGAGATAAGCACTTTCCTACTATTTTAACTAGTTCTTACAGTATTTAACTTCTTACCATTAAATCCACACTTACGTCACTATTTCCTGACTTTTCCCATTATGTGTATTGTCTGCTGACTTCTTGCTCTGGAAAATGAGAATATAGCTGTCTTTAGACAACTCCTTGTACTTCTGTTCCTCCATTCTCACAGTGTATTTTGATAGGGTTACTATTCATTGTTTTTGTTATGATTATGTATTTGCAATTTGCTTTTAAACTGTAATCTCTTACATCTCCTTTTTGAAACCTCATTTTGCTTTCCCTAAAATTCATAATTATCTTTAGATTTATAAAATAATTAAATTTTTGTGTGTTTATCACTGTTGTAATTCTAAATTTTATCCCTGTTGATTAAATCTCTCACTTGCATCAAACAAGTTTAGTGTTCTGTTAATTTCATCTTTAGTTTCTGGTTTGTTCTTTTTGTGTTTTTTTTTTTTATTTGTTTATTTGGAGTGGGGTGTTTGTTTTGTCTTTGTAGTCTATAGGATTATTTAGTTTTGTTTTTTTTTTCCCCAGAGTGGCAACCTTCTGCAGAGAAGATTCTTCAGTCCTCCTGCACAGAGGACATATGCCTCACTGCTAGTGTTTAGAGAAAAAAGGGTTTAGACATGAGGTGATCCTCAGTGTTCAGTATATGAACTTCATCTGATCTTTCTAGATCAGGGTTTCTCAACCATTAGCACTATTGGCATTTTCTCTTGTGAGGGTCTGCCTGGTCATGATAGGACGTTTAGCTTCATCCTTGTCCTCTACTGTCTAGGTGCCAGTAGTACATACTCCCCTCTAGTTGTAACAACTAAAAATGTTCCCTGAAGGACAAAATCATTTAAGAATCATTGCTCGAGGTAAAAAGTTAACAGTAGATCTGAGCCCTAAGTTTTCATGAAAATTTTTTGGGGTTTTTCCTTTTCTTGGTGTTCTCTCCTGGAAACATACTGGATTGGAATTAAGTATAGAATGTCTCCAGGTAATAGTGTTTATTACAAAATGGACCCCTGATTACTAAGTTTAGGTAGACTAGGAAGACTGTTCGTGAAGAACCATATAAGCCTATGAGAAGATGCAGAACTTGACTTCCTGGTGTACAGTGTAATGCTTGTCGATGAGCATGAACATGTCCCTGAGGAGCATTGGAACTTGTCCTCATTGGCTGTTAAAAGATTCTACTGGTTCCCATGGAGCGTGAAGTTTCTCCGAGTAGTGTGATTTTTGCATTTGCCCACATAGTCTCTGTCCTTTATGAGGAGCTGTCACTTGTGGACTCAAAAAAGGCCCCTGCTGGGTAGTGTGAACTCCCTCTGAAGATGGTGTATTTAATGCTAGCATGCCAGCATTCTCTTTTTCTTTCTGCAGAACTGAGTGAACCCCATACCAAGCAGAGGTCTGTTGGATTTCTGTGAGTGATTATCAGCCAACTGAGACCACTGCCAATGGCCAAGTAAAGGGTCTTCCTGCTTTAGTCCCACTGTCACTTCTGCTGACACTTTGGGGGATTTTTGAGGTTACATGATATAAATTGAGGTGATACTTTGCTTTTCTTCAGTGCTGGCTCAGCATTCATATTTCTTGGGTCTGCTAAGTTAGTTACCTCTCAGGTAAATGCTTTCTAGCTTCCAAAAATCGCCATTGTTTTCTTGGAATTTGTCATTAAAAAAAAAAATTTGGGAAGAGTGGAACTACCTCATTTGCCATTTCTTCTTAGTCACCTCTTCATATCTATAAACTCTTGACTATGGAGTACCCCAAGGCACAGTTCTTAGGCTACTTTTCTATTTATATGTACTCCTCCTGATCTCATCCATGTGTACTGACAACTCCAAATTTTAATTTTAATTTCTCTTACTTAAGACTTACTTGTGCCTTCCTTTACTTTATTTGAACCCATTAAAGCAGTGGTTCCCAACTAGAGGCTCTTTGTCCCTGAAAAGACATTCAGTATTTTTGGTTGCCCATGATAGGAGGGTACTACTGACATCTGATGGGTAGAGGCCAGAGATTCTGTTGACATCCTACAGTACATAGGTCAGCCCACACATAAAAGAATTATCTGAGGCTGGGGTTGTGGCTCAGTGGTAGAGCACTCGCCTAGCACATTCGAGGCCCTGGGTTCGATCTTCAGCACCATATAAAAATAAATAAATAAAAACAAAGGTTAAAAAAAAAGATATTATGTTTTCATCTACAACTAAATATATATATATGTATATATCTGGCCTAACACAGTGCTGTGGTTAAGCAATCACATCCTGAAATCAGAATGCATCTATCAGACCTGTTAGCAATGCTCCAAATAAGAGTGTATTGTGTGAAGCCTTCGGTTAACACTTTTAAGTTATTCAGATTTAATGAGCATCAAGTCATCTTAGATTCAAGAAAATACAAGTATCTTTAGCCCGCATCTTTCCCCTGAACTCCAGGTGTATTCATTCCATTTCTAATCAGTGTCTCTGTTTGGATGACCTGATCTAAACCTGAAACCCTGATCTTTTTCTCCATACTCGCTTCTCCCACATCTTTTTTCATCTCAGTTAATGACTGTTTCATCTTTTAATTTCATCAGATACTTGCCATGTCTTTTATCTGCTTATATTTTTCTTTCACCTCCTTTCTGATCCAGCAGCAAATACTACTGGCTTTACTCAGAATATATCCTGTCTGACCACTGCTTACCACCTTCACTTCCACCAGGCACATACCATCTCTATCTAGATATTCAATTATCACTTAAATTATCAAACAGCTTGTGCTGTTGTCTCATTGAAAAGTATGAATGAATTCTAATGTTACATACATTATTCCATTCAAGCTAAGACTGAAAAGATAAAGTAGATCAAGTAACTGAGAAGTCTATATTTGAATTTCATAGCCACAACATCTGTTTATTGGTTTTTAATAAAAATTTTAATATTAGTTGATTGTTAAAAATGATTATTTCCTAAATATTAGGAATTATTTTCGTATAAAATTACTCTCCAAAGATACACTTAAAAGTGAAATACAGGATAATTTCAGTCAATATTCTTTTGAAGTCCACCAGCAATAATGATAATTCTTTAGGTCTTCTAAAATTAGAATTCATTGTACGATTCATTGTACTTGAAATAAATTCTAATAAAGGCACTTTATTTTTCAGCCAATGTGAAATATAGATTGCAGTTAATATACTCATTTTGGCACTTTTATTCATGTTAATAAAACATACTTTTCAATGAGACAACAGCACAAGCTGTTTGATAATTTAAATGATAATTGCATATTATAAATTCCCTATAAAATAGTATTTATAGATTGAAAGTTAATACTGGAATATACCTTTATATTTGTTTTCTGGTAGTGTTTACCCCTTAATGATTCCCTAGAATTCGGAATTTTATATATGAAAATGTATTTTTTAAATGAAAAGACTTTTTAAAGCTATTAAAATTAGTTTTATAATAGATTCAAAAGGTTTTGCTGTATCTTAAAAAATAACTTGGTGATTTATTATATTATAATGGGGAAAAATTGCCTAGTGCCTGAGCTATTAAAAATTTTGAAATTATAACTTTTTTCCTTATATGTAGAGGGTTTTTAAATATGAACAAGTGGTCAGTATTAAAGTTTATAATGTGAAACAACAATGTATATCATAGCTTCAGTGCAACTGCTCCACTTCACCTTGTAGAAGTATTTCAACAGAAAATTTGTGTAGAAATTTTGAGGTATTAAGAGAAAAACAGCAGTTGTGTTTCATAGCACATGGGGTGTGAGCCCATTAGCTTCAAAGCCCCAAATTATTCTTAGCAAGCATAATCTTACTGCTCTGAAGTAGTAACTGGATAGGAAGGAGCACAGGACTTTCTGAAAGCTTCAGAAGTCCTACACATCTGAATGATTGGAGTTACACATTGATTTTTTTTTTTTTTTCTTGTAGCAACCTTTCTCATGGCTTCACTGAAATTTTTTCATGTGTACCAACTTGGTGTTAAATTCCAATTTGACTGGCCTAGTGAATTTAACAGCAGAAGAAATAGCTATCAGATGAAAGAAGAGACTGAAGATTTGGTTAATCTGGGGGAAAATCTAGTTCACAAGAGCATTTTTCATATATACTTTCTGTCAGCACTGGCATATATGCTCTAACTCACATTATGTGTATTTCTTGGGAATCTACATTTTTCGCTTCTCTGCAGAAATAAAATGACTTTATTTGATTTAGGTCTGTTTTGTTTGGGGTTTGTGGAAAACTGGTAAAGAACCTTTATTGTTTGTTTTGAACAAGAATAGAAATATATTCATGGGTTTTTAAAGTTGATCGGGTCTCTAAAATATAAAATGATTTAAAAAACATTCAAACATTAACAAAGAGAAAAGAGGGGGAAATAGAAAGCAATAGAAGCAGCTTTACTGAGTGCTTATTCTGTGCTAAGCTTTGGGTTTTGCATGTCTTACCACACTAATTTTGCCAAACACAGTGTATGGAAATGAGGCAAAGAGTGACTGCATAATCTGCCCTAGGATTTGAACATAGCAACCCTTGATTGTAGACCTCATGTCACCATATCATGCTGCTTCATCAGAGAATTGAAGGGGAATCCAGATGAGAATACTGGCCAGTGTTCTCAGTGGGAGACCTAAAGACAGAACTTCATGGACAGGAGAAAAAAAGGGAAAGAGATCTGTGTAGCAACACCCCCATCTTGTGGTGTTTTGGTATATTTTTTAATGTTTTGGGTTAAAATTTAAGAATGGAATAAATTAAGTCTTAAATAAAATTCATATGAGGAGTGACAGTTTCCTGTTTTTAGAGTAATGTAATTCAGTTATCATTTAACGCTTATATGATATATAAATGCTATTTTTACCTTTATTTGACACATGAATAAACAGGTTAAACAGTTAACTCCAAAGTCACATTGTCAGTAAATGTCAGTAAATGGCCATGCTGGGGCTTGAACCCAGGCACTCCATTTCCAGGATCTGCATTTTTTTGTCATGCTATGCTTATTGTCAACAGAACACTTGTTAAAAATACATATGTGTCAGTAACAGATGGATGTACATCTCTTTTACTGAAACAGTGGGTGCACAAACCTCCACTTCTTTTCTCTGATTGTAATATAAAGTATTCACTCTCATGAGGAAGTAGTATTTTATTTGTAGCCACTCCTTTTGTACAAAGCCATTTCTTTTTTTTTTTTTTTTTTTTTTTTTTTAAAGAGAGAGTGAGAGAGGAGAGAGAGAGAGAGAGAGAGAATTTTTTAATATTTATTTTTTAGTTCTCGGCTTACACAACATCTTTGTTGGTATGTGGTGCTGAGGATCGAACCCGGGCCGCACGCATGCTAGACGGGCGCGCTACCGCTTGAGCCACATCCCCAGCCCCAAAGCCATTTCTTGATAATGGTTTGGCTCTTGTGTTTCGATCAATGCCTTTCAATATGTACCCTCCCATTCCTACCCCAAGGATTCTGGCTGGCAAATGATACTTCATCTTAAGTTAGCATTTGGTTGTAGAAAGAGGTTACCCATAACTTATTTTGCAAAGATTTGTGGGAAAATTTTGAAAGATTGATACAGAATCTGATAACTTTATAGCACAAATGAAAGCTCTTGGAACTGAGAAAGTTAAGAGCAAAATTTATGTGGAGAATTGATCCTTGAATTCATTTTTCCTACATGTTTTAGATTAGGATATGATAAAGAGTAGGTAAAGATTAGGTTTGGGATAGATCGTTTATTTAAGTATTAGGTAGGTACCTTGTAGAAAAGGAACCTAATTAACATGAAATAAACCATAGTCTGGTTTTTCCATTTTCATCTCTTTAATGTAATAGCAGAAATTAATTTCTACTCTTTGTGTGTTTTATTTTGTATTTTTGTCCCTTTACAACATAGTTTTTATAAGAATATATTGAATTTTAGTAACTATATAATGTTCCATTATACTGTTCAAAATGGTAGTCAGTCATCTCTTTTAGAATACTTTAGATTTAACTGTCAAGCTTACAAAAACTTGAAAGAATAATAGAAATAACTCATGAAATTTATTAACCAGCTCCACCAATTTTAACATTTTGCCACATTTACTCATTCCTTGTATGTATACATTTTTTCCTGAACCATTTGAGAATTGGTTGCATTTGTTGTGACCCTTTAGCCCTTAAACTTCAGTTTCTTTGTCCTAAGGATAAGGATATTGGCAATATAGGTTTGATAGGTTTCCTCTTGATCTAGCAGTTGAAACATGCTGTAGAACATGTGTAATGAGAAAATTTAGAGATGGAAAAGCAAAAACTGTCTTGATCTGACCAAGCATGTTGCAGGAAAGCCTAGCAGAAATAGTTATCCATACATTCCATAAATATTTGAGAGCCTAGGCAAGGTACTGGACTGTAAGGGATCATAATTTACAGTGTCCTTAGGATGATCTAGCATGTGAGAAAGAAGGGTATAGAATTGAAACCAAACAAGGGATTTCTATAGAGTGTGGCAAGTACTATGATAGGAAAGACAAACCTTTTTTTGGTTGAAAGATCATTAATGACTTTGACAATGAATTACAGAATGCATTACAATTCAAAGGATAAAGGCTTCAGAAAAAAATTATTTCAGGAAATTATGAGATAAGTGAGTAGCTAAAAGGTGGAGAAGCTTTAGACCATGAATTCAGGAAAATTGGTAGTGCAGAGGAGAAAATACTAGTTTAACCAGGAAACTTTTTTTTTTTTTCTCCTGTGCCCTCACCCTTAATGGACTGGCCTCATTGAGTATCAGAGACTCATGTTGAAAGAAGAATGAGTAAAATCTGGGATATGCTTGGTTTTGTTATTGTTAGATATTGGTGGGTGGGGAGGCTATTTATATAGAACTGGGGGAAGATATGAGAAAGAATATGAATTTAGTTCCAGAGTTTACTTTAGTGATAATATCCTCATGATGGATGTGATTTCCTTAGTAATGGGGGGAAGTGAGCTCATGTGACAAGGGGGAAGGGAGAAGCTAGAAGCTTGAAGAACTCAGAACAGGGTATGAAAGGATGATTTGGCGGAGTGAGGGGTAGAGGTGGAGAGTGCTGCCAAACCGTGGTCAAAGCCAAATTAAAGTTTGTCAGCCTGAATTGGTATTGGACACGATGTTTGTGCACAATTCTCCCATGAGTTGTATTGTCCAGAGGTAGAGGGAGATGATTCATAAATTATTAAGGCTTAGGATCATTTGGTCCCAATCTCTAATTTTTGCATAAAAGAATCTAAGGTAATTGCATGTAACTTTTCATTACTCTTTTGTTTCATTATTCTTTTGTTTCATTTCAGTGATCCTTTTTTCTTTCTGCATGACAAGGAGAGCTGCCCTTTTCACCTCCTTTACCTATCATTTTCTTCCTTCCTCCATTTTCACAGCATGCTATTTCTCTGAGATGTCCCCGCAAGCAGGCCAAGCGTCATATTGACTTCACAGAAGAACAGGCTGAGCTGACACCTGTAAGTTCTGTAAACATGTCATGGGACTGTTTAAATATCAGTAGAGAGGAATGAATGCATTAATAGAACTCCAAATGATGAAACCTGTCATATAACACCAATTTTTCAAGTAAAAAATCATACGAGCAATACCAAATAAGCACCTTTATGATAGGGTATCAGTGAATATTGATACTGAGGGTAAATTAGGTAGGTAGCATATCTGACATACAGAATTTTTGCATTGGAACCAGAAACCACATTTTCTCTTTTCTTCTGAAGTCAAGGGCTTTTGTCAATTTCTTAAGATATTAATAAATTTAGCCATTCTTCAGGATGGGGGTTATCAAATAGAATGACTTCCGTACTAATTCTTAACAGAAAACCTAGTTTCGGTTGATAAATCTGGATGCTTCAGAGCTGTACTGTTCCATAGGGTTGAGACTAGCCACACGTGACCGTTAAGTACTTAAAATGTGGTTAACCCAAATTGAAATGTGCTTTAAGGATAAAATGCACACTGAATTTTCAAGACTTAGTATGAAAAGAAAGAACATATTTCTTTTAATGCATTTATATAGATGACTGGTTAATATTCTGGGTATGGTTTCTTTATACCTTTTCAAATTACTTTATGGTTTCAAAGTTTTCAGTCCCATGGTCAGCCGCTCCCTTGTTTGGGGCCTAAGGTGAAGTAGAACATTATGGTAGAGGAAAGCTGCTCTGCTCATGGCATCAAGAGGAGAGAGAAACCAGGGAGAAGGTAAACCCTTCCAAGGTACTCCCACATTGACATACTTCCTCCAGCTAGGTCCCACTTCCCAGTTGTCCCTTCAGCTATCAATGGATTAATCTAGTAATGAAGTCAGCTCCAGTTATTTCCTAAAAGCCCCTGAACACATGAGACTTTGGGGATGTTTCAGATCCAAACCATAACAAATGTAAATTTTTCATTGTTATAAATATTTTAAATAAGTAATATGACATGTTTTAAGCAATCCATATAAATGAAACCCATTGAAATTCCTGTGTCCCATTATTTAGTTCTTAATTCTAGTCAATGAAATTTCAGATCTCTCTTTCACTTGTATGTGACAGAGTGTGCAATAATACTACCACTTATGATTTGGGTAACTGTTACTTTAAGCTGGGTTTCCACTGTTGAAATGATTTTCCACCACTGTGAACGGTTCTTCATAAATTTTGAACAAAAGAAGGCACAGCATTCCCTCAATTTATTTTACTGGGTAAAAGCATTCCTTAAAAAACAACAACAACAAAATTTAAAATTAAAATTACACAAAATTTTACTTTGTGATTATATGTAAAATGGAGTTAGATTCTGAGCTCAGATTGTTATAAATGGGATTTCCCATTTGTATAATTTTCCATGTAAGGACATTAAAAAATTATGTGGGATGGGGTGTGTGCTTGCACAGCATCCACCATTTCTGACTTACCTCTCAGTAAAACTAGATAAGTAACAAAAAGTAACACTTTTCTTCATTATGGCATCCCAAAATGTCCTTACCATTGTTTGAAATGCCTACTTGAAGACAGAGCTACCCTCTTTGAGAACTGTTCTTCTGAGATCTCTCTGCTGTCTGCTCCCTCTTCCATCCCACAGCCTCTTACTCTGGATTCAAACTTTTTCAACTTAGCCACTAATTTTGGCCTAGGTACTTACCTCCTACTTGCTCTCATGCTACCTGACACACTATATTATAGTTTCCAGTGGGCCTGTGTCTCTGTTACAGTCTCAATTCTGTGACAGCAGGTGTACCTACATGTCTGTCACTTTTGCATCTCCAGTCCCTGGCATAAGGTTCCAGGCTCAAAAGTTAGAACCAAACACAATTTTGAATTAAAAAAAGAGAGAGGAAAAAATGGAGAGAGAAAGAAAACATGTGAAATGGATTACAAAATAAGCCTCTGACTTTGTGTTTATAGTGGTAAATACAAGATAATAAAGGCCCTATTTTTATGAAGCTGTGTATATTGTTGTTAACTAGCAACATGTGCCAAGACTGAGGTTAATAGGGTCATGTGCCCAAATCACTGTCTGAATTTCCTCTTCTTCATTCTTCAACTACATACCACTCCTCTTATCCCTCCTGCATCTTTCCTCAGTAACCAGTTTCCCCTGACCCACCATTACCCCTTTATGAAGAACAGAGTTCTAGAGGAAATATGTGACTCAGATACAGAAGGTCATGTTTGGGTATTGTTTTTGTGTTCTCATTTTTTATGTGACATTTTTAGGTTGCTTGCCATAGTGGTTTCTCCCTTTTTATTTTAAACTATTTTACTATTTCAAAATGAGTCTTAAGCAAATGTAATTAACCTTGCCTCTTACTGAGCAAATTAAAAAAAATTTAGGGACTTTTGAAGTCTAAAGGTGATATGAGTTTGTGGATTTGATTAAATAAATCTCTTTTTTAAAAAAAAAAACCCTTAAATTTGAATTTAATATATGGGATTACACTTACCAAATCATAATTTGTTTTGATGGCCTGAGGACTATTTCATCTTTTTAAATTTGAAATGTAATAATCTGAATATAGATATTCTACTGGGGATCTTTTTCTGAAAAAGTAACTTTTATAAGATGAATAGCAGTGGATTTTCAAGAAATTTCCTCAAAATACATATTATATGTTTTATAAATCTATGTAAGAATACATGTTTCCCATCATGTGTGAATAGCAAAAAATGAATGGGAATAAGAGCAATGAATGTTGTAGTTGCTCTTTTTAATTATGCATTCCA